>NW_024871346.1:4345000-5545000 GCF_019054845.1 Dipodomys spectabilis | reverse complement strand
CTGGCTTCAGTTCCCTGGCAACATCTGGGGGGGGGGGGGGGAGTCAGGAAGAACAAGGGCCTCTGTCTGCCCAGCTGCCTCTCCCCTTGGCCTCTGCCAGACTCGGCTGTGCATACGTGGGCTCCGACAGGTCCACTGCCCTCCGGGTCACTGCCTAAACCCCAGAACCACACAGATCCCGTTCTCAGCGCCACTCATTTGGTGCCAAATGCTCTCCAGGGAAGCCTCTCTGGCTTCCGAAAGACCCCGGTCACCCCGAGCCCCAGATCCACCAGTAGGCTAGATAAAGGTTCCAAATAAGCATACAGTCCTCCCTGCCTCACGCCTCTCCACCGAGCACAGCACCTGGCTTTCTGCCTGTGAGGCCTTTCCAGTCTCGAACACGCAAAATTGGGGGTCCCTCCCACCCCTCTTGCCAAGGCCGGGCGGCCGGAGCCAGAGCTGGGGTGTGCGCGCAGGGGTCACTAGGGGGCGCTCGGCCACCGCCGGGAGCTCGTGAACTTGGGCGAGCGGCGTCTGCGTGAGGACGCGGGTGTCAGTGCGAGAGCGCGTGTGCGTGCGCGCGTGTGCGGGGCGGGGGGGGGGGGAGGGAAGGCCTGGGGTCACCCCAGGGTCCCAGCAGATCCGTGTCTGTCCCCGCACCGGCCGGCTGTCCGCTCTGCCCGCGCCCCCCCAATGTACCCAGGAAAGGGGACTAACTGCTCCCAGACCCCCGTCCGCACACAACCCCACTTTCCCATCCCCCGCCTCCGACACCCCGCGGGAACGTGTGTCTGGGCAGGGTCCCGGGCGCGGGGGGGGGGGGGGCACGGATAATTTTCAGGCTGTGATCCCCGGTGGGGGGTCCTCCAGCCTTTCCTCCCGGGTGAAGGGCTGGGGGCTCGAGGAGGGCGGTGCCTGGGCCGCCGGCCTGGCCACGCCCACGGGGGCGGGGCCGGGGCGGAGCTCCGGCGGGGCGGGGCCTGGCCCCCTTTTTTTCCGCCACCGGTAGCGGGGAGGACCGCAGAGGCTTGGGGCTGCCGGGCTGCGAGGAGGCCGTGCGCGGGGCCGAGCCGAGCCGAGCCGAGCCGAGCCGGCGGCAGCAGCGGAGCTCTGTCGGGAGACGCAGCGGCCAGGCGGACCGTCCCGCGGACTCGCCGGCCTGCGGGGGGGCCTCCGCGCTGCGATTCGAGATCCATTTATCCGGGGCTTACTCCCCCCCGTTTGTTTGCCTTTTTTCGAAACCTTTTTGAAAACTATTGTTTTCCGCTTTAATTTATTATTACTGATTTTTTTTTTTTTTTACTTCTGATTCCTTACTTAAATCGTACGGACGGTTTTTGGGGGAAGATTGCTTCTTTGCTCGTTCTCCCCCCCCACCACTCTCCCAATCACTTCGGATTTTGGAGACCAAGCAGAGAGATAAGAGGTAGCGAGAGCTCCGGAGAGAAGTCGAGGAAAGAGCGACAGATCCGGTCCGAGCGCGCGCGCCAGCCAGCCAGCCGCGCCGGGCACGGGGCAAAGTGACTGACCTGCTTTTGGGGGTGACCGGCGGCGCGCGGCGTGCGCCCTCCCCCTCGGGATCTAGCCTCGGACCAGCGGCGCTGACGGACAGACAGACAGACACCGCCCCCAGCCCCAGCGCCCACCTCCTCCCCGGCAGGCGGGCGGGCGGGCGGCCGACGGTGGACGCGGCGGCGGCGGCGAGCCGCGGGCAGGAGCCGGAGCCGGAGCCCGCGCCCGGAGGCGGGGTGGAGGGGATCGGGGCTCGCGGAATTGCTCTGAAACTTTTCGTCCAACTTCTGGGCTGTTCTCGCTCCAGAGGAGCCGTGGTCCGCTCCGGGGAAGCCCAGCCGAGCGAAGCGGAGAGAAGTAGCCCTAGCTCGGGCCGGGAGACGCCGCGGCCGGAGGAGGCGCGGAGTGAAGAGGAGAGGGGGCCGCAGTGGGCGCTCGGCTCTCGGCAGCCGGGCTCATGGACGGGTGAGGCGGCCGTGTGCGCAGACAGAGCCCCAGCCGCGCGCGCGCCCCAGCCCCAGGCCCGGGCCCGGGCCTTGGCTCCAGGAGGAAGCGGAGCCCGCCAAGGCGGGGAGGAGAGCGGGCTGCCCCGCAGCCCGATCCGGAGAGGGAGCACGCGCCGCGCCGGCCCCGGCCGGGCCTCTGAAACCATGAACTTTTTGCTTTCTTGGGTGCATTGGACCCTTGCCTTGTTGCTCTACCTCCACCATGCCAAGGTAAGCGGCCGTGCCCGCCCGGGGGCCGCGGGGCCGCTGCGAGCGCCTCTCCCGGCTTGGGGACGTGCCTGCGAGCGAGCGCGCGCGCGCGTGGGGGGCTTCGCGCCCCACGCGGGTCCCGGGGCACCGGGCGCGCGGCGTCCCCGTCTGTGGTCGAGCGTGGAGGGGGAGGGGGTGCGCGCTAGGTGGGAGGGCGCCAGGCCCGGCTCGCCGCCCACGCGGGCCCTGCCCACCCACCAGAGTCACCGCACGTACGATCTGGGCCGAGCCGCGGAGGGCGGGAGCCGGAGGAGGAGGAGGAGGAGAGGAGGAGGAGGAGGCCGAGGGGGCTGGGCTTGCGCTGCCTGCGGCTGGCGGCTGAAGTTTGCTCCCGGCCGCGGGTCCCCCCCTGGACCAACTGGAAATCCAGGCAGCGGGGGCGGGAGCCGAGCCCGGCGGGCCATGGGGGGGGGGTGCTCGGACCTTGGACCCGGGGGGGAGGGCAGAGAGTGTGGGGGGGAGGGCAAGGCGCGGGGGGGGGGGAGTGGAGAGGGGAGCTCGCTGTCACAGAGCCGCACGGTCCCTCTCCGGCCCTTTGCAGCCGAGTTGAGCAAAAGTTTTGGGATGGATTGCTGCGGGGACCCCCCTGCTTGCGGGGCCACCTGCGCCGCGCCCCCCGCCCCCTCCTCCCAGCCCGTCCCCGCTCGCGTCCCGCTCGGTGCCCGCCCTCCCCCGCCCGCCCGGCCGGGCGCGCGCGGCGCGGAGCCGATTACATCAGCCCGGGCCTGGCCGGCCTCGTGTTCCCGGAGCCGCGGCTGCCGGAGCCCGGAGCCCGGGGCCGCGGGAGGCGCCCCTCCCCCGCCTGCCCTCCGCGGGAAGGTGACCTCTCGCGGCAGCCCCGGCCCGGGGACCCTGACGACCCCTCCCCCCAGCCCCGTTTCTTCACTAGCCAGTGGAGGGATCCTGAGCACCCCCTCGACCTTCGCTTCTCTCGGCCCCTCCTGCCCCAGAGGCCAGAGAGAGAGAGAGAGAGAGATGGGAGCTGTCAGAAGTGGGGGTGCCCGATCCCACCCCTGTGCCTTGTGGAAACTGTAGAAAGTCCCGACTTGGAGGCCCGGGGCTTCTCCCTCTCCCACGGCCGTTTCGAGGGAGCTGTGCGAAGCTTTTGTGGGGGTCAGTGGAGGGTAAAACCCCACCCCCTCCGTTCCCCCTTTTGAAATGGGCTGCGTCCCCGCAGCCTGGGAAGAGCCGTTCCTGCCCCTTTGGCAGGAGCCCCTGCAGGACGGGGCGCTGGAGCAGGTGGTTTTTCAGAACTCCAAACTTGCTGCTCCGAGCCGCCGAGCCTCCCTCTCCCTCCGCTCACAAGGGCAGGGTCCCCTTGGAGAGGACACCAGGAGGAAGGAAATGGGCAGGGGTCCCTGTGCAACCCGAGTTCCTCAGACCCTGGCACAAAGGGCCTTGGCTCGAGGCCTCCCAGAGGGGAGGAGGGGCAGGAGTGGCTGGCCGGCCACAGTGTGACCTTCAGAGGCCCCCGGAGAAGGACACCTGGCCCCTCCCTGCCTAGACCGCTCCTCCTGTGGGTTCCCCCCCCCCCCCCAGCCTGGGAGGGGGCACAAAGTTGCGGTTCCCTTTTCTCACTGGGGCTCTGGAGGAGTGGACGATCTAGAGAGAATGTTAGCCTGGATTGTGGGGATGGGTGGGGGCTGAAGGGGAGAAACCAGGGGGTTGGGGGGGATTGCGCTCCAGGGGGAGCCTCATCCAGCTGGGAGCTGGGGGAACTGTTATCTTTCCTTGAGAGGGACTTCCTCTGACCTTGGCCACCAAGGCAAGGCTGGGGGACGTGGGTGGGCTGCCTTGGGGCAGTGGGGGGGGGAGGAAAAAGAGAGAGAGGGAGACTGGGATTTCCTCCCTGGGGAAGTTGAGAGGTCTGCTGCAGGAGTGTGGGAGGGGGGGTGTCTGGGAAGTGAGGCCCCTCAGGAAAGGCTGGAAGCCTTTGCCTCCTTACTCTTGTGTGGTCCACGTGGGGTGCTGTTGACCTTCACAGATTTGGGGATCTGGTGATCGTGGGAAGGGCTGGGACAAAACAGGCACCCCGGGGCTGGGCAGCATAAGGAGGAAAAGACCACCTTGGAGTTCCTGTCCGGGTGGGGGGGGGGGTTGGGGTCAAGGTGGAAGTGTGTGACCAGCAAGGTGTTGGAAATGCATCCAGGCTCCCGGGAGAAGAAATGAGACTCTCCCCTCCCCCTGGTCCCTGCTCCCAGACTCCTGTAAGCCACCTGTAGGTGTGCTGTGTGCTCCTGAGAACTGGAAGCGTTTGGGTGGGGGAGGGTGGCCGGTGCCCTTCGGTCCCCTGCACCCCCTCCCTCCCGACACCAGCTCACCCTGGTATTTGTCATGTCAGCAGGAGAAGGTCACCATGTTGTTTTTCTCGCCCCCAGTCCTTCCTTCCTGCCCCAGTCCAAATTTGTCCTCCTATTTGACCTTAATACTTACCCATGGCTTTGGACCAGGCCCTTGGGGTGGTAGTGAGAGCAAGGGAGAGCAATGTGGGGGAGAGACGGGCACCTGCACAGTGCAAAATTCTAGTGTGTTCCTCCTGCACTGTGAGGCCCCACATCTGGTAACTTCTGTGGCTTGAACCGTGGAGGAAGCCACGGGTGGTGGGAGCACTCGGGGTCTGCAGGGACCCCCTGACGATTCCCCTTGCTACTCAGAAGGCCTGGAAAAGCCAGAAGCTGGGGGCCTGGGAGGGAAGCTCACAGGGGGAAGGGGACCCAAAGGCTGGGTCCTTGCACCCCGACCTTGCTCACGTCCCTGTCTCTGCCCATGCCAACGTCTTGCTCTTTGTTTTGTCCTCAGTGGTCCCAGGCTGCACCCATGGCAGAAGAACAGAAAACCCGTGAAGGTGAGTCCCCTGGTTCTTGGTTGGGCGGGGGTTCCCCTGTCACCCCCCGAGTGTGCATGGAGAGACCTGATTCTTTTCAGAGTTGTGAGTCGTTGGGTGTGTATGCAGGAGTTGGGGGGGGGGGGCAGCAGGTTAACCCTCTGTTTCTTAAAGCTCTTCCCTGTTCAGCTCTCTACTAGAAGTCAGACTTGTTGCTTTTTTTCCTTCTACTTCTGCCAAGTACACTTTTCTCCAGAGAGATTGAACACAAACCAGGAGGTATGGTGTTCAGGGATTCCAGATGTCAAGAGAGGTGTCCCTTGTTCCTGAGCTCCCAAGGGAGGATGTATGTTCAGTGCCATTTCCTACCCAGCTATGGGCCATCTGTGGGGTCTGTGGCTCTTCCCCTGTGAGCTGGAGATACCAGGGGGAGGCAGATAACCTAAGGGGCCGTGGGACCCTCTCCCACCCCCCACTCCACGGCATTTTGTGTTCTTCTGGGATTGGAGAAAGCCCTTGTGAACTGCCTTGGCTGCTGTGAACTTCCCTTCTGGGCCAGCAGAGGGCGCTGTATCTCCCATGCGCCCCGCCCCCCTGCCCAACCCGAGACTCTGCCTGCCTTTTGTTCCAGTGTGGTTTGGAGTATGGGGATCCTCCCATTTCTCTGGGGACGCCCTGGCTCTCCTCAGCACTGAGTGTGGCCTCTGCTCCAGCCAGCAGCTACTCCTCCAGGCTGCCCACCCGCCCTCTAAGGAAGGAAGGCCCTAGGGTCTTCCTGTAGGCAGCTTCTCTGACCCAAATCCAGTGTGGCTGCAGTAGCCGCCAGGGGTGGCAATGCCCAGCCGGTTCTGCTTCCTCCTCCCCCACTCCAGGAGCCCTTTCCTTGGCCCAGGGCCTGGCTTTGCGCCACTCCCTGGCCTGTGCCACGGACAGTTCCCTACTCCAGTGTGCCACCCACCCCCTTTGGCTTCCCAGTGGTCTCTGTGGTCTGGGAGAGGCAAGACAAATGGTCTTTGTTTGCTGGAGAAAAGGTTGGCTGCCGTAAATAAGGAAAACCACGGAAGCCTGATGTTGGAGGAGTGCGTGTAAGCGTGCACCCGGCCCAGGACAGCTCTGCTCGCTGCGGGAGGCAGCCCCTGAACGGTGCTGGCCAGGCGGCTCCCCTTCACTTCCCCTGGGCTTTGGGAATTCTAGGGAGAAGCTTTTAAAAGGAATTCTCAGTCCAGATCGTTTCATCTTCGACTCCTAACCCCATTCATTGCTCAGGCCAGACCTTTCTGCTGTCTTCCTGGGTAGGGTTACAAACATGGACCACCTCTGTCCCTGTGTCGTGAAATATCAGTTTAAAAATCCTCACTACTGATCAGAGGATTGCAGTTTGAAGCCAGCCCAGGCAGAAAAAGTCTGTGAGATTATCTCTGATTAACCACCAAAAAAAAAAAAACAAAAAAAAAGCTAGAAGTGGAGGTGTGGCTCAAGCGTTAAAAGCACTAGCTTTGAATCAATGAGCATCCAAGCCCTGAGTTCAAGCCCCAGCACCAGTGTGTGTTCGTGTGTGCATGTGCACACACGCACATACACACACAGGAATTCTGCATTCATTATCTTGTTCAGTTTTGTTATTTTGTTCAATTTAGACTTTGCCTTCTGGGCTCATTGACTGTGTTTTGATCATGCTTTACTTTGCCTTCTGGGCTCATTGACTGTGTTTTGATCATGCGTTACTTTGACTTAACCCCCTTGAGGGCAGAGAAGAATGCTTGGGTGTCCCACTGTTCTTTCTGTGGCTTTCTCCTCACTCCTTGACTCCTCAAGTCTCTCCTCACCAACCTGTTACATTCATATCCCTGGCTCTGATCTTCCTTCACACTTTCAGAAAACACACTTTGCAGGGGGAGCAGGGGGGAAACTTGGTGACAGCCCTAGGCGTTCAGAAGGCTACAGTTGTATGGGATGTGCATTTAATGCCTGGTGAACTTCCAGACTTGGTGTCACTCAGAATAAGACAACTCTTGTTCTCAGGCCTGGTGATGGGAGACAAAGCTCCATGTCTCAGCTTTTCCCCGTGTCTTTCGAGATCAGGCTGACCTGCTTAGATGAGCCGCGCTGGCTGCCCAGAGACAGGACAGGCCCAAGGTCACATCTAGTCAGCCTGGGCCTGGGCCCCCAGGCCAGCTGGGCTTTTGGTCTTGTCTCCAGAGCAGGGGACTCATTTTAGGGACAGGCTTGTTATGTGGCAGTAGCCGGGGTGTGATGGGGAGTGGCAGGCTGGGCCTGCAGTTTGGAGCAGTCTTGCTGGAGTCCGGCATTTATTTATTCTCAGGGGCCCCACCCCTGTGGCCCAGAATTACCCTTTCATGCTCTGGTGCACTCAGGCTCTGCGGTCAGCCTGGAAAGCTGTCTTTACCCTGTTCTCCAGATCAGCTTCTAGAAACACTGGGCGGGTGCTTGCAGCGGCGGCCCTGTTTTTTCCATGATGTAAGCAGTCTGCCCTCTGGGGCGGGGTTATCGGTGGTTGGCAGGGCCTGTGGTGTGTGCCCGCCTCCTTCACCTGTTGATACCTCCCGAGCCCTGGTCTGGAGAGGGAACCTGGCAGGTGGCAAGGTGCCTCCTCAAGCTTCTATCCTTGGGCGGGATATCATCTTAGGAAGGCTTTGATGTCAAAGCCCAATAGTTTGTCACTCTGGCAGTGTGGCCTTCGGCAGATTTCAGAGCCTCTCTGAGTCTCTCTAAGCTTCTAGTTCTCCATTCATAACATAAGTAATACCATGTGGGGAGTATCGAGCAACTGTACACAGTACCCCAGCACATAGTAAGTGCTCAGGAAGTAATGCTAGCCAATAGCAATGGCTGAGGCAAAGCACAGAGTAGCTTGCCAGACCTGGTTGTTCCTCCTGGCCCACAAAGCTTAGAGCCACCCCAGCAGGTGTGCCCATAGTCGGACTGCCCTCTGGTGTCACCTTGAAGCAGAGGATCAGATGTGGCTGTGGCGGGCCACCTCCCCTGGACCTTGAATAGCTCGAGGTCTGTGGAGTGAACACCAGTTTTACCTATGATAGGGGTGGAACACTTAGGGAGGGGCTTCCAGGCAGCAGGAGGGCATTCAGTTAGATATTGGAAGGACTGACTTGGTGGTGAGTAGCCCTCAGAAGCCCCAAGGAGGAGGAAACTGGCAGAATTGAGTAGAGATCACTTTTGGTGGCACCTGTGGGCTCACCCACCTTCCCTCCTCCCCGACCCTACGCAGTGGTGAAGTTCATGGAAGTCTACCAGCGCAGCTACTGCCGTCCGATCGAGACCCTGGTGGACATCTTCCAGGAGTACCCCGATGAGATCGAGTACATCTTCAAGCCGTCCTGTGTGCCCCTGATGCGCTGTGGGGGCTGCTGCAATGACGAGGCTCTGGAGTGTGTGCCCACGGAGGAGTCTAACATCACCATGCAGGTGGGCGCCTGCGGGACTGGGGTCGGGGATGGGGCACAGGGAGGGATGTCAGACTTTGGGAGAGGTGGTCTGGGCCCCTTCCTCTTCCTCAGAAGCTCTTGGTAGTTGGAGCCTGGCCCAGCTCCTGCCTCTGAGTCGGGGGCCAGGGTGGAGAAGAATGAGGCGGGGTCTTGCCTACTCGGGAAAGAAGACTCTGCCGTGTTCCCCAGTCATGGACTATTACCTCCGCCTCCCCGATCTTTGCCTCCTGGGCTCAGGAGAGGCTGATGCTTGCAACCAGAGCTCTTCCTTCTCTTCGTCCCTTGGAGAGAGTCTGCAGGCTCTCTCTGCGGGGGGGTGGGATTCGGTTTGGGATGCTGGATGAGCCTGGTCCATGAAGAGCTGAAAGCCCATCACTGGGTGCTGTGTGGTGCTGTGTGTCTCAGCCTAGACAGGGTGGAGAGTGGGTGAGAGCTGTAAGACATAGGGGTGGGTGGCCTTTGGGTAGCTGCTGCTAGGTTCAGGGTGAGGCCTTAGGGGGGTGGGGCGGGGAGAAAGGAGGAGTGGGGATGGAGAACGGTGAAAATCCAGGACCTGAATTCCCAGCCTGGCCAACCTGTAGCCATCTCTTTCCTTCAGAGGAGCCGAGGCTCCCTGAGGCCAGCTGGGCTGGTGGAGTTGGGGTGGCCTGAGGCTCCTTCCTGCTAGAGCCCTGGCCGCCCTGCCTCCACAGCCCACCTTGCTCTGTAGAACCCCTGAGGGCTAAGCGGCAGGAGCCCAGGGGTATCCCATCTGGGTCTGGCTGGCTGGGTCACTAACCTGTGTGATCTGCTTCCCTCCCCTGCAGATCATGCGGATCAAACCTCACCAAGGCCAGCACATAGGAGAGATGAGCTTCTTACAGCACAGCAAATGTGAATGCAGGTGAGGACCGGATCACTCACCCACACACCCATTCATCATTTATCCAGCAGACCACCAACAGCTGTGCTCTGTGCAAGGGTTAAGCATGTTGTCCACATCTAGAAAATGGGTACAATAGTTGCATGTACCTCGTAATTTTGTTACGAGTTGTTTAGCTGCTCAAGGGATTAAAACAATGTTTCAGTCTTGGAAGGTGGCTCAGTGGTAGAGTGCTTGTCTAGCATGCATGAAGCCTTCCGTTTGATTCCTCAGTACCACATACATAGAAAAAGCCACAAGTGGCACTGTGGCTCAAGTGGTAGAGTGCTAGCCTTGAGCAAAAGAAGCTCAGGACAGTGCCCAAGCCCTGAGTTCAAGCCCCAGGACTGGCAAAAAACAAAAAACAAATGAAACAACAAAACACTATGTCCAGATTTTATTGCTAATATTATTATTATCGTTACTATCCTTGTAATTATCAAAACCACCTTAATTCTTTTCTTTCTCTCTCTCCTTCTCTACCCAATGCAGACCAAAGAAAGATAGAGCAAGGCCGGAAAAGTAAGTGGCCATGACATTCATACTTCTCCTTCCCCTTGGCCAAGTTGTCTTGGTTTGCTGCTTTTGGCTTCCTCTGCCCCGGGCTCTGATGGCCTCCTGGGGTCACTGAGTTGGTCTGGTTGGGGATCGGATTGTGGTGGCAGCTGTGGGACAGAGTCAGTTTCCGGCTTCCGGGCTCCAGGTGTAGTGAAGAAATCCAGCCTGGAGCCTGGGGCTTCCTCGACAGTATTGCTGCCTTGCAGCACTGAGGTGCTGTTGATTCCCTGTGTGCTGGGCGGACAGTGTGAGCGCCAGCTCCCCTGGCTCTGGAGGAGAGGGAGTGGGCATCAGAGAAGCCAGCTTTGGTGTGTCGGGACAAGTGACCTGTTTGGATGGCGAATATGGCGGCGCAGTTGGGTTTGGGGCGGCACCGGGTTTCTTGGTGCGTGGTTCCTAGAGCAGCAGACACCCAGCCCTGTCTGCTATGGAGGCAAAGTAGCAGTGTTGGCCCTGGCTTTTGGCTTCCGGTTGCTCCGTGTGGAAGGTTGGGTCAGGACAGGACAGGCAGGGGACACTGGTGAGGTTGGTTTCCAGAGAAGGAGAGGCTGAGAGAGAGAGTACCCATGCCTTTCCCCTTCCTCTTCCTGTCTGATGTGCCCTGTGAAGTCCCTAAGTCTCAACCCTGCTGCTCCTTCCAGCCTCTGGGACAGGACAGAGCAGTGGTCTGGGAAAATAGTCTCGATGAGAGAGAGAGAGAGAGAGAGAGAGGCAGAGAGAGAGAGAGACAGAGACAGAGAGAGACAGAGACAGAAAGAGAGAGAGCACGCGAGCGCATGCAAGCAAACAAGCCAGCATGCAAGCAGAGGCCCGCTTCCTTCCATCCTTCCAGTACATTTTCCTACAGGGGACAGACTCACCTCCGCCCAGGACCCTTCTCCTCTTCCTCCTCCCTGTGACAGACATGCTGAGGAGTGCTCTCTGGGGCCTGGCAAGCTCGGAGAGTGCGGATTCCCTGGAGAGGCGCAGGCTACATCCTGTCCCCCTTATCTATGCCCCTTAATGCCTGCTTTGCCCTTAGAGAAACCCAGGGGCTCTGCCTGGGCTCAGACAGGCTGCACAGAGAACTGGCTTCTCAGTGCCCCAGGGGTCCCTGGCCTCCTTCCCTTCCCCTAACCAGGCCACCCCTCTCGGGGCTCTGAGTTAGCCAGCCCCTGCAGGTTAGGGCTGGGCAGACCTGGGTCTTTTCATGTCCTGCCCTGGGTTTTGTGCCAGCTCCCCCCCCCCCTGGGGCCCCCGAGGCAGGGCCTCTGCAGGGATCCCTTGCTGTTGTCCTTGGAAGGTACTTGAAGCATAGCCTGTCCCCCTCTGCTCCATCAGACCAGGAATCTGACCTCAGTGTCTACCTTTCATGGCCTCTTGGCCTTCAGGGCCACAGGCCTGCTGAGCAGAGAGCCTTCCAGAGGGGCTTTGTACCTTGCCAGAGTGGAGAGCCCCATGTGCGTAGAGGCCCTTTGGTCCTGTGCCCTGCACAGTCTCTGCTTCCCACCCAGAGCATGCCAGCAGGCTGGGCAACAGGAGGAGGCGGAGCTACGGGGTGCATGAGTGCCCACCTGCTGCCTGCTCCAGGGCTCGGCCTGCGTCCTGCCCCCACAGGGCTTCTTTTGCTCTCCTATCCCTGCTTGTTCTCTCTCTGTCTGTCTCTGTTATTTTATTTTCCAGAAAATCAGTCCGAGGAAAGGGAAAGGGGCAAAAACGAAAGCGCAAGAAATCCCGGTATAAATGCTGGAGCGTGTACGTTGGTGCCCGCGCTCTGCTGTCTAATGTCCGGGGGTCTCCCTGGCCCCCAGTCAAACCCCCTGCCTGCAGCTCCCCGTAACCCTCCCTCCCTCCCTCCTGTGGCCTGCCCCAGCTCTTGCCCTTCCCTCCTCGCCTCAGTGTCTCTCTCTCACTCACTCCACTAATGAGCACCAATGGGGAGACTCCGTGGTGTTGCTGGTCCAGGGTTAACACCCAGGGCATGGTGGGAGTTGCGGGGGGGGGGGGGGTGACCTGGGCCTGGAAGACTCAGGGAGGGTGCTTTGGCTGGGCACCAACTTTCTCTCACCCACTGGGTGCTGGTGGCGGGCCCATGTTGGCATGGGTGCTGGGCATTGGGGCCGCTCACCCAGCAGGCTTCCTCTGCTCTGGGCTTCTGTGCTTTCTGGAAGCTGAGAGCCGAAGGGCGTGCAGACCTGGTGTGAGGAGGGGGTGTGATGGCGGCTGGGGAAGGGCGGGGCCTGCAGGAGGCGGAGCTTGGGGGGGCGGCAAGCAAGGCATGGCTGCCCCTCTTGTTCTGACTCCAGGGCCCTGGTTTCTCAGTGCTTCTGGCCTGCTGGAGGCTGACTCACCCTACTCCAGCCCCACGCAAGGTGCCCACAGTGTCTCCCTGTATGGATGCCGTGTCTTTTGTGTTTGGGCCCTGTAGTCCCAGTGGCCTGGTTGCTGGCCAAAGTGCCCGGATTGCCTTCCCATCATGCCCTCTGTGGGCCCTCGTGTGGTAGAAGGGCCGGGGCTTCCGTTTTTCCCCGGGGAGATCTCATGTCCCCCCCCAGGTGAAGAGTGCAAAGTGTGGTCTTTCAAGGGCAGCAGCAGCCGCTGGGGCCTGATGTCAAGTGGACATGAGCACACGTGCCCCATGTCCTTCAGGGCATAGCACCGCCCCTCCCGGCAGCCCTCTCCTGTACTCTCTGCCCGCCTGCGCCCTCCTCTTCCTGTAGACAGGCGTCCTGGCCAGTGCCGCCTCTTTTCGCACTCTCTCTTCCTCTGCTGCAGCGCTCTGATCCTCCCAGGGCGTGGAAGGGTGTGGGGGCCGCCCAGAGAGGGTGTGGGGGGCCACAGTGGACATGGCAGGGGTGTTGCATGGGGTTTTTTTTTCTTCTCTCTCTCTGCTGATGCTCTAGCTTAGATGTCTTTCCTTTTGCCTTTTTGCAGTCCCTGTGGGCCTTGCTCAGAGCGGAGAAAGCATTTGTTTGTACAAGATCCGCAGACGTGTAAATGTTCCTGCAAAAACACAGACTCGCGTTGCAAGGCGAGGCAGCTTGAGTTAAACGAACGTACTTGCAGGTTGGTTCCCAGAGGGCGAGCGAGTCAGAAAGGCACATTGAAGACATGGGATGAGAGAAAGAGCGTGAGCGAGAGAGAGAGCGAGAGAGAGAGAGAGAGAGACCATACACAGAGCATGCCTGTTGAGGGGCCAGCTGCTTGCTCGGCTTCTAGCTGCTGTCCCTGCCTGGTGGCTGCCGTCTTCGCTGCTCCTGAAGCACTGGGGGTGTGCGGGCCCTGTTCTGGCAGGGCTGCTCCGAGGTGGCCCTGGCTGTCTGAGTGGGTAGTCCAGTGGTGTGGACGCCAGCTGTCCTGTGGTCCTGCTGTTCGTGGCTGTTGCCGATGTGGTTGTACTGTCTCCCATGCTCATGCTGAGAAACAGTCCTTCCAGGTGGATGTCTGCAATGAGGAAGCGTTCTTGACTTCAGCACTGCCTCTGACGTGGGCCTTGTACCCTGGAGGCTTCTCCCTGAGGACAGGCCGTGTCCCCTTAGACTGGGGCTCCCTGAACAGGTCTTTACTGTTCTTCTGCCCATTGTAGATGACTTGGCATCTGAGATACCAGATTCCTTTATCCTGCACCACAATGTCAATCTGCATGGCCTCCACCTTTCCAGGTGTCCCCCCTAGTGGTTGGAGGGAGAGGCTGTACCCACTACCGCCACTAACTGCAAAGGTGCGTGGCTGAACGCACAGCAGCCGGTAGTCTTCAGACGCCTGGATCGGTGTCTGGATGATGTGTGCCCGGTGGGTCTCTCTGGTGGGGAGAAAGCAAGGTCTTGACATTTAAGGGCTTTCTGGTTGTGTGAGCTGACTCCAGCTGGGCTTGGGAATTTCAGTTCCTGGGACTCCAAACCAGGACTCCCTTCCTCAGTAGCAGGGAGGGGAACACAGAGTCAGCTAGGGATGGGAACTCGCGAGAACGTTCTTGGAGGTTGACTGATGCCATGACTTGTGTCCCCAGCCCAAGTTTACCCGTAGGCCAGGGGCCTGCGGGGCCTGCCACTTCCCAGGCAGCTCAAGCCCGACCAGCTCCACAGGGAAGAGATGGTCTCTCTCCTTCCTAGCGCCCCACACCTCTCCAAATCCCCTCCTCCTGTCCCCTGGGCAGCTCCCCTCGCTGGCCACCACACCCCTCCACACTCACTGTTCCCCAAGTCTGTCCCTAAAACCTGAGCTGACAAAACTGCAGGTCTCCCCTCTAACCATGTCCAGCCCTATTAGGGATAACGCCGTTCCTCAGTACCTGTCCACTCGTTGCTTTGTGAGGTGTTTCCATGTCTGTACTGTTTCACGTGGGCCGCAAAACTCCAGTGGGCATGGGAGTGGCAGGGGGTCCCTGAGCAGAGCTGCTGCTTCCACAGGGCTCCCCAGGGCCAGGCGGGGCCTCTCCCTCCCACTGGGGCTTCTGTTGGGCAACCTCATCTTTCTTGTCCTCCACTCCTGCAGCGCAGGCCTGTCCTCCCAGCCCTAACCCTGTCCTTTGCTGTGTGTCCCAGGTGTGACAAGCCGAGGCGGTGAGCCAGGCTGTGGGAAGGAAGGAAGCCTCCCTCAGGGTTTCGGGAACCAGACCTCTCACCAGGAAAGATTGATCCAGAACGACTAACCACACCACCACCACCACCACCACCACCACACCCGTCACCAGTCACCACGGACAGAACAGTCCTTAATCCAGAAACCTAAACAAAATGAAGGAAGAGGACACTGCGCAGAGCACTCTGGGTCCCAAGGGCAAGATGCGTTCCCTGGGCCGGGACCCAGCTCGGTCCCTCTTGGATTGGATTTTTGTCATTTCATTGTTTTTTTTTTTTTCTTGCTGCTTAAATCACCGAGCCTGGAAGATTAGAGAGAGTTTTATTTCTGGGATTCCTGTAGACATACCCACCCCACACCCATACATTTATATATATATATATTATATATAAAAGTAAATATATATATTTTATATATATATAAAATATATATATTCTTTTTTAAGTTAACTTTGCTAATGTTATTGGTGTCTTCACTGGATGTATTTTGACTGCTGTGGACTTGAGACGGGAGGCGATCCCACGTCGTGATGGGTCAGGACGGAAGGAGCAACTCTGGAGCGATCTTCTGTCCCTCTGAGGGAGGCGGCGGCCCTCTCTTCTCCTTGGGAATGGATGCGCAAAGGCCAGGGTCTGGGGGCAACTTCCAGGAACATCGACAAACCCAACCCTGGGCCTGAGCCTCTACCCCAAGGCAATCAGGACAGAAAGACAGATGGCAGAGAGCAGGGACAAGGATGCTGGCTCACCCCAGGACTTTGGGGGAGCCTCAGGAGAATGGCGTGCTTTGTGGATACCTGCCACATGCTGCAAGGGCACCCTGTCCCCCATCTTCACCCCCTCTCCCCCTCCCCCCGCCCCAGGGGCACTGCTCAGAAGAGCCTGGCGTCTGGGCAGCCTTTTCTGTTCTCATCGCCGCCCGACAGGCGTCCTGGCGAAGAGAACAGACTGGTGGAAGAAGCAGCCTGTGATGGTCACTCTTCCCCAGACCCAACCTCCTCCCCTGCCTGCTTCCCAGACTGCTGTCCAGGTGGCCTTCATGTCCTCAGACCGTTGAAACCACTAGTTCTGTCCCCAGGAGACCTGGCTGTGTGTGTGTGTGTGTGAGTGGGTGAGTGTGTGAGTGGGTGAGTGGGTGAGTGGGTAGCCCTCCCTCTCCTCTCCCCACTCCTTCCCGAAGCACAGAGAAGATGGCCAGGCCCGCCTGCCCATCTGCGGAGGCAGAGAAAAGAGACAAAGTGTTTTATATGCGGTACTTATTTAATATATCTTTTTAATTAGAAATTAAAAACAGTTAATTTAATTAAAGAGTAGGGTTTTTTTCAGTATTCTTGGTTAATATTTAATTTCAACTATTTATAAGATGTATCTCTTGCTTTTTCTTGTTCTCTCTCTTTCTCTTCCTCTCTCTCTCTCTCTCTCTCTCTCTCTCTCTCTCTCTCTCTCGCGCGCGCGCGCTCTCTTTGTTTGTACCAGTTTGTGTGTATGAAATTCGCGTTTCTAGTCTGTCTCTGCCTGATCGGTGAAAGTTACTAGCTTACTCTGGGCAGACATTTAATACTGCTAACACTCAGCTCTGCCCTTCCTTTCCCCAGCTGCTCACCACACATTCCTTCGAAATAAGGTTTCAATATACATTTACATACTATATATATATTTGGCAACTTGTGTTTGTATATAAATATATATATATATATATGTTTATGTATATATGTGATTCTGATAAAATAGACATTGCTATTCTGTTTTTTATATGTAAAAACAAAACAAGAAAAATAGAGAATCCTACATACTAAATCTCTCTCCTTTTTTAATTTTAATATTTGTTATCATTTATTTATTGGTGCTACTGTTTATCCGTAATAATTGTTGGGGGGAAAAGATATTAACATCACGTCTTTGTCTCTAGTGCAGTTTTTCGAGATATTCCGTAGTACATATTTATTTTTAAACAACAACAAAGAAATACAGATATATCTTAAAAAAAAAAAGCATTTTGTATTAAAGATTTTAATTCTGATCTCAGAACTCCTCCTGGTCTTTCTCCATTGAATGTGCAAAGGTCCCCGGTGTGTAGTTGTGGGCACCCCTTCTGTCTTCTGCTCTGGCCAGAGCCTTACCATCCTGTTCAGGTTGGGCCTAGGGGTACGGGTCCATTTCTAGCTCGATCTAAGAGATGGGAGCACTGGGGGATGAGTGGAAGGGACTTGTTGCTTTAGCCAAAGGACCAAGCAGTAGTTGCAACAGATCAAGGGGCCCGGCCCTTGTGGAGGAAGGATCTGGCCCTGTTTCTGCTGGCCTTCCCTGAGTGGGTTTTGGTTTGGTCTTACCTCCTGTAGCCAGCTGGGCAATGTTTAGGTCTTACCTGCTGTAACCAGCTGGGCAATGGGAAAGGGTTCTGCTAGGGTGCTGAGACCCTAGGGTGCACTTGGTTTTAATTTCTGCATGTTGAGTTCCTGGAACCACAGCTCTGCTTGTTCTGGATGGGGCCCCGGCTCTGTCTTGCTGTAGATCTTGCTGTGCTGGGCCTGGGGGGAGTGGACCTTGTTGGGTCTTGGGCATGCTGAGCAATGGGTCAAATCTACTTCCTCTCATCTGTCATTCTTTCAACCATAAGTAGGGCTAGTCACTGTGCTGTATAGCCTAGGCTGTTCTTTTAGAATAAAGTGATTTGACCCCCGAAAGATCTGGAGAGGTTGAGGGGGTGAGAGATACAGAAGTATAAGTTTATGAGTGGAAAAAAATGCTTCAATGCCAGTGCTGCTGGCTCATGCCTGTCATCCTGGCTACTTCAGAGGCTGGGATCTTGAGGATCTCAGTGGGAAGCCAGCCTAGAAAAGAAAGTTTGTGAGAACTCTTATCTCCAATTGAGCACCACCCCCTTCCCCCAAAAAAACCTTAAAGTGGAGCTGTGATTCAGGTGGTAGAGCGCTAGCTTTGAGCAAAAGAAGCTCAAGGACAGTGCCCAGGCCCTGAGTAAAAGGCCCAGGACCAGCATGTGCATGCGTGTGCATTGCGACAGATCATACACACGCACGCACGCACGCACACACACACACACACACAATGTCTCAAATGTGCTGGAGGCATCAGACCTAGCTTTGGGGGGTGGGAGGTGTCTCATGATTTCCAGGCTGCTCTGTAAAGAAGACATGGGTGGCAAATCAGGGGTGAGGCAGAGGTGCTGAAGAGTGAATGCTACGTATGGGTGGCAAGGCAATATGGGTATCTGGCAGTGTGGCAGACTGGCCCATTGGTAGGTCAGAAGGTCAGGCTTTGCCCTCCAGGAGCTCTGGTCTAGTGTATGCTCCCTGCTCTTTTCTCCATCTCTCTTGACTCCCATGTGGGTTGAGGTAGAATTCACAAAGCACTCAGTGAGGGAAGTGTTCTTGCCTGCTTACCTGGATTGTGGCTGGCATGGCTAACCTGCCTCCTGGGACTTCCATCATAGCCAGAAGGAGTCCTTTCAGATAGGGGCCGAGTCATGTCACTGGCTGAAAACCCTCCAGAGATTCTATTTTACTTGGGGTGGGGGGCGGGGGAGTTGTCTTAAAAGGCCCTGTACCATCCAGCTGTCTGCCTCCTAACTGCTCAGTGGATTCTGATGCACCTACGTTGCTCACCACACTGGCTTCTCTTCATCAACCTCAGTAGGGAGGGTCCCGGCAGGGTCACTCTCCAGGACTTTTGCCGTCTCCCTTCGGGCACATTGTCTCATAAGTCTTATCTCCTTCTTGTTCCCTGACTATTGACCTCATTCTGCCCTAGGACCCACCCTTCCTTCCTTCCTTCCTTCCTTCCTTCCTTCCTTCCTTCCTTCCTTCCTTCCTTCCTTCCCTCTTTCCTTCCTTCCTTCCTTCCTTCCCTCTTTCCTTTCTTCCATCTTTCCCCTTTCCTTTCCTTTCTTTTCCTTTCCTTTCCTTTCCTTCCCTTCCCTTCCCTTCCCCTTCCCCTTCCCTTTCCCCTCCCCTCCCTTCCCCTTCCCCTCCCTTCCCCTTCCCCTCCCCTCCCCTCCCCTCCCCTCCCCTCTCCTCTCCTCTCCTCTCCTCTCCTCTCCCTTCCCTTCCCTTTTCCCTTTTTTTCCTTTTTCCTTTTCCTTTTCCCTTCCCTTCCCTTCTCTCCTTGTTCTAGAGTTTGCATTCAGGGTCTTTTGCTCTCAGCTTTTTTACTCACAGCTGGTGCTCTACCACTCAAGCCACAGCTCCACTTCCAGCTTTTTGCTGGGTACTTGGAGATAAGAATCTTAGATTTGTCTGCCCAGGCTGACTTTGAACCTTAGATCTCCGCTTCTTGAGTAGCTAGGATTATAGGTGTGAGTCACTCAGCCGGGCATATGTTCCTCCTCTTTCATGACTGCTGCTTCTCCATAGTACATGAGGCCTGGTCACACACTCTAGGATGGCGCTGGCCCATAGAAATAGTATGCTGGCCACATCTGTAACTTACTTATCTGTTTTGGTGCTAGGGTTTAAACCCAAGGCTTGGCACCTTTTGGGCTGATACTCCTAGTACTTTACCACACACCCAACCCATCCATATGTATGTCTTCAAAGCTTTCCATGAGCCAGAATCGAAAAGATATAAGAAACAAGATCAATGTTACCAATATATTTTATGTAACCTTAACATATCTAAAATAGTTTCAATATTTAATCAATATTTAATCAAAATGATTGAGAGATTGTGCACTTTTGGAGGTATCTGCAAGTCTGATGCACATTTTGTTTGAATCACACATATCAGTTGTGGTTGATCAGTTGTGCATAGTTAGTGACAACCATCTTGGACAATGTGAGTCTAAAATGTACTGCCTCCTCCCCCTGCCCCCACCTTTTAAAGCCAACAGAACAAATTTTATCCCAAGGCTACAGCGGTGGAAGGGGATGTTCGTCGCCATGTCAGGAGAGGTTGGTAGTGGGCTGGGTAGGTGAGGATCTGAGCAAGGCTGACTAGAGAAAGTGAATGCAGCCAGCCAGAAAGTGGGGTGGGGATCAGAGACCTCTTGGTTAGTGCCAGATGCTGTAGCCACCCTGGAGATGGAGCTCATTATTGTCACTTAGCCAATAGAAAGCAGGAGGCCCAGAGAAGGTAAGTAGCTTGTCTGAATTGACTCACCATTAGTAAATAGTCTGGTGAGAGTTTAAACCAGCTTTCCTGACTCCAATTCCAGTGCTCTTCCCACCACACCACAGCTGCCTGAGGCTAGGGCAGGACATCAGCAAATAAAAAGGAATCGTCTAGACTGAATACAAACAGGCAGAAGAAAAGTGGGACAGGGGGAGGATGTAGCGGTGGCCAAACCAGGGCTAAAATCCAACTTCCCTATGAATGCAAAGGCAAAGCAAAGGCAAGAGATGTCTCCTCCGGCTGGGGCTCCGAAGTGGGAGATCGGAAATCTAAGCACGCAGGAGACTGCAACACGTGGCCTTGGACAAGAGAAAGTCTTGAAATAGACCATGGAGAAAAGGAAATAAAAATACCACATCCTGCAGTTGTCTCAGAGCTGTGCAGACACCACTGGGCGCCACCTCAAGGATCCCTCAAGAGTCAGAGAAGACCTGATCAAGGCCAAGGTCTTCCCCGCTGTCAGTTCTGCTCTGCCAAGCCTGAGAACCTTTCCCTTTTCTAAAGAGTACCTTGGTCACAGCCTTCAAAGGCCTTTAGAGTCTCTGCTTCTCCAGGGAACCTGCCTGCCATCTTGCCTCCTTCCCGCAGCTCCTCCTGTGGGGAAGGTGAGTGGATGGATACATACAGAATGAGGTGATTCTGGATCTGTATTCATGTGTTAGAACCATTCTGGTGACCTGGGTGCAAATATGGCTGCCAACAGCTCTTCCTGTCCCTGCACTCCCATACGGCCCCTTCCCTCATTTCCCTTCCTTTGGGAATCTGAGTTGGCCTTGAGACATGAAGAATGTGGCAGAAGATAGATTTTGAGACTTTCAGGCCTGGTCCTTAGCAGACTGTCTAATTTTGCCTTTTGGAAGGCAACTGCCATGCTATAAGGAAGCTCAATTACCTACTGGCATGAGAGAAGGAAAGGTAGGGGGAAGGGATTCCTTACTGTTTCCACTGCCCCAAGCCAAGGCCCCAGACATGCAAGTGAAGTCATTGGGGATCATGCAAGAGATTGCAACACCTGGCCTTGGACGAAAGAAAGTGTTAAAAATAGATCATGGAGAAAAGGAGGAGAAAAAGAAAACATAGCATTTACCAGTTGTGTAAGAGGTGAGCAGACACCCCCTGGAGCTTCCACACTCCAGCCCACCATCAAGAAAGTAGAACAAATCCATCTGAAGACTGCTCAAATTTAGAGTTGTGAGCAAATGTGTGGCCTGCTATGGCTTAAAGCTCTCAAGTGACAGAACAGATGCCAGTCCTAATCTGCATGGGATTAGGACTTTTGTCCCATCTGCAATGTCTGGGTATGTGTGCAGGCCCAAGGGGTTAGAGGAAGGTTCTAGCAGGGAAGGATATGTTTTGAAGAGATTACAGGCAGGAGTCGGCTCTGAGGGTAGGTTTGGTAGGATGACAGGGCAGGGCCGACTGACCCCGGCATGTTAAATGAACATCTGAATTTCCAGAAAAAAGCTTGTGATTCAAACTGGGGCAGGGTGTCAGTGACTCACGCCTGCAATTCTAGCTAGAAGGAGGCTGAGATCTGAGGATCACAGTTTGAAGCCAGCCTGCGCAGCCAAGTTTGATACCCATCCCCAATTAATCAGCAAAAAGCTGAAAGTAGTGGCATGGCTCAGTGGTAGAATGCTAACCAAAGTACACTGCCCAGGCCCTGAGTTCAAGCCTCAGTACTAGTGTGCGTGTGTACACACACACACACACACACACACAAAGTGGTTCAGTGCAACTGAAATCTCTCCAAGAGAAAATAGACCTCACAGCAAGAAGAGAGGATCAGAGAATAAGATGAACTCCCAGAAAAAAGAAAAAAAAAGTTGTTAGGAAAGGATTGTGGGCTCCTTTTCTTCCCTCTTCCTTTCCATCATCCAGCACTTCCTGAACCCTAGATATGCTGGCTGTGCCTTGCTATGGCCCTTGATGCTGAGTGGCTTCTACCTATTCTAGCATAGAGATGGAGAATGGAAGAGATGACCCTTGGAAGGCCTCATTGGTCTGGCTTCAGAGGGAGAGAATTCGGCCATATCCAAAGGACATTATTCACCAGGGTAAGGACCAGGGGAGGGCAGGGAAGGAAATGGTAAATATTTACAATCTGCTGGAAATGGAAAACACAAGGCTTGAGGGAGTAGCTATAGCAGTGGGGACAGAAAGGGGATTCGGAAAGGAAAGAGCTAGAACCCAGGGATCACCAGACAAAGACGTCTATGGGAGGAAGGAAAGAGGGCCTGGGTCACCTCAGGATGAACAAGTTGGGACCTGAAGGTGATTGATTTCAAAGGAGAGTTCATCTTGGTTTTTCTTTTTCGCAACCCCCCCCCCCCCCCCCGCCCCGACTCCACACTGGGTCTTGAACTCAGGGTCTGGGCACTTGTCCCCTAGCTTTTGCACTCAAGACTGGTGCTCTACCACTTGAGCCACACCTCTATTTCTGGCTTTTTGCTGGTTAACTGGATATAAAAATTCTCATGGACTTTCTACCTAGGCTGGCTTTGTACCTTGATCCTCACATCTCAGCCTCTTGAGTAACTAGGATGACAGGTGTGAGCAACCAGCGCCCTGGGCTCTGAATTCATCTCTTAGCAAGGGAAATGTAATTTCTACCCTCAGGGAGCTCCTAGGCAGAGAGGTGACCAGACCCTGGCCCTCAGGATGCTCCCTGCCTTTAGGAGAAACCTGTCCTCACATACTTGTTTGTTGACAAAGATGGACATCAGTCTTAGGAAGGCCCCACCTGCCCTTCCTGTGGCTCTTGGAGGTGTCAGGAATCCCAGGAGGTAGAGCTAGATGACCCTTCTCAGGGCCTCCAGCCCTGTCCTCCCTCTCATATTTACAGTCCCAATGGGGCTCACTAACGGTCATGAGCCACGTACAGCTCGCCAGCCTGGCCTTGCTATTTCTCCAGACTTCCCCTGATGGTCCCTTGGTGTGGCTCCAAGTAGGGTAGATGCCAACACGTTCTCATTTCCGAGGCCTCTACCTGTCCCCGCTGAGGTCCTCATTCAATGCCTCCTCGTCTTCCTGCAGGAAGACTGGGCCTCTATTCCCCTTCTCATGGGTGGCTGGGCCAGCCACCCTGGACTGAAGTCCCTCAGGAGATGACCTAAGAGGCCTGGGCCCTGGGGATGTCTCCTCACATGCTCTGCCCAGTGCCCGGCACAGTCAGTCTGGACCACTCCATGTCCTGCTGAGACGTCTGACAAATGCAGGTTGGAATCTCGGGTCTGCCATTGGATAACTTAGTTCCCGGTCTCCACTTTCTCATCTTGTGAAAATAGGAACAGATTTACTCATGTAACTGTAACCCCTCTGTACAGCATCTTTACAATAAAATGCAATTAAAAAAAAGAAAATAGGAACAGAAATCCATCCTGGTGGAGCCTGGTGGAAACTGTTACATGTGGCAGCAACTGGCATGGAGGTATTGCTTATCTATTATTATATTATTAATATTATAGTAATTATATTGCTCCTAGGACAATCTTTCTTTTCTTCTTTGGATACTTGATGACAGTTTGACTATTTCTCCCTCTCCCTACCCCCCACCTTTTTTTTTTGGTCGGTCATGGGGCTTGAACTCTGGGCCTGGGCGCTGTCCCTGTGCTCTTCGGCTCAAGGCAAGTGCTCTACCACTTGAGTCACAGCGCCACTTCCGGTTTTCTAGTGGTTTATTGGAGATAAGAGTCTCATGGACTTTCCCTGCCCGGGCTGGCTTTGAACCGCGATCCTCAGATCTCAGCCTCCTGAGTAGCTAGGATCACAGGCGTGAGCCACCGGCACCCGGCTTCCCTGCCCCCGCTTTTTTTGGCAGCACTGGGGTTTGAACTCGGGGCCTCCATGCATTCTAAGCAGGCTCTCTAACCACTTGAACTACAACTGCAGTCCTTTTTGCTGTAGTTATTTTTCAGATAGAGTCTTGTCCTTCTGTCTGTTGGCCTGGATTGTGATCCTCCTATTTGTGCCTCCTGCCTACCCAGGATGATCGGGCTATACCGTTACATCCAACTGTTTTGTCGCGATGAGGTCTCGCTGGCTTTTTGCCTGGACTGATCTTGAATTACAGTCCTCTTCAACTCTGCCTCCCAAGTTGCTAGGATTATAGGCATAAGCCACCATGGTTGGCCTTTTTTTCTTTTTTTGTTTAGTGAGAACACCCTGGCTGTGTCATTGCAAATACACATTTACTTCCAGCTGGGGTGTGAGGCAGACCAGAGTAGATAGGGCCCTGGAAGCTGGCATGGGGAAAGGACTGTACCAGGACGTGGGGTCTCCCAGTAGGGATCTGGACGCAGAAAGGATGGCTTGAGTATCTGTGGAATGAATGAACAAATGGCCAAGACACAAGGCCGACCTTCTCCTCCTGTCCCTCAAGGCACATCATGAACGTGCAGTCTGATGGAAGAGGCCCCTGGCTTCTGGCAGAACCCATGCAGCCAGGTAGGGATGTTCAGGCCAGCTACCCCTGAGCGGCCTACCGTAGAGACCCTCAGGAGTGTTTGTTCCAGAAGCTTCCCCAAGAAGAAATATCTGGTTGCCTAGATGTCTTCTAGGACAAATATTCTGAGGCAGGGTTTGGTGTGTGTGTGTGTGTGTGTGTGTGTGTGTGTCTGTCTGTCTGTCTGTCTGTCTGTCTGTCTGTCTGTGGTAGTTCTGGGGCTTGAACTCAGGGCTTGGACTTTGTCTCTTACTTTTTTTTTTTAACTCAAGGTTCGCTCTACCATTTGAGTCACATCTCTACTTCCAGCTTTGTGGTGGTTAATGGGAGATAGTCATGGACTTTTTTTTTTTTTTTTGCTACTCAAGCTGGCTTCTAGTCCTGATCCTAAGATCTCAGCCTCTTCATTGTGGGTGTGAGCTACAAGTGCCCGGCCAGGGTTTGCTTGTAGTCTGGACTTGGGTCCTACAGGGTCTCCAGCCCGGGCACCATCATGCCCTCTCCCTCCCTCTCTAGGGCTCGTGTGATTCCCAACCCCTTCTCATCACCAGCTCCAGAGAGAGACAACAAGGCCACAGGTTAGGTCTTCAGGGCCCTGAGGCCAGGCCTGTTCCCCACAGACACCCCCCTCCCGCCCGCAGCAAGAAGCCTGGTCATGAATTCTCTACACGAGTCCATCACACGGCTTGCAAGCACAGTGTGGCAGGGGTCACACTGTCTGTCCCAGGGCGGCTGCAGGATTGGGTAAGGGCTCTCGAGTGGAGTGAGGCCCAGTTGAGGCGCCAGCTTCTTGGATGAGTACTCATGGGGCCAGAGGTGGGGGGTTGACCTGGCTGAGGTCCCCTGACCCCACCGTCCTCCGGGAGCTACTGACTGCGCAGTGATAAACACCCACAGCTATTAATAGTCTCCTCTCTGGCAGTCACAGAGTTGATAACGCTGGGTGACTTTGGCCCTGCACACCGGACTGCCCCAGTTCAAACCCAGGCTGCTATTTCTGGGCCTGAGTCTCCCAAGTCCTAAACACAGACTCAACCCTGAGAACTTCTAAGCCGAAGCTTAGGAAACTTTTCTTTTCCTTCCTTCCTTCCTTCCTTCCTTCCTTCCTTCCTTCCTTCCTTCCTTCCTTCCTTCCTTCCTTCCTTCCTTCCTTCCTTCCTTTCTTCCTTCCTTCCTTCCTCCCTTCCTTCCTTTCTCTCCTTCCTTCCTTCCTTCCTTCCTTCCTTCCTTCCTTCCTTCCTTCCTTCCTTCCTTCCTTCCTTCCTTCCTTCCTTCCTTCCTTCGTCTCTCTCTCTCTCTCTCTCTCTTTCTCTCTCTCTTTCTTTTTTTCTTTCTTTCTTTCTTTGTTTCTTTCATGGTCATGGGCTTAAACTCTGGGCCTGGGCGCTGTCCCTCAGTCCTTCAGCAAAAGGCAAGCACTCTACCACTTGAGCTACAGCATCACTTTAGGTTTGCTGGTGGTTCATTGGAGATGAGAGTCTCACAGACTTTCCTGACCGGTTTGTCTTTGCACTGTGATCTTCAGAGCTCAGCCTCCTGAGTTAGCATGGCTACCGATGCCCGGGCTTGATTTTCCTTTTTTTTTTTCTTTAAAAGAAAGACAAAATAGGGTTGGAGGAGTAGTTCAGCTGGTAGAATGCAAGCCAATGAACCCAACATATCAGGTACCACATTTGAATCCCAGTCTTGGACCAAAAACACCCCAAAACTTTTTTTAGTGGTACTGAGGTTTGAGCTCAAAGCTTTGTACTAGCTAGACAACATTCTACCAATGGAGCCACATTTCCAGTCCCCAAATTTCTGAATATCAATGGCATCTGTAAAGCAGGCAGCGTGGTATAGATGTCAGAATGGGCACCCGGGGCCAATCCTATGGCTCTGAATAATAGTAGCCCCATTCTAGAGATGCTCAGAGAAATGCGATGAGCTGGCGACTGGCATGCAGTAAGTACCCAAGGAAGGTTAACTATTGCCATTCAAAGAGAATTTGGACTAGACAGAGCTGAGTTCTACTTTTGACATTTTCTGGCTCTGGGACCTTGGGTAAATTGCTTGGCCTCTCTGGGCCTCACTGTCTTGATCTAGAATACCAGCACTGTACTACCTACCTTTGGGTGTTGGTGTGGATTAAATTAGACAATGAGTGTAATGTGATTGTCACTTAAGAGGGACTTAGAGCCTGTAATTCCAGCACTGAGAAGTCTAAGGCAGGAAGATTGGGAGTTGGAGGCTGGTGTGAACACACAGTGAGACCTTCTGAAAAAGGAAAAGAAAAAGGGTCTCAATAAGGCTGAGGGTGTCGTCACTCTGTGGTAGCATGCTCACCTGGCAGGTGTGGAGGTCTTGGGTTCAGTACCTAGCACTGGGAAAATGGGGGCAGACATCATCAATATAGCATTGTGTGATGAGTGAGTGAATGAACAAATAAGTGAGTGGATAAGAAGTGAGTGAGTGAGTGAAAAACATGAAGAATGAGGGAGGGATGAAATGAATGTGTGAATTGAAATGAATGAGTGAAGAGCAGATAAGCAAGTGAAGCAGTGAAATGAGTGAATGGGCAAATGGTGAAGGAATGAGGGTATGAATGAGTGAGGGAATGAACGAAGGAGTGAACAAATGATCTCGGCTGCCTGGCTGTCAGGTCCACGGGGCAGGGAGGTTCTCCCGCCCCCTGCGTGCTCCCTGAGCTCAGGGCTCAGCTCTGCACTTATTCCCTTGAGGCCGATCATGAAAGGCTCAGCATTCTGGAAGGTTTTTCCCTTGGTGTGGCAATAGCTAGTGCAGAGACACATAAGGAAATGCATAGGGCAAATGAGAAAGACTTTTCCTTTCCTCTCAGTGAGGTGCTGGCAAGGCCTGGAGCAGAGTCCCAGGCTCCATAGTTCCCTCCTATGACCAGGATGTGGCCCATGCCCAGAGGGGAGCTGCACCCCTATAATTTGGCTTCCTTCCGGACTGTCTTTCCTCCCTCCCTCTCTCTCTCTCAGGCGTGTTCTCTCTTTCCCTTCTTTTCCTCCCTCCCTCTCTCTTTCTTTCTTCCTTTCCCTCCCTCTCCCTCCCTCCCCCACATCTCTCTCCTTTCTTGACAGTATGGGACTTAAACTCAGAGCCTTGTGCTCTCTCAAGGCTTTTTCTGCTGGCTGGCTCTCCACCACTTGAGCCACTTTTGCAATTCTGGCTTTTTGCTGGTGAATTGGCAATAAGAGTCTGTCTGAATCTGAGTCTGAGGCTGGAGAAAGGGCCATGAGTCCCACACAGGCCGCAAGGGTGGGGACTGGCAAGGCTCACCCCGTTTCCTCCCAGCCGTGGCCACTCTGGGTCCTCCTGGGGCACTGTCTGTCCCAGCAGCCACTGTAAAAATCCAAACGCGAGGGGGGGGGGGGGAGGGGGGGGAAGGGCACAAGAGGCATGGCGTGAGGAAAGGTGCGGGCACCTTGCTGCAAGACCTTCCCTGGGCCCATGGCTGTGGGAAATGCTCGTCCCAGCCCAGGCCCCACATGCCCGGATGTAGGCCATTGGTATTTACCTCACAGGAAGTTCTCCCGAGGTCTGGCTTATCTCAGATGGCCTGCTATGTGTGGCTGCCAGAAAACACCAAAGAAAGCCTTGGACTGTCTTGTCTACCCACCCTCACAGGCCTGTTGCAAAGGCTCTCGGTCTCCTTCTCTCCCTAGGCCAAGTTTTCTCCACTTCAGAGTGGAGGGGGGGGGGGGGGGGACGGGGGGTGGTGGGGAGAAGAGCATTTTGGGCCGGCGGCCTCTGTGCTCTGCAGACGGCCCTCCAAGGCCGAGGGTGTCTCAGATACGCTCCTTCTGCCGCACCACACCTTGGATCAATACCGGAGACCCGGAAAGTTCTTCCTCAGATCTGATGTTGATTATCTGAAATTCAAACATATCTGGACACCCTGTGCTTGTGGGCCATGGTACCTGGCGGAAGGAAGTAGCTAGATCTGCAGCCCAGGTGAGTTCTTTTAATGCATTCTCCTCCTCCTGACATCACCCGTGGTCTCTGTTCTGGGTAGGTCCTTAATTTCTGCCAGCAGTAGAGACCTGACACAAACTGGCCCCCTGAGGCCAGTTGTGTGAGCCTCTACCCTCAGGCGGCCTGCAGGTAGCCATCTTGAGGAAAAAAACATCTCTCCCCCTCTGTGTTCTGGAAACTTCTAGCACAACAGTTTCCCCGGGAGCCAAGACTCTGAGCTCTGGCGGGCCTCAGTGGCCACTAGTCCTTTGAGCTGAGGCAGTTGGTTCTTAGCTGGGCCACCGTGACCCCAGCCGGACAATGCCACCATATCTAGCTGCTGGCCTTGGGATGGCCATTTTCAAATAGTGGTCAAGCTGTAGATCAGGCCGTTAACCAGTAATGCTTTCTAACAGGTGAAAGAGAACAGGGTAGAAAAGTCTCAGAGAAGGGGAGCTGTGGTCCAAGTAGTAGAGGGCCAGTCTTGGGTGAACAAGCCAAGAAGGGAAGCCCCAAATTCAAGCCCGTACAGCCTCCCCTCCCCACCTCCTCTCACAGAAAGAAAACTCTCAGAGAGCCTCACAGGAGAGAAGTGTTATTTCTCGAAACCTCAGTGGCAGGTGTGTGTCTAGGTGTTCTGGGTCTCATGCAGAATGTGTCCATCACATGGGTTAGGGCAAAATGAAAAAGTCTAGAAGACTCTTAGGAGCAATGACAGAAAGGTGACAGGGACAGACCTGTCCTTGTGTGTGGGGCCCACATGGAAGCTTCCATCCAGGACCCCTCCCTGCCTTCCTGCCTTCCTGCCTCAGTGTGTCCTGGGTCCCTCCCACATGACAGCCTTGGTTCCTTGGGCCACTCCAACAGGAGAAGGTTCTAGATGCCATGGCCTGGCGAGGCCTAGCCTGCCTGGCTGTCTCAGCCTGGCTTTGTCCCCACAGTTGTCACATTGGATTGGGAAACCAATGCTTAGGCCAAGTGGAGAAACTCACTTCCTGCTCAGCTTTCCCAACTGCCCTCTACCCGGGGAGCTGCCTTAACCCTTTCCTGGGGCGTGGGGGAAGCGGACCATGAGGGACCAAGAGCCAGGGGCCAAGGACTCTCAACTGTGCAATTCTTTTGGAGTCTGTGGCGCTCAAGACCCCTGTGCCCAGAGAGGATCACATCGAGTGTGAGCTGAAGATTTCAGAGACTCCAAGTGGCAAGGACCTGCTAACAGCTAGTGTTGAGATAGTTTGGCCCCTCTCCCCTCCCTCCCCCTCCCTCTCCCCCTCCCCCTCCCCCCCTGCCCTTTGGGGCTGTGGGCAGCTGAGCGTGTAGTAGGCTGAGCAGGCTACCAAGAGGGGGAGGATTGGGAAAAGGAGGGCCACAATGGTGAGAGCGGAGGTGGGTGCACCTCCTGAGCCCCAGTGAGAGGGGGCAGGCCTGTCCCCAGGGAGCCCCGGTGGAGTCCATCTTTGTCCCCGCAGGAGGTGGCTTCAGGGCGCCCTGGTTTGGCAGAGCACCTCCGGCAATGCCGTCTCTCTCTCTCTCTCTCTCCCTGGTGGTGTGGGGCGTTATTGGGGGGTCCTGCTCCTCACAGTCTCCTCTCTCTGCTGCCACACCGTCTTCTCACTTGTGGGTCCCTTGTCGCCTGGAAATCACAAGTATGGAAATACCTGATTAAAGCCCCTGCTTGGATTCTGGGATAGAAAAGATTTTGGAAACCTCTTCAGTCCCAGATCAGACCAGAGAGGTCTTGAAAGGGGTGTGAGGTCACACAGAGCCAACGTGCATTGCACATGGCCGTGTGTGTGTGTGTGTGTGTGTGTGTGACCCATTCCTGTGGTTCACAGTAGACAATAAGGTCTGGGGGGTCTGGGGTGAGGGAGGCCTTATCCTATTTAGGGCTGAGTCCACCTGGCCAGCCTTCCTAGGCCAGGGGCAGAAGCTGACGGATGAATCGCAGATGGCTCAGGTGTTGGAGGCCACTGCCACACATGGCACGTGACAGCCAAAGGGAGCCAGAGCTGTTCTGGAACAGAGAGAGGACCTGGGAAGCTGACACACATTTGTAGGCCCGCAGGTGGAGCAGGCTGGGGTGGGGCTGAGGATTCTCTCTATTCCCTGGAGTAGATGTCATTCACATTTTGGGGGCCAGTACTATGGCTTGAACTAGGGGCTTCCTGGTGTTCTCCCTTGGCTTTTTCCCTCAAGGCTCGAGCCACAGCTCCACTTCCAATGTTTTGCTGGTTAGTTGGAGATGAGAGTCTCAGGGACTTTCCTATCTGGGCTGGCTTTGAATTGTGATCCTCAGATCTCAGCCTCTGGAGTAGCTAGGATGACAGGCGGGAGCCACTTACACGCGCCTTAGAGCCCTTAGAGCCTTTGATACATTGTCTGGCAGAGGCATTTCTGGGGGGTGGCGTGGGCAGAGGTCTCCCATAGGGACAGGGTTGGGGCTCTTCATCCGTAGAGGTCATTTTCCCTGGCCGTCTGAACCCAGCTTCTTTCAGAAAACCATCTCTGCCCTACCTGGCCAGAGTCAGTGCCCTTCTTTCCCTGATGTGTGGACTGCTGCCGCTGGACCCCAAGGTGTACACCAGAAGTTGAGGTGTCCTGGGTGTGGATGGCACCTGGGTTATAATCTCACGGTGACCTAGGGTGGCGTCATTTCCTCTCAGGGCCTCAGTCCCCTCCCCAACCCCATGGGGAAAGGCTGAGAGCTAGGTCCAAGGAGCACTGGAAAGGCAGGTCCCCAATCTGTAGGGCAGAAGACAAAAGGAAAAGGGGGAAAGGGAGAGGATGGAGGAGAGGGCCGCAGAAGGCTCTCCCCCCCATTGGTAGATGGAGGAGCATGGAAGGCAAATGGGGGTGGCTGTGCCTGGCCCCACAGCTCCAGGAAGACACCCGCTCCCCCCCCAACCATTTTCCCTGAAGTAGCCACCTCCTCTTCCGGTCATTTCCTACAATCACTTCCTTTCATGAGGAAAGACGGAGGTCAGACCAGGTCACCTTTCATCTCAGATCTCTGCCAGTGGCTCCTGGCTTTGCTGAGAGCAAAAGGTCTTTAAGGTCTGGTGTGATTCCCTTCCAAGAGCAGCAAGTGTGCTTCAAACACAGCCGCGCTCCTGCCCCAGGCCACAGGCGCAGTCTTCCCCAAGGCCTGGAGAGATCTGCCTCCAGATAGCTGCCAGACCTAGCCGTCCTCTTCGTCTTTTCCCAGGGAAGCCTTCCTGAGCTCCCTATTGAAAATGGCCCCTTTCCCTTGCCTCATTCTCTAAACATATCGATTTCTCACATTCTCATATTGTAAGTGCATGTATGGATGGATGGATGGATGTGCATGGTGAATTGTCTGTGTTTCCCCTGCTAGAATCTAAGTGCCACAGAGTATCTATCTATCTATGTATCTTTGTATCTATCTGTCTGTCTGTCTGTCTGTCTGCCTGCCTGCCTGCCTGCCTGCCTGTTTATCCATCCATCCATCCATCCATCCATCCATCCATCCATCCATCCATCCATCCATCCATTCACCTATCTACCTACCTACCTACCTGCCTACCTACCTACTAAAGACTGAATTTTGGGCCTTGTGCTCATTAGGCAAGTGTTGAAGCATTCTTCTATTGATCTGCATCCCTGTTAGTGTTTGTAGTGAGGGTGTGGGGGGGGGGGGTGGAGGGGCAGGGTTGGTCCTGAGGCCTGGATGCTGTCCCTGAGCTTCCGCCACCCTGCTCAAGGCTAGCATTCTGCCACTTGAGCTACAGCTCTACTTCTGGATTTTTTTTTTTAAGTGATTAATTGGTCATAAGAGTCTCACAGATTTTCCTGTCTGGGCTGGCTACGAACTATGATCCTCCAATCTCAGCCTTTTGAATAACTAGGATGGTAGTCACCAACAGCTCCAGCTTTTAGTTTGTTTTTGAGATAGGGTCTTAGGCTAGCCTCCAAGGGTGATTCTCTTGTCTCTGCCCCCTGGGAGGCTAGGACCACAGGCATTCCCTACCATGCCTGGCTTGGAAGGGTGAGTAACTTTGTTCTGTTCACTGAAGTATCTTAACTCCTTGGAACACATAGTAGGTGCTCAGTTTATTGGATGAGTGAATGACTTCTCCATGGGTGATGGTCTTTCCTGTCCTTTGCCCCTTGTCTGCTGACCTCTCTGCTTATGAGCTGACTTCTACCTGGCTTGACCATGCGCGATGGGGCACGTGTGCATTACTCACTGTGTGTGCCCCCAGCACCTGGCTGGCACACAGAAGACGGCAACAGACCTTTGTTGGCTGGATGGGAGGCACCTGGGCAGAGGTCAGTGGAAGCGGGAAGACAGGATGGTTACCGGGAACAGGCTCAGAGGGGGAATTCCCAAAGAAGAGAATGGAAAGGTGTCTACTGTGCATGCCCCAGCTCCCAGGATCCCTCAGCGAGCCACTAATGGCCACTGGGGCTACCTTGAGAGCCCGCCCATCCCCCACCGGGCCTCCTTTGCTCCTTCTTTCGGTGGCTCTGTGTGCTGCCCAGTGGCTGCACCGCCTTGTAGGGTACTCAGCAGGGAGAGGCTTTGTGGGCCCAGGACAGCAGGCTCTGCCCTGCTCCCGTGTTGTCAGCCTTGGTTTTCCTTGCAAACCTATGGCCTTCCTAGATCTGCAAAGGGCCTCGCCGTTCACGCAGTCACTCGAAGCCATGGCCTGCGCTCCTCCCGTCTCACTCCTCCGGCGTCTACCTTCAATACATTTCCGTTCCGTGTTCCTCTTTTGACGCTGTCTGGCCTGACCTCTGATTCTTGCTCCTCCCAGCAGCTAAACAAACTACACCACCAGGCTTCCTGTCTGCTCAAAGACAGACCACCTTTCTTCCTCTTTAGGAGTTCGGGAATACCAACTTTAGGTGACTTTTTTTCTTCTTGGGGCTGAGGGGAATGTGGGGCTTAAACTTAGGGCCTGGGTGTTGTCCCTTAGCTTTTTCACTCAAGGCTGGTGCTCTATCACTTGAGCCGTAACTCTACTTCTGTTTTTTATTTTTTCGGGGTTACATTGGAAATAAGAGTCTCATGGACTTTCCTGCCCAGGCTAGGTTTGAACCACGATCCTCTGATCGCAGCCTCCTGAATAGCTAGGATTAATGGCGTGAGCCTTTGGTGCCTGATCTAGGTGACTGTTTCGCTTATGTAGGGCTGAGGGTTCAATGGGTACTTGTTGAATGAATAAATGAATGAACAAATGCTCCCACTCTGTCTTTGTCCTTGCTCCATGACCAGATTGGCCAGATTGGTCCGACGTGTGAACCCACGCTTTGGCCAACTGGATTGGCCCCTCCTTCAGGGACATTGTGCCTTCCGTACCTCCTTACCTGTTAGACTTCAGTTCAAATGTCAGCTCCTCTGGGAGGCCTCCCTCCATCTCCCCTACAGGTGACGTCATCCATGCTTATGCATCACCTTTTAATGGTCTCCATGCATTTCTTTCTAGCTAAATTCTCGGTCTTTGTTTAGAGATGGGCGTTCTTCCTGTGTGGGTTTTCAGGGGTGAACGGGCACCTGTCTGGATGATTGCTTTCTCTGTCTCATGTTTAATGCTTGGATTTAATAAATGTTCGTTGAATGAATAAATGAATGAATGGTCCAGCCCTGCCTTTGCTGAGCATTTAGATTTTGCAACTTCTCTTGCATAAGCAGGTGCTAGGTGACCCCGTGTGCACTTTCATTCCAAGGATTTTCGACGTGCTTGGCCAATCCAGTGGCAGCTCCTCCTTTCTTGGCAGCCTGTCCCCTCCCCTCCCCTCGCTGCGGGGCACAGGACCCACAGTAGGTCCTCAGCGCATGCTCACGTGAGACTGAGTCAGTTCTTGCTGCCTGGCTCCTGTCCTGATGATCGGAGCGACTTTAAGCAAGTCAGCATACCTTGGGTTGCTTGCCGTTCTCATCTGTAAAGATAAAGGGGTTTGTACTGATGGGCTCCAAGATTCCATTGACTTTCAAAGACCACAGTGGAATTCACCAACCCGGAGTGGCTGGGCAGGAGTGCACACAGTTGAGAGTCGAGAAATGAGGAGTTTGGGGGACCACCGGGGCCTTGTGGAGGGGGGGTGGCATTCTTTTAATGAGGTTTGCTTTTTGACACTTAGGATTTGCCCTTGTTTCCTTGGGGCTCATGGAGCTTCAGCCTGTGACTACCTTTCTCCTCCTGCTCTGTCACTGAGGGGGGAGAAATGAGTCCATGAATGAGTTTTAAGATTTACAGGGCAAAGTCTTTATCTGTTATCAGATTCCCTAAAAGACCTGTATCCTTCAACGTTTAGGAACTCAAATCTAAAAGGCCAGGTTAGGGGTTGGAGGTGTGGCTCAGGTCATAGAGCACCAGCTAATGAGTGAAAGCAAGCGTCAGATACTGGGTTCGAGTCCTGGTCTTAGACAAAGAAACAAAAGGCCAGTTTCTTCATCAGTAAAATTGGAAGTTTAGCTGGGTGCTGGTGGCTCACGCTTAGCTACTGAAGAGGCTGAAATCTGAGGATCACAGTTAGGAGCCAGCCTGGGAAGGAAAGTCTGTGAAACTCTGATCTCCAATAAAGTGAAGCTGTGGCTCAAGTGGTAGAGTGCTAGCCTTGAGCAAAAGAAGCTCAGGGATAGTGCCCAGTCCCAGAGCTTAAGATCCAGGACTGGCAAGCAATAAATAAATAATAAAGGAAGGAAGGAAGTTCTAAATAGCAGGTTGGAGGCATGGCTCACGTGGTAGATTGCTTGCCTAGCGAGTGGGAAAAATCTGCCCTCCTCCCCACTAAAAAAAGACTGGAAGTTCCTGTGACCTCTAGTAATACCCAGCATTGCGGATAATGATGCCTAAGTTTATTTCATTGCATTATATTCCTTTAAAAGGTTTAACAACCTGTAATTCACATGCACCCCCATTTTATAGATGACAACACTGAGATTCGCTGATGTGTTCAAGGTCACATAGCCTGTGGGTGACAGACAGGGCCTGCCAGGCAGCTGAGGGATTCTAAGACTTCCTTTTGGGGTCCGTGGCAGGATAGCAACCCAGCATAGCTGCAGGACCCCTCAATCCCTAGGAAGTGTGGGCCGAGGGACGTGGGCTGATGGTGACACCTCAACTAAGGGCAGCTAAGAGAAGGTCCTGGGAAGAAAGGTCTGGTCCAGGTAAGAATCCCCATCGCCCCCTAGCCAACCTCAGCTTTTAGCACAAGGGGGCCCTTGGGATGGTCTGGGAAATTAGAAAGAGGAGTTGCTCCTCACAGTCAGCCAAAAGCATCCTTTCCCCAGGTGATCAGCTGGTGATGGAGAATTGATGGTATTTCTGCTGGCTGGAGAACCAGTGGTTCCCCAGTGGACTTTGGGCCCTGCCACAGGCCTGGGGCTGGTGAGACTTTTTGGAATGTGCCCTTTGTCTTCCAGGGCTACCTTTGGCCTCGCCTCCTGTTTACCTTCCTACTCCAGTCCCTTTGCCCCCTTGGCAGACTGAGCGAGCGCCAAGAAATTGTTGGTCAAAGGTGAGGTCACCAGGAACCTAGAGAAAACAACAGGTCACCATTAACCGTGTTTACCTGCCAGGTGTCTGGGCTTCACCAGCAGCCTCCTGCCTCTTCCCTGCTGGCATCTCCTGCTGTCTTCAAAGCATGCATCTGCTGGGCAGGTTTTGGTGTAGAAGTTCCTGCAGGGCTCACCCCTGTGACATCCCTCACCTGGGCTTTTGGCATGAGGCCGTGTGAGCATGCTAATTCAGGCACTGTCCAGTGAGAGTGTAAGCAATTCTAGGGGAGGAATGTGTTCTCAGGCTGGTTTTTTTTTTTTTTTTTCTCGGGGGCGTGGGAGGAAGGTAGGAGATGGGCCAGGTATTGGGGCTTGAACTCAGGGCCTTACACTCTCACTGGGCTTTTTTGTTCATGTCTGTAGCACTTGAGCCACACCTCCAGTTCTGGCTTTTAAAAAGCCTCATTGGATGGGAAGTTGGCCCAGTGGTAGAGTGCTTGCCTTGCATCTTGCATGCATGAGGCCCTGGGTTTGATTCCTCAGCACCACATAAGCAGAAAAAAAGCCAGAAGTGGTGCTGTGGTTCAAATGGTAGGGTGCTAGCTTTGAGCTAGAATGCTGAGGGACAGCGCCCAGGCCCAGAGTTCAGGCCCCACAACTGGAGGGAAAAAAATGGTTCATCGGAGATAGGAGTCTCTCAGATTTGTCTGCCTCTGCTGGCTTCAAAGCAAGATCCTTAGATCTCAGCCTTCTGAGTAGCTAGGATTACAAGCAGGAGCCATGGGCCCCTGGCCTTGAGCCTGGCACTCTGGCTTGATTTTTTTTTTCTTAACTCATAGCTGGTGTTTTACTTCTTGAGCCACAGCTCTACTGAATTTTTGGTGATTAATTGGAGAGAAGAGTCTCACAGACTCTCCTGAATAGGCTGGCTTCAAACCTCTATCCTTAGATCTCAGCCTCCTGAGTAGCTAGGATTACAAGCATAAGATACCAGCACACAATTGACCATTGTTTTCTGGCTCCAAGATGGCTTTTTTTTTTTTTTCTGCAAAAAGCTTTATTTTCATTTGGTCCAAGGCTTGGGAAGGGCTCCAGGATAGTTAGTTAGGAAGTTTCCCAATGGCTGGAGGCAGAAGCTCGGGCGGAAACCCTGATATCTGGTGAGGCAGAGGTGGCCCCTCAAAGGCTGCTGGACTCTGGAGTTTTCTAGTCATGTTTGAGGGTGAGGCGTTCGAAAAGATACTCGCCCAGCTGGGCCTGAGCGGCCGCCCCCAGCCTGCAAAGGTTGGTTAAGTGGTCACTCATCTTCTTGATGAGTTTCACCTCTTCATCCAGGAAGTGGTTCTCTAGGAAGTCACAGAGATGGGGGTCTGTGCGAGCAGAACTCAAGGCGTGAAGATCCACAATGGCTCGGTTCAGGTTCTTCTCCAGGGCCAGGGCGGCTTCCATGGCTTCCACGGTTTTACCCCACTCATCCTGAGAAGGTTTCTGCACATCCTGGTTCTGCATCTTCAGGGGCGCTGGGCGCCCTCAGCTTCTCCTCCGCCAACTCGCGGAAGAAATGGCCCACGCCCTCCAGAGCCACATTGTCGCGATCGAGAGTAGCCCAGAGAGAGGTAGGTGTAGGAGCCCGCAGATGCAAGTTGACCAGGCGGTTGACGGCAGCCTCCACCTCGGTGGAATAATTCTGACGAATCTGGGAGGTCATGGCTGGTCGTCAATACAGCGCTAACCACAGAAAAACACGGTGTTGGTTGGTCCTGGAAGCAGGAGATGGGCGAGAAGATAAGGGTCAGAGGTGGTGAGTGGAGAGGCAGCTGGTGGTGGAAAGGAGGAGTCCTTGGGTCTGTTCCGTCCAAACACTGTTGAAGCAAGACACAGATCCGCGGGACTGGCATGCGCTTATGTCTGTGCCAATGGATGGGTGGGTGGATGGATGAAAATGGGTGGGTGGGACTAATGTTCTGAGTTACTTCTTGGGGGAAACCTCCTGAGGTTATGTCTGCTCTTTTATTTCTATCTTCTCATTCCTGTGTTTGATCTGTCCACTCCCTTCTGATTTTCCTTGACATTGCTCCCAGGTTATTTCCGATGCTTCATTTAACCACAACCATGGGCAGAGACAATGCCTTCTAATTCTCCTATGTGGCTCTACATTCTCCCCAGGGCCCTGCACACAGCAGGCCTTTCATTGATGCTTACCAACCAAATGGCTGTGGGACACAGGCCTAAGAAGGCCAAGGTGGGCAGATTGTCCCTCAAGGTCACTTACTTTTTGGTGAAAGACCGAGGCCCACCCTTGGCTGAGCCGCTTGCACATGCCTGTCTGGAGCTTCTTTCTGTGTGCAGAACTGATTGTTTCAAACCTCTAATACAGCCAGGCATGGTGCTGCATGCCTGTAATGCCATCATTTAGGAGTTTGAGGCCAGCCTGGGCTATATAGTGAGACCTTGTCTCTAGCTAAACAAGTAGTGAAAGCATCAGCGCTCATTCACTTGGTGGTGCACTTGGCCATATGCCACGCAGGCGCTGGGCTCCCCCGGGCTCTGAGGAAGAGGTGACAGTTCTCTGGGTGCAGGGAGGTCACCCATCACTGGGGATGGGGGGAATCTTACCAGCACAGCTCTTAGCACTGGAAGGGGAGTACTCCAGAGGTGGGGGGCACCGGGAGCTTGTAAAGAACACTCTAGGCTCAGAGATCAGCCTAGAGGCTGTGGCCAAGCCCCAGAGCTGACCTGCTCTGCCTTTGCAGCCCTCTGTTGACTTCTACAGGCCAGAGGCTTCTTCGCTGGGCACAGCTGGAGCGGCCCTTACCAGAGTTCTGCTTCTTATACCATGACAGATGGGCATGGGGGGGGGGGTGGCCAGCAGAGAGCTCTGCTGCGAGGAGGTGTGTGTGGGGTGGGGTGCAGCATGGAGAGAGAGAGCTGTGGACAGGGCACACAGCCCGGCTGAGGCCAAAGCAAGACAGGGAAGCGCCCGCACCACACAGCTTGCTGCCCTTCCCTTGGGCAGCTGGGTCTTGCACAGTGGCCTTCCTGGACAGCTCTGGTAATCTAGGCTCCCAGGCCCGATGGTCCCACACCTGGGGACATAAAGTCCATGGGGGGGGGGGGAGGGAGAAGGAGGTCATCTCTTCCCAGGGCAGCCTTAAAGGGCCAGCAGCCTTCCCAGGGTTAATGATTACCTGTTGGGGCACCAAGAGATCCAGATGGCCGTGTGAGTGAAGATCAGTGGTGGATGGTGAGAGGTGGTGGCTCAACCCTGGGAGGAGGCTGGAGGCTTACTTTGAACAGAGCCTCCCTGGAGCCTTCTGGGGCTGGCCTTGGGCCCCGAGAAAGAATCTGTGTGACTCCTTTGGTAGTACGGAGTGAGGGTGAAGTCTAGGCTGCTCCCCCAGCTCTGACAGACAGTGCTTTGCAGGGATCTCCTAATCAGGAGGGGGTAGAATTATGTTTTGGGATCTCAGGGCTCCAAGGCCTTGGCTAGGGCAAGGCCCCCAGGCCCCTGGTTAGCCCCCATATACACTCAGGTTCACCAGACTCAAGAGATTCACCAAGAGTGGTCCCTGACTTGCTTCTGTCCTCCATTGTGACCTTCCACCCCAGCCCTGGAGAGCTGGTGCTGAAACACTGACCCTGACAGCCAAGATCCGTATAAGAGTCATCTGGGACTGGGAAGGTGGCTCAGCAGTAGAGTGCTTGCCTTGCATGCATGAAGCCCTGGGTTCGATTCCTCAGCACCACATAAGCAGAAAAAAGCCGGAAGTGGCTCTGTGGCGCAAGTGGTAGAGTGCTAGCCTTGAGCTGAAGAGCTGGGGGACAGCGCCCAGGCCCAGAGTTCAGGCCCCACTACTGACCAAAAAAACAAAAAAAAGAAGATCCATACAAGAGCCAGTCCTGTGGGAGGGACATATGTCCCTTCCCTGCTTTTACCTGAGGGGAAGGAAGCTCAGGAGCTTCTGTGACTGCTGAGAGATCAGACAGAGGAGCCATGACCTGCTCAGTGCCACGTTACCGTCCTGTGCTTTTGGCCAGGACGCAATGGGCTGTGGCTCCACCATTTCCCCCACAGGACTGGCTCAGCCAGTTCCCCAGATGGCTTTCGAGGTTTACCACACGGGCCCATGCACGCTTCTCTGCCTCTCAGGGACAATCTGGTGGTCCCAAACTTGGCCAGGCTGGGCTGTCAGCCACAGGGACCCTGGGATGGCCTGTGGCGGGGTTCTTCCTGCAGCCTGAGGGGTTCTCAGTGACCTGCAGAAGCAGGTGGTCCTCCCCTGGGAAGGCCAGTTCTGGCCACAGAAGCTTGCATGAATGATCATAGCTCTCAGTCTCATTTCAGGTGTTCAAATCTAGACTTCCACTTTCTTTCTGATCATTTTTATTGAGGGGGAGGAAGCAGTACTGGAGCTTGAACTCAAGGCCTGGGTGCTGTTCCTTAGCGTTTTCACTCAATGCCGGCATTCTACCACTTAGTCACAGTTCTACTTCTAGCTTTTTTTGTAGTCCATTGGAGATAAGAATCTCATGGATCTTCCTGCCCAAACTAGATTCAAACTGCAATCCTCAGATCTCAGCCTCCTGAGTAGCTAGGATTATACCAGCAACTGGCTTTTTTTTTTCTTTCTGAGACAGGACCTCGCTATGTAGAGGACAATTCTCCTTCCTTAGCTTCCTGAGTGCTGGGGTCACAGATGTACATAATGATACCTGGCTCTCAATGTGGTGTTTTTTTACATTTGTCTTTTCCCTAATGATGAATACATTTTGAACATTTAAAAAATAACTTTATTGATCATTTGTATATCTTCTTTGGAGAAATGTCTACTCAATTCCTTTGTTCATGTTTGAAGCAGGTTGGTTTTGATTGTTTCTCTCTGTTCTAGAAATCAACCTGTTATCAGATACATGATTTGCAAACATTTTCTCCATCCTTTGATTGCCTTTCTTCTCTGCTGATGGTGCCCTTGATGCACTAATGCTAGCCATTTTCATGAATGGCTGTTCTTGTAGTAATTTTTATGCCGTCTCACCCGTTGAGGAGTAGTGACGTCTTTGATTCTTTTCTTTTTTCTCTTCTTCTGTGTGATGCTGGGAGATTAAGCCTGGGACCTTGCGCATGCTGGCCAAATGCTCTGTCTCTGAGCTGCCCCTCAGCCCTGGCCCTAATTCTCCAGGATATCAGTTTGGCTTCCTTACCTGGGAGTTCTTGGTGTCTTGTGGCTATTCTAGACTTGACTCATGTGTGGGCCACCCAGAGGACAGAGCAAGCTTCAGGGGACAGGCCCAGACTCACTGATGTCTGCAACCCCAGCCCATAGAAAATACTCAGCATTTATTTGATGTACTGATAAATCCAACCTAACTTTGAAGGTAGATTAGAGGTTCTGGGTGCTATGGAGAATGAGCATGTGGTGGCCTGCCACTGTTTGTCAGGAAGTGAGGGCAACAGGCCTAGAACATTGGGTTCAAAGCCTTACTTCCTGGCTGTGCAGCCTTGGGCAGGTTACTCAACCCTCCTGTGCTTCAATGTCTTTGCTCTCTTTGAAATAGGAATGATAATAACATCTACTTTAGAAGGTTGGCTTGAGGATCAAATGACTTGTAAATCCCCAGAAAAGAGATCAGTGCATCATAAATACTAGGCTGTTGTTGCCTGCTCTTCTTACAACTTCATTAAGTGTCAGCTTTTAGGGAGCAGTCCTGTGGCCTCAGTGCCTTGCACAGAGTTGACACTTGGGACTTATTGCTTGAGTGACACCATCTTTTGTTTAGTAGGCATTTTCCCCTCCTCAGTCGGCCCTGAATTTCTCCTGTTGTAGCTGCTACTTTAGCCCTGTTCTCTAGGGTCCTGCTGAATAGTTTCTCTCTCTCTCTCTATTTCTCTCTCTCTCTCTCTCTGACCTCTAGGAAGGTAACTGCTTGCTGTTCTCAGCCCTTAATAAAATATCCTGGCCACAGACGGGGTGGGCGGCGGTGGCAGATATCTGTAGCCTCAGCTCTGGCCACATCTCGCTTGTGTGATCGGCTCTTCTCTAGGGATGGCCTCAGGTGGAGGTCAGGTCAGGGGGCAGGGGCACAAGGGCTGCCGCTCTCCTTTTCTTTCTCCTTGTGATCACGGAGCCCCAGGGCTGTTCCCCGACCCTGGCCCCAACAGCTGGGTGGCTCTCTGTTTGCTTTTGGTACCAGGATGGGAGAGATGCTGGCCCTGGGGGAGGCGGGCATTGTCTTCCTCCAGACACTCTGCTGGGACTCTGGACACGTGCTCTGTGTCGTGGTTACTGCGCGAGGGCGGCGGGAGACACCTCTGCAGCCTGCCCCACTGCCCTCCAGCCATGGTCACGGCTGCCAGGGCTGGCTGTGCCCTGGGGAGTTCCAGGCCCACACAGCCCTAGGCACTCAGCTGTGCCCTCTGCCCAGGACGCAGCCTCTCTGGGTTCCTGATGTCCTGGGTTTCCTGACATCACCCTGAGTCCTGTGACTCACCCCTCCCTGCTCAAGAGGAACCTTGTCCTTGAGACTTTGACCTCTCATGGGATGCTCCCAGGGTGGCAAGTGGTGGCAGGTGGCAGTGGACCAGGGGAGGACGTGGGCTGACCCGCGCCAGGGGCGGGTGCCGCTCAGCTGGCTGTGGGTGTAGGCTCAGTGACTCACCCCTTTAGGTACTGGTGGGGAGGGGGGCGGGGCTTAGCCTGGAAGCAGGGTGAAGGGCTGGGATCTGGGGTTCATACCCTGGGTACTCCCATCTTCCCAGAAGCGGTGCTGGCCTCTGCATGCTTGTGGGGAGCATTTGTGTGGCTTAGGGCTGTGGTCGGGGAGGGTGCATGCTCGGTGAGCCTTTGAGCCCAATGGGGGTGTCAAGTTAGACTGAGAAGCCCATGGGGGGGTGATGTGTGGCGTGGGGAGAACAGGGTGTAGGGTGAGTGGCTGGCCAGGGAGGGCAGGGAGGGGGTTTTGAGCGTGATTCTGGACTTGGGGGTTGGGGGCGAGTAGAGGTCACAGTAGAGAATGACCACAAAATTACAATGTACCTTGATCTCTCTTATTTTAATTTAACCCCAGCTTCTGCCAGGGCTCAGGTTGCTGGGTAACTGTTGGGAGTGGGGGAGGATTTAGGGCCTCGGGTGGCCACTCCAGCTGCTGGGCACCATCTGAATGATGATGTCTGGGAGGAGGGCACTTGTCAGCCTCCGCCACCGCACCTCACCTCTAGCAGGCCAGAGTCACATCTTCAAAGTTAATACACACAGAGCCGGGCTTGGTGGCTTATGCCTATAATCTCAGTTACCTAGAAGTTGAGATCAAAAGGATCATAGTTTAAGGCTAGCCCTTGGATGGGGGGGAGGCAGAGGGGGGGGATCTTGAGCGCTTTAATGAAAAATAACCAAAGGAAAAAAGGGCTGTAGGCATGACTCAAGTGGTAGAGAAGCTGCAAGGCCCTGAGTTCAAAACCTAGTACTGAAAAAAGAAATTACACACTCAGAAAAAAACATTCTAGAATTAAGTTTTAACAGTCAATACTATAGATATATGCCTTTGCTATATGGTTGTGTGTGTGTGTGTGTGTGTGTGTGTGTGTGTGTGTGTGTGTGTGTGTGTGTGTGTGTAGTGTGTAGTGTGCTGGTCCTGGGGCTTGAACTGTGGGGCTAGGCTTTGTCCCTGAATATTCTTGCTAAAGGCTAACATTCTAGCACTTGAGCCACACCTCTGCTTCCTGCTTTTAGGTGGTTAATTGAAAATAAGAAGCTCATGGATTTTCCTGTCCTGGCTGGATTTGAACTGTGATCCTCAGATCTCATCCTCCCGAATAGCTGGGATCATAGGCATGGGGTTGATCTGGACATGGGGTTCTGTTTTTTATCAGGGAAGAATAGTGTTTCCCAAAAGCCCTCCTGAGAAAACAGCATCTCCTGTCTCCTTGGCCAGCAGTGAGAAGAAATCTGGCAGGGAAGGTGGGAAGGTGAGGGCCTGGCAGGGGGGAAACAGGATGCTCATTGCTCATTGGAGTATTATTACCTGGAAAGGTGGGGTTCTCCTGGTAAGTAGGAAGAAGGTGGCCAGAATTGCTGTTAGATGGAATGGGAGGTGCCAATCATGAGTGGTAAGAGCTATAATAGCCCAGGGTACCAAAAGAAAGCAGAGGAGCAGAGGGTAGCCTGACTTGGGGGAGAGGGGGGTCACAGAGAGTTTCCTGGCAAAGATGATCATGAAGTCTTATGAAGCCCTGTGGCGACCAAGTGTTAGAAAGTCATCCTGGGTAGATGGACAGTTGGAACAAAGGCAAGGAGAAATATTGTAGCATGTACAGTTGTGCACAATTAGATATGACTAAGGGCTGAAGATGATCGACTTTGAAAGTCATGATAAGCCCTGTTTTTACCCTGTAGGGTGCTAAATGGGTTCCAGCAGTGGGGAGGGGCGCACGGAGCTGGGCATTTTGTGATATAAGCACCGTGGTGCGTTAACTGATGTGCCACTGGAACTCCAGCTGAGCATTTCAGACAGATCACTCAATGCTCATGCAAAGCATGATGGGAGAGGAGCCAGGAGCCACTGAGGAGTTCCCCTGCGCTGCTGGGACCTGCAGCTTTTCCAGACTTTTCTGAAGTCAGGCTACCTGTGTTCCCACGACAAGATGGCACAGATCTCTGGGAAGACGGCCGGGAAGGTCTCAAAAATGCACTGGAAACCTCAATGGCACACAGGGTATTCTGTGTCCTGTGATGATGAGAAGGGCGAGAAGCCAAGCTCATTCAGGGGTGGCAGAGAGCTCTCTGCCAGGATGCTGGGTTAGGAGGCTTGAACGGAGAAGGGAGGCACAGACAGGAGGTAGAACTCATAAAGATGGTGTCTGGGAGGCAAACACAAGCAGAGGTTTGAGGGAGGTGGGGGGTCACTCAAGTGTGTGGAACTATGATGAGAGTCAGTCCAGATCAGCAGAGGTTGGGTCTGATGGCAAACGAGGTGGGGAGAGGAGGAAGATGGGACTCCTGGTTGGTACTTTGCTGGGGATGTGGCCTCAAACTGGAGGTCAGAGATCTCCGAGGAGAGGAGAGAGAGGCCCAAGAGAACCTGGGACAAGCCTTCCCCACCAGCAGGGCTTCTGGTTCACAAGGAAGCCGGACCCCTGGAGGAGTCTGCGGGGACTGCAGTCTGACGGAGGGGAGCTGGGTTCAGAGTTTCAAAATAAGGAGGTGGCTGGAGTGTGTGCTCTGTGGAAGGCCAGGAGTGGTGGACAGAGAATATGAAGGAAAGGAAGGGCCACAGAAGCCAGCATAGAGCCACCAGGACCTGTCAAAGAACAAGAGTATTGAGAGATAAATGCCATGAAATCTGACATGTAGGATAATAAGGTACTCTGAAAAACCCACCCTCCAGCCTCCCCTCCTCTCCCCTCCCCTCTCTTCAAATCTGATCAATCACTGCAGGCAGGTGTGTAATGGTGGACTACAGGGCTCAGCCTTCTTTGGACCAATCTGGCATCTGGACAGAGAAGATGGATAATCAGCCCTCTGCATGGCCACCTCTCCCCACTTGCAAATGTGTGGACACTTGGGGGGTTAGGAGATAGGGAGGCCTGGCTTCTGCCTCTAAGGGCTCTCAGTAAGATGCAGGAGTTGCCCTAGGTTGTAGGGCTGGAGTGGGGAGTGGGACCCACCACGTCCAGAGTCAGGCAGAAGGGAAGGGTATCGCCTCTACAATGTAACATCCTGGTCAGTCACTGGCAGCCCATGCCTGGGCTCCTACCTGCTCAAGAGGCTGAGATCTGAAGATCAAAGCCAGCCAGGCAGAAAAGTCTGTGTGACCCTTATCTCCAATTAACACCAAAAAACCAGAAGTGGAGGTGTGGCTAATGTGGTAGAGTGCTAGCCTTGAGTGAAAACGCTAAGGGACAGTGCCTAGGCCCTGAGTTCAAGCCCTAGTACCAAAGTGTGTGTGCATATGCACGCATGCACACACACACACACACACACACACACACACACACACACACACACACACAGTTTTCTAGGAGTCACATAATAAAAGTAAAATGTGGCGGAGCAAGTGCATGCATGGTAGGTCAGAAATTCCGTCCGCAGCATTGCAAAAATACAAAAACTAAACAATGTCAAAAGAAACCAAAGAAACAGAACTGTAAAACAAGCAAGTGAACTTAACTTTAACAATCTGTTTGATGGGTTTATTGAACCTATCATATACAAAATGGAGTCCTTTCCACACTCGATCGACGTCTGACTTATGGTGGAGATTGTTGGCAGTTGATGGCAGATGGAATCTCCCCCAGTGTTGTGCCGCTATGCCAGCCCATCTCACTGTGGTCTGGCTGTGTTCCCAGGGCTAGGCAGCTGTGGATGCTGAATTGGGGGCAGGGGGGGGGGAGTGTCTTGGCTGTTCACCTGTGTCACCGTCACCCCTGGTGGCTCAAGGGACCTGCCATTGGGGTGCAATGGGTACCACTGGCGGCTCTTTACCTGCATGGCTGTGGAAGGGACTCTGGGGGTCACAGAGGTGCTCCGCAGGGTGGGAGGGCAGTGGAAATCTGGAGTGCAGCTGTTTTGCAGTTGTGGTAAATATTAACAAAGCCAGGGAGACAGGCCCTCCAGGAGGCCTGGGCTCCCTCCCCCCTCCCGCCCCCCCTCCCAGCGGGGAGGAATGGAGATAGTACTGTGTACCTTAGATAGGGCTTCAAACCCAGCCCCTGAGGCCACAGCTCCCAAGCTGCCAGGGACACATGGCGTGGCTTTTGTTCCCAGGACCAGGATGCCTCCCGCTTGGCTGGGAGCTTTTCAGAACCTGCACACCTCAGAAGTACCACTTGCCCCCACATTCGTTGTGCCTCGCCCCACTTGGAGCCTCCTCCTCACCGGCCTCCCTCTCTATGTGGAGAGCTCTTCAAGTCCACTTGCCCACGGGCAGGGCTGAGCTGAGCTAGATCGTGGAGAAAATGCATGGAGTTCAGATAGATTTTTTTCCCTCTTAAATAAACAAAAAAACAAAAACAAAAATCCTAACCCATAAGCACTTGGGATACTAGACCAGCATGGTCCTGGTCACCCCCATTTCCGGCAGGCTTACCCCAAAACTCAGGTGCCAAGCTGGGTTTTTGACTGGACATATTCCAGCTTGCAGAAAGTTCTCTCTGAGAAGGGAAAGTAAGACTGTGACTTGAAATTGCATAAGCAAACCCTGGACAGAGTCCTGGAAATCCAACATGATTCCATGGGTGGAGGGAACAGGAGGTCCTGGGATGAATACGCAGCACCTCCATAGTTATACTATGTGCCCACAGTGTCTAGTTCTAAGAGCAGGTGAGATGAGTGTGGATTCATTTCTTTTTCCTGGAAGGTAAGATGTGCTGCTTTTCAGAGTATAGGGATTTGATCCTGGAACTGAAGTTTATTTGCCAGCCAGAATTTGTAAGGGAGGCTTTATTTTTCGTAAAGATAAACCTATTTAAATGAGGAATTATGGTCATGGCTTGAGAGGCGTCTTTGTGAAGTTGGGTCTTTGCCTCCAGGTTTCGAGTTGGATAAAGAAAACAGACATTGGCTACTTAGAGAGACCCGATCTGTCCTCACGGAGCCTCCATTGGAGGTCCCAGCCTTTCTCACAGGAGGTCCCAAGTGCAACTTCTTTGGCCAGGTGAAGTTAGTGGAGGGGTTTCCCCCTCTCTGAAGCACCCACTTGTGTTTCAGCCCTGGCTCCATGTTTCCATCCCAGGAACCTCCTTAGTTCTCCATGGCTGCCCTTGATTATTTCCCTACAATGCTTGTCCCTGGTCCCTGTAAGGTGTGTGTGTGTGTGTGTGTGTGTGAGTGTGTGTGCACGCGCGCGTGTTCACCCTCTCCTGGAGCCAAGGATACATGTCTTGGGGTATGGTAGCCTGAATACCCCTGTGTCCCCCCGCACCCCCAGACCCACACTGTACACTGTCTGCTCAGACTTAGGCCTGGGCGCTGTGTGTGAGGGGGATGGGCCAGGTGATGCGGGGCTTGGGAGCTGCGTGTCCTGCCTGTGCAGCGGCCCTAGGATGGAGAGTTGAACCCAGGTGGTGTCTCCGTGCTCAGGGACAGTGTCCAGAGAGTCCACCTAAGAGAGAGGGGAGGGATGAATGGCTTGTTCTTGGAGTTCCTGAGGTTGTTGACCTGCAGGGCAGGGAGTGCTGGGGTGGGGCAGGCCGAGGCACACAGGGATGTGTTTCCTTCTAAGCAGAGGGCACAGCCCTCAGCAGACGGGAAGGCCAGGCTGCAGCATGCCCCCCCCCCCTCAAAGAGGGAGGGGGGAATGCCTGCAGGTGATCCGTTCCTAGGGGAAGGATTGGTGGAGAACAGGCAGCCTTGGAGTCAGCACCCCCCACCTCCCCCCCAGCCAGAGGCACCGCATGAGAGTGGCTGGGGATAGGGGAACGGTGAGAGGCATCCCGTGGAGGGCTTTCCAGGCTGAGGGTCAATATTTGTCTAGCTCTTGGGCTGGCGCGGCCCCCCTTGCTGCCCACGGCCCTTGCATTCCCGCCATTGCACCCCTATCTCAGGAACGCACTCCCATCGACTTGGGGGGAACCACGCCTGAACATCAGCTTGGGGGAAACACACCTGAACTTGGCCATGGTAGGATGCCCTCCTCCCCGCCCCCCATTCCCAAGCTGGAGACTCTGAGGCCCCTGGAGGGGAGAGGGTGGGCAGGACACGGGCCAGGCCTGGGCGCATGGCCTTGCCAGGTCCCTGCCCAGATCCCCATCTTCTAGATTTCCTCAACTCCTACTGCATTCCCCAAGGTTCCAAAAAGAAAATGAAGTCTCCTCAGACTTTTTAAACACTCGTGATCCAGTAGGTTTTCTCAGCCATAAATAATGTAGGAGAAACTAATCCTCAGCAGACCCCAGAATTAACTCAAACGAGGTTAACACACATTAGGTTTGTGCAGACATAAAGCTTTCAGCTTAGACACAACTCAAAGTGAAAATACAGAGGGGAGCTGAGCAAGCATACCAACTGACCTATGCTTCATTTACATATTAGGCCCTGCCCCCGTTGTTTCCTATTGGCCAGGACAATCACCCTAAAGAGGTCAGAGCAATATGTTTAATTTCATTTCCTGAGGTTATTTTTTATTTTATTTTAGTTTTTGCTGGTCCTGGGGCTTGAACTCTGGGCCTGGCCACTGTCCCTGAGCTCCTTTTGCTCAAGGTGAGCACTCTACCACTTGAGCCATAGCACCACTTGGGGCTTTTTCTGTGATTAATTGGAGATAAGAGTCTCATGGGCTTTTCTGCCTAGGCTGGCTTTGAACCATGATCCTCAGATCTCAGCCTCCTGAGGAGCTAGGATGACAGGCGAGAGTCATTGGAGCCAGGCTTCCTGAGGTTATTTTGAGAGTGAGAAAACTTCGGGGGATGAGAGTGAAGGCCTTGGGACAATCAATTTTAGGGAAGGTCCATCTTTTCTTTATCTCTGGCAAGATCTAGAGCTTATGCCTTTCATTCATTACCTCTATTTGCTTCTTGTTCCAAAATAGAGAACTTTGGCAAAGCAAGTTAGAGGGAGGGCACTGGAGTGATTTTAGTTGTTATTATTATTTTTTTAATCCTGTCCTTGAGGGAATGGATGCAAGTTTAACTTGCAAAAAAAAATACATATATATCCTTTTCCCCTTTTTCTCCATATAAGTTAATGTACTTTACCTATGATTTTTTTTTCCTGTATCTCACTTCAGTTTACTCTGTCTTGGAGGACTTTCCCTCCTAGTACAAGAAAAATGTGCTGGTCCTTTTTATAGCTGCATAGTATTTCACTAAATGATTGACTCACCCATCATTTATTCAACCAACCTTCTCTTGAATTAGATCATCTTCCTCTAGCTTTCATAAACAATGGCATAGTAAATAATTCCGTCCATGTGTCATTTCCTATATATGAGGTGTAGCTGTAGAATTAATTCTTAGACTGTGGATTGTTACTCACAACCCTTATGTGTTTGTTATCTTGGTACATAATGCCAAATTGTTCTCCACCAAGATTTTAACAATTAAACTTCCAGCAAATGTGAAGGATAGCTGTTTCCCCACAGCCTAGCCAAGAAAGTATGCTATCTTTTTTTTTTTTTTTTTTTTGGATTTTTGCCAATCTGATAGGTAGAAAAATTGTATCTTATTATAGTTCTAATTTGGACATGCTTTTGTTTACAGAGTGTCTGGCTGGGTGTGGAGAATGTGGCATTCTCTCGGGGTGCGAAGGATTCCCGGGAGCCAAGCTTTTGGGGCAGGGCCTATGCTCCTGACCTTAGTTGATTTAACCCAGGGACAACTGGGGTAAAGAGACTTTTAACATCCACAGTAACCAGCTAACGCCTCTCCAAATTCAAATGTGTTTAGAAAGCCACTGTGTTTCTTTCTTCTTGGCTGTGGATGGATGGTGGGGTTGGTATATAGAACAACCTCCTGGACATTTTCCTGGCCCCTGATCTCACAAAGGTTCTCTGAGATCCAACTTCTTCCATCAAAGTCCACACCCTCTTTCAGGCTACTCCCCACGGGTTGGGGTGGGGGGAAGGAAAGTCGAATAAGAAGGGAGGGCAAAAAGGAGTGAATAGAGGCTTAGGCCCTTTTGGTCTCTCTGGAGTCATGGGGACACAATGTTCTCAGGCCCAGAGACCCCACTGAGCGAGAAACGGTTAGTTTTACTAGATCCATCCTGTATGAGCCAGTGTGTGTGTGTGTGTGTGTGTGTGTGTGTGTGTGTGTTGGTACTGGGGCTTGAAATCAGAGCATCGCACCATGGCTTGGATTTTTCACTCAAGGATGATGCTCTACTACTTGAGCCACAGCTCCACATCTAGCTTTTAGGTGATTTATTAGAGATAAAAGAGTCTCACTGATTTTTTTCCGCCCAGGCTAGCTGGTTACCGTGATCCTCAGATCTCAGCCTCCTGAGTAGCTGGGACTACCGGTGTCAGCCCCCAGTGCTCTCTCTGTGAGCCTTTCTTGCTCCATGGAGTCATTTCTCTTGCCTGAGTCTTACTCCTCTAAGGAGAAGCCAGAGACAGCCCGACTCTAAACCTATGGGCTTGATTTTTGATTGTTGAGGCCAGGGAGCTCTATCTGGAACTCCCTCTCTTCTCTGCCTGGGTCTGAATGCTGAGCCTCCTTCCTTGTGTACGGTCAGTCTTTGCAGCTCACTATTGCACCATCACATTCCAGAGCATGCGTGTGAATGCAGCGCTCCGGTGCTTGGGGTCAGGCTCCAGCCTGAGCTCAAAGGTGAACGGACTCCAGCCACGGACTCCAAGGCCAAGCTTGGCCTTGGACAGTCTTTGGGCTGAACACATGGAACAGACTTGGAACATAAAACACCAGAGCGAAAGTATCCAGGTCCTTCCTTGTATAGCGGGGGAAACTGAGTCACAAGGAGAAGACTCTCTCAAGGTCTTCTTCAGCTGTTTCGGTTGCATGCGAATGTCCAGGGTGCTCATTGCTGCCACCCCTTCTAGCCCAGGTGCATCTCCCATCTCTCTCTCTCCCTCTCTCTCTGTCTCTCTCTCTCCCTCTCTCTCTCCCTCTCTCTCTGTCTCTCTCTCCCTCTCTCTCCGTCTCTCTCTCTGTCTCTCTCTCTCTCTCTCTGTCTCTCTCTCCCTCTCTCTCCGTCTCTCTCTCTGTCTCTCTCTCTCTCTCTCTGCTGGTCTTTGGGTTTGAACTCTCAGGGCCTGGACACTATCCCTGAACTTTTGTGCTCTACCACTTTAGCCACAACTCCACTTCTGGCACTTTGGTGATTAACTGGAAGAAGGAGACTCATGGACTTTACTCCTCAGGCTGGCTTTGAACCACAATCCTCCAATCTCAGCCTCCTGAGTAGTTAGGATTACAGGTGTGAGCCACCAGTACCCTGGCTTCCCACTTGTCTTTACCGGCTTCTGATCAGCAGAGGGAGAATCTCAGCTCCTTCTTCCTGCCTCATTTTCAGAGGGGGGAGGAGATGGGAGGGTGCAGGGGGCAGCCTGGCGGGGAAGCGTTGGTTTGCCCAGAAGTCCGCCAAACCCCTCCTGCCCATCTTGGGAGCGGTCTTAATGAGGATTGCTCCCTGGGGTGAGCGCGGGCCTCGCTTTTCTGCAGTGTCTTGGCATTTCTGAGAAGCCCCTCCCCCACGACGCCAAGACTGGACGCCAGGGATCAGGAGTCCAGGAGGAGGAGCCAGGCAGGCAGGGGTGAGCCGAGTCACCAGGGCTTCCTCATTGCTGCTCAGCTGGGTGTCCTCGCTCCAGCCTCCCACCTGCTGCTGGGAATGGGGAATGCCCAATGCCATCTCCCTTCAGCCCACCAGTTCCAAGCCTGCCTGTCTGCCTTCAACCTATCAACGCTCTATCCACCTGTTCCAGAAGTCACAGCTGGCTGTGGGCAGTGCTATCCCTCTCCCCCTCCCCACCCCCAGGAGCCCTCACTAGATCCTTGTGAATTAAAATGAACTGAGGGCCAGGCTCTAGTGGCTCATGCCTGTCATCCTAGCTACTCAGGAGGCTGAGATCTAAGGATCGCAGTTCAAGGCCACCCAGGCAGGAAAGTCTGTGAGACTCTTATCTCCAATGAACCACCAGAAAACTGGAAGTGGTGCTGTGGCTCAAGGGGTAGAGTGGTCGCCTTGAGCTGAAGAGCTGAGGGACAACATGCAGGCCCAGAGTTCAAGCCCCACCACCGACACACACACACAAAGTACTGAGGGCCTCGTATCCATACATCTGTTATCTTGGGTAGCTCCCCTGAAATAAAGATACCAGCATTATTTGGGAGATGAGTTCATGAAGCTCCAGGAAAAGAGGGGGGAAGGAGAGAGGGGGGTAGGGGGGGAGAAGCCAGTACGGCCTTTTGTTGAGGAGGCGTCTGTCCTGGGGGGCTGGGGCCTCTGGGAAGCTGTCAGGAGCACCAGTCTCAGGTAATGAACCCAGGCAAGGGAGCTAGAGTTAGCATCCACATGCTATCAATAGTCATTGGTGGAAGGGTCCCGGGGAAGAGCCAAGGCCCCAGCCCCAGCATCAGCACAAGCAGGGCTGGAAGGGTGTGGTTAGGTGTATCCAGGTCTGCTGGAGCCTGCCCCCCCCTCCCCTGGACCCTGCACAAGTCCAAGGCTTAGAGGAGGAGACCCAGGCTCAAAGCAGCATTCTAGGGCAGCATAGTAGATTCCAGAATGGAAGTAACCATGTCGGGTGGTTGGGAGTTGAGAGGTGGGCCAGCTTGGAGTGTTGGCTGCCAGGGTACAGCGTGCTGGTCAGGCATCTCTGCAGGGGAACAGGGGACCGGGTTGCCCTGGGGGATGGGCGCCCCAGCCTGCTGTCAGCTGACTGACGTGCCAGCGCTACCTCGCTACCCCAGCTGGAGGGTCAGCTCAAGTTCAAACTAATTTCGAGATAGCCACTAATCTTAATGCTAACAAGGGAGGACTGGCTGACGTTGAACTTGCAAACACGGGAAGATTTGCTCATGTAATGAGCTTAGTTAGAGACGTGTCATTCACACTCTGAGTAAATCAGCGATCTTCAGAAGACGGGGTGGGCGGGCCAGCCCATTGGTACATGGGAGGATGCCGGAACCTTCTGCGCATTCTTTTCTTTCAGCCTTTAAAAAATGTCTATTTTTTGCTGTGCATTGTTTTAAAATAATGCACTAACTTATTAGTATGCCAGTATATGTAAATTATCAATATGGATATGTGCATATAATGTTTAGTTTGGGACACAGAACCTTGCTATGTAGCCCAGGCCGACCTCAAACTCACCATCCTTCTGCCTCAGCTTCCTGTGGCTGAGATTACAGGTGTGTACCACCATACCCAGCTTGTCTGTCACAGACTTTTTTTAAATTAAGAAACATGTAGTCTGGAATGTGGCTTAGTGGTAGACTGCTTGCCTAGCATGTGTGAAGGAAGCCCTGGGTTCAATTCCTCAGTATACATACACAGAAAAAGCCTGAAGTGGCGCTGTGGCTCAAGTGGTAGAGTGCTAGCCTTGAGCAAAAAGAAGCTCAGAGATAGTGCTCAGGCCCAGGGTTCAAGCCCCAGGATGAGAGTGGGGGGGGGGGTGAGGGAGAGACAGAGAGAGACAGAGATACAATCAAAAGAATTGGGAGTCTATTGGTGGGCTGGTGGCCAGCTTAGGATATGTCACTGAAGAAAGTTCTAAGACTGCTCTGATCCTTTCTCCCCCACCCCCAATGGCCAGAGGTTCAAGTGGGGCTCCTTCGTTCTCCTGTGTGTCACCCCCAACTCTTGCCATGAATGCTTTGGGAGCCGACACCTTCCGTAGAGGCTGCATTGGTTTGGAGCTATTCCCACAGGTAAGGGCTAAAGCTATCTCTCGCTCCCTGTGTCCCTTGCCACTGACCTTGGGGGTGCCCTCCAGGCCCCCTTCCTCTCTGGTCTCAGGCAGGGCCGGTAGCCCACCATTTCTGCCGTGTCACAACTTCTCCAGCCACCCTCCCGGCCTCTGCCGCTGGGCCTGGCCCCTCTGGGCAGCCACGGCCAGTCACTAATTACCTCGCTCATCTTTCCCTGGATGCTTGTTGAGCTAATGGGAGAGACAAACAGAAATCTCAGCAACTGTGGGAAATTCCTGCTGACCAGGCAAGAGGCTTTGGGCCCAGGTTTGGGAGGCCCAATGAGGCTCCAGGAAGGGTCTCTGATTTGGCTCAGGTTCTGTGCTTTAGCCACAAGGTGGTGGGCAGCTTCCCTGGCCCTCTGGTTGAAGGCTCATTTGGTCAAAGCACAGAGCCAGGCTCAGGGGTGGTGAAGATGGTGGGCGGGCCAGGGGAGGGGGCAGGAAGGAATGGTAGTCATACTCTTAGCCCAGGGACTGGTCCAGGCTCAGGTCCTTCCTCCCCCAGGATGCCCAGCTGGCCCAGGCGGCTGAATGAGAGGGTGGGGCGTGGGCTGCAAGCGCTCCCACACCTGAGGCCTGTTAATAATTACCCCTGGGGAGGGCAAGGCCCCAGGAGACTCACTAATGAGCCTGCTAAGTGACAGCTGGATCCTTTCTCCCTCACCTGCTCAGGAAAACAAGGTCTAGCCAAGGAGTCACTTAACCCCCTTTGGGCTGGGTACTCCCTGAGGACAGGGCTGGGTTTTCCCCCTCCAGCTTGGGCTTTCTCAGTCTCCCAGGCTTCCTGTGGTGTTTGCCCAGGACTTGTATTCGGGCAGTAGATGCCAGGGTCTCCTGCTGCCCCCCACCCCCAACCCCTGCCCCGAAGCATTTGTCCTTATGCAGGGAGGGTGCTATGCTCGGCTTCATCTGGAGTGGTACTGTAGGGCATGAGCTCCAGACTGGCATCGGACAACACAGGAGCCACTGGTACATGTGGATCCTGGGCATTGAACCTGCAGCTCATTTGAAAGGTTTTCCAAACCTCATTTCATTGGAAATGTGCCACTGAGCGTGCAGGTCCCGGTGTTCGAGAGGGGAGGGGGGCTCGAAGCAGGGCAAACAAGCATAGGAAAAATAACCTTCCAAGCCAGCTGCCAGTGCTCACGCCTGTAATCCCAGCTACACAAGAGGCTAAGCGGTGAGGATCATGGTTTGAAACCAGCCCTGGGCAGAAAGTCCACAAGTCTCTTGTCAGTGCATTATCAGCCAGCAAAAAGTCCAAAGTGGAGCTTAAGTGGTAGAATGCTAGCCTTGAAAGAAAACGCTAAGGGACGGTGCCCAAGCCCTGAGTTCAAGTACCAGCATGCTCCATCCCCACACACAGCAGCAGCAGCAACAACAACAAAACCCCAAAGAAAACTCTTCTGTATGTCCATGCCCTTGACAAATCTGAAACCATTTTTAGGCAGGAAGAGCCGCAAGTCAGGTTCCATGGAGATGGAAGGCCTGTGGAGCTCCCCACCCATCTCCAAGTCTCCCATCTCCCAGGGGGCCCTGAGGAGCCAGTGGTTGGCCAGAGACCACCTGTTCTTAGAGGGTCCCCCCTGCCACCACTCCCCAGGGCACGGGGCTGTCCCTGTCTGAATGAGGAGGATTTATGGAAAATCCCCTCACACAACAGGCGGATTTTCCAAGCCTCATTGGCTGCTCTGGTCTGAGGCTTCATTAAAGGGAGCGGTGGACAATGGGAGAGGTGCGGGTGAGGCCCTGAACGCATAAAGCTCTCTGTCATTTGGCACTGGAACTTCATCCATGTTCCCTCAGCCCTGTCTGGCTCCACCAAGGGTCACACTCCCTCTCCTTTGAATCATAACGACGACCCGAACATCCAGCAAAGTTGGACTCACCCTTTGAGGAAGGAATACCTTTCCTGAATGGACAAGAATCCTCAGGAATCTGTCCATGGTGTGGCTTCGTGACTGATAACTCGCCATCTTAAGCCGTCTTCTTGTAACTCCATTGGACCACACTTTAGGCCCAGCTCAGTACTTTCTCTCTGTCTCTCAAGTCATGGCAATATTTCAAATTGGCAAGGTTAAGTGTGTGATTTCCCAATTAAAAAAAAAAAAAAAAGAACCCTAGATTGGAAGGAGAAATGTCTGACTGCTGGAGCCACATGCACCCTGGGGACAGGCAATCGTGTCCTGCTGGCTAGGCAATCCGGGGGTGGGGAGCTGTGCTCCCCCCAAACATGCAACGTAGCCTGCAGAACCAGATTCATGCTCCAGTGTAGTGCCCACTCATGCATGTACCAACTGTCTCTGCCCCAGGGACCCTGAGCCATAGAGCATCCATTTTGAGAGGAAGTCCAGCAGATGGGCTTGTAAGAACAACTATTAAGTCCTAGCCCACAGATAATAATAATGAGGACCTCTATTCCCACTCTCTCTCCCTCCCTCCCTTCCTTTCTCCTCCTCTCCATCCTGCTCCTACTCTTCTTCTTCCTCCTCTTCTTCAATTTTGAAGTCCCTTCCAGAAAGTACTCATCACACATTAAGGAGATCCAGAGAAACATCTCAGAGGGCCCAAGGTGGAGAGGAACTCTCAGAGAAGAGAGGCTTAGATAGGAGGGAGGGGGGTGAGTGGCTCCAGGGCAGGATGGCTGGGCAGAGGCTGGCAGCCCACAGCCTGGCCTGGAGCCTCTGGGCACTAGAGATGGGAAGTGGCTAGTTATCTTCCACTCCGAAGGAAATGGATGTGCACAGCCCGTTCCATCTGTCAGTGGGGCATCCTAGTCCCCGGGAGGTGACTGGCTTGGTACAGAAACAGGCACCGAGCACGAGGTGTTTATGGTTCTGCCTCGCCTGGGGGCCATCGAGGGAGCCAAGTTTACAGTTGCCCGGAACTCTATAAACACACTTGGCCAGTGTGTGCGTGTGTGAGTGCGTGTGTGGACAAGTGTCCCTGTCCCCATTTCCAATGTTCCAAGATGCCCTGGCCCTGACCTCCCCCACCTGCAGAGGCAGGAGAGGGGGGCTGGGTGGCAGTGGGCCTTTGGGCCTGGTGACCCGGCAGAGAAATCTGGTAAGCATGGACATTGGGAGGAAGCCTTGTGGTCCCTGGAGAATGAGCGTGGGGAAGAGGAAGAGCCTTCAGGCCTGGGAAAAGCAGGAATAAGGAGTGTGGAGGTGTGTGTACATGCTCCTATGTGGGTCATGCATCCATGCGAGCACATATGTGCAAATGTATGTACACATACAAGCTTGTGTGTGCACAGTGTGCATGTGTGGTTACGTGAGTATGCGTGCTTATGTTCACTCATGCAGGTGAGCACATGTGTTCAGGTTCATGTGTTGGGAAAGCTCACATGTATATATGCACGCACACTGAGGTTATGCGCGGGCATGGGAATGCTTGTGCAACTATTTGCATGTATGCTTGTACACACATGCATTTAACATATATAAACACACTGGGCTGTGCTTGCATTGCACACACATGTGCAAGCATGCACACATGGGCTTGAGCTGTGTGAGCATGCATGTGCCCTCATGAACATGGAATATATGTGTGAGTGTATGTGCTCATGCCAGTGCACATGCATTTATATGTGTTTATTTGGGTCTGTGCCCTCTCTTGTGTGCACATGATTATGCATGTGTGTGCTGTGTGTGAGTGTATGTGCACTCATAGGTCTGCATCGATGTGTCCGTGTGCATATACATATGCTGATGTACACACAATCACACATGTGCATATAACAGTGAGATAATGTGTGTACCGAACATACATGAGCTCATACTGGATCATGCAATACATAAGCATGCACATTTGCATCCCCATGTGTGAGTGTGCATGTGTATTTGCATGGTCATGTGTGAGTGCATTGTGTGGATACATGAATTGGGCGTACATGCATGAGTTTGAATGTGTGCATATATGTGTGTGGGCAAGCATGCACAATAGGCTATTGTGTGTATGGATGTAACATTCAGAGGATCACATGTGTGTATGTGTGACTGTAGAATGCATTGCAATGCAGGTGTGCACATATGTGAACATACATACTTGTGTGAGTGAGTACGCGTGTGCATGTATGGGCGCATGCATGATCAAACAGTAGGAAAGGGTACATGAAGGTGAAGTGGGAGCTGGCTGGAGAGCTTGAAGCTCCATGGAGGCCTGGATACCTGCTAGAGAAATACTAGGAACCCTAAGAATGGTAGTTATGGATATGACACCACTTCCACGTGCCCCGCATGCAGTTCTCTGATTATGACATGCAGAGTTGTTTTTGGATCAGTGTGTTCAGGCTCTCCGTGTTCTGATTGGCTCAGAACATGAGTGCGATGGTGGCCCATTCTAGCTACAACCTGTGGTTTCCAAGTGTGTTACACTTTGGAAATACTTCGGCATGTGTGGAAATATCACAGTGAAAGCCCTTTGTAGGATTAATATGCTAATGAAAAAAGAGAAAAACATTGGTCCAACTTTCCTTTCAGACTCCTCCACTGTGAACTGGGGTTTGAACTCAGGGCCTTACACTTACAACGGTGTTCTGACACAAACTGTACCCCAGAAGATAGGGTTAAAACTTCTTGTGTGTCACAAATGGGCATCCAAATTTGGAAAACACTTTAGAAAGCTAATTTTTTTCTAAGTTCTGGTGGCTCATGCCTGGAATCCTAGTGACTCAGGAGGCTGAGATCTGAGGATTATGGTTTGAAACCAAGCCAGGCTGAGAAGTTCATGAGGCTCTAATCAACCAGCAAGAACTGGAGGTGTGACTCAAATGGTAGAGTGCCAGCCTTGAGCAAGTGGGCCCAGGCTCAGAGGAGCTCTGTCCGCAGGAGAAGAGGGAGGAAGGCAGCAGAGGCTAAAGAAGTCCCTGCCTAATTGTCCCTATTCTTCAACTGGAAAGTGGGGTTTAATGACACTTGCTGGAGCAGGACCAGCCCGGAGGGCTGACTGGGTGTTGGGGATGAGGGCCGAGGTAACAGAGCATCTGGGCCTTCCTCACCTCAAGTTCTTGGTGACAGTCTAAGAAAACAAGGGACAGGCAACCAGGCCCCTGTGAACCCAGAATCTCTGGGCCCTTAGTGAGGTCTTTGGGGTGCATGTCCCCTGTTTCACGTATTGTCCTCTGAAATACGTTCATTTTAGTTTGGTCATACATTTGTTTTCTGTGTTAGAAAATGGAATCAGATAATGGCTCATGCCTGTCATCAGAGCACCAGTGGGCGGGAAGTGATCGGGAGGATTGAGGTCCAGGTCAGCCAGGCCAAAGAGTGAGACCTTATTTGAAAATAACCCCCCCCCCAATGGCTGGAGGTGTGGCTCAATGGTAGAACACCAGCCTGGTAAGCAGGAAACTCTGAATTCAAGCTCCAATGTCTTCAAGAAACAAGAAGAAGGAGGAGGAGGAGGAGGAAGAAGAAGAGGAAGAAGAAGAGGAAGAAGAAGAGGAAGAAGAAGAGGAAGAAGAAGAGGAAGAAGAAGAAGAAGAAGAAGAGGAGGAGGAGGAGGAGGAGGAGGAGGAGGAGGAGGAGGAGGAAGAGGAGGAGGAGGAGGAGGAGGAGGAGGAGGAGGAGGAGGAGGAGGAGGAGGAGGAGGAGGAGGAGGAGGAAGAAGAAGAAGAAGAAGAAGAAGAAGAAGAAGAAGAAGAAGAAGAAGAAGAAGAAGAAGAAGAAGAGGAAGAAGAAATCATCTCCATATTGCAGTGGGAGTAGGGGTGGGGAGGGCTTCTGCCCTGGGAGTTTTCTGCAGGAGGAAGCTCCTGGAAGCTTCTGCTCAGATTTCGGGCCAGCTCCTGTCCCAGGGACCAATGTCTTGGCGAGGAGGAAAGTGTGGTTTTCTTTTCTTGTGGTGTGTATGACTTTAAGACGGGGAGCATGCCTGTCTCTCCCCCCCCCCCCCCATTCCCAAACTGAGGAAATTTCCAACCAGTGGGTTCCTTTGAAATGGAAGTGACATCTAGTGGTCTGAAAAAGAACTACTCAGCGGACCCCCAGCCCCGGGGCCAGCCTCTAGGATCCCTTCCTTGGTCCCTCTCTTCTTGGGCCACGACTCTGCTCAGGAGTCTGCGTCCTAAAGATAGGCCCTTTGATGGTAGGGCAACACCAATGGTGGCTTAGCCCTAGGCTGGGAGCCAGGCTGGGTAACTGCACCCTGTGTAGACCCCTCCCCCTAGGGGTCCAAGCCTGGATACCCAGGAAGGCAGGGTACAGTGTCCTCTCTGGAGCTGGGTTCCAGGGTGGGGTCCCTGGAGGGGTGGGGGGGACGCAGGAATCCTGGGCTTCCTGTCCCTTGCCTCTGAGTTCAGCCCCACAGGAGTTCAGCGCCATGTAGGCCTCAGTGCTGAATCATCGGGAACCTGTGGCCAGGCTCTTGTTATGCAACGGCCCTGCCCTGGGCTGCTGGTGTCAGCGCAGGCCTTCAGCCACCTTCCAGCAGCCAGGGGGCCCGAGTGGGTGCATGCATCAGACCACGAGCATGCAGAAGGGGCTCCAGAGCCTAGCCAAGGGTACCGAAAGGGAGGAAGAACTCACCTCATTGCTCGCCAGGGTCCTTGCGGGAGACATAGTCCTGACCTCAGGGAGACCCCAGGGGAGGCTGAAGTCATAGTGGGCACACCTGGAGCAGATGCCATGGCCCAAGCAGAGGAAAACCAGGACAGCTGGTTCTTGGGCACCAGGCCCTGGGCCCTGGGCTGAGAAGGCTCATGACAGACCTTGAAGGAAGTAGCAAGCACTGGGGGGGGGGGGGGGGGTGCGGCATGTCCCTTATCCACCAACACCACGTACTTGTGCCCAGGCTTGGTCGGGCTCCTAGGGTGAGAGATCTCCATCCACCTCAGGCCCAAAGCCCATCTTGTTAGGGCTTTCAAAGGCAATAAGAGGGCAAAAGAAATGCCCCAGCCCGCAGCCTCTGCCACCCATCCGCCCTGCTGATTAGGCGCAGAGAGGCCACATGAGGAGCTCGAGCCTCATGGCCCATGTCAGCCATGTCCCTGCAAACCCCAAGCCTTCCTTTGTAGTTCTGGAAGTTTCCCTCAGTGCAGAGACCTCCTTGCAGAGAAGGCAGGAAGGCTTGAGGGGGGACTCTGAGAAATGTCACACAGTCTGCCTGCTTCTGACACACAGAGCACTTAGCAGTGCGCAGTCTTGGTCTTAATTTTTTATTTCCAAGAGGCACTATAGGGGCATGGTTAATTAAAAACAAACAACCAGCAACCCTCACATGTAAGCACAATAGACATTTGTGCATCTAGGGTGTGGACACTTCTTTTTCTTATACGTTTTCTGTAAGTTCTAAAATAACTAAAAAAAAAAAAAATCAACAGCAAAAACCAAATTGAAATAGAAGTGTTTCTCTTTTGTCCCTTTCTTGGAACCTCTAAGTTCCCAGTTTCCTGTGTACACACACACACACACACACACACACACACACACACACACACACACACACGTATAAATCTTTCTGCCACACAAATGGCGGCATTTCTCCACACCATTCTGCCCTTTTCTCCCTCACTTAATAATAATAATAATCTGGAGACTGATGTGAATGTTTAGTAAGTTGCCTCCTCCTTTTTCTTCTGTGTATTCTATTGGCAGATGGTCCCAATGTTTATTTGAAAGATAATTATTTGTGGAGTGTGGTAGTTTAGAGCTGGACTTTGGAGGCTGGAGTTTGGATCCTTGTTCTCATCTGAACCAGCTGTTTAGTATCAAGCCAGTTACTTAATATCTGAGTGACTCAGTTTCCTCATTTATGGGCCAGAGAGAGAAAATAGCAACTATCTAGCTCCTCCAACCGAAGTGTTTCGGGAGGATCCAGCAAGATAAATCTTGTCAAGGGTTCTCTGACAGGGTCTGGTGCGCAGTAAGCACTTAATAGATGTTAGTTACCGCTCCTGAGATTATTTCGCCAGACCCCTTTTTGACAGGAGCAGGGCTGTTTCGAGGCCTTTTATGATGATAAACAGCGCTCTAAACAAATGTTCTTGTCCACACGTCACTGGGTCTTTTGGGGAATGTATCTGTGGGGAAAATTCCCAAGAGTGGAATGGCTGGGTCAAAGGCCATGTGCATTTTTAATTTGGAGAGCTACTGCTGGTGAGTCTCTGAGGGTGGCCCATGTCACACTGCCACCAGCTATGTTGGGACCTTTTCTCTCTCCCCCCCAGGACTCTGCCAAGGTAATGTGGGTTTCACTCACACACATCTTGCAGCTATCTTGGGGCATAGAAGGCTGGGCTGGAGTTTCCACTCTACTTCATACCCATGCCCACTGTGTTCCCTGGGGGAAGCCAGCCCATCATCAAGAAAGTCATCTCCAGGCAGTAGACATCTCCTTATGATGAGGTCTTCCAGTACTCGCTTACCCAATCATTTACGCTACACGATCATTCGTCACTGTGGTGTTTACTGCAGGTTCACACACCACTGGCGACTGACTTTCTTGTGCCCATGAGCACAGTGTTGTCTCCATTTCATCCCTGAGCTGGAGGCGGGGCAGGGGGATGGGGAGCTAGTTGACGCTTGACATTTCCCACATTTTCTTACATGTATGGAACACATAGACAATGGGGTGGATGAGCTGGGCTCATGGAAAAGGGGGTTTATTCTTCCTGAAAAGAGACTTCTTGCCAAGAATCTAGAAAGCAACACCACCCCCGCTTCCCTTCATGGGAAATCAAAAGGCTGGTGGATTCTGCATGGAGACCCACCCCACGGTCTGCTGATGGAAGCCTCACCAACGTCTATCAAAGGGAGACTATTCCTTTTACAAAAGGAATTCCTACTGAGTTAATTAGCGTAGATCTTCTTTAAAGCCCTGTAGACAAGTGTAACAAGGCAGAGTTGTTTAAAGGCAGCATCTTGGAGCAGGAACCTTACTGGTTCTTAGTTTTCTACTCACCCACAATCCACTCAGACCCTGATCTCCAACAGGCCTGGGCTGGAATGCTCCTTTATGATTCACTCTGCTTTAGCATGGGGTGCCAAACTTTCTAGGACTTTGGTGGAGTCCCTGGACTCGCCTGGCATCTAGCCTTTACTGCCTCTTTCCTCTCCGATGACCTTGCACAGATGACAAATGCCAAGGACTCTGTCTACGTGAGATCTGCTCTGGAGATCATCCAGGCTTCTCAGAGTGACAGCGGCAAATTTACTCCATCCCCAGAAGTTTCTCTGAGGTCAGGTGTAAGGTGAATGGGTCCTTGAATGAAGGTCAAAGAGGTTTCTTCTTTTCTAATTGCTTATTCAACTTTTTGTCCCCCTCTCTCTGTGTCATTAATAGATACCTGCCTAAAAGGGCATAAATCATAAGAACATGGTTCAGAGATGTTCTCTTGCTATTCATCATCTGAGTCAAGATGTAGCTTTGCTAGTCCTTCTTGTCTTCACCTGGAATCTATTCCCCGTGGCTTCTGGTCCTCAGTATCACCCTGGCTTTGGACCACTGTGTGAACAGAATCATATTGCAAGGATTTGATTGCATCTGGTTTCTTCTGCCCAATTTTGAAATTCACCCATGCGTGTGTGTGTGTGTGTGTGTGTGTGTGTGATTCATTCTTATCTCCCTATGGAATCCCATTGTATGGATGTCCAACTTTTAACTCGTTCTATGATAATCAGAGCCTACTTAGAGCTTTACTGAGAGTGACTGTAAGTAATATCTCTGCCCTATGACGCACGAATGTACACATTTCTATCATAAACCTACTGGTCACACTGCTGTGTCAGAGAGCAGGCGCTGCCTGTTTTGAAAGCATGATGTCCTATTATGCTCCCAGCAGGAGAGTTCCCGCTCCTCCACAGGCTCACCAGTGCCACTGTCCGTGGCTTTCATGTCACCATTTTGGTGGCCCAAAAGACGGTTCCAAACTACAGATCTTTAATGCCATTCTAGCTTTAAAAATTTCTCTTCAGTAGTTTATCATAAACACTTCTAAAAATATAGAAAAGTTGGAAACATTATACAGCGTGTGCTTCCAATATGACCTGATTGCATGTATTACAATCACTCTTTCACACAGGATTTTTTAGGCCCGTCCTGGTGTTTGAACTCAGGGCCTGGGTATTCTTGAGCTTTTGTGCTCAAGGCTAGTGCTCCACTATCTTGAGCCACAGCTCTACTTATGTCTTTATGCCTGTTAATTAGAGATGAGTCCTTCAGCTTTGTGTACCTGAGCTGGCTTCAAATCTCAATCTGAGACCTCAGCCTCCTGAGTAGCTTGGATTCCAGGCATGAGCCACCAGCACCCAGCCCCAAGAGAGTTTTACTGGCAAGATCATGGTCTGGCATAAGGTGAGCTTACCATTTTATAGAGTGGGAAGAAGATAGGACAAGAAAGGAGAGTCAGGGAGACAAACTAATGGAGACAGTGAGAGTTAAGAGGTGGCAAAGATTGCTATGTTCTCAAGGCATGCGTGACCCCAAGGCCTCCCATCCACTCTGTTCTCAGAACCTCCCTCAATGTACGCTGAGTAAGTGAGCTCGCCAGTTGGACTCCGCTATGCTCACAGCTCACTCTACTGCTTGGCATCTCTTGGATGGGTGACTGTCTCATTAATTTCTTCTTCTTTTTTTCTTTGGTGTCAGTTGTGGGGCTTGAACTCTGGGCCTGGGCACTGTTGCTCAGCTCTTCAGCTCAAGGCAAGCGCTCTACCACTTGAGCCACAGCACCACTTCTGGTTTTCTGAGGATAAAAGTCTCACTGGCTTTCCTGCCCGGGCTGGCTTTGAACCACGATCCTCAGATCTCAGCCTCCTGAGTAGCTAGGATTACAGGCCTGAGCCACTGGCACCTGGATCTTCATGAATTTCTATGCTCTTCCAGAAGTCAACTCAGGGGCTGGCATTACCTTCAGTACCTGTCTCCCTGATATCTTGCTGGACTCGCTCAGGGTGGCATTTGTGACTTTTGTGTCCCTTCGTTGTGGATCCAAGACCTGGTATGGCATCAGGCGCCTAGGGAAGGGCCAGAGGCCCACGGTGGTGATGGGTTAAGGGGTGGTTTGGACCCAGCTGGGAAGATCAGCCTCACTAACTAATTCAGCCTGGGCCTGGGGGACCAAGAGACACCTCTTAACAGGGACCAAGGCAGCTATAAGAGGCTGCCGATGCCCCGTGCCAGTGAGAAGACCCAGGCAGCTGCCAGGCAGTTACCCCTTCCCCATCTCCTTCTCAGCCCTGTGATTCCCGGTACTCACCCGATTTCCCTCCCATACATTTCCAGGAGTGGGGTGTGTGTGCATGCTTACATGTGCACACATGCGCACACATGTGTAGGCCTGTGTCAGCAATGCCCTCCTCTCCTTCATACTGAACTGACTTCCCAGGGCCTGGCTGGGCCTTCAGAGCCCCATTGTTCCTGCAGGTTAGGGCTGACGGCTTCGATCTTGGGAGCAGTGATTCTCATACTGGGTTGGGGCCCGCTGGGTGTAGAATCTGAGTTTCTGATCTGGCACGTTTGCAACAGGGAATCTGCACGTTCAACACGTCCCTGTATGGGGCTCCCACAGCTGGTCTGGGGACCACTTTCAGAGAGCTGTCACTCTGAAGCTTTGCTCAGTCCTCCTGGGACGCAACCAGAATCTCCTCTCCTGCCTGCCGAGGGCAGGGCTAGCTGCCTCCCGCTCCACACAAGCCTCCAGAAACATTCAAACTAGGCCGACTTTGACGGGGACAGGAAGAAGTTCATGCTCAGGCTGCCCTTGGCCCAAGCCTGGGAAGAGCAGAGACCCTCGGGTCTCCAGCTTATCACAAAGATAAAAGCCCGAAAGCTGGGGACGGGGGCCTGTGTGCATGAAAACAAGTAAATGGTCTCATGAAAGAAGCCATCGGGAGTTACTAAAGCACTTTAACTACAGGATCAGCAACAAATTCAATTTTGATTTTGGAAGTAACCCATATTGAAACAAAACAAAACAAACAAAACTTCTGAAAGTGACACGGGTCAGACAAGATGGTTATCGGAGCTTTTCTGCTGGGTTCTGGAATGAGTCTCAGATTCTGATCAACTTTGCAGTGAAGCTAGACCTGGCTCAAGTCTTTTCAGAGTCCTACAGGACATTCTCACTGGTGTTTTACAGATGAGGAAACTGAGGCACAGTGGAGAAATGGTGAATCTAGGCTTTAGTACATGTCTTTTGAGTTCAATTTAGACTTTGGACTCAGAGTGGAGTCTTTTCTCCTTCCCTCCCTCCCTCCCTCCCTCCCTCCCTCCCTCCTTCCCTCCTTCCTTCCTTCCTTCCTTCCTTCCTTCCTTCCTTTCTTCCCTCCTTCCCTCCTTCCCTCCCTCCCTCCTTCCTTCCTTCCTTCCCTCCCCCTCCCTCTTTCCCTCCTTCCCTTCCTCTCTTCTCTTCTCTCCTCTCCTTTCCTCTCCCCTCCTCCTCTTCTCTCTCTCTCTCTCTCTCCCTCTCTGTCACCCACCCCATTCTTTCACAGCTGAATGCTAATTAAGATTCTCCTGAGCAATTTTCAGCCCAATTTCCAATACATCCGGTGGGATGAAGGCCTACACTTCTGTTGCCTGGCCTGTGAACTCTGTCTACCCCAGCTGGCTCTGGGTGGGGAAAGCCAGCACGTCTATAGACAGAAACGAATGCATTGGAAACAGATTCTTCTACAGAATTGTCTGAGCTGCAGGCGGGTAAGATTGATCAGGGAGGCTGATCCTCTGTGATCACCTTTAATTGTTCTCCAGCACCTGGCGAAGTGTGTGTTTAAACAAGCCAGGTGCCTTGCTCTGTCTTGCTCAGAGATTAGAAGTGGGGCTGCCAAGATGGGTCTTAGGTCAGGGGGGCATCTTCAAAGCACGGGGGTGGGGGTGGCATTTGCAGGTGGTTCTATGCCTGGTGGTGGAAGGGAAGCTACTCACCGGCCAGGAGAACCGCGCTGGCTCCGGGATCTGTTGCGGGCTCCAGGTTTGTGGTCTGGCTGTCATACCAGTCAAAGTTCATCGCTCTGTGAAGAATGTAGGTGGGGAGTGAGATAGATCTTGGATTAGATAGGGACCTTTTAGGTTTGGAGGGATGAGGGTGGCTGGTGTATGGGGTGAGAATAAAGATGGAGAAGGAATATGGAAGACGATTTTTTTTAAATGGGGAGTTTGTTGTCTTTTTTTTTTTTTCCTCCTGTATCAGAGATCAAACCCAGGGTCTCAAGCAGGCAAGGCAAGGGCTCTACCACCGAGCCCTCCCCAGCCCAACAATGGGGCTTAGAGGGAGGAGATAGCTAGCACTGGGGTTCTTGCGTGTGCGGGATCTGAGGCATTGGAGGGGAGATAGGAATTGTGATAATGAGCTGAGTAGCTGAGGGACGCAGCTGGAATATCCAAACCCAGGATGGAAATGTGATCATGGTGTGTGGGGGAGGGGGGGATGAGGAAGGGTGGAGGCTGCCCGGAAGGGGGTACTGCTCTCCGATCACCCACTCTACTCTCCAAAGGTGCCTCCCTGTCAGCGTATTTACCAAGCCTGCCCCAACAGCCCCCTGGGGAGATCCTTCTCACTTGATTTCATGGCAGGGCGGTGTCTCCAGAGGCCGCTTCCACCACCCACCACAAACATGGTGCTGAGGTCAGCAGTAGAAGGCAGAAGTCAGCATGAACAGGGTTACAGTCAGGGGCCCGGGGAGACAAGACCTTGCCCAGCACCACCCCCCCAGCAGAAAGGCAAGGCCAGGCACCCATCCCAGGAGCCCCTGACCAGGCTTATGGAGTAGGTGGCAAGTTTCTGGCAGGGGACCCTGGGGCTCTGTGATATAGGGAGTCGAAGGGCTCTGTGTGGGCCATCTGGGTAAATGGAGAAAAGGGAACGTAAGGTATGGTGGCTCCCATTTCCTAGATGAGGAGACTGAGGCTCTTGGAGGGAAAACCAGTACCTAGGACCAGCCAGAAAGGCAGCAGCAGAACCAGGCTCAGAAGTCCTACAAATGTGTGTGTGTTGTTGGACAGAGGCTGGGCAGACCTAGGCAGGAACCCCAGGTCTACCATTCACTTGGTGTGTGTGTGGTGTGTGTGGTGTGTGTGTGTGTGTCTGTGTGTGTGTGTTTGTATGTGTATGTTTGCGTGTGTGTGTATGTGTGTGTGTGTATGTGTGTGTGTGTGCCTGAGGCTGTTTCCTCTTTTACTAACCAGGAGTGCTCTTCACATGTGTAAGCTAAAATGGATCCCAATATGGAGAACAGAGGGAAGTAGTTGCTAAAGCCTGGGAAATGGGGTGGGAAAGGGGGTGGGGAGAGAAGAAGATGGGGGGGAGAGGGGTGTGATCTGACAGGAAGAATAATTTCTCATGTTTGACAGTGTGGCTGGATGACTATGGTGGACAACAATCAATCGAATATTTCAAAATCTCCCACAGAGAAGATCTTGCAAGCTCCCAGCATGTCGGAGGGGAGGGTGTGCTGGGACCCCAACCTCGGTGTGTCACATTGCGCGTGTGTCCTGAAATCTCACAGCAGACCCCCCAGGTATGATCGTCACGTGCGAATTAAAAAGAAAAGATCTTAAAACTCGGGAGTGCTCCAGTATCACTCTTAGGGCCTACGTCAGCCCCCCATGGGCATTAGCTTTCTTCCCCCACAGGGCACGAGTGGGGGGCTTCCGCATACTTCAGTTGTGTGCGTTGGAAAATTCCAGCCAGCCAGCCGCTTGGAGGAGAGCCGCAGTGTTTACTGGTGTTAGGAGGTATTAGAGGTTGGAGTCACTAGGCTTGGCCGGGCCTAGGCTAGGATGGGGGCCTGAAGGGGGGAGGTGCTCAGGGACCCCCCAGGCTGCTGCGTTGTTCAAAGCCATGGCTGCCCTGGGGAGCTGCCGGGGCAGGGCAGGTTGGGACAGCAGCTTCTGGGGATGCTGGTATCCCAAGGAAACCCCTGTGCTCATTTATATAGCAGAGGTGTCTGATGTGGGGTAAGGGAATGGGCTGAAAGGCACCAAGGAGGAGAGGAGAGGAGAGGAGAGGAGAGGAGAGGAGAGGAGAAGAGAGGAGAGAGGAGGGGAGGGGAGGAGAGGAGGGGAGAGGACAGGAGAAGGGAGGGGAGGAGAGGACAGGGGAAGGGAGGAGAAGGGAGGAGAGGAGAGGAGAGGAGAGGGGAGGGGAGGGGAGGGGAGGGGAGGGAAGGAGAGGGGAGGATAAGGGAGGGGAGGGGAGGGGAGAGCTCAGCCTCTTGTAACTTCTGTCACTTGGTTTGGGAAGAAGTCTGAAAACATTGGTGCTCATTGTTCACATCGGCCTAGGAGTTTGGGGCCTGCTCTGCAAATGGCCTCCCCTCCATGCAGATTCTGTGACATCAGTGGCCAGAGGAGCCTCTTGGGCTGCTGGTGCCCAAGGCTCCTCCAGAGCTGCTTCTAGAGCTGCTAAAATTCCTTGGTTCAGGTCTCACAGATGTGATGTGCTGGAGACCTTGAAGGCCAAGACCAAGGCTAAAGATCTCAAGGCTCAGACAACAGCCAGAGACAATTCCTGTCTAACTTGGAGCAGTTCATATTCATCCTCTGACTTCCTGTGCACAGAAGGACTCTCCTTGTGCACATACTCACGCACACACACATGCACCCTGTCACAATGCCGCCAGCTCTATGTTGCTTCCCAACAAGCAGTACTCAACCCTGTATGCTCACATCTGATTATCTTCCGTCTCCTCCTTCCATAGGATGAGGCTCTGTGAGGGCAAGGAACTTTTTTTTTTTTTCCATTTTATTTGCTGTCATTTGCTAGCACCGAGAACACAGAGGTCAAACATAGTAACTCCTACCTGTAATCCCATCTACTCAGGAGGTGAAAGTTGAGAGGATGGCCATTCCAAGACAGTCCAGGCAAAAATGTGAGACCTTATTCAAAAAATAACTGAAAGCATGCAGGGTGCCTGTGGCTCACGCTTATAATCCTAGCTACTCAGGTGGCTGAGATCTGGGGATCGAGGTTCAAGGCCAGCCCAGGCAGGAAAGACTGTGAGACTCTTATTTTCACCAGAAAAAAAAATGAAGTGGCGCTGTGGCTCAAGTGGTAGAGCACTTGCCTTGAGCTGAAGAGCTGAGGGACAGCCCCCAGGCCCAGAGTTCGAGCCTCATAACCACCACCACCAATAAAAATAACTGAAAGCAAAGAGGGCTGGGGGCATTGTCAAATAGGTAGAGTGCCTGCCTAGCAAGGACATAGCCCTGAGTTTAAACCACAATACTACCTATATATATGTATGCAACCCAGAAGTAAGAAGCTCCTCCATCCATCCATCCATCCATCCACCCACCCATCTACCCACCCACCTACCCATCTATCTATCCATCCATCCATCCACCCATCTACCCACCCACCTACCTATCTATCCATCCATCCATCCACCCACACATCCATCTACATACCCATAGCTCATGTTTCTGACATGCCTTCTCCATCCCAGATGCTGATGAGACAGAGCAGTGTCACATTAGACCCCTGTCCCATGGACCAGAAGACACTGGGCCTTTTTTCTAGTATCCAGATGCTTGGAGATGGGGAAATCACCTGACTGGTATCCCTGGCCCCATCTTGGAAATGTCACCCAGGAGAGAGGATTACTGGGTGTCTGGGTGGTGGAGGGCAGAAGGCCCAGCTCCAGCTCTTGCAGAGCATCAGGTCAGGGTATAGGTACATGCCCCATGGAGGCTGATCTTTTCTCCCCTGTGAAACAGGGGTGCTGGGGGAGTTTGGAGGCAGGAGTGGGAAAGGCGTGAGGCTTACAGAGGCAGAATCTGTCTGATCTGGTGCGTTCTTGGGGGCAGCTGCCCGTGGAGTCAGCTAGTGTCCACCCTCCCTACTTCCTTCACCCCTGGGCATGGGGGTGGCCCCAGAGGTCGCCCAGTTTCCTCTGTCCCAGCTGCCCAGGGGCCCTGTGGGCTCTGTGGGTGCTGTGGGTTTTCTGGCTGGGGCTCAAACCTCTGTCTCACTGGGGGCCCCAGCATGAACACAGCAGACCAGATTTTGCAAGCCTGAAATAGTTTATGGCCAGGCTGAGACAGGGAGGAAGGAGGGCAAGGCCCCAGGAATGTGGAGGGATGCCTGCCCCCCCTTCTGCCCCACACCTCCCCAGGGGAAGGGAGCGCAGGCTTCAGGCCTGCCAGTGCTGGGCAGCAGAGAGGGAAATGGTTTTGAGTTCTGCACATTCCTGGGGCTGGGGTGGTGGCCTGCCAGTGAGGTAGAGTGTATGTGAGGACTTCTTCTCCCTCCAGGGAGGCCACTAGGATCGACCCCATCTGTCCATTCAGTCTTTCCTGTTCACTTGTCAGCACTGCGGTCATGCATCTTCATCGCTGTCTAGTACTGCTACCTGTACTGTGCTGCTGGTAGGAGCCTTCATCTTCCCTCTCTTGTGTGTCTAGTGGTCCAGCAGGCGAGGTGTGGGGGCGGGGGGGGGGCACAGGCAGTGGCAGCCGGGCACACAGGAGGAATTGAAGGATTGGTGCTTGGCCAAGGTTGCAAGAGCCTCACCGTTACCTCGAACCAAGGCCTGAGTGGGGAAGGCACAAGTTAAACCTCTGGCTGGTTTTATTTCATCGTTCTTTTGTGGACACGGCTCTGGCCTCTGGCAGGGTTTTCGCTTTCAATTCTTCTCACACCTCCCCCCACCCCCTTACCTAAACCAGCCCCATGGGGTCAGTCTGTGGTCAGAGTGAAGCTCAATTTATACAGAGCTGGGCCAGTCTGTGGCAAAGATTAGGAGCCTAAGATCAGGGTTGAAGATCAAGCTCCAACCAGGGTTATGAATCAGCCTGTTTTCTGGGCTAGGGAGATTAAATTTTGGCAAGGCAGGATTAAGGCTAAGTCTATACCTAGGACCTGGGACAAGTCTATACCTAAGGGTAAGGAGGCAGTCTTTCTGCATGCTTCAGAATCAACAGGCTGCACCCAGGACTAGGGATCAGTCTTCTATACTTAGGAGTGAAGTCAGTCTTTATCCTGGACCAAGAATGAAGCTAGAACAGAATTCAAGGTCAGTCAGCGCTGCAGGATAAGCATGTATTTGGCACTGGAATGGAACCTATAACTTGGACACAAGAGGTGGTCCACGGGGCTGCAGTTTGGAATGGAAAGGGTTTGCTGATCTTCTGGCCACTCCCTTTGAGAGCCCCTGCAGGGCTCTCATCCCTCACTGACTCAACTTCAGCTTGAAACTACCAGAAACACCAGCCCCAGGCCACTGGGCAAGACCACGATGCCAGGTAAGGCCTGGCCTAGGGGCTCAGAGGCAGCATTGCCTAACACCCTGCCTGGGAGAACGCGAAACAGCTCTGCGGAAGGATAGGGCTCCAGATTACACCGCGCCCCTCGAAACTCATTCACCAACAGCTCATTCTGCAAACATTTCCTGAATACCTGACATGCTTGAGGCCAGAGCTACTCAAACTTGAGTGCACAGAAGAATCACCCAGGAAGTTTATGAGAAAGGCTGGCTCCCAGGCCCCACCAGCAGTCAGGAGGAGAGAGCCATCCCGGCTGCCCAGGAACCTGTACTTGAAGTGCAGTCCGCCAGGACTCTGCGGCAAGGGTTTTAGGGCTTTACTTTGGGAAGATGTCCTCACAAGTCTCATCAGGCTAAGAAAAAAAAAATGATTGCAGAAAACACCCACAGTGCAGGCTGATGAGTTCAGCAGGCAAAGATTGGAGCGATGCTTCAAATGAACAGGCGTGCATGAATGCTGGCAGAGAAGGCATTGTGAAGGATCCACCGCAAGTGCCTGCCTTATTTTTACCAAAACATTGCTTTGTCTTGTTGCAAGGATTTGGGAGCCGTAACCTGTCTAACCATCCCCAAAGCCTTTTCATGTGATCAGCAAGGTAGAATGCAGGCAAGCACACAGACGATTAGCTCTGAGGGTCCAGGAGTAGAAGCAAAGCATAATTAATGCATTAAATGGGACAGAAAGACAGGAATACAGCTGAAAACACGGTGTCCACACAGCAGTAAGCAGAGAACAGTGCCTCACAGCTCTTGCCCTGAATCACTTACCAATTGTCTACATGCAACCTCTCCGCTTAACTTGGTGTAACGCTCAGCCTGGTGCTAGACCTACTCTCCCCAGTGTGGTTCAACCAGCCTCCAACTCTGCCTGCACTGGCCTCTTGTGGTATCAGGATGTGTGCATTTTCATTTCCAAATACTACAATATTTATTACCCTTTTTTTCAGACAGGCTGTTTTTCTCTTCCTTGTGTCACTTGTATCACAGACGTGTTCAGTCCTGTGAAGGACAACTCCCCGTTCTGGGGCTCATTGCTCTGTGTCAAGCTTCTGGAAGGTTCTATGATTTGTTGTTGTTGTTGTTGTTGGTCATAGGGCTTGAACTCTGGGCCTGGGTACTGTTCCTCAGCTTTTCAGCTCAAGGCTAGTGCTTACCACTTGAGCCACAGTGCCACTTCCAGTTTTCTGAGTGGTTTATTGGAAATGAGAGTCTCACGGTCTTTCCTGCCCGGGCTGGCTTTGAACCACAATCCTCAGATCTCAGCCTCCCGAGTAGCTAGGATGACAGGTGTGAGCCACAGGCGCCTGGCTCTAGGAACTTTTTGTTCACATCTCCATTCTTTCCCCCAGGGGGAAGGAGCCTGAAGAAGTTTCATGATGGGGGGGGGTGGGGGAGGGAGATGTGATGGGGAGACTGGTCTAGATCTCATTCAGGGGCTTCTGGAGAAATCCTCAAGGCTGGTTCTGTCATTTCAGACTCCTGTTGAAAAAGAACCAGAGACAACCTTTCATTCTTACATAGCCTTTCACTTTAGTTCTCCTTGTCTTTGGACCAGTATTTCTAGACTTTATGGGATTCCCTAACCCCCGCCCTCCCCCCACAGGCCTGCTGCCTGTAGGGATTTCTCCCTAGACACACCCACACCTCAGAGGGTCCCTCGTAGAACATCAATTCATCTGATTTATTCATTCATTCAATAAACATTCATTAACTGTTCATCAAGCTTGCTGTAGAGTGCGAGACCCAGGGACAGTTGTTCGTGGTGTAGATGGTGGGCAGACACAGAAGCAGGCCATTTTTCTCTAGTAGAAAAGGAGAGCAGCAGGTGCATCAGATATGGTCTTGGGGGAGTTGATGCTTTGTCTGAGTCCTGAGTGAGAGACAGGAGTAGGCTAGGCATCCAGCCCAATAAATGCAAGCCTGGGCTGGTTTAGACCTTGAGGTTTGAGGTGTGGAGAGTGTGGGTTGGGGATAGAGAAGGCTTCAGGGGAGAGATCGTTAGGAAGCTAAGGCAACGGGGTGCCACAGAAGGTTCCAGATGGAAGTCAACAGCCCGGGCACATCTGCCAACTTGACACCATCCCATAGCATCCAAGTCTGGTGGACTTTGTGGTGGTCGTGGGCTCTGTGCATCTTTCTAAGAGAAAGCTCCAGAAGGCCAGCTGCTGCTCTCAGAAGCAGACTGTCACAAACCACTCCACTGTGCAGGCTGGGGAAGGCAGAAGCCTTCCAAGACGGGACAGACCTGGCAACGGATCCTGTCTGAGTTCTAGCAAGGCACGCAACCTGCTGGAGCCCAGTGAGCAGTGGAAAGAGCAACAGGGCCTGGATTGCTACCTGTCCGGAAGCATCACCCAGGGGAGCCGTTGGCCAGAGCTCATTCCCAGGATGCACTGGGACCCACGGCCTGGTCTCTCTCCTTGGGGCCTGGCTGCCACCCCCTGGCTGCCTGTGACATCCTGCCCTGTGGGAGGTCTGATAACAGAGCTCCGGGAGCTAACCCCACCATAAACAGGCTCTGGGTTTCTCCTGACATGGAGTCTTAGCCCTGTGTCCTGTGGCTGACCCGCCCTTTGGCCCCAGAGCAGTGCTTGGAGAAGAAAGCTGCCTGCCTAGCTTTCTACGGGCCTCGGGGTTGTGCAAGGACCGTTCGATTCCAAACAAACTGCAAACCTCCCACCTCCTGCAATTCCAAGCATTCTGACCAGCAGGTGGCCAGGCAGCCATCGTTTGGGACAGCTGAGGTCCTAGGTTGGGCCTGCCTGACGGTGGGAAACCTAGGCTCATGTCTGGGGTTACTGGGATAGGATGTGCATGGAGCAGAAGCAAGGATTCTGAGTTCTAGTCTTAGCTTGCCTACCAGCACACCGTGAACTAGAGTGGGGCCCTCTCTTCTCCAGGCTGTAGCTGCGGCAATGGAGCCTTACGGCTGTGGTGGTCTAGGGTGCCCGGATGGCTGGGTGTTCTGTCCTCATTTAGGGGTCCTGGAGCGGCGGGGCTGCCTCCCCTCCCCCAAGCCTTTGGGCAAGTGATACATGTGCACTTTATCACCCATCTCCAACTCCAGAGAGTCAGCCTTGGCAAGAGAATTTGTGCTGTGTAAGGGTGAGAAGGATCTTTCTGGATCTGACTCAGCAACTTCCAGTGGCCACCTCATTCATTGGATGGATGACATAGAACTCAACTCATTCATCTGGTTAGCAAATCCAGGGGACTAGAAGCCAGGCGCCGTGCCAGGACTTGATATTTGATGAAGAACTAGATGGGCAGGTCCTCATGCCTACTGGAGCTCGCAGACTGGTGTGTTCTACTTCTCGGAAGTGGGGATATGACAGGAAGCATCTGGAGAATAATAACTTGAGACCCAGAAGGGCCCCTGTCTTCCCAAACCATGTGGAGCACTGTCCTAAGTGAATCTGCACAAATATACTCCTCTCCTGGAGGTTCCCAGCGGCTCCCAGGATCCATGGAAGCTGTGCCATGCCCTCCCTGGAGGGTTCTGGGCACAGATAGCCAGCAGCACCAAAGCAAAGCGCTGTTCCCTCTAGGGCCTCTTTTAGCTTCTGAGCTAATCTGCTGTTTAATGAGAAGGGGTGCAGATGGAGGCTGGAGAGTGGAGGCTGGACCTGGGTTTGGAGGCCATGTCTGTTTGAGGAAGTGGGCATGCCCTAGGATGGCTTTGGGTCCTTCCAGAAGCTGAGAAGGCTAAGGAGGCTGTCCTGGCCAGTGTGTGTGTGTGTGTGTGTGTGTGTGTGTGTGTGTGTGTGTGTGTGTGTTTGCACGCGCGCATGCATGTATGCACATGTGTGTTATGCACGTACATGCATGTGTGTACGTGCCAGTACTGGGGCTTGAACTCACAGCCTGGTACTCTCCCTTAGCTTTTTTCCTTGAGGCTTGCAATCCACTACTTGAGCCACTACTATAGTTTCTTCTCTGGATTTTTGGTGGTTCATTGGAGATAAGAGTCTCACAGGACTTCCCTATCTGGCCTGGTTTCAATTCTTGATCTTCCTATCTTAGACTCCTGAATAGCTATGATTATAGACATGAGCCACCAGTGGCCAACTTCCACGTAAGCACTAGAGCCTTCATTGTCCCCCACAAGCCTTGTGCTGCTCTGATTGTCTTGCTCAGTGTGTGTGGGGAGCTAGGCCCCCAATGAGATACCTGAAACAGGCGAGCAGGAAGTTGGATCCTGTTTCTCCTCCCTCCATGCCCATGCCCAATTCAGCTCCGAGGAAGGGGTGCTGAGGCCAGCCGGGCATCTGCCTCGGCTTTCCCCAAGCTTTTGTTAGAGTCCAAATGGGCACACACTGACCAACTCTTCTCTTCTTTTGCCCCCACTGGTCATTTATCTTTTGATGACTTTATTCTACTCAGTGCCATTTTTTGACATTTTTCTCGGTGGTAGTGGTGGTGGGGAAATAGTGTTCCATCAACGTTGGTTGAACTGATGTACCTTGGGAAACAGTTCCAGAGGGAGCACAAGGGCGTGCAGAAGCTCATTCATCCAGCCAGGGCTGAGCTGGGATTGGAGCCTGGGTTTTCTCTGGGTTCCAGGTTGGCTGATTCCTTGGGCTTGCTTCAAAATGCTGAGCAGGATCCAATGTATAATTCTCAGGGCCGATTGGACAGTTAAATGCTTGGCTACTTGTTCTAAAGGAAGAGTTCCTAGATGGTGGGCCAGAGACTGGCCCATGTGGCAGAACACCAGCCACGCAGACAAACCAAGCAAGCCCCGGCCCTGAGTTCAAACCCTAGGACTGGAAAAAGAATTCAAGATGGTGGCAGTACAGGATTAAATGGTGTGCAAGTCCTTTGTGGCATCAGCTGTGTAAGACAATACAAGTTGCCAGTGTGTCTATGAAGCTAGCCTTTATTCTAAGGACAAGGGAGGAGGAGAGGCAGACCGTGAGCTTCACTGGGGCTGGGTGGTCAGAAGACACAGGCCTCACCTACTACTAGAAGGTTCCCTGAGATAGCCAAGGTCTTCCTAGTTCCAAAATGGGTAAAAGTTACTCTCTGAGGATTCTTGTGTGCAGAAGGCAAGGGAGTGTCCCTATAGTAGGGACAGCTGGGTGCTGGTGGCTCACACCTGTAATCCCAGCTACTCAAGAGGTTGAGATCTGAGGATCTTGGTTTAAAGCCATCCCAGGCAGAAAAGTCTGTGAGACTCTTATCTTCTCTCCAATTAACCACCAAAAAGATGGAAGCAGAGGCGTGGCTGACGTGGTGGAGCACCAACCAGCCTTGAGAGAAAAAGCTAAGGGACAGCACCCAGGCACTGAGTTCCAGCCCTAGCACAAAACAAACAAAAATACAACAGATCCGCAGGAGTGTCTTTATTGGTAGCTAGTTGGCCTTAACCATCTCTCCGTCCCCTGGAAAGTTCTTTGGGGCCAGGGGAGGGGCTGTGAGTGCCTCCCAGCCTCCAGCAGAGGCTACAGCAGGGGTGGAGAGGGAGGGCGGAGGAGAAGGCTGTCCAGTTCCTACGGCCTTATGCAAGAGGGAGAACAAAGGGGCTTTGCTGGGAGGTATTATGAGATTAAGTGGCTGTGTCCAGGACAAACTCAGCAAGCCCCTTGGGACCTGAATTAGCCAGAGCAACTGAAAGGGGGGAATTAACGCTCCTGCCTTCTCCTGGACGCCTTCATCCCCTTTAGTCCCTGCCCGGGCCTCCTCATCGAGCTAATCTGCTGCCTTGCCTAAGTTCCTGCCTGGGGCCTGTGTGAGGGGCCTTCCCCTGCACCCGGAGGCGGAGAGAATTTTCCTGGAGAAGGAGCTACTGACCTCTGACCCCTGACTTCTGGGGTCACTGGCTCTGAGCAGGCTGGGTGGCCCAATTTGGACTCAGAAGCAAGTTGGACTCCTTTACCTGGACATTTGTGAAGCTGGGAATCTGGGAGCGGGGTGGGCTCACTGCTCCTCACTGCTGTTGATGGAGAGGGAGTTGGGGGGCCCAATGGCCATGCCCAAGGGGTCTTTGAGTTGGTTCCACCAGGCATTTGGGAGGCCGCCTCGCAGCCACAGGATACCTGCGGGCAGGAGGGTCCCCATCCCAGCCGAGGTGTGGACTCTCAGGCCGATGGCGGTCTGATTGGTCCAGGATCTGGGCCCCTCTGACTTTACCAGTTTCACTTCTTTCTGCAAGTACTATGCTATTACCTCCCGTGAGTCTGCTCCTGCTCTCCTACTCTCTGGAATGTTCTTTTCTTGCTCTCCTTTTGTTAGCCCAATGAGGCAAAGTCTAAAATAGGCCAATGAGGCAAAGTCTAAAATACTCTAACACTTTTCCCTCCCTCCCTTTCTCCTCTCCCTCCCTCTCTACTTCCTTCCTTCCTTTTTCATCTTCTTTTTCTTTTTTATGGGGTTTGAACTCAGGTCCTGAGCACTGTCCTTGAGCTTTTGTACTCAAGGCTAGTGCGCTACCACTTGAGCCACACCTCCACTTGTGGCTTTCTGGTGGTTAATTGGAGATAAGAGTCTCTTCATGGACTTTCCTGCCTGGGCTGACTTTGAACCTTGATCCTCAGATCTCAGCCTCCTGTGTAGCTAGGAAGATGTGTGTGAGTCACCGGTGCCGGCCTCTTTCTTTCTGAATGCTCAACTCTAGCAGCACCAGAAGTCCCAGGGCCCTGCTGACCTCTGTCATGTGGGCACTCACCTCCCAGCAGTTTCTAGGCATTCCCTCAAAGGTCGCACACTTCCACAGAGCAGAGGCCTTAAAGCCCCAGCAGGCAGCCTGACTGCGGATCCTAGCAGGTGCCTGGCCAATCCTGGACGTGGGCCTGCGCACACTCCAGCACCAAGGCAGGCCAGGGGGCTGGAGGCCCAGAGGAGGATCCCAGATAGAAGGAACAGAGGTGTGGGGCTGGGCAGGAGCTGGGAGCAGTGGGGAGGGTCAGGGCCAGGTGGGCAGGATGGTCAGGCAGCCTCTTTGGTCAGAGAACAGATGTAGGCCTTATGCCAAGAGCAATGCAAAGCTATGAGATTTGCATTTCTAAAAGATGATTTTCAATGCTGTGTGGAGACCAGATTGGGGCCACAAGGGGCCACTGGTGTTGTGAGAGGGGACAGTGAGGGGGAAAGGAATCGAGCTGAGAGACTTAGGGTGGCAGCTGACAGAACTGGGAGCAGAGCAGGAGAAGGAAGCAGGTGTCTGGTTTCCAGCTTGCCGCGCACAGGGCAGCGGCCAGTGCCTGGAAACTGCGCATGTCTGTGTTGTACCCGGGGGGGAGGGGGGAGCCTTGGGCCGCAGGACACGCAGGTGGGGGAGAATGTGCAAATCCACGTGGGTGTGGGTGCGACATGTATGTATGCAGCCCTTCCATGCCTGCTTAGATCCAAACACAGGGTGCCACCTAGAACACAAGCCCACAGACAGGCACAAATACCAACCAAGCACGGCACACACACCCATAACGCATGTATGTCTGCTCTCACGTGCAGTATGACACACGCACCTTGTACGGACATGTACACACAATGCGTACTGCGGCATTAACACACGCACGGCTCACCTGTGTTACACACAGAATGTTCACGTTCTTACTAGTGTAAGACACACATCTGCAACATGCACACACACAAGCCTCGCCCCTAAATACACACAATCATACACACTCACCTTCTCCCATTCAGGACAATTTATGACCATCTAGGCCCATGTCCGGACTTGCCATTAACATTAATGAGGTCATGTCCTGGTATTCACAAACCATTGTCCTGCCGGGCAGGGTAGATGGTGGCAGCCAGGCGGAGAGGACAGGGAGGCTGTGGTCACACAGAACAGCTAATTATCCGGCTGGCCAAGGTTTGATTGCTTTTCCCACGGCTCTCCCACTGTCCCCCAACCCATAGACCAGGTCTGCTTGTACCACAAAGAGTCGGGGGCAGGGAGCAGGAATGGGGCAGGACAGGGGAAGGGAAAGGGGGAGACCGCGGCTGACCCGAATCCCAGCGTCACCCACAACCCCCATCCTCTTGGCCGAGAGTGTGAATTGTTTCCTGGAGTGGTTCAAAATTCCTAAAAGTTTGTGTCTCCGTGGCCCTTTCTTCCCTACAGCTTTCTCTGGGAATGAAATTCAAAAGCATTTCAGGCGCTTTTATTTGCTGACCCGGGGCCATAAAAGGAGTCCTGTCTACATGCCACCACCTCCAAACTTCCACGGCACACAGCTGCCAGTCCTCCTTCCTCTCCTCATCCTCGTGGGCAGTGTCTAGTGACCGTGAGACCAGGGCAACACAGGAAATGAAGCCTTTTTTTTTTTTTAAGCTGAAGTGAATGTGGACTTTCTATAAACTCCTTAGTCAGAGATATGCCCCAGGTATTTGGGACTCCGAAAGAGCAATGCAGATCCACGTATGTGGCACACACCTGTAATCCCAACACTTGGGAGGCGGGAGCAGGAAGATTGATTGACAGTTCAAGGCCAGTCTGGACTATATAGCAAGACCTTATCCTCAAAGACACAAAACAACAACACAACAACCACCAACTGGAAAGGGTAATGACTTAAGTGCAATGAAAACAAATTCCCTCTCCACACTTCCTCCCTGTGTCTAGAGGTGCCTTTCAGACTTACCTGAACTCACAACCATCCTGGGAAGACTGACCATTTCCAGCTTCCTATGTGAACACGAAGGCTGAGAGAGGAGGGGGAGCGGGGGTTGGTAGCTCATGGTCACATGACTGGGATGGGGGGTGGGACTTGAAATTCATGTGATTCACATCGCCATGAACCATGGTTCAAAGCCAGCCCAGGTAGGAAAGTCCGTAAGACTCATCTCCAATAAACCAATAGAAAACCTGAAGTGGTGCCGTGGCTCAAAAGGTAGAGCACTCACCTTGAGCTGAAGAGCTGAGGGACAGTGCCCAGGCCCAGAGTTCAAGCCCCATGACTGACCAAAAAACCAACAACACCAAAAAAGCAAAAAACAGAAGTAGAGCTGTGGCTCCAAGTGGTAGAGCGCTAGCCTTGAGCGATAAAGCTCAGGGAGAACACCCAGGCCCTGAGTTCAAGCCCCATGACTGACCAAACAAGAGTTGGGTTAGACTCTGCCTCCAAGGCTAAGGCACCTTCCAGGTGGTCAAGCAAAGACAACTGAACCCTGAGAGTCGCGAGGAAGCCCGTGCTTACTTCCGAGGACTCTGTCATCCAGCCTGGTGCTCCGTGCTAGGTGCAGTGAGAGGCAGTGATCGTAGCTCTCCGCAATTCCATACATCCTCTCCCATTTGGGGCTGGACAGTCTCCATCCTAGGCCCTCCGCTTGTATCTCTAGTGCCCCCACCCCCATCCCCACCCTGGCTACATCAGCAGAACACCCTCCAGCCAGACCTGAACTCCACCCTGCCCTTCACAAAGAAAAGAAAAGAGAACTCTTACGCCCCCCCCCCCCCCCATGCTCCCACCTGGGATCAGTCCGCATTCCCGCTCCCTGCCCAGACCTAAACTCCGCCCAGCCTCTGTGTGGTCTTCAGTGACCAGCTGGGCACTCGGAGTCCCTCTCACTTCCAGTCATGACAGTATAAGGATGCCCCTGAAAAAGATGGTGCCATTCCTCCCTCTCCCATGAGGGAGGTGGCCTTGTCAGCCCTGCTGGCCACAAGCCCCTCTGTTGTACGTGACTGTGTCCATCCCTGTGGGCTTCTGGGATGGGTGCTTTCATCCACAGTGGCTGTCTGATAGGAAAGAATGTTCCAGATTTGGTGTCACAAAGCCTGAGTCTGAATCCCACAGTTTAAAGAGCATTCTGTCCTTGACCCGAAAAGAAGGTCATTTGAACCTCAAGAAGACTTTTAGCTTGAGAGGCACACCCCTGCCCCAGCTCTTAGGACCGCACTAGGGAGGAGGTCGGTGCTCTCCTCTGCCGCCTTCACCCCTTCTCTCACCTCAGAAGAGACGAGAGACCCACAGAGTCCTTCCCCCAGCCTCCCAAAACTTGACTCTTGGTGTATGTGGGGGCAGGTGAGCAGGTTTGCATGTGTGTGCTTGAACTCAGGGACTAGGCACTGTCTCTGAGCTTTAATGCTCAGGGATGGCACTCTACCATGTGAGCCACAACTCCATTTTCAGCCTTTTTGGTGGCTGATTGGAGATGATAAGAGTCTCTGAATCGTGATCCTCAGATCTCAGCCTCCTGAGTAGCTAGAATTACAGGCGTGATCCACCTGCACCCGGCTCTCTAGTGTGTTCTAGAAACAAAAAGACGAGCCATCAGATCAACAGGTCCCACTTGGAATGTTCTAGCTAGGGATGGGCTTTAAGTCACCCTTCCTCCTGAAGGTAGGGAAACATTTGTTCCCCTTTCAACTCCCAAGCTCAGCCTGATTAAGGGGGGGAGCAGGTGGCCGGTGGCAAGGAGTCTCTCAGAAGGACTTCTTGAACGAGGCCAGTGGACTCTGAAGAACCTGGGCAGATCTCTCTCTCTCTTTCTCTCTCTCTAGGCCCTGACTGGAGGGCAAGCCCCCAGATAGGGACAAGGACTTGTGGGTCCCAGTCCCTGCCGGCCATTGCCTGTCATTGCTGTCTGGTCAGCCTCCTGTGTGAAATGGGTAAATCATCTCTCTGCAGCCCACTCACGCCAGTGCACGTGGGCATCCCACGGGGCGGGCGGAGAGCCCCCTCAGTGCCTGCAGAGCCCTTAGCTGACCCCTCACAAAGGCTCAACGGGAATGTGGGGTGCAGGCCGGACGGCGGTGCATTCCTGCAGGGCAGGAGCACAGTCAGTGCCAAGGGGCCACGCTTCAGTGGCCTTGCCCTGCCCTTCCTCCTGCCTTTCAGCTGTCAAAACAGCAAGTGAGCAGGGCTCAGCTTCTCCCATTGCCAATGTAGGGAGCAGCCTGCACACAGCCTGGGCTCAGCAGATTCTTAGTTCGATAGTTCCCAGGGAAGGTGGCTTGTTTAGGAATCTCTATGTCCCAGCTTCAGGGCTAGGAGGTGCCTGGAAGGGGTGAGGGCAGACAGGCTGGCGGGGTGTCTTGCATGTGGATGTGGATGTGGAGGGGCCGGGCCATGGTGATGGCGATGGCTGGAGAGAATGAGATCCGTACAGGCAGGAGCTGCGTGGTTGCTTCCACAGACATGGGGCTGTGACCTTGCCTCTCACCAGTGTGGAGAGGGGCATGGGGCTGAGGGAGCACTGGGCACTGGAGATCTTCTCCATGTCCTCCACCCAGGCCTCTGCTTTGCCAAGAGCCTCCTCAGAGTGGCCTGAGCTTTTATGTGAAGAGCTGAACCCTACTGTGGCCAAGGGATGACAGACGGGGAAGATCGCCGAGGATGGAGCCAATGTTGCATGTGAAAATGTTGCTCAGAAAACTGGGGGGCAGGCACCCGGCCCAGAACCTGTCCAGATCTGATGCTGGGGCTCACGCCTGTAATACAAGCTACTTGGGAAGCTGGCATCTGAAATTCCCAGTTCAAAGCCAGCCGGGGCTGAAAAGTTTGTATGGCTCTTATTTCCAATTAACCACTGAAAAGCCAGAAGTGGAGCTGTGGCTCAAGTGGCAGAGCACCATCCTTAAAGCTAAGGGATAGCACCCAGCCCTGAGTGCAAGCCCCAGTACCAGCTCAAACAAACAAAAATAAAAGAAGAAAGCCGAGTATCCGTGGCTCATGCCTGTAATCCTAGCTACTCAGGAGGCTGACATCTGAGGATCACAGTTCAAAGCCAGCCCAAGCAGGAAAATCCTTGAGACGCTTATCTCCATTAAACCACCAGAAAACCAGGAAGTGGTGCTATAGAGCGCTTGCCTTGAGCTGAAGAGCTCAGGGACAGTGCTCAGGCCCAGAGTTCAAACTCCACGACTGACACAAAAGAAGAAGAAGGAGGAGGAGGAGGAGGAGAAGGAGGAGGAGGAGGAGAAGGAGGAGGAGGAAGGAAAAGAGTCTGTGCCTTCTGTTTGCCTGCTTGGGACCTGTTAGAAGGCAAAGCACCCTTTCCCCAGACCTCAAGTCCCCTTTGCCTGACTGGCAGAAGGGCAGGCCTCTGAAAGCCAGGGACAGGGCCGCAGCAGGGGACATGGCAGGTGAGAGGGCAGTACTGCGGTGGGACATGGGAAGTGGCTGACTGGTGCGCATAACCTCCTCCACCCGGCTCACTTAACAATAAGCATATGACTTAACGAGGCCAATAAATCCTTTTCTAACCTGGCTTCTTGGCTACTCCAAGACAGGCTCATAATTCAGTTTGAAACAGGTCCAGGGTTAGAGCTGCAGCTGCAGGATGCAGGGCCCGTCTGATGGTGCAGGGTTTTCGGGCACCTGACCACGTGGCCTCCCATGCCAGCCCGGGCACAGGGGTGGGGCCTCTGAGGTGCAAACAAGAGAGTCAGGAAGTCCCTTAGCTTTTTCAGGATGCCTTGTGGCCTTGGGGTGCGGCGGGGGGGGGGGGCTTGCAGAAGAATAGCTTGGGGTACTCAGGGCTCCGTCACCCGCAGGGCCCCATCACACATGTTATGCCCTGGGCTACAACGGGCAACTTTGGAAACGGGGGAGAAGACGGAGCCAGTATTTTGGTCTCAGTTTTCACATATTGAATTTATTGGAAGCAGAGCCTGCTTCTAAATTCCCATGAGCCCTTTCTTTCGGCTTGAGTTTCTTCAGAACGTAAAGGGCCAGGAAACAGGGCTGGAGGTGGCAAAGGGAGGGGGGTGTGGGGTGCCGGGGGTGGGGGGTTGGGGGTCAGAGCAGCAGCCTTTCAACCTGGGAAGGAGTGTCCTGGAAAGCAGGGATGGGGCCTGTGAGGCCACCCGAGGACATTAACACTCGGGGGTGTGGGCAGACTTGAACAGTAAGAGCTGCTTCCCAAGCCAGGGGTTAGTGATCTCCAGCAAATGCGCATGACCAGAACCGGTGCACAGACACTCAGGGCTCTGAAAGATGGCCAGGCCACCACTGAAGACTGCCATCACATGTCCCATCCAAATCCCAGCCTCACCAGCTCCCTGCTGCGTGGGTGACTCTCTCTCTCTCTTTCCCCCCATACAGGATAAATTAAAGTAATAATCCAGTAACAGCTTGTCCTACTCTGATATTCTCTATAGCCTTTTCCAAGAGGCTAGCTGGCCCCAAGGCATTGTGGGTATTTGCCCCACGGTCTTATGGGATCTGTACCTCCAGGGCATGATGGGTATTGGCTCTTAGACTGGCCTGACTCTGGGGCTCTCGGCCCACCTCCTGCTTCTGGTTTTTCTCTCCGCTTCTTTGGCCTTTTTCTTCTACCTATTCAGGAGAGGGACCCAAGATCTTATCCGCCTAGCTGGCTCCTGCCACTGCTTTCGCCTCAGGCACACCGCGTTAGCCCTCATCACCCCTTCCCCATCTCCTGGGCCCTCCCCCCCCATTGTCCCTCTCTCTACCCGCCCTGAACCCCCCCCCCCCAGCAGGACCTGGCCCTCCATGAAGTCAGCTGGCCACACTCCAGAGCCCTATGCCGGACAGTCCTCGCTGGCAAGCAAGGTCCCTCCAGTGCTCCCTGGGGTCCACCTCTGTCAGACTCCCGTGTGTCCTCCGCACTTCTCAGCCCATCCCCCAGTCCATCCCCAGCAGGTCCCCAGGGCATTGGTCCTTTCCACTGCACACCCGACGTGGCTGTCAGAGGCCCCCAGCAATGTGTAGGGGATAAAGCCTCTGAGTGCACGGTGAGGTAACCCCGGCCCCCTGGCCTCCGACACTGGGGCCCCTGAAATCATGTTTGTTGATTGCTGAAGTGAGTGAGTGAATGAGCAGCAGGCAGAGCGGGGAGGAGGAGCCAGGGATGAGAGGATGTCACCGAACGTTCACAGGGACTTTGTGACAAGGTAGAACCCGAAAGACTTACAGAAAGGCTAACTTCAAAGCTGGTCTGGATAGGTGGGTGGGTTGAGAGGAGCTCGTGTGTGTGTGTGTGTGTGTGTGTGTGTGTGTGTGTGTGTGTTGGTTGTGGGGCTTGAACTCAAGGCAGGCACTCTACCAGTTTGAGCCACAGTGCCACTTTTGGTTTTGGGGTGGTTAATTGGAGATAGGCTAAGAGACAGTACAGTGCCCAGGCCTTGAGTTCTAGCGCCTGTATGGCACAAAAACCTCATGGGCTCTGCACCCTGGGAAAACCCACCCTGTGGAGGTCTGGGATCAGGGATCTGCTGGGATCAGGGATCTGCTGGCTCCTAAGGACAGGGCCACTGGCTCTGGGGAGGCAAGGGTTATGCTTTCTAGTTGGTTGACAGTGGGGTGCAGGAAGGAGCTGGTCTTGGTGCTAGATTGCGCAGGCCTGGTGGGACTGCCGGCTGGGCTGGGCTCCCTAGTTAGAGGAGGCCAAGCTCAGCCACCCAGCAGGTGCTGACTGGGTGCCAGGCTCTCACAGGCCCTTAGAGGACCTGAGAAGAGAGGCCGGCAAGCCCCCGCCTCTCTCAGGCCTGAAGGGCAAGGAGGATCTGGAGAGGAGTGCTCAGCCCCGCTCCGGTGGTGCGGACAAGGCCTCCCCAGAGAGGCGCCAGGCACACACGCACGGCCCCCGGGGGGGCGTACGGGGGTGCAGTGTGAATGGGGCTCTCTCCCAGCATACCCTCCACCACCAGCCCCTGCAAGAAGCCCTCCCTCCCCCAATGCTGGTTTTCACCCACTGTAAGTCAAGGAAGAGTTCTTGTGTCCTTCAGATTCAGTGGCTCCCGCCCTTCCCTCTTCACCCTCCTGTTGGTTCCTTCCTAACTTCATTCCTTTCTTGTTCAGTCAGTCACCCAGCTCTTACCTCACAGGTATGTGTTTGGCCTTACAGTCACCCAGCTCTTACCTCACAGGTATGTGTTTGGCCTTACGCTGGGTTCTGGGGAGGTAAAGAAGTGGGAAGTAAAGAAGACAGTTCTTGGCAGGATACTGCCTATGGCTCATGCCTGTCATCCTACCTACCCAGCAGGCTGAGACCTGAGGATGGTGGTTCAAAGTCAGCCCAGGCAGGAAAGACCATGAAGCTCTTTATCTCCAATTAATTACAAGAAAAGCTGGAAATGGAGCTGTGGCTCAAGTGGTAGAGTGATAGACATGAGCAAAAAAAAGCTTAGGGACAGTGCTCAGGGCTTTGAGTTCAAGCTCAAGGACACACACACAGACACACAGACACAAGGTACACACACACACACACGCACACACACACATGCACACGCACACGTGCACACACACACGCACACACACACACACGGTTCTTAGCCTTTTGGGGAAGCAAATATCTTGATGAGTGTTAAGCAGCATACTCCCTCTCTCCTCAAAAAATGGCTCATGTCATCAATCTATGCTATAATTGTCAGCCTGGCGGGGGAGGCAGACCTGCAACCAGAAAGAGGCAAGGCATGGTGTGTGATAAACGCTAAGCAGGCTTGGCTTCTGGTTTAGGCTTTCACCACAGTGCCCTTGTATTTAAAAAGAGGAAAACTGGCAGAGTGTGGTGGTGTATGCATTCAATCCCAGCACTTGGGAGGCTGAGGCAGGAGGACTGGGAGTTGAGGGACTTCAAGAAAAAAAAGGAAGTGTGTGGACAATTCACCAACTCACAGTGTTGCTACAGAAAACAAATGAGATAAACTCTGGAAAGTACTAGTTGATACCTCATATATATTAGGTCATCATAGGTGAATTCTCTTTCTCTTCCCTACTTTACATGCTGAAGGGATGAAAAATTCCTAGGGAGAACAATACTGCCTGCAAGGCCTGCGTGTGTGTGTGTGTGTGTGTGTGTGTGTGTGTGTGTGTGTGTGAGGGGTCATGTCTAAAAAGGTCCTGAAGCCTGAATAGGAGTTTGCAATCATCTCTCTCTCCATCTCGCGGTCACATGTGCGATCCTGCATGTCAATACTGTTACGCCTGTCTATGTTCATCTGTGCCGTACACTGCTCTCTAGGCGTGGGTCAGCTCATTCAGGGTTGCTAGAAGATGGCTGTTAGCATCTCCCCAGTTGCAGAAGAGAAAACAGACACACAGAGTGGCAAAGCAACATCACAAAGCTGGATGCAAACCCAGCGGGCCTGGACGAGTCCTTGCTTTAGCCGTGGCTCTGTTACCTTACTTTTCCAGACTTCTCTGTTCCTCACTGGAGTCCACACCGCTCCTGCTCAGCCTCCTGCAGATGTGTTCTGTTCCCAGAGAGACTGCAAGTCTAGGGAAAGCCCACAGCCTTTCCTGAAATACACAAGTCCCAGGTTAAGCACAGAGGCCTATGGGGGGAGGGGAGGAAGCTTCCAGAAGGCCAGCTCCTGGGGGTGGGGCCAGGAGAGGGGTTTGGGCTTTGGTCCTGCCGTGTGTAACCCCATCTCCCGGTCTTGGCTCCTCATCCTCTGACTCCAGTGTCGTGGTTTTGGCTGAGGTTGATGAAACCCTCCAGGGCACCCACCCCACGTGACTCTGGGTCTGGGCCTTGGATCTCCGCCTCCCCAGGACCCCAGCAGCTGGCCCATGAGGGACCAGCCCACAACGACTTGGTGCAAAGAGACTGTCAACGCTGTTTTGAGACATCAGCTCTCCCCAGGGTCTCCAGGGAGGAGCAGGTGGGGGACGCTGGGGTCTGGTGAGCAGCCTTCTGTCATCTTGAAATTGCACCCTGGTACTCTAAACCACTCTAACCCCCCCCCCCCATCCCTCTGTAGAGTGGAGAGGAAGTGTGGACTTCGGATACACCCATGTTTGTTTAGAGGGGAGACAAACTCACCAAGGGTCCCCACTTTACAGACCCGTGCTCTGCTTGGAGCCTAGCTAGCCTCGAACCCTGAGCCTGAACACATGGGCCTCCAGAGAGAGTCCCCCGCCCCCCTCCCCAGTTCCTGCCCAGGGAGGAAGGCAAGTCACACAGGGACCATATATTCAAGATGGCATAAACTGAGCTCTAAGGGGTTATCCAGCTCAACAGGGAACAGGATGGGGATAGACTTCAATCCACCGGGTCTTAGGATTCAACAGGGTACCACTCACTCACCGCCGGCCTCCTGCTCCTGGTACCCTGGGCATAGGTGCCTTTTGGCCTTTGTTTATTTGTTTGCCTATTACCTGAGCTGAGGTCTCAGCTGAGCAATCGGCCTCGCCAGTCCAGCCCCGGCTCAGCTGCGCTCTCTTCCAGCTATGCCTGAAAAGCACACACCCAGGAAGAATGAGATGGGGGCAGGGGAGTCTAGCATGCAGCCCTCGGGGGACGATCTGGCTGGACACTGTGGCTGTAGGATGGGCTATGTGGGCAGTAGCCAGTCCATGGAGGTCCTAGAGACAAGGGCTGGCTCTGGGGCAAGCTGGGGACATTGCTTTCCCCAGGAACATCAGCCTAGGAGCCAGAAGTGGCTTGGTCCACCCCAGGCCTCTACACAGACTCTTGTTTCCAAGTATTCATTATGAATACTGAGGCTGTCCTGTGCGGGTCCCCTGGGGCCCAACTCCTCCCACAATGAGCAGCTGCTGGAAAAAGTGACCGCCGGAGAAGAGTGACTTCCTTTTTTTTTTCTTCTGAGGATTCTTAAGAAAATCGCCCACCCCCCCCCCCAGGATTCTTCAGCTCCTTGTCTAGTGCTCCTTGTCCAGCAAGGGCTCTTGGCTGTGCTGGCCATTTCTCAGGTGACAGAGATCAGCCGGTGCTTGTCCCTAAGCTCCATCCACAGGGCAGAGAGAAGTCAGGCTATCCCAGGACAGAGACACCTGTTGTCTGGTTACCTGGTGGGGTGGGGGTGGGGGAGACCCAGCTCAGAGCCACAGGCACTGGTGGCCTGCGTAGGTCTCCAGGGGACCACACTGCTGGGGTCTTGGCCTCCTGTCTGGCAGGGGTGAGGAGCCTCTGGCATAGGGTGTAGCTTCTACTCCTTGTGATCATCTCCCTGGATTGCTTTCAGCACCTTATCAGTGGCAGTGGCTCACCCTGCCACCCTGGACAGATGGCTCTGAGGAGCGTACGGCCTGACTTGGCTGGGGCGAGGCCGCTGGAGGCAGAGGTCAGGGTGGGAGCAAGGCGGGCCCCCACTTCGCCAGAACTTGTGTGCTGGATTCTACTGCCCGGGGCGTGCGGGAAGACCCCTCCCCTTGTCCTGGAAGAGTCTGGTGGTGAGGCACAGCTTCCCAAATACAAGCATGGTCACTTCAGGGCCATCCTCGGGTCCTGTGGGCTGGGGAGCTGGCCCCATACCCACCCTCCTGCAGCTGAAGCGGGCACACCCCCAGCCTGAGCCCCAAAGGGCAGGAGACCTCCGCCTTTGGTCATAGAGGCTGACCTTGCTGTGGCCCCTGACCCCTCGGCCACTCCTCAGCCCTGCGCCGGCCTCTGCACACACACAGCGGGGCTGCCATGCGGCTGCCATACTTGGCGGGACCACGTGAGGCCACCTGCTGGCCAGTGCCACCTGGTTGTCTACCCCAGCACCGGCCTCCAGAGGACCTCGGGCCTCAGGTGTGACCCAGAAGGATTTTCTCCTGACCGTGGAGTGGGCACTACTGCGTCATGCTCACAGATGCACCCTTTGAGGCCAACCTCCCACTGGAGACTCAGGATGATTGGGGCGCTGGGGAGGACGTGGGGCCTGTGGGACGGGGGTCAGCGGGGCCTGGGAAATCTTGAGGTCCACAGTGGGCCAGCTTCTGTTTGCTGACCTGGAGCTGTGGACACAGTGGGGACAACATCACCTCTTTGCTCAAATTGCTGCCCTTCTTGGGGCCTCCTGGCTCCTGGCTTTCTCTCACCCAACGAGGCACGTTTCCCCCTTCTTGTCCCCGGACCCCGTCCCCCACTCCAAGTGGGGCTTACATGCAAAAAATAGCTCAACTTTTTAAAAGCTTGTTATCTACTATTTTTATCAAATGGTCCGAGCAAAAAAGGAAAATCATACAGCGTTGTGTGCCAGGCTCAATAGAAATAGCAACAGGGTGGGCTATTTTTAACAAGATGAATACCCCTGTCCTCTGAGGTCTCCCCTAGCCCTGGCCCAGCCTCCTTTGTGTCTCTGCCTGGACAGCAGATTTTTAAAATCCACCCACAGTTGCCAAACCACTAAATGCACCCAGGACAGCAGTGGAGCCAAAGAGGACCCGTGTGTAGGGGGGGGGGGGCATTTTTCCCCTGTCCTCCCTCCCCTGAAGGAAATCACACTTTTTTGTTTGAAAGCCCTTTCAGATTGGTTTCCGGGGCCTCTCCTGGTTGTCCTCCTCCCACGGGAACAGCAGAGGTTACTTGGGAACATGTGGTGGTTTGGGACAGAGTGACCCCAGAGGCCTGGTGTGGCCCGTGGCATCTCTTGTGCCACGCTGTGGTGAAGCAGTGAGGCAGAATGGGGCCTGCAGAGGACAGGGCCGCAGGCAGCCAGCCCAGCTTGACTGAACTTTTCAGGCCAGGCCGGCCCAGCGTGGCTTCGCTCGGCTGAGGGCTGAAGGGTCCTCACACTGGCAGTTTGCACAGGAAAGAGACCTGGAGCATGGCATCGCCATCAATCGTCACGGTGGAGCAGTGGCAAGGGGGGGGCAGTGCCAGCCCAGGAGCCAAGACAGGTGCAAAACGAGTCACCGCCCCTTTCTTCACTGTCCCCTGGGACCAACAGGGGTTTGGGTTTCCTGAGGTGCGCCCAAGGGTAAATAATCACTTTGTGGTCAAGAAGGGAAAGAAACTAGACACAGAGGTAACATGAACGGAGCGTTTGGGAGGGGAGCGAATGAGAGATGACGTATCACGTGCGCAGCACAGCCCGTCACTGCCCTCCTTGATGAGGCTCACAGAGTCGCTGTCTGCCCCCGCGGCCCATGGTGACAATCCAGGACGGCGCCCATCACGTGCTGCCAGGGAGGGGGAAGAAGACACTGGGCGGAGAAACTAACAGCACCCCCTGCAGGTGTGAAGCCAGCTGACCCCTGCCGCGCTGCTCGGCTCCAAGATGGGGCAAAGGGAGGGGGATAAGGGGGCCATGGGGGCGGGATAAGAGGGGAGACCCTGGGGTCACTCTGTTTCAGACACAGTGGCCCTCAGCCTGAGCCTCCCCTCCCCCACCCCATGCCAGGCTCTGACTTGTCTCCTGGCCTTTGAATACGCCTCTCTCTCTCTCTCTCTCTCTCTCTCTCTCTCTCTCTCTCTCTGCTGAGACCCCCCTACCATTCCCATTTGGTAACCCCTTCTCCTCCTCCAGTTTTCAAGACTCAGCTCCCATGGGGGCAGCCAACTCCCTTCCCAGGCTGGATGGGGACACCGAGGCTCAAGCACAGCCTCCCCTAGGACGTCCTTGCTTGTCTGGGGCAGTGACCAGGAACTGAGAGGCAAAGAGCAGAGAGGGAGGAGGAAGGCGTAGGCCAAGGGACAAGATGGGGGAATGCCGGCACTAGGGGCTCAGACGGGTGGAGCCTGGGAGGGTCAGGAGCGGGAACTTGTCCAATCCCAGAGGCTCCGGAGCCCAGCGCTCTCTTGGCAGTGCTGGTGTTCTGCATGGAGAGAGGCCACCTGCTCTAGTGACTCAGCGGCACCTGTAGATGGTTCATTATGTGCCTGGCACTCTGCTGCCCCCATTGCCCTCTGCCCTAGGCTGTGGGTCAGAATGATGGGGGTGGGGTCTGCGGGCTCTGTGTCCACCGCCTAGGCTGGCATCCATCTCAGAAGACGCCACCTGAAGTCCTGAGACCCAGTCAGCCTTGCCCGGCTTGACTCCGAACCTCAACAGGAAGCTCTAAGAGGAGGAATGGCGCTCCTTTGATCCCTTTGGGGGTAGAAGCTCCTGGCTCCCACCCAGGCGGGCTCCCACCCGCCATCCTGTCCCAGGGACAGACAGAGGCAGGAAGGAGGAGTCAGCCGGCGGCCGCTACCCAGCCTGGTTATGAGGCTAATGAATTGTCCCAAAGTTTGCCGCCCATCTGAATAACTTTACTTCTCAAAGGGGCTTGTGACAAAGGGGACATTCACATCCTCCGCCAGACAAGGAGGCCGCAGGCACAGGGGAAGGCCCCGGCCAGGGAGTAGTGACATTCTTTCACTGAGTCTGCAGCCTTCCTGATTCTGGCCTGCAGAGCCTGAGGCAGCAGACGTTTTCTCCGTAGGGGCAGCCGAGCTGGCCCAGAGGGGCTGGCTGAGCGGGGAAAGGGGGGTTGGACTGGGAAGGGGCAGGCTGGCTCACGCGGGCTGGGGGCTGGGGCCTTTCAGTTGAGGACTCGCAATGCCGCTGCCCTTTTGCCGGACACACCCTTGTCCCAGGGTCCTGGCGGCCAGGATGTTCCCAGGCCTCCTCAAGACCCGAGCCTGAGTAGATGGTGCTTTCCCAAGCGCCAGGGGCTCCGGCCTGCTGGTGTGCAAGGGTTGTGTGTCTTTGTGACAGCTGGCTGTGGCCTCAGTGGGAGCCCCAGTGTTCGATCACAGTTCTGGATTTGATTAGGACTTTGTTTGTTCAGAAGTTATTAGAAACAGTATTTTTTTTTTTGGCTGATTCAATTTAACATGCGTGTAGATGTGCATTTTTGCCTTTCTCTACCCCACATCTGTCTCTGCGGAGTCTGATTGGTTCACAGCCCCACCTTTAGGCCTGAAGTAATTCATGTGTTTACTGAATGGCCTTTTCCTGGGCATGGAACTTGCCAAGCAATGACAGAGCATCTGTAGTCCCCTCTGCCCAGACCACATGAGAGGGAGTGGACTAGAAATGGCTGACCTTTGCTTGATGAACACAGGACAAACAAGACGTGGTTTGGTGGGGTGGCCTGGCTTAAGTCTGCAGCCCCGCCGTCTCATATATCCTCCAAATGCTGCCTAGTGGCAGGCATGGTGGCTGCCGCAGCTTAGCCCATGAGCCCTGCAGGCCATACTCTCAAGGGGGTGTGTGCACAAGTATATGCGCACAATTGTGAGTGCATGATTGGGGCACAAATATGCACAAGTGGTTTTATGTGCCTGTATGTGCATAAGTATTTGAGTCTGTGTGCATGAGCGTATTCACGTGTGTGAGTGTGTGCATGAGTGTGTGCAGAATATGAGTGAGTGCTTGTGTGCAGGAGTATGCATGAGTGTGAGCACTGAGTCAACATGAGTGTTTCTGTGCCTATACTGCACATGTGTGCTTGTGCACATGAGGCACATGCGTGCACAAGTACATGCACACACGTTTGTGTGCATGAACATGTTACACAAGTGTGCGAAGCATATGTGCATGAGAGTGAACGTGAGTGTGTCTATGCATGTGCATGTGTGTGCTCATGCATGAGTCTTGTCTCTATTGAAGAAAAGTCAGCTGGGATTGCTCATGCACCCATCACTGGCCAAGGCCCGAGTCAGGAGATGAGCACTTGCAGGTACATAACCAGGGCCGTTCCTGTGGCCTGAGGGCTCCACCAAGGAAGAGCACAGAGGGAGAAGGGCTGAAAGACAGGCATGAGGGACAAGGAACGAGGCCGCTGCCCAGGTGCTTGGTCCAGGCGAGTCCCTTTCCCTCCTCTTCCTCCTCAGCCACAGAGGACTTCTGCCCCAAGGTAGGGGTCACTCCAGGGCTTGGGGGCCACTGCCAGACACCAAGCCAACTGGACTTGCATCGCGCTCAGCTGTGATTTGTCTGTGTCTCAGCCAGCTCTTGTGCTAGACAGGTCACCCTCACACAGCCATGCTGGCAAGTCAGTTCTAGCAAGAGGTGTTCCCGTGGGCTTTGCTCTCAGGAATGAATGAATGATATTCTCACAGGAGGGGCTCACGGCGAGCTGGCCTCCTCTTGTTCTCTCTCTCCTCTTCCCCTTCCTGATGCTCCCGGTGGATGCCAAAGTAAGAAGCGCTCACCAGGTACCAGGGCCATCTTCTTGGACTTTCCAGTCTCCAGAACCATGGCCAACAAATTCCTGTCCATTATGAACTACTCAGTCTCAGGCATTCTGTTACAGCTGCACAGACGGGCTAGAACGGACAGACAGATAGACAGCAGCTCTGTCTCTGGTCTTAGGACAGTAGGAAGAGCAGGCTGGCTCAGGCTGTGTGAGGCATGAACAGCACGCGCATTCCTGAATCTAGGGGTGGGAAAGAGAGAGAGAGAAGCTATGGCAAGGTGGCGGCCACATGCACCCCAGCCCATCCCTCTTGGACACCTGCCTCCTCTTCCTGCTCCTGCAAACGGCTCTGTGCCATCTGCCACACTCTGCGCAGTGCCTCAGCCCTGGGCTGATCTTTAACCAGTGGCCTGGCAGCCACAGCCTAAGACAACAAGGCATGACCCAGGGGGAGGGAGGGACTTCCTGCCTGGCCATCAGAGACCAACAAGGAGAAAAAAAGGCAGGTGCGGCCACAGCTCCATGGGAGAGGTCCTGTGGCCAGAGGAATTCAAGCTGGGACAGGAGGGTCACTTGTTGGCAGTGATTCTAGATGATTCTAGGTCATTCTAGTCTCTACCTGAAGGGTGACACACCTAAAATGATCAACCGCCCCGTATCAAATCCCAACAAGGGAACCATCTCCTTTAAAACTCTCTACCTTTTTGGGAGGCCACCATCCCTGGGTCCAGATTCCCCAGGAGAAGACTGAAGCTCAGAGAGACCCAGTTCAGGCCCAAAGTCACACAGTCCCCATCTGGTCCTCTGGGTACCCTTACCTCCTCAGTCTCTTCCTACCATAGCAGCAGAGCTGGCCAGTGTGGTGTCCTCAGCCCCCAGGAGACCCTGCAGGGCCCCCACTGGAGGAGATGCCAGGGCCCGTCATAGGCCCACAGGCCTGGATGTCTGATCTGCGCTTCCACCTCCTGCCCCACACTTACCCTGCAGCCTGGCGCTCCCTGGCTCCATTTGGGCCCCTCCAACAGCCTCTTTTCTGTTCCCCAAACATCCCCACGCGGACTGAAGCCTCAGGGTGCTCATGCCTTGCGTGGATGGAGTCCCTCTGCAGGGACAGCCCTTTCCCTATGGCCTTGTGTGGCTCCGGTTTGCTTCAGTTGTCTCCCCAGAGCTACCCAGCATTGTCTCCCTCGGCACGTGTGCACGCCCGTCTTCCTGGTCTAGATTATGAGGCAGTTTGTTGGGTCAGTTTGTTGGGTGGAGAACCTGCCTCGGGAGGAGGGAGAGCAAGCTGGGCATGAAGAGTTAGGGACACTCGCCAGGCTTCTTCCTCTGTGCAGTTCCAAGAAAGGCCCCACCCTGCTTGCCCACCTGCACACTCCCTTCTCCCCTGCCATGCCTCCAGCCCTCCCCCTACGCCCGGGAATGGCCAGGGGTCATGGTAAGGGACTGCTACTCCACCCATGTCCTCCCTGCGGCTTGGTGGTGCCCTTACCCCTGCGCCTTCAGAATCCAGGCCACCGGCTGACATCTGCGCCAGGCCCACATTACACGTTCCCTTGTTCCAGGAACTCAGAGATGTGACACAGCAGGTCGGGTTTTTCCACATCTCCATCGGTCATTGGCGATGTACCCAGAAGAGAAAGCCAGGCCTTGGCCAGACCAGCTGGGGGGTGTCCTGAGGAGAGGTCCCAGAGAGGATCAGCCAGCACGAGGGGCAGGCGAATGTACAGCCGGCTTAGCTGGGGAACCTGCACAGAAAGAGGTGACCTCTGAGCCTGCTGCCACCTCAGTGAGGTGGCCGTGGACTTCCTCTCTGAGCCTAAGGATCCTAGAGGAGCCCTGGCGGGCAGCAGCAGCGTGGGGCTCTTGGCACGCATCTCCCTGGGGTCCTGCTTAGTGGCCCTGGCTACCCCTTACTTCCTTCATGGGCCTGCAGAGCCCGGGGGGGGGGGACATGGCAGGAACAGAGGTGTCACTTCTGAGGGGCTGTACATAGCTTTTTAGTAGGTTGGCCCTGGTGGGGGTCCTGGACCCCATGTGCCCTCCAGCTCTGTCCTGCGGGAGGACCAGCTCCAAGCTCCATATGACAGGCACATCCAAGGTCTTTCCAAGCCCAGGCCCTCAGTCTTGCACTTTGAGCTGTTACTAGCTCTGCCTTGAAGGCTGGGGCTCCCTGACCCCAAGACGACCTCAAGGACTGGCACCTTCAGCCACCAGGGTCTGGGGGGGGCGTGTCCCATCTTACTTGTACCTCTTCCTAGTGGTGGCATCACCATTTCGTGACTTTGCCCCTCTGCCTCCATCCTTCCTCCGTAAAAATGGGCAGAACAAGGCCTGGTGAATCAACCTGTGGTGAGATCGCTGAGCTAGTCCATGTGAAATACTTAACCCAGTGCCAGGTGCTTAGTAGGTGCTCGACACGTATCACCTGCTGTATTCCTGTCCTCTCCTGTGCTCCTTCCTGTGTTGTGAAGGTTTCTGGGGTTAGGTCCAGCGGGCTTTCTCCCCAAAATGATCTGATCACTCAGGAGATGCAGAAAGAAATTGGGGAGGTGGGGGGGGGGGATCCTCGAGTTGCCTCCAGGCCTCTGGGGACTGCGGCTGGTCTGGAAAGCCCCAGCTCCCCTCCAACTCACCACACTGTTTGGATTGGGTTTCTATTCCCAACGCCGGTGAGAAGCCTGCTATTTATGGGTCCCCCATGCCACCCCCCCGGACAGCCAGACAGTGCGTGGGCCGGGGACCACATGGCTGGCAGCCCGCTGCCCCCCTCCCCCCGTGCTGTGACCAGGGCATGTTCCACATATTGGTTGTCCCTTTGGCTGGGCTGTGACTTTTTCCAGCTCTGCCTGGCTGCCCTGCAGAGACGCAGATGTGATGGGAGACACGAGGGGTCACTGCCTTCACCCTACCTTCTAACTTCTAGCAGAGCATCTTTGGGGCACCACGGAGGCCACACATGCCACCCCTTTCAGGGACACACATGCCATGTGGTGTCTGGTGTGGTTAGAATTCTGGAGTCAGGCTGAGTGCCGGTGGCTCACGCCTGTAATCCTAGCTACTCAGGAGGCTGAGATCTGAGGATCAAGGTTCAAAGCCAGCCTGGGCAGGGAAGTCTGTGAGACTTATCTCCCACCTGAAAACTGGACTTGATGCTGTGGCTTAAAGTGGTAGAGCTAACCTTGAGCAACAGAGATCAAGGACAACACCTAGGCCCCTGAGTTTAAGTCCCATGACCACACTACCACCACCACCACCACCAAAAATCAACTCTGGAGTCAGACTGCCTGGATCCAAGTCCAATTTGAGTCCCTCATGAGGTGTGACTTGGATCAGGGCCCAACCTGGAGTACCCCACTTACCTCAGGTATAAGATGGAGCCAGTTCTAGGACCTGCCACACAGAATTTCATGAGGGCTGAGAATTAATACAGGGGTGCTTGGCACCAGCTGGGGCCTATAGACCCAGTTAAGCGGCAGGGCCTTCTTCTTCTGACACAGGAAGCAGCCGCCATCTTCCCATGATCCTGTTCTCCACTGGGGCAGGATTGTTGGCTCTGTTGCCAAGAGGAAAAGCTGCACTCACTCAGAAGGGAGGACGTGACCACTCCCAGGTGGCACAGCTGGGGACAGTGGAACCCAGGCTCTGCCCACCCCAGCCAACCACTTCCTCACTATGGGCTGCTTGAATTCTCTCCTCACCAAACAGGTAAAAGGGCCGAGGGCCAATCCCAAGACAAGGTGAAGCCACCCCCCCCCCCCCCCACAGGTGTTTGTCTAAACCCTGGCCCCTGTAGGGCTTCCGGTCATGTCACTTGTGTCTGGGGGCTATTTTTGGTGTGTGGTATTTGTCTAGTGGCTGGGGATATTTGTGAAGGGTCAGGCTGGTGGTGTCCCCCCGCTGGCCGCTGGAAACCGCTCTGGGACATGTAGCTGATGGGCTGAGAACACGAAGCTCTGGTGAGCCCTTTCCCTTCTTGACAAAATGTGGCCGTCTTTCCTGTCCGTCTTCTTGCCAAACCCACAATCTCCCGTTCCTGGCTTCCCACCACCAGAGAGGGTGACAGCGCTCCCAGGTCTGGCCAGATGAGCAAATTGGGCAAAGTGTGGTTTCCTGGCTCTGGCATCTTCCCTGTGCTAATAAACCTGTGGCTAACCGTCCGTGGCCTCGTGCTCTGTGGTTAGATGACCACGCTGGCAAGGCCAAGGTCGGGCTCTGTCCCTGCCAGCCGGCTTTGTTTGGAGGCCTATGCTGTCTGATGGCCCTGGCCTGCAGCCTCCCTCTCGTGTCCCCTGCCGCTGAGCGTGCCCAGCTCAGACGCCGCCCCCCCCCCACTGCCTGGTGATGAGCCCGGCCTGGTGCCCGGATGTCCCTACGTGAAGGCGGACATGTCTGCTGCTGGAAAGCCACAGCGGACCAAGAATGTGCCAGGCAGGTATGGTGAGGCTGCCACAGCGGCCTTCGAACACTCTGGGAGAAGCCTGGGAGAGGTGGCACGGTGTGGTGGTTCGAACCTCTGCCACTGGGGAGCAGTGAGCCCCACCCCGTGCCTCCATGGCCCCCTTGTAAAAACGGGTGCCACCCCGTGTTCATTGTCTGTGTCACCATCCTGTCAGAGCATCCTGAGCCCAACACCAGTGCCTGTGACCAGGCCCCAGGGGACCCATTTCTGCTCCTCCCCACTTCTTCCAGACAGCCTCACTGGTCCCCAGATCTTCCAGCAGGTGAAACCTGGATGGTCCCTACCTCCCCACTGGAGGAGATGGATGGTAGTCAGACCTCAGGTCCCTGGCCCCACCCCTGCCAGAAAGGCCGTGTCCTCAGGAGCAGGCGGGTGAGGCAGGTGCCCGGCTCTGCTCCTGCAGTCCTGGCCCGGGAGGGCGTGGCTGCTGAGCTCAGGTCTATAAATAAGAGATCTAGGAGAAGCGGCTTTAATTTGCACGTTACCTATTGGTGTTTACTTTGCTATTTCCAATATGGTCATTTAATTCTGCAGGGGGCCTGGCTGGGAGGGGGTCACCTGGGGCCTGTGGTTACCTGACCTCACCAGGAATGATGCCTGTGTCCCTGGGCAGCTTTTAGGAGATGCCCCAGGGATGAGGGGGCCACAGGGGCGGGCATGGTATCCAGGGGCTGGCTGGGACATCGAGATCCCACTGTGCCCAGGTCCAAATCCTCCTCCTTCCTCCATCTCCTTCCTCTGATAGCAATGCCAGCCTCCCCTCCTCCAGTGATCAGCTTGACCTCTCTTTCTCTCCCTCTCCCTCTCCCCCAGGGGCTCCACTCAATCATGATGACGTGCTGTCCTTGTCCTGCAACCTGGGAGCACTTGAGGCTTCCATGGTGGTTGGTTGTACAGCATCTCTATGGCTACTTAAGGGACACCAGCTACTTCTTTTAGTGGTTTTTTTTCCCCCATTCCTGGGCTTGAACTCAGGGCCTAGGTGCTATTCTTAAACTGTTTGTTCAAGGCTAACACTCGACCCTCAGCTCTACTTCTAGCTTTTATTATTTTTTTCTTTCTGTGGCTTATTGGAGATAACATTCTCATGAAGTGTCCTGCCCAGGCTGGCTTTGAACTGTGATCCTCGGATCTCAGCCTCCCGAGTAGCTAGGATTATTGGCATGAGCTATTGGCATCTGGCTTGATTTTCTAATTTTTATATTTTTGTGCTGGTACTGAGGTTTGAATTCAGGGCCTCACACTGTCACTCAGTTTTTTGTTGTTGTTGTTGTTCATGGCTAGTGCTTTACCATTTGAGCCAGGCCTTCAGTTAATTGGAGGTCTCTCAGATTTGTCTGCCCAGGCTGGCTTCAAACTGCTGTTCTCAGATCTCACTCTCCTGAGTAACTAGGGTTATAGCCATGAGCCACCGGCACCTGGCTAGGGCTAGAATTCCTATCCCATGCCAGCCATTAACATCTCCCCAGACATGGCTGACAGAGGGGCTGCAGCCATGATGGCAGCCACAGCATGATGGAGGCCACAGCATGATGGAGGCCACAGCATGATGGAGGCCACAGCATGATGGAGGCCACAGCCACTTACTTGCTGGGCCAGGTGCCACGCTGGACATGTGGTCACTCCTTGTTGCTCACAGCCTCCTTGAGGCCGGCACAGCATTAATTGCCCACATGACAGACCAAGGAAGTGAGATGGAGAGGGAAGAGGCGATGGGTGTGAGCACGTGCTCTCAGCCAGTGGGTGACAGGTGGAAGAGGGTCTGTCTCTTTCCATGCTGGAGATGGTGAAGGACCAGGCCAGGTGTGAGCGGGGAGGCTGGTGGGGATGGATTGTGTTACTTTAAGACATGGCAGACGGGAGGTGGCAAATTTGAGGAGCACAATGGTGTCTTTCAGTTCCTCTTCTCTTAGCACTAGGTTGGGAGGTCACAGATTTAGTGCCATAGTAGGGAGGTCAGGATGGCTGGTGGGGGTGGGGGCTGGACCTTCCCTCCTTCAAGTCTGGCTGTCCCCAGGCCCTCACTCTGCCCTCTCCAGCCCCTTGTGCCAGGCAGGGAGGCATGGTGGATCCGAGAACCTGGAGGCTAAGCACAATGCTAAGGGCAGAGAAGAATGGGAGTTCAGAGAACCTTGGGCATGTTTGTGAAGGGGTGGCCCCCAGAGCAGGCCCCATACTCCCCTGACCTCATACAGGGACCAAATCTGGGCAAGCCCCTCTGGAGCCCCCTGACCCATCTCCACAGCCCCCGCTTTCCATTGCTCTCCCTGCTTTCGCCGGCTGTAAAAACTCCAGCCCTCTTATGCCTCACCGACCTCCTCACCCGTCTCTGCCCTGTTTGCTACTTCTCTCTACCCCTTTTGCTGTTTCTGTTTTTCCTGTGGCCTAAGACTGTCCATCTGTCTTTCCCGTCCCTCTTTTCACCTGTTTCTCTCTCCCTCTGTTTGCGAGCATTCTTCTACCTTACGTGCTGTCTGTCTCTGTCGCTCTCTGTCTCCCTTTGTCTTTCTCCCTGTCTCATTATTCTGAGACACGACAGTGTCTAAGCCAGCAGAGACAACACGTTTGACAGACAAAGTCACCCAACAAAAGCACAGAGGACCATGCTTCCGGAAGCACGTGAGCCCTGGCCCTGCTGTGTGGTGTGTGTGTGCACGCATGGCGGGGACCCGGGGGCCAGGCGGCTGGGCAGCCAGATGCGGGCACCGCTGCCAGGTGGGAGGGGCTGGAGGCCGCACCGTGGAGGAGAAGAGGAAAGCGCTTTTGTGCAGCCTGGCTCCTGTAGCTTTCAGGCCCTGTGTCTTTCTTCCAAAGCTAAAGCCAACACTTTGATCCCGGTAGGCACCAAAAGTGGCCATCGGTATTTGTGCTTCCCACAGGTAGACGAGGAAGGGAGGAATAGGGAAAGAAAGGGGTGGGCAGCAGACAGCTGCGGGGGGAGCATAGCGAGGGTCTCTGGCCTCTGAATTATCCTCATCTGCATCCCTGAATAAGGGAAAAGCCAGAGTGAGACCCCACTTCGCAGTGCTGGGTAACTCTCTGCCGGGGCATTGTAGTATCTGAGTAGTTGGTGCTTTTTAAGATCAAATAGGGCGGGTGTGTTCTAGCACAGAACCCCAACAGAACCCCAGCAAAGAGACTGGGGGGAGGGGGGAAGGACAGGAGCAGCCACACCCTTCCTAAGTGAATTTTCAAGCCTTCTTTTCCTTCGGCTCACTCACCTGCTCTAGGAAGCCACCTAGGGTAACCTGGTTGTGGGGCCTCCTCCGATTGTTTCTTAAGCATTTGAGCTCCCCCCATGTTAAAAACGGGGTTGCGTATTGCATCTCCACATCAGACCAAAAGGCGGCTGGGGGCAGGGCCCCAGGTCCCAGCCCAGGTGAGGTGCACAGGCCATTCAGCTGTGGTCTAATTCCCGTACACCTCACTGTGAGCTCTTCGCCCAGCCCAGGGAGGAAGGCTGGGCATGGATTGGCACTCTGCTTGGACAGGCAAGCCCTGAGTTTCGATGAAGTCAGTGGCACTAGTTAACAACCCCAGGGGTCTGTCTGCAACTCCCCACTTAACAGATGGAGAAATGGAGGCAGTAAGCAATGGAACAGAACTTATGAGAGACAAAGTCTCACACATAAGATTGAGATTCAAGGCAGCCGGGCGGTTAGTGGACAATCCCGGGGGACCAGCTATCTGTCCTGGCCTCCTGCTGTTCCTCCATCCTGGAGGCCAGTGGGAGAGGGGAGCACTAGGCATGGGACGGAGGAGGAGAAAGGACAAGGTGTCCCCATCCAGCCCAGCCCTCTCTCCTACCAGGCTCTGTCTTCTCAACCATAAAAGGACAGGTCTTCCCCATTGGGGCACAGTGCACATACATTTGGGGGTCACCTGGCTTTCAAGAGCCATAGGACTGGCCAGCAGGCCTGCCAGGGAGCTTGCTCAATTCGCAAGCATACCTCCATAGCCCTGCCACAGAGAGGCTAGAACTGAGCGGGTGGCTCAGTTTCCAGGATAAAGAGCCTCAGAAGACCAGCTCAGCCCCCTGGCCCCACAGCCCACCCAGGCCGCCCTCCCCCTCCTTCCACACAAGGCAAAGCCCCACCTGTGGTCTGAGGACAAACCTCTCCCCTGCCACCCCAACTTCTAGGACCCCAGGAATCAAACTCAGAAGCCTCCAGTGTCCTCGATCTGAGACTTCCAGGATTAGTGTCCCGGCTTGGGTGCGGTGTTTTGTCTATCGAATTAAAGATGCTATATTTCCTAAGATCCTCATTTTAGTCCTGAGGACTGCCCCCTGCCTGCTATACGGTAATCAGTGCTTCTGGTGGTGTCTGAGCTGATAAACTTCCAGCTAAGGGCAGAGGCTTAACCTGTGAGGCGGGGGCTGTGAATACAGAGGGGACAGGTAGGGTTTCCAGGTGCGTGTTTGGAATATTGAGAAGAGCTGAGGGCCATCCTCCACATCATCACAGACATCAGCGGGCTGGGCCCCATGGCAGGATACTTAAGATAAATGTGGAACGCTCTGTGGTCCACACGGAGTCCAGATGCACCCATGCACACGCATGCGCATACGCACAAGAACAGGCTGGGACCATCGCAAAGGGATTCCCTGGCCCACCAGGTCCCCGCTCAGCTTCCTGGCTGGCTTGTGGCTTGTCACTGGAGCCCTTCCGATGGGAGCTGGGAGCTGGGTGGCAGGTAGGGCTTACAGCTGGGTCACACCATGCAGGACAGGTGCTGCAGGCATTTTTAGTGTTATAACCAAATAGTTGATTGGATAATTTAAAACCAACTGTCATTTTTTTCTAACTTGGGAAAGCTGGAGATCCAAGATCTAGAGGTCACTTCTGGTGGAGACTCATTCCATAGAGAGAGGGGTGCATCCAAGAGACAGAGACAAATGAGCTTTTATCAGCCATCTACTTAGCTCATCCATGAAGGCAGAGCCCTACCTCTTCTGACCTTTCTGTCTCTCACGGTGGGGATTAAATTTAACATGCAGTGAAATTGTCACAGCCTCCAATTCTGCCCTTCTTGGACATAGGGTTATAGCACTGAAAATGTTTGGAAAAGGTAGATGCTGCTTCCTTATGCCTGTAATCCTAGTGGCCAGCCTGGGCAGAAAAATCTGAAAAACTCTTAGGTCCAATTAACCATCAAAAGGCTAGAGATGGAGATGTGGCTCAAAGTAGTAGAGCATTAGCCTTGAACAAAAAATCCAAGTGAGTACACAAGGCCCTGAGTTCAAGCCCTAGTGCTTTCTTTGTGTGTCTCTCTCTGTCCCTGCCTATGTCTCTCTGTCTCTCTCTTACACACACACACACATACACACACACACATAGAGCAAACAGGACTACATGGAAAACACAAAAGCAGGATGGTCTCTGGTCTAGAGGATACATCCTGGGACTTTCTTTGAGGATAGCTTTTTACATCTTTAGGAGTAGGAAGTACCGGCTTCTATTCTAGCTGCCAGACTATCTTCAAGTCTCATACATTTTGTCTTAAACCACACTTGTTGGATTTATTTCCTAGCAGATTTACTTCTTTAATTAAATTTGGCTTCAGCTAGTGTTAAAATTAGCCTGCATTTCTTAAGAAGGGGCCCTAACAGATGGAGGTGCTGAGACACAGGCCTGGAGCCCGGGAGCTTGTCTGGGAGACAGCATCAGCCATGACGATCCTGGAGGTAGGGGTCCACACGGATGCCTGAAAATGCACAACTTCTGGAAGGTTCCAGGGAAGATGGCGGGGCTGAGGTGGTAGAGAAAATGGGAAATGGTGGCTAGTCTGGCCTCCAGCCTTGGTTGGCAGAGTCAGTTTATTGATCAAATCATTGGAGCCGGCGTGGGGCAGTGTTTGGATTTTATAGACACAGACACTGGAGCTCAAGGTTGCAAATGATCGACCCCATCCCAGGGCTGAGGAGCCAGAGCTGAGAGCCAGCAGCACAGCTCATGTTCTGGCCCTCCACCCCCAAGCTGACGTCCTGGGATGACCCCGGGGCTCTTCTTCCTCCTGTGAGGAAGATGAAGCAAAGGCAGGGGCCGGGACCAAGGGGGCTGGAAAGGAGAGGTGTGGGTGAGCAAGAGATTGCTTTGACCGCTTACTTCCCGTCTGGCTCAGTTTTCTGATCCACAAAATGGAACTCAAGGCCCTCTGGAGTTCCGGGGGGAAGATATACCAGGCTAGAACATTCTTCTGCAGCCACTGACACCTCAGAAATGGGCTAGAGCCAGAAGCAGAGGTGAGGGGCAAAACGCTGTGGCTCAAGACAAGGAGGCGCCTGGTCCACGTGGGGGGCAGTGGGGGACAGAAAGCGCATGGTTAGGGCTGTACCCTCCACCCCAGCTATTTTTACCCTAGGACACTGGACTACAAGATGCAGAGACCTGGCTAAAAATACCAGAAGCCAAGTCCAGAGCATCAGGGGCATCAGGAAAGATGACTCTTCCCTCTGGAGAGCCTGGGAAGAAAGAAACAGCCCACAAATGAGCTTGTGTTCACCCTGCCAGCCCTGCCCACACACATTCCTCCCCCCTCCTTTTTTTAAGCCTCATTCAATGAGTCTGCTACACTTTTATAATTCTGCTCTTTCTCCCTTACTACTTCTTTTTCTCTTTTGCCACATGGACATCGTATTCTCATTCTTAATGGCTGTGTAATATTCCATTCTAAACACTTTCTGTTCCCTCCTTGCTGGGCATTTGATGGTTTTCCAGTTTGCTCTTCTTATAAATAAAGCTGCCCTGGACATCTTTGGACATGTGGCTTTTTCCTTCTCATTAATTATTTCTGGAAGATAAGTGCCCAGGTCGGTGGGTGAGGCAGTTTCGGTGCTATTTGATGTAGCTTGCCAAATGGCTTCAGAAGTAAATGAAAGAGGATGTAATGTGAGGATCCGGCCCACATCGCCAGCCAAATACAGTCAGGGAATGCCGAGCTGGGAGTCAGACGGGCTGAGGCAGCTGCCTCCAGCTCCAGCTGCCTTCCTTCCTGCTGCTTCTCTTCTCCCTTCCCTCCCTCTCTCCCTCCTCCACCTCCCGCCAGGCTTCTCTGAGCACACATCATTGCATAACCAAAGGCCACTGCGCTTTGCCATCGCTGATGTCTTCCTTTGTTCCAGGCACTCTGCCAATTGCCCGCATCGATTGTCTTAAGTTTTCCTAGCCTCCCTCTGCGATAGGGGTGATAATTGCTTCCCTTTTGCAGATGAAGAAACGGAGACACAGAAGGACTAAGAAACTTGTGCAAAGATGCAGTTAGTAACTGATTGGGACAGGTCCCGCCTGCCTGGTCTACTGCACTTCAGACAAGTACTTATTGCCCATGGCAGTTCCTGCCAACATGAGTCTCGAATCTACCACCACCAGGCTAGCCTGTACTTCCCCCACCCCATCTCCATCTCTGTCTCTGTCTCTGTCTTTCTCAGCGATGTTAGGATTTGAACTCAGGGCTTTACTATTAATTGCCAGACAGGTGCTCTTCCACTTGAGCCATGCCTCCAGTCCTTTTTTGCCTTTCTTTTTCAAGCTGAGTCCCACGGTTATGACAGGACAGACTTGGACCACGATCTTCCTATCAATGTTTTCCATATAGCTGAGGTGGCAGGCGTACACCACCGCATCCAGCTTTTTATTGATTGAAAAGGGATCTTATGAATTTTTTGTTCCACCCGGGTCTCCTGAGTGGCTGGGATTACAGGCATGAACCATGGCACCTGGCTTCTCCTTTGTTGTGGAGAGAGTGTCCTGCTATGTAGCCTAGATTGGCCTTGAACTTGGCATCCTCCTGTCTCTTCCTCCACCCAGGAGAGTCTCTGAGTTTGTTCCCTCCCTCTGGGCCTGGTTTTGGGATGAACCAGCCGGGAGGCGTTTCTGGGGGCCAGCATGCGTTGCTTACGCCCTGGGCGACTCCGCACCCCCTGTCTGCTCCTGGTTGGCCAGAGGTTTTTTTTACCTTGGCCCAATTTCGGGCTGGCTGCATGTGCGTCTTTGAACCCGAGCCAGGGCCTCAGTTCCTCTCTCTCTGTGAGAAGGCGCCATATTTCTTTTCACAGGTCAAGAACCTTCTCCCATGCTCTGTGGGCGACAGAGTGCCCGCTGCTTCAGCACTAGGCAAGAATCCTTCCCTCAAGGAGCGTACGTGAGGGACACGACATGCTAGTGCTGAGGTTTGAACTCAGGGCCTGGGCGCTGTCCCTTAGCTGCTTCCCCCTCCAGGCTGACAATCTACCACTTGAGCCACAGCTCCACATCTAGCTTTGTTTTTTGCTTGTTAATTGCAGGTAAGTGTCTCAGATTTTCCTTCCTGGGTTGGCTTTAAGCTGTGATCCTCATATCTCAGCCTCCTGAGTGAGCCAGGAATTACAGGTGTGAGCCACCATGCCCGCAGAGGGCTGCTTTCAAAATCTCCAGCTGAGAGGATATGGTTCCTGTTGACTCTCAAGATGGGTGGATAAAAGTGTCCTGGGGCTGCCTCTTTGTTTCTTGTGGTCCAGACCCCTAGCTGCCTCTTTGTATCCGTCTCCTCTTCTATGACAGTGAAAGCTCTCCATCAAAGCTCTATTTCCTTGCTGGTCTTGAGGTTAGATAGAGCCGTGAGTGGGCCCTGGCCAGTGTGATGACCTCTTCCTGTTGGCGGGAACGCACACGTGATGGTCAGAGCCAGACCACACATGGATGAAGACAGAGCAACGAGACCTGGGTCTCTGACATCATGTCTTCCCAGAGCTACTGCCTTGGGATGTTTCTTCTCTGAAACGACCTCCTCAGAAAGAGAGGCCACATGGAGGGGAAGGAGGCCCAGTACTCAACCCTCAGCGTGGACCCACTTGCCAGGACATGAATGAAGCCATTTGTAGAGCAAAGCCACGCTGTTCTTGCCACACCTTGCCCAAATTACAGAGTTGGAATCAAATAAATAATTGTTGCTTTAAGCCACTGACTTTTGGGATGGCTTGTTACACAGCATCAAACAACTGAGACACATCTAGATGCCCCAGGCCCTTTGCATTGTCTGGAAAAAACTCCACTGTGCATTTTCCTCCCCTACATCAAATGGAAACATGTGTTTTTCTTATGCTTTGACACACAAAAGGCTGCAGCACTCAGCCCCTACCAGGGTGATGGTGGCTTAATCCATTGGTCTGTCGAGTGGCTCCAGGAAGGACTACTGCATCCAGGGGCCATCCCTGCTCTCTAACAGCTAGATGGCTGAGGCACTGTGTCCCCTAGAGAGGGCGAGGGGGCAAGAGGTCAAGGTGAGGTGGGGAGGGGGTTGCCAGGGAGGGGGGATTCAGTAGGGAGCCCCGGATCTCATGAACAATGGCCTTGGAAGTGCTTTACCCCCTTTAAAATATAATTATAGTAGCTAACATTTATTAAGTTCATACTATGTACCAGGTGCCACGTGAAATCACTACATTAATCACAACCACATCCTTGGGGAAGTAACATAGTCACTTTCATCCTATTTTATAGATGTGGAAATGGAAGCTCAGAGAGGTTAGGTAACTTGTCTGAGTGGGGAACAGTGAGGTTTGAGTGGGGATAGGTTGGCACTCGTACCCAAGGACACAGCTGGCATGCTGGGGCGGGCAGGCAACAGGGCCTCATTTCCTACTCTCAGTGTCCCCAAGGTTCCTCCATGCTTCTGGAGACTGGGGGCAGCAGAGGAGGGCAGAGCAGAAGGGGAAGAGAATGTGGCCCCCTGTGCCAGGCAGTGGGCGCTCAGCGATGGGCCTGCCGCCCTGCCCACGCTCCCTCGCCGCTCCCCTGCTCCTCAAAAATGAACCTGGCCCACTACGCGTGTCTCTAATGCCAGGTTCCAAGAAAGCCACCTAAATACCTGGTATTTGAGATGTAAGCAGCCTGGCTCCCTGTACTTAGGGCTTCGCTAGCTTTTCCAATTATAGCGCCCTATTTTCCAGCGTCTAAAACGGACAAATGTTATAACTGTCTTGGGCCCCAAGGTTTCAGAAACACCCTGAAGGCTCCTGAAATACAATCGTATATTTTAGACTAATTCCTGAAGGGCCGAGCGGGGTTGGATGTGTGGCATCCCAACCCTGATAGATCTCGGCTTGGTTTGCAAATGAGCCTGGGGGCCTGGGCCCAGGAAAACCTGCTGATGGACAGCTCTGAACCGGGCTGGGCCGGAGAGCCCCAGCGGGAGGGGACACAGCCTGTCCTCAGGGAGCCGCCAGTCTGCTGTGAGTCTAGGACACATGTAAAATCCCAGTGGAGGACCCGGGTTTTGTTCCTTCGCCACCCACTGCCCTGTGTGTCAAGTGGCTGACCTCTCTCCCAATGTCACTGAAGATGAGTCGCCTGCCCAGCCATCCTGCTGGCCCTGCAGCAGGCATGACAGGCGCATGCCACCTTGCTCAGACATTTGTTCGCACGCGGTCTCACACACTTCTGTTTGTCTGGGTTGACCTTGAAGGGTAAGATTCCCCAGTCTCTGCCTCCTAAGTGGCCAGGATTACAAGCTTGAGCCACCACAACAGGCTGTCCTGGCTGGTTTTTGAGATGAAGTCTTAGTAGACATGGCAGTGTCTCCCTTTCGTGGGGGGGTGGGGGGCCTGAGAACAGGTCAGATCTTCCAGACCCCGTCTGGGGAGAAGGGGTGGGCCTCCCCATTGCTGAGGTGTTGGTCAGTTCCCGGGTCTGAGTGGACTATCAAGAGGATGGAGACAGGGGAAAGGCGGCTGCTGTGGGCGGACCTCTAGGAGGGGCCGAGAGCCTGGAGGGAGCTGTGCACACGGCCTGCGGTCTCTGGTCTGGGTGGACCTTCTTCTTCTCTTCCTTCTCGTTCTCTATTCCTTTCACCTTTCTAAAAAATGTGAGAAGGGTGTTTTTGGTTGTGGAGGGGGTTGGTTTCTTGTTTTTGTTTTCAGGCAGTCCTGGGGCTTGAACTCCAGGCCTCGGTGCTGTCCTAGAGCTTCTTTTGCTCGAGGCTAGCGCTCTACCACTTGACCCACAGCTCCGCTTCTGGCTTTTTTGGGTAGTTGACTGGCAATAAGAGTCTCATGGACCTTCCTGCCTAGGCTGGCTTCAAACCACGATCCTCAGATCTCAGCCTCTGGTAGCTAGGAAGAGTAGTTTTGGAATGGACAGGAATGATGATTCCAGGACGCACTGTCAGACTTCCCGCGTGAGGTCTCACACTGTTTCAGAGGTGGCCTCTAGACCCACCAAGCCAGGACCTAGCTTACCTCGCCTGGGGCTTCCTTGCTGGTCCCGAGGCTGGCCCGGAGTTTGGCACTGTCAACCCCATAAGGGACTGAAGAGCTGGGCAATCCCTTTTTGCAATGGCACCCCAAGGACCTAGGTGTCCTGAGCCCCAGGCCTGTCAATGGACCAGCAACACCACAGGGCTCAGCCTGTGTCCAGGGGTACCCACGTCCTCCCAGGCCCCCATTCAGGACACACCTGGGCCTGCCGCTCCTCGGCTGACCACAGAATGACCACAAAGGCCCCAGCGCCCTTGCCCGTAAGGTCCCTCCTGCGCAGAGGTTCCCCACCGCCCTATTCACAAGTCGGAGAGCTGTGATCCCACAGCTTGGTGAGGAGAGGGAGAGGCTCAGCGTCTGCCCTGGCAGTTGGCAGTGGTTTGGCAGGCCAGAGAGAATCTGCAGCCAGATTGCTTGGTTCAAAGTCCAGCTCTGCTACCCACAGCGGTGTGACGCGGGGCAAGCTTTTAATCTCTGCCGGAGGAGTTGGAACAGGTAAAGCTTTCAGAGTCCACTTTGGCACCTCGGAAGCTTGGAAGGGGAAGTGTTCACAATGAGCACTGTTAGAGTCTCGGGGGAAAGAGTAATGAAGATATTATCCAATTGCCCAAGCTCTAATCCCGGCTTTGCCTCATCCTTGGTCTTTTGTTAACCAGCCAGGCTAGTTAACAAAGCTTCTGTTTCTTTAATACCAAATGGGATCACCAGAGGTAAGGATGGAGTCTGGTGCCAAGTAAATAGACCATAATACTCAGCATGAAGGTGGGGCAGAAGGATGCTGGGGGGGGGGCGAGGGGGGGGGGAGACGGAGCCTGGGCTTGGACCACAGTGAGGATGGCAGGAGACGTGGCGGAAGCACCTGTGTGGTTGTGCTTCTCTGGTCCTGGCTCCATCCAGCCCTGCCTGCTGCCCGGCTTTGGAGGGGCTGCTCCTTCCCCCACCCCCACCCCGCCATCACCCATCCCGGTGCTAGGGGTGCCCAGGGCCTGTCGTGTTTTCTCTCCCTGATGGAAATAGGAGAGACTCAGCTCCATGCTTGCTGGATCATTATTTACAAATAGGAAACTGAGGCACCAAGGAGTTGAGTTATTTGTGCGTGGTCACACCACCTAAAGAGGGCAGGATTCAAGCCCCAGGGCCAGTGGGTATTTGTGCAGGGATTGAGCCTGCCTGGGTGGTGGGGACAGGCCTGGTTCTACAGTGGCGTGGGGACTAAAGTCAGCAGCTCCAATTCTCAAGGCCACTGGGCGCTAGCTTTGCCTCCACTTGACCCTTTCCAGGAAGCTCAAGCCGGGCTCAGACAGAGCCTTCCCCAGTAATCCCTGCTCTGTCTGCCTGGGAACCCAGCCTCCCTCTGAGCTCATCTATCAAGGCCGTCCCTCTAGCCTGGCCAGGCTGCCAGCTGCCTCCCCAGCTCTTCTCCTCCACCCTGTCTTTCCTTAGAGCCCTTCCTCTAGGCCGGATGTACCACCTCCTCCCCTGCTATGTGGCATTTAGCAGGTTGCTTCACTGCTCTGGGCCTCATCTTCTCGTCTCAAATAGAGGAATCCAAAGCAGATAGTTGTTAAGGACTGGTGTGGGGGGGAGGGGGGAGGGGAGAGACCAAAACCAGGTAAAAGCTCCAACTGCTTGTCCACCTGCATACACCGGTGCGTCTCTTCTCACTGCGGTGACGCAGTGGGAGGGGCGGGGCCAGGGGGCGGGGCCAGTCCTCATGGTCACGGCCAACCTCTTTGGAAGCCAGGAGTACACAGCTAGGATATCATCTTGCTCTTCAAGTCCTCCACAGTAGGGGAGAGGGAGGGAGGGAGACGTTTCTGTCTCTCCCAACGTGAGTTCCACCTGGCCTTGTCTTCTTGTTCTCTGCTGCAGCAGGTACCAACACTGCCTCCTCCGTTCTTTTTTTTGGGGGGGGAGGTCCGGTCGTGGGGCCTGAACTCTGGGCCTGGGCGCTGTCCCTCAGCTCTTCAGCTCAAGGCTAGCGCTCTACCACTTGAGCCACAGCACCACTTCCAGCTTTTTTCTTTTTGCTTATGTGGTACTGGGGAATCGAACCCAGGGCCTCATGCATGCAAGGCAAGCGCTCTACCACTGAGCCACCTTCCCAGCCCCTGCCTCCTCCATTCTTAAAGTTCAAGCAGATGTTAAGCAAAGCATGGTTCTCTAATTGTGTGTGGAAAAATGAATCTTCCTTTTTTCCTTCCATCCTTCCTTCCTTTCTTCTCTATCTCACTCCTTTCCTTCTGTCTCTCCTTTCTTTCTTCCTTCCTTCCTTCCTTCTTCCCTTCCTTCCTTTCTTCTTTATTTCTCTCCTTCCTTTCTTCTCTCTCTCCTTTATTCATTTCTTCCCTCCTTTTCTTTTCCTTCCTTTCTTCCCTTCCTTCTTTCCTTCCCTTCCATTCCTTCCTTCCTTCCCTCCCTCCCTCCCTCCCTCCCTCCCTCCCTCCCTCCCTCCCTCCCTCCCTTCCTTCCTTCCTTCCTTCCTTCCTTCCTTCCTTCCTTCCTTCCTTCTTTCCTTCTTTCCTTCTTTCCTTCAGTCTTTCTTTTTCTTTTCTGTGTCCATACTGGGGCTTGAACTCAGGATCTCATGCTCTCACTTGGCTTTTTTGGTTCAAGGCTGATGCTCTACCTCTTGAACCACACCTCTATTTTTGTTTGTTTTATTTTCACTGGTTAATTGGAGATGAGAATCCCACATACTTTTCTGCCCAGGCTGGCTTCAAACTGAGAACTCAGGTCTCAGCCTCCTGAGTAGCTAAGGTTACAGGTATGAACCACTCTTTTCCTATTTATCATATAAAAAGCTACCTCATTCTACAAGGTTCCTTACAGACACAGCAGTCTCACTGCTCAGCGACAATCAGGGTTACTCACAGGACAAGTCCCCTCTGGTGTTGCTCTGTCTGTCTGGCAGTTCCTGCCCACAACTCCCAAGTTCTGGGACTTAGTATTTCCCAGGTCATCCTAGGAATGAGATGTGACTTTGTGAAAACAGGCTCCAGAGCTTTCTTTTTCTTTAGTCCTTTGCACCACTTTTGTTCAGTTTGGAATTGGCGATGGTCCTTTTTGCTGTTGCTCCTAATTTTCTGTGTGTGTAAAACTAATTCAAGCTGGGCACTGGTGGCTCACGCCTGTAATCCTAGCTACTTAGGAGGCTGAGATCTGAGGGTCATGGTTCTAAGCCAGCCGAGCATAAAAGCCCTCATGAGACTGTTACCTCCAATTAACCACAAAAACAAACAAACAAACAAACAAAAAACAGAAGTGGAGCTGTGGCTAGAGTGGTAGAGTGCTAGCTTTGAGCAAAGAGCTCAGAGACAGTGCTTAGGCCTTGAGTTCAAGCCCCATAACCAACAAAACAAACAACCAACAAGGACTAATTCAAGCTTTTCTCTCTTTATAGTAATGGTAACAGTAAAAACTGACTGGGTACTTGCTAAGTGCAAGCAATGAACTATTCTAAGTACTTTGCATGTAGTGATGTATTTCAGGCCTTACAATACACCCTCTGGACTGAATGCTTATCCTAATGATCCCATTTTCCAGATGGAGAAACTGAGATATCCCACAATCCCAGAGGCAGGATTTGAGCCCAGGCTATGGTTCTATGGGACCTCTTCTCCTGGCCCTGGGGAGCACACCTTTGTGCCTGTCTCCATTAGGCCCTTCTTCATCCTCTTGCTGTTTTCTGGGCTGGCCCTGGCTCTGGCTCCTCTGAGATCCTGGGGTGCTGCCGCTGCCCATCCTTACACCCCTATATTCTGGGCTTCACAGGCACTAGGCCATGCAGGAAGCTGTGTGAACTGTTCCAATAGGGCCCACAGAGGCCCCAAAAAGCCAAATGAGTGAGGAGTGGAAAGGATCGAAACCCTTCAGGAAATGGGGAGAGGAATAGAAATATGGCTGGGGTGCTGTGAGCATGTGTGGAAATACAACAACAAAACCTCCCTGGATGCTAAACACATGTTACATTAAAAATAAACTTTTAAAAATGCTTTATATACTTACTGGAGAAAGGAAGGAAGGAAGGAAGGAAGGAAGGAAGGAAGAAAGAAAGAAAGAAAGAAAGAAAGAAAGGAAGAAAGGAAGGAAGAAAGGAAGGGAGCAAAAGAAAAAAAGAGAAGAGAAGAGGCCAAATCAGTGCGACATGACCTCCCAGCCAAAGGTCTGGAGTTTGAACCTCTGTCCTTCAGCTCTGAGTCCAGGGCTGTCCCTAATGTGCTGGGCTACCAGGCACAGGCATTTCAACACAATGCACACAGGAACTTGCAAGTGTGTGCTGTGTGCACAATGCTGGCATGCACAGGGGTTTCTACATGGTCACATTATAGACATACAGATAGATAGATAGATAGATAGGCAGACAGACAGATGATAGAGAGGTAGAATCTACATACAGACAATCCACGCACATGCCACTTACATGCAGATATTATATATCCACGAGCATACATTAACACAGGAACACACTAGACAAACACATACACACACCTTATTTACAAAGACAAGACCATGTGTGCTCTATTCACACACACACACACACACACACACACACACACCCCTGGGCTGGAGGTGTAACTCAACAGTATAGTACCTGCCCAGTGAGTATAAGGTCCTAAGTTCAAACCCTAGTACCACCCAAACTAACAAATGAAACCATATATCCATATAAGGATATAAATATATACCTATTCATATGGCAATTGACATCCTATTTAGACAATACCTCGTCACACAAATATCCGCACGTATTAATTACACAAACACATTTGCACGAACAATATATGAAAATAAACACAAGCACATAAAAACAAACATAAAAGCACCTGCGCATTTCCAAGGTACAGAAACTGGCACTGACACGCCCACACAATGAACACAGGAAACACACACGTGTGCATGTGTGCATGATACTCCAGAGTGCCTGCCTGGCCTGCCTTACAGGGGAGGGGAGATACGTGCAGAGCTCACAGGAATCTTAGCAGCTTGGGGTAGGTTCATCCTTGATTGGCTCTTGGGGTTGCATCACCAAGCGCCTCCCTTTAGACAGGGCTGGGACAGCGTTGGGTCAGCGACTGTATCCATGCAGGGTACACCAAGGGCTACAGCCCCCAGGGCACAGACCTCCAAGGGTCCCCAAGCGCACAGGCCTTGCTCTAGAGCCCCACCCAGCAGGATGGTGCCCACCAAAGCTTCAGGATTGTGTCCACCAATCAATCAGAACATGATTCAATCAATTGAGCTGATGGATTCAATGGTTGCCAGTTTAATCGAAGGGAAGGAGGAGATGTGGGGGGGGGGGGGGGAGGGGAACCTGGTTTCCCAAACACCCAAGCCTCCACACAGTGCTGATCTACACCAAACACAGGGAGTCTCAGCCACAGCACTGTATCAGTGTGCACCATCACTGAGCTGAGGACAGAGGCTCCCTAGGATCTGGGGTCCGACCAAGGGCAGGGACTCAGGAAGCCTCATCTAGATTCCCCAGGTAATGAAGCCCCTCTTCATCATTTTGGGGGTGTGGGGATGCCTTCATCTCCCAGAGGGAGGTCCCTAGCCTGTCAACAGGGACTGAAGAGTCACCAACCTAGGGAATCTCCTGCCCTCCAGTCCCCAAAGCCACCCCTTCCTCCCCCTCCCCCCTCCCCACCCCCACACCCCACATTGCATTCCTCTTCTGCAGACATTGGCTTCAAGGGCTTGGGGAGCCGAGTGCAGGGTTTCATTTGCGCTCAGGCATTTCCTCGAGTGGCCCCTGGGATGTCTGCCCCCTCCACATGGCATCCAGATGCAAACACCCCGCCTCAGCCGGCTGCTCAGCTGGAGGAGTTCCCTCCTGACCTCGGCCTCACACCCACTGGCTGGCCTCTCAGCTTTGTTTCTCTGGCCTGAGGTCAGGGCACGGACCAACACCTCAGCCGGCTGGCCGGCCGGCCCGGGCTCCCTCCAAAGCTGGGATCCTGGCCATCTTATTATCTACCCCCGCTCCTCAGCCTTTGTTCCTTTCCAGCAGGTCATGGCTAAGAGAGCCAAAGCAAATGGCAGCGTGATAATGAGGGAGATAGGATGCAGTTCGGCCCCATGGGGAGGAGGGGCCAAGCAGGGCTGGTGATCCTGTAGATCCTGCAGATCTGGAGATACTGGGAGCCTGGGCCTCTAGCCCAGGTCCTCAGAGATGACCAGATCCAGCCGAGGCTCACCACTGTCCACAGGCTACCATAATGTAAAGTCCTGTACGCCGAGCGTGGTTTTATGCCTGTGGTATGGATGGGGAAACTGAGGCCCGGGTCTGTAGAATGATTTCTGGGTAGAACAATTTCTATAGGTCAGGAATGACCAATATATCAGCTGATTTAATCTTGCAACATCTTTGAGCGCCAGATCTTATTGTCTCTGCTTTATTAAGTTGCTCATTGACACTCAGAGGAGCTTTCTTTCTAGCTTACACAAGACCACATGGTTACTTTGTAACAAAACTTGGCTCCAAAGGCCTCCAAAGTACAGGGGGCTTTGGGTCCTGGTACAGTACCCATCAGCTAGACAGTGTGCCCATCAACCTGATGGTCAAGGATCGAAGTAGGGGATGCTGGGCAAGAGCCCCTGCACCCAGGGAACCTGGCTGTGTCTCAGGTGCTGTGCCTCAGGCGTTGAAGTCTCCACAGGGCAGCTGGAAGAGCTCTTGGCAGCCTGGGAAAGGTGGGCGTGACCTTGTGGCTGGACTTTCAGGCTGGCCCCTTCCCTTTACAAGTTAATCTTTACATCTTCCACCAGCCCCGTGGGTGCCTGCAGCTTCCTTGGCCCAAAGATACCCAGGACCTCCCTCCAGGTGGGGCCATGGCCCTAGAATTAGCTGGAGGGACGGGCACAAACGCTACGCCTCATAGGCTGGCCTCTTGTCACTCAGTCGGCTTGATGGAAAATGGGACATTTGGCCCAGGTTCAAGGCTGCTGTGCGGGCATTTCCTAGAACCTCTGGCACTGGCCTTAGAGGTGTGTGAGGAAGAGATGGGAGCCAGGCTGCCAGCCACTGACTCCAGGGAGCTGCGAGGAAGCCCACCCACCAGTGGGACTGTCTGGGTGGGACCAGAACAGCCTGCAGTGACTCTTGGGCCGGTGGAGGAACATCTACCCCTGTGGACATCTGGGCCCGGAGCTCGGAGCTCAGGGCAGGTCAGGGACAGGCTGACACTTCCTTCTCCCCGGGGCCTCCTCCCGGGGCCTCCCAGCATGCAAAGGGCAGTGTGCCAGTGCAGGCCAGGTTGGACTCTCCTTTCCTCACTCTACCCCCTCACCTGGCTTCCCACCTTCTTTCCCCCTCCCTCCCTCCCTTCTTCCTTTCCTCCTTCTGTTCTTTCCTCTTTCCTCCTTTTCTTCTTTTCTCCTTCCCTCCCTTCCTGACTCTAAGCAAGCCAGGTGCTCTGGGCTAAGTTCTTCTCCCAGAGAGAGCTGGGTGACCCTAGAGAGAATCAAGGGACACCCTGGGGTGGGGAGGAGAGACATGCCCACAGCTACCAGTTGGGACTGACCGGTGGCCTGCCCTGGGGGACTGGGGTCCCCAGGTAAGTGCCACTTGCTTTCTAAAGAATTCCCATGGGAAGCGGGCGTGAGTGCCCGGATGTCTGGTGGTGGCTGGAGGGAAAGGCCTTACCCCAGCTGCACACTGGCCCCCGGGGAGCCTGAGAGGGGACCTGTGGCCCCGAGCCAGGCCCCACGTTAATGTTTGACCAGGAGCCACGTGTTTTTCCACTGGGTATTTTTATCCTTGGTACCTGGCAGTGGGTGGCTGGGCGCCCTCCTGGGTGGCAGAGGAAACTGGGAAGGAGGGAGGTGCCCCGCTGGGGCGGACTTGGCAAGAAGAAGAATAAGGGGAACAATTGGGACAGGCTGGCTCCACACCCAGCCCCAGCTCTTCTCATAAGAATGGAGGAGGCCAAAGGCAGAAAAACAGAGACCCCGTCACAGCCTTTCAGGAAAGTTCAAAAACAGAATCCCCCCTGGATATCACGCTCAGCCCCAGGACCCTGGGGGAGGTGAGGCTAGAGATTTCTTGTTCCCAACACACCCTGTCCCCATCCCAGAGCGGACTACAGGGTGGAGGCACAAGCTGCTCCCCATAACCCCCGTCTTAGGCGCATAGTTCATGACCAGAGCTTCGTCCCTTTGTACCCAAGCGTCCTAAAACTGAACTAAACCCCACCCCAAGCCCCACGGGGCCACGGGGCTCTGCGATTTCAAGCCCCCTCCCCACTCTTCCTCTTTCTCTTGGACAGAGCAGCAGGGAGGCTGGCCTGAGCTGACTGTCCGGCTGCCACAGCCCAGGGGCCAGAGGCCTTCTTTCTCGTGGAGGCCCGGGGAGGGAGGCCCTTCCAAGGCCACTCAGCCAGGGGTCCAGCCCATGCGAGCCACCATGCGAGCTGAGCAAAGCCAGCTTCCTTCTCGTCCCCTCCACAGGCCCTGGCCCAGGCCCTGGATGGGCTCTGACACTCAGAACTGGGCGGGAGAGGACCCCAGGTGAGCCTGCAGAGTGGCTGAACACAGGTCCCTGGGGGCTTCCCGCAGGAGGAGCAGGGCTGGCGGAGGGGAGGGTTACTTCTCTGGAGGGGGGTGTCCCTGCCTTGCAGGGGTGTTCTGGGCACCTCCACTCCATGCTTTGCTTTGGGACTGTGGTTTCCCTCTGGGGCTCTGGAGGGTGGGTTGTTCTGACCGCAGAAGCAGGAGTCCCTTGTGTTGGGGCATGAGAGGACTCGGCCCTTGCACTGGGAGATGGAGATCAGCTGACTTGGGAGCCTTGGGGCCTGCCATTGCCTATAGAGCCCCAGGACAGGCAGGGAGAAAGCCAGGAAGAAGACATGGCTTTGACAGTCCTTCTGAGGGTCCTTGGCTTCTGATGCTATTTAATTCTTAAGGGTGGGGTGAAGGGCTGAGGTTGTGACCCTGGGGACACCAAGAAGTCCTGGGGTCTGGAAATCCCCCATGCGGCCCTCGCCCTCCTGCTGCCCCTCCGCCTCCCTGGGTTTGTGAAGAAGCTGAAGGGAGAAGCCACAGGCTTGCACCCACTCCCCAAAGTAGACAACTCTGTTCCTTATCTAGGAGAGAAGAAAGGGAAATTCCAAACCCCTGGCTCCCTGGCTCTGAACTCTCGGGCTTCTGGGCCCTGGGCCCTGCCTTTGTACACGATCCGCCCTTTTCTTAGAAGTCCGCTGCTTTCCGGCAGAGCCCTCCCATCTCTGGCTTCATGGCTGGTCTGGGCAGACAGATCGATCAAACCCCAGTGTTTGGAGAGGGGGTGGAGGGGACAGGTTCCAGGACTATTGGAATCCAGCCACACCCTGAGCCCTGCAACCCCCTCTCTCCGGTAGCCTGGCCTATCTTCCTCAGGCCCCTTTCTTGAGAAGGGCGACAGTCCCACCACTGTGGGGAGAGTGGAGAGTGGTTTTCTCCATTCGGGCTCGGGCCCAGGAGAGATTTCGAGTGGGACGGGTAGGCATGCCTTCCAGATGTGGTGTCCACTGAGAACGGGCGGCAGCAGTTACAGAGGGAGCCCAGTGCTGCACACAGCTGCGGCAGAGGCCGACATTCCTTAATTAAACATGTCTGGAGTGGGGAGGTCTTAATGAACTTTCTCCATTTCTACCCTTCCCACACAAGGAAGGGAAAACCCAGAGCCCCCCAGTGGGTGAGCCCCCCCAATGTCTTCTAGCTAGGAAGCAGCAGGAGCAGAACCTAGGCGGTTCAAATGCACTGCTTAACTTTGAAGTCCTTCAAATTCAGTGTGGGTGCAATTCGGTTCTTCCACTGGCCACGGGATCCGATGGCCACCATATTGGAGAAAGTTCCATGGGACCACTCTGGCCTACATTCTACTTTCTCCCAAGAGGTGAGGTAAAGCCGTAGAAGACCATCCTTCAGTTGATAGACTAAAATAGTAATTAAGGCTAATGATAACAATGGCTACTGAGATCTTCCTTCAGACCAGGCACAGTGCCAAACCCATAATCCTTACCTAATCCCAGGCTCTGAAAGGTCACCCAGGATCACGGCAGCCAGGAAGCAAGCTCCATGTCTGTGCGATCCCAGAATCCAATCTGTTCTCCCATTGGCCCCTGCCCTGCCCCTGCCCCACCCCTGCCATGACCTCCCCAGGGGTTTCTGGTCCCTGGGAGAAGGAGGGAGGAAAGCAAGTGAACTCATTTTACAAGACCAGGGATGAAAGAAATCAGCTCCTAATTAACATCATTGCATTGCTTTAAGACCATTGTCCAGAACAGTGTACTAATGAGGTCAAGGTTTGAGTTCTGAGCTCTGCCAAGCATTGCACAGCCATTTCACAGGAGAAAGTCTCATTCTCCCTGGGAGGGATGCCTCCCCCTCCCCGCACCCACCCTGTACGCTGGGGTAAACACCCAGGGTTCTCTTGTGGCAGCCTTGGGTGGGACTGGCCAGGTGGCCTGGGGAGGGGCCTCATCAATCCTAGGAGGCATGTTTTTCTGGGCAGATGGAGATCTGGAAAGCAAAGCTAGGACTCAGAACATATAGAAGATAAAACCAGGCACCAGTGGCTCACCCCTGTAATCCTAGCTACTCAGGAGGCTGAGATTTGAGGATCGCAATTTAAAGCCACCCCAGGCAGGAAAGTCTGTGAGACTCTTAACCTTGAATATTTTTAAATTTATTTATTTTTGTCAGGCCTGGGGCTTGAATTCAAGGCCTGAGCACTGTCCCTGAGCTTCTTTTGCTCAAGTGGTAGCTCTCTACCACTTGAATCACAGCACCACGTCCGGCCTTTTCTGTTTATGGGAGACTGAGGAATTGAACCCAGGGCTTCATGTATGCTAGGCAAGCACCACTAAGCCACATTCGCAGCCCTCATATCTCTGATTAACCACCAGAAAACCAGATGTGGTGCTGTGGCTCAAAGTGGGAGAGCCTAGCCTTGAGTGCAAAAGCTCAGGGACAGAGTCCAGGCTCTGAGTTCAAGTCCCACAACTGACAAAAAAAATCTAAAAAAATTAATTGTTTGTATATGTATATCCTTCACACACACATGTATGTATGTATATATGATACAGATGGCTTCTAACATGCTTCTTCTTAGCTGAGGAGGACAGACAGGGATTCGAGGGTTTGGCTTTAGAGTATCTGTCTTTAGCATCTGTTGTTGGGAAAAATTAGATGGCCCTCCTGTCTCACTCCTGGGGAGACAAAGCCAGAAAGCATGCTTGCCTGGGGAGCGGAGATTCCTTGAGAAGACATAAGAGCAATGACTTGGGAGGGGCCAGGCACCCCCTCTTTGCTGGGGCCAGAGCTCATGGGGGATCACCAGGCCCCGGTTCCAGCCGGCACTGCTCTACTTTAAGCATCTGGGCATCTCATGGTGTCCATCTTCCTATGCATGACCCAGCAGCTGGCTGTGTAAGGCAGGATGGGCCATGTTGTCACTGAGGGACAGAGTCACGGACACCTCAGCACACTAAACACAGCAAAGGTTTATTTCCTGCTCATGTTATATGGTCAAGGCAGCCTGGCTACGGCTCTGCTCCAGTGGTTGCTGTGGGACACTGGACACTGGTGATCATGAATGTCAACACCTGGTCTCCATAGTTCCTGCTTCAAGGGCAGAAAAGAGCCAAAGGATGACGGCCTGATAGACGATGCTTTGGTCGAGAAATGACAGGTCATGTTTCTCCTGTGCCTATTGGCCACTACTGGTCCCGGGGTGAGGGGTCTGGTGAGTATTGGGGGGCAGGTAGGGGTTCAGAGAGCATTCAATGCCTCTGCCACTCTATGACTTCCTTTCTCAGAACGCTGTTTTCTTCTGTAAAAATGCTGTTAGAAAGCCAAGTGCTGGTGGCTCACACTGGTCATTTGAGCTCCTTAGAACACACATCTGAGATCCAAGGATCGCAGTTCCAAGTCAGCCTGAACAGAAAAGTCCATGAGACTCTTATGGACCAGCAAAAAGCCTGAAGTGGAGCTATAGTTCAAGTGGTAAATTTCCAGCCTTGAGAGAGAGGGGGGGAGGGAGGGAGGGAGAGGGGGGGAGGGAGGGAGGGAGAGGGGGGGAGAGAGGGAGGGAAAGGAGAGAGGGAGAGAGGGAGAGAGGGAGGGAGAGGAAAGAGGGGGAGAGAGGGAGAGGGGGAGAGGGGGAGAGACGGAAAGAAAGCCTAGCAAGAGCACAAGGCCTTGAATTCAGGCCCCAGTATATAGGCACAAAAATAAATAAATAAAAGGTACCTTTAGACTAACTGAAATCCAAAACGCTGAGGCTATCAGTTGGATGCAAAATGGTACAGCCGCCTAGAAAGCCAGTGTGGTGGATCCCTACACAAGCTAACACGTCTTCCCCTAGGAGTCCTTTGATTGCATTCTTAAGTATTTACTCAGCTTAAAATGGACATCAGCACTTAAGCCAGCACTTGAGGACTGACAATAAGTTATACAGAATTGTCACATAGTTCCAAAAGTAAGGAAGGGGCAGTGTCATCGCTGAGTGGCTAGCACACAGTGTGGTTCATCTATGCCGTATGCACCATGTAGAAATGAGGCGGAAGGAACTCTAAGACGTGTGTGACCTTGCATGGTATTGCTGAGAGAAAGAAGCCAGCATCGATATGATTCCATCTACAGGACCTTGTGGGACAGGGGAAACTATAGAGATGACAGATCTGTGGTTCCTAGGGGTTGGTGGGGAGGGAGGGGGTAGAACAGAAGAGACCCAAGAAATGTTGCAGGTAGGGAAACCACGCCACGTGACCATGCCAAAATCCATAGAACTCCTCCATACAAAGATGTCATGGGGGTGGGGGAGGTGATAGGACTGCAGGCAGGATTACAGGGTGTGGTGAAGACCCCTCTGAAGGGGGTGGTTGGGGAGGGCAAGATGCTGATCCTCGTAAGAAATTTTGGCTATGAGTAGAGTCCAGAAGTTTTAAACTGGCTTACTGGGCCATTTTACATTTTACATGTCCATTCCTGCTTTGTTGTTGTTGTTCTGGTCCTGGGCTTGACCTCACAGCCTGGGCACTGTCCCTGAGCCTTTGTGCTCAAGACTAGTGCTCCAATACTTTGAGCCACAGCTCCATTTTTGGCTTTTGGGTAGTTAATTGATGGTAAAAGTCTCATAAACTTTCCTGCCCAGCATGGCTTTGAACTGAAATTCTCAGATTCAGCCTCCTGAGTAACTAGGATTAGGCATGAGCCACCAGTGCCCAGCTACTACTGTTTTTTGCTGGTCATTTTGTAGCAGAGCTTGAAGTCAGGGTCTCGCGCTTGCTTGGCTTGCTTGCTCAGGGCCATGCTGATAGCCCTTTGCTAGCTATTTTGGAGACAGAATCTCTGGGTGCTGGTGGCTCACAGCTATAATCATAGCTACTTAGTAAGCTGTGATTAGAGGCTTGCATGTCAGACTCAACTGAGGCAGAAAAGTTCACAAGGCCCTGTCTCCAATTAACTGGCAAAAAAAGCACAAGCGGAGGTATGGTTCAAGTGGTAGAGCACCAGCCAGAAGCTAGAAAGCTGAGAGAAACAGGAGACCCTGAGTTGAAGCTAAGATACTGGCACCAATGTCCTTTGCAAACCAGGCTGAAGAATGAGGGCTAAGAGCAAGCAGAAGGGATTTTGTTGTTCTTCTACTTACCCAAATTCCGGAACAGAGGCTGCTTGGGGCCAGTGCAGCGTCATCCTTGGTGGCTGCTGGAAAGGGCTAAGGAAGGATCTGGCTCTTACTGAAGTAAAAATCTCATCACTCCCCTGGCCAGCCACATTGCAGCAGGCTCTCCTACCCGCCCCCAGCCCCCCCCCCTCACCCCCCGTAGGGGTTTCTGAGGCTGCCAAGCTGTGCCATCATAAAGCGTTTAATGGTGTTTTTGTAGCAGTAACATGCGTGCTGCCTTTCACAATGGCCACATTCCAGGGGGGCAGTGTTGGGTGATTTACCTCGCCTGGCGTGGCCACTGGTCCAGCAGTAAGTGGGTGGCCCCTGGGGCCCAGCTCCCTGGTCCCAGGAGCGGCTGCCCCCACCAGGCCGTGTCCCACTGTGTGTTTCCAATCAGGCTTCCTTGGCAGATGGCCCAGGATCCTCGGAGGAGTCTGGGAGCTCCGGGGGCCACGGAGCCCTGCCCCTCCCTCCTCGGCCCGCTGGCCAGCTCAGCCCATCATGTTCCTGGTTTGATCTGCATGTAGGCTCTGGCTCTGCTCTCAGAGCCAGCCCTGGTGCCCATTACTGCAGCAGCCAAGAAAGTAAGAACAGCCAGCCTTCACCAGGCCCTTCCTAGGTACGGGGGCATCGTTGTGCCTTATATCCTCTGGAAACATGCAATCAGGAGCCTCTCACAGATAACAAAAGACCTGGAAGTGTGCATGTGTCCCACATGTGTGTATGTCCCCATGCACAAGATGCCTGTCCTGTCTACACCAGCTCACCTATATATAGACATCTATACATCTGTATACATGCCCCTTACCCATGAGTTCACCCTATATGTGCATATTCTCATACGTGTCCTTCCGTGACACAGTCATGCAGAGATGTACGGCCAAACTCATGGGTGAGTGGAGTGTGTTCAACCCCTTTGCAAACCAAGGCCAGACTGGGCATCAGGACAGCCCTGGAACAATGGAGACAGAAATCGATGCTTTCCCTGTCGACTGTATTTCCTGGACATCCCCAGGACAGCGTCTATCCCCCATTGGAGACTCAAATTGGGGAGTGGCCCTGAGGACCACAGGGCGGTAAACAAAGTCATCCACCTTGCTGAGAGCCAGCAGGCTCCGTAGCAGGCTCAGAGTGCCCTGGAGTCCAAGCCGCCCTGTGCTGGACAGCTGCACGGTTGAGATCTGCCTTCCGTACAGCCCAGGCTTCCTTCTCAGCCTTCTCAAGGTGAGATCAGCTGTACCCAGCACCAGATGCCTGCTTTTTGTGTCCATCTGTCTGTCTGTCCACACAGACCCATGAAAAGGTCCGCAGCAGGAAGCCCCCTGAAGCCTGGCCCCTCTGCAGGCTCTGTGGCGCCTCCCACTGGCTTCCGTGGGTCTCACCAATGCCAGGACGATCGCGTGCTATCCACCACCCAGGGGCCATGCCATGAAGCTCTGAGCCAGGAGCTGTGTGAGCTGCCCACTGGCCTGGCCTGGCTGCCTGGGCTTGAGACCTGAGGTCTCACACTGCGAAGATCCCATGTTTGTTTTAATGCACACTGTCTTGAAGCTCTTCCTCCCCCCCCCCCTTACCGCCCTCCTCCCCCAGTCCTGGGGCTTGAACTCAGGGCTGGGCACTGTCCCTGAGCTTCTTTTTCTCAAGGCTAGCACTCTTCCACTTGAGCCGCAGCACTACTTCTGGCTTTTTCCTGTGTATGTGGTACTGAGGACTCAAGCCCCAGGGCTTCATGCATGCTAGGCAAGTACTCTACCACTAAGCCACCTTCAGTCCTTGAAGTTCTTTTGAACAAGGGCCTTGCACATGATGTAGTCGCTGCTGCCACTGGCTGAGGCTTCCTGTGGGTGAGCCCGGCACAGCCTTCCCTGCAACCCTGACTTACTGCTGTGCCTACATGACCCTCTGCCACCCTGCCACTGCCAGCTGGGCCTCCCGCTCGGGGCTGGCCCAGGCCACGGAGACGTGGGCGGCTGTGGTTCCCCGGCGCCCACAGGCTGGCCGCAGCGTTTGAAGACATACTTCGGGGAGAGCCTCAGACTGTGTTCCTTCTGTCGCCAGGCCTGCCCTCACTGCTGCCAGCTCGCAACCCACAGCCGCCTGCCTGCTGTCACCAGAGCAGGAGAGATGGGGCGGGGGCCTCAGCCTGTCCCAACTATTGGCCGGAGCCCAGGCACAGACAGCTCAGTCCAGCCCCACTCTCCTAGGTATCAGCTCTAAGCTCTCTGGCCTCCCTGGCCTTCGTTACCCCCCCCACCCTCACTCCTGCAAGTCTGGCTTAAGAGGTGGAGACTGGAAGGTTTGAGGCCAGCCTGGGCAAAGTTTGCAAGACTCTATCTCAATTAATAGCAGGGCACAGTGGAGTGCACCTGCCCTCCCCAGTGACATGGGAAAGCATTCACAGGGGGAGGGCAGCCCAGCCCAGCCCAGGCATAAAGAAATACCCTACCTCAAAAATAACCCATGCATGCCTAGCACTGGAGTCTCAAACCCATAATCCTAGCTACTCAGGAGGCTGTGATCTGAGGATCATGATTCAAAGCCAGCTCAGGCAGGAAAGTCTGTAGACTCTTATCTCTGATTAGTCACCAAAACACCTGAATTAGAGCTATGGCTCAAGTGGTAAAGCACCAGCCTTGAGCAAAAAAGCCAAGGGGCAGTTCCCAGGACCTTAGTTCAAGCCCCAGTACTGGTACACACACACACACACACGATCAAAGCAAAAAGTGGCTGGTGCCATGGTTTGGCTGTGGCTTGTCCTCCTTGGTTTGTGTTGGAGGCACAGTCCCCAGTGGGCCATGTTGGAGGTGGTGGAATCTTTAAGCTGCAGGCCTAGTGGAAGATGATAAAAATCACTGGAGCACTGGGATGAATACTGGTTGTATGGAGTGAGTTAGTCCCAGGAGCAGGGATGGGATTGAGAGCAAGCTTGACCCCTGAATCTCTGTCTTCCTTGCTCATCATGTTATCTCTATTACGTAGCTCTGGTGCCCTTGTAAGACCATTGACCATGAAGCCCTCACCAGAGCCAAGAAGATGTCTCGAACCTCCAAAGCGGTGAGCCAAACAGACCTGTTTTCTTTATCACATAGCCAGTCTCAGGTGTTTTGTTATATCAACAATAAACAGGCTAATACACCCGTTAACATATAGGAGGCATTGAGTTAACAAGACCCACACTGAATGTTTGGAATGCATTGAGTTTCGGCAACATATCAATTGCAGCGTTCAGTGAGTGCCCAGTGAATGCCAGTCTGCCAGAGAATGGCTCCTCTACAGAGGTGCACAGCTTCAGCAAGGCTGAGGTACTTAGCTGGAGTCCACTCAGAATGCCAGAGAACATGGCTAAGTGGGGACTGCGAGGTCCAGGGAGGAGGTGTGACTTCCCCCACACCAAGAGCTCCGGAGCCTTGTTCCTCTAGCACACGAGCTCTGCAGGAGGCACACTGGCTGTTGTGTTCACACTTCAGACACCCTCCATGACTTTCCCCATCCCTGTGGATTATTGCACACTTACTGAGCACCGCTTGTGTACTCGGTGCCTGCAAGGCTCAGTGAGCATCCTTGGGACACCACACGGCAGCCCCCAGGGGCCGGTCCCCAGCTTTGGATCAGGGATGAACAGAACAGCATGGCTTTGTTACCTGGCCCGCTGGCCTTGGCACTGCCAAGTCAGAAGAAAGACAGCAAGAGTTGGCTGGGAACATGCAGGCTTGCCACCCCTTCTGCACCTCACCCCCTGTGTCTGCTCAATTTTCAGGGATGCCCATCTTCCGGAGGCCCGGCCGCCTCCTTCTCCAAGGTTTGGTGGAGACAGATATGGCAGGCAGGTGGGCTGTGGGGGCTCGGTGGTAAAAGGGAGATGCTGGAACTCCACCCACGCAAGGTGCAAGTGGGATGGGGGCATGGCAGCCTCTTGTCTGTGAAAACTCACTCTGCCATGAGCTGGGGAGAGGCTGCAGGGCAATGGTGGGCCCAGCCAGGGCTGCGAAGAAGCAGCCGCAGTCGTCTAGACATCTGTCTGGGGGGAGGAGGCGGCGCGGCAGGGCACCGCAGCCGAGGGCTGGAAGTGGAGCTGATGTGCTTTCTGCCTGCCCGGTCCCACCTGGCCAAGCCCCCCAGCGTCCATCCTTCCCTCCCCGGCCAGTGCCTGGTCCTCAGAGCTCTGAATTATTCAGCCAGAGATCCAGGCAGCCCATCTCCGGTCTGCCCCAGGCCGCAAAATAGATTATATTTTTTTTATTAGCTGTCCCTTGTTAACTCATAATTGTGATCATGTAACATTTAATAGAGGCACAAAGCCATCCCCAACGCTGGCCCACACTCATTCATTAGCTAACGAGAGGGAGCAGCCCATAAAAAAAAAAAAAAAAAAGGCTGTTAAAAAATTCCTGAGAAATAGGAGGCAGGAGGTGATTCAAGCCCGGGTTAACAAAGACAGAGGAGGGCCGGGGAGGCGGGAGCCGAGCGTGAGCAGAATCACCGGGCCCTGATGATCTGCCGCGCGGCGCCCGCTGCCCCCGCCTCTCGCCTGACTCAGAGAAGCCTGGATGTGTTCAAAATCGAGCAATGTAATTAGCAGGTTGCATCATGCTCTCCATTATAAATTACAATGGGCACCCAGAGGAGTGGATGGAGGGAGGATCAGATGGGGTAACCCAATCTCAAGGCTGGCGAGGGACATGGGCAGTGACAAGACCTGCTCAGTGATGGCTCTGTGTGACCCGGGTAATGATTTACCCACGGGCGTGAAGGAAGGGGACCTTCTTCACCTCGCTATTGTCTCTTCTCTGCCGGAATGTCTCCCGGCTCCACCCACCCGTGCACCTGTGCACACGGATGCCCTGGGATGCTCAGGTGAGGACCCCTGGGCGGGCTGGGCAGGACTGATAAGATCTAAAGGGGCTGAGCGGAGGGGCGTGCAGACAGCAGTCAGGGGTGACTGAGACAGGACAAATGGAGGGCGGGACCCACAGTGGCCTCTGTGGAGGGAGGGGGGGGGGGGGAGGGGGCGCTCAGGGCTGACGAGGGGGGAGCTATGTGTTGTGGAGAGAGGTAAAGGCCAGCATAGGTCCTGGGCTTCGCCTCCTTTAGGCTGTGGGAGCCTTGGCAAGCCATTTTTCCTCACTGGGCCTCAGTTTCCCCAGGACAATCTACTAGCTTGCTGGGTGACCGGGGAAAGTCATTTGCCATCTCTGTGCCTCAATGTCCCCACCAGATCTTGTCAAAACTAGCTGTATGACCCAAGACAAGAATAGACCCGATCTACCCTGTGTGTGTGTGTGTGTGTGTGTGTGTGTGTGTGAGTCATTCCTGGGGTTTGAACTATGGGCCTGAGCACTGCCCCTGAGCTTTTTTGCTCAAGGCTAGCTAGCTACCACTCGAGCCACAGCGCCACTTCCTGCATTTTTGTGGTTAATTTGAAATAAGAATCTCATAGACTTTCCTGCCCACGTTGGCTTCAAACCTCGATCCTCAGATCTCAGCCTTTTGAGTAGCTAGGATTACAGGTATGACAGGGGGGCCTGAACTCTGGGCCTGGGCACTGTCCCTCGGCTCTTCAGCTCAAGGCTAGCGCTCTACCACTTGAGTCACAGCACCACTTCCGGCTTTTTTTCTTTTTGCTTATGTGGTACTGAGGAATCGAACCCAGGGCCTCAGGCATGCAAGGCAAGCGCTCTACCACTGAGCCACCTTCCCAGCCCTCTACCCAGTCTTTAAGCCCAGCTTGGACTTTCTCTGGGCCTAGGACAGACCTAATCAAAGCCTACGCAATAGGCCTGGTGGGGACCATGCAGATGGACAGGCAGCCCTGTGATCAGGCCACCAGCATGAATGCAGCAGAGGTAAAGTCAGACGGTGGCCCTCAGCAGAGGCTGGGATGGTACCACACTGCTCAGGCCCAGCACGACACACCCCCTTCTACTTCCTCCTGGTGCCAAACTTGGCCTTTCAGCCTGCCCTTTGCAAACAGCCTTTACTCTACCATGTTTTCTTAGCATTCTTGTGTGCAGGAAATAATCCCATTAACTGTATGATTGCGGCTGAGTTAGAACAAGGGTTCAGATTTGCCCTTGAGTTCAATGAACTCAGCTCCCTCTTGAAAGGAAAACCACAGAGCTCAGGCAATTGCCCTTCAGCAAACTTTCTTTGAACAAGGCCTAGGCCCGGCAGAGTGTCCTTCTGAGTGTGGGGGAAAGATCACAACCGCCCCAACCCCAGCCCTGAGCCTCAGCCTCCTCCAGCAGGCTAAGGAAAAGACTGCTGGACAGGCACAAGGGAGGGCCGGAGGCAATTCCACAGCTCTGCCCCCCTCCCTCCTCCCCCCCCCCCCCCCCGCATTACACCAAGCCCTCCAGTCTCAGCCTCCACTCCCTTTACCAATCTGTAGCTTCCAGATCTTGCTTTAAAATATGCCTATGAAGGCCGTGTACCAATGGTTCACTCCCGTCATCCAGGTTACTCAGGAGGCTCGAGGATCAGGGTTTGAAGCCAACCCATGCAGGAAAGACTGTGCAACTCATCGATTAACTACCCAAAAGCTGGAAGTGGAGCTATGGCTCAAGTGGTAGAGCACTAGCCTTGAGTGAAAAAGCTAAGGGACAGCAGCCAGGGCCTGAGTTCAAGCCCCAGTACCGGTACACACAATAGAAAGTGCCGATCACACCGTGCTCACCTCCTACCAAAAGCACCTCCTCCTTAGAGTCCCAGGGCCTGGCAGCTCCCACAGGCTGCCCAAGCCTGGGTCCACTTTCCTGAGCACCTGCTTCCTTCTGTGGAGCCCCAGGCGCCCTGAATCCTTGGGCCTTGCACAGCATGCCCTAGGCTATCTCACACCTCCGCAGCCTTGGCACGAGGCTGGCTGTCTTCCTGTGGGTCACGTGGCCAGTTTCAGCCCTTAAGACTTCATGCCAACGTCACCGCCTCCAAGAGGCCTGTTGACACCCCCCTCTCCACCTCGCCATACACCTGAACAAGCCGCATCTTAGCAATTTGCTCTGTGCGGTGCCCACAAATCCAGGAGCTCCCCTTCCCCCAGGGTGGCGGGGGTGGGTGGGAGGGGACTGACGCCCAGGACTCTGTCCGTATTCAGTCAGTGCTCACAAGAATCTTGCCTGTTGAGCTGCTATTTCACACACACACACACACACACACACACACATACACACACACACACACACACACACACATACACACACACACACACACACACACGGAAAGAGGCAGACCCAGCCTGAGGCAGTGGCTGAAGGTAAATTCTAGAAAGGAATCCATTCATCCAACTACTTACTCATTTGTGTAATCCAAGTCCCGAGGGCAGGAGGCAGACCCTTTGGCTCTGGACACTCTGCCAATGCATGATTGGCTCCCCCAAACCCCTGCATGTTCCAGAAGCTTCCCCCCCTCCTCAATCTGGGCAGCCCCCCCTTCCCTCCTCCCCCCCTCCCCCGCCAAGCCACAGTGACAGGGCTGCCCTGTCTGTGAGATCAGCACAGCCTGCAAACAGCTCCAGCTTCCAGTCCACAAAATCTGGGGTGAGGAGGTGGAGATGAGGTTGGGCATCTAGAGGTGTCTGTGCCCCTGCCAGGGTCTCTCAGTGCACCCCCACGCTGGTGAGACCAATGTCCTTGTGCCCACATCACCAGGAAGGTCACCTGCTTCTCCTGTGTCAGGATGACAGAAGTTGTGCCCTCTCAGGTGCCCGACCTTGGGCCCATCTGCCAAAACAACAGCCGGGGCTCGGCTGCCAGGATCCCCTTCCTGGCAAAGCGGAACTCGGGGCAGGTGTGGGTGCTTCTGTTGGATGGGGTGGGGAACCAGGGTTCAGACACAAGGTCAGGAGCTCTCCTTCCTCCTCTCCCCTGGGGGCTGAGCAACGCCCCATTTGCCTCCCCCATCCCTCACCTCTCTCTCTCTCTCTCTCTATCTGTCTGTCTCTCTCTCTGTCTCTGTCTCTGTCTCTGTCTCTCTGTCTGTCTCTCTGTCTCTCTGTCTGTCTCTCTGTGTCTCTGTCTCTCTGTCTCTGTCTCTGTCTCTCTCTGTCTCTGTCTCTGTCTGTCTGTCTCTCTGTCTGTCTCTCTCTGTCTCTCTGTCTCTGTCTCTCTCTGTCTCTCTGTCTATCTGTCTATGTCTCTCTCTCTCTCTGTCTCTGTCTCTCTGTGTGTGCCAGTACTAGGGCTTGAGCTCCTTGCACTCTTGCTTGGCTTTTTCCACTCAAGGCTGGCACTCTACCACTTGAACCACAGTTCCACTTCTGGCTTTTTTTTTTTTTTCTAATTCATTCGAAATAAGAGTCTTGCAGTCTATGCCTGGACTGGTTTCAAACTTCAATCCTCAGCGCTCAGCCTCCTGAGGAGTTAGGATTACAGGCATGAGCCACCTACACTAGGCTCAGAACTCCAATCGTTATTTTGTTTTATTTTTTTAATTGAGGCCCCCAGGTGAGAGCGGGCCCTGGGTGGAAAGGCTGGGCTTGCTCTGGGGACACAGGAATCCCTCCTCTGCCCAGCACAAGATGGTCGATTCTCCTGAATACCCCTGTGTGTGTGGGGGGGGGGTAGGGGGATGGCATGAGCTCCCCAGGATGGATGCGAATTGTTTTCAAGGACTTTATCGGGGGTCTACCTTCTATGAACACTGGATCTCCTTGCTTGAGTCTGGAAATCTGTTCTCTGCCCTCCTTCGGGGGGTGTGGAGGCTCAGGCCACCCACGTGGGGCCGCAGCCTCCAGCAGACAGACATCCAGGAGTCAAGAGGCCAGGCTTGACCCCCGGGACAGCTGGCTCCTGTGGAGAAGCCTTCTCTGGCTTCAGAACAAGTTGGCCCAGGCCTGGGGGTAGGCCTAGGCCTTGAGTCCCCTGAGGTTTCCCCCGCTACTGCACAGGACCACCCCATGAGATAGAGCTGGGGAGCCCCCAGACACCCACCTGCGAGGCCAGGGAAGGGGCGGTGTTTATTCAGCAGGATTTACATATATGTGCATATGTGTGTGTGTGCATGTGTGTGTGTGTGTGTGTGTGTGTGAGAGAGAGAGAGAGAGAGGCCTGCTGGACTACTGAGCCTGGAATTTATACAGCCCCTTGTTGGCGGCTGTAGTTTATCTTGAGCGAAAGAATAATAAACTGGGTTGACAGGATGATGTATTCAAAGCATCCCGGTCACAGAGCAGAGCCGGTCCTGCCTGCTGTTAGAGATGTCTGGCGTGGTGGGGACTGTGTTATCGAGTGTTTAGCCCCCGTAGATTGTCAACAACGCGTTGTTTACAGGCTTGGAGCAAGGCGGAGATGGGCCTGGCTGGGGGGGCAGGGGGAGGTCTGGCCACATGGAGGGAAAGCATAGCGCCCAGATGGGGTCAAAGAGGCATCGCCTTTGATGGAGGCCCAGCGCCTTCCAGGTCCAGACCCCCTCTCACGCTGTCCATAATCCTCCTTGCCTGGGAGACAGTCCATTCTACAGCCCTCTTTGCCGCCTGTTCTTTCCTTCCTACCCAAGCAAAGACATTAGCATTCAATCTTAGCTTCAGAAATGATCCCAGGAGCCTGTTGCTCACACCTGTAATCCTAGCCACTCAGGAGGCTGAGATCTAGAGGACTGCAGTCCAAAGCCAGGCCTGGCAGAAAAGTCTGTCAGATGCCATTTCTAATGGACCAGCAAAAGGCTGGACTGGAGGCGTGGCTCAAGTGGTAGAACATCAGCCCTAAGCAAGAAAGCAAGTAAGTGCGAAGCCCTGAGTTCAAAGTCCAGTAAAGACAAAAGTCATAACCTAAACCAGCCAACCACAGGGAATGGACTCGGTGGTAGAGTGCTTGCCTAGCTTGTGTGAGTTCCTGGGTTCCTCTCCCAGCACCACGGAGCAAGAATAAAGAGATGAAGACATGAAATATGCTGACTTGTTAAACCTTGGACACGGGAAGGAGAGCCATGAATCCAAGCTTATTCATAAGTCAGCGCTGTCTCCCCCCGCCCCCCCCCCACCCCCTCCCCTGCTCCCCGCACCTCTGCTAGGCAGCGTTTGGCTGGTCCCGTGATTCTTAGAACTTTGTTTTCCTCTGTGATGAGCTGCGCATGGTTGCGACACAATGAAGTACTCTGCAAACTTTGAAGCAGAAGATAAGTTCAAACAATCTTTTTTTCCTTTGTTCTCAAAGTCCCCCTTAGCGTCTAGCACTGAGCAGTGGCCCCTGGCTCAACCTCCATCCTGTTCCCTCAACCTCTGGAATTGGGAAGTTCTTTCTCCTGTCTAACCTGGAGCTCTTTTGTTTCTGTGGAAGCTATTCTTTTTGAAGAGCTTATGTGTGTGTGTGTGTGTGTGTGTGTGTGTGTGTGTGTGTGTGTGTGTGTGTGTGTGTGTGTTCCAGTTCCAGTTCTGAGGACAAATCCTGTTTCAAAGCCTTGTGGGTTCCAACTCTTCACCCCCAACCTAAGCCAAAACTAAACCAGCCTCAAAGCTTCGTCCTCTTACGGGCAGATTGTCGTGTGCTCCTGGACGTGGTGCATAGCAGCTTCACGGGCTTCAGGAGGGCGGCAGGGATGAGGAGAGAAGAGACGCACCAGGCACCACCAAGCAGCTGCTTCTATTTCAGTTGTCAGAATGTCATAGGATACTCAACTGCCAATACTGTCCCCAAGGTACAGAAGGAGAAATCAAGGCTGCACTCCGGCAGGTAGCAGAAAGAAGACTCAAGCCCCAGCAGATCAGGCCTGCTTCTGAGCTGAACGGAGCCCCCATCTACAAAGAAAAGTGGGGGAAGGGGGAGGGGGTCGGGAACCACCCAGTTCCATGTGGCCCTCCATCAAACAGCTGGACTGGAGGGGTGGAGGTCCCTGGAAAAAGCAAAGGAGCCAGGCTGTGAGGGGGTGGAGGGAGCAGGGCAGCAGAGGCCAGGGGCAAAGTTGGGAGAGGAACTCAAGCCTGAACATGAGTCATGTGTGTATATGTGTGTCACATACATGCACACATGTGTGCTGGGTAAAGAGCTGGGGACAATGATGTCACACAGCACGGAAGAGTTTCCTCAGGCTCCCCACTTATTTCTTCATTCACGTATTCACCAATGCACACCTTCATTCTTGCCTTTATTAGCCCTTTGCAGCCATCTATCCATCTATCCATCAACCCACCATCCATCAACCCATCACCCATCATCCATCATCTATCCATTATCCATTATCCATCATCCATCCATCCATCATCTATCATTCACCCATCATCCATCATCCATCCATTATCCATCATCTGTCACCCATCCATCATCCATCATCCATGATCTAGCCATCACCCATCACCCATCCTCCATACATCCATCATGCATCCATCATTCATCACCCATCCATCATCATCATGCATCCATCATCATCATCCACCCATCATCCATCATCCATCCAATATCCATCATCCATCATCCATCCATCCATCATCCATCCAATATCCATCATCAATCATCCATCCATCCATCCATCATCCATCCAATATCCATCATCCATCATCCATCCATCCATCATCCACCCATAATCCATCATCCATCATTTATTCATTATCCATCATCCATCCATCAGCCATCAGCCATCCATTATCCATCATCCATCCATCATCTGTCATCCATCCATCGTCCATCCATCTGTTACATCCATCCACCATCCATCCATCCTGGGTATGGAGTGCCTAGTGGATACCAGGCTCTGAGTCTAGAGAGGAATGAGCCTGCATTTTTCACTCAAGTTCTCAGATTTCATTCAAGAGGGGTCGGAAGTAAGCTGACACCTGGAAACCTCATGGTGATGCATTCTTGGAGCCAGCCGCACCCCCTCCGTGGAAGGTACCAGAACCACAGAGATGGTGGGAACAGCCCTGCCCGCAGCAATCTGAGGCTAATTGGGGACATGAGGGAAGAGCACAGATGGCCCTGCTTCAACCTTAGACAGCCTCAAGATTGGCGAGTGCTGATGGTCCCTGGAGGGAAAGGACCGTGCCTGGGAATTCGAGTTGATTCGTTCATCTGTAGCTGGGGATCTTCTGTGTGCTGGGCTGGGCTGGGAAAAGGAGGGAGGCTTTCAGATGGGCAGAGCATTCTCTGACCCCCTTTTCTGGGGCAGTTGAGCCTGGGGTAGAGACTACAGTCAGTCACAGGGCGTGGGCAGACAGTGAAGAGGCAGCAGTGGTCAGGAGATGAAGGGCATTCAGGGGTGCACTGTGGGGCAGGTGGAGGAGCCCCATGGAAGGCTGCATCTGGGCCATGCTATGCTCTGACCCTAGTCCTAGGGCCAGAACTCATGAAGCCAGCAGAAAGCCCACCGAGGCCAGGAGGTAGGAGGGGGAGGGTGTGTGGTTTAGCAGAAAGACCCAAACTCTGTCCAAGGATATACTGGGTAGGGGGCTGCCGAGCCCATTCATTAGAACAGAGCTTCATTGTCAAGACTTTCTGGAGGCTTGATTTTTACTGGTCTGCCCCACCCATGCATGCCTATTTACATATATTTGCATAAAGCACACTCCAATTCCTATTCCATCCAACATTTTGATTTATGTCGGGGCTCCTCCTTCTCCCAGCTGGCTGTCCCAGGCATTTTCGCTCTCTTTCTAGAAAGGTATACAGTGGGAACATGTCCCACTGTAAGAGATCCCAGGGCCTGCTGAAGACTGAGAGTAGTTTTGTTGAAAGTTGATCTGTCTGCTTGACCATCCTGGGCTATGTCCCTGAGGATACCAAGGCCTGGCTGTGCTGTAGATTCTCCTGGCCCAGGAGAGCGCCAGGCCAGGCCAGAATGAGAACCACCTGTGGGCGGCCAGTAGACGAGCAGCTAATGGATTGATGAGCCATCCCATGTGGGTCCCTCTGCTGGACAAGGCTGGCCTTGGGACTCCTCCCTGGGCCTGGCCACAGCCCCCAGGCCTTCAGAACACCCGTGAGCACTCACACTGCATACCAGTGGATGCAGACTGGAAGCTGGACTTTAGCAGATCTGTGTAGCTTGTATCAGAAGATGAGGACTGTCCAATGCTGTGTGACCCTAGGCAAGTTCCCTCTGCTCCATTTTCATTTCTGTGTGCCATGAGTCTTCCTACTGTTAATGCCTACAGTCTGGTTCCCACGGTGGGGAAACCTGCAAAGGCCACAGGCACCGCTGCCACTCTGAGTCCCACAATGTGGCTTCCCTGGAACCTCTTACATTTCTGGAGTTCAGGGGGAAACATCCATGAGTACCCCATGAATGTACCTGCTATGCACTGACCACCATGAGCTGGAGCAGCAAGTACTGCTGGGAGCTCATCCCCCATCTCCTACCTGCTCACCCTCATCCCCCATGCCTCCGTCCTCCTCCTCCCATTCTCCCCCCACCCCATCCCCTCATCCCCACCTTCACTCTCTCCCTGCAGCCCCATCATGGAAGTCACGTGTCACAGACGGGCTGAGGCTCCATCTCCAGGCCTCTCACCCCGCCAGGCCTGGCCCCTGGCTGAGAGCTCCAGAACCGGCCCTGCCTGATCGGCCCACCTCCCCTCCTCACACAGGCCCTGGGCCGGGGAGGCTTGGCTTGTCACTGCTGGCTCTCTGCTGGATGTGGCGGCCTGACTGCCCCTTATCAAAGGAAGCCAGCTTCTCTCCTGTGGCCTCTCCCCCACCAGACTCCAGAGAGCCACAAAGCCACAGAGCCACTCAGTGGGCCTCTCTGGCACCTGCGTCTCCAGCCCACACTTGCCCCCGCTCCAGGGGAGACTGTGCCCCAGCCACACTCCCTGTTTACCACTCAGGCCGGGGCAAGGAAGGGGTGGCCATGCCCCAGAACAGCAGCCCAAGCTCTGTGGATTGTCCACTGCCCTTCACCTGAAGATTCCCACACCTGGCCGCTCCCCCCCCCCCCCGGGCCACTCCCCCCCCACCACCCGCTCCCCTCTGCCCCTCTGCCAAGCACCAGGGGGAAGAAGCAATGGGTAATGGGATGCACTCACTACCTGTCCCTCACATGGGGCTCCCTGAGGAAGGTGGGGTCCGTGTCCCCCTCAATGGGGCTCCTGAGGACGGGCAGTTGGACTTTGAGGAAGGGAAATGGACAGGATGACCCTTGGAGATCATTAGGTAAGTTCCGTTGTCAGCCTAGAAAAACAACAACAACTTTATTGGGGATTTCTTTTTTTAATCTAGAAAATGGATTGTTCATAAAGAGAAAGTAAAGAAGGAAAGATGGAGGAAGAAAGGATGCAAGGGATAGAGGGAAAGAGGAGTGACTGAGCCAAGAGAAAGGGAAGGGAAGGAAGGGAGGGAGGGAGGCAGGCAGGCAGGCAGGCAGGCAGGCAGGAAGGAAGGAAGGAAGGAAGGAAGGAAGGAAGGAAGGAAGGAAGGAAGGAAGGAAGGAAAAGAGAGGAGGGAGGCGAGAGGAAAGGAGAACTTCTCTTTTTCCTTTCTCTTCTCAGACTCCCCTAGGGGAGTTTATTTGTTTAAATTCTCTTATCTCCAGCACCATTGCTGAGGGGCCTGAGGGGCCTGAGGCTGGCTTTTTTCCCACTGACAACCAAACCCAGACTCATGTGGAGGGGGAGGGGAGGCCTCTCTGGAAGGGTTCTGGCCGCCCCTCTTAGCCCCTCCTGCCCCTGCCCAGAGAGCCTTACCTCCATAGGAGCCCTCTCCCTCCCCTCTTCCTCCTCCCCCTACCCAGACCAGGGGACAGGGTTATTCAGCTCCTGTGGTGGCCCTGGCCCTGGGGTCTCCCTCCGCCTCCCTCTCCCACCTGCCCCACCTCTCCATGGCCCTGAGAAGCCCCCCAGCTTCTCCCCAGCTCTCTGCCCTGCTCTTTGGGAGCTCTTTCCTAAGTGCCCCCTCTTTCCAGAAGCTTCTCTACTCTGCCTAGTTCACTCGTTCATGTGTCCTTCCTTTCAACACATGCTTTTGCATCCCTGAGATGTGCCAGGCACGAGAGATAAAGGGCGTAAAAGGCTGGGGAGCTCAGGAAAGCAAATGTCAACAGTCAATTAAAGCTCTTTAGGGTGCGTGTTCCCTCCACCCCGTCTGCTGTGATCCTGTCTACTTCCGCTGAGCGCTCGCCCTGTTCGGAGTTTTCTATGGAATATCTCAGGTAACTTTCCAAGCAGGAAGGGTTGTTATTCTCCCGTGTCAGGGCTCAGCCATCTTGAACTCTGGGCCTGGGCGCTGTCCCTCAGTTCTTCAGCTCAAGGTGAACGCTCTACCACTTGAGCCACAGCGCCACTTCCTGTTTTCTAGTGGGTTATTGGAGATAAGAGTCTCACGGACTTTCCTGCCTGGGCTGGTTTCGAACCATGATCCTCAGACCTCAGCCTCCTGAGTAGCTAGGATTACAGGCGTGAGCCACCAGCGCCCAGCTCAGCTTTTGAGCGTCATATCTCCATACAAACCCTGACCGGCCAAGCCAGTGGCTGAGCCCTGCAACCCTACACTGCCTCCCTCACCCCTGCAGACTAAGATGAGTACACACCCCCAGGCCTCACACCTCCCCGCAGGATTCCTGGGCAGTCCCACTGGCCTCCAGCTCAGCCTGGGGGAGTCGGCCATCTTTGAAGGAGGGAGGGACGATCTGGCTTAGCCCGCCGTCCTTCTCTGGAGCCTTCCTAGGCCATGTGTAGCCTGCATGTGCAGAGCAGACCTTTTTCTCAGAGCAGGACTCATGGCGGCCGGCCCTCATACCAGATGCAGGGGTGGGGCGGGTGCTGAGAGCCGGAAGAGGGCACATCAGGACAGAGACTCATCCGGTAACGGCGTACCCCAGGGAGACTCACCATCTCCACACTGCCTCCTCCGCCTCCGCAGCTCAGGAGTTCTTGGGTCCTGGAAGCTGGAGTGATACCCCTCGTTTTGTGCTGGTACTGGGGTTTGACCTCAGGACCTTCAATGTTTTTGCTCAAGGTTGGCGCTCTACCAGTTGGGCCACAGCTCCACTTCTAGTGAGGCACCTCTCTGGGGCATGACAGACCCTCACAGATCTGTAACAGGAAGGGAGAAATCAGCTGAATACATGGAAGAATCTGGAACAAAAGTGGTACAGTGGCATATTCAACATGGATCGAGTGCCTACTGTGTACCCAGCAGCGTGTCAGTCCTGTGTGTGCTATGGCGTCGGACCCAGCCTTGCAGGACTGCCCAAGGCAGTCACCGCCAGTAGGAGCTCCTGGGGGGGAGGTCAGGATGGGAACCCTATCCCCAGGGACAACTCCACTCACTCTACGGAGGAAGACAGCCAGGTCTATGTCTAAGGCCCAAGGGCCCCTCTGATGCCCTCCCCTCCTAGCCCAGGGGGGTCCTCCGGACCCCAGCCACCCACCCCCACTCTGAGCCTGACATAACTAACCGCTGCTGAGGGAGGAGAGGTGGGCCTCCGCGTCTCAGGTCAGGCCTGGCGTTCAGGGCTGAGGTGGGCAAGCCTGACCTGTGTAGGCCTGGCCAGCCAGATAGAACCAGCCCTGGTCAGTTGCCTTGGTTATCAGTCCCAGTCTTCACTGGGTGAGAATCATGATTCTAGGGCTTGGGGGAACAAAAGAGGGGGAGGGGGCTCACCATGGTGGCTCCCCACGTCTGAGCCTCCCCCATTGACTGTTCTAGAAGCTCCTCTAGAACAGGTGGGGGAGGGCCGGCCTCTCAGAGCCAGGCAGAGTCCATGGTGTGCATACATGGAGACGTTTGTCTGGGTGACTCTGTGTGTGAGTGTGTGTGTGCACACACGCACGCACACGCATGCATGTGTGTGTACGTGTGCACAGAAACGTGACCTGACGGGCCTATGAATGCAGGGACCCCAGGAACACGAGGACTTGGCCTCCCCTCGTCTCCCAAACCACAAAGCTGCGGGCTGCCTCAAGCCTTGGTTTCCTGGAGGCCAGAGAGGTTAATGAGAACCAGAGCCGCCCAGCTGCGTGTGGGCACGGGACCGCGGCTCGGAGGGCTGGCGCTTCTCCTGGGATCCAGGCACGGTGGAGCCACCAAGGGCCCTCACACACTGTCTGCAGGCAGCCTTGACGACCTCTCAGCCCGGGCACCACCTGCCTACCCTGCCAAGAAAGAAGCAAGTGACAGGGAGGCTCTGCCCCCTCCCCCACCCCTCCCCAAAGGCGGCAAGGAGCCCTGTCCCACCCCCACTGTTCCCACAGTTCACTGGGGCAGGGAAGGCAGCACGGGGCAGGCAGGGGCAATGCTGTCCTCCTGGTCACCACCCAGGTAGGACTCAACCCTGCAGACTTCTTGTACTGAGTCAGCTGTCATGAGGGGGGAAGGGATCATCAAGAACTCAGTTTCCAGCCAGGTGCTGCTAGCTCATGCTTGTAACCCGAGCTACTCAGGAAGCCAAGATCTGAGGATTGAGGTTCAAAGCCAGCCCAGGCAGAAGAGTCCAGGAGACTCTTCTCTCCAATCAAACATCAAAAAGCCAGATGTGAAGCTATGGCTCAAGTGGCAGAGCCCAAGCCTTGAGCATAACAGATAAGGGACAGTACTCAGGCCCTGAGGTCAAGCCCCTGTACTAGCATTAAACAACAACAACAAGAACACAGATTCCTGAGCTTGCTCCCCCACTACCCTCCCAAAAAAAAATCCTGATTGGGCCGGCTTTGGTGAGTTAGAGAATGTACCAGAGAACCTCAAACACAGCTAGGTATAATGTTTGTAAGAGATGAGGTTCTAAACACTAGATCTGTGTCTCCACTCAATTTTCTCTCCATCCTTCTACCAGGGCTAGCAAGGTCACAATGACAATGTGACATTGGGCGATGCAGTGAGTTCGGGCAAAGGACTTCCAGCCATGAACTCAGAGAACCCAGTCCTGCTGTCTCACTGATTAAACTGTGGGCCAGAGGGGTCCCTTCCTTTGATACCCTGTGGGTCCTGAGGATGGTTTTGCATCAGCCTCTAGAATTCACTTAAAGCCACAGTCCCATAGACCCACTCTCTTGGGAGATATATCCCTGAGCCTCAGGAGCCAGACCTGATTTCTGCCCATCTAATTGGCAAATCAATAGTCTGCCGCCTTAACAGCTGGAGGTCTAGACAGGACTGGTCCCCTGCCAGCCCCTCACCCTGCCTCTCCCAACCCAGGCTGAACAGCAAGGATTAACATACAAGCTTGCATTTGCTCATCTATTCCTTATCAAGGTCCGGGTTTTCTCTCTGCAGGCCCACCACCCCAACAGGCTCTGGGGCAGGAGGAGGGAGGGAGGGAGGAAGGGTTGCTACTTCCTGTCCCTGCCAGCCTGAATGCCCCACAGCCTCCACCATCTGGGCTGCTCCTGGGCGAGAGAGACTCTCAACAGTCTTGCTTTACAGACAGGAAACCTGAGTGAGAGCTGGCTACTGACTCACTAGAGGGTGACCTTGAACCCCGGCCTCAAAACAGAACCTCATCTCTTATCAGGGAGCAGAGGCAGAGAAAACGCTCTGGGAGAGGGGCTAGGAGATAAAGGAAGGTGCTGGGTCCTCTTGGAGAGGTGGAGAAATGGTCCCTCCCCCTCCAGATGCCTGAGACCCCCAGCCTGGGGCAGAGGAGGCCCCTGAGGAGAGAGAAAATAAAGAGCAGGCCCAGTGAGGGGCACTGGTCCTGAGCTGTGCCAAATGCTCAACACCAACCACTTTCCCATCACCGATTAGTACATGTACCACCCCCACGGCTGGGCACTCACTCCCACTTTCCAGATGACAAGAAGGAAGACCAGAACATCTCTCGCCCAAGTTCACACAGGAAAGATCAGAGCCAGGAACAGCCTAGTGCCCATCGACCCCCATCTGCAAAGTCATGAACCACCTAAGAACCCCCAAGTCTCAGTCCCCAGATGCCTGACCCGCATCTCCCACACTGCCTATGCCTGTGCCAGGCCCTGATCATCTCCCACTCCAGCACATTTCCCGACATCTGCCCCATGGCCTCTGTCGAGCCCTCGAGCAGACCAGATGTGCTCCGCTCTGCTGGAGTTTGAAACTCTCTACTTGAGAGGCTACACAGGGCAGCCTGTGCATTGTTGGACCATTGAGTCTCAGTTTCCTGTCCTATAAAATGGGACTCATAACAGCACCTGCTTCACAGGCCAGTGTCAATATAATAACACAGCATAGGTGAAGAGTTTACCCAAGAGAGGGCTAAAATGAGGTTCAGGAAAGGCACACACCTCCTACAATGTCACCCTCAGCATGCTTCCTGCAGCTAGAGCTGAGAGGTAAGGGACAGGATCCCCATGGGATGTGGCCCCAGGCTCCCATCCCTCAGCCACAATCACAGCTCCCTATGGCTTGGGGATGCTCAGAACCAGGCCCAGGTAGAGGCCCTCTCTTCTGCCCACCCATCCAGCCCCCATGCACCCCCGGGGGGGCTGTCTCTGCCTGGGCCCCGTGGTCCATCTGGGGGGTGGGGCTGTTTCCAACAGGCACCTATTGTCTGCTGGCCTGAGTGCACCTGTGGTGCCTCGTCCCAGGCCGGTGAGTCAGCTCTTGGCAGGCCGTGGGGCGGCCACTCCACACCAGCTCAAGCCTGAAAGAGGACCTTTCTTCTCGTCTTCCTCCTCCTCCCTCTCTCCACTCTCCATGAAGTGGTCATCTCCGCTGGGCAGCGGGGAGCAGAGTTTTCTGCCAGGATTTCTTATGTCTCTTTGGCTAGGACACAAGGTGGGGCCTCCGAAACAAAGAAGGTGCAGCCTAGAGCTGGCCAGCGCCCCCCAGCTATGGCAGGGCAATGCTGTGCCCTCAGACCCCCACTTCCAGGAGAACCTAAGTCAGGGTAAGTGTACCTGGCCACTTCCGCCTTCGGGGCCAGGACTGAGATCAAAAGGCTTCTGAGCAGCTGAAGATGCTATGGATGATTGGCTGATGAAAGTCTGACAATGATCATTTAGACCTTTACTCACAGACTTTTCCCCATCCGAATCTGAGCGTGTCTACTCTTACTTCACACACTCCTCTTTGTCACATCATTTCCATACGCAAACCTTGCCTATGTAATTTACATATATGCCATGAGAATTAAGTCAGCACGGGGCAAAAGGCTGTTAAGGAAATTCTCATTGAGATAAAGGCATCAGAAGGCAAAAACATCAAATTCTTCTCAATAACTGAAAGCAAACACATACCCAAGCTTTTAGGGTCTTGCTATGTTATGATTATAGTAGGGACATTTTTTTTTGTATTTGGCAGTACTCAGACTTGAACTCAGAGCCTTGTACCACTCAAGCCTTGCCTCAAAGCTTTTTTGCTTTTTCAGATAGTGTTTATAGCACCTTTGCTTGGGGCTCTCCTCAGACTTTGATCCTTCATCCTCTGCCTTTCTAATAGCTGGAATTACAGGCAGGAGCCAACATAGCTGGCCGGGTAAGGGAGCGTCTTAATGGAGATTCTAAGCCTTTAAAGGGAAATTGGACTAGATCAATTTCTGATTTAAAAAATTTTGCAAGTAAATGGCCCATTTTAAAATAAGTACTGTCAAAGAACATGACTTTTTTGATGTTTAAAAAAATGCAAGAGTTAATAATAGCTGACTAAATGATCTAGACCAATAACTCCACTAGAACACCTGAACAAAATATTTGAAAAATCTTCTCGAAGGCATCAGAGAGCTAAAAAGGTTGTGAAGAATTCTCAGGCTCTGACTAAGACCTGCAGAGGTAAGAGTGGCATTTGGAGCCTCCCTGCCCCACACTCCCCCCTCTGACCCCACCCCAGGGCCTTTGTGCATTGTAGAAGGGTCAGCTAAGAGCTTAACTCCTGTAAAGGACAGAGACTGGAATCCTGAGTTCACCAAAGCTTGGAGCCGAACATACTTCTCTTTGAACAGGGACTCCCCAAAAGGGCCAGACTCTAAGAGTTAAGGGTGAACCAGAAACTAACAGCTGTTTCAACTCAATCCTTAATGTAGAAATAAGGAACCCTATAATTGTTGGTGCCCCCCGGAAGCTTGAATGATACATATGTGACATTCCTGAAAGAAAGTATGTCACAGTATTCCTACAAATAATAAATAATACAATGCCAACACATAATCAAAAAGAACCATACCCAACAGGCGCCAAATACCATGATACTTAACATCAGAAACAATAGGCACTCTGGTGGCTCTAGCTTGTAATCCTAGCTACTCAGGAGGCTGAGATCTGAGGATTGCAATTCAGAAAACTCCCTGTGAGACTCTTATCTTCAATTAACCACTCAAAAACCAGAAGTGTAGCTGTGGCTCAAAGTGGTAGAGCACTGGCTTTAAGCAAAAAAGCTCAGAGACAGCACCCATGCCCTGAGTTCAAGTCCCACAACAGAATAATAATAATTAATAATAGTAATAATAATAGACAGTAGAAATAGACCCACAGAGGTCACCAACAAAGATTTAAAGGAATGGTGCTTACATGTTCCAAGAGATTACTGTGGTTACTATTAGCGCATAACAAATTAACCCCAAACCCAAAGGAGTCTTGTTGTCATGTGACTTTGTGGGCCAGAAGTCAAGGTAGGCTGGACTGGGCAGACCTGACCTTGTCACTCAAGGTCTCCTAAGCTGTTGCTGTCAGCTATTCGCCAGGGAATGGATATAGCCCAGAGAGCTTCCTCAGTCAGTCTGGCAAGTGGCACTGGCTGTTGGTGGGCGCTCAGTGGGTGCTGCTGACCTCAGCATTTACACATGGCCGCTCTGGCATGGCAATCTCAGGGCTTCCTCCAGAAAGAGCATCCCAGAAAAGCCAAGCAGAAGATGCATGGCCTGGCCTAGCATCAGACAGCACACCTCATCATCTGCTGCACTCATTCTACTGGGCAGAGCAGGTGACCAGGGCCAGACCATAGTGGGGGGAGGAGGAGCCAGAGACCCTCCCACCTCTCCATGGAGGACCATGGAAAAAAACCTGCATTTTTTTTTTTTTTTTGGTAGGTCGTGGGGCTTGAACTCTGGGCCTGAGCTCTTCAGCTCAAGGCTAGCGCTCTACCGCTTGAGCCACAGCACACTTCCGGGTTTCTGGTGGTTTATTGGAGAGAAGAGTCTCATGGACTTCTTACCCAGGCTGGCTTTGAACTGCAATCCTCAGATCTCAGTTTCCTGAATAGCTAGGATTACAGGTGTGAGCCACCAGCACCCAGATGCAGCCAATTTTTAAAACTTCCAGATAAGCTTACATTGTTTAGGGAATTCCAGTGGATTGGGGTTTTCCTCTGAACAATAGGATGTTCTAGACTTTATCCAAATGAAGCATCTCTCAGCACACCCTCCAAGGACAGAATGAAGCCTTTGACCAGATCCCATCACTATCTTTACCAAAGTAGAGCTAGGGATGCTGAAATACAGGGGACACCCCAACTCCATGCCCATGTCCCAGCTCCGTCAACTATTTCCACAGATGGCAAAGGAACACCGCAGAAAGCCAGGGGATCCTAGAAGCATGAAGTGGCACAATAAGAAGGCGCAGGACAATACCCAGCCACCCTTGAGCCTCCAAACCCGGCTGATCTTAGCACTCCATAAAATGGGAGCTTCTCAGCCTGGGAGAAAATAGTTGCAACTTTGAAACCTGGCCAGGACTAATATCTAAAATGGTCAAAAACTCATTATGGAACAAGAAAGGAAACCCAATAGGAGATGACAAAAATTACAAATATATAGATAGGTATGCTATAAAAGATGAAGTACAAGAATCTGAGGAGATTGACTCATTTGCTCATCTCCAGAGATACATGCTTGCATCAAACAACTGCATTCCTCTGCATCCAACTGAATGGTACAGATTACAATGTTTGAGCATGCTCAGTTCAGGGAAACAGGACTTGCATACTAAGGATAAGATTAGAAGTGTGTTGTCATTGGGACTGCAAGCTAGCTGTGCTTAATGAAGTAAGGGTTTATGTCCCCTGCATCCCAGAATCCTGCAAAATGGTTATTTGTCCTGGGAAAATGACCATGAAGAAATGGAAGAAGGGGCTGGGAAGGTGTCTCAGTGGTAGAGTGCTCACCTAGCATGCACGAAGCCCCAGGTTCGATTCCTCAGTACCACATACACAGAAAAAGCCAGAAGTGGCGCTGTGGCTTAAGTGGTAGAATGTCAGCCTTGAGCAAAAGAAGCTCAGGGACAGTGCCCAGGCCCTGAGATCAAGTCCCAAGACTGGCAGAAAGAAGAAAGAAGAAAGAGAAAGAAAGAAAGAAAGAAAGAAAGAAAGAAAGAAAGAAAGAAAGAAAGAAAGAAAGAAAGAAAGAAAGAAAGAAAGAAAGAAAGAAAGAAAGAAAGAAAGAAAGAAAGAAAGAAAGAAGGAAAGAAAGAAAGAAAGAAAAGAGAAGGAAGGAAGGAAGGAAAGACGGGAGGGAGGGAGGAAGGAAGGGAGGGAGGGAGAGAAAGAGAGAAAAAAGAGAGAGAGAAAAACAAGAGAGAAAAAAGAGAGAAAGAGAGGAAGGAAGGAAGGAAGGAAGGAAGGAAGGAAGGAAGGAAGAAAGGAAGGAAGGAAGGAAGGGAGGGAGAGAAAGAGAGAAAAAAAGAGAGAGAGAAAAGAAAGAAAGAGAGAGAAAGCAGGGAAAGAGAGAGAAAGAGAGAAAGGAAGGAAAGAAGGAAGGAAGGAAGGAAGGAAGGAAGGAAGGAAGGAAGGAAGGAAGGAAGGAAGGAAGGAAGGAAGGAAGGAAGGATTTTTAATCTGGGTTGTGCATGGAAGCAAAATGTGGAGTGGTGGGCCACATGCCAGTAATGTATGCCTGTAATCTTAGCTATTCAGAGGCAGAGATTAGAGGATTACAGTTTGAGGCTAGCCAGGACACACACAAAAATTTTTGTAGACACCCATATCAATAGAGAGAATTAGGCACTGTGGCAGCGTCTGCTACCCCAGCTACCTGAGAAGCATAAATGGGGGTCCAGGCTGGCCCAGGCATAAAGAGAGCCCCAAAAGGCTAGAGGTGTGGCTCAAGTGGTAGAGTGCCTGCCTTGAATTCAAACCCCAATACTGCTACGAAAGGAGGAGGAGGAGGAGGAGGAGGAGGATAAGAATTAAGGTAGTGGTAAGCTTCTGTGTCCAACTGAGGGAGTAGATAAGTCAAATGGCGGCTCTCTTCCAAGGAGCAGTCAGAAGCAAGCCAAGAATAGGAGTCTAGATTTTCATTACAATGTTTCACAAAAAGTGAGCACCAGGAGAAGTACAGCATAACACTACCTATATAATCATAACACATACACACAACATGGCCACCAACACTCAGAACATGTGGAGGTTTCGAGACCTGGCAATACACAGAGTGAGAGGATGGAAACGAAAATGGAGATTGGGGATAGGAGAAAACTATCAAATGAAATTTAATGCTAATGGGGGCTTTAAGTCAACCAATTCTGATAGTATACTGGGAACCAAGGAGAATAATTAAATTATCTGCATAGAGACAAAAATAAGTAAAGCAGCTTTGTAGCCATCAGCCATAGAGATTTCACTTTTCTGGGGATGGAATGAGCCCAAAAATATGGGCCCCAGTGATTCTGTTAATTCCCCTTTCCATCTGGGGCTACTTGAATATGTCTGGTGATGGGGTTCTTTGAAGGTCATCCTGCACAAAAATTTAACCCCTGATACATTCCAACTCATTGACCCAAGCCATGTCCTTCCCAGCAAACAAAATACCCAGGCCCCTCCCACATGCTCGTCTTCCCAAACTCAACTTCTGGTCCCCTCTCTCTCTCACACACACACCTCCTTTATCTCAGCCAAACTACCTTGGATCTAGGTTGGTCCTTTTTAAAAATCAACTGCCCCTTGGTTAATCAAACTTCCAGGTCATTTTTCTCTTAGACTATTGTGTGTGACCTGCTCCAACCTTTCACACACACACACACACACACACACACACACACACACACACGTGCTACAAAAGACATACAGCATAGAACAAGACCAGCCCCAGCCCCTTGGTTTCATGAGCATCTGTCTGAGCATGTGCATAACCCTGAGCATAAGACCTATGCTGTTAGAGGTTAGAGTTGTGCACTCAGGTTTTTTTTAACTTACTGGGCATCATGGAGGACCTTCCTACAAGTCTCACTCTTTGTTCTAACAGCTGCAACTCCTCACCCTATGGATCTTGAGGCCATACCGGGACTCGTTTGACGCATAAGCCCGTGTTTCTGTAGGACCCATTCCCATGCGCCTATTGACAGAGTCCTGGTCCCTGGAAAGCTGAACTGGCCATCTGGGCAGACTATTGATCTCTCCTGTTGGTTTTGCCCTTTGTTCCCAGCATTGGGAGCTCTTTTGTAATCCTTATTGTCATTCCCCCCCACCACCTCCTGTAAACAGGGGGGTGGAGCCGCCAGGGCTTCCATTCAAGCCAGTGATAAAAATGCCAAAAAGATGGGGCCAAGGACAGGTCCTGAAGGCTAAGCCCTATAGACTTCCAGGTGTCCGTTCTTCTGCCTGTCACAGGAGCCAAACACACTGACATTTCCTCATAGGCCCTTGGTACCTCCTGGCTCCAACCCATTTCTGGCCATCCAGTGTCTGAGGGACCAGCTGGGGAGTCTGGAGAGCGCCTGTGGAGCTGCACTCAGCAGAGCTGCATGAGATCGGCCGATTTCTACTTGTGTGGTTTGGGCTAAACCACTTCTGAGAAGCTGAGGTTTCCATGCTCAGGAGCAGACGTGAAACTCTCTGGCCTTCGACATAGACCCCGGGGGAGGGGGCTGATTCCACCCACCCTCTTTTCTGGGGCTGCCCCTTGGCCCTGCCTTTTGCTGTCCCCCTTTAGCAGGGGGAACTGGGCCTACTTTTCTTTTCATTCCCACAGAGCTAAAGAAAGAAGTCCATTCCGGCTCTTTATCCCTGCGGTCCTGCCCGTCATCCCTACTCTTCCTCAGGCTGAGCCCCGCTCTGGTTAATTTGGCCAGATTTTCTACACTGCCTTTCAAAATGGAGCCATTTCCGCTCTCCTGTCCTGCCTGCCTGCCCCGGCCGCGATGATTGTGGAGGGAATCTATTGCTTAACTTCTCATCCCTCTGAGGTCTCCATGACTGTCAAAGTACAAAGCCATGCACTCCCTCCTTCATTCCTGCCCCAGGAAGACGCTTCCCTGAGCTCACTGTCAAGGCAGGGTCCACGCGTTAAAGCCAAAGCCACTGTCATTGTCGAGCTATGTGCATGGGCTGGGACCCCACTCAGCCCAGCCTGGTGGTCCAAGGATGACTCATATACCCTGAGATGCTAGACCACTTCCATCCTCAAGTCCATGTAAAATGGAGGACGGGGTACCGGAAGCTCTGAGGGACAGCCAGAAGGGACCCTGGCTGTGGGACTCCAGCCAGCTTCTTTCTGCTGTCCCGCCAACCTTTCCCGGTTTAATCCCGCTCCTTTGCTCTCTTGCCGTTTTCTGGAAGGGAGGAGAACTAGCTCCACTCCAACCCTGGGACTCAGATCATCACCCTGCCTTCCCAGGCTTGTGTCTGCCCTGGGGAGTCAGACAGGTACGGGGACGGCTGTAAAGGGGGAAGGGAGAGGTATGGTTTCCAGGCACTCCATGATCAGGAAGTGAGTGCCATCCAGGAGGGTGGCATGTACCATGATGTACAGAGGTGAGGGGAGAGGAGGCCATGGGCTGTGCTGGCACAGCTCCCATGCAGGAGCCTAATGTCCTGGTCACTTGTCCCCAGCTCCCAGGCCCTGTCAGGGAGAGAGGCTGCTGTACCAGGCCAGACAGGAGAGCCGAGGCCTGGAATGAGTGGAAGCAGGGCTCAGCTCTCCAGCACCTCTACCAATCAGAAAGCACGGGCTCGGGGAGGCTCAGATGTCCTCCTCTGTGCCCGGGTCTCCCGTGTTTGCAGGAGGGAGAGGTGGGCTGAGCCTGGGATGCAGGACTGGGTCTGCCTGTCTCCCATGGGCCCAGCCCTCTGGAGGTGAAGGGTAAGCAGGCAGACCGGAGGGGCAGCAGCACAGTCTGGGGGTGGCCCAAGCCTTGCCAGCTGTCCCCACAGTACAGTGAATCGCAGGAGGGACTCCCCCAAGCCCGGGCCCCAGTCCCTCTCTGCAGAACAGGACTAGAGTTTAATATACACCTCACAGAAGATGGGGTACCCTGACTTGAGCCCCTCTGTTGGCAGCTCGGGCAGCAGCAGGGTCTCCCTGCCCAGGGAAGGACCCGGAAGTCCCATGATCTCTCTCAGTCCAGTGTCACACAAGCAGCTCATGGGACCTCGTGGAGCTAAATGAGCATGGAGAGGTGGGGCTGGGACCAACACGGGTGCGTGGACCGCGTTCGATGACTATGGTTTACCACCACTGAGACTCTGGTCATGAGTATTATTACTGAACTCTAAACATAACCCCTGCTTGTCTGGGGCACAGGGGTGCTGTCTTGTGGAAAGTTCTAGGCCAGGATGAGGAGCCCCCACCAGGAGATGAGGGGAGGAGGGTCTTAAGCAGGAGGCCAGCTGTAGAACACAAGACCCTAGTTCCCAGCCGTAGCCTGGGAAGGGGCTGAAGGTGGGTGGGTGTCCACTGGGGAGACTCACACAGCTCCAGCCCACTTTACAAATGTCAAAACTGATGCCCAGAGAAGTTACATAACTTGCCTAGCCACACAGCTAGGAAACAAGGGATGAGAATTCACACCCAGGACTTGGATCCTTTGCATTATCACCAGTCTGGAGACAGTGGGGAGGCCTCAGGCCCAGCTGGAAGAATGTCGAGCTTGTGGTTCTCCTGAGGGGGGTCTCTGCAGTGGCTACTCACCCCCACCGGCCCAGTGTCCAGCCAGCCTGGAGCTCCGGCCGTGAAGTGACGCCACCACCCCGGCCAGCGTGAGCTCCTCAAGGCCACCTCAGGGGTCAGGGACAGCTCGCCTCTGCTCCCGCTGACGGGCAGCTCCCTCTGCTGGACCCAGCCTGAGGCCCAGCTCAGACACAGGGATGCCCCTGTGTGTCTGCCCTGGTCCCTGGCAGTCCTTCCACACAGTCACATGGAGGGCACCTGCTGGCTTCTCCAAGTGTCTGGGGCAGGGCCCTGCACAGCACATGTTCTGGGTGACCTGGAACCTTCCATGGGAAGAGAACAGGAAAGGTGACCACTACAGTGCCCCACCACCACCACCAAGCTGCCACCGCTGGGTGCCTCTCCCATCAGACTGGAAGCTCCCTGAAGCCAAGGGCACTGCCTCCTCCTTCAGACTGAACGCTCCAGGCTTGCACCACCTGCTCCAAGGTGATAAACCATCTGAGCCCCCAAGCTAGCAGCCCCCCCGCCCACAGACACCCTGGGTACTTCTCGGCAGCCTGGCACACCCCAGGCCCAGGACAGCTGTTCCTGCCACTCTCCCCACCCTGAGCAGAGCCTACACTGGGCAGCGGTGGCGTGGGCCACCCTAACCTGGGCACCCAGAGACGGGATGGTGGGCAGCCTGAAGCCCAGGCCAGGGATGGGACGTGACTGCCCCCTTGGACTCGGCCCCAGGCTTGGCCATGAGGAAAACGATCCCTCAGGGAGGCAGGATGCCCAGTGACATCAGCGTACGTGCCTGGCCCCCGGCCTCGCTGCCCTCCCCCACCCAGCGCCTGCGCGCACACCGACCTTCACTGCCGGGCACCGCCCTCCCTCTGTGTGCCCGCGCCAAGGAGAGGGTAGTACCTGGGGCTGGGGCTACTCTCTGGCTCCTAATTGTCTAAGTGAGTACCTGGTGGGGGGCTGGGGGAGGTCCAAGGAGGCCCCCTGGCCTCAGCCCCCTGGAGTCTGGGCTTCTGGGTCAGGAGCCAGTGGCTTACTGGATGACCCTAGCTGGCAGCCCTGCCCAGGGGAATTGATTGTTCCCTGGCTCTGCTAGGCCTTCCTCCTGAGTACCTGGCAGGCTTCTGGTGACTGGGAGCCAGTGCAGAGGGCGCCTGGCTCCCGACTCCTAACCTGCTGACAGAACCACCAGGCAGGCCTGCATCCCCAGGGGACCAGAGGCCCAGCCAGGACAGCCAGGCCCAGCAAGGCCAACTCAGCCACCTTGGATGACCAGAATTGGCCTCCGAGGCCCTTCTGGAGCCTTGGGCTGCTGCTGTGCCCCCCTCAACCCTACCCAAGAGGATCAGAACCAGAGCTCAGCATCCAGACAGCATCCCACCCAGGACTGACCACGGGAGACCCTCAGAACAGCAGTCACAAATGTGTCCATTGTCCACCCACCAGTAAGTAGCAGATCTTGGTGTAGGTATACTTCGCTAGTTTAAATTAAGCACAGTACCAAGCACTGGTGGCTCACAACCAGTAATCCTAGCTACTCGGGAAGCTGAGATCTGAGGATTTCAGTCCAAAGCCAGCCCAGGTAAGAAACTCCATCAAACTCCTATCTCTAATCAACTACCAAAAAGCCAGAAGTGGAGCTGTGGCTCAAGGGATGGAGTGCTAGCTTTGAGAAAAAAAAAAAAAAAGTTCAGGGACAGCATCCAGGCCCTAAGTTCAAGCCCCAGGACCAACACACATACATCAGAATTATATACTCTGAGGCCAATGTTGCAGTGAGCCAGACATACAGTTCTAGCTGGGACATGGGGCCATTACCAGAACAGCAAGAAAGCCATAGTGAGCCTCCGTACCATCCAGCACAGCCCTGGGGTGTGGAAGGCCTCATACACACTGAGGGAGACCAGACAGGGCCTTAGCTACCACTCATCCTGCTAACCAGAGAGAACAGGTCAGGACAGATCACAACCTCTTATAGTTTGAGTGCCCCTCTCAACCCACACTCAGGAAGTTGTTGAAGAATTGAAGCCTTTTTGGATCAAGGTATTGACTACAATCTCTGACCACTAAACTGCAGGTCCAGTGTCAATTCCTAGGAAGCCAGGCTGAAATATAAAAACAACAACAAAAACAAACCAGGAGTTAGTAATGTGGAGTGGTTCACATCTATAATCCCAGACACTCAGGAGGCAGAGATGGGGGAGGAGGGTGTTATGTTTTGAGTCTAACTTAAGTAGAAAGTTAGTGGGACCCCTCCTCTATCTTAATCAATAAACAAGATGTGGTGCATATGACTATCATCTCAGCTACTCAGGAGTCAAAATAAGGAAGATCATAGCATAGGACACCCTGGGCAAAAACATAAGACCCTATCTGAACTATCATTACAGCAAAAAAGGGCTGGAGGCATAGCTTGATTGGTAAACCACTGCCCAGCAAGCAGGAGACCCTGAGTTCAAATCTCCAGTGTCCCTCAGAAAACAAGAATTAGAAATCTAAGCACCTCACATGGCAAGGAAAGATTTTGTAGAATTAGCCTAGTGACTTACTAGACAGCCAGCCAAGTGATACTCAAAAACAGTCAGCAATGTTAATCCTGCTGGTAGCAAATTAGAATTCAGTGTTGCTACAATGTATTGTCTAAAATATCTAATTTTAAACTACAACAACAAAAAAACCCCACAAGACATGCAAATGAACCGGGAAGTGTGATCCTCTCAAAGGAAAAAGAACAATCAATAGAAACCATTTCTGCAGTAGTCAGATGCTGCACTTGGCAGACAGACTTCAAAACAGCTATTATAAACATGCTCCAAGAAATAACTAAAGACATAAGGAAATATCCATCAAGTCATTTATTTACTATGGAGTATCAATAAAAAGATAGAAAAAATATATTTTTAAAGACCTTGAAATTCTAGAGGTGAAAAATACAATAATTGTAATGGAAAATCCTCTAGAGGATTTTCAACAGGATAATGTAAATGTGTGTCGTGTGTGTGTGTGTGTGTGTGTGTGTGTGTGTGTGTGTGCATACATTCACACACACACATGCATTACTATAAAGGGACTTGAACTCAGGGCCTTCCACTCTTGCTTGGCTTTTTTGCTCAAAACCGGTGCTCTACCTCTTGAGCCATACCTCCACTTCTGGCTTTTTTGATGGTTAGAGATGAAAGTCTTACAGCTTTGTCTGCCTGGGTTGGCTTCAAATCATGATCCTATCTCATCCTCCCTAGCAGCTAGAATTTTAGGTGTGAGCTACCAGTGCTTGGTTTCAACAGCATCTCAAACTGGAAGATAGAGAATGAATAAACCTAAAGGCAGATCAACGAGATCAGCCAGGATGAAGAGCAGAAAGAAGAAAGAATGAAGAAATATAAAAAGCACTTCAGAGGCTGGCGAGTGGAATGTCATGAACCATACCATCATTCACTTAATAGAAGTTCCTGAGAAGGGAAATGGTACATATTTGAAGAAACAGGGGTTGCAGGTGTGGCTCAGGTGGTAGGGTACCCGCCAATGGGCAAGAAGCATCAGATAACAGGTTCAAGTCCTGGTCTCAGGACTTAAAAAAAAAAAAGAAGAAGAAGAACATATTTGTGGAAATAATGGCCAAAAATATCTGCAGATTCAGTGCGAAACACTGATTAACATATCTAAACAAAAGTCTCAGTAAGCCAGGCACAAAAGAAAATCCGTAAATATCATGCAACAGTAGAAATACAGAAATAGAGAGACTCTTGAGAGCAACAAGAGGAAAAAAATCAAAACTACATACAGCTGATTTCATATCAGAAACAATGGAGGCCAGAAGGAAGTGGGCTGGCATCGTCAAGGTGCAGAAAGAAAACCCAAAAACAAGAAGATGTCAACTGACATCGATAGCCAATAAAAACATACGTCAAAAGTAAAGCTGAAATAAAGATACTTCCAGATAAACAGAAAGTGGAAATGTATTGCTTACTACCCTTACTGAGCTGCCTCATAAGAGATGCAAAAGGAACTTAGGTTCAAGGATGTAATACTGGACCATAATTTGAATGTTCATGAACAAATAAAGAGCACTGAGAAAGGTAAATATTAAACATACTAGGTTTTGAGCTATATGCCTCATGTTTTCTTTTTTTGGGGGGGGGGGTCTGGTCGTGGGGCCTGAACTCTGGGCCTGGGCGCTGTCCCTCAGCTCTTCAGCTCAAGGCTAGCATTCTACCACTTGAGCCACAGCGCCACTTCTGGCTTTTTTCTTTTTGCTTATGTGGTGCTGAGGAATCGAACCCAGGGCCTCATGCATGCAAGGCAAGCGCTCTACCACTGAGACACCTTCCCAGCCCCTCGCCGCATGTTTTCTTATAAATTATTTTAAAGATATGAAATAGAATAAAATATTAAACCCACTAATATATGGTTTATAACACAAACAGGTGTATGACAATAATGAGACAGGGATGATGCTACACTGGAGCAAAATTTCTATAACTTACTGGAATTATTAGTATTAATTGTTAGTATTGATTAGTATTAATTAGACGTATATGCGATAAATTATAATGCATCTTGTAATTCTTAGAACTAATAATCAAATATATAAATAAAGAAATGTCAATAAAGTAATTTCAGATACACCAGGAAAACATTTAACTCCAAAAAGCACCACCTCAAAAGATCAGGAATTCACATTCAAGTATGCCAAGAATGCCCATCAGAATAGACCATATGCAAGGCTATAAAATAAGTTTTGATAAATTGAAAGGCTTAAAATCATATGGAATATGTTCTTCGACCACAACAGAATTAAATTCAAAACAAACACAGAAGAAAAAAATTGAGAAATCCATATATGTTTGGGTGTTAAATAAACACATTTCTGTTAAAGGTGCAGCTCAAGTGGTAGAGCTGAGCAAGTATAAAGCCCTGAGTTCAAATCCCAGTGCCACCAATAATTAATAATAATCTAACAACAACAACATTACCAAATAACTCATGGATCAAAACAATCACTAAGCAAATTTAAAACTATTTTGAACTAGATGAACACAAAGGAGCCAATCTAACATTTACAACACAAAGCATGCTTTAAACACTCATGAGCTGGGTGCCTCCTTCTTGTCATCTTAGCTACATGAGAGAGTGAGAATGAGAGGATCACGATTTGAGGCCAGCCCTGGAAGGCCGGTCTGTGACCTTTCATCTTAATGAAAAGAAGTTGGGCGTAGTGGCATATACCTGTCATTCCAGCTGCAACAGGAAGCCTAAAATAGGTGAATCATGGTCCAGTCACATACCCAGGAAGGAAGGGAGACCCTCTCTTAAAAAGTGAATAGCACAAAAAGGTGCTGGCTCAGCAATAGAGCACCTACCTACACGCAAAAGGCCCTGAGTTCAAAATGGTGATGCACCATCCACCCAGCCTGTACAGCTTTCAAATCCAACAGGAAGTGCTATGCCAGGAGGCAGGGCCTGAGCTCAGGACAAGAGTCAGAGTCACGTCCGTGAGCTTCTGTGGGAGTCTGCAGAACGGGAGAGGGGTGTGAGTTCCCATTCTAACCCTGCTCCTTAGGAGCTGGGGCAGCTGGGAAATGGCCGGGTCTTGGTGTGCCTGCCTCACTGGGCGCAGAGGGCCGGGCCCGGCATCTCCCGCTCTCTGCTCTCTGCCCCAGGTCGCAGAGTAAGCTGGAAGCTAGATGGTGACCGCCATGCCTGTGACCTTCGGCTTTAAAGGCATGTTCGAAATGCATTCTGCAGGTGCAATCAAGGCTCCTTCCTCTTCTGGTGGGGGAGAGGGGCAGGGGGAGGGATGGGGAGAGGGACAGGAGGGATCCACAGGGAACCTCCTGATCAGCCCCCCCCCCCAGCTATGTGGCTATGTATGCCCCTAGGCAGCCTATGGGATGCCAAGAGCCTGCCACAGCCAGAATCAGTGTGTCCTGCCCCCCCCCCCGGGGGGCACTTTGAGAGTGGGAGGACCTTCTTACAGCCCCTCGAGGGTTCCAGAAGGTCAAAGCTGCCCACAGAGGCCATGCCTAGCTCTTAACTAGGGTTTGGAAGAGGGAGGTACCACATGTGAACACCCACATCTCAGGCTCCGTACACAACGCCAAAGCAATGCTACTAGTTCATGCCTGTGTGAGAGAGCGAGACACAGAGAGAGAGAGAGAGAGAGAGAGAGAGAGAGAGAGAACAGACTTGAATCAGGGCCTGGGCGCTGTCCCTTAACTTTTTCACTCAGGCTGCTGCTCTACCCCTTGAGCCACAGCTCTACCTCCAGTGTTTAGTAGTCCATTGGAGATAAGGGTGTCCGGGACTTTCCTGACTGAGCTGGCTTTGGATTACAATCCTCTGATCTCAGCCTCCTGTGCAGCTGGGATTACAGGCATGAGTCTCAGTGTCCAGCTTAGTCCTCTTTCCAGAGGAGAAATCCAGGTTCCAGAACAAAGCCGTGCCGATGCTAAACTCTAGCCCTGAGCCCTGCGGAGACCTGGGGAGGAAAAGGAAGTCCTGGAACCTGGGTGTTGGTTGTGGACAAGTACAAATGAAGGCCAACCTGTGCCTCTAGCAGAATGTCATTAGGACTGCACTTCGCTGTAATTTAATACGAGGTTACCAGGTGCCTGTCAGCTTTCATTGTCTCATTGAAGCCACATGACAACCCAGGGGGTCAGGCACTGTGCCGATGGCTTGAGAAACAGTTCCAGAAAAGTCACATTTGAGCGATTCCTCTGGTGCCTTGTCTGCTCCCTTGGTAGAGGAAGATGGGCCGCTGGGGTGAGTTGGAACAGCCGCCCAGCGGCCCAGAAGAGAACGAGAGCAGGGAGCTGGCGGAAGTCCTACCTCATGTCTGCCCCAGTTTCCCCAGGCAGCAATGGGAGCCTAACATTCCACAGCTTCTCGGGACGGGCTGGCAGCCACCCCCCATCACGCAACTTTGGCCCCCTCCTCTGTTGGGGTCTCTGGGGGAGCGGCTCGCCTTTGTTCCTCAGGTATTGGGGAGCATCCTTACCCCCAGAGAGGCCGGCTGAGGTCATAGGTCTGTGCCCCCTCCGCAGGCCAGCGTGGCCACGCCAGCAGCCCCGTCAATCACGGGCAGCTGGCCTTTTATTTCCTAAATTAAAAGGGCTGGCGATTCCTGATTGAATTCCAGGCGGGAAGGTCAGCTGTGAGAGCAGCAGGCTGATTTCAATCCCAGGAAGCCAGGCAGGCCGGGAGGACGGGGTGGTATTATGTGTCAGGTGACAGTGGAGCCAAGGGTTACCTGCAGGCCAAGCCTGGTCCAGGCACGGCAGGAAGATGGCTACACCACGAGCCACCCTCACAAGCCCTGTGGAGATGTTGATCTGGATTAGAGACCCTGCATCTTCTACCTTGCCCTTCAGACAGTAGACAACCTGAACCACTGGACACGGAAGCCCTGCCTGCCCATCTATTGGTTAAAATCCCCTCTGTCACGTGGATTCCATCATACTTCTTACTTCCTACTGGCCACAAGTTTTGGTTTGGTTTGGTTTTTGGTGTTTGGCCTTGGGATATATGTCTGTGTGTACACACAAGTGTGTGCTGGTCCTGGGGCTTGAACTCAGGGCCTGGACACTGTCTCTGAGCTTTATTGCTCAAGGCTAGCACACTACAGCTACAGCACCATTTATGATTTTTTTTTTTTTTTTTTGGTCAGTTGTGGGGCTTGAGCTCAGATTCTGGGCGCTGTCCCTGAGCTCTTTTGCTCAAGGCTAGCACTCCAGCACGTTGAGCCGCAGCTCCACTTTCTGTTTTTGAGTGGTTAATTGGAGATGAGCTTCTCACAGGGACTTTTCTCCCCAGTCTGGCTTCAAACGGTGATCCTCAGATCTCAGCCTCCTGAGTAGCTAGGATTTCAGGTGTGAGCCACCAGCACCTGCTTCACTTCTTCCTTTTTACTGGTTGATTAGGAATAAGAGTCTCATGGATTTTCCTACCCATGCTGGCTTGAACCCATGATCCTCAGATCTCAGCCTCCTGCATGGCTAGGATTACAGGTGTGAGCCACCAGCGCCCGGCTGGCCACAAGTCCTTCATGACTTCTCTGAAACCCCACATTGGACCTTCAGAAGACAAGAAGGATGCAATGAGGCCTTGTTCTGGAGTAGGATGGGACAGTCCGTCTGCTTGTCCTCCCCCTGAGGCTCCAGCTCAGAAGTGTTGTAAACTTTTAGCGCCTTCCCAGGGAACAGAGCAGACTGGAGATTGGGTTGCAGGCAATCCTCCTGACCATGGGTTTGGGCCTCTGTTTCCCCATCTGTACACTGGGCAACATAGCTCTGGGCTTTGCTGGTATAGGCCTCCCTGGCTAGCCAGGGCTGGGATGATGCTGCCCGCCTGGGCTGGCACGGAGCTCCATCCTTATATAACCACAGGGCTCCAGCCAGGAGCCCGGCACAGCTGGGACTTAAGTCCTATCCAGCATGGAGGACGGAGGAGCTTGGGAGGAAATAGGAGAAGACACGGGACTGGGCCGGGAGTGTTGCTCAGGGGTAGAGCACATGCCAAGCACGGGAGAGGCCCTGGGTCCCATCCCAGCTGCACAAGAATCAAAAATAAGCTGGTGGTGTGGCTCACGTGGTAGAGAGCCAGCTGAGCAAGCAAGCTGAATGAGCTTGAGTCCCTGAGTTCAAAACCCCAGTAGCATCACAAAGAAAGAGGAGAAGGAGTACAAACTAGGCACCGGTGGCTCACGCCTATAATCCTAGATACTCAGGAGATGGAGATCTGAGGGTCAGGGTTCCAAGCCAGCCTGGGGAAGGAAAAAAAAGTTCTCAAGATTCCATCTCTAATTAGCCAGTGAAAAGCTAGGCTAGAGGCATAACTCAACTGGTAGAGTACTAACCAAGCATGACACCCTCATTTCAAAGTATAGTAATGCCAAAAAGGAGAGGGAGAGAGAGACAGAGAGAGAGAGAGAGAAGATGAAGAAACAGATTTGCCTGTGGAGATAGGGGCAAAGGTAGATGTGAGGAAGAACTAACTTGGGGTATTCTCAGAGGTAGTCATGTGAAGCTCCATCTTCTCTCTGTGGGTCTTCCTTAGATACAGGGATTGCTCTAAAGCTAGTGAGACTGAAATCAGACCTGGGAAGGGCTTCCTCATGGTGAGTAAGAAAAGGAAGGGGGTTCACGGCCTGCTCACTGCAGTGGGGAGCCGTGGGCCACACCCCGGGCAGCAGGCGGGCCTCGGACCTGGACGGGAGCGGGTTCTCGGCACGTGCGGTCTTGAGCAGGTCTCGCCCTCTCGTCAGCCGGAGGCCGAGGATGCTACCCCAGCAAAGGAGGCAGGGACAGGTTCGCAGCTGGGAAGTCCTTCTTCATGTCTGTCTGAGGACATGGTTGCTGAGAGTTGGCTTTGCTGCCAGCCCTCTGTAGCAGTGAGTTCTGCACCTGAAGATTCAGCCCACTGAGGATTGAAAAGAGTTTTCTTAAAATTGCATCCGTAAGTTCTGTGGCCCTGGTGGCTCACGCCTATAATCCTAGCTACCTGGGAGGCTGAGATCTGAGGATCACAGTTCAAGGCCAGCCCTGGCAGGAACCTCCATGTGACTCTTATCTCCAATCAACCAGCAAAAATCTAGAAGTGGAGCTGTGGCTCAAGTGGTCGAGCACCCACCTCAAGGTCCTGAGTTTGAGCCCCAGGATGAGCACAAAACAAAAACATTGCACCTGTGGCAGGCACGATGATGCATGGCTGTGAACTGGGCACTTGAAAGGCCGTGGTAGGAGGACCATGAGCTTGAGGCCAGCCTGGACTCTATAGGGAAGCCTGCCACAGCACCCTGGACTTCACTGTGCAGACTACAGCTGTGCATGCAGAACTTCACTGTGCAGACTACAGCCGTGCATGCGGAACTTCACTGTGCAGACTACAGCCGTGCATGCTGGACTTCACTGTGCAGACTACAGCCGTGCATGCGGGACTTCACTGTGCAGACTACAGCCGTGCATGCGGGACTTCACTGTGCAGACTACAGCTCTGTGCATGCGGAACTTCACTGTGCAGACTACAGCCGTGCATGCTGGACTTCACTGTGCAGACTACAGCCGTGCATGCGGGACTTCACTGTGCAGACTACAGCTCTGTGCATGCGGAACTTCACTGTGCAGACTACAGCCGTGCATGCGGAACTTCACTGTGCAGACTACAGCCGTGCATGCAGGACTTCACTGTGCAGACTACAGCTCTGTGCATGCGGAACTTCACTGTGCAGACTACAGCCATGCAGCAGGGCTGGCCATGTGTGCTCTTGAAAGTTCTCTGAGGCTCCCAGGGTGAATGGAGACAGGAAGGCACCCAGGGCAGCCGGGCAGGCAGTGGCAGGGACTGAGAGGCGGCGCCTGGCTCGTGCAGGGAGACATTGAGTCAGCAAGGCAGGGAGGAGGGGGCGCTGCTGGCCGGGGTGCAGCTGAGGAGGGCTCAGCTAGGCAGGGAGGGGATGAGCTGAGTTCAAATCCTGTGCTGGTTGGGGAAATCCCACAGGCACCCTGGGGAGGGGCCTGGGCTGCAGGAAGGACCGTGGCGGCCACGGCATGGACTCGGGGTGGCCGTAGAACTGTCATACCCCAGATTTGGTGCTCAGGGCATCCTGATGCGATCTGCTAGTGGGGAGAGTTTTCTCAGAAGAGGGGGCAGTGGAGAGGGAGGGAGGGGTGCGAGGTGACCCTACTCTTGCATGTGTAGCTCTGGGACTCCAGGGCCCATTACTGGGATCCCCTTTGCCACGTGGGGTCCCCCTGCCTCCCCCATAGCACCCACTGGGGGTCCTGTAGGGTGCACGGCAGCCTGGAGGATGGAGGAGGAGCAGAGGCACGCCGCCATGCCAGCATGAGTGCCCAGTGCAATCACAGGAAGGCCACAGTCTGCCTCCCAAAGACAAGGAAGAAGGCAAGTGCAGCGGCACATGCCTGTAGTCTCAGCTGCTCAGAATTTGAACTTGATCCTTGAGACCATGGGAGACATCAGAGGAGAGAAGGGAGTGACGGCTCGGGTCTCTCATGGGGCAGGAACCCCAGCCCCACAAGCCAGCCATCCCACAGCTGGTTTAAAAAAAAAAATCTGGGAATCACAGTGGGATAAAAATAGCTCTGGGTGGGAGACTCACCTGAAGCACAGGTAGAAAAAGTAGGTCATGACTGAGCCACCAGGGAGGTGAGCAGAGACAAGCAGAGATCCCCTCCCAGCCGGCCGCTGCCTCCCGCGCCCGCAAACATCCAGCCCCAGGCACATCTGAGCAGGATGCAGCAAGGCAGAAAGTTCTGGAACCAGCTCTCCAGGCCTGCAGGCCGCCCTTCTTCTCCTTTCCCAGCTGGTGTGTCAGGCACCCTCTGCTCCCCGCCTGGATGGCAGAAATCCACTTTCCAGAAGAATCTCAGAGCTTGGTTTCTTGGAAATATCACGTTCAAGACTCATGATTCATTTATGAGTTCATGATTCATTTATCTCTCTGCTGTTACTGTTTATTGAGCATCTTTTAACTCTATGCACTGTGGTAACCTTTCTCCAATAGGAAAACTTTTTTTAAAAAAACTATCTGAAATGTGTAATCCTAGCGACTCACGAGGCTGAGATCTGAGGATTCTATTTTGAAGCCAGCCTGGGCAGGAAAATCCTCGAGACTCTTTTCTTTCTTTTTCTTTCTTTCTTTCTTTCTTTCTTTCTCTTTTTTTCCTTTGCCAGTCTCTCGGCTTAAATTCAGGGCCTGGGCACTGTCCCTGAGCTTCTTTTGCTCAAGGTTAGCACTCTACCACTTGAATCATAGCGCCACTCTGCCTTTTTCTGTGTATGTGGTACTGAGGAATCGAACCCAGGGCTTCATGCATGCTGGGTAAGCACTCTACCACTAAGCCACATTCCCAGCCTTCCTCGAGACTCTTTATTACCAATAAACTACCAAAAATGCTGGAAGCGAAGCTTTGGTTCTGATGGTGGGAAGCTAAGGGACAAAGCCCAGGCTCTGAGTTCAAGCTCCAGTAGTGGCATACACATAAAATATTCTCATAAGGTGAAATTCATCTCTGTTTCCCTCCGGTGTCCAGCTGCATGGATCTGTGCCTATGGATAGATTGGTGTAACTACATCTTCCACCACAACCCGCAACTCCATCCTTCCTAAAAACTCCCTTGGGATCTCTCCGTAGTTACCCCTCTCCCCTCCCATCACTCTGGCAACCACTAACAACTAATATTTTCCATTTGTCTCCTCAAAATTGTCAAGTAGATGAAATTATACAGTGGCTGGCTTTTTTCACGAGGTGTGGATGTTGTTGAGACGCCTCCGGGCTTTGGCCTGTGCCAACGTTGCTCCCTTTTTACTATTAAGTAGAAGCCCACCGTGGGACTGTAGCTGGCTTCATTGACCATTCGTCCATGGAAGGAGAAGGACCTTTGAGTTGTTCGCAGTGAGGGGCTATTCCATGAAGCTGCTCTGAGCATGCGCATATGGGACTTCCGGTGACAAGAAGGTCTATTTCTCCAGAATAAACGTAGTCATGTGTTGTTTAGAAAGTGCACCATGAAGTGCTTTTGTCCTTGTGTGTACACCATGGAATGTGATGACACAAACTGTAGGTGTAGCCTCAACACCGGGGCGCCCCCATGGAGCACCCCATGGCTCTGGGGGGCTGCACAGCAGTGCTCCTGGCTACCTACCCTAGGCATTGGAACACAGTGGGATTCATAGCTAAACATAGAAAAGGTGCCGTGTGTGTGCAGGGTCAAAGACAGAGTTTTCAGGCGCCAGTGGCTCACGCCTGTAATCCTAGCTAATCAGGAGGCTGAGATCTGAGGATCGCAGTTTGAAGCCAGCCCCGGCAGGAAAGTCTGTGAGACTCTTATCTCCAATAAACCACCAGAACAAAAAGAGGGAAAGGGATGTGTGAGTCAAGTAGAACACCAGCTTCAAGTAAAAAAGCTAAGGGACAGTGCCCAGGCCCTGAGTGCAAGCTCCCTCTCCCCCAGTACTGGCACACATACACACACAGAAGAAACCCAATGAAACGGCGATTAAAAAGTCTACCTTGTGTGGTGAGCCCTTGGTAGCATGGCTTATTCTCACTTATTACACCCAGCCATACGCGTAGATCAGGTTAGTACCAGCACTACCACAAACACGTGGGTGACGCCTTGTGCTCTGGCGTTGCTATGGTTACAGCAGTCTCTGGGGCGTAGGAATTTCCCAGCCCACCATTGGCCGCGCGGTCTATAATCAAGCTGAGCATCATTAGGCGGTACATGACCACATGGGCGAGTGGGACTGCTGGGTCAGACAGTAAGTGTGGGTTCCACTTTACAAGAAACTGACGAAGCATTTTTCCAAAGTTGTCTGTACCCACCAGCAATGTGTGAGTCTCAGTTCCGAAGCATTCTTCCCAGCATTTGCTCTGGTCAGTATTTTTTTTTAATTTAATTTTTTGTTGACTTCACACTCCTGAGCTTAAGTGAGCCCTTGCCTCTCTCCCTCAGTAGCTAGGACTGCAGGCACCCGTCACGATGCACTGCAGTTTGGTTTTTTTATTACAGTTATTCTGATTGGCAGATAGTGCTATGCCTGGTGAGTGTTGTTACAAGCTATTCTGATTGGCTGGTAGTGCTATCTCATCCTGGACTTGGTTTGCAGTTCCTTGATATTTTGGTTGTTGATATATTCATTGTCACCTTTCTGTTCTTCTTGGTGAAGTATCTAAACAACTCCTTTCCTCACCCTTTAGTTGGGTGGTTTCTTTTCCTATTGTTGAATTCTAAGAATTCTTTGTGTATATGCTAGGCATAAATCTGACATGTAGTATTAAAAATCTGTAGTTTGCTTTGGAAAATGTGGTGCCTTTACTCGGTTGAGTCTTCAATCCATTAATATGGTATGCCTTTGCATTTGTTTAAGTCTCTATTGATTTCTTACTAGACCATTGTGTGGCTTTCAGTACCCAGATTCTGCACCTCACCCTGCTTTCTCCTCCAGACAGTCACCCTGCCAGGCAGGGGTTTATGTCACACATCTGGTCCTTGTCCGTGTCACACACCGAGCCTGTACCAGTCCTCATTAAATGTCCCCAAATGACATCTCTTCCTCCCTTATCAAGTCATTTAATCTACTGCAATCTCTGCCTAGTAGGAATTACTCTCCTCGCTTCACCGAGGAGACAAACCAAGCCTTGGAAAGGAAGAGGAATAAATAGAATTCTAAGAAAACTCCCAAGATGTCCACCCGTGGAATGCACACCCTTCAAATCCTCCATGTGGGAGACTCCAAGAACAGAGTGAAATACCATATCTGTACTTACAGCAATGATACAGCGAAAACAGAGGGATTTCACATGCATAACGAGGTCCCTCCTTAGCTAGCTCTAAATGAAACACAAGATTTTTCAGGAGTGGGCCTGACCTAATCAGATGCATCTTTTTTTGTTATTGGTTGTGGAGTTTGAACTCTGGGCCTGGGCGCTGTCCCTCAGCTCTTCAGCTCAAAGCAAGTGTTCTACCACTTGAGCCACAGCATCAGTTCTGGCTTTTTCTGTTTATGTGGTGCTGAGGAATCGAACTCAGGGCCTCATGCATGCCAGGCAAGCACTCTACCACTGAGCCACCTTCCCACCCACCCCACCCCCAGCTGCATCTTTTAAATGTGGACCTGGAGCAGCAGAGATGTTCTTCTATTGGCCTGGAAGGTGACCCGGAGGGCATCGCACAGGGGTAGGAACGGAGGCCCTCAGTCCCAGAAATGCAGATGAGAGACCCAGAGCAAAAAGCAGCTATGCTGTATCCAAACTTCTAGCAAAATCATATGCTAGCCAGCGGGCGTGGCCGGGAGCTGCTCCACCTGTGGTGGAGTCCCTGCAGGTTCCCGTGTCCGATCCTCAACCGCATTTGTGCAGCAGGTGTCCATACCTGTCTTTTTTGTCTCTGTCCCCTGTATACACAGTGTAACAACGCTTCACATGACACCTTCGTAGGGTTCCATAGTCTCAGCCTGCGACGGAGCATTTGGAATATGAGACAGGAAAGATACCAGATATGTTCAAACTGCACACCATTTTATAGCAGGGACGTGGTGGCCGTGACTTTTTATGGGTTTGTGGAACCAATCCCTCACGGATGCTGGAGGTGACTGTAGCAATTTGTTACCCAGCAAGAGAAAACAAACACAGCCCTTTCCTTTCCCAACTCGGGGACCCCACAGACCCCGGGCTGCAGCTCCAGCGCTCCACCACGCGTGTGTTTCTTATCGCCCTCTTTGGGAGAGTCTTCACAGTTCATCATGCATTTTTTCTTTTTTTTCTTTTCTTTTCTTTTTTTTTGCCTGTCCTGGGGCTTGACCTCAGGGCCTTGGTGCTGTCTCTGAGCTTCTTTGGCTCAAGGCTAGAACTCTACCACTTGAGCCACAGTGCCACTGCCAGCTTTTTCTAAGACATTTAATGGAGCTAAGTCTCACAGACTTTTCTGCCCAGCCTGGCTTGGAACCATGCTCCTTGGATCTCAGCCTCCTGAGTAGCTAGGATGACGGGCGTGAGCCACCAGCGCCCGACTTCATCATGCCTTTTGCTTTATTATTATTTTTTATTAGGATCTCAGGCTTACAGAATCCTTGGAGCGTTGCAGTCTTTATGAATGGGCTGAGCCCGCTTTCATTCACATTGTTAAGTTAGTTGGTTTTACTAATGTAATAAACATCCAGAAACACAACAGCCAACCCTGCCAGTAACCCCCCACCCCCACTCCTACCCCCACCCCCACCCCCACCCCCACCCCCACCCCCAGGCCATCTACCACCCAACACTCCACACTGCAGAGCTGAACTGCACACACATAGGGGCCACCTTGTGAAGTTTTGACTTGGAATGGTTGTTAACTCCACAGAATGGGAGCATTGTTTAAGGTCGAATTGACTCCTTCCTGTCAATTTTGTGTTGTCAAGACTCATCCCAGAAGCCAGGCACTGGTGGCCCACGCCTGTCATCCTTGCTACTCAAGAGGCTGAGATCTGAGGATCACGGTTTGAAGCCAAGCCCAGGTAGACAAATCTGAGAGACTCTTATCTCCAATGAACCAGGAGAAAGAAAGAAAGAAAGAAAGAAAGAAAGAAAGAAAGAAAGAAAGAAAGAAAGAAAGAAAGAAAGAAAGAAAGAAAGAAAGAAAGAAAGAAAGAAAGAAAGAAATCCAGAAGTGGAGCTATGGCTCCACTAGCCGTGAGTAGAAAAGCCAAGCAAGCGTGTGAGGTTTCTTCAAGCCCCAGCACTGGCACAGAAAGAGAAAGATAATAAGAAGAAGAATCATCAGATTGCGGCGTGTGGATGAGGCCTTGGTTTTGGCCACTGTCTAACATTTCGCCATGTGAGCCCACAGCGCCACCCGCTCATCCACCCTCGGGCTGCCGGGGGCCTGGCTGCCCAGCGTTCCCTACTGCGCACAATGCTGCGCTGTTTCTCATGCAAGTCTCCTGGCTCCGCAGTTTACATCTCAGAGTCAAATTCTGCCTAAATAAACCAAAGGGGAAGGATTATGTTTCTGGGTTAGAGGGGAAACAGGAGCCTAAAGAAACTTCTTGCTAGGGACCCGCCCTCGGCGGTGCCCGCCCCAGGCCGCTGCTTCCAGGGGGCTCATGCAAAGGTCCCCAGCCTCACATACTCAAAGCCAGCACCAGGGCCCCTGCCACCCACCCAGGAGGTTAGCTTCCACCCACCATCGCTGTGGCCATGACCCCAAAGATGCCTCTTTGCACCCTTGGAATCCTCCCCCATCCAGACCACAGCAGGCCCCTCATGACAGCGAGAAAGAAAGACAGAAGGTCAGTCAAGGGCGAAGGGAGACACAGCCCAGGCTGGCCCCTGCCCAGCCACGCCTCACTGGGGATGCTGATTGAGTCACCAACCTCTGTTTGGACCAGTGTGTCTTCCCAGGGTCCCAGGGAGATGCCCACCCTATGAGATTAGAGCTCTGATATCCAGTGGGTTCATGGGGGGAGAGCCTCAGATGACTGCCATGAAGAATTCTGCCCAGGGGCTGGGAAGGTGGCTCAGTGGTAGAGCGCTTGCCTTGCATGCCTGAGGCCCTGGGTTCGATTCCTCAGCACCACATAAGCAAAAAGAAAAAAAGCCGGAAGTGGCACTGTGGCTCAAGTGGTAGAGCGCTAGCCTTGAGCTGAAGAGCTGAGGGACAGCACCCAGGCCCAGAGTTCAAGTCCATGATTAACTAAAAAAAAAGGTCTCAGTTCCTCCCCATGTCAGTTAGGTAACTAGGGAGCTGTTAGAGGAGTGTGTGTGTGTGTGTGTGTGTGTGTGTGTGTGTGTGTGTGTACATACACACATGTGAACGCATGTGCATTTGTGCCAGTACTGGGGCTTGAACTCAGGGCCTCCTGATCTTGCTTAGCCTTTTTTTTTCCTCAAAGCTGGCTCACTATCACTTGAGCCATGCTTTTACTTTCTGGCTTCTTGTTGGCTAATTGGAGATAAGGCTCTCTGATTTGTCTGCCTACAGTGACCTTGAACCATGATCCTCAGATCTCAGCCTCCTGAGTAGCTGGAATTACAGGAGTGAGCCACTGCCTCCCAGGTCTTTAACTCTGTTTGCCCATCCATAAAGGGTGACAAAATGCACCATAGTTAGTGGTTCTTGGTTAAGAGCACACTCACTGGCCTCTAGTCTTGTCTCTGCCTCTCACTGGCTGTGTGACCTTGGACAAGTTACTTGACTTGACTGAGCTTCCATTTCCTAGGCTGGAATGGACCTACCTTACAGGGTTGTGGTCGAGGTAACATGTGATGTTGGCCAAACAGTGTGGGGTGTATAGGAGGTGCTAAGAAAGAAGGGCAACACCATCATTTGTTTTTGTTCCTTTAGCTTTATAGCAGGGAGGGGAGGGGAGAGCGCTGCGAGGGAGCCAGCGCGAGGAGGAAGATGCCCGGGAAGGCACCACTGACAGCTGTGGCTGGGACCCAGGCTCGCCACTGCGCCAGGGCCTCTCAGGGGCCTGTGAGGAGGCAGCTGGGGAGGGCTGGGCTGTGCGGTTCGGCTGGGGCAGCGTGTCCTTCTCCCCAGGGACATCTCAGCACCCCCACCCCCACCCCAGGAAATCTGTCCTCACGGACACATCTGTGCTTCCTCACAGCATGGCGGCCTCAGGGCTGGAGCGGAAGTGCAGCCAACCAGGGGCATCGTCATGTTCTCGGGCCTCAGCTGCAGATTCAGGCAGTGTCTCTCCTATTGCATTCTGCCATAAACTCACCCAGATACAAGAGAGATGGAGAGATGGTGAGGCAAGGTACAGAAGAACAGGTCAGCATGGGAGATCTCCAGGAAACACCTGACACCCACACTCCCTAGAGCCCCAACTTCTCGCTCCTGGCTGGGCTGAGACCATCAGTGGTGATAAAGTCCCAAGTGCCTAGAGACACAGCCGCGGGGGGGTGGGGGGAGGGCCGGGCAGCAGAAACAAGGTGGTCATGGGGAGGGACACCAGGAGAGATGGCTTTGGTCCCTTCCAGCCCGGCAGGGTGCGATCCCTGACCCAGAGGCACCCAAGCTCAGGCCTGGTTCCCAGCGTGTGCAAACCTGGATCCCTCCCCATCCACCCTCTGCAGGAGAAAGAAGGAAAAAAAAGAAGGGGGAGCACTTGGAAAATTCTTTTGGTCAGCTGATGGATTGAAGAAGACAAATTGAGGTCAAGCTTGGGAAGCGTGGCTCCCACATCGGTACAGCAGCCAAAGGCAGCTCGCCCACCTCCAAGGGCGGCTTCAAGATGGTGGTGCCTGCGTGCCAGGACTGTGACAGGTGTGACAGGAAGTGAGGGACGCCAGCGGCCTGGCCGATCCCCCAGGGAGATGAGTGTCAGAGGGAGGCCCACCCCCACAAAACTTTCCAGGGGGCCCAGGCTTGACCAGCGGGGGATCTGAAGGCTCATCTCCACGTTTCCAGAGTCCCTCCCAGTCAGAATGGTGAAGATGATAGAGTCTGATACAGGACAGTGGCTGACAGTGACTTTGGGATGGGGAGAAATGGGGTTTGAACTAAGGTCCTCAAATCTGCTCAGCAGATACTCTTCCACTTGAAGCTCTTCGCCAGCCCTTTCAACAGTGGTTATCCATTTGTTTTAGATAGTGTCTTGTCTTATGCCTGGGCTGACCTGGACTGTAATCCTCCTGCTTCCTCACATAGCTGAGGATGACAGGCATGTGCCACTGTGCCCAACCACTGGTTGAAATACTGTCTCAGAAACTGTTTTCCCCCAAGATGGCCTCAAACCACAATCCTCTGATCTTGGCCTCTCAAAGAACTAAGAGGACAAGCTTGAGCCGCTGCACCTGACTAACAATGGTTGGTGGTGGTCCCAAGTTCTTTTTTCCTACAACTAAGCAGAGTGTGAAGTTTGGGCCAAGAGCCTCAGGGTGCAGATTTGAATGTGGCCTTATTGCCTGTTGGCCATCGGGCCTCTAAGCCTCAGTTTCCTCAGCCCTGTGTGGAGGGGATGACTATGTAGCTTTTATTAAGGTTAGTGTAAAAGGAGTGTAATGGTCATTAGACACCAAGGGGCTTTGATTTTGCCAGGTTCCAGCCCATCCCCAGTCTGGTGACCAGGTGATCTCCTGTCCCAGAGGAGGGCATGGGCAGGAAGAGGGGGCTGACATTCCTCTTGTGGTCAAAGGGTGCCTTGCTCCCATGAGCTAATTATATATGCTAATGACTTGAAGGGCCGGGAAGAAGGCCCAAGCCCTGCCCCCAGGCATCAGGGTCTGAGGTTCTTCAGAGTTCACTGACATTGAGACAGCATCCCCGCAGGAGACAGCTGGCCTAGAACTGTGCTTTAACACACCCCTCCTAGGAGAGGGGAGGAGGGCTTTCTCCCATAGACTGTGCTCCCAATCTCCCTCCCTGGCCCCAAGAACCCAGTTCCTTCTTAGCCTGGTTTCCCCTAAGTGGAACCCCAATGGGTTGAGGGCTCAAGCTGTAGCTCACTGACTCGAGGAGTGAACCGGGGGCAGGGGTGAGGGATGAGGGTTAGGGAGAAAGGGGACAGGAAGGGAGCTGTGCCAGCCATTCGTCACGCTGTAAGTCACTGGTGCTGGTCCCACAGGTCTTATTTTGGAGCCTTAGAAGATGTCTGGAAGTGATGCCCTCAGTACACCTGAGTTGGGGGGGAGTAAATCAATTCACCAGAAAGACACTTGCATGCATATCTGTGCTTTGCATGCATACCTGTGCTTTGCATGCATACCTGTGCTTTCTGCAGCCCTGTTCACAGTAGCCAAACTGCAGAATCAGAGGAGGTACCCAACAATGGGTAAATGGATAAAGAAGTTGTAGAGTGTGCATGTGTGTGTATATGTGTACACACACACACATACACATGATGGGGTTGGGCTAACAGGGAGGGTGAATGGGTATGAATATGGTGGAAATAGATTATTCATGTATATGGATGTAAAACAGTGACATTTGTTGAGATTGTTTGGGGAAGAGGAGAAAAGAATGGAGAGTGAATGGGTGGAGGGCGGCGAGGCTGACTGGAATACATTGTATGGGTTATGGAGATGTCACAATGGAACGCCCTAGCTTGTATAATAGATGTATACTAATTTTTTTAAGTTATGCACAGAAATGGAGGGACAAAGAGTGAACAAATGCAGCAGTGATACTCACTGGACACTATGTTGAAAATGAGCTATGTGACTGTGGGTAAGGACAGGAAGCAAAAACTGGGCAAGAGCAAGGCAAGGGAGTGGCATTGTATCCTTTACCTGACTTACGTAGCTGTAACTCCTCTGTACACCACCTGTATAATAACAATTTTTAAAAAGCAGCGGGGAGGAGGGGAGTTATGCCATCAGGAAAGCGAAGTGTGTCCATGGGCTCTGTACCTCTCTATTTGGGCAACAGTACCGCCCTAGGCCTCAAGCCAAAGCAGGTCCTCGTCAGTGCCCCTTCGCAGGGCACTGCAGCAGAGCCGGAGCTGGCCACAGGCCGGGCTGTCCACCTCCTCTCCAGGCCATCCACAGTTTCAGCCGTGTCTTGCAGGGTCTGCTTTTCAAAGTTTGGAAACTATTCACTTAGGATCAGAGGAAGCTCAGGGCCCGGAAGTGAAAAATCCGAGTTACACAGCAGGGATTCTGAGCTCCAAGCCTCTCTGTCCAGCCTAGGGACCAGCCTGGCGTCCATCCTAAGTGCTTCTCTAGCCCGGGGATCTGGGGCCGGAAGGAAGCAGAGCCCATTCTGCCTAGATCTGCAGCCAGCCAGCCGCTGCCCCAGCCCTGTGGGGGCCCCTCTCCTCTCCCCACATTTAGTTCCTGCCCAGCCTCTGCCTTTCTTCCTCCCCCCCCGCCCCCCGCAGCATCTCCACTCTCTCCTGGCTCAGGATGTCCACTGTTTCCCAGGGCCACACCCCGGCGCCCTCCTGTCCGCCCATCCCCAGCCCAGACATTGGCATCAGCCTCCCTGGACCCCTGCTGTCTGGCCCTTTCTAAGTCTGTTTGGGGCTCAGCCCAGATCAGCAATTACAAGCATCCACTTTTCCTCCTCACTCACACAAGGTGGCCATTGTCCACTCAAAGGAGGACCGCGGTGGTCATGTGGCGGCAGAGGAAGGATGTTCGGGGCTGCCTGTGCCCCTCAGCGCGTGGCAGGGCCCCGCACCATGGCGCTGCCAGTGAGGCCCACACCTCCATGCTAGGTGCTGAGAGCAGGTGTGCAGGGCACAGAACGGGTGCACAGATAGGTTCAGGCCAGGCTTGCAAGGGCGCAACCCCCTCCTCCTTCCTCAGCATCCACAGGGGGTTGGCTCCTGCTAACACTCTTATAGAAATGGCGTATTTATTCAGGCACCTGTGGCTCACATCTGTCACTTTAGCTACTCAGGAGGCTGAAATCTGAGGATTGCAATTCAAAGCCAGCTCAGGCAGGAAAGTCCATGAAGTTCTTTGTTGTTGTTGGTGGTGGTGGTGGTGGTGGTAGTGGTGGTCGTGGGGCTTGAACTCTGGGCCTGGGCGCTGTCCCTGAGCTCTTTAGCTCAAAGCAAGCACTCTACCACTTGAGCCACAGCACCACTTCCAGTTTTCTAGTGGTTTATTGGAGATAAGAGTCTTGTGGACTTTCCTGCCCGGGCTGGATTCGAATCACAATCCTTAGGTATCATCCTCCTGAGTAGCTAGGATGACAGGCATGAGTCACTGGTGCCTGGCTCTGTTTAAAATTTTAATAAATAAGGAAGTGGCGCTGTGGCTCAAGCGGCAGAGCGTTCGCCTTGAGCTGAAGAACCCAGGGACAGCGCCCAAGCCCAGAGTTCAAGCCCCACGACTGACAAAAATAAATAAATAAATAAAACAATAATAATAATAATAAATAAAAACACTCTCCATCGCCTGGGGACAAGTCTCGAGTGGGAAGCCCTCGACCCTCTCTCCCAGGCCAGGTGCCAGACTGCAGGGTGGTCTGGGCATCTGGGGAGGCTCAGCTTCCCACCCTCCAGATGGCAGACCAGGAGGACCGAGGCAGTGGCCTGAGTTGTTTCCCCTGCAGGATGGTGACGCGTGGTCTCTGTCCCCTGCGAAGGCCACACCCACGGTGGGACCAGGGTCGTGGTATCTCTGGGCAGCATCTGGAACAGGATGTTTCACCAGCTGCCTCTCTGGCTAGCTGAGCTTGGGGGAAGGGGGGAATTACACAGGGAGAGAAAGAGACAGACAGACAGACAGGACCATAGGCCCCAGACATCTTGCTTGGCTAGCTCTACCCTATCTGTATCCTCAGGCCTCAGAGGAAAGCGTTCTGATGAGGTACTGGGGAAGGGATTCCAGGGGTCTGGGCGTGGTCTCCCTGAACATCAGAATTCCTTCAGCCAAGACATCCAGCCTGGGGTCTACAGACAAGGTCTCTAAGACAAGGCCCTCTAGTTTTGTTTGTTTACTTTTGTGCCAGTCCTGAGGTTTGAACTCAGGGCCTGGGCACTGTCCCTGAGCTTCTTTTGCTCAAGATTGGTGCTCTACCACTTGAGCCACAGCTCCACTTTCTGGCTTTTTTGGTAGTGTAGTCGTGGAGTTGTGAGTCTCACAGACTTTCCTGAGTGGGCTGGCTTGGAACCGTGATCCTCACAGCTCAGCCTCTTGAGTAGCAAGGATACAGGAGTGAGCAGTGCCTGGCCAGATTCTCTAGTTTTGCCTGGAAGACTACATGTTCTTGAAACACGGCACCTAAAAGGAAGGGGATGGTGCCTGGCGATCCTGGCTCACCTGGAATTAAGCCACATCGTCAGCTCCATTCCGCTGATGCCTCGCTGGTACCCATTCCTCTAGGGCCTCTCTGGGCAGCGGAACAGCGAGCTTTCTCAGGCGAGGCTTGGGGGGAAAGGCACAGAAAGCAGCCAGGCCTCTTGGGGCCAAGCCTGGAATCACCCGACATTGCCACCACTGGGTTTTTATTCAGTGCTGCTACTGGGGCTTGAACTTAGGACCTTTTGTTCTCACTCAAGTTTTTTCTGCTAACAGCTCGGTGCTCCATCACTTGAGCCATACCTCCACTTCCAGCTTTTTGCTGGTTAGTGGGAGATCTGAGTCTCTCAGAGCTGGGAGCTGGTGGCTCACGCCTGTAATCCTAGCTACTCAAGAGGCTGAGATCTGCAGATTGCCACTCCAAGCCAGCCCAGGCAGGAAAGTCCATGAGACTCTTATCTCCATGAACCGGCAAAAAGCTGGAAGTGGAGCTGTGGCTCAAGTGGTAGAGTACTAGCTTTGAGCAAAATTGCTCAGGGACAGCGCTCATGCTGTGAATTCAGGCTCCAGGACTGGCACACAAACAAAAAATGAGGATGGGGTCTACTTAGGAGTTCCACCATTTGACCCAGGGCCTCCTGCTTGCCAGGCAGGTGCTCTCTACCACTTGAGCCATGTGCCCAAGTGCAAGAAAAGCAAGATCTGAACAAAGATCTCGAGGTGAGCCACAAGGCCCGCTGGAGGAAGGCCATTCCGACAGAGGGAAGAGGCAGTACTAAGGTCCTGAGGTAGCAGTGTGCCCCACCTACCTGAAGAAGAAGAACGGAGCAAGTGCAATAGCAGGGCGCGACCTAGGGGGCTGTGCGGCTCCTGGCGCAGGCCTTGGCCTTGACTCTGGCGTGGGAGCAGAGGAAGAATAAGGATTGGCTTCTTTGTCCTAAGACCACTCCAGCTGTTGGGCTGGGCCTAGACTGCAGGGGACCAGGACTCAAGCCAACGCAGAGGCCCACTCCCCACCCCACCCAGCTACCCAGGGCCCCCCAGGCCCTCCAGGGCTGTGTTACCCAGAGGCGCCCCCACGGCTCTGCCACGGGACCCCCTGCCTGCCCACAGGGCTTGGGTTTCTCCTCGTCAGCTTCCCCACCCGGGGCTGGGAAAGCCAGCTTTCCAGAAAGATTTCATCATTTTCCATTCGGAAAAGTTTGCTGCTGCTGCGGCTGCTGCCGCCCACCTCTGCTGCAGCCAGTGCTGAGGCCCGGAGCTCTGGGCGCCTGGGTGGGACCAGGTGGGCCTTGCTTACCTGTGGCTACCTGTGACCAAACTACCCCACCCCTCAGATCCCACGGCCTCAGCCTGCCCGTACGCCTGTTCCGCCGTGGCACCCCTGAACCCCAAGTCTTCATCTTAGCCTGCTAGGACAGAGAGGGCCTTGTGGGAAGAGGGGGGCCCGGGCTGGGTGTGCTGCAGGCTCCCTCACAGGGGCAGAGCCAAGCTCCTGTCTTGAGAGCAGGGGAGAGACCTCCCCAAGTGCCTGCCTGCCATCCCGTGTCCCAGCCTTCCCCCACGGAGGGGCCTGGCCGCTGTGGTTTGCAGAGCCTGTGCATGTGTGCAGAGCTCCCTGTTTCCAGAGCCTGTTGGGTTATGGGGGGGGGGGAGGCGGCTGTGACGTTCACTTTGCTCTAAAAGTCCCCCCACTCTGACAACCGAGACCAACCCGGTTTCCTCTGCCCCACCCCAACCCTAAGTCACATCCTCCCTGAGTCCTTCCAGCTACCACAGTGTATTCCCCAATGCCTCAAGTTAGACCTCCAGAAACCTCATCACCAGCCTTCCTGTCCCCTGCGGCTCGTCACTCAGGGCTCTGTGTAGGTTGAGGTCTGAGGGACTCCGTCCCCACGTGAACAGAGGGGCAGCCGCCTGCCCTGCCCTGGGGCTTTAAAAAAAAGGGCATGAGAGGGGACAAGGAAGAAGGTGGCCCCCCCCCCCCCCCCCGCAACCGTGGGGGCGGGGCCTAGCTGTGGGGTGGGACTAACCATGGGTGGGGCTAGCTGTGGGGTGGAGCCTAGCTGTGGGGCGGGCTAGCCATTGGCTGGGCTGGTTGAGGGGAGGGGCCTAGCTGTAGGGCGGACTGGCAGTGGGCGGAGCTAGCTGAGGGGGCTCTCTGTGGGTGGGACTAGCCGCTGGCAGTGGGGGGCACTGGGGAGCGGCAGAGCCTAGCGCACCTCTCAAGTCTACCAGTCTGGGTTTCCTCGTCTGCCCCATGGCACGTGCCCAAGCTGATCCACCTGATGTCGCCCATGGAGAACCCTGTGACCATCAGTGCCAAGCACATGGCTGCTCCAGGTATAGGCTCCACAAAGAATCTTCCATAGAACCTCCAAGGCCTAAGAAGACCTGAGGCTGGGGTTCCCCAAGACAGGCACAGCTGCTCTTTGGAACACTGGAGTGGGGGAGTCATAGCCCCAGTCCTTTGGCAGGCCCCATCTGAGCAGGAGCCCCAGTTCCTACTCCTTCTGGGTTGACCTAACTTGGCTGTGAACCACTAGATCCATGCAGGGATGAAGAGCAAGAGGTTGCCAGGTATGACCTGCTTTAGAGGTCCTTCCCACTCGCAGATGGGGGGGGGGAAAGGGGGGGCAGGTGCAGGACAGGCTGGGGCTGGATGGCACCTACCTAGCCATTAGCAAGCAGGCTCATTTATTGTCATCTGTGGGGCCCTAACTCCTCCCAGAATCCTGCTAGTGAGCATCCTGTGTGCAGAGGTGACCCCTGCCCCAGTGGCCTTCCCTGCCCCAGACACTGATAGTGGCCCACAGGAGGCCCTCAGGGTGGGGGAGGAGGGCGCCTGATAAGCTGACCTTGCCCGGGCTCCTATTTTGGCTGCTTGGTCTGAGAGCCCAGGGTGGAGATGGGCCTGTGAGGCTGGGGCTCCCAGGCCCAAGGGACAGGCCATGTCTCAGGACATGGAAGAAAGGCCAGTACCTGAGCGCCTCCAAATAGCTCCTGCCACCCTGTGATCCCCTGTCTGGAAACCTGGCCTCCTACAAGGGAAGAGGAGAAGGAAGGATCAGCAACAACCCAAATCTACTATAACCCAATGTAGGACCTTTGAGTGGGTCAGAAGGCAGGAAAAGTGTCTTGAGAACAGCTTCTGGGTTGATGTAGGAAGTGGCTTTGTGTTTTAGAGACAGGGCTGAAGGCTTTGGGGGGGGGGGGGGCTGGTTTGACAGGTCCCTTTAAAATGCTTGAGCCAAATTTGAAAAACATCTATAGCTGGACACTGTTATCTCATACCTACAATCTTAGCTACTCAAATGGTTGAGATCTGAGGATTGAGGTTCAAAACCAGCCTAGGCGGGAAAGGTTGTGAGATTCTTATCTCCAATGAATGCCAAAGAGCCAGAAGTGGCTTAAGTGGTAGCGCCAGCCTTGAGTGAAAAAGCTAAGGACAGCACCCAGGCTCTGAGTTCAAGCACAAGAAAGGAAGGGAAGAGGAGGAAGGAAGGAAGGAAGGAAGGAAGGAAGAAGGAAGGAGGAAGGAAGGGAGGGAGGGAGGCAGGCAGGCAGGCAGGCTCAAAGCAAATCTGATACAATGTTCAGATTTATTCTATCTTAGTGATGAATACTTATATGTTTGTTGTATTGTTCTCTATTCTCTTACATGCTGACATTTTTCTCATGATAAAATCTTTAAAAAGAAAACAATTTTCTGAGCTTTGGATACCAACCCTTGCATGGCATTGCTGTGCGATGTTAGGCTCATGTTTAACCTGCCTGTAATCTCAGCTACTTGGGTTATGAAGGTAAGAGGATGCTGAGTTCAAAGTCAGACTCAGCAATGTTAGAGATCTTGTCTCAAAACAAAACAAACAAATGAAAAGACCTGGAGCATTGCTCCAGGGCTAGCGCGTTCGCCTAGCACGCATGAGGTCCTGGGTTCAACCCCTCCATGCAGCAAAATTTAAAAAAGACAAAAAAAGTCTTTGTTTGTAACATGCACATTGGGTTTGCGAAGGGTATGCTCTCAATCTCGGCCCTCAGTTTGCAGCATTTGATGATATTTCCTGGGTGCACAGACCCCCCGGCTCCTGCCTAGTGTTGGGGGTCACGTTGAATGCTGGGATGGGAAAAACAGCAGGATACAGAGCCGCTCCTAACAGGGCCAGGACATTGGTTCCTACCAGGAGCACCCCATTCTACAGCCAAGCCCGAGGCCCACAGCAAGTGCTTTTGGTCACCTTCAGACCCCAGGCTTTGAGGACAAGTGAGCGCTGAAGGCCAATCCCCTCCCACCTCCCAGTGCGGAGCCGGTGAGAGGTGAGAGCCCCGTGCATGTGGAGACAGGGATGGTAAGGGGAGAAGGCCAGCCTTCCCTATTTTGGGAGGCAGGAGGCAGCAGGTGGCCGGCTGGCACTGGGACATGTGAACCCTCCCTTCGGGAACCATGTGGCCAGCAGCAGGGCAGCCTGGCACTGCCCGGCACGGCCCAGACCCTGCGTGGGCCTGTCAGGGAGATCTGGTTTCTTTGCCACAAGGGCAGTCTAGAAGGACAAAGACCATGACCCCCCCACCCCAAAGTCTGCAGGAAAGCAAGCCCCAGGGACGAGAATGTCTGAGGGGCCTCAGCCCAAGTGGGGAGTCGGGTCTGATATTTGTTTTTAAATTTTCGATGTTTTGTTTTGATTATAAAGGTGATGGCGAGAGGGGTTACAGTTACATAAGTCAGGTAATGCGTACGTTTCTTTTTGGACAATGTCACTCTTCCCTTGCTCTCTCCCAGCTTTTCCCTCCGGTCCCCTCCCACAAGTTGTACAGTTCCTGTTCTGTATAGTGTCTAGTGAGTACCACTGCTGCATTGTTCCCCCTTTTTCCCTCCATTTCTGTGTATCCCCCTCCTCACCCTCCCAAAGACAGATAAACGAACAAATGAGGCAAAAAGAAAAGAAAACAAAAGCAATAACCAAGGGGGAAAAAAAAACCCAAACCTCTTGTTTCCAGTTGCTGGAGTGCATGTGGATAATATGATTTTATACGATCAGAGGCACATAGGCCTCTCCTTTGTATTCCTCCCCTGACAGTGTAGGTCTGATCTTTAAGAGAAACCAAAGCTGAGCCACGCTTGGACTGAGGCGGGAGCTGGCAGCCGGCCGGGGTGGCTCTGTGAGGCGGGTGTCGGCCTGCAACGGGGCAGGTCCCTGCAGGTTATTTTGGGGTAGGCAGCAGGAGCAGGAGACTTCCCAGCCCAAAATAGCCTTCCCTGGGTGTCATTCCCAAGACGTGCTCAATTCCCAGGCATGCTTGTCACACGGCTCTATTCCTCCTGCCCCTCCCAGTGGAGGGGGCAGGGCAGAGGGACAGCACAGATGAGCCTTATTTCCTAATCAGGACTGTAGAGGAGTCCCGTGCCAGTCTCCAGGGCCACCAAAAGCTGCCAGCCACTTGCCAAACTCCTCCTTCTGAAGGGGGCTGCCAACCCCCTCCCTTGTTCTAGGAAGCCCTCTAGCTCCACCTGCCTCCCTAGCTTATGGTCTGTCCTCTTTTGTGTCTGTGTGCCAGTCATGGAACTTGAACTCAGGGCCTGGGTCTTTGGCTGTACTTTGGCTGTTTTGCTCAAGGCTGGTGTTCTGCCACTTGAGCCACAGCTCCACGTCTGGCTTTTTTTTTTTAACTGGTTCATTGGAAATAAGAGTCTCACGGGTTTTCTTGCCTGGCCTGGCTTCAAACAGTGATCCTCAGATCTCAGCCTCCTGTGTAGCTAGGATTACAACTGTGAGCCACTAGCACCCAGTACGTTAAGTCATTTCTTGAGGTCTGGGGCTCCCCGTCAAACTGGGGGTGGGAGGAGTCCCTAAGGACAGGGAATATATCTCCCTGCTCAGCCTGGGGCTCTCTCAGGGCAGAACCTCCATTTCTAGAACAGGGGGAAGAAATTCATCCTGGGCTTAGGAGCTGGGGATGCCAGCACTGGTCTTGGTGCTACCCCTAGATGCTTGGTCCACAGATCCAGGTTCAAGTCCAAGCTTGGACATTTCCAGTTTCTACATTTTCCACCCAGACTCTCCCTGGGGCCTTGAAGAAATCTTTCCTTCCTCCAAGGACTGCTGAAGGCTTGAATGAGAAGGCTCGCGTAGTACAGGTGGAGGCTATAAAGAGAGACCAATTCTCTGGTTACTTGTGGGTAACCCTAGGCCCCATGACCCTGGACCAGGGCCCAGGGTGGCCACAGAGTGACCCAGGTCACTGACCAGGTCAGACAGCTCCTCAGGTTCTGGCCTGTAGCTCCAAGAACGTGAGCGTCCAGGGGTGGCCCTCAAGCAGCCCCCCTCCCCGACTTCAGTCCCCAGCTCCAGCCATCTCCAGTCCCCATCCTCTCCCTTGGCCACATGGAGGAGCTCAGATCCCCTGCACGGATGACATCTGGTGCGATATGACACTTCAGAGCTGGACAGGGGACACGGGCCAGGCCTAGACAGTATAAATATGTCTGGGGAGTTTACATTGTGGGGGGCCAGGAGGCCACCCCTGTTTATTCCCGGGGAGTTCACGGCCAGGTCACCACCCTAGGCCAGAGGCAGAGGGAATCCTTGGCTGATGGCCCTGACCCCAGGGAAGCTTGTAGATGTCACAGGCCACGCCCTCCGGACACACCCACAGATCGTGTGCTTGTATACTTGTGCTGGGGCTTGAACTCAGGGCCTGACATCCTTGCTTGGATTTTTCACTCCAAACTAGCACTCAATCACGTGAGCCACATCTCCACCTCCAGCAACTTGCTGGCTCATTGCAGGTAAGAGTCTCACGGACTTTCCTGCCCTGGCTGCCTTTGAATCATGATCCTCGGGTCTCAGCCGCCTAAGTAGCTAGGATGTCAGGTAGGAGCTACCCAGTGCCCAGCTGGATGATGCCTTTTGCACTTGGGAGTCAGAGTTCAGAGAGGTCTCTTCCAGCCTGGGGGATGGGGGACCCTGGGCCTCTCTCAGCCCTCAGCCCTCCCAGGGACTCAGCTCAGACTCCAGGGGACCCCGAGGTCAGGCCAGGCCCTGCTAGCTCACATGACTTAATGCTGCTTCTGAACTTGTCTGGTGCCTGACTTTTTTGACCATCCCCCACCTGTCAGCATCTTCCTGCAGACTGGCGCACCAGGACTGTGTGGACAGCCTGCGAGGAGGGTTCAGGCCCGCTGCACCTGCCCACTGGTCCAGGCCCTGAGCCCCATCCAGAGCTACCTGTGCTGCTTACAGTGACCAACAGACCAACATAAGGGACCGTCTAGGCCAGGCACCAGTGGTTCCTGAGTTCAAGCCCCCATACCAGCACACACATAGAAAAAGAGTGGCAGCCTTATACAGCTTCCACAGAATCCACTTGGATTCTGTGCAGGTAGGGAAACTGAGGCTGAGTCACTCCCAGGAGGTGGTTGAGTGAAGTACCCATGGGTGCTCAGCTGGTGACATCAGGATTCAAGCTAAGCTCTGGCTCTGACTTCCGCCCACAGCCCACCTCTTCCTCAGGAGCCAGCAAGTCTCCTGGGAGGGGAGGTCGCAGGGGGCACCATGCTGCCCGCAGAGGTCACCTTGGGAAGTCAGAGCGGATTGTCTGTGTGTGTTCTCACGCAGTAACAGCAACCCCAGCTGCTGTGGATGGAGCTGTTGGTCCCGCCTGCTTCCACACCGAGTGCTGCAAGCCCAGTATCTCAGGAACTCCTCGTTACACCCCTACGAGACATGCCAGCATTGGAAAACCCAGTTTACAGTTGGGGAGACTGAGGCACAAAGAGCTAAGGCAACTTTTCCAAGATCACTCCACTACGATCAAAATTAGGATTGGAACACAGAGCCACCTTGCCGTGGACAGGAGAAAGAGGTGGCAGCTGACGATGAATTTGGCATGGTGCAGACTGGTGGGTGTGAGTGTGATGGCACGCACGCACACACACACACACACACGCATGCACACGCATGCACACGCACGCATGCACACATGCATGCACAGGAGTCAGCAAGCGGGCATGCCCAGCTCAGTCACAGCCCAGCCCAGAACTGCAGGATGAATGAAGGCCAGGCTTCTGGCAAAGATGGGACATGGGTGTGTGTAGAACCTGCAAGGAGGGAGGATGAAGCCCATTCCCAACAGTGCAGGGCCCTCAGGGGTCCCAAGGCTAACCTCCCAAGGTCACTTGTGTGCCCTTGACCTCAGCATGTGTGCAGCTGACTTCTGGAATGCCCAGATGGTGACAACATGGTGGTTGGGTCGGTGTCGGGGCAGGGAGCCATGGGACAGTGCTGTTGGCAGAGGAGGTGACCTCGGTGGTGGAGGAGATGGCTATGGGGGAGGGGACAGCTAAGGTGTTGTTGACAGTGGGCAGTGGTGAGGATAAAGACAAGAAAGGAAGGTGGGCACTGGTAGATCACTCCTGTAATCCTTGCCACTCAGGGGGCTGAGATCTGAGGAGTGTGATTCAAAGCCAGCTCAGGCAGGCAAGTCCGTGAGACTCTTAGCTCCAGTGAACCACCAAACAAGCTGGAAGTGGAGCTGTGACTCAAGTAGTAGAGCACTAGCCTTGAGCAAAAAGTTCAGGGACAGCACCTAGGCCCTGAGTTCAAGTCATAGGATTAGCACACACACACCAGGAAGAGAGAGAGACAGAGAGACAGAGAGAGACAGAGAGACAGAGGAAGGAATGGAGGAAGGGAGGGAGGAAAGGAGAGAGGGAGGGAGGGAGAGAGGGAGAGGAAGGGAGGAAAGAAAGAAAGGAAGGAAGGAAGGAAGGAAGGAAGGAAGGAAGGAAGGAAGGAAGGAAGGAAGGAAGGAAGGAAGGGGAAGGAGGGAGGGAGAGAGGGAAGGAAGGAGGGAGGGAAGATCCAGCTCTCACTGGCCACTTGGCTGTTTCCCACAGCTCTTCACAGCTCACCCCACCAGCGCCACCCTGACCGCTGGCAGGGGGCATGAGGAGTCCACTGACCCACTGAGAAGTCACATCCTGCTCGTCCAAGGTCACAAAGCCAATCAGTGGCCAAAGCCCGACTGGCCTGGGCTCTCTGCCCTTAGTGGTTCCCAGCTTCCTCCCCAGGGAGGGTGGGGTGCCAGGGCAGCTCTGCAGCCATGCCACGGGCCGGGCAGCGCGGGGCCTGCCCGCACCCACACAGAGGGCCTCAGCCAGGAGTGGGGAGGAACAGAGCTGGACGGCGGAGGAGGAAGCCGCTCTAGCCCAGCCACTCAGCCCTCGTGCTGCGTGACCTTCGCTGAGCAGCGGCCAAGGCAGATGTCAGCTGCCAGATGACAGCAGGCCTGCCGGGCAGAGCGGCTGGAGCCTGGCAGGGGTCACACACACACACCAAAGGGATGAAGTCAGGAGCGGGAAATATTCCTGGAGTCAGAGAAAGGCTTCTCTGGGCTGCCATTCCTGGAAAGTTCCGCTCTGATTGGCTTGAGGCTGGGCCTTCTGCGTAGGCCCTTCCCAGTCAGCAAGGAGTTTATTAATAATACCCCTGAGCGTGTCCCTGCCCTTCCCCCTGCCCTCAGCCCAGGGGAGGGAGGAGGGGTCAGGAGAGAGGGTGAGGTCAGGAGCCTGAACGCTGATCTAAGTAGAAGGTGCAAATGCCCTGCACCCCCGGACCACACTTCCCTCCCGAGGCCCTGGAGCCTCCTCTGCTCCAGCCATAGATCGGGGCAGGGGGCTTAGGGCAAGGGTACAGGGGGCTTGGATGGGGGACAGATGATCCGTGGCCTACAAGCATGCCCTGTGCCTGTGGCCTGGCCAGAGGGAAGTTATAAGGAGCGTCTGGGGTGCTTAGGTGCCAGCTGGAAGTGCATGTAAACCAGCAGCTCTGCTCCTGGCACGTGAGTTCCGCCTGTACCCTTGTGAGCCTAGGTGGCAAGTGGGCGGCTCAGGAGAGTGAAGGTGTGAAGGCTCTCCCTGCACCAGTTCTGGCGATCATTAGCACCCAGAGCCCAGGTGTCCCGCCTCCGCCCCCCTGCACCTGCTGGCCCTGACCTCGTTAGGCCAGGTCCCTTTCCTAGGACTGGGGGGAGGGGGCCGGCACTCCTCAGCTTGCCTGGCAGCAGTCCTAAGGGCGGCAGGAGAGACACTGAACTTAATATAGGTGTCTCTGGTTTCCTCTGCTGCCTCTCCCCATCCTATGACCCTATGACCCAGTCCTGGCGGGGAGGCCTGGACAGAAGCCAGGATCACCTGGTTCTGTCACTGTGGGAGGCTCTGCCCCGCCAGGCATCCTCCAGAGAAGCCCCTGGCCCGGCTCAGCTCCTAGGAGTGAAAGAGCGCAGCCAGTTCGCAGTGACCATCAGTGACCCCAACCAGAAGGGGAGAGGACGCTGGGGACAGCTCCTTTTGACCCACCTCACCCTCCTTCCCCTTCCTGCCCACAGAGTACAGTGCCAAGTGAGGGACACAGTCTGAGGGGACTGTCATGTCACCTTTATCCACCCAGACCCGCTTTACCTGTCCTGACCATCATGTGCCCTCTGTGTTGGCCACGGGGTGGTTCAATGTCACATCTCCTGCAACTCTCTTTCCTTCTTCACTGCTGAGTAGTATTTTCTCAAATGGGTCTGCCACAATTCACACATCTATTCTTCTGCTGATGGATATTTGGGTCGTTTCCCACTTTTAAGTATTATCTTGAAAGCAGCCAGAACATCTTGTCTAGAGCATATTGTGTGTGTGTGTGTGATTGTGTGATTGGGGTGTGTGTGTGTGTGTGTGTGTGTGTGCTTCTAGGGTGGTCATGTATATTGCAGCATCTTAGTGGCTTAAACCAGCAGAAATGTATTTTCTCCTACTCAAGGCTGAGCCAAAGGGCTGGGAAGGTGGCTCAGTGGTAGAGTGCTTGCCTTGCATGCATGAGGCCCTTGGTTCGATTCCTCAGCACCATATAAGCAGAAAAGCCAGAAGCAGCGCTGTGGCTCAAGTGGTAGAGCGCTCACCTTGAGCTGAAGAGCTGAGGGACAGCAACCAGGCCCAGAGTTCAGGCCCCACGACTGACAAAAAAATAAATAAATAAAGGCTGAGCCAAATGTGTTGGCAGGACTGGTTTTTCTACTGGGCGCTGAGAGGTATGTTCCATGTCTCTCTCCTGGCTCCTGGTGGCTGCTGCAGTCCTCAGCATCCCTTGGCTTGTGGCTGTATCACAGGCTTTTCTCTTCTTTATATGGTCATTTCTGAGTCTCTCCTTGTCTCCAAATCACTCTCTCCTGCTAAGAATACAACCATAGCCTGGTGCCTGTGGTTCACACCTGTAGTCCTAGCTACTGAAGAGGCTCAGCTCTGAAGATCACCGTTCGAAGCCAGCTCAGGCAGGAAAGTCTGTGACATTCTTCCCCCCCCCCCCCCCCCCCATCAGTCATGGGGCCCAAAATCTGGGCCTGGACGCTGTCTCTCAGCTCAAGGCTCAAGGCTAGTGCTCTAGCAGTAGAGCCACAGCACCACTTCCAGCTTTTTCTGCTTATGTGGTGCTGAGGAATCGAACCCAGGGCCTCAAGCATGCAAGGCAAGTGCTCTACCACTGAGCCACCTTCCCAGACCCATCTGTGACATTCTTTTTTTTTTTTGGTCCGGTCGTGGGGCCTGAACTCTGGGCCTGGGCGCTGTCCCTCAGCTCTTCAGCTCAAGGCTAGCGCTCTACCACTTGAGCCACAGAGCCACTTCCGGCTTTTTTCTTTTTGCTTATGTGGTGCTGAGAAATCAAACTCAGGGTCTCAGGCATGCAAGGCAAGCACTCTACCACTGAGCCACCTTCCCAGCCCCCCCCTCCCCCACAGTCTGTGACATTCTTATCTCCAGTAAACTACAAAAAAACCTGAAAGTGGAGCTGTGACTCAAATGGAAAAGCACTAGCCTTGAGCAAAAGAAGCTCAGGAACAGTGTCTAAGCCCTGAGTTCAAGCACATGCAGAGAGACAGAGAGCCAGAGAGAGAATTAGGCCCACTCAAATCCAGTAAGATCTCATGTTTATTTTTATTTTTTCTTTTCTTTTTCTCATTCAGCTGATATTCTACCACTCAAGCCAGGCCCCCAGCCCAGTTTTTTGCTGATTAATTGGAGATGGAGGCTCTCAGATTTTTCTAACAAGCATGACTTCAAGCCACAATCCCTGAGTAGGTAGGATTACAGGCGTGAGCCACTAGAGCCTGGCTAAAGGGCTCATGCTAACTTGAACCTATTTTAAGTTAAAGGAAAAAATTCTCTGGCAAGCATGGTGGTGCCCACCTGTGGTTACCACCCAGGAGATTCAGGCTGAAGAATCACAAGGTCTAGATCACCCTGAGCTGTAGAGTAAGACCTTTTCTCAAAATCTAAAAAAGAAGGGAGGGAGGGAATAGGGGTAAGAGACAGAACCCGAATCAAACACAAATAAGCAACCAAATAAGCCTATTTCCGAACCTGTTCAGAAGATGCCAACTTACCACACCAGGGATCATGCGACCTGCTTACAAATGTGCATCCTGTGTGGGTGTGTGCCATATGCACTAGCCTAAGGTGGTTCCGTGTGCCCAGGCATGTGCCGTGACGGCTCCTCTGTGTGGAGAGTCTGACCGTGGCTGTGGCTGGGCTTGTGCATACAAGGGATGCATCCACGTGCTCCGGGTTCTTGGTGTGGAGTCCCCGCTGGACAGGCTGAGGAGGGTGGCAATGCAGGCTGGTGACAGCAGACTGAAGAGGGGTCAGCCAGCCAGGGGGCAGACGAGGGCGCCCTCAGGGCCTCATGAATCTGGAGGCTGGCTGGCGGTGACTGGCTCCGAGAGACCAGATTAGGAGTGGTCCATTGAGCTGGGTGTAGGAAGGTAGGCTGAGCCAGGGCTGCCCACAGCAGTGCTGTTCCCAGATCCCCTTCCAGGAAGGTTCCTAGAAGGCCCCTCCACCCCTGCTCCCACCCCCTGCACGCCATTTGCCTGATCGGGGAAGCGGTTGCTGACTCATTCTTCCCAGGGCCAGAAGCCAGGACGGGGTTACCTGTTGTGCCAGCCAGGCAGAGGTGGAGCAGGGGCACCAGCCCCCCCCCCCGCCCCACCTCCAAGCCAATCACACCCCCAAGCTCTGCCACACCTCTCTCTCACCTGTGTCCTGCATCTTGGCAGGGAACTTGATTCAGGAATCAAAGAAAGACCAGAGCGAACCTATAGCCAAGGAAGATCCAAGATGAGGGGGCTTCTCTCCTAGGGTGATTCTCTAAGGCAAACCCACCACCAAACCCTCCCAGCAGGAAACCAGAAGGGTCCCAGGAAGTGCTGTTGGCTTAGGGCCTGCCCTGCCTCACTGAAACCTCAAGGTCCAGTGTAAACGGAATTCTCATCAGTATCCCCACTGGACAGATGCCATCACTGGGGCTCAGGAGTCTACAGCGCGAGTCTACACATTTGCTCACATTTGTCCAGTCTCTCTGAGTGCAGTGGGGCTTGAACTCAAGGCCTGGGTGCTGTCCCTTAGCTTTTTCTCTCACAGCTGGCACTCTACCACTTGAGCCATATCTTCACTTCTGGCTTTTTGGTCATTAATTGGAGCTAAGAGTTTCACAGACTTTCCTGCCTGGGCTGGCTTCGAACTGCGATCCTCTGATCTCAGCCTCCTGAGTACTTAGGCAGTTTCTTCTTTTTGATTATGTCCTCCGCCCCAAACTCAGACCACAGCTGCTGCCACCACAGGCCATCACCCACCACCACATATACCCTCCAGATACAGTCTTCCTGCCATCCCTCCCACAAGAGCCCCTGGCCCAGGAGGTGGGAGGCGGGCTTCAGAGTGGTCTCTTCCTCTAGCGTCTTGCTGACTCCTCTGTCAGGGATGGGCTTTGGGCTGCACTGTTGGAGAAACCAGCTAGGATTGTCTGAGTCTACAGCTGGGTTTGAATGCTGTGACTGGGCTGAGAGAGCACCCCAGGCGGGTGTACTCACCCACCAAGCCTGCTTGTGGGTAGAGCTGCAGGTAGAGGCCCCTCCCCTATGCACAGCTGCAGGCGGAGGCCCCGCCTCTATGCACAGCTGGTACCTGGATGGTACAGGTATGCCCAGCACTGTGCAATCCCTGAGGGTCTCTGTGAATGCACCTGCTGCATCCCACACATCTGGAGAGTGACGCTCCCCTCCTTCCCTTCCCAGACCACTGCCACCATCCTGTCCCCAGGAAAGGGTCTGATGGGAAACTGCCTACAGCTGGGCACAGAGACACCTGTGTCCAGTCCCTTCCAGGCTGGGCTGCTGGTATCCTTGAGCTGGACTTGCCGCACCCAGGCCATGAGCTGGGGATACAGAGGGGAGGAGGCAGCCCCAGCTTCCAGCAGTCTAGAAAGAAGGGAGCTCGTTACCCGGCACTCACTCCGTATGTTGTGGGAGGGGGTGTTGAGCCAGGGCTTGGCACTGACTACAAAGGGTAGGGGGCACCCCGGCTGGCTCTCCCTCCATCGCCGCCGATGCTGTCTGGAGGAGGGGCTGTGACGCTTGGTGGCCTCATGTGCCCAGGAGGAAGTAGCTAATTGCTGGCCTGATGACTGGGCGGCCTGAAGAGTGGGGTGAGGAGGATGCCAAGGGCGGGTAGCAGCAGGCACTCGGCCCGAGGAGGGGCCCTGTGGCAGTGGGGTGGGTGCATCCTGCAGAGGGCAAGCGTGGGGTGGCCACAGCCCCAGGGGAAGGGGGCGGGGCACTGAGGCTGTGACCGTGGGAAAGGGCTTTCCCAGGGCCTCGCTCGGCTTCCTTCCGGAGAAAGAGTTGAGAGCTCGGAGGCCTGCAGGGCCGAGGCTTCCTGCCCTTGCCTCCCATTGCCTGTCTCTCCCTCCTCCACTCTCCCTAGTTTGTTGTGTTTTTTTTTTTTTTTTTGCAATAGATGGGGGTTCACCTCCTCCAATATGAGCCACACCTCCTGCCAAAGCTTCCAGAAGCCATGAGCCACTCCAACTGTCCTCAGACAGCTGTGGCAGAGGGGACAGCATCAGGAGCGATGATGGGGGAGTTTGAGGCCCAAGAAGGGCTGGGGCTTGGCTTAGGAAGAGAGAGAAGGTGGGCAGGAGCCCCTGTACCAAGGACCACGCCATCCCTTGCCATCCCAAACCCCGAGTACCTAGCACGGGCAGCGTCTCCCACACCGTGGGAAGCCGTGACCCTCTGGGCCAAGCAGGCATGGTCCTCCATGACCAGAGCAGGGGACAGGACCAAGTGAGAAGGGTCAAGATTCACCCTCTAAATTTCCAGGGGCATCAGTGCTGGAGAGCTGGATCCAAGACAAGGGCTCCATGCATCTATATGTAGGTCAGTCCTTCAGCCCCCTGGCGCCCCCTGTAGGCAGGGAGCTACACAAGTACTGACGGTCCTCCCCCCTACCAGGATCCTCCTCCCCGGGCCCCACCCCCTCTGTAGCCCAGGCTCAGGGCAGGAGAGGAGGAGACGTCCTTGTCCCTTGGGAAGCCTCAGAGCCTGTCTCAGGGGAATCCACAGACACTGACCTAGGGATTCCAGTCTGCTGGCTGAAAAATGAGCCCCTGTCTTCAGGAAGCTCCCAGTCTGATGGAGGAAACAAGCACTGTCTTCAGAGAGCCTGTTCTGAAGGGAGACCCAGCATCCCTCACACTGGGAGGCACTGACTCTGTCCCCAAGGAATTCTCAAATGTGGGTAACAGGCTGGGTTTTCAGGGGCGCACAGTGCGTTTCAAGATACAGATTAGACATTTCAATATCTACAGGACTGCCAGCAGGAAGGGAGGGGAGTGCAAAAATCCAGTTAAGCAGATAAACAATAAAGAATATTTTAGGATAAGTATATCCCATGCAGTGTTGGAGATATACTTATCCTGAACCATGTATTCAATTTAACCCAATGTCCTATGTTTTTATTTGCCAGTCTAAGGAGGGCCTCCTACCACACACACACACACACACACACACACGCAGGTGGGAAGGCAGGTAACCCTGCACAAGCCCCTGGAGGGTAGATGGGGGCAGGGGGAGGCCTGGGGCTCAGCTGGCAGCAGTTTAAAATTCCTTCCAGGCCAGATCCCTAATCCTTCCGTGCACAATGGCTGCCTTCTCCCCCGCGGGTCGTGGCAGTGCCACCACAGGCCTCTTTAAGTCCCTTTGAAGCCGCCAGAGCCCGCGCCGCAGGAGGCCCCGCCGCTATGCCAGCTATGTCCCCGCCGCAGCCCGCCACCACCGCTCCCCCGTTAATACCGGCTAATCTGGCTAATAAATAAACTCCCTCCCGGCCGCACCCCCTCCCGCCGGCTCCCTCTGCTCCCCAAGAACTGATTGCGGAGCCCCGCGGGAGCCAGAGGCCCGCTGCACCCCCACTCCTTTCTGCTGTCTCCCATTGCCGTCCTGGGTGCGCTGCGGGCTCCGATCCCGTGAACACCAGATGCACCTGCGCGCCAGGGGCGGGATCAGGAATGGGCTTCCCCCTCCTCCCACCCCCTACCCCGGTCCTGCTTCGAGTCCCGCAGGAGCCAGGGCTGGCGGAGCGCCCCCTAGAGGCCGGAGGCAGATGGCCACGCCCCCGTCCCAGGCCACGCCTTCAGGCGCCCCAGGCCACGCCCCCATGCGCCCAGGCCACGCCCCAGGGCCCGGCCACGCCCCTGTGCGCCCAGGCCACGCCCCAAGGCCCGGCCACGCCCCTGTCCCTGCCACCTCGCTGCTGCGGACCAGGCTTGGTGCCCGCCACAAATGCTCCTGTGCGGGACCTTCCCAGCGGCCTCTGCCTGTGTCCCCACCCGGGCCGGCATCGCTAGTCCTCCTACAATGCTTCCCGACCGTGGGGAAGAAGAGATGGGAAGGCAGGGACCCGAGGCCACCCCTCCCCAGCCCCCCCTAAACCTTTCCCCAGGCCCGTTCCCATCCCGCCCCCCTTGGCGGACCCCCAATCTCCAGGGAGAGCCCCAAGGTTCCTCCTGGGGAGGGGTGCAGGACCTGGGGCTTCACCAAGACTGGCTCCCTCTGGCTGAGGAAGGGTAAGGGGAGGTTAGAGACCCGATCCCTGAGACCTGGGGGGAGCAGCCACGGGGCCTCAGTGACCCCGTTTTGCTGCCAGGCACAGAAGGGTTCCAGGGAAAGCCACTCTGCCACCACCTCCTGACCATGGCTTTATGACAGGTGTCGCTGGCTCCTTCCATGACAGGAAGAAAAGGGAGGCCCCCATCCCAGACCCCGAGGCCCTGTGGATCGGCTGGGGCCCCCTGTCCCGGGAGAGCTGGGGAGCTGGTGGCTTCAGGTGTGATTCCCAGGGTGGGCTGGAGAAGGCTGAGGTCACAGAAGACAAGCTGGAGGTCTGGGGTCGCCAGGGAGCAGCATGACCCCAACTCTCATGCGTAGCAGGTCCTTCCTCTCCAGCAGCCATGGTAGCTCCTCACCCCAGGAGACTGGTGGTTCTTGGGGTAGGAAATTGAGAGGAGTTGAGAAAGCACCACGGGGCGCACTCCCAGGGCCTGGACCCTGCATCTCCCCTTCAGACTGGGGCTCACTTAGAATGGGAACTGTGTCTCCCCCATTTAGATGGAGAGGCCCTGAGGACAGGTCACCGCTACCTCACTGGGGCACTCTGAAGACCACGGTTTCTCCTGCAAACAGGACCTTTGTACTCCCTGCCCCTCTCCAGCTCCCTGCGCTGCCCGGGCATTCCTCTAGGGACATTGTGTGTCACCCTTTGATGAATGAAATCTACTAAGAATAACTCAGTCCTTACATCTCCAAAAGACAGGAGTGGGGGAGGAGGGGGGAGGGTGGCTGGGGAGGGGCTGAGTGGAGAAAAGGAAGCAATCCATTCATCTAGTTGTGCTTCAAGCTGTGTGCTGGTGGAGACCAGTGATCAAGGACTGTGTCCACAAGACCCTTGAGACAGAAGTTCCAGACTCTTCCTTTGCAGCCTTCCCACCCCAACAGTTGGCATTTCAAGCGCCCCCCGCCCAGCTCCCTCCAGGCCTAGACACAAACTCCCCCTCCTTCCTGCCCCAGCGGAGGGGGGCTGTGCACAGAGTGGGGTGGGAGGCTGCTCTCTGCAGGGCGAAGGCTGTTCCCTGCCTTCACTCGGAAGGTTCTGGTTAAGAACTGACCTTCTGTCCTACAGGAGCATTTCAAGGCCCCTGGGGAGGGCAGAGGCTATGACCTTAACCCACTTCTCTGCAAAGTACCTTCCTGGCTCTCCCCCTTACACCCACACACACCTCCTGAGAGGGATGGTTCGGCCTGTGCCTGGCAAAAAACAAAACAACAGCAGCAGCCTATGAGCCAGGCGGCCTGGTGCAGTACCAGCTCTGCCGTGGATCTGCAGCAACCTTGAGGAGCCATTTGCTCTTCTGGTCTTCAGTTTCTCTGGATGTCAAATGAGTTTTGATTAGTTTTTGTGGTCTTCAAGCTTTAAAAGAAAAAAAAAGCCTTTCTTTAAATAATAACTTACACCCCCTCTCTGTTCTCTGACAACAGAAGCAGAAGTGGGACCCAGCTAAGCACAGTGGTGCATGTCTGTAATCCCAGCACACGAGAGGCAGAGACAGAAAGATCCAGAGTTCCAGGCCAACCTGAGCTAACTCTGTCTCACTAGGAAGACAAAGGAAAAAGAAGTCAAGTACAGAGTCCTAGTATTGGGTCCGTGCCATACACTGGCAGATCAGAGGCAGGGTCCTATACAGACCACTTCACAGAGCTCTGGGTCTGAAAGCCTTTCCTGCCCACGCAATCCAGGGTCCTGACAGGGCTGGGAGCCCAGAACTGAGGTGCTGACAGCTCTAAAGAGGGGCTGGTCCAACGCCAGGCCCAAAGCTACAGCGGTGCATTCCCTCACCACCCTCCTCTACCCACAAGTCAGAAGCCAGGAAGGCTTATGGGAGGCTAAGCCCCTGACTGAGAGGGAAGATGCCAGAGGAGGCTGACAGCCTCTCCTCAGAAGGCTGGGGCCACAGGCGGGGCTGGGTCCCTGTAGCCCTTCCCTGTCCTCCCTTTCTCATGAGAATGAACTTCACCTCACCCTCTCAGTATTGGAGATTACAGCTCCAGGCTTCACAGCCAGTAGAAGAATTCAGGCCCGTAGGAGACCCAGCGGTCGACATGAATGGACCACAGTGGAGAGAAGAGGGCTCACAGGGTCAGCAATAGAAATGGAGCTCAAGGTCACCAATCACAGTCCAGACACAGCTTGGGGGAGTAAGACATGTGCATAAACATGCCCAGGAGGAGATGTGTCCCTTTGACAGATACCAGTGTGCAGACCCACTATGCTAATGCCAAAACGGAGGCAGAAACCTCCAAGCTCTGAGCTAGCCAGACCTTCTTGGAGCTGTGGCACAGACCTGGGAACACCTGGATGGATGGATGGATGGATGGATGGATGGATGGATGGATGGATGAAATGGATAGATGAATGAATGAAGTTGATGGATGAATGAATGAATGAAATGGAAGGATGCATGAGTGAATGTGATGGATGGGTGAATGGATAGATGTAATTTATGGATGGATGGATGGATGGATGGAAGGAAGGATGGATGGATAGATGGAATGGATGGATGGATGGATGGATGAATGCATGAATGAATGAATAGATGTAATGTATGGATGGATGGAAGGATGGATGGATGGAAGGATGGATGGATGGAAGGATGGATGGATGGATGGATAGATGGGTGGATGGATGGGGACCACTCACTGCTACAGAAACTTTCACGTGCTGTGCAGAGGCTGGCAACATGGCCAGTGTCTTGATCTATAGAATGCTCATAGGCCAGACCTCAGGTACCCAGCCAGCCCTGACTCCCTGTCTCCAAAATCAAAGATGGGGGGTGGGGCACGCACACACACACACACACACACACACACACACACACACACGCACACACACACACACACACACACACACACACACACACAGGAAAGCCCCTTTGAATCAGCACCAACAGCTCAGTGACAGACGGCGAATCATGCTGCCTGATGTTCACAGCGGGCAGGAGCTCAGCCCCCACACCCCTTCCTCTCACCCTTCCTGCTTTCTGGTGGAGCTCATATTCCAGAACACTCATGAGCCCCCTTCGCAGGAGTCACCCAGAGACACAAGTCTGTCCTGATGTCTACACCCCCCCCAGTCCCCTCCTGGGGGTCCAGGATGGGCTGGCATGTGGCATTATTTGGCAATGATCTAGCTCACAGGCACTAGGGGTGAGCATTTCATAGCCCTAGCTCTGGACATGGTGGCCGGCACCCTTGTTCTGAGCCCCAGTGGAAAGGTCAAAAGCAGAATATCCACCTGGGCACTGGTAGCTCATGCCTGTAATCCTAGCTACTCAGAAGGCTGACATTTGAGGATCATAGTTTCAAGCCAGCCCAGGCAGGAAACTCAATAAGACTCTCTTGTTCAATTAAACTGCTCAAGTGGTAGAGAACCAGCCTTGAGCAAAAAAAGCTAAGGAAGAGAGCAAGGCTCTGAGTTCAAGTCCCAGTATCAGCACAAAAAGGGAAAAAAGGCAGAAGATGCATGCTTAGCCCATGCCCTTGCCCCAGGAGGTCCTGACCCCTGCCTGTGAGCCTCCTGCTTCAGCCTCCCACCTCCACATGCCCAGTGAGACACATGGTACCAGGGCTGGCCAGGTGTTCTCTGTAGGGAGGTGGCGATGGAGCACCTTCTTAATGGGATACAGGAGCATCTAGAAGGATGGGGGGGACCACACAGACCCCCGGAGGCACCCAAGGCAGGCACTAGATTAGACTTGTCTCCTGCCCTGTCTCCAGCAGCCCTGCTGTGGCCAGTGACCCGTCTGTGACTCACAGCCAGCTGCGGGTACCAAGGGGAGAAAGTGGCCCCCCACTGAGCTCATGCCATCACAATTAGCCCTCTACACCCCCTCGCCACCGACAGCCTCCCGGATTCCACACACGCACGCATGTCCCAGGCTGCCCTTTCCTAACCGCAGCCCAGCTCCTGCTGTTTACTTTTTAGCCTGATGAAGCCTCTGGAAATAGCAGCCCCATGACAGAGCAAGGCATCACCCAGTTCAACTCATTCCTTCAAGCAGAGGATCATGGAAATGTAGAGAGAAAGTGATGTGCTTCTGGTCACTCAGGCAATTGGTGGTGTTGCCAGGAACTGACCGCAGACTTCAAGAGCTCCAATCCAACCATCCTTGACTTCAGGGACCATTTTACTGCAAGGAAGCCCCTCCCACACACTTCCGGGGCGGCCGGAAGCCAGGCACCTGGGAGGAATCTTGGGGTGCAAGTTACTTGTTCTCTCTGGGTTTCTGGGTCCCCAGTTCTCTGTAGCGTCTCACTCCCTAAGGTAGTGTGTGAGAATCAAAAGCATTCATGTATCTGAAATGCTGTGTTCTCAAAACGTGTTAGCTTGCCAGGTCTGGTGGCACACACGTGTAACTCTCAGCCCTCAGCAGACGAAGGCAGGAGGGATGGAGTTGAAGTCAGCCTGGGCTACACAGTATATTCTGACCTGGAATTTTTGTCCCTCTGCTCCCCAGTGAGTAGATTCCAGGAGACTGGCCATAGAAGCAGACTTCTGGAGTCTCCCACGGGGACAGATGCCACCGTCAGAAAGCCCACAGTGAGCCCACACATTCCCTTCCAGCCCTCCAGCTCCACGGTCCTGTCTCCATGGCCTGCTGGGAACGATTTGGCCTCTGAGAACAGCAGCTTCTTCCACCCAGCAGAATACACATAGACCAGTTCAGCCCCATCCAAGTCCCTCCTTCCATCAGTCATCCAAGCCCTGATCTTCTACCCTCAGTGACCCCAGAACACATCCAGACTGAAATGGTCTCATCCCATCCCCAGAGACATGGCTGAAGGGACGACTTGGTGAATTAATCAATGGGATGTAAGCTTACTCGCAGCTCTGAACCTGGTGCAACACTCAGGCTTCCTGGACCCCACCCCTCCCCCCCATCTTGCCCTGTGCCAACGTCTCCTGCCATCTTTCGCCACTCTCATTGGCCCAGCCCACCTTCTTCCATCCCCGCCCCTCAGCCACCATGCAATCTAGACAACCAACTGAGTCCATGCCTCCCAGAATAATGGTCTTACACCAAAGACTACTGCTGGCCCTCTCCTATTCTCCAGGACACAGCTCTCTCAGCCCCAGCCCATCCAAATTCCCATCAGATGACTCAAGGAGGAAAAGTGTGTGTGTGTGTGTGTGTGTGTGTGTGTGTGTACCAGAACTCAGGCCCAAGTGCTGTCCCTTAGACTTTTTGCTCAAGGCTGGTACTCTAACTCTTTTTTTTTTAAGGTCTATTCTGATTTTCTTTTCTAAATTAATTTTGTTTATTTATTCTTTTTTGTTTATTTATTCATTTATTTTTTTGTTTATGTGGTACCAAGGAACCCACAGCAGGACCTCAGGCATGCTAGGCAAGCACTGTACCACTAAGCCACATTCCCCAAGGTACTCTATCTCTTGAACAGCAGCTCTACTTCTGGCTGTTTGCTGGTTAATTGAAGATAAGATACTCGTGGACTTTGCTGCTGAGGCTGGCTTTCAATCACTATCCTTATCTCTCAGCCTCCTGATTAGCTAGGATTACTAGCTGTGAGCCACCGGCACCCAGTTATGCTGGCTTTTAGTTTCTACAGACCATAAACAGTAAGTACTAGAATCAGTGTTTCTCCAAAGAGTTGAAGGTATATAATTCTTTAGACATAGACCCTGAGTTCAAGCTTCAGTGCTGGCAAAAAAAAAAAAAAGAGCCAGGCACCAGTGGCTCACACCTATAATCCTAGCCACTCAGGAGGCTGAGATCTGAGGATCACAGTTCAAAGCCAGCCCAGGCAGAAAAGTCCCTGTGACGGGAAATGGCACTGTGACTCAAGATGGTAGGATGCTAGCCTTGAGTAAAAGAGTTCAGGGACAGCACCCAGGAAATGAGTGCTTTGGAAAGAGCTATAAGGATGGAAGGTTCCTGAAGAACCAGCTGAAGCTAGATCTCAGGGGACTTTGCACAGCAAGTGGAGTAATGGGATTTTCTGCTATTGGCAAAAGGAAAATAGTAAAGCCATATGGAGAAGAAGCTGGACTTCAATGGAAGGGAGCCTCAGGAAGGAGGTTAGACAGGTAAGGCCTGGCTGATAGACGGGCAAAACTCACAGGAAATCATGGATCTAGACAAGGTGCAGGGCATAGAGGAGGAAATGGAGATGCTCTGGGAGTCAAACCATCTTCCAAACACCTTCCATTTCCACTGCTCTTCCTTCCAAAACTCCTGGCTGACGGCAAGGGGATGACGTTTGGATGGAAGTTCCTCTCTAAGCAGACCCTAAGATGAAGATTTGAGAGTAATTCATTTTATGAAGTAATCTCAAGGATTGCAGTAGGACCGTATTGAGAATAGGCAAGGAAAGAAAGCCATTGACAAAGGGTATGTTAGCAAGGCAGTTACTCCTGAGAACAATTTGGAGATCTCTGGGAGACAGTAGAGAAACCAACTCTGTTATTCCTGGACAGGCAAAGGAGTTGAGGTATCTAGAGCCTACCTTTTAGCAGTCAGTGTTTGGAGATTGCTCCTGACAACTTGAACTTCCTGACACTTCTGACATGTCTACATTCTGGAGCAAGTTCTGCAGCCAGAAGAGACTTCGTAACATCTCACAACTGGAAGCCACAAAAGATAGGACAATGCACTGGCCATATCTGTGACATTCATAGTTGATATGCAAGTGGAGATAGCTGAACTAGTTTCTCTTCTTTATGAGTCCTTAAGTGAATCAGACAGGTTCTCTATCTCTGAGAAACAACCTTGACACTGAAATGGCGAACTGTTGTGTCCCCAGGAAGTTAAGAAAAAGAATCTGTGGTACAATATGGTACAATATTGATTTTGCTTTATATGTTCTTGAGGCCAAGTTATCAGGTGCATACAAATGTAGACTTTTTAAATGCAATCATGGTGGAATGAACTCTATATCATTATGAAATGTATCTATATCCAATAATACTTTTTACTCTACAATCTACTTAGCCAGATTTTAATCTAGCTACATTAGCTTTTTGCTTTTGTTAGTATTGTATGTTAGACCATTTTATATCCTTTATTTTTACCTCTATATTTCAGGTACATCTACATTAAAAAATGTATACTTGCAAGTATACTTCCAAAATAAATCTGAAAATACCTTTTAATGGGAAAATTTCATCATTTTCTGTATAATGAAATTGCCTTTAAACTTGGACTTAAACCAAATACAAAGTGCTTTCTAAATGTCTTATATTACACAAATTCCTTTTTCTCTTCTTTCTTTGCCTTTTATTTAAGTTATCCTATTCAATTATCTGCTTTATTAATTTATGTTATTTACTTTTTTATAATTTCTATTAGCTATCTAGAGATTACCACATGCATTTGTAACAAATCCTAATTTTTTTTAGCTTTCTTCCCCCAATACTTGCACGGGTATCAGAATCTTAATTCTCCCCCTAAACACCATCATCATTTTATATATCTCCAGTGTTATTTAATATTATGCACATGTTGGCCACTTTCATGGTTTTTCATTCTTTCTTGCTCCTCTGACCTTCCATTCCTGCCTTTGAAAAATTACCCTATTACTGTGGGTCTACAGGTAATTAATTCTTTCAGGGTTTTTAACTTTAAAATACTTTCGAGTTAGATTGGATTTATCTTGCCAAAGCTGGCCATGAAGTCCCAAGTGCAAGGATTTTTCTGCCTTAGTCTCCTGAGTCTCCTGAGATTCCAGGCATGTGCCAGTCACCATGCTGGGCTTCTTTCAGATTTTACTGGTCTGAAAATATGACTATTTTGCTTTCACTTTTGAATCATTTTTTCTTGGTATTGAATCATAGGCAATCTGCTATTTTTCTGTCATTATGATATTTTGATTTGTAATAAGAAATGTCTATCTAGTTTTCATTTCAGCCTCTTGACACATAGCTTCTAAAAAGCTTTGGAATCTCTCATGTGACAAGTGTCATTTTGTGGCTGGCAGCCAGAAGGCACTAGACAGCCTCAGGGTGGGGGCCTAGCTTTCAGCGTAGCCAATCATGTAGTAGTTAGGGGGCTGGATCTTTCATCCCCATCCCAGCCTACCTCCAGGGGAAGAGAGAGGCAGAAGATTGAGCTGTTCACCAATGGCCAGTGATATAACCAGTTGTGTCTATGTAATGAACCTCCACAGAAATCCCAAAGGACTGGGTTTGGAGAGCTCCCAGATTGCCAGAGATATGGAAATATCCAGAAGATTGCGCATCCAGATGGACACTCTGTATAGATTTGTCCCATCATCTAGCTATTTATCCTTTAAAATATCCTTTGTAATAAACGGCAGTGTTAAATATTACCCTGAGTTCTATGAACCCCAGAACAAAGGAAGGAGCCTACAGTTAACAGACTGTTAGGTTAGAAGAATAGGTTACAACTTGGGACTTGCCAGTATCATCTGGAGTGGGGATCAGTCTTGTGAGACTGAGCCCTTCACCTAGGTGTCTCTGCTAACTCTGGTTACTCTTAGAATTGAGTGGGAGTGTAGGACATCCAGGTGGCATCTCCTGGAGGACTAATTGTGGGTGGGGAAGTCCTCCACATCTGTCAGAGAAGCCCTCCACATCTGTCAGAAATGTCCTAGGTAGAAAAAAATATTTTTTCCTATTCTTATTACTATAGAGGATTCCATCATGCTCTGGCTTCCACTGTTTCTATGAAGAAATCAGCTGTACATCTAGTCATCATCCCTCTAGAGGTGATATGTGGTTTTCTCTGATTATCTTTAAGGTCTCTTTGTCTTTGATTTTCAATTTTTTTTTTTTTTTGATTGGTCATGGGGCTTGAACTCTGGGCCTGGGCATTGTCCCACAGCTCTTCAACTCAAGGCTAGCACTCTACCACTTGAGCTACAATGCCACTTCCAGTTTTCTGGTAGTTTATTGGAGATAAGAGTCTCACAGACTTTCCTGCCAAGCTGGCTTTGAACTGTGATCCTCAGATCTCAGACTCCTGAGTAGCTAGGATTACAGACATGAGCCCGGCAATTTTAGACTTTTGATGTTACTCAATTCTGTGGGCTTCCTTGACAGACCTATTTATGGATGTCTTCATACTTGTCCTGATTTAGGTTCTTAGGGCTTGCTGAACATGTGGCTCCAACCTCTCCCATCAACTTTAGAAAGATCCCTTCATATGTTGCTTTTGCCCAGTTTACTTAAACTTCCTTGCTATCTGCAAGATGTCTCGTAGATGCCTACATTCTCTACCCTTGTCCCTTTCCATGCTTCACCTAGATTTTTTTTTCTGATCTAGCTTCTAATTCTTTAGTTCTTTCTTTAGCTATGTCTAATAGGTTGTTAAATCTTTTAAACTCTTACCTTCAAACACAGGTTTCAGCTCTAGAATTCACACTTTAAAAAAATGTTTCAGCCAGGCACTGATGGTTCATGCCTATAATCTTAACTACTCAGGAGGCTGAGATCTGAGGATCATAATTTGAAGCCAATTCGAAGCCAGGCAAGAAAGTCCATGAGACTCTTATCTCCAAATAACCACCTAAAAACCAGAAGTGGAGCTGTGGCTCAAAGTGGTAGAATGCTATCCTTGAGCAAACCAAGCTCAGGGATAGCACTCAGGCCCTGAATTAAAACCCCATGACTGACAAAAAGAAAAAAGAAAGAAAGAAAAAGTTTCAATTCTCTGCTAAAACTCAATCCTAATTTTTATCTCTACCTTGTATATTATCTCCTTGGACATAAGAAGCATCTATGTACATGTGTTTAATGCCTCTGGTATCTCCAACATCCAGAGTTCCTGTTGTAGGTTTTTCCTTTGTATCTGTTCATGTTGTCTGATTTTCTTTACTTTCTGTTTTATGTGTGTTGTTTGTATTTGTCTTGGTTTTGTTGTTTGGAGTGTGTGTGTGTGTGTGTGTGTGTGTGTGTGTGTGTGTGTGTGTCCTGGACATTACAGTGGCAAGCTTGTTTGTTAAAATTCTATGATACTAGGATGATATCTTCTTCCAAAGAGGATTTACAGGAGCCTGAGGGCAGCAGCAGCCTGGATCCCCTTAATCCAATTGCAGGAATTAAGATGAGTCAAAAAAGCAGTTGCAGCCCCATGGAAACCAGACTACTTCCAGGTCAGACTTGGTCCTCAGCACAGCCTCCCAGGTCTCAGCCCAAAGGGAGAGGAAGCACCAAAGACTCCTGATAGTCTCATACCTCCAAGAGAACCGCCCACCCCCAAGCTCTGTCCAACCTTTCAGCCTCTTTCAATAACTTCCTCCAGTCCCAACAGAAAAGGCTTTCCAAGGCAAGCTCACTTCCTTAGTCTCAGGCTTCTCCACACCCTAGCCCAATAATGCTCCATGAGCTGGTTTATCTCGAGAGCACTTGGATGCATCCAACAGTTGGTTGCTGTGGTTCAATATATAGCTTTCCTCATTCTTACTGGAAGGTTGATTCCCTTCACATAGTCTGTTGATACTGTAAGAAGCAGAATATTATACAAGAAGTCCTGAGATATTTGCAGCGCTGTTAAAAAGGTATTCATGGCTTTTTAAAGCTAACAGCTTATACAACAGAGATTAATGTTATGTATCATCATAACAAGTTTATTTTTTAAATTAGAAAAAAGATTCAACATTTATATAGCTTATTGGCCTTAATATCAAAGAGGAGGAATCAGGATAACTTATTTTAAAAGGGCAAAGTTAAGTGATGAGGTGGCTTCATGTTTTGAAAATAGAATTAGATTCTGGGTTCAAGAGGCTCACCACCCAGGAAAATTGGCAGGACCAGTGATAAGGAGAGAAGGCCAGGGCTATTCTTGGGTGCTGGACAGGGAGAGGTCAGCTGTGGTTTGAGGACACAGAGACCACCTTCATCTGCAGTGCTACAGAAAGCACAAGGGAGGTGTCGGAAGCCAGCAGTGGGGTTCTAGCTCAATGAGCTAATGGGCCTGGGAAATGGGGCTGCTGACCGCTGTGGACAGAATGGAGTGGAGCTCAGGAAGTACAGAATAAACCTTGGAGCCCTGACCTTTGGGGTCAGAAGCCCTGAGGATGGGTCCCCAATGGAGACAGAAAGAGTTCCCTGGGCTGGGTCCAGAAGGCCCTGAGAAGTATCTCTTTCAAAGCTTTGGTGGCCCTGGAGCCAACTCCCCACCCCACCCCACCCCACCCAAGTTGAGGCTGAGAGGAGAGGAGGCCTCTGCCTACTTGGAGACAAGTTTCCGTAGTGTCAGGATCCAGGTGGCTGCTGAGGGTGAGGGCTGAGTGGGAGGCCAGGATGTGCAGGCAGGGCACAGCCGTCGTTTTTAGAAAGTGTGGGGTTCTGAAGGAAGCAATTGAGATAGTGATTCAGGGAAGAGCTGGTGGGAAAGACTTGAAGGAAGTTGGTGGGTGGAAAGGAAGGATCCAGGGCAGACAGGGGGCCTGATGAACCTCCTCCCCTCCCTCTCGGGAGATGAAGAGAAACTGCGGGAGTTGACCCCGCCTTCAGGAGTGGGGTTCAGAGCCTCACTCATCCCCCCCCCAACAGCTCTCTTGAAGCTCCCCTATCTAATGAGGAAAGCAAGAGCCAGAAGCTGACCTGCCCGTGTGACCCCTGGACACCCGTGGGCTGGGCTGGGAGCCCGGCCTGTTGAGAGCGACAAATCCATCCCTCCCCTCTCCTCCCCGTCCCCTCCCCATTCCTAGCATGGTTTCAAGGTTTTCCATGACCGTAAGCACCCTGCCGCCGTCATCACACCCACCATGGTCTCTACCACTGTGACCACCAACGTCACTGTCCACCCCACCACAATAATTATAGTCACCAGCACGAGGCTTCCTCGGCCGGATGCACTCCGCTTCTGTCTCCAGGGGTCTCCTATTCTGAGAAGATGCACGCGATCCCATAAACCTGCAGAGGAAGGGAGCCGATGCCTGTGATCACAGCAGCACGGCTGTGCTGGGCCTGATTCCTGAGTTCCTTCTTGAAGGGGAGCATTGAGTCTGGTTTTCCCTTGGGTTTATCCTTCCCATCGCCGACGCTGCGGGCCTCCCCCCCCTCCCCATCAGCCATCCGCACCCCACCCCAAATCCTCCATTTCTTCCAACTGGAAAATTTGGACCAATTATTCTAGAGAAAAATTCTTTTTTAAAAAACCAGTCTTGGGCCTGGCACTCAGGCCTGGGTGCTGTCCCTAAGCTCTTTTTGCTCAAGACTAGTGCTCTACCACTTGAGCACCACTTTTGGCTTTTTCTGTGATTAATTGGAGATAAAGAGTCTCACAGACTTCCTCTTCCGGGCTGGCTTCAAACCAGGATCGTCAGATCTCAGCCTCCTGAGTAGTTAGGATTGCAGGAGTGAGCCACCAGCACCTGGCTCTAGAGAAATGTTCTTAGGAAGGAGAGTGTGTGCTGAAGGTTAGGGGCTGGCTGAGGCCATGGATCTTGGTCCTTCTCTGAAACTCCAGCGTCCTTGTAGGAAAATGCATCCCACTCACCAGAGTCCCCCTTCCATCTTCGGTACCACCACACTGTTCTTTGGCACAAAGAGGATAGGCAAGCCCTGGCACAGCCCGTGCTTGTACTCCCATAGTGCCCACTCCCATCCTGCCCACAGGCCCTCTCACTGGGCCTGGAGAGACTGAGGTCTGGGCTGTGGAGGGCAGACAAGGCTGAGAGGCCTGGGGATGCTCGGAGAAAGTTTCCACACTGAGCAGCTTATTCTGAGCAAGCAGCTTGTTCTGAGCCGGGCTGCCAACTCCCATCCTTACTAATCCCAGGATTAGAGTAAGTGGACTCCTGGAATACAGAAGCCGGTGATGACTGGGAACGGAGCCGTGAGGGAAAGCGGGAGGCCGGCGGAGAGGCCAGCTCGGCCCCTCACCCAGCCACTGTGGAGTCTGAGCAGGACACTGACCTCTGCGCTGCACCCCTCCCATGTGGAAGAGCATGTGCACAGCACACAGCGCACCATGCACAGGTCCAGGGGCTGTGAGCACTGCTCTCCTGAGCTCTAAGAGCAGGGAAAGGAGGGGAGCAGGCACTGCCTGCTGGTACCTACTTCCCCTGCGAGTCTCTGAACAGAGTCCAGGCCTGTTTCTACCCTCCATCTTCCTGAGAGGAAGGGGGTGGGAGGGAGGATGGGGGAAGGCTTGTCCCATCTGGTTATTTGGGAGGGGAGGGTGTTTTTTGTTTTGTGCTGGTCCTAGGGCTTCAACTCAGGGCCTGGGCACTGTTCCTGAGCTTCTTTTTGCTCAAGGTGAGCATTCTGCCACTTAAGTCATAGCACCACTTCCAGCTTTTTCTGAGTAGTATATTGGAGATAAACATCTCACAGACTTTCTCTGGCCAGGCTGGCTTCAAACCACCATCTGCAGGTCTCAGCCTCCTGAGTAGCTAGAATTATAGGCATGAGCCACCAGCGCCAGCTTGTTTGTTTGCCTTTGAGACACGGTCTCATACTGTGTGGCCCAGGCTGGCCTCAAAGCTGGGATTACAGAAGTACACCACCATACCCAGCTCTATCACAGCTATTTCTATGCCACAGATATGGCTCCTCTTCTCCAAAACCATTTCACCTGTCACTTTCCTTACTCAGGGTCTACCATAGCTGCCCACTGTTGAGCACAAAGTCTGATATTCAACACCCTATATCTGTCATCCAGCCCCATATGCTCGCTGGCTCCCCTCACCAGAGCTCTGACTTGGCCCTTGTTACCCCTAGCTCCCACCCCTGTCCCCACAGCTCCATCTCTGGATGCCTTCCGCCTGCCTTCTTTCCAGACTTCTGAGCTGGGCTCGGCTCATCTATCCTGTAACTCCAGCGGATATAACAAGTCAGAGACAAACCAAATTTCAAGCTGTGGCCAAAAAGAGTCCTATCAATAACAGGCCATAACACAGTTACCCATGGATTGGCTTGGGGAGAAGAAGCATGTAATCGAATCTTCCTCTCCGGGTACCATCTGTCTCCATGGTCCTGGCCTCACCCACTGGGCCGGTGCCCACCTGCATCCGGCAGCCGGGGCAAGTGAACCCAGCGGTAACTCAATTACAGCCCAGTCCGCTGAAGGAGTTCGTGTTCTTTGTGGCCAAGGGGAAGGTTCTCAGAAGGACGAGGAGCGGACAAGGCAGAGTCAGAAGGGAACAAGAACAGGTAGAAAGTCCACCCCAAGATCCAGCCAGGCAAGAATGAGGAGAACACGCGAGCCTCATTATTCTTACTCCTTCTGAAGTCTTTTCCAGCTTTCCTTCCCGTCCAAGTGCTGGCCCCGTTGCTTTGTAGAAAGGTCCCCAGCACATCGAAGCTGCTAGATTTGTGAGCTTCCAGCCTAGCACTCAAGGTTTCTGCACCTAGCTCTGAGCCCCTGTCCAAGAAAAGTTGTGGGCACACCCCGGCTTGTGCCCCCCAAGTCCAGGGCAAGGCTGATCTTGCGGGGGATATGGGGGTGGGGGGGCAAATCGGGAACACCTGCCTGTTTGCAGTGACCTGGGGCAGAGATGACAGCTTTATAGCCCAGCAGGGCCCTGCACAGCCACGATCCACTTTTGGGTTGATGACTAAGCCCTGTGCCTTGCTTGGCTCCAGGTGCTGTGGATGAAGCTCCTCATGGGACTGCCTGCCATGCAGCTTCAGCTGAGTCCAGGTTGCCCAGGTGAGGTGGCTGAGAAGCCAGGGCGGGGCCTCCACCTCCAGCCTGAGAGGCCACCGTGCGCAGGGGGCGGGGCCTGGCCAGTCAACCAGACAAGCGAGGCCGGCAGGACCAGCAAACACAGAGTTCCCCAGCACCCAGGCCACTGGGCAGGAGCTCAGGGCATCATGGAGTCATGGTTGCCAATTTCCACTCATCATCCCTCAACTATTCACCGCTGTCCAGACGGCGGCGTGGGCGAGGCCCTGGGGCTTCGAAGGAGAGGCAGCGTCCATCCTGCCCTTCAGCTCCTGCGGGGGCAGGGGCAAGTGGGAGCACTGAGGGGAAAGCCAAGGAGGAAGGGTCCTGGGTATACATTTCTGACCAAATTGGAACATGATGTGATACACTCTTTAATTTGGGTGTGGGGCTTGAACACGGGGACTGGGCGCTCTTTTGCTCAAGGTGAGTGCTCTACCCCTTAAGCCACAGCACCACTTCCAGTCTTCTGGTGATTCATTGTAGATAAGAGTCTCATAGACTTTCCTGCCAGGGCTGGCTTTGACCCATGATCCTCAGATCTCAGCCTCCTGAGTAGCTAGGATGATAGGCGTGAACCACCACGCCTGGCTTTAAGTATAATGTTTAGTACTAACTTTCTACCTCAATTAACAGTCATCCACACATGATTTCTCAAGCAAGGTTCCATCATATTGCATGATGTGGGAGAACCATAATTTATTTAGCTATTTCTCTACTGGAGGATATTTCATATTTTCCTAGACTCAGAGGCTTAACCAAGAAGGGTTTATTTTTCTCACATACAAGAAGAGACGGAGACACAACTAAGGCATTAGATCTGCCAGCGTGCCTGGAGAGACCTGAGGCGGGGAGGTCAGGGGGCACTTGGCAAGGGTGGTTCCAGGTTTATGCACCACTATAAGGACACCACCTTTTACACGAAGGACTCCTTCATGAAGGAGAGGAGTGCCACCAAAGGCTGTGGGCCTGACCTGGGGTGACATGAGCTGGTTTTTGACAGTGGGATCCTTGGCGCTGCTGAGAATCAGCCAACCAGAGAGAAATGAGGTGGCTGTAAATAATCCAGCTGAGACTTTTGCAATAACAATTCTGGCCTGGACCATGTGGTAATTGTGGGATTGGCGAGACGTGGCCAGATGTGGGTGTGTGCCAGATGTGGATGTATTTGGGAGATCGAGCCAATAGGATTTGCTCACTGATCAGACAGACCATGAGGTAGAGGGAAGTCAAGGATAGATGGGAAGGTAGTGCACTGGTAGAGCCCTTGCCCGGCCTTGCCAGGCCTTAGGGCCAACCAACGATGACTCAAACACTTAAGGACTCAGCAACTTGGAGGAAGACATTTTCATTGCTGAGGCTGGGAGCCCCGTGGGGAAAGCAGATTGAGGAGGGGCTCTGGGAGGGACGTGCTCGTATTCATATGCTCATCAGACATCCAGGTGGAAAAGCAGGCAAATTGAATGCCCAGGTCTGGAGCTTAGGCCTGAAATGCAAATGAAGGGGTCATAATAGACAAATAGCATTTAAATCAAGGATCATGAACGGGCTCACCCAGCAGGATGAGATATACCAGGGAGAGTCCTTGGGCTTCCAGTGTTCAGAGAGCAAAATGGCAAGAAATAGCCACTTAAGGCAGAGAAAGTGCGGCCAGAGCAGTCAGAAGAGAAGGGAATGAGGAAGTCCTGGAGTTAGAGTGAAGAGAACACAGCTGACTTACCTGGAAATACGTGAATGTCTTTCAATAATAATTACATTTCAAGAATATATTCTAGGGGGGCCAGGGTGGGGGAAAGTGGGAGAAAATGAGGGAGGGGGCAACAATGCTTTAAAAAAATGTACTTATTACCTGACTTACGTAACAGTAACCCTGCTGTGTATCACCTTTACAATACAATTTAAATTACAAATGAAAACATAATATATTCTAGCTGGGCACTGGTGGCTCACACCTATAATCCTAGCTACTCAGGAGGCTCAGATCTGAGGATCATGGCTCAAAGCCAGCCCAGGCAGGAAAGTCCATGAGATACTTACCTCCAATTAACCATCAGAATACTGAAAGTGGTGCTGTGGCTCAAAGTGGTACAGTGCTAGTCTTAAGCACAAAAGCTCAAAGACAGTGTGTAGGCCCTGAGTTCAAGCTCCATGACTGACAAAAAAAAAAAGAATATGTTCTAAATAACTACTCTTGGCTACTCAAAGAGTCACAATCAAGACTATTCTTAACTCTCGTGGATATAAAAATGAAAAACAGAAAATAACTTATGCCTAACACATAAGTTGGTTAAATACATCTTGATGAGTCTATACACTAAAATAACAAACAGCAACCGACATCCACATTCCACCAAACACGTGAAGAACCTTGAGTCACAGGTGCACAGGTTTGCCTTTGCAATCCTTTATTAAATGAAAACAAACAGATTAGAAAGCTTTCCAGTGGACCAGATGTCTGCATCAGTCAATCAGAAACATGGAGACCGCTCCAGGTATTTCAAACCAAAAGGGATTTAGTCCAGGGAATTAGATTCTCACAATGCTAGGTGAAAGGCTGGCTCCCATGTGCTGCTACCTCGCAAGGAAGGAATCAGGAAGTGGCTGAAACCGCAGGACACTGAGCCTCCAGCATCAAAGCAGAGAAAAGGCCGGGAGGCTTCTCTAAAATATCCCCTCTACGTACAGAAGCCCACACATCCGCATCAGCTGCCAAGTGAGTGAGGTTCTGACCACGGAGCTGCTCATCTTCCACCTGCCCCATCTCACGGAAGTGCGCTCTCATTGGCTGGCAAGGATTCAGAGAATTGTCATTTTCTGGCTTGTAGCCCCTGCTGGGCGGAGGAACATAAACTAAGGGAGGGAAACTATATGAAGTTGCCAGCAGACAACACTGAACACGTTTACAAATATTTCTTTATGGAGATAATAGGCCTGGGGAAAAGACAGGATTCATAAACATTGTGGTAAGACCAATAATGCCCCTCCTCCCACAACCATGCCCACACCCTAATGTCTGGAACTTGTATGTCATGCTACCGGGCAAAGACGGCTTCACAGATGTGATTAAGGTTACAGATGTTAAAACCAGGAGATTTTCCTGGGTCACCCTGGTGGAGATAGTCTCTTGAATCCTCCTCATCAGAGAACGTTGTCACTGTTCTGTTTTCCTCTGCCCCAGCGGTAGCCTCTGCTTCCAGTAGAGCTTGGAAAGGGTCCCCAGCTTTGGGGAGGAGAAAGTATAGAGCGTGTTATTTTCCTTATGCAGCTAGCACCAAACAGAAGAGGGCTTCTCAAGGAAAATTGCATTGTTTTTCCAAATAAGAGTCATCTCCCTCTCTTGGCCTCATCTCACACAACACATCTGGGATGCGTTTACTAGAAGTTTCTCCCCAAAGGCCTGGACCTGGTGCAGAATTTAAGAAGACTGGAAATGAGTTATAGTCATGCCAGGACCTTGAATGAGACCCACCAGTGGCACCCACTTTTCCACAGGAAGCCACATCAGTCCAGAATCCACCATGATGTTGCAAGACAGTTCCAGGGAAAGCCTTGTTTGGGGTGTGGCTGGTGGAGGTGGACTCCGATGTCCCACGGGCTCCCCATTCTGTCACATACCACCTTGTTCTGGGGGCCCAGTCCTCACTCCATTCCCGGGGCTAGCCTCTGGAGTTTACCTCACTTCTCTCTGTCCAAGTCTCAGCCTTGAGTGCCATCCATCTCCCAGACTGGGCCCACAGGAGCCCCTCCTCCCCACCCCCACCCCCACACACTGTATTTCTAATCTCTTATGGCTGAGAATGGGGTAAATTCCAGATTTTCAGGGCTGGGAATGTGGCTTAGTGGTAGAGTGTTTGCCTTGCATATGTGAAGCCCTGAGTTCCATTCCTTAGTACCACATAAACAAAAAAGCTGGAAGTGGTACAATGGCTCAAGTGGTAGAGTGCTAGCCTTGAGCAAAGAGAAGCTCAAGGGACAGTGCCCAGGCCCTGATTTCAAGCCCCAAGACTGGCAAAAAAAAAAAAAAAAAAAAGCACTGATGGCTCATTCCTGTAAACCCTAGCTACTCAGGAAGCTGAGATCTGAGCAACACAATTTGAAGCTAACCAGGGCAGAAAAGTTCCTGAGACTCTTATCTCCAATTGATCACAGAAAAAGTGGGAAGTGGTACTTGGCTTAAGTGGTAGAGCTCTAGCCTTGAGCAAAAAGGATCTCGGGGGACAGCACCAGAGTTCTAGCCCCAGGACCAGAAAGCAAAACAAAACAAAAACAAAAAACCAGGAAAGCTGGTCACCAGTGACCCTCACCTGACTGTAATTCTAGCGAATTCGGAGGCTGAGTCCTAAGGGTTCAAAACCAGCCAAGCCAGGAAAGCTCACAAGACTCTCAATTAACCAGCAAGGAGTCAGGTTCGAGGTATGATTTGAGAAGTAGAACACTAGCAGTGAGTAAGAAAGCAGAACAAGTCCAAGACCCTGAATTCAAGCCCCAGGACCAGCAAAGAAGGAAGGAAGGAAGGAGGGAAGGAAGAAAGGAAGGAAGGAAGGAAGGAAGGAAGGAAGGAAGGAAGGAGGGAAGGAGGGAAGGAGGGAAAGAGGGAAGGAGGGAAGGAGGGAAGGAAGGAGGAAGCAAGGAGGGTAGGCAGGGAGGGAGGGAGGGAGGGAGGGAAGGAAGGAAAGAAGTGATATACATATGCTAAGAAGAAAGCACAATTATTATCATTGGATCATATTATTTTGTACTTCGATATTCTAAGAGAATCAGCTAAAAATAATCTCATCACTTAGCAAAATGGCTAGTTTTTAAAAACAGTATCTTGCAAACACAAAAAGTAACTGGCTAAGCACAGTGGGTCACAACTGTAGTTAGAGATAAGAAGGATCATGGTTCAAGGTCAGCAGAAAGGTCACTAACCCCCACACAGAAAGTGTGTTCAGGGGGATCATAATCCAAGCTAGTCCACATGTAAATGTGAGACCCTATTTGAAAAATAACAGCAAAAAAGGCTGGCAATGTGCCTCAAGTTGTAGAGCACCTGCCCAAAATCTCTATAACACCAAACAAAAGTAACTAAAGAATATAGAAGACAAAAAAAACTCCCATGAAGAAATACTTTTTGTCTTAGAAAAAGTCAATAATATTGTGATCATGTCAATGTCACAGAACTTGAACTGTAGGGTCAATGGACTTCAATATAAAACATCAGCTGTTTTGAAGGGATAATTTGATTAAAAAATATTTACAAATCTGTGTGGGAAAGTAAACATTAAAAAATAGGCAGAAACTTCTTGGAGGAAAAATAAAGTGTATTAACACAGGAGGAGAAGCTCTGTAAGACATTTTTTAATAATACTACACAGCTACAATAATTAAAATAGCATGGGATCCAGAGCCTGCAGACAAATCTGTTATGAAGAAGAAAGACGTTTCCAAGGCCCGAATAAACATGAGAACTCAATAAATTGAGTCACTGGCCAGATTTTTGGATCAAAAATAAATAAATCTGGATTCCCTATCTCACTCCTAACACAAAAGTAAATCTAAACAGGATCAAAGAGGTAAAGAAAAACAAAACAAAACCAAAAAAACTTTGAAATATAAAGTCATAAAAGTACCTGAAGAAAATAGGGGTAATTTCTTTTTTGATCCTAGGGTAACAATTTGTTTTGAGTCTCAGAACAAAGCACAAGTCCTAACAGAAGAGATGAATCAATATACTGCAATTAAAACTGCAAAAGATATAAACATGGACCGCTTTTCATAGTTTAATTTGAAAAATATACTTTTTGAAATAACAAAAAAAGACCTGTGATCCAATGATGGTGGTAGGGGAAGATAAACAAAGAATAAAAGCAAATCATTCAACAATAAAGCACAACTGGCTGGTGAAAACAGACAATATTCAATCTCACTTGTAATTTTAAATGGATATGAAAATAATAAAATTTAAGTTTCTGGGGTTGAAGACGTGGCTCAATTGGTAGGACACTAGCCGATGAGTGAAAGCTTCAGGTACTAAGTTCGAGTTCTGGCCTCAGAACCAAAAGGGAAAAAAAAGAGAGAGAAAGAAAAGAAAATTTAAGTTTCTACTTATCAACTTGGCAAAGATTAGAAAGGGTAATAATACAATGTTGTAGGCAATGTAACTATACAAGCAAACCACACAAACCTGGTGTTTTCTCATAAACTTTCAATGTACTCTTTTTACCTAGCAGGTTTACTCTTTTATCTATGATTTTATCTTGCAAAAATAATTGTGAAACTTCAAACATGCTTATCTTAGGAAAGGGAAGCAGGGCGGGATGTGGTGACACATGCCTGCAATCTCAGCATGTAGGGGGCAGATGCAGGAGGATGAAGAGTTCAAAACCATCCCAGGACAAAATATGAATGTTTCAGAAATAAATTCAAAAAGGAAAGGAAGGGAGGGGGCCAGGAGAAGGGGAGAGGCAGCCAGAGTTCTGTTTATAGGAAATTAGTTAAGGAGAGCAAAATGCTACGCTTTATTGAAAAGAATAAGGATGTTGGGTGCTGGTGGCTCATACCTGAAATCCTAGCTACTCAGGAGGCTGAGCTCTGAGGACTGCAGTTTGAAGCCAGGCCAGGCAGGAAAAATCCATGAGACTCTTATCTCCAAATAATCAGCAAAAGACTGGAAGTAGAGCCATAGCTCAAGTGGTAGAGCACCAGCTTTGAGTGAAAAAGCTAAGGGACAGCACCCAGGCCTTTAGTTCAAGCCCTAGTACCAATACAATACAAACGCCTAGTACCAATGTAAATACTAGTTGTTGAACTTACACCTATTATAACTTACACTTGCAAAATACAATTCCAAAGGAGAAGGGGGGGATAAGAAAGAGTAATAGAGGGATGGGTAGATTGGATCAAAATATGTTATATACGTGTATGAAAATGTCACAATAAACCCCATTGTGCAGTTTAAAAACTAGCATTGAAAAGAAGATGCTGATGTCATCCTTGGCTCGGCAATCTGCAGTGAGGTCTGGAGGGACTCCATCCCACCACAGCTGGGACCTGCTCTCCCACCTGCACCCAGTGTGTGGAGCCAAGGCCCGAGGCCAGGCCCAGGGCCTGCCTACCTCTACTGTGTCCCCTCCACCTGGCAGAGGACAGGCCGGCCCACCGTGTGGGGTCAGAGGTAAGGAGGCCTCCGGATGGAGGTCCAGGAAATGGCAGCCAGTGCTATGTGGGCAGCTGGCTGGGGTGGGGGGGGGGGAGGGGCTGTGGGAAATGCGGTTGGCAGAAATAGCCAGAATGTTGTGTCCTGGTGGCCTCTGGGGAGGGGACCCTGATCCTTAGCCGGCTCCTCCAGGGTCACGGCGGCCACCTGCCTTCCCTGCAGGCTTTGAGTCACTTCCTGTGTTTGAACTGGGCCCCGGGGCTGCCTGACTCAGACTACTTCCTTTGTCCGACATTCCCGATCAGGCCAGGCCCACCTGCACCTGTCTGGAAAGGCCAGGAGAAAGGTCACGCGGGCTTTGCTCCAGGCTTCCCTTCCCTCTTGCCTCCCCCCCCCTTGCCTCCCCTTCCTCCCCCCCACCCCTCCCCACCTCTCTTGCCAAAGGGAAGCCCGTGGCCTCCTCTGCTGAGGGCCTGGCCATGGCCTCCAGTTTCTCTTCTGTACCCCAACCCTGCTCCACACACCTCCCCTCCTGCTGCATTCCAGCAGTCTCATCCAGTGAGACCTGGAGAAAAGTTCTCAGCAGACACACCTCAAGGGAGAAGTTTCCTTAAAAACAGTCCCGTGGAAAGAGATGGTCCCTCTTCAACCTCCAGGCCACATCCTGTGCGGAACCTCTGCAGCCATCTTGCAGCCATGAGGGCAGCTTTAGCACCTGAGGAACAAACCAGAAGATGCCTGAAGATTGCAGAGCAGGACTGAATCCTTGAAAATGTGGCAAATCTCCTCCATTTCCCCCTCCCTCTGCATACCCTTCCCCTCCTCCCTGCACCCCCCCCAACACACACACCCAGAGCTTCCAAACCTCAAGATTTCTTCTCTTCTTTATTTTTTGGTGTCAGTACTGAGGCTTGCACTCAGAGCCTGGGCACTGACCCATAGCTTTTTCACTCAAGGCTAGTGCTCTACTACTGGAGCCACAGCTCTTCCTGTAGCTTTGGGGTTGCTTTTCTGGCTTCAAACCATAGTCCTTAGATCTCAGCCTCCTGAGTAGCTAGGATTACAGGCGTGAGCCACAGGCACCCACCCGGCTAGGATTTCTTTTCTTGGGAAATACAAACTTCCTGAATTGTCTAACCCATTTTGCATTTGGCTTCTCTTACTCGTAGGCCAAGTATCTTGATGATACAGCCGGCCTTTGGGAAACCAGTAAGAAGTCAGCCCCGGGCTGGGGGGGCTGAGGGGGGTGGTTGGCCTGGGGAGGAAAGAGATTTCATTTCCAAAACTCTTCCCCAGATCTGGCCTCATGACACAAGACCAGGGCAGCCAGGCGCTGAGAGTCAGGGAAGGAAGCTGGAGTACAGGGCCGGAGGGCCGGAGGACCGGGGCCTCGGCCTCCACTGGGGCAGTCTCCTCCTCCAGCTCGGCCGGAGGGTCCTGCGCCAGCCTCTTGGCTCTGTCCCATAAATATTCCCTTCCATGACTCATTTCTCCCCACACTGCCGAGGGCAGGAACCCCAGTCTGTGCCCTGGGACTGCTCAGAGGCAGCATAGCAGTCAGGGTCTGATTACCCAGAGACAGGGAGCAGCTGGCAGCTCTGCAGAGGCCAGGCCTCCCATGCACCATTCCATCCAGCCGCCAGGAGAGGCTTGAGGATGGGCAGAGGAGCCAGCAAAGAAACAGACTCTCAGGCCAGGCACTACAGCTCATGCCTGTAAGCTCAGCTACTCAGGAGGCAGAGATAGGAAGTAGAAGGATTGAGATCTGAGGCCGCCTGGGCCAGAGTTCTCATGAGACTCTACCTGATACAGATTACAAGCAAAAGGGCTAAGGGCATAGTTCAAGGGGTAGAGTGCCTAAGTGTGAGGCCCTGAGTTTGAACCTCAGTACAGAAAGGAGGGAGGAAGGAAAGGAGGGAAGGAGGGGGGGAGGGAGTGAGGGAGGGAGGAAGGAAGGAAGGAAGGAAGGAAGGAAGGAAGGAAGGAAGGAAGGAAGGAAGGAAAGAGGGAAGGAGGGAAGGAGGGAGGCAGAAAGAGAGGGGGAGGGGAGGAAGGGAAGGAGGGGAAGGGAACTGGAGGGGAAGGAGGGGAGGGTCTGTGAGAAGGAAGGAGAGAAAGCTGGGATGGGTAGCAGCATCAGAGGAGATGAAAGTCTATATAGGGCAAAGGAAGCAGAGGACAACTTTCTAGAACCACCAGACTCCCACCCAAGTCCAGCAAGTCATGTGTGCAGAAACTAGAAATAAACGTCTCAAAAACTACTCAATCAGGGCTGGGAAGGTAGCTCAGTGGTAGAGCGCTTGCCTTGTAATGGCCCTGGGTTCCATTCCTCAGCACCACATAAGCAGGAAAAACCAGAAGCGGTGCTGTGGCTCAAGTGGTAGAGCGCTAGCCTTGAGCTAAAGAGCTGAGGGACAGTGCCTAGGCCCAGAGTTCAGGCTCCATGATCGACCGAAAAGAAAACTACTTGATCAGGCGGGCACTAGTGTCCCACACATGTAATCCTAGCAACTTGAGGCTGAGATCCAGAGGATCACAGTATAAAGCCAGCGTGGGCATTTTCTGCCCTATGAAACTTTTGCTCCAAAATAACCAATACAAGCTAGGCACCAGTGGCACCTGCCTGTAATCCTAGCTATTCAAGAGACTTTCTAAGGACTGCGGTTCAAACCCAGCCTAGTCAGGAAAGTCCATGAGACTCTTATTTCCCATTAACCATCAGAAAACCAGAAGTGGCGCTGTGGGTCAAAGTAGTAGAGCGCTAACCTTGAGTGGAAGAGCTCAGGGACAGTGCCCAGGCCCAGAGTTCAAGCCTCATGACCAACATTAATAATAATAATAACCAGTACAAAGCAGGGCTGGAGGTACAGCTCAAGGGATAGAGCACTAGCCAAGCTAACAAGCCAGTGGATGTGAAATTCTAAGTTCAAATCCCAGCACTAACAAAAAATAAGATATTTGATCTCCAGTCATGGAGATTCTGCACTCAGCAGGCAGAGGCGGGAAGATCATGAGTTTGAGGCCAGCCGAGGCTACATGGTGATCTGTCTTGGGAAAAAACGCTAATTCTCCAGAGGCTCTATGTCCCTGTGGCCTGCTGTCTGGGCCCCTGCGGTCCACACATCCTTCTGAGAGTCTCTTGGTTTGGATGTTTGCCGAGTGACGCGTTGGCTCATGTCTAACAGATTCAGTTTGCTGATGGGCCAATAAGGAGTGAACTGACCGGCCCATGGGCACGCCCGGCCGGAGGGAGGCGGTGATTCCCCTGGCTCCAGGCAGGAAATGGGATCTGTGAGGCAGTATTCCCACTGTGCCTGAGATAGAAAAGGAGCAATCAAGGCGGGCTTCCCAGAGGAGGTGAGCCTCCGCCAGGAGCCCTGGCCTCTGCAGTCTGGTGGGAAAGGGGCTGGGGTGGGGAGGCAGGGCAGACCTGGCGCAGGCCAAGGCGTGCAGAGTCGGCAGTGGGAAGGGAGGGCACCAGGCCGTTCCTGAAGTTCACCGTCCTGTGTGCTCCTGGCCAGGACAGGCAGGCAGGGAGACACATCCTGCCCCGGCCGGGTGGGGCACCCTGGCCTAGAGAGCTGGGCTGCCAGGTGCCCGGCTGCAGTCCTTTTCCTAGAAGAAGTGGGGGTGCAGGCGGGCCCCGGCTGGATTGCCAAACCCTGCCCTCCTTGTGGCCCACCACGGGCCCGTGCCAGCCCACCCCTCTGCTCTCAGCAGCCGGTGCCCAGCCGGCCCCAGCCGGCGCCGCCAGCAGCCACGCTCTCCACTCTGCCACTTCTGCACAGCCAGCCTCACCTTGCTGGTCCTCCGCCCCTCACCCCTCCTGGGCCTGCTTACGAGCTCCAGGCGTGGAGGAGGCCTCGGTGCAGGGGACCCTTTTGCTGAGCTCCCCGGGCCTCTGAACTTCTGCCTCCTCATCTCCATCACTGCCAGGGGAGAAAAGTGAACCCTGACCTGAGGGAAGGAAGGAGAGGGACAGAGACCAAAGGAAACTGGGGGGGGGGGGGGAAGGGGCCAGGGGAAGGCAGAGAGGGGACAAGAAAGAGCCAGGGAGAGAAGTAAGGAAGAGAGCACTGGGAAGAAGAGATGGGAACCAAGAATCCAGGCTTTCCCAGGCCCTCAGACCTGTCTAGAGCGAGCTAAGGCCTCATCAGCCCTGAGGATCAAGGCAATGCTGGCCTCTCAGGCTTTGGAGCCAGACTCCGAGGTCTTACACAACAGCAGGAGCAGATCCAGGCTGTGGAGCGCATCTACCAGAGCCTACAGAGCATGACCTGCAAGACTGCAGCAGGAGAGACTCGGCATAGACAACAGGAAGAACTCCATGGATTCGTTATCACAGGGCCAGAGAGAGTGACGGACCGGGGCAGGAAGCACATGGGAGGCCCTGTGTCCTCTGGCAGCTCTGTCCATCCCCCACCCAATACCCCAGTGATGTCAGGATTCCAGCGAATTTCTCATTCCTGTCCTCCCCTGAGTGATGACGCTTGGTCCTCTCCTGGGGGTTCCCTTCCACCACAGAAGTGAAATCTCCAAACATCCTCCAAGATAAGAAGTCTGTCCCCAGCTCCTGGCAGCCTGGATCTCCTGTGAGTCACAGCTGCCACCGCCCCTCCCCGCCTCAGCCTCCAGGAACTCCAGGGCTCCTGGCTTTGTGCATGCTGCTCCCTCTGCCAGGACCCTGCCTCTCCGGCCCAGCTTCTTCTCGCCCAGCCAGAACCAGCTTAGATGGCGTGAGCACCACTGGCCCATCCACTGGGGCCTAGCATGACACCTGTACATAGCTGACAGTCCTAGTAACTCAGGATGGATGGATGGATGGATGGATGGATGGATGGATGGATGGATGGACGAATGAGCGAATGAATGAATGAATGTAGCATGAGGGAGAGACAAGCTAGGCCAATGCTAAGCTCTACCCCAGTCTCATCTGCTTCTGGTGGAATTGCTCCCAGGGAACCAGGATCCACAGGGCTTTTTCCCTCTCTGGCCCTAGTACCAAGGCAGAGTGGGTGCTTATGAGGTGGTTGAGCATACAGCCCAGTGAGCTGAGGGACTCGGCCCTTGGAAGCCAGCATTGCAGCACACTAGGGCCCCGCAGCCAGGCTGCCCAGCTCCCTGCCTGTGGACCCACGGTGAAGGCCCCGGAGGTGGGGGGCAGCCATGGTCAGCAGCACGCCACGGGACCTATACGCTCACCTTTCCAGCTGCTGCTGGTGGCTCATACCTGTAATCCCAGCTACTCAGGAGGCTGACATCTGAGGATCCTGGTTCAAAGCCAGCCTAGGCGGGAAAATGCGTAAGACTCTTATCTCTGATTAAGCACCAAAGAAGTCAGAAGCAGAGGTATGGCTCAAATGGTAGAGCACCAGATTTGACCAAAACAAAAAAAAAGGAAAAGCTCAGGGACAGCATCCAGGCCCAGAGTTCACACACACACACACACACACACACACGCGCGCACACACACACACGCACACACACACACACGCACACACACGCACACACTTGTGCACACACACGCCTGCATGTTTCAGGGAGCAGGTTAGGGGCCTCTCCCAGTGAAGGCCCAGGCCTCAGCCCTGGGCTGCAGAGAGCAGCTGATGCCATCCCTCCCCCTTGTTGGGGTGAGTGCTGGCCAAGTGCCAGGGGGTGTGCCTGCCATGAAGAGAGCCTGGGCCAATGGCAGGGCCCTAGGGAGAAAGGAACCCCCTCCCGGGCATTCCTATTATCTAGATGAGAAAGTGAGGCGGGAAGCGAAGTTGGCCAGGAAGCAAGCTGAACTTGCTACTTGGTTAATAACCCCGTCCTCCCTGAGGCGCCTCCCCCTCCCCAGGCCCTGGAGGGAAATCCAGGCCAGGCCGGGGCTGGGAATCTGTCCCCACCACCCAGCCACCAAGTCGAGCCACAAGCACTGCAGGAGGCACACCTCTGACCGCATCGCCACACGGCCATGCCCACGTCCACGCACACCCACGCACGCATGCACGATCACGCACACCATGAGTGTCTGCAGACACATTCTCACGCCTCCACACGTGCGCAGACACATACACGCACGCATGCATGCGCCCTTACTACACATCCACACGCTTGTACGCACACAGTCAAAGACACACACGTGGAGGCCTCCTCTCCTCTGGATGCACACGCACACCAGTGCACTCACACCCTGACCTCACCTGCACTGATCCCCGGGGCGGGGGGGGGGGGGGGGGGGGGGCGGGGGGGTCAGAAGCAGCTGGGAGGAGCCTGGGGTGGCCTGGCCGGTGACTGCCAGCCGGTGGGCGGGAGCCTGGGAGTGGGCCGAGAGCCAGGAGCAGCTGCCCGAGGGCCACCACGCGAGGCAGGGCTGTGAATGAAGCAGGCACTGTTCTGCCCCTCCGGCCTCCTCTGGCTGGGCCGGCCTCCATGTGGCACTGTGTCTGGGTACCTCAGACAGGGCTAGGAGGCCGTGAGGCCCCGCCCCTCCCTCCCCTTCCCTCTCCCTGCGTTGGGGCTGAAGGGAGGACTCCCCAGGGGTCACCCCTCAGCCACACAGCCTTTTTCCCAGAAGCTCAGGTGCCAGGCCGGCTCCAGATCTTACGCAGGTGGTGGCCTCCCCTGTACCACGGCTCATCACCCCCATCCCAGTCTGGCTGCCCTTGCTGCAGGCTGGGTTCAAACCCCTAGCCCAAGGCAAGGGGGAACCAGAGTATGTTCATCTCAGAAGCCTGAATCCAAATTCAGGGGCAGGAGGGGGGGGGGGGGGGGAGGGAGGAAGGAGGGGGGAGGGAAATCCCAGCTACTCACCAAGTCTAAGGATCACAGTTTGTTTGTTTGTTTGGTCGTGGGGCTTGAACTCTGGGCCTGGGCGCTGTCCCTCAGCTCTTCAGCTCAAGGCGAACGCTCTACCACTTGAGCTACAGCGCCACTTCCGGTTTTCTGGTGGTTTATTGGAGATAGGAGTCTCACGGTCTCTCCTGCCCGGGCTGGCTTTGAACCGCGATCCTCAGATCTCAGCCTCCTGAGTAGCTAGGATTACAGGCGTGAGCCACCAGCGCCCGGCTAGGATCAGTTTGTATTCAGACAAATCTGAGAGGCTCTAGCTCCAATTAACCAGCAAAATGCTGGAAGTGGAGGTATGGCTCAAGTGGTAGAGCACCAGCTTTGATCAAAAAAATGCTACATGGCCTTCAGTTCAAGCCAGGCCAGGCCAGGGCTGGGAATGGGGAACCCCAGTACAAGCACACACATGGTGGGGGGGGGGGCAGGAAGAAAAGAGGGAGGGAGGGAGGGAGGGAAAGAAAGGTGTGTTCTGTTGATAAAGCCGCCCTTGCTCTGCACCCCTAGTGTCTCCCCTTTGATCACAGGACAAAGGCCACATTCCATGGTCTGGGGCGCCACCGGCCTGACCGCACCTTCCACCTTCATCCCTCACACCTCTCCCCTGCTCCTTCCCTCCAGCACCTCTTCTTGCCTTTGCCACCCCAGGCTTGGCCTGTGGCGTCCCTCCTCCCACAACCCCTGCCCTTGTGGCCACCTGTTGGATGAACCTCCATCCTTCCTGGGGACCTGTGGCCTGAGCCTCCTTCCCCTGAGAGCCAGTGCGGGCCCGCCTTGCCCTTGCCGTGAGGATTCTGCCCATAGCAAATGCCCCTGGCACAGACGCGGTGCTCATGGAGTGCGTGTGATACCGACCACACTTTGTTCCGAACACTTCTCGGCCCCTGCCGGGCCGGTCCTCAGTGCCAGCCAGGGCTGAAGGTTGGACGGAATTGCCGCACGGAGCCGAGCCCTCTATCCTTTTGTGTGTTGGGGTGGGTACTGAGGCTTGAACCCAGGACCACACACTCCCTCTTGGCCTTTTCACTCAAGGCTGAAACTCCACTATTTGAGCTACACCTCCACTTCCAGCTTTTGCTAGCTAATTGGAGATAAAGAGTCTCACAGGTTTGTCTTCCCCGGTTGGCTTTGATCTCAGCCTCCTGCCTGGCTAGAATGACAGGCGTGAGTCACCAGTGGCCAGACGATGCCCCCCGCTGCCCAGCCCAGGCCCTGACACAGAACCGCGTGTCCATACGCATATGACACCCAGAGGATTCACAATCTGTGCCAGGAGCCTGGCCAGCTCGTAGTGTCCCCGTGTGGAAAATGGCTCTGCTTGCCTGTGTGTACACCAGTGTGCTCAAGCTCAGGCCGGAAGAGATGGGGCAGCCTTTGGTTTGTACTACAAGACTGACCAGGGAAGATGCTGAGCAGCCCAGTGGAGGGAGGAAGGGACACAACACAGGCAGAACTCTCGAAGCTGGGGTGTGAGGAATCCTCAGATCGCTGGTCTCCGCGCTTCAGTCTCGTTTGGCAGATGAGGAAACCGAGACTCAGGAGCTGGAATGAGGTAAAGCACACCTGGACGTTTCCTCCTTGGGACCTGCACCCCTTCTCCCCTTGTCCCTGGAGAGCTGGTGGCCGGTAACTAAGAGATGTGAGCTTTTTTTCCTCTCTCCAGTTGCTGGCCGGGCAGCTCTGGGCAAATGAAAGAGCTCTGGGAGACGGCTGGGAGGAGGCCAGCCGCTAATTGTGGAAAATAAATCACGAACATCTAAAGCAGGCAGCTGAAGAAGGGCCAGTTGCACGTAGGCGCGTTTCCCTTTGTGCTGTTGCTCGCATGCTTAATTGTCCATTGAGAGGCGCGAGTTCTATATAAGTCACATCGCCACATCGCCACCAAGGCGGGCTTGCAAGGCGCTGTGGAACGGAGGCCATATGCTGGACAGCCCCGGGCCCGCCAGGGAGGGCCTTGAACAGACAGCAGCTGACCCCAGACTCAGCTTTCTCCTGCCCAGACCTGCAGACACATAAGTCCTCGAGTTTTTTTCCGACACCCAATTCCTGTGTGTTCAAGTTCCTGGTCCTTCACAAAATCACACCCAGTCAAAAGGGTGCCATGATATCATTTCATAGTTTAATAAGGAGACAAAAGAGATCTGGCCCAGAGACACTCGGGAAAGGGAAGTGTCTCCCCTCCTGGAAACTCTGTCTGCCCTCAGACTGCGGCCTCCCTGGGACAGTGTCCCCCTCAGACTGGGCTTGGAACCACCTGCCACTGCAAGGAAGGGCCTGCCCCTCCCCGGCATGGGAGTGGGAAGGGTTAAGTGCCGGCTTGAAAAACCACAGGGCTCAGGGGCACCTTTCTTATTTGCCCGCCCTCCCCACCTCCCGGCTGCTGCCAAGGCTTGCTTTGGCCCCTGATGGGTTCCAGCTGACGGCCAGGCCTCCTCCATTCTCACCCTCAGGCAGCAGTGTCCTGTAATGACCCCGCCCCAGTCCCCCACCCGCCCAAGCCCAGGAAGATTGCCATGGAGGGGGGCGGGCAGGGAGGGGTGGGCAGCCCTGGCCTGGGGAGAAAGTGAGCACCAGAATGCAGGAGGGGATTCTGGGGGGGGGGGGGGGTCAGTGATGAAGGCCTTGGCCACTTCCCCATTGCCTGGAAGCCTAGGGTGGAGTCATGGGAGTTTTCCTGCCTAGTTCTAGCCTCCTGCCGGGACAGCAGCCGGGGCTTCCCAAGCCCTCCTTGGCTGTGAGTCACAGCCTGGGTGAGCAGAACGGCAAACCCTGCTGCAAGTACAGGAGAGCAGCTCTCAGGGCTGGCAGGCCGCGGGCGGCAGCACCGGCCGGGTCTACAAGAGGACGGCTCTGCTGCTGACTCTGAGGTCTTAAGAAACGCCTGCTTTGTATTCCCCAAACACCAGCTCCTCCCCACCCCTGCACACCACACACACACGCATGCACGCACACACACACACACACCCGCCAGGCTCCCCCAGATTCCAGGATCCTCTCAATATCACCCTTGGTCTCAACCAGCCTCCAGACTCAGCCTCTACCCAGGAGAAGAAGTTTCACACACACACACACACACACACACACACACACACAGCCTTGATCATGCACCGCCTCCATCTGCTTTCTCTGTCTCTTTGTGGTAGACCAGGAGCAGAAAGGGCAGCTGGGACCCGGTCACTGTTGCCCATGCCAGGAGCTATAGGAGGTGGTTCCCACAGCTGGGTATAACCAGAGGTTACATGAAGCCACTTGGATCCTGACAATCATCACGGCTGCTCTGGAGGCTTAGGAAATCCCCCTGGCTTCCTGGGCAGGACCAGGATCCGAGGCTGGCGTGATTACCTGGCGTCATGCTCCCTAGGCACCAAACACATGGCAACTGGCCAGCCGGGTCCTTCAGGTAATAAAGCCAGACAGTGGCATGTGGTAACGAAGGAGGAAGGCAGCCGGGCGCCAGTGGCTCACGCCTGCCATCCTAGCTATTCAGGAGGCTGAGATGTGAGGATCGCAGTTCAAAGCCAGCCCAGGCAGGAAAGTCCATGAGACTCTTATCTCCAATAAACCACCAGAAAACCCAAAGTGGCGCTGAGGCTCAAGTGGTAGAGTGCTCTCCTTGAGCTGAAGAACTGAGGCATGGTGCCCAGGCCTAGAGTCTAAGCCCCACAACCAACAAAAAAAGAAAAAAAAGAGGGAAGACGTCTATCATGTCCCCTGAGAACATCCAGAATTAGAGCTGCTCCTGCTTGGACGTGTGTGTGTGTGTGTGTGTGTGTGTGTGTGTGTGTGAGAGAGAGAGAGAGAGAGAGAGAGACAGAGAGACAGAGAGACAGAGACAGACAGAGAGAGAGACAGACAGACAGAGAGAGATCCTGGGGTTAAACAGAGAGCCTCATACCAACTGGGTAGGTGCCCTACCACTTGCACCACATTCCCAACCCTTTGTGCATTGGTTATTTTCAAGGCAAGGTCTCACTTTCTGCTTGGGCTAGTCTGGACTGTGTTCTTCCTGCTCGTGCTTTTCCATGTCTCTGGGGATGACAGGCGCTTACCATTGTACCCAGCCATTGTGCGTCTCTCATGGCTGGCACAAGAGTGAGACATTGTGCTCACCATCGTTGGAAGTGGAGCCCCACTTGTATGCTCAGACACTGGCCTCAAACCATAATCCATCAATCTCTACCTCTCACGTAGCTAGGATTACAGGCTTTAGCCACCATGCCCAGCTTAAGTTTAAGTTGCTCAAGTCTAGGAGGCAGCGCATGCCCAGAGCAGACTGGCTGTCAACATCCATCTTACCTTCCTTCCATCCACCCCACCTGCCCTCTGCAGAGGACCGGAAAGGACAAATGGCAGACCCCAGATTGCTGTGAGGTTAGGTAGTTCAGGTTCAGCCAGTCTTGTGTGCTCCCATGAGATTGGAAGGTGGAGTTGCCGAAGTTCCTGGTGCTTTCTGGAGAGGGGGCGGGGCTACATGCTGTTGTGTTTTGCTTCTGTGCTGCAGAGGTGGGGAGAGCAGAGGCCCAGTCATCATCTGCTGGTCACATGGCAGCAGGTGCAGCCTTCCGATCTCGGTACCAGTGCTGCAGTGTAGTCCTATAGCTCACAGACCTCTCGGTCACAGAAGAGGCAGCTGCCTGCTCCATGGCCTAGCTCTGCAGTTTGGCATGGAAATTTGCTCCTGGAAGCCCTACCTCTAGTCTATGTCTGTGGCCCTTTGATTGGTTCCACAGCCACCTCCTGCCCTGCCCTTGTCTCTCTCCCTCTCTGTCTCTCTCTCCCTCTCTTCTCTCCTTAGACACTTAGGTCTGAATCCCAACCCAACATGGTAAATACATTTTCATCTGTTCAATTCTGATCAGTGAGTAGTAAGTATCCCGGACCAGAATTCAGGAAGCAGAAAGCTGCTTCTGGAATGGGGAGAATGTGCCAGCATCGGCTAGTGATGTCTGCTGTGGGTGCAGAATGGAATGTTCATAAAAGTAAACTGTAGTTCCTCACCCATTTGAGGTAGAAATGAGGAGAAGCACTTCCTGCTTAAAGCAGCCAGAGATCCATCCAGCTACCCATTTTACTCTTAATGCTTCAAGTCTCCTAACTCCTTTCCCCCAATTTCCCCCCCCCCCCCAGTCCTGGGGCTTGAACTCAGAGCCTAGATACTGTCCCTTAGCTTTTTCCCTCAAGGCTAGCACTCTGCTGCTGGAACTCCGATTCTAGCTTTTTGCTAGTTAGTTAGAGATAAGAATCTCATGGACTTTCCTGCCTGGGCTGGCTTCAATCCACGATCTACAGATCTCAGCCTCCTCAACTGCTAGGATTACAGGTGTGAGCCACCAGTGCCAGCTCCTTTCCCCTAGTTTAAGGCAACTCTACACTTACCAGCCCAGCACCCTGGGTCCTAACCTGGGGTGTTGCGCTCAGGAAGAAGTTGACAGAGTCTGAGTCCTTCAGCTGAAGTTACCCCCACCTCCTCCAAGAAGTATGCCCACCTCTCAGGCTCCCAGCCCGCCTTCCTGCAGCCACAAGGCTCCAGATTCCAGTAGGGGCTGCCCTCCTGTGCACGGCACTCAGCAAGTGCTGGACAAAGCCCGGGCCAGAGAAAGCTTACCTGGATCTCTCAGGACTAACCTCACCAGTCATAGGGCCCTCTTCCCATCCTTGCTTCCCGCCCCTTCCTGTACGCCCATGCCTATGCTACCATTCATATCCGGCTCCCCAAATCTCCAGGAAACCTGAACATAACGGAGTGCTCACAGAGGTCCCTGAGTCACCACAGACCCAACCCCGACCTGTTGCTGGGGATGGGGCTGGGTGGGGGGGTGCAGTGGGGAGAAAGTTGTGCCCTTTGGGGGCAGTCCCAGACCCCCATTGGAGAGAAAAAGGAGCCACCCCTCTGAACACAACAGCAGTGGGGGGGTCGGGGGCGGGTGGTAAGTCTCTTCCCAGAGAAGCAAGCCAGCCCAGAGCCCACCCTGCGACCACTCCACTCCAGGCCCTGCTAAACACAAACAGATGGTGTGGTTAATTGGGGTGTCGAGGCGCCTCTGGCCCTCATTAGGGCTGAAGGCAGGGCAATGAGTGATTTACCAAGTCATAGGCAGCATCTCAGAGTGGGCAGCCTCCCCAAAACCCAGGCTGGAGGGAGAAGTACACCAGGCCACTGGGCTGGGGTCTTGGGAGTCTTGGTCCAAGAGTCTTGACCTCCCCTTGTTCCTGGACACCAAGTCCAAGTCCAGGACAACAGGGCTCAGCCACTGCCCCCCCTCCCCCCAGGATGCAGCTGCTCACAGCTGGAGAAAGTGAAGCCTGACCCCAACTTCCCTGGAGAGATGGAGTGGCCACAGAGGAGGCAGAGGAAGGGTGGGCAGGCGCTGCTGGAGCCGTAGAGGCCCCGGAGCTTAGCTGGGGTCTGCTCCTCTCACCAGAACCCTTGAAGTCCCAGGGAAGGACTCAGAGAGAAGACAATGCCATCCATTCCTGGTGGAAATCTCATGCTGGAGAGGAGCAGTGATAAGGTTCAAGCCCAACTCTGCCCGTCACCAGCTGTGGGAGGCAGCCTCAGCTTCTCCATGCCTCAGTTTCCCCATCTTTCAACTGAGATGAGACATCCCCTTGAGGATTGCATTCGTCTCTGGCCTCAGGGCTGGCTGGCCTGTGGTGCTGTGTCTGGTTTAGGTTACAGTTTGGAAGGCTCATGTTGGTGAACTTGGAGATGTTTACTCTTGATTGTCACCAGAAAACAGTAGCCTTGGGAGATTCTCCCTTTTCAACCTTCCTTCTTAACCTCTCAACTGCCTCCCTCACCCCACTCTGTTCCCCAAGTGACTGGAGGGAAAAGGCTTCGACACTGTCTCGCCGTGAGTGAGCCAGCCACAGCTCCGTGGGCAGCCATTATCAGGTGCCTGACCTGATTTCTGCTCTGTTCTGTTTGGGTCTGTTGCATTTGTTTTTGAAACAGAGTCTCTCTACTATGTAGTTCAGGTGGACTTGGACCTCCCAGTCCTCCTGCCTCAACCTCCCAAGGACCGGGATTACAGGCATGCACCACCACCCTGGGCTCGGGTGCTGGCCTTTATCTGTGCTTGTCCGGTTTTAACCCAAGTGAGAGGCGACACCTGGCAAGGCATGCAGAGAGGCTGGAGGCAGAGCTGGAGGCATCCCAGGCCAGAGTCTGAGCTCTGTTCTCAGTGCATGGTGTCCTCTACCGTGATATCACCCAGGCTGAGGGGCCCCTCCGCCCTCCCCAGACCTGGATCCGGGGCCCCAGAAATCTACATCTGAAGATGGCTCCCCCAGCCCAGAATCCTCTCTACTCCACACAGCCCCTCCAAGACTGCTGGGCCCTCTGGGAAGGAAAAGAAGACAAGCCCGGCGCAGTGGCTCCTGCCTGAAAGCCTAGCTACTCAAGAGGCTGAGATCTGAGGATGAAGGTTCAAAGCCAGGCAGGAAAGTCTGTGAGACTCTTATCTCCAATGAACCACCGGCAAATGGGAAGTAGCGCTGTGGCTGAAGTGGTAGAGTGCTCACCTTGAGTTGAAGAGCTGAGGGACAGTGGCCAGGCCCAGAGTTCAAACCCCACAACCGACAAAAAGAAAAATGACATGATGATCTCTAGGACGAGGGCTGAGCACTGACTCTGTACCCCCTTTCTCCCCAGAATCCTCCACTCCCACCCTCTCCTGCACCCCAGGGTCTCTACAGACAGAGGAAGGGCAAGGGACTGCCTGCCACATGCAGGGACCAGCGCATGGGGAGAGCACATCCGCAGGGTCATGAGCCCCATCTGTGTCCCCTGGGAGCGCCCATGACACCCAGAGGACCGACGCAAGCAATGGTGCCCAGCACCGCATCAAGTGCACGAGGAAGACCAGATCTGAGGAACTAGGGAGAGTCTTTGAGGTTGGCCTGTCTGCAGCCTAAGGGGGCCCCCTCCCTGCACCCCAACATCCCACCCCCTGACCTCCAGGACATGATGCCAGAGCCACCCAGACCCCCTGGGCTGTAGGAGTCCTCAGGGAGGAGAGCCTGGGACATCTTCACACATCACACCTCGCTTGGCACGGCTGGCCCCCGTAGGTAGATAGCAGGCCACCCTGCCTGCAAGCTGTTTCTCTACAGAATGAAAGATCTGGGCCCCCAGGAGGAGTGGCAGAGTCCCCTGGGCCTGCCCCGGGTGGGGGTGGGGGAGGGGGAAGGGATGGCTTTCAGGCTAGACTATCCGAGCTGGGTCCTCAATTCTGAGCCAGAAGCTGGCCTTGGAGGGAGAAGGAGCTACCGGCTAATTGTCTGTGGGTGATCTAAAGCCCAGAGGCCTTGGCTCCTGCTCACTGGCGATGTGGAGCCAGATTGGAAAAGAGGGGAAAGGAGGGGCCCCCCAGCTCTGGGCTGCTCCACAACCCTCTCTCCAGAAGCCTGTGGGCTGCTAAGGGCAGCAGAGAAAAACTGCACGGACCTCCAGGCCCTCCCCTAGGCCTAAGTGGCGCCTGCAGTGTAAAAAGCGCTCACAGTCTAAAGGAAGACAGTCCAGGGTCTGCCAGATTGACAGCAGAGATGCCGCCCTTTCCCCCCCCCCCCCCAAACTCCAGCCTCCCAATCTCATCAGGGGGCCCTGGGAGCACTCACATTCTCCTGCCATATCTCACTCCCCATCCTCCACCCAGGCCTTCCAGACTTAAATCACTGCTGGCTTCATCCCTGTACCCCCCCCAAGACCCCAGCCCTCTCAGAACAGCAGATGACATGCAGACAAGCCCCATGTCCCCGCACCGCCCAGGGGCCAGGCCTGGGCCAAGCACTCGGCCTGCTGGGGCTTCCGGGTCAGCGGCATGAGGATGAACCAAAGGGCACCATTGTAAACTGACATTTAAATGTTATCTTTTCCTGGACTTCTGCATGTGTGGGTGTCTCCCCAGCTAGGCGGGAGCTCCCCTCGAACATCAGGCCACAGCCCCCTCCAAACTAAGTCACCGGGACTTGACTCAGAGCCTCATCCCTCCCTTGGCTTTTGCACTCAAGGCTGGTGCTCTACCACTTGAGCCATACCTCTGCTTTCAATGTCTGACTTGTTAGTGGGAAATAAGAAGCTCAGAGACTTTTCTGCATGGTCTGGTTTCAAACCACAATCCTCAGAACTCAGACTTCTAAGTAGCCAGGATTATAGGCATGAGGCATCAGTACCTGGCTAGTAATTGTGTGTGTGTGTGTGTGTGCACCAGGTCTGGGGGGCTTGAACTCAGGGTCTGGCACTGTTCCTGAACATTTTTTTTTTTTTGGGTCCAGCCGTGGGGCCTGAACTCTGGGCCTGGGCACTGTCCCTCAGCTCTTCAGCTCAAGGCTAGCGCTCTACCACTGGAGCCACAGCGCCACTTCCGGCTTTTTTCTTTTTTTTTTGCTTATGTGGTGCTGAGGAATCGAACCCAGGGCCTCAGGCATGCAAGGCAAGCGCTCTACCACTGAGCCACCTTCCCAGCCCCTCTGAACATTTTTTTTTAACTCAAGGCTAGCATTCTACCACTTTTTTTTTTTTTTGGTTGGTCATGGGGCTTGAACTCTGGGCCTGAGTGCTGCCCCTCAGCTCTTCAACTCAAGGCTAGGGCTCTACCACTTGAGCCACAGTGCCACCTCCAACTCTACCACTTTAAACCACAGATCTACTTCTAACTTTTTGGTGGCTAATGGAGAGAAGAGACTCACAAATGGGCTGGGAATGTGGCTTAGTGGTAGAGTGCTTGCCTAGCATGCACGAAGCCCTGGGTTCAATTCCTCAGTACCACATACACAGAAAAGGCTAGAAGTGGCACTGTGGCTCAAGTGATAGAGTGCTAGCCTTGACAAAAAGCAGCTCAGGGACAGTGCCCAAGCCCTGAGTTCAAGCCCCAGGACTGGGAGGGAGGCAAGAGTCTTTGGCTTTGGACTGCAGTCCTCAGATCTCAGCCTCTTGAACAGCTAGGGTTATAGGCAAAAGCCACCAGCATCCAGATGGTAATTTGCTTTAAGCCTCCACTTCTCTAGACCCTGCAAGAACTGGGCTGAGGCCCCACACCGTGTGTGTGTGTGTGTGTGTGTGTGTGTGTGTGTGTGTGTGTGTGTGTGTGTGTGTGTGTATTCTAAACAGTTGTTGAATAAGTGAATGACCCAGTGCAAGCACTGCTTCTGAGTACTCCGGCACAGAACCTGCAAGTGGGTGGTGCTCAGACCTGCAGATAGTGAAGCAAAAGGAGTTTACCTTGTCCAGGCTGAGAACTCAGATCAACCCCAGGGCAATTCCAGCTCAGGGAGGAGGCAGCAGGCCGGGCCTTCCAGTCTCTTAGTATTTCTTATCATTTGTTTGGGGCTAGAACTCTAGGGGTCAGAGGTTATGTCTGGGTCTCAGGGCCATCCTTTCCCTGCCTCTCGCCAGCACAGCCCACTGTCGGCTGCGAGCCGTGACTCACATCGTATGAGCCCTTCCCCTTGGCCAGAGACCAGGAGCAGATACTGAAGTAATATTACTAACCACAGTAATGCAAGCGGTGGCGACCGCACTTACGCGCAGAGCTCCTCCCCTACCCGGGGCCAGGGCCGTGACCTCACCTCCTGGGTCAGCAGCAAGCAAGGACAGTCCTGCCGGGGAGACAGGGGCATCTCTCCACCCTCCCCCCCCCCCCCCCCACCGCAGTGGCCCTGGTCTTCCTGACAAGCCCAGCTCTTCGTTGCTCATCCCACAGGCAGCCCAGCTAAGACCAGGATGTCCAGTCCCCTAAGGTAGAGGAAGCCACACACACAGCCCCCCTCCCCCCACCCCAGCCCCCCCCTTCCCAGGATGAGCTGGAAGAAGGGGGAAGTGAGTGAGCCTGCCCTGTCTCCGCCCTTCCTCAACACTGGGGTACCGAGGCTGGCTTGGGAAAGTGGAGGCTAAGGATGTGGCCGCAGTGGCCAGCTCCTGGCGCCAGCAGAAATCCCCTAGGCCGTCAGAAGACTCTGTCCAGACGTGCTGGATGACCATGGCTGAGTAAGTGTGAGAGACACCTGCACTGAGGCCACGCCCCTGCCCAGGAGGCCCCTCCTACACCACTCCAGCCCCTCCCGGCCATCAGGCCCACACATCCACCCCTACAGTAGAGGCTCTGTGGCTTAGAGCTTAGTAGTCAGCTACTCAGACTCTCTGGGCCTCTATTTTCCTAGCTGTCCAATGGGACTTAGGCTAGCCACCTGTTGGGCTGTGGTGAGGAAAAAAATGAATGGATGCATTGGCCTGGATAGGCAAACAGCAGACAGAAGCCAAAGGCAGCCACACCTGGCTGCCAGGCCAGGGCCAGCGGCCACAGCTCCATGAAGTAGATACTGAGGCCTAGGAGACAGGAAAGAACCAGAGTTCCTCGTGGCAAGGAACTGGGAAGGCCCTACCTACCCTCTATCATTGTAATCTACAGGGTAAAGGAAGAAAGGGACTTGGGATTCATCTAGTAGTAGAACACTTGCCTAGTGAGCCCAAAGCCCTCAGTTTGATCCCCAATACCACATAACTAAATTAAACACACAAATCAACAAATGTACAAAGGGGATGGGACAAGCACTGTCTCCCAGCATCTGTTCTTCCTTCCTTTCTTCCTCAACTTTCAACTAGATGTTCATAGGATTGAACTATACTGTCCCGCTTCCTTTGCAGCTAGGTGTAGCTGGATGATGGAGTTCTTCCCAATAAGAGGTGCAAATGACTTCCTGGGAGTTTTCTTATAAGGAAGGGACATGCCCTCCTTCAGGTTTTCTTTCTCCTTCCTGCTGGCTGGAGCTTCATCCTGAGCAGAGTTGACCTTGCAAAAAGACAGGGCAGATTAAGAAGAAAGAAGAACCTGGCTCCTGACAGCATGCAGCCATTCAATCAGCCTGGAATGTTTACCTCCGGGTCCAAGTGTTTGAGTATTCAATGTATAGCTATCTTAGGTAAACCGAACTTGAAGCAATACCAGCCTTTCCACTGGTGCACTTATATCAGGATACTTGTGGTTAGTAAGGTGAGGCAGACAAAGTACCTGAAAGAGAAGCGTGCACATGGACATGACCCCCACAGCAGATGAGAGGTGTAAGGTGTGAGACCAATAGGAGCACTCGGCTCTAAAAGGAGCTAAGAATGAGTGAATGGACAGAGGATGGATGGAGGGATGACGGGTAGATGGATAAATGGATAGATAGATGAATACATGGGTGGATGGAAAAGGGAAGGAAAGAAGATAAGTAGATGAGTAGATGGAGGATGGATGGATGGATAATAGATGAATTATATATGGGTAGGTGGGTGAGAGAATAAGTAGGTGGATGGACAGAAGTAAAAAGGGAAAGAGAAAAGAAGGAAGGAGGGAGGGAAAGGGAGAGAAGAGAGGGAGAGAGGGAGGGAGGGAAAGGAGAGAGGGAGGGAGGGAAAGGAGAGAGGGAGGGATGTGGAAAGAAAGAAAAAAAAACAAAGGAAAGGGAAGGAAGGAAGGAAGGAAGGAAGGAAGGAAGGAAGGAAGGAAGGAAGGAAGGAAGGAAGAGAAGGAAGAGAAGGGAGGAAGGAAGAGAAGGGAAGGATAGGTTAAAGGAAAGAAGAAGGGAGGGAAGAGGCTAGGTGATTTTGAAATGAGGGACGCTGTCCAGAAGGAAGGAAGCCCCTGGCATGGCGTCTATGTGGCATGTGCCGTCTATGTGACGGACGGCCAGGCCATGGGCTGTGGCCGCTGCAGAGCGGGACAGCCTGCCTGCCTCACTGCCCGGCCAGAATCTCAGTCTTTCCGTCTCTGCCTTGGAAATGGGCCTTGTTGCTCACTCACTCCTCACAGCAAACCAAAACCACCCTCAAACCCAGCATAGCATTGGCTCAACATCACCCCCAGCAGAGCCCCTGTCTATGCCCAGGATCCATCAGGAAAGGGGGGAAAGAGCAGAAGCTTCGCCATCAGGAGGCTGTGAGGACCCCCGCTCTGGACTGTGGGAGGCGGGCCGGGGGCAGCTGCTCAGGGCTCATTCTCGGGCTGTCGCCAGCCTGCCCTGGGCCGAGGGGCACGGCGGGCACCTGGCTGGCCCGAGGTGAGGTATAGGGAAATAAATCTGTCCTGTCACTTGAGCTCTACCACTTGAGCCACAGTGCTACTTCCATAAATCTGGACTTCTGATTGAATGTAAGACAGACCTGGCAAAGTGGGGGTGACCGACGTGTAAACCTACAGGCCTCCTTTCCAAGGACTTCCCTGAATGGACAGCCTCGGGTCAGGCCCTGACTCCTGAGGTCCTGGTCGCCTCAAGCATCTGCCCAGGGCCCTGTATGGCCACAGGAGCTGACAGAGGTCAGGCAGGGCAGCAGAGGCCCCTGGAGGGGGCAAACACAGGCCAGGGAGGGACAGGAACTGGGCTTGCTCACCCGGGGAAGGGAGCGCTCAGGCCACGTCAGTGCTATCTTTCACAGTTCCACAAGACAAAGCAGAAAAGTCCATGAAAGTCTGCAATTAACCACGAAAAAGCCAAAAGTCGAGATGTGGCTCAGATGTGCCTACCTTGAGCATAAAAGCTCAGGGCCAGTGCCCAAGCCCAGCGTGACATTGCTGTCAAGGTGATCAGGGGTCCTGAGGAACAATCCTGACTGCCTAGAGTCCTCGCCCCTAGCAGGAAGCAAAAGGACAGCCTCAGGGGCCCAGACCTGAAACCCATCCTGACACAAGTTCCCGTTGCTGAGCTTCTAGGTGTCAGCTCAGACACAGGCATGGTCATGGAAGAGGGGTTAGGAATCGAGCTGAATCTGAAGCCACTTCGGACAAGTTATTCAACTTCCCTGCACCTTTCTTTCCCTGTTTTTTTTTTGTTTTTTTTTTTTAACTGTGTTCAGAGGGCTGCTAGAAGATTTAATTCAGTAGATGCCAGCTTCCAGCCTGGCACCCAGGACAAGCTCCATAAATATTCTCTAATGGGGTTGCTATTTTTCTCCTGCCTGGGCAGAAACTTGACTGAGAGTCCCTCTGAGTTCGCTTATGACTCACTGGTTGGGATTCTGGGGTCTGAGGAATGGGGTGATCTCTCTGCCTCTCTCTCTGCCCCCTGGAAGCTTGCTCTAACACCTGGACACAGCCCGGCCTGCAGCCCTCATCATTTCATTTCCAAGGTGGATTCTGCTTTGTGCATCATGTGCCCCCTAGCCCCGTGGGCAGCCTCGTGGCCACGGGTTAGCCCTGCCAACGCCCGCAACGCTCACCTGCAGGCGGACAGCACGAGCCCCTCCGCTGACTCCTGCCTCACACCTACCGTGCTCTGACGATGTCACATGCTAGGGAAGTTGGCAGGGCCCAAGGGGACCATGGATGCCAACACAAACACCATTCCTGTGGTGACCAAAGAGCCCATGGGGGTTATTTTTAACCTGTTGATCAGAGGCCACAGCTCTGGCCCTGGGAGACCTAGGACGCACGAAGGGTTGTGAGGGAAGGGAGGTGACAGATCGCCCCTCAAGGATTCCCAAGGGCGTTGGGCTGCAGGGGCTCTGGGCTTCACCTTGCTCTGATGGAGAAGAGGGGAGTGGGGGGGCGGGGGAGGCGGGGAGACACAGTTCAGGACAGGCTCCCTCTTGCTGGGGCTGAGCCTAGCTAGAAAAACAAGGCAGCCACACACCACAGAACCTAAAACCTAGACAGGGTCCTCTTAGTCCCACCCCTGCACCGTCTGGGAAACAGAGACCTGAAAGAAGTCATCCCAGCTTCCTGCTCCCTTGCCCACCTGTAGACCCAGAACCTGGCATGGGCAGGCCCTCTCCGAGGTCACCTTGAGCCACCTCACTGCTCACACCAGCCATTCTCTCCCGGCCCTCTCCCAGTCGGCCTCATCTCAGAGGGCTGGACCCCTAACAACCCCAAAAGAGGCCCCCAGCCCAGATTCACCCTTCAAGGACTGCTAGATGCCCAAGCAGTGCCCCCTAGAGGCTGCCAGCAGCCAGGGCCGGCACTACCATGGCTGGAGGCCCAGTGAGGACGTGCGGGCCACGGCGTGCCTGCGTGGGGGGAACAGGACCCAGCTTCTGCCAAGGGCCTGGTGCTGACTGCAGAGGAGCCTGTGATCGCCAGAGGGGGTACGGGCAGACAATGGACCCCACAGCCCTGACTCCTGGCCTTGGCCCTCTTGAGCCGGGCAGGCAGCCGCCTCCACTGGCACCTCACGTAGTCCACGTTCTGCCTGCTGGGTGGCCTTATCACCCGTACGTGCCAGGAGTCCACATGCCCAGCATGGAGAGAGCACCGGGGGCTCAGCGGGATGAGCTCAGTGGGAAATAAGGCTTCCGGTCCTCCTCAACATCCAAGGTCGGACCCGAGGAAGCCCTCCACAGCCCTCCTCAGAGCCGCTTTATCTTCAGAGACCTTGGTCCCTTCTGGCCAGTTCCCAGCTGTCCCCTTGTGAGGGGTGGAGATGGGGAGAGGAAAGAAGAAGTCTATGTTCTCCAATGAAACTCTGGGTCACCAGAGTTCACCAGTGGTCCCCCAGTGCCAATGATTCCTCATAGCAAGGATAGAACCAGGATTCTGACATCAGACTCATTACCAAATGGGAAGAGGAGGCTCAGTGTGGATACACCACATGGCTGGTAGACACACAGTCAGGATTCCGACACCGGCAGGCTGGCTCCGCTCCTCAGCCTCTCCCTCTGCAGAACACAGCAGCAACAGAGGGCCTGCTACCTACACAATGATGGCTTTGAGGGTCCAGACACAGCCCAAAGCCTGGAACGGCATCCTTCAAAGCAATGGAGTCCTTCTCTGGGACAGAGTTTCTGTACATTCCTATACACTGACTATTCTACAGATGTGATTAGCCAAGCACTGTGGATCAAGCCTATAATTTTAGCTACCTGGGAAGCAGAGATGGGGAGATTATGGTTCAAGGTCAGCCAGGGCAGTAAAAATTGGCCAGATGCCTACAGCTTATGCCTTTAATCCTAGCTACTCAGGAGGCTGAGATATAAGGATCTCGGTTCAAAGCCAGCCTGGGCAGGAAAGTCTGTGAGACTCTTATCTCCAATTAATCACAGAAAAGCCAGAAGTGGCGCTGTGGCTTAAGTGGTAGAGCATTAGCTTTAAGCAAAAGTAGCTCAGAGACAGCACCCAGACCCTGAGTTTGAGCCCCAGGACCAGCAAAAATATATATACACACATATGCCTATGTATATATACATATATATGTATGTATGTGTATATATACATATGTGTGTGTGTGTATATATATATAGATAGATATGTATGTATGAAGCTGGATACCAGTGGCTCACGCTATAATCCTGGCTACTCTGGAGGCTGAGATCTGAGGACTATGGTTCAAAGCCAGCCTGGGCAGGAAAAGTCCATAAGACTCTTATTTCCAATTAACCACCAAAACTACTGGAAGTAGAGCTGTGGCTCAAGTGGTAGCCTTGAGCAATAAAGCTGAAGGACAGCGCCCAGGCCCTGAGTTCAAGCCCCAGGTCCAGCACACACACAAAATAAACTGATGAAACTCCTTCTCAGTGAATGCCTGGGCATGGTGGTCAGCTCTAGGGGAAGCACAATGGCTGGGCACCCTGGCCCATGCCCAGCACCCCCAGCAAGGCTGAGGACGCACAAGTAGGGTAATCACAGCCCAGGCATAAAGTGAGATTCTACCTTGAAACATCCAATGCAAAGAGGGACTGGCTCACAACTGTCATCCTAGCTACTCAGAAGGCTGAGATCTGAGGATCAAGGTTCAAAGCCAGCCCAAGCAGGAAAGTCCATGAGACTCTTATCTCCAATGAACCACCAGAAACCCGAAGTGGCACTGAGGCTCAAGTGGTAGAGTGCTCACCTTGAGCTGAAGAGCTCAGGGACAGAGCCTAGGCCCAGAGTTCAAGCCCAATGACCAACAAAAAAAAAGAGGGACTGGAGGCGTGGCACGAATGGCAGAGCACCTGCTTAGTGAGTGTGAAGCCTTGAGTTCGATCTCTAGTATTAATCAATAAATGAAATGGTCCCAGTGGTGGGGCAAGGAAGATGTGTGTCACACACGCTGAGTCCTACCCCTCCCCCGAGCAGGGCACACCTCAGCCTCTGGTCCACTGAGTAGAAGGCTGTCCCCCCCTGGTCTACCGAAGCCTCCACTCCCTCAGGCCCAGCCCCAGAGAAGGTCCACTCACTGGCATCTGGCACTGCTGTGAGCCACTGGCATGCCCACCCTGCCAAGTAGGCCCTGGTATGCTTCGATCACACCCTGCAGGCTCAGGGTCTTCTGTGCATCTGGAGTCTACCTAGGGAGATCAGGATGTGCCAGGGGGCTGGGCAGGAGGGAGACAGAACCCACCTGCTCTCACAGAGACACAGAGAGAGCCAGGATTCACACCTGCCAGGGAGACACGGCCTGTCCTCGGGGATTCCCATTCTGAGGCAGACACAGTCGCAGCCTCGTCCTCAGGGAGCCCCCACTTGACAGGGAAGTAAGGATTTTCTCTCCTCCAAGGCTGTGTCATTCTCGGACAATCGCTGAGGACAGGGCTCGGACTGTGTGGCTCCCTGAGGACAGTGCTCCTTGAGGCTCATGAGGAGGCAGCCACACCTCCCTCTACTCAGCTCCCCCGTGGGGACTCAGAGCTTCGCCATGGATGTCCGAGATGGAGAGCGGTGGAGGGGATTCCCCCATCCTGCTCTGGGGCCTGAGGGAGAGGACACACAGCCAGAAGAGACGCAAAGGGGCTGAGCCACCGGCTGTGCCAAATCTGCTGCCCTTCCTGCCGCTGAGAGCAATGCAGTCCCAGGAGACTGAGTCTGAGGGAGATAGAGAAAAGGAAGCCTTTTGGGGTAAGGCCGAGTGGGAATTGCAGGGTGACCACAGAGTCCCCACTTGGCACTCAGGAGCCCCTAGCTTGGGATCCTCTATCCAAAGGAAGCAGAAACTCAGGGAACTCCCAGAATCCAGCTGGGCACCCATGGCTCATGCCTGGAATCCTAGTCGGGAGGTGGAGATGTGAGGATCACAGGTCAAAGGCAGCCCAGACAGGAAAATCCATGAGAGTCTTATCTCCTATTAGCCAGCAAAAACCTGGAAGTGGAGCTGTGGCTCAAGTGGTAGAATGCGAGCCTTGAGTAGAAAAGCTAAAGGACAGTGCATAGGCCCTGAATTTAAGCCCCAGTACTGGCAAGATATAAATAGAGAGAGAGAGAGAGAGAGAGAGAGCATCAGGAAGCCACCAAATGATGCAAGAAGCATCACCCTTAGCTGAACACATGTGTGCATGCATGTGTGAATGCATGGCCCTATTTGGGGCTCTTAGGGTCCACACCCCATCTCACCGGAAAAGAGAACGTCCTCGGCTAAACCAGGCATGGGGGAGGGGCAGGGGAGTCGTCTTACAGAGTGCTTTTGGAAGCTGGAACACCAGGGATGGGAGGGGTAGAACGGCTCCACATCTGGTCGTGGGGTGGTTGGGTTCACAGCCGGACAGCTGGTCCACATCTGGCTTGCAGACACCCACCTCCTGGTCCGTGATTCACCATGGTCTCACATGTCTGTCTGCCTAGAGGCAAGACACGGGCGTCCCGCTGGGCGGTGCGCTCCACATCCCGCACAGTGCAGGGCTCCACAGAACACGAGGGTGGGAGCCATGGATTAGCAGGGGTCCCCCTCTCCCCGCCTCCCATCCCAGCCACTCCATGGACGGGGGAGGGGGAGCTGCCCAGGCCACTCCTGAGTCTCTGTGACTCAGTCTCCACTCTGGAAACTCAGTCTTCATGCAGGTTCAGTGAGCTAGCTAGGAGTCAGCAGGCCGGAGGCCAAGGCCTCTGCAAGTTTCTTCCAAGGGGACAGAGGATGGGGCTTTACCCCATTCCGACTGGGGCTCCCCGAAGACAGGCTGGCCCTGTCACCCTCAGACTGGGGCTCCCTGGGGACAGCCTTGTGTCCCCATTCCTCCTGCGAGGTTCATGAGCACAGCGCTATGTCTTCATCAAAACTGGGCTGGAAAGGGTTCTCCTTTGGCTTCTGTAGCCCATCGACTACAACATCCCGGTGCTTCCTAACCCCACCCCACCCCCAGGAGGGAGGGTCATGGGGTCATATGCTGTCTGTCAGGGGCTCCCTCGGCCAGCAGCCTGATCCCCATTCTCCATCTCTGGGTGGTCCACACACACACACACAGTGCTGCCCAGGAGCAGCTGGGCAGGGTGTACCTCAAGATGTGCATTGAGGAACCGCCGGGCCCAGCCGGGGCTGGCTGATAACAGGCCCTACTGCTCTCACCTGCAGGGAGAGATCTGTGGGGCCATTTGGACATGCGACAGGTGCACAGGCCCTGGGTACCCTATGCTGTGGCCTGGGGAAGACAGGCAAGACAGGCTCCTAAGTCCAAGAATCCAAAGGAACACAGGAAGGGGTCTCACCCACATTCATCTTCCCTGTGTTCCATCTCCTGGGATACGTGGAAGGGGAACTTTCTTACCCCAGCAGAGATGCCTGGCAGTGACAGAATCCAGAAACACCTGGACAGGCCTATGAATGCTCTCCTCTCCTTAACTCTGCCTTGATCCCAACACCTTCCTGGTTCCTCACCATCCATCTTTCAGAGGGATGAAGCATGCCAGGCCATGCTGAAACTGGGGCAGGTATGGCCACACAGGGGCGGTGAGGGGGGCGGGGCGGGGCAGGGGGAGGGGTGTTCTGTGCTTGGGTTTTGCAGTGCTAGGAATTGAACCCAGAGCCTTAGCTCTTACCTGGAAAGCACTTTTCCTCTGAGCTATACTCCAGCCTTGAAAGGAAATACTTCTACACCCTCTTGGTTCTACTGACAACCTCATTTCCAGGCTGCTGAGCTCAGAAGCCATGTCTCCCTGCCCCGAGCATCATGAAGACCAAGGCTCCCTCCAGATGTTGAACCTACTCCACTGAGGCGTGAGACTTTTGCAGAATCAGGGCAGATGTTGGCCTGGAATGATCCAGCCAAGGCTTGTGGTGAACACATATACTGCCTGAGTCGGGGAGGGGGGAAGGGGGGGTTCTCCGGACCCTATCGGTAGCTTCCCAAGAGGAGTTTGCTGGGTAATGGATTGAATAGGAGAATCCCTGGATGGGGTCCTCCAGCCCCTGGCCCTGAATCTCCGAGCTGGATTCACTGTGGCCATAAATCCCCTCCCCTGGCAGCCCCAGACTCCCGGTGCCTGGACAGGGGGCATCAAGGGTAACATACGCAGGCCAGAACAGGTCACCTGGAGAAGGACCTCTCCTCCAGCTGGCTGAGGGCAGACAGAAGCCCACATCTGCCCCCCTTCCCCTACACCCCAGCCAGCCAGGACCTCCCACATCCAGTGCTCCCTCCCTCCTCCCCTCCCTCATCCTCCTTCTTGCAAATCTCTGCCCCAACTAATGCCTTGTCCCCAAGAAACGCATGCCCTGCCCCACTGATCTCTCCTCATCCTCACCCTTCCCCACACTGAGCCCCTGGGGCACTCTGACCCTGCCAGGAAAGCTGGAAGGGACTCACAGAGGCCGCAGAGAAGGTCAGTGGTCCAGCTTCCCAGCATGCCTCTGTCTTCCAGGAAATCCCCAAACCACTCTGTCTTTATTGTCAGCCTGTGCCCTCCCCAAAGGCAGCAAGTTCTGAGGTCTGTGTCACACTGTGGGGCGAGGACGTGGCCTCTCTCTCTCTCTGTCTGCCTCTGTCTGTCTCTGTCTCTGTCTCTGTCTCTGTCTCTCTCTCCTATCTGATGCCAAGACTAGTTGCAACTGGATCAGCAGCTCGGCAAAAGACAAGAATCCTCATCAAGCCCAGACCCCAAGTTTACACTGTGGTAGAGAGGAAGTTCACAGAGAACCTGCGGCTCTGACCACTAGCCCTACTCTGCATAACTTTTGGTCCTGTAGCTTTTCTTTAAAAGGGGAGGGGGGGATAAAATACAAAAAATACAAATTCACATCTTACCTGTTGGTGTCTAGCTCCGTGATATTAAACATATGCTCATTGTTTCAACTCCCCCAGTTCTATTTTGCAAAACTTAATACTTTATCCACTAAACACTAACTCTCCAGCTCCCAGCCCCTGGCAACCTCTAGTCTATTTCTGTCTCCATAAATCTGATTATTCTATGGTCCTCATTAAGGGCTGAGCATGGTGGAGGCAGAAGTAGGAGAATCATGGTGTGAGGCCAGACCAGATAAAAGTATGAGATCCTGTCATAAAGGCAAAAGGGACTTGGGGCACAGTTCAATGGAGAAAGCATTTGTTTAGCAAGTTCAAGACCCCAATTCAATCCCTGATACGGCAAAAAGAAATTATATATACATATATATGGAATCATAAAACATTCCTCCCTTTGTAATTGGCTTCATATTAACATAATGTCCTTAAGGTTCATTTATATTGTAGCCTGTGTCAAAATTTCCCTCTTTTTAGGGCTAAATAATATTCCATTATGTGTATGTATCAGCTGAGTCACTGTGTGTGTGTGTGTGTGTGTGTGTGTGTGTGTGTGTGTGTGCCAGTCCTGGGACTTGAATTCAGGGCCTGGACCCTGTCCCTTTTGTGCTCTAAGCTACTGCTTGACCACTTGAGCCACTTGAGCCACAGCTCCACTTCCAGCTTTTTGGTGAATAATTGGAAATAAAAGCCTCATGGACTTTCCTATTCTGGTTGGCTTTGAACCATGATCCTTATATCTCAGCCTCCTGAGTAGCTAGAATCACATGTGAACCAACTGAGCCAGGCTATCATTTGTTCATTTTAACTTTATTTGTACTGAGGCAAGACCTTTGAACAAGTTAGCCACTAGTAAACGCTTTTCTGTTCCTGTACTTTCCCATTTTTCTATTTGTTTTTCTTTTCCTTACTCATTGTAAGACTCCATCTGTCATTCATGTTGAAAATATTTTTCCTCTGTTATTCCCATCGAGATTTTAGACCTCATATTTAAATTTAGCCAAGTTTGAAAAAAATCTTCCTCTTTGTGACTTCTATGTTCGGTCATACTTTCCCCAGTCCAAGTATACAAGCTTTTAAAAATTTTTTTTTGCTAACATTTTCTTCTAGTAATTTTATGGTTTCCTTTTACTTTTATATCTCTGCTCCATCTGGAATTTATTTCAGAAATGGGAAAACCACTTTTTTTTCCTTAAACAGCTCACCAGTTATCCAGCTTGATTGACTCGTTCATCCTTTTTCTTCTGATCTAAAATGTCATTTATCATATATCAAATTTAAATTTGTCTGCGGGCATGTATCTGGCCTCTACTCTGTTGCCTTGATCTCTCTGCCTGGTCTCATGCTGGTATCCAACTACTTCATTATTGGAGTTACATGCAACATTTTTTTGGGGGGGTCCGGTCATGGGGCCTGAACTCTGGGCCTGGGTGCTGTCCCTCAGCTCTTCAGCTCAAGGCCAACGCTCTACCACTTAAATCACAGTGCCACTTCCGGCTTTTTTCTTTATGTGGTGCTGAGGAATCGAACCCAGGGCCTCAGGCATGCAAGGCAAGCACTCTACCACTGAGCCACCTTCCCAGCCCTACACTTTTTTTTTCTGTCATGAGTCTTGAACTCTGGGCCTGGGTGCTGTCCCTCAGCTCTTCAGCTCAAGACTAGTGCTCTACCACTTGAGCCACAATGCCACTTCCAGTTTTCTAGTGGTTTAATGGAGATAAGAGTTTCATGGACTTTCCTTCCCAGGCTGGGTTTGAACCATGATCCTCAAGTCTCAGCCTCCTGAGTAGCTAGGATTACAGGTGCGAGCCACTAGCACCTGGTTTTATACAACATTCTTATAGCACCTGTTGCTCTTTATTATAATACCTCTTATTTCAGACTTTTCCAAGTTCTTTCTACATGTTCATTTCTCCCAATGAACTTTATTAGTTTGTCAAGTTCAAAAGATCTTGTTGGTTTTTACAATTTCTAACTGATGTGATTTTCTGATTTATTTTCCTGCAATCAAATAGAAACAAGCTGTACAGAATGCAGGAGGCCAGGGCTCTGCCGGAGGCCAGCAGAAAAGACAGCTAACAGGGAGGGAGTTGGTGAAGTGCTGGAGAACAAGCTGGGTACCTGTGGCTCGCCTGTAATCCTAGCTACTCAGGAGGCTGAGATCTGAGGAATGGGATTCAATGCCAGTCCAGTCAAGGAAAGTCTACAAGATGCCCATCTCCAATTAACCATCAAATCATAGGAAGTGGAGGTGTGGCTCAAGTGGTTGAGTGCCAACCTTGAATGAAAAAGCTAAGGGACAGTACAGACCCTGAGTTCAAGCCCCAACACTACTAGCACACCCTGCCCACCCCCAAAAAAGCAGGGGGTTACAAGCATCACAGAGCAGGGATTTAGCAGGGCCAAGTGAGTCCTTGGATTTTTCACTCTGGACACTTGTAACCACAGCCCTGAGTCACGGGAGACACACGTCCTGAAGCCTCTGATTAAGAAAGCCGGGAAAGTGTGGGATGTTCACTAGTGACTCCTACCGAAGAAGCTTATGTAAAGGTTTCAGATATTAGTGTCTGGAAACTAATGTAAAACTGTTCATTCTTATAAGATGACATCAACATGACGTGTCGCTGGTTCTTTCTAGTTTGCTAAAACCCTCCTCCAAATTCCAAGAAGCTGCTAGCACTGAGCTGGTAACTCTCTCTATCCATGGAAAGAGTTGGGGGACAGCCTCTCAGCCAGCCCAAATAATCCAGAAAAGAGGTTTCCCTCTCTGCACATCTGCTGCTGGACGGAGTCAGCGGCTCAGAGAAGAGCAGAGCCCGCTCAAATTTACATACAAAGAACCCCAGCCACCTTCATCTCCACTTGCCACCGGGTCAGTGCGGTGCCCTTCAACTCACAAGCAAGCCTCCAGGGGGCCCAAAGGCCGCAGACTATCCAGATCCGGCTTTGCAAGGCCCTGCTGCCTGCCCTGCGCCCACAGCCCCGGGAGTTCCCACCCTGGGTCCACGATAGCCATTCCAGCGGAAAGGGGAGAGAGGGAGAGGCCTGAGCCATCTCTGCAAAGGAGGGACGGCCTCCAGGCTGCCCACCTGCCCGCCCAGGAGACGAGGGGCTCGGGAAATACGGAGGGTGCCCCTGGTCCTCAGGAGCCTTCCCAGGTGCCCGGCATGGCTCCCCGCCCAGTCTGCTGCGCCAGGACACAGACTCAGAGCTCAGCGCAGCGCACCTGTGCCAGCGGTGTGGGCACAGCCCGTCCCCGGGAGCGGTGGCCAGCGGGGGGGGGGGGGCAGGGAAAGGTGCCCCATCCACAGCAAGTAGAGGTCACGGCCCGTTTCCTCCGCAGACCCTGGGGGGCTACGGGGCTGGTCCTGGATTCAGGTACAGGTGCCCACAGGTGGGGCGCGCCTCCCGGGGCAAAGGTGTGTGCTCAGGACCCTGTCCCGGGACCCCCGGCCCGTCTAAGGCAGCCGAGCAGGACAGCGAGTGCATCGATTCGCTCCAGCACCCCCACACGACGTGCCCACCGGGCTGGGAGCACCGGGCTAGCGGGACGGAGGTGCGGCTGGCGGGGTGAGGCTGGGAGCGGGGCCGCCAGGCGGCTCGGGGCCCGGACCGCGCATCGCAGCCCCCCGCGCACGCGCGCCGAGGAGCCGCGCGCGCCCCGGAGGCCCTGCACGCGCGCACGCGCGCTCCGGGAGGGCCGGCGCCGCGCGCTCCCGCGCACGCGCGCACGCCGCCGCTCCCCCCGCCCGCGCGGCGCCGGCTCCCGCGCGCGCGCACTTGAGGCCTCCCTCGTGCATCTCCTCCATTCGCTACGTGCAGAATGGTCCGTCGGCAGCAGCTGCGGCGCCGGGTGGGAGGGGGAGGAGGCGGAGGGGAGGGGGGAGGCGGCGCCCGGGCCTGGGGGAGGGGCCTCGGCGCGCCGGGCCGGAGGAGGTGGGGGAGAGGGGCTGGGCCCCCCGAGCGCGGAGGGCGGGTGGGCAGGGGGCTCGGGTGGGCCCCGCCCCCGCCTCCCGCACCCCCCTGCACGGCCACCGCGGCCCTGCACCCCTCCTGTCGGGGGGTCCGGGGAGCCGGGGCTTCCGCCGTGTGCCCCCCTCCCAGACTCCGGCCCCCGGCCCCCGGCCCCGGGCAGCGCCGCCGCGGCCGCCTCGTCCCCGCGTGGTCGCTTTTGTGTGGTGCCAGCCTTGCCCACGCGGCCCCGCGCGGCGGGCCCCGCGCCGCCTCGCCCCCCGCGCGCTGCTCCTGCCTGGAGGAGGAGGCGGGGGGGGGGGCTGGTGACCCCGGAGTCCGGGAGGAGCGGAGAGGAGGGGTGCCGGGCCGCGGGAGCCCGCGGCGGGGCCTCGTAACAGGTGCATGCCCGGTGCGAAGGGCTCCCAGGACGTGGAAGAGGGGGACCTCCAAGGGGTGGACGCGGTCTCCCTCCAGAACCCCGGGCCGGCCGGGATGGGTGCGGCCCAGACGTGTCCCCGCAGCCCGTCCCGCAGGGGAGGGCACCGCTGGGTGGCGCGGCGCCTCCCAGCCCTTCTTCAGGGTCGGGAGAGGCAAGCTGGCGGCCTGCGGTGCCCCTTCCCCGCCGGGCGCCCGGAGGGGGCCGGGTCCCCCCCTCCCCCTCGGGACCGGAGCCACCGGGGATCACACTCGAGGCGGCCGCACAGGTTCAGCTGCGGTCTGCCGTCTAGGCCGCGGAGGGCTGGCAGGTTAGACCGTCAGGAAGGAAGGTGTCCTTCCTGGGTCAGTTTCGTTGCACGCGCGCGCGCGCGGACACACACACACACACACACACAGGACCCAGGAGCCCGGGCGAGGCAGCCGGCGAGTCCTCAGCCTCCTCCCCGGCGGCCTCGGCCTGCGGGCAGCGCCCTCTGCTGGCCGCCGGGGAGCGCGGGGAAGGACCGAGTCTTGCACGGGTCCCCCAAGGGTCTGAGGCCGGGCACGGGGCAAAGGAGGGACTCCATTCATTCTGGGTTGCCAGTGGCAACACACAGACAAGCTTGGTAAAACCTTCCCGGAAATGGGGAGTTTTCCCCGGGCTCTACATGGGTCTGGAGAAGCTAGTCAAGCCGGCAAATGAGTCCCAGGACTCCCCCCCCCCCCATAGCCCTTCCTGCCATTGGGGGGAGAAAGGGGGAAGAAGGGCTTACCCTCTCCCTATAGCAGCTCTGGTTGCCAGAGGTCCCTGCCTGTCACCTTCCCAGCTATGGCTGGGACTCAGAGCCCAGGAGCTGTGCAAAGCACATACAAGATTCCAAGCCCAGGTCCCTAGCACGCTCAAGATGAGATGGAGACCAGTGTCCCAGCCCCGCCTGAGCCGGCCTGGCCCCAGCAGAGCCGGCCTGCCCAGAGGTGAGAACCCGATCAACAACCCCTGGCTGTCTCCTCACCAGGTGCCCTCCCTGGCACGTCCCACACGCAGGCCCAGGGCGGCTGGCAGGGCAGGGTGGGGCTGGTGCTCAGGCCTGTGCCTGGGGCCACAGAAAGGCTGGGCAGGAGGAAGAGAACCCAGGCGCTGTGGGAGGGACAAACCAGGTTCCTCCTACATCTGGAGATGCCCCTGTGTGCTGGGGAAGGAGGCCACAGGTGTCCCCAAGAACTGCACTCTTCTAGGGCCTGAATCTCAAGTTGCTGCCTCTGAGAAGGGTGTCGTGGGGGGCCCTCAGCATGTGCACAGACCCCTCACCCATGTCTTACCTGCAAAGGCTTCTGACTTCACAGGCCCCACTAGGGCCTGTGTTCCTAGACCACCAGATCCCTGCAGGGCAGCCCGCAAAGCCAGAAAGCGTGGCTGCCAGAACCACTTCCATGAAACGGCACTGTGGCCTCCTCCAGCCTCCGTGCCTCCCTGCCCCAACACTGACTTCTACTGCACAGGCCAGGCCCCCTTCCAGACCCGGCTGGTGAAGAGGACTCCCAGGGGCGGGGTGGAAGCCCAGGAGGGAGCAGGGAGCCAGGCACTTTAATTGGAGGTAATTAGATAATTTACTCTGAACGCCAAGGGAGAGGGGAGGAGAGAGGGAGCTTGGCCCTAAACACTCCCAGCCCGTGGTGTCTTTCTGGACCAAAGCCCCCCTAGACCCTCTGTTCTGAATCTAGGTATCTCTACAAATAAAGTAAAACAGGCCTGTAATCCTAGCTACTCAAGAGGCTGAGATCTGAGGATCACTATTTGAAGCCAGCCCAGGCAGCAAAGTCTGTGAGATTCATTTCCAATTGACCAGCAGAAAGCCAGAAATGGAGCTGTGGCTCAAGTGGGAGAGTACCAGCTTTGATCAGAAAAAAGTTAAGGGAAGGTACCCAATTCCTGATTTGAAGCTCCATTACGTACACACACACACACACACACACACACACACACACACACACACACACACACAGAGTAATATTAATTAATTGATTCAAACACCTGAGGTGGCAGGACAAAGCTCCTGGAAGCTGGGCAGGTACAAGCTATTGGGGAGACACAGGGTGTGGGGGGAGGCCCTCTGGGATAGGAATGGGGGGGTCCCTCTTCCTGCCACCTTGTCCTCTGTCCCTCCCAAGGTCACTGCTGCCAAGTTTGGGGCCCATCCCCCCTCAGGCAGTGCCATCTCTGGTCTGCCACACACACACACACACACACACACACACACACACACACACAGGATCTGAGGGTCACTGCCGCAGGAAAGCACTCCAGTAGCGGGGAGAGGGGCCCCGGGGGTGTGTCCTGGGCCCCACGCGGGGCAGCGTGGCGGGGACTCTGGCCGCCAGCCTCGCCGTCCCTGAGCAGCTGACCTGCTGGCGGCCCGCCACGCGGGCCGGGCGGGAGGCAGCAACGTGCGGCTGGGCATGTCGCAGGCCGCGGGGCAGGGAGGTGTGGGGGCGGGCCGGCGCCTCCTCCCCCTCCCCATGGCCCATTCATAAAACCCGCAGGCACTGCCTGGGCCTGGCAGCCCCGACTCCTAATTGCAAACTTATTAAGGAGTTTGCATCTCATTTGCATAGCAATTATTTCCTGGCCCTAAACAGAGAATTCCCCCCCTACACACACACACACACCCTCCGATCCTGTGTCCATGGTAATCTTGGAGGGAGAAAGGGGGTGTGCTCAGGACAGCACCCCACTTTCCTGACCCCTATTGAAAGTGAGGGAGAGGGGTTGGCAGAGCACCCATCCGGCAAGGCGCCCTACTTGCGCCCCAGGTGAGCTGGCTTTACCCCCACTCCAACTGAGGGAGGTGCCCGCCCGTCATCTGCCCCCTCCCCCCCAGGGCTGGCTGTGCCCTGGGGAGGGAGGAGGCGGGCGGCATGGGTCTGCAGCAGCTGGCTGTACCTGGCAGGAGGCGTGCTGGTGGGTGAGACAGTTCGTGCCCAGCCTCACGTACTGCCCTGCTACAGTCTGTGCCCCCACATCCCCGCCCCTCACCCCACAGAGCAAGCCCTCAGTGACTGCAGACACAGACACCCTGTCACAGGGCACAAAGGCACCCACACTGGGCCAGCAGCAGGGCCTCTACCCTGGCAGCCACCCTCAAGAGGACAGATGCCTTCACAAGCCATCTTGCCCCTTCCCAGCCAGAGCTGGGGGAAGCAGGAGCTGTTCTGATGCTCCCCTGAGTAAGAAGGCCCGCAGAGAGGCCTCTCCTTTCCTGAACCCCATTGATGAGCCCCCACATACCGGGACAGACACACACACACACACACACACACACACATTCTGGGCTCCAGCCGGGAAGATCTGTCCGGGCATGAGAGCACTGGAACCTCCAACCCACGGGGCTGTGGGGGGAGGGACGCCCCGAGGAAGGGACGGGTGCTTGTACTTCACATTGTCCTAAGAGTGTGTGTCACCAGGTTCCCTGGCTTGCATGCATCACAGACTGTTGGAAATGGAACCAAAATCGAATAATAAAAGCTAGGCCTTCGGTGGCTCACACCTGTAATCCTAGCTACTCAGGAGACTGAGATCTAATGGTTGAGGTTCAAAGCCAGCCGGAACAGAAAAGTTTGGGAGACTCTTATCTCCAATTAACCACCAAAAAGGTAGAAATGGAGGTGTGGCTCAAGTGGTAGAGCACCAACCTTGAGCAAAATAGCCAAGGAAGAGCACAAGGCCCGGCATACAACCCCAGCAATACACACACACACACACACACACACACACACACACAAAATCTAATATGACCTGGGACATAACCTGCTGGGTCTATAGAACATGGAAGGGTGAGAAATAAATCACAAAATTCAAAATTTTTTTTGCATCAGAATCTAAAAATCCAGCCTTTTATTATCTAGGTCATCAGGCTCCCTCCTCAGATACAACTCCTGCTTCCCGCCATTTCTCCTAGCAGTGGTACACAAAGTTTTTCCCTCTTGTTGCTAGGGCATAAAGAGTAGGAAAGTTCTGGAACACCAACCACAGGTCTGTCCAACCAGAGGGGCACTGGATCTCCTCGGCCCTCCCCGCTCCAGGAGCAGTTGGGATTTGAGGACTGTGTGTGTGCATGAGACAGGGGTACTTGGAAGAAAGTACCAGAAAAACGTATCCCTTCTTCATCTCAGTCTGTCTCTCACTTACATGAGTGTATTTCACAAGATAAATGGTATAAAATAATATACTGCTGTTAAAGGTGTGTACTCAACATGGTTTTTATTGCTAGAGACACATGATCAAAACTACCATAGTTGGTCACTGCTCCGAGCTTCAGGTGGGGCAACTGTGGACAGAGGACGGCCCTCAGTTCCTAGCCTGAAATCTGATGAGCTCAGAGCCTAGGAGGGAGCAGGGGTCAGGGACAAAGTTCACATGGAAATGACAGGTGAAGAAGCAAAGATCACTCCTAGCCGGACACACAGACAAACAGTCTCCCATTGGAGCTGTGTCTGGACCTTCCCTGGTCCCTGCCAGCAGCACCTAGAACCCAGCACCTCCCAGACCCTGCTTGCACACACAACAGTGAGCCCTGCCTGACCTTGGGGCCTCCTCACAGGTACCCAAGGAGTTGAGGCCAGACCTAGCTGCTACCCACATCTGTCCCAGTGTGTCGCCGCCAACTGAAGCATTCAGTAACTGGCATGGAGGAAGAATTTAGGCTCCAGAAAGGCCCCAGTTGTCTACCAGTTGGGTGACTTGGGTACCGCCCATAACAAGGTATGAGCCTTGGTTTTCCCCATCTGTAATAGGGGCTTATCATCATACCTACTATGCCCAATTGTCTGGCCTGCTTGTGTGTGCAGGGAGGGCCTGGCATGCAGCCAATGTCCTGCGAGATTCTCATAAAGATCCCGGATCTGTCCACACTGGTGTAAGAGAAGTTACAACATTTTCAGCCTCCTATCCAGATCCACCTGGACTGTGACTCGGTATCAGTATGAGGAGAAGCCCACTGCAGACACACATGCACCTTCCTGGAGAAGCTGTACAACTGCCCACCCCAGTGGCCCTGGCTCTCTCCAAAGTTACCGGTTTCCACGGCCCATCCTGCCCCAGCAGTCCACCAAGCCACCCTTCCTGAACGTTTTTTACTTCAAGCATGAGCCGAGAGCGGCACCTGGTGTCCATTTCTGTAACTACAGGAACCTGGAAACATTCATCTAGGCTGGCGGGAAGTCCAGTATGCAAAGCACACTTCCCTGAGGCCTCCCAACTCCCAGCTGGGGCCCAGGGAGCCCTAGAGAAACCGCTCCCCACCCCCACCCCTCTTAGGCCTGCACCTGCTGGTGGGGGAGGGGTGACAAAGAAGCCTTTGCCCACACTCGCCATCACAGCCCTGCCACTGCCTTATAGAAATCTCCTTATTCCGTTCTGGTTACCACAGAGAGGAAGCCTAGACACCAGAGATAAGCCATTTTCCCAGGGGCAAAAAAATGATGACGCCCATGGCTGAATGATGAAATGGTTCCAGGTGTCACAGGACACCAGAAAAATCTCCTGAGGAAGCCAGGAGGAAGTGGCCTGCACCGTGTTCCAAGCCTCAAGGTCCAGCACAGCCTTGCCCGGCTGGTGGGGTGACATCTCTCGAGGTTCTCCTGCTCGCTGTGTCCTCAGCTGCACCCTGGAGGAAGCAGTGCGTGCTTCTCAAACTGGGTGCACCTGGGCATGGCCAGCAAAGGGTTTCCTCACTGCCCTGCGTGCCCAGCCCGACAGCCAATCAGAACTGACGGGGGAGGGGCTGAGCCAGGGTTCTTTTTTTCAGAGTCTTTCCAGATAATTCTACATGCAGCCAGGGATGAGAAAGGGTCCTCTGGGAGTTTCCAATCCTCAGACTCCCCTGTCCTCTAAGAGACCAACTCCCCAAAACTCCAGATCTTGAGGATGCTCCAGAACCCCAAAGCAAGCTTCTTCCTTTCCCTCCCCCCCCACCTCCCACCCCTGGTCCCAGGGCCCTTGGGGGAACCTCAGTGGATAGACTTCAGAGAGAGCCCAGAGGCTAGAGCCTCCTGAGCCTCTGACCCCACGCCTGGCCTCCGGGGTGGGGGAGGGAAGGCCACTAGGTGCTTAACCCCAGCAGGATGAAGGCGCCATAATTAGGGTCATGCGGTTGGCTCAGCCTGCGGAAATCCCCGGCTTAGTGAGGCTGGGGAGGGGCTGCAGCCTGGGAGAGGGGTCAGGGCCACAGAGGTCAGCCACATGGAGACCCCTGCGCCCAGGCCTCCGCCACCCCGAGGAATCCCACCAAGGCCGCGCTGCATAGTTCTTTCCCATCCTGGGTGCTAAGCCCCACCAGAGAGGGGGAAGGGCAGCACAGCCCCCACCTCAGAGACACCCCCTCCCTGCTCTCCTCTAGGCTGGGGTGCGCCCAGATCACCCCCTGCCCGGGGGTTTAGGAGGAAACCGAGAGCGCCGGTGGGAAAGGCCAGCCTGAGAATTCCCAGGGTGACCCACTGCGACCCAGGGCCACTGGGCCTGTAATCCCGTTGCTCTCCCCTGTGGAATGTAGCACCCAGGGTGTGGAATGAGGCAGGGAGGGAGCAGGGGTCAGGGAAAGAGGGGGCCTTGACAAGAGGACTTCCCAGCCCCCAAAAGTCCCTCCAGGAGAGGGCAGCTCAGGGTCATAACTCCTGAGCCTGTCACCTGGGCTCATCCCAAGGCACAGGGCTGGGTGCCCGGATGTCCCTCAGCTGGCCCCAACCCAGAATCCTAACGTGGGTGCTGGGGACCTCACGGTCATCTCTGCAGGGCCCCTCACATGGAGGGCAGGAAACGGGTCCAAGACCAGAGCTGGGTAACGCGGAACTCCTCAGTGCTGTGCCTCAGGCCTGGCCGCCCACGAGACCGCTGCAGCGAGCTCGCAGCCTCCAAGCCCCACGCACGCCCGAGTCCCTCCTGCCCACCTGGACGGGGCACAGTGGGCAGAAGAGATGCAAGCCTGTGCCAGCTCGGCTGGGGCTCCAGTCTGCCCAGGGCCTCCCTCATTAAGAATCAGAGCCGCCGGGCACCCGTGGCTCACACCTGTAATCCTAGCTACACAGAAGGCTGAGATCTGAAGATCACGATTCAAAGCCAGCCGAGACGGGGGGGGGGGGGGGGGGGGGGTCCATGAGACTCTTATCTCCAATGAACCACCAGAAAATCAGAAGTGGTGCTGTGGTCCAAGTGGTAGAGTACTCGCCTTGAGCTGAAGAGCTGAGGGACAGCGCCCAGCCCCAGAGTTCAAGCCCCATGACCAACCAAAAAAAAAAAAATCAGTGCTATTTCCTCCAGGAAGCCATCCAGACTGGCACACAAAGGGTTGGAGACAAGCCACACACACACACACACAGCTTGGATGCCCTCCCCTCCCAGCCTCACCACTCACCCATCCTCGGGTTCTGCTGGCTGTGAACCCCTGTGGACAGGGTCTTGGGAGCCAGAGGGCCGAGGCGTAGAAAAAGGAGGGGCTTAGGCAAAGGGAGAGGAGCAGAGCTGTCACGGAACGTGGGAAGGGTCATCATTAAAGGCCATCTGTCCAGGCTCATCTGCTGGCCTCGGTGTGACTTCTGCCTCACAGTGAAGAAACCAGGGTGTTGTGGTGTGTGCAGGTTTTCAGTCTCTCGGCTGAGGAATCATCTCCCGCGCTGGAGCTGATTAAAGTGATCCATTTCCAAAGCTCGGGCTCTTTCCTTCCCAGCCCAGGAGCTCACTGGCTCATGCCTGTAATGTTCTCAGGTCACTCAGATCTGACACTCGTGGATCAAAAGCAGCCTGAGCGGGAAAATCAGTGAGACTTTTATTGGCAATTAACCACTAACAAGCTGGTATCACTCAAGTCATAGCACTCCAGCCTTGAGGAGAAAAACTAAGGGAGAGCACTTAGGCCCTGGCACAAGTTCAGTATTAATACAAGTTCACACACACACACACACACACACACACACACACACACACACACACACACGAGGCTTGGAGGCATGAGTCCTTTCATGTTCCCAGAGACAGGCTATCCCTAGCTTCACTTCTGATAACCGGAGGCTTCCGGCAGGACAGGCATCTTCAGGCTGTGCCAGGCCCCAACCCGGCAGGCCCTGGAGGGTAGCCTGCCCCACCGCTCCTCAGCCTCTGCATCTCCAGACCACCACAGAGGCGGCCTGTGTGGATCCTCGAGGTAGAGGGAGGGGGCCCTGCTCATTGCTGGCTCCAGCCCCAGCTGGGTGTCTGGGCCAGGCAGGAAGCGACCCTCTCCTCTCAGTGTCAGGAGTTCCCAGCTTGTAGACTCGCGAGAGGTCAATGCCGGCCTCCCAGCCAAGTGCTAACTGCACACCCAGCTCTCAGGAAAGCATGTGGGATTCTGGGAGCTCTCTTCCTCCCCCTGCCTGGGGGCACTTTGTCCTGGAAGGGGTGTGAAGGGGGAAGAGGATCATGGGTGGCACACTGGCATTTTCCAAGGGGCTCCCTGGGGAACTCTCCAGACCACGCCCACACCCCTCACATCTGGCCCTGGGGTCCCAGGTCACTCAGAAGTGCTCACCTCACACCAGTTCTGCACTGCCTGGCTCAGACAGGGAAGTCAGAAGCACACAATCAGTCTAGAGGCCACTTTCCCCACACAGGGAGGTGAAAAGTGCCCCCCCACCCCCCACCCCCCAGGGCTTGCACCAGGCCCTCTTTGAGAGCTGGACACCTCCCCTGGGAAGTCTACCCTGACTGGCCAGGGTCATTCTGCCAGGCGACCCCAGCTGGCCACCCGCCATGACAGCCCCCACACTGAGGAATCACTTTGAGATCCTTCTGCAGCCAGAGACAGAATCTCCTTCAAGTTTGGCACCCCAATCAAGCCCAGATGGGTATCTGTAAAATGAGGCAAAGGGCCCGAAGCCCAGGGACACAGGGCTGGAGGGCACTGTTTGCTGCCTAGTCCGACCTCCCTCCCCGAGCCGGGCCCCAGTTCCTGTGTGGGGCGGGTCTGGTGTCTGACACGTGGCATTTACCAGAAGAGCAGAGACGTGAGCCCAGCCTCCTGGTGAGCCCAGCCTCACGTGGAAAAGAGGTGTCAGATTTCAAAGTGCCGAAAACTGACAGAAGCCGGTAGGTGTGGCTATGTTAGACGTGGCTAGGGAGTGGCACCCACACCCAAAGACGTGAAGGAGGCCTGTGCTGGGCAGGGCCACCAGACCCAGGGGACAGACAAGAGAGACCACCCCGCATAAACTAGAGAGTGCAAGAAAAAGCACAGAAAGGGGCTGGGAAGGTGGCTCAGTGGTAGAGTGCTTGCCTTGCATGCATGAGGCCCTGGGTTCGATTCCTCAGCACCACCTAAGCAGAAAAAGCCGGAAGTGGTGCTGTGGCTCAAGTGGTAGAGCGCTAGCCTTGAGCTGAAGAGCTGAGGGACAGCGCCCAGGCCCAGAGTTCAGGCCCCATGACCAACCAAAAAAAAAAAAAAGAAAGAAAGAAAAAGCACAGAAAGCTCCCAATAGGTAGGCAAAAATGCGCACAGGGGAGAGGTTGGGGTGTAAAGCTGGGGAGCCACTCACAGTATGGGTGGCAAGATTGTCTGGACAGACACACTTGGCCCTGAGCTGTATACTCAGATTAATACCCAAGTGTACCCCGACCCAGCCACCTGACTCATCACTAAGCCCTGGGCATCCAAGGCAAGAGTTACCTAGGTAACTCCTCCATGATGGACTGGGCAAGAAAAGTGGGGATGGGCAGGAAATTGGGTGTTCCGCAGAAGTTTGAAGCAACAAGGCTGAATCTTATAAACTGTGCTAAGTGAAGCATATAACACAGTGTCATTCATGGAAAAAATAAGAATTCATGTTTACAGCCCACAACCACAAGGCATCAGATGCCAGGAGGAAGGCTGGGCCACCAGCGGCTCACGCCTGTAATCCTAGCTACTCAGGAGGCTGAGATCTGGAGGATCCTAGATGGGGGCTAGCCTGGGCACATAAATCTGTGAGACTCTTATCTCCAAAATAATGAGCGAGAAAGCCAGGCTGGAGATATAGCTCAGCAGTAAGAATGAATGCCTGCTTAGTGAGAGACCCTGAATTCAAAGTACCACTACCACCCCCAAAAAGAAAGACATGGCAGGGATGGGAAGGTGGCTCAGTGGTAGAGCGCTTACCTTGCATGCATAAGGCCCTGGGTTCGATTCTTCAGCACCACATAAGCAGAAAAGCCGGAAGTGGTGCTGTGGCTCAAGTGGTAGAGTGCTAGCCTTGAGCTGAAGAGCTGAGGGACAGCGCCCAGGCCCAGAGTTCAGGCCCCACGACAGAAAGAAAGAGAGAGAGAGAGAGTGAGAGAGAGAGAGGAGGGAGGGAGGGGGGGAGGGAGGAAGGAAGGAAGGCAGACAGACATGGCAAAGGGCAGAAAGGAGATTTGTGACATGACACAGCCAATGGAAGATGGCACTTCAGCCCACCCTGAGCTGCCCTATAGCTCAGGTATGACCTTAGCTTTAAATAGGTAAAGACCTGGGGAGAGGGGCTCACAGTCCCTATCTGTCAGTGGTGGTCAGATGGTGTCTAGTTGTCCACTGTCTCAGCATGGATTAGGTGGAAGCCTGTTACCATGCAGCTGAGCCACTGACGCCTGGCACATGGTCTGTCCCGACCCGACCCGTCGCCTCCTGGCTTTCACGATGGCTGTAAAGTGACTACAGGAGAGAATGACTCCGTGCACATGACAGAGGCACAAAGGGAGAAGGCTGGGGTGCCTTGCTTTAAGTTAATTTCTAAGCCAAGCAGGGAATCAGAGCTGGTCCACAGAAACAGTTCTCACTTGCCTGTTAATTACCATCGGAAAACTACGAGCTGCAGAGTTGGAAAGGGTAGAGGACATGTAGAGGTTCGTTGTATTTTCCTTTTTTTTTTTTTTTTGGTCCATCTTGGGGCTTAAACTGAGGGCCCTGGGCCTCTTTGTGCTCAAAGCTAGTGCTCTACTACTTCAAACACAGTGCCACGTCTGGCTTGAAGTAGTTTATTGGAGCTAAGAGTCTCATGGAGGGCCAGGAATATAGCTTAGTGGTAGAGTGCTTGCCTAGCATGCATGAAGCTCTGGGTTCGATTCCTCAGTACCACATAAACAGAAAAGGCTGGAAGTGGCGTTATGGCTCAAGTGGTAGAGTGCTAGCTTTGAGCAAAAGAAGCTCAGGGACAGTACCCAGGCCCTGAGTTCAAGCCCCAGGAATGGCATAAAAAAAACGTGTCATGGATTTTCCTGCCCAAGCAGGCTTCAAAAGGCGTCTTAAATAGCTAGGATTATAGCCACTGGTGCCTGGCTCCATTGTATTTTATTCTTTTAAAAAAGAATTTTTTTTTGTCAGTCATGGGGCCTGAATTCTGGCCTGGGCGCTGTCCCTCAGCTCTTCAGCTCAAGGCGAGCACTCTCTACTACTGAGCCACAGCTCCACTTCCAGCTTTTTTCTGCTTATGTAGTGCTGAGGAATCAAACCCAGGGCCTCATGCGTGCAAGGCAAACGCTTTATCACTGAGCCACCTTCCCAGCCCTGTATTTTATTCTTTACTTAACTATATATTGAAGTTTCCATTGTAAAACTTTTCAAAAGGCGCATGTGCGCGCGCGTGTGCGTGCACGCACGCGCGCACACACACACACACACACACACAAACACACACAAATAATCTAGCCTGGGTTGGGAAGGTGGCTCCGTGGTAGAGTGCTTGCCGTGATTGCCTTGCATGCATGAGGCCCTGGGTTCGATTCCTCAGTACCACATAAACAGAAAAAAGCTGGAAGTGGCGCTGTGGCTCAAGTGGTAGAGTGCTAGCCTTGAGCTGAAGAGCTGAGGGACAGGGTCTAGGCCAGAGTTCAAGCCCCATGACCGACAAAAAAAAAAAAAAAATCCTCTCATTTGAAAACTCCTCTCCTTCTTCTGCCTGGGAGTGAGCTTGGCCTCCCATGCTGGGTGGGACAGGGGTTGGGGTGGGGGGCGCTCTCTGGCCAGGCCATGCTCAATCCCCAGACCCATCATCCTCTCCAGAGCCCACAGCCCCACTCTGGGGACGCAGAAAGGCAAGGTGGGGGCTTCACAGAGGTTTGGAGACCCTCAGAGACCAGTGCAGCCAGCCCTGACTAACAAGGGGAAACTGAGGCACGGAGGACTTGCCTGAGGGCCTTGGACCCTGGCTGTCCAGGGCCAGAGTTACGGTGTGTAGATTGCCTGGGTTACACTCAAATCAGTCCTTGCTCCGTGGCTCCGTCTCTTCCTCTCTTCTTCACCAAGGTGCTGCCTGCCACGCTCCATTTCCGGGCAGGATGGAGGAGACTCTGCAGGGACCTGGCATTGGAGCCCAGCCTCTGCTCCCTGTGGCAGTGGGAGGCCAGAGACCCCTGCCGGCAGCAGCCTTGGGGGACAGGTGCGTCAGCAGGAGCCCTCCCATCTTCAGAGCTGCGGTCCCAAGGCCAGGCCCCCTGAGACTGCCTGGCCCCCAGCCAACCCCAACAGCTCTCATTCCTCACCTCAACTCCAGGACCCAGCCCAGGCATTGCCTGCCCGGGGAGGCCCGGTTCCAAAAATCCTCACACCCCAGCCAGGAACCCGGATGCCGGAAACCGTTCTGTCCACTAGATGGCGGGATGCACACAGAAATGTGGTCAAGGCTCAGCAGCCCAAGTATTCCTGGACTCCCTCCCACTCCCGCCTCACCTGTTTTTCTTCGGAATTTTTTGTGTGCCAGTCCTGGGGCACACAGTTAACTCAGAGCCTGGGCGTTGTCCCTGAGCTTTTGTGCTCAAGGCTGGTGCTCCACCACTTGAGCCACTGCTCCAGTTCTGTTGGTTAATTGGAGATAGGAGTCTCAAGGACTTTCCTGCCCTCTGGTTTGGAGTTGCAATCCTCACACCAAAGCCTCTGGGGTAGCTGGGATTACAGATGTGAACCACAGGCATGTTCTGCTTTTGCTTTTATCTTTTGAGATGGGAGTCTTGCTATGATGTCCAGGCTGGCCATGTACTCCTGGATTCAAGCTCCTTCCATCTCTCAGTCCCCAGAGTGCTGGGCCTACTGGTGTACCACACCTGATTTCTCATTACCTTTTTCCTTTTGGTTTCTTGCAATGCAGACCAGGCTGGCCTCCGATTCACAATCCTCCTATCTTAGCCTCTCTAGTACCCATGACCCCTTGAGCTTACCGAATGCCAGCCTCCAGCCTGGTCCCCATGCTGTCCCAAGAAGGGTCCTCTGCACAACAGCTGGGCCATCTTCGTGAATGCACATCTGGGTAAGGGATTATTGCCAGCAAGGCAGTGACAAGTCCCAGCCCTCTTGCTCAGTCCTTCCTGACCAGGCCTCTACCCACCTCTTACCCCTCCCCAGCAGGTACCGCTTCTATGAATCCCAAACTGTGGGCAGCAAAGTGGTCATTCCCACTGGAACCGGTCACTCTGGCATCCCTAGAAGTGGCTTTTGCTCTGCTAGGTTGAAGGCTGCATGGTGCAGGTGTGCTGACACTTGCTGTGGCAGGTTGAAATTGCTCATGGAGTTGTCTGTCCTCTCCCAGCAGCCTCTGAGGCAGGAACCGTATTTTGCCCATGGAGTACTTCAGGCAAGGTCAGAGGAGGTGATAAGGGCCACTCCCAACAAATGGGGACCCTTGGGGGCTTCACAAGGGGACTGTTAGGAAGGTATGTGCTGGCAGAAATCCTGCAGCGTCCTGGGCCAGGCTGAGTGGTGAGAAGCCAGGAGCCAGTGCTGCAGGGAAGAAATGGGGTGGGTGACAGATGCCCCCCGCCTCCCAGCTCCTGCTGCCCGCTCTCTGCACCCCCGCCCCCTACCCCGGAGCCCACACAGCTCATTCTCCCAGGGGCAGAGCAGATGTTGCAGGAGGACCAGAATAGCTCCAAAAATGTGGAGTTACTCAGCAGCACAAACTCAGGGCCTTGAACTTGCTAAGCAGGTGCTAGACCACTTGAGCCAGTCCCCAGCCTTTTTTACTTTTTTGCCAATCCTGGGGCTTGAACTCAAGACCTAGGTGCTGTCCCTGAGCTTTTTGCTCAAGCCCAGCGCTATATTATTTGAGCCACAGCACCACTTCTAGCTGTCTCTGGGTGGTTTATTGGGGGTAAGAGTCTCATGGACTTTCCTGCCCAGGCTGGCTTTGAACCACAATCTTCAGATCTGTCTCCTAAGTAGCTAGGATTACAAGCATGAGCCACCAGTGTCCTTTTTTGAGTAAGGTATCCTGTTTTTGCCTGAGGCTAGTCTGGACCGAGATCCTACCTAGTCTCCCAAGTAGCTGGCATGACAGACGTGTACCACAATGTCTGCCTTATTGTTGAGATGCAAGACTTGCTTATTTATTTTTTGGTTTTGCCCAGACTGGCCTCAAAATGCCAATACTCCAAGTAGCTGGTATTACAAGTGTGAGTCATTGTGCCCAACCCGGGGATGTCAGATGAACAGAATTTAGTTGATGAGCTGTCTGGAATGGCTCCACAGGACAACTGGCCCGCTCTCCAGAGAAAAGGCACCCCCAGCCTTTCAGAGTGGAAAGACAGCAATCGTGTGGACGGAGCAGGAACAAGGAGCAGTGAACGAGGGACCTCCACGTGGAGCGAAACCTCACCTCTGTGCTGAAGGGGCCGGCAGGCGGCTGCTCCTGTTTCCAAAGGAGTCTCTGGTATGGATTGCAGGAGAGGAGGAACTGGGCTTGGGGAAGCAGAGGTGGCCTTGCATGGAGACAGAGCAAGACTCACACACTGTGTCTGGTCATTCATCCAGCAATCACCTGCTCGAGGCTGAGCGCCCAGCCTCGGTGGTGAGCCGAAGCGGGGAGCCGGGAAGGTGAAGATCCATTTCCTTGGCCACAGTGGATGGCCAAGTTGGGGAGTGACAGGAAGCAGTGCTGTTCAGCAAGGCAGGGAGCCGGCCTCCAGCAGAGCCTACGACTGCCAATGTCACCGTAGGCACCCAGCAGAGGCTTCCGGAAAACAACTTTAATAGCTGAGGAAGGGCACGTCACCAAGAAATATTTCCAGCACAGGCCAGGGCAGCATGCAGAGCAGGAGCGCCGAGGTCAGATGATCCTGGCTTCACGTCCCAGCCCTCCACCTGCCCACAAGCCCCTTAGCGCTCCTCAGCCCGGGTTCCTGGCTTGTAAGGCAGGCACCGGGTGACTGAAGCCACTGTGAGGACTACTTGGAGAAAACACAAAGTGCTTGGCACGAAACAGGCACAACAGGAACCCCCAGCAGACTGCCTTGTCCTCCGCTCCTGCAGGCGTGTGCTGCAGACGCGGGCTGAAGGAGACATCCCCTCCCCACCCCGCCAGCAGCCTTGGTGGCAGCTACGTCCCTACAGAAACAGGGTGGCATGGTGGCAGCATGCCAAGACCGGGTGGGAGCTCTGGGTGGATGGAGGAGCAGCCCATCTTCAGAGTTCTAGAAGGAAGGAGAGAACAGGCAGCACTGCAAAGACCAAAATCAGAAAGGAAAAAACAAAACAGGACAAGACCCAAAGTGACTCAGTTATCAGAGTATACAGCAGGTCAGGAGGCTCAAGTCTGTCTGTAATCCTAGCAACTTGGGAAGCATTTATTGGGAAAGGGAAGGATAGAAGTTCAAGAGCAGCCCAGGCGGGCAGGGAAAAAAAATCACAAGACGATCTCAACCAATAACTGAGTACAGTAATATAGCCCAGGTTGGCACCAGCACAGAGCAAGACCCTACCTTGAAAATTACCAGTGCAAAAGAGGGCTAGCTGAGTGGCTCAGGGGTAGAGCACCTGTCCAGCAAGTGCAACGCCCCGAGTTCAAGCCCCCCAGACTGCAGAAAAGAGGGACATTCCTCTTTTCATAACCCTAAGGAACGATGCCAAAGTTAAAACAAAAAAGCCATACAGCATTGTACATTCTCTCCAAGAATGTACACATTGATCCTTTGCACGTAAATGCCAACTCCCGTTTAACTGGGCTGTCAGTCTAGACTTGGCATGAGGAGACACTACAGGAGAGGAAAGCCCGGGCACCAGGCCGGGGCAGGGAGCGCAGGGCGCAGCCCTGTCCTGCACAGGTGTCTGCTAACTCTTGGCAAATGTCTTTTTACCAACTCCATTAGGAGTCTAATTTTTAACCTTTGAGTTCTCAGTATATACATATATTTTTTTCTCTCTTTCCACATCTACTGATAGACAGTGAAGTTGTGCATGGAGACAGAGGCTGCTTTTGTGCTCATGGGCGTGCCCAGTTCCACAGGGATGTGAAAATGTTGTGCCGGAGAGAAGCCAGACCAGGCACAGAACACGGAGCCACCACGTCCACTTACCTACTCAGCAGTTCTTTTGCTCAAGGCTCTACCACTTGAGTTACACCTCTGCTTCTGGCCTTTGGCTGGTTAATTGGAAGTAAGTCTCCAGTATTTTCCCAGGCTGGCTTCAAACCATGATCTTCAGAGCTCAGCCTCCTGAGTAGCTAGGATTACAGGCGTGAGTCTGTAAGGGACATCAGCCTTACCTGTCACCCAGAACTGTTTCAGGGCCTGAAGTCACAGAATTTCATGGCTGGCCGAAGCTTTAGCAGCAGGCGTAGAGGAGGCAAAAGCAGTCTGCAAGGCAGATGGCACTCTGGGGAAGTAGAGTCAGCAGTAGCTGCATCAGAAATCACACAATGAGGGCTGGGAAGGTGGCTCAGTGGTAGAGCGCTTGCCTTGCATGCATGAGGCCCTGGGTTCAATTCCTCAGCACCACATAAGCAGAAAAAGAAGCCGGAAGTGGTGCTGTGGCTCAAGTGGTAGAACGCTAGCCTTGAGCTGAAGAGCTGAGGGACAGCGCCCAGGCCCAGAGTTCAGGCCCCATGACCGGACCCAAAAAAAAAACAAAAAACCAAAACAGAAATCACACAGTGACTACTCAGGGGGAAGTGAGGCACATGACCTTCCGGGCTCTCAGACCGTGGAGAGTGAGGCGCTCAGAGCAGAGGCCTTAGAGCACGCATCACCAACGCCTGGCCCCACACCTGTCCCCAACTGCCAGCAACTGTGCCTTAAAAGTCATGCTAGGACCACTGAATGCCCAGCTCCTCACGAGCCACTGTCAGGCAATACAGGTGGGACTCATCCAAAAGTAGTTTCCAGAAAGTTCATCCGAATGTTAAGCCCCCAGGTGAAAAAAGTAACTCAAGGAACGAGCTGGACTGAGAATCAGACACCCTGAGTTCTTGTCCAGAAAGGCTACTTTTACATGTAAAATTTAGGGAGTTCTTTGAGCTCCCCCCACCCTCGCAGTCTCCATAGTCACAGTGAAGGTCCAAAATAATGGTGGAGGTTGGGCACTGACTGGTGGCTCACACCTGAAATCCTAGCTATTCAGAGACAGGCTAAGATGTAAGGATCTAAGATGTAAGATGGTTCAAAGCCAGCCTGGGCAGGAAAAGTCCAGAGACTCTTCTCTCCAATTAACCAGGAAAAAACCAGAAGTAAAGATGTGGCTCAAGTGGTAAGCATCCGCCTTAAGCAAGAAAGCTAAGGGACAGCACCTGGGCCCTGGGTTCAAGCCCTAGGACTGGCACAAAAATAAATAGCTGGGCACCGGTGGTTCACGCCTGTACTCCTAAGCTGAGATCTGAGGATCGCGGTTCAAAGCTAGCCCAGGCAGGAAAGTCTGTGAAACTCTTATCTCCACTAAACCAACAGAAAACTGGAAGTGGTGCTATAGCTCAAGTGGTAGAGCACTAGCTTTGAGCTGAAGAGCTGAGGAACAGCACTCAGGCCCAGAGTTCAAGCCCCACAACTGACATACATACATACATACATACATAGCCACTTCATTCAGTATGAAGGGGGTCTCTGGACCAGAAGGTTTGCAGCAGAGAGTTCATCCTAACTGGAGGGCATATAGCTACATAACTATCCTCATGTATGAGGCCACAGACTAGAGAAACAAGATCCACAAAGGACTCTAACACCTCAACTCAAGGGTTTCATTCTTTATCAGCAACCCTTTAGCCAACTGTCAGCATGCTGATGCATTACTGTAGTTGGTTAAGGGACAGCATGAACCCAGTGCTTCTACCGCCTGGTTCCTGTGCACTGGCCCCTTTGTGGGCATAAGACTGGCCGGCTAAAGGCAGCACCCGGTTAGCCTGCATAGCAAAGCCCAGCTCATTCCCAGGCCCACAGAACCACCAGAGACCAGCCAGGGCAGGCTTTGAGACAGGATAGCACCTGAGGGAAGGTTTCTTTCTCTCCTCTGGTTCCAAAGCAGCACATGGCAGCCATGATCACCGACTGGACCCTCAAGTCCCACAGTGCAATGGCCACTTCTATTTGGCATGTAAACATTGAGCCTCACACTCACCCAAATAAGGTTTCGAAATACCCATGTGTGTCCTGGTTATGCAAGAGCTGTTGTGAAATTCCAAGCTTTTCACTTTTAAAAAAATGCCTGTGGTATGTACCAGGAGGTGGCCGGGTGACAAAGGCCACAGGCCATCCATCCCTGGGAACCTGGCTGGCTTGATGTTGACCGCGAACACCTTCACTCCTGCCAGCCCAGGATGCCCAAATGCGCTTCAAAAGGACTGACACCTGGCAAGACAGATGAGCGGCAAAGCATCCACAATGCTGAGAACCAAACTACATAACCATCCTCCCGCAGGGGAAGAAGAAAACAAAATCCCATGATTTTTAAGATTGAATTACAGAAGTAGAGCAAAGCAAGGAACGCACAGGTGAGAACGATTTGAATTTCAGTTAAGCGTTGGATTCCCGTATGGTGCAATTTTCACCAAAAAAGCGTTTCGAGCCCCTGAGGACAAGAGAAGGAAGGCAAGGAGAGAACGGAAGAGGCCGAGGAGGCCGCCACGTGAGTGGAGGCCAACGGGAGCGGAGGCCAAGGGGAGCCTGGCCATGGGGCCCGACACCCCCACCCGAGGTTAGCTTAGGAGTAGATAGGGCTGTGGCCAGGCCCGTCTGAGTTGGTGGCATCCCTTCAAGGTGACAGGTTGAGAGCTGGAGGTGGTGTCACACTGGCCCTTTAGGACCCACACAGCCATCCAGGCCTCGAGACCATCCCTTAAGCTCCCGCTCCCCAGGCCTGGGGTCCAATGGAAACCCAGGTCTGCCGGCCACAGCTGCCCCTCTAGGGCTGTTTCGCTCGGCAGTGGTGTGACACTGTGGGTGAGGCCGGGCATCAACAGAGATGCTGCAGCTGAAGCCCTGAACCCAGGCAGATGAAGATGAGGCCCTTTGGCCTGACCGATAGCTTCTTAAGGGCACGGAAGGGGAGAAAAACAAAGGCAAGCGTCTCCTTGCCAGGAAACATAATCTGTGATTATAAATATTTCATGGGCAAAGAAAGCAGCCCTGGCTGAGAGTGTGGGTGGGGGGAAGACAGCAAATGAGATCCCAGTTCGCAAAGCGATAGGGCAGCTGGAGGAGCCGCGAGGCTGGGGCTATTCTGGGGGTGTGCCGTGCGGGCCTGCGTCACAGGCTCTGGCCACAGGGCCGAGCTGAAACCACAGCGTGCCAGTGGTCAGCACAGGACACCTTGGAAGAGCAGAGGGGACCGCAAGGACAGAGCGGTTCCAAGGACGCTGAGCCTCACCAGGAGGCGGGAGAGGGGCGAAGCCTAGCAGGCAGGGCCCTGTGGGCATGTGACTAAGGGCAGAGGCAGGAAAGGGCCTGACCCCAGAAAGCAAGGGACCGGAGAAGCTGGAGGGCAGCTTGGGTCAAGATGCTGAGAATAACAATTCCTTCCATCTTTCCTTTGCCCCGAGCCAGGGGGCTCTTTCTCTCATAGCCTCTAGGGAACAGCACAGAAAGCCCACCGAGTCCCAGCTGCTGTGGCTGCAAAGACACACACACACACACACACACACACACACAGAGGCAGAGCAAAAAGACACACACACACACACACACACACACACACACACACACACACACACACACACAGAGGCAGAGCAGTGTGCCCCCACCAGTCAGTGCTGGGGCTCCTCCATGCTGCGTTCACCACCACAGCAGAGCTGGTGACCATACTCCTCCAGCCCTCCCGGTGTACCAGATGGGGAGGCACTCCCCATTTTCCCAGCATCCCCCCAGGAACACTTAGTCAGAGGAGCCCTAGGGAGCCGAGTGTGCTCAGGGGGAGGACACAAAGCTGAGCCCTCTGTGGCTCCTTGCCTCCGGGCGTGGCAGGTGACAAGCTCTATGCTAGGACTTGGGAGACTCAGGACATGGCCATAGGATCACAGCAGATAAGAATCAAGTCAAGACAGAGAGGACTAAGGGATGCTGGGCGAAGACCCTGAATCTGAAGTCACAGGATCTGGCTGAGGCCAGCTCACACAGGGCCCTGAGAAGCGACATCACCTCTGCACCCGTGTCCTCATCTAAAAAGAGGAAACAAAGCTGGGAGGAACACCAAGAAGGTCACTGTGCTAGAATGTTCCCTAGAGTATCTGTACCCAACCACCCTCCAGATCCCCTGGAGGTCTCAAAGGCACAGCCACCCACCTGCTGGCCGCTTTGCTCCCTTCTCCATCCTCGCTGCGTTCGGCATAATGAAGGCCAAACCCTGAAGTCCTTGGCTATCCCCCACCATCTTGGCCCATGGCTGCATCTGGCCACCTGTACCTAAGAGCTACTGGCCCACCCAGTACACATTAGCATCTTAGGCACACTCCCTCCCCATCTCCAAGACTACTACCCCTCCTCAAGCCCCTCTCCTCAGAGCAAACCTAACCTCATGTGCCTGACCACGCCCAGCCCACTTGTTATAGTCCCACCAAGAATATCCCAGTGAAGCCAGGTGATGGTGGCTTATACCTGTATCTTAGCTACCGAGGAGGTGGAGATCTGAGGATCATGGTTCAAAGCCAGCCTGGACAAGAAAGGTTGTAAGACTCCAGAAAACTGGAAGATGTGCTAGGGCTCACCATGAGCAAGAGTTCAGGGACAGTGCCCAGGCCCTGAGTTCAAGTCTCCCACAACCCCACCTCCAACACACACACACACACACACACACACACACACCCCAAATTCAAATTCCCTAGCACCTTTGGGATAAAAACCTTCCAGGGCTCCTAAGACCCTGCTCCTCTCCTGGCCTGCCTATAATATGGATCTTCAGTGTCCCCTAGAGGTCCATGTGGGAAAGGCTTAGACCTTAGCTTTGGTAGTGGACCTTTAAGAGGCGGGGCCTAATGGGAGGAAGTTAGGCTATTGGGGGTGTGCCCTTGAGAAGCATAGTAGAACCCCATCTCTCCAAGTCTCTTCCACTATGCACTCAGCAAATCCATGTGCTTCCCCACTTCCAGCCCAAAAGAAACAAGTTATCTGATCATGGACTGAGGTCCCAGACCTTGAACCAGAATCAGCCTTTTCTCTTCCTAAGCAATTGCCTCTGGTGATTGTTACAGTAATGGGAAGCTAACAGACACCAGTTACATCCCTCAACCTACTGCACCCTGGTCCCACCCACTGGCTTTTCCCTCCATCACTGGTCCTGATCACAATCCGTCTTGCCCTGGGCTTTGGGAACATGCTCTTCTTCCCTCTGTCTGCAACACCATAGCACACCCCCACACCTACTATTTTATTTTCACTAAGGCACAGAGGACAGAAAGTGCACTGAAGTGTATTGCTAATTAATTATTTACAGACATATCCACTCATGGAACTCCCACACATCTCTAGATCTAGAGCACTGCCGACACCAGGACAGTCCTCTTGCCCCTTCCGATCTCCCTCCCTCAAGATGGCCCTCATTTTGACCCTTTTCACAATGCCAACACAGACAGCAGCTGAGGCAGCTCTTTCTCTGGGAAAGTCTATCCCCTTTATCACAAATAAGCCCTTGTTACACTGGGAGATTTGCACTGCTTGAGGTACCATTTGGTGCATGTCAGCCCCGGTTGTGATACTAAGATACAGGAAGACCAGAGCCAGAATATACACAGCCAAGACAGAGCAAAGAGCCTCTCCCTACTGTCCAGGATGTTCTGCGTATGTGTAAAAACTAGCTTATCAAATCCTCACACCAATGGTAGCACCATTATTAGTCTCCAGTTCATAGGCAAGGAAGTCACGAAGAGTAAGGGGTGGAGTTTGTTCAAACACAAGCAGGCTGGGTCTTAACCACTTCACCACTCTCCTCTCAAAGTCCACTGAGGGACTTAAGCTAAGAGAGCTCATCTCCCCAAGGATGCCAACCAGTGAATGGAAGTTGTCCATCGCCCTCCTAAGCCCAAGACATCATCTGTAACAGAAGGACTTGCCTGAGTCTCCAGGCATGCAGGAGCTCTGAGCACGGGGCAGGCACAGGAGCGTTCTGGAGAACATTCCTGGGCAAGCAGGCCGGGGGGAGGGCGGGGGTGGCAGCACCTAGGGAATGGCCACTCCTAATCCATGCTACCCAGCACTTGTCCAAGCTGATAAAGCGAGAAGGCTGGGACAGGGAAACCAGTCTTTTGGTTAGCAAGTGAGACACCATGGTGCACTTATAAATTGCACACAATTCGCACTGTGGTTTCCCAGATCCTGACAGTCCTTTGTGAACTCAGCAGCGGAGGAGCCGAGCCCCCACCAGGGCTGCTCTGTCCAGACTCGTTCCATGTGCCGCATGCACATTCACACCACCGTTCAACTGCTTCAGCATCATCTACCTCACAACCACACCCCAGAGAGCAAAGGAAGAAAACGTTTATTCTGTCGTGGGACACTGTCACTGTGGGAGGGAGCAGCCATGCAGTCCCCAGAACCCTGCCAGCATGCACTTGTTCTGCAGTTGGAGGCCTGTGTGCTGCTCACACGAAGTTCTGGGCGATGGCCAGCACCTTGGAGTACTCGCCCTCCTTCTGGCGCAGGCTGGTGGGGATAGGGATCTTAATTCGAGTGCCCACGGGGTTCCCATTGTCCTCAATGAGGACCACATTGTTGGAGTCAAACCTGGGGGTCATTCGGGGGCCGGGCATGCGATGTCCTACGATGAGTGCTTTCTTCTTCTGTCCCTTGATGGCCAGCAGTATGCGGTCGCCCACCTTGCCCACCCCACTCTTGTTGTAGACGTGGATGCACCGAGGAGGGCGATGGTAGGGGGTGTTCCCCAGGGCACTGTTGTCCACCACACGCACCCGTGTCATCTTCTGAATCGCACTGAGGCTCTCAGTGGTGCTGCCAGGAGAGAAAAGGCAGTCCAGTGAGTGACCTGTATCTCTCCAGGCCGCGTGCACAGGCCTCAGCAAGAGCAAGCGAGTGCATGCTGCCACTTGTAGGCACACACACACACAAGCATACGTGCACGCACACACAAGCAGTCTTTGTTTCCTTACAATCGAGAGCTTCTGCTGCCTGTCAAGATTTCAATCTAGATGGGTTTTAAAGAGAACTCAATTCTTCTGTTACCACAAACTTTGCAGCAGCTTTTATAAAGTTAAAGGTTTCCAAAAGGACTCTGGGAACTGAAGGAATCCTAGTGGGCCGGGCCTCACCCACTGCCTATCCTGCAAAACCTGCTCCCCTAGATGCTCTCCTTCCCTTCCCAACTATACTCTGTATGGCCCTAACTGGAGACCCAAAGACATGGGTGAGCAGACTTGCTAAAGGAGTTCCTTGACACAATGCAGCAGAAACTGGAAACAAGTCAAGGTAACTATCTTTTAATTCCAGTCAAGGTTTTTTGTTTGTTATTTCTGGCAGTAGTGGGGCTTGAACTCAGGGCCTTGTACTTGCTAAGCAGATGCTCTACCTCTTGAACCATGCCTTCAGCCCTTTTTTCTTGGTTATTTTTTTCAGTTAGTTATGAGGCTTGAACTCTGGGTCTGGGCGCTGTCCCTGAGCAGTTCAGCTCAAGGCTAACGCTCTATCACTTGAACCACAGCACCACTTCTGGTTTTCTGGTGGTTAAGTGAAGACAGGAGTCTCACAGACTTTCCTGCCTGGGCTGGCTTTGAACCATGATCCTCAGATCTCAGCCTCCTGAGTAAGCTAGGATTACAGGTGTGAGCCATGGGCACCTGGCTTGCTTGGTTATTTTCAAGGTAGGTCAGCCTACACTGCAATCCTCCTACTTGCATTTCCCTATGTTGCTGGTGACTATCTATGGTGGCATACACATGTAATCCCAGCTATGCAGGAAGTATAAATAGGAGGACAATGTTCCAAAAGACCAGACAACAACTGTGAAGGTTTTAATGTCCTGGAGGAGTGATAGGGTCAAGAGTAGTCAGATCACTTTAAGAATTTTGTAGGGACAGAGAAGCAGCAACTTCCACTATATTACAATCCAGACAGAGCTATCTTCTCCTTCCCCTACCCTCCTCTTACGGGACATAGGATGTGCCCCCCCCCCCACTCTCGCTTTCCAGTTCCCACTCCCGTTGCAGTCCCCATAGGAGCCAGTGCTGATGGGAGGCCAAAGCAGAATAGGTTTTAGGAACTTAACATGAAAGTTACCTGAAGTAGCGCTGGCTGAGTGCTCGGCCTGTGGGGACAAAGAGGCCCAAGGGCCCAGAAAAGACGGCCATGGGGTCCCAGATGGCAAGTCCTACTGGAAAGGGGGAGAAAAAGATCATTTCTAAGTCAGGGTCCTTACTCAGAGCCAGTTGTCTTTGAAGATTTGTGTGGGAGATGACACTTGTAGCGCAGATCATTAGTCACAAAATGTAAAGGTTTCTTAGTAGTTAAAAGGCGTGTGATGAATAGCGGAACCCCTGCTCCAACACGCTACCCATGTTCCACCTCTGGGGTGAGGAAGTGGGGATGGCATGGCTTTGAACAGAGAGTCCTTCCCGCTCTTAGCCCTTCCCAGGGGGGCAGGACACAGAGACCACCGTGCTGCCAGAGACCACCGTGCTGCCAGAGACCACCGTGCTGCCAGAGACCACCGTGCTGCCAGAGACCACCCTGCTCTCTGCAGACACTAAGCACTACCCAAACTGTCAGTCCCACATCACCTTTCTGCCCAATATGAAAGCCAGAGCACCTGTGTCACTCAAGGCCAGCAGAGAAGAGCCAAAGGCTGCCCTGGACCTGGCTGGCCCAGACTCCCAAATGACACTGTGATCTGGGGGACCTGCGGCTGAAGGGGGATCCTAGGAAAGCAGGCAACAGCCCAGGGCCAGCGTTAACAAGCATGGCAATACCTGAGCGTCCTTGGAGCACAGCTGAGAAGTGCCCACACAGCTGGTGACTCCAGCCACAAAGCATGCTCACTCCCCACCCAAGGGCCCGACTCAAGGCTCTGCCAGGCCAAGCCAGTGCACTGTAGTACTTGCACACAGTTCAGATAAGACTACTTAATAAAGTTGGGGGCGTCTCCATAGTCACTGCCGCAGGAGTAACTAGACAATCCCCAAACGCCTGTTCACTGGAATTTCGCCTCAAATCCCAGGAATTCTCCAAGTGGTATCCCAAAACAACCCATGAAGCACTGGCCCAAGGCAATCATCAGCAAACAAAGCAAGCAGCGGACTTAGCAACTGCTAATGTATATGACACAGAGAGGCACAGACCATCAGACCAGGCCAGCTATTTTTCTGTTCCAACCAGAGGCCAAGTACGCATGCGGCCGAGCTCCAGTGTGGTCAGGAGGGTGGGCGGGGGGCGGGGGCCGTGCGCAGCGCCCAGCCCGAAGCCTGGCACACATGAGCTGCTCCTCTGCCTCTTCACCGCAGCACGTGTGCCGCCACCCACAGCGGTCAAGGGCTACCAGAAGGGGGCTGGCCAGCCAAGCGTGTTTCCTCTGCGCCTCGCAGCCTCATTCTGGGTCCAAAGCTCCCTCACACAGCCCCCCTCCTCCCCATCGCATGGCTTCAGGGTCTCATGTAAGGCTCATAAAAGCTCCCACAGTGGTACTATTATTAGCCTTACTGGTACGCATGGAAAGCAGGCCCAGAGAGGTAAATAACCCGACCAAGGCGACACAGCTGGGAGTGACAAGGCAGAACCCGTGCTGACTCAACAGGGCGTAAATGTGGCAACATATTTGACGCAGGAATGGCTTCCGCAGTGCTCACTGGGTGCTCTCAACAATGCTGACACGGCATGTTCATTCTACCTGCCAACTCCATGCCAGCGCCACCAACCCAAACAGACAACCGCCAGGTGAAAACGATTCACTCTAACCCTATCTAAGTTTTGAGGACAATCTGTGGTGTAGGTGGCAAGAAGCACGCCATACTCCAAGCGGTAACTAAAAATGGGCACAAACCACCACCGCTCTGCAAGCAGGTGGTCTGGTCCAGGCTGCAGCTCCCTTAAAGCCCAGCCAAGCCTCGCCATCTGATGCTGGCAGGCCCTGCCTTGTCTCACTCCCCGCAGAAGACGCTGGGCTTCTCCCCAGTCCCTCGAGATGAGCCCACCACCACCCACGTCCCCTCTCCATAGATGGCAACACCCTTGCCTGCCTGCCTGTCTGCACAGAATAGCCTCTCCCCTTCCCTCCCCCCACCACACTGCTTCCTCAAGAACGTTTTCTTTAGCCCAAGGACTGCAGAGGCCTAGAGAAGCTCCCCAGAATCACCTGACGTTTGTACCATCGGGACCCCCATATTCTTCAGAGCAGTCACTGCAAAACCCCGAGGTGTCCCTCCCCAACCTGTGTGCCCCTCTCTGCCTCAGCTGTCCCCCTCCCACACACGGTGGACATCCATGGGTCCTGTGCTGGTGGAACCGTCCAGACACAACTTGCACTCTCCTGACGCAGGCGTGGGGTAGACTTGGAACGGACGTCAGGGACTGCATGTGCCAGGCAAGCTCTGCGCCAAGGAGCCAGATCCCCAGCCCTACATATTTGCATGGAGTCCCTTGATGTGTGACTCCGCTACATGCTACTCGAATCTCCGAAACCACAGAGGACCCTGCAATCTGGCATCTGAATGGCTACTGTAATTTGGGAGGCAGCTCAGCACACTGAGACGCGGAGCCGGTGCTGGTGCTGGTGCTGGTGCTGGCGCTGCAGCGGTCATGCCTCCAGGGAGCACTTCCACTCCTCCAGAACAGCCAGTCCACCACTCTCACTCTTTAAAGGATCTGATACTGGTCTCAGCCCCAGGCTGCCCAGCCGCTCAAAGGCCTTTCCCTGACAGTATGCATGCTCCTTATCCTCCAAACCTCCAACTGTCCCCTCCACCTCCACACCAGCAAGCAAGGCAGCAGGTCCTGATACCACCAAGAATGCAATAAATACCTGTAGACTAAGATACACGGCCAGCCCCCAGGCCTACCCACGTCTTCATGCAGAGGCCCAACCTCGTCTGCACACGGGGAGCACTTCAGGAGACCCCCTGTGTCAGGAGGGCACTGGCTGTGGGGAAGCAGCCCAGGCTTTGTTGCTGGTCCTTGGAACTGTCTATCTACCTGACACCTCCACTGCCCACAGTGGAAACCCCTCAGGACCAGGGGAGAGACTGGGAGACCACAATCTACCTCAAAGCAACTCTGCTGGCCATGGTGTGGGTTCCTAGCATAAAGCCATCCTGGGCCACAAGGCCAGATGCACTGCAGGCCTGGCCTGCCTACAAGTCTTTGTTTTGCAGCAGTGTTTCTCTGAGCCATGTCTGCACAGGAGACTCGCCTCAGTATTTCCTCCTTTACCACGCTCTCACTTGGACCAGGAGAGGTATTTAGAAGGCTTCCATGCCAGGGATGGCTTTTCATGCCACTTCCTGGTCCGTTCTGCAACTTATCCTCCCACTTTTAGAATATGAATCACCTTACCTTTAAAGGGGGAGGGGCGAGAAAAGAAATGATTTACCTGAGTCACCCTCCTGTCCCTCCCTGGTTCAACTCTACAATCTCCCTTCAGTGGCTGGGGCCCCACAGCGCTGGATTCCAGACACACAGGTGAGCGGCCCACCTGGCTCTTCACCCTGCAGAGGCCACTCAAACACTTGCTGTGGGGGGGCGGGGCCAGTTCCTGGGCTGCAGCAAACTACTAGAACAGTGACAATCTGTCAAGTGGACACAACTGACTGACAGTTCAGCTCCCAGTTCCAGAGCCGGGCTCTTCCTTATGCTCCCCCCCCCCCCCCCCCCCCAGTACTTGAGGGAGCTCCTTGTTACCTCACCTAGGGCTGAACTGGAAAAGCAAACAAAACCTATACCTTGGATACTTTGTGGAAAGCTAGAAAGTACCACCAGTTGAGTTTTTAAGATCAATGAATGTATTTAGTATCAAAAATCTATACAGTACACCCGCCTTATTCCTGAATTCTGCAGCTCAGCTGAAGCAGGGAAGCTGTAAGCCCTGCATTACTTCCTGCTGTGTTTACACAAGGCATCCTTAGCATTTGTGGTTTTCCTCAACAGTGGTCTCCTTGGAGCCACTGAATACCATGGATCTACTGCATTTAATTACAGGGTATACTTAGTATAACACATCTATACATTGTCTGGTATCCAGCCAGGTGTCTGGGATGTTACAGATGCTTTAAAGGCCTTATAAGTGGAATGGGTGTGACGGAAAAGGGAGGGGAAAAAAAAGATTGGCACCATCACAAACAAGTGCTCCAAGAACATTCTATTGGAATATAACAGGAGAGACTACACACACACACACACAGAAATCAAATGCAAAACCCAGCCACAGAAATGACAGTTAGTGAGAGCCTGTAATGTTTTTCATAAAAGTAGGAAAAGAACTGGGCGCTGGTGGCTCATGCTTGTAATCCTAGCTACTCAGGAGGCTGAGATCTAAGGATCGAGTTTCAAAGGCAGCCCGGGCAGGAAACGTCCATGAGACTCTTATGTCCAATAAAACACTAGAAAACGGAAAGTGGTGCTGTGGCTCAAGTGGTAGAGCATTCGCCATGAACTGAAGAGCTGAGAGACAGGGCCTAGGCCCAGAGTTCAAGCCTCACAACTTACAGAAAAAAAAAAAAAAAGTGGGAAAAGCATAGCCCTAACACTTTGAAGAAATCAAAGTCCCAACCTGAGGGAAGGGGTGATAGTGTCCAAAAAGAAATATACTCATGGGGCTGGGAATGTGGCTTAGTGGTAGAGTGCATGCCTAGCATGAAGCTCTGGGTTTGAGTGCTCAGTACCACATAAACAGAAAAAGCCAGAAATAGAGCTGTGGCTCAAGTGGCAGAACACTAGCCTTGAGCAGAACAGCTCAGGAACAGTACCCAGACTTGGAGTTCCAGCCCTAAGACCAGCACGTATGCATACACAGATTTTAAAAAAAAAAAAAAAGGAGATCACATTATGTACATTCAATTCTTTCCATATCCTAGCAGGGGCCACCCAGTCTAAAAGGGTTCTTAAAAGGATTCTTAAAGCCAGGTGCTGGTGCTCACTCCTTTAACCCTAGCTATTCAGGAGGCTGAGATCTGAAGATCGTGGTTCAAAGCCAGCCTTGGCAGGAAAACCTGTAAGACTCTTCTCTCCAATAGACCACCAGAAAACCACAAATGGTAGTATGGTTCATAGTAGCCTCAGGGACAACACCCAGGCCCTGAGTTCAAGCCCATGATGGACAAAATACATAAATAAAAGTATTCTCACACTTTCTTCAGTGGTTTCATTCCTGAGTCAATGGAGACAAAGAAGAAGCAACAGTGTGTAAGATCTGCTAAGGACTTACAACAGGACTGAGGGCACAGTATAGAAAATAGGGTGTTACGGATGGAGAAACCAGTCAGCACCTCTATCTCTGTGGCAAAACACCTGAACCAACCACTGGCTCATGGTTCCAGCACATTCCATCCATGGCCCCTTTCCCCCATGCACTTGGGCAAAGCATCATGGCGGCTGGAACATGTACAGAAAAGGTTCCCAGACAGAAGTAGAGAAACACAGACAGACAGGAAGGAGGCCAGCAACAAAACTCCTTCAAGGACATGCTCCCAGTTAACTATTTCCTCCAGCTAAGTCTCACCTTCTACAGTTTCCAGAACTTCCCAAAAGAGCACCACCCACTAGGGACCAAGACTTGCCTTGAGCCTCTTTCTGAGACACTTCATCCAAACCACAACATTAGGACATCTGTAGATTTGTCCCAGGTTAGAATGGAATCCAGATCAGAGCCCAAGGCTGTTTCCCTCACTCCCTGTGTAACACCAGCATGGCTAAGATGCAGCTTCAGTTACTTACATCACTGAGGCAAATGCACCCACACAGTGTGGGTAACTTCCCCCAGTCCACACCATTTTTTTTGTCAGTCGTGGGGCTTGAACTCTGGGCCTGGGCGCTGTCCCTCAGCTCTTTAGCTCAAGGCTAGCACTCTTCCATTTGAGCCACAGCACCACTTCCGGCTTTTTCTGCTTATGTGGTGCTAAGGAACCAAACCCAGGGTCTCATGCATGCAAGGCAAGCGCTCTACCACTGAGCCACTTTCCTAGCCCCTCCATGAGACTCTTTTTTTTTTTTTTTTGGGTCCGGTCATGGGGCCTGAACTCTGGGCCTGGGCGTTATCCCTCAGCTCTTCAGCTCAAGGCTAGTGCTCTACCACTTGAGCCCCAGCGCCACTTCCAGCTTTTTTCTTTTTGCTTATGTGGTGCTGAGGAATCGAACCCAGGGCCTTGAGCATGCAAGGCAAGCACTCTACCACTGAGCCACCTTCCCAGCCCCTCCATGAGACTCTTATCTCCAATTAACCACCAAAAAAAAGACCCAGATCTATGTCTCAAATGGTAGAGCACTAGCTTCGAGCACAAAAGCTCAGGAGCAATACTCAGGCCCTGAGCTCAGCCCCAGGACTGGCACAAATAAAAAAAAAATAATTTTTTAAAAGATCGGTTTTAAAAGACATTGGATCATCTAAAGATTCCTAAAGCTGAGTAGAATCCATGTTTGGAGTTTGACAGATAGGACTGGAGAGAGGATTCCAGAACATTTTAATCTCTGTTCTTTCCACAGAACACTTGATTCCACAGTATACTTGATTCAGTTTTCACTGTCGGCTTGCTGAAATGCTTCCTCTCCTGGGAAGTCTCAGTGGTCCACTTAGTCCTCAAGGAAGGCTGTGAGTAGGTGGTGAGCCCACGTAGGCAGAAACACTGCAGCCACCAGATGTTCAGATTCACTACATTATTTTAGAAACTAATTATAGTTAAGAAAAGCCTTCTAAGCCAAGCGCCAGTGGCTCACGCCTGTAATCCTAGCTACTCAGGAGGCTGAGATCTGAGGATCTCGATTAAGAGCCAGCCCAGGCAGGAAAGTCCGTGAGACTCTTACCTCCAATAAACCACTAGAAAACTGGAAGGGGCACTGTGGCTCAAGCAGTAGAGCACTCGCCTTGAGCTGAAGAACTGAGGGACAGCGCCCAAGCCCAGAGTTCAAGCCCCACGACCAACCAAAAAAAAAAAAGTGTTCTAGGACTGGGAATGTGGCTTAGTGGTAGAGTGCTTGCCTTGCATGCATGAAGCCCTGGGTTCGATTCCTCAGTACCACATAAACAGAAAAAGCCAGAAGTGGCGCTGTGGCTCAAGTGGTAGAGTGCTAGCCTTGAGCAAAAGAAGTTCAAGGACAGTACCCAGGCTCTGAGTTCAAGTCCAGGGCTGGCAAATAAATAAATAGCCTCAGAGACCCAAACTCCAGGTAACCAATACTTTTCCATTTCCATTTTCTAGGTATCCATCACTAGTTTTATTGTGCAATGTAAGCAATGGGACATACTGGTTTTATAACCACAAAAATGACACTATATAAAAACTTCCTTGATGCCGGGCGCTGGTGGCTCACACCTGTAATCCTAGCTACTCAGGAGGCTGAGATCTGAGGATCACGGTTCAAAACCAGCCCGGGCAGGAGAGACCGTGAGACTCCTATCTCCAATAAACCACCAGAAAACCAGAAGTGGCGCTGTAGCTCAAGTGGTAGAGTGCTCGCCTTGAGCTGAAGAGCTGAGGGACAACGCCCAGGCCCAGAGTTCAAGCCCCACGACCAACAAAAAAAAAAAAACTTCCTTGAGAAATAAACATCCAAAGAAGATGCCTTGCCTAAAAAAAGCCTTACCACCCTCAGTGAGATCCCTGCTTTTAGTCATTGGCAGTGAGTGAAGAATGAACCATTTTCTGTAACCTCCCTGAAGACAGACCCATCCTGCTCTCCTTTTCTCCCCACATTTCCTACTACTAGTTTTGGTTATAAAAAAGGCTTCACTTCGGCCCACTCTGTTCTTTAGTGTGGATTCCTGCCATCCTAACTACCTCTTTATGGACAATTTGAACTGACCAAAAATGTGGGCTTGGGGCAAGGGACAAAAGGTACAAAAGAACAGGGCTTTTCAAACTTCTGTGACATGCAGAAATGCACTGTACAATTCCCAATATGCTTACATGTGTCAAGAAACACATGTAGATTAGTACAGTGGCTCACATCTGTAATCCTGGCTTCTTAGAGGCTGAGATCAGGAGAATCATGTTTGGAGGACAGCCTAGGCAGAGTATATGAGCATTCCTCTCATCTCAATCCCCCCCCCCCAAAAAAAAAGCTGGGCACTGTTGCATATGCCTGCCATGTCTGCTACACGAAGTCCAGGCCTGCCCTGGCAAAAAGCAAGATCCTAGCTGAAAAATACTCAAAGTAAAAAGTACTTGTGGCTTCAGAGAACCTGCTTTGCAAGTGTGATGCCCTAAGTTCAAACACCAGCCCCATCAAAGGAAGTGTACTTACTCTACGTGCAACCTCCTCTGATATTTTCTTTTCTTTTTTTTTTTTTTTTTCTGGGTCCAGTCGTGGGGCCTGAACTCTGGGCCTGAGTGCTGTCCCTCAGCTCTTCAGCTCAAGGCTAGCACTCTACTACTTGAGCCACAGCACCACTTCTGGTGTTTTTCTTTTTGCTTATGTGGTGCTGAGGAATCGAACCCAGGGCCTCAGGCATGCAAGGCAAGCATTCTACCACTGAGCCAACTTCCCAGCCCTGATATTTTCTAGAACTTTTTATGTTTAAGATATCTCTAGCTGAGAATAGTGGTTCATGCTTGTAATTCCAGTACAAGGAAGATCAAGGCAGGAGGATTAGGAATTCAAGACTGGCCTAGAATATATATACATATATATGCATATTACATATGTATATATACATATATATACCTTACCATATATATATACATATATATACACACACACATATATATATATACACATACACATATGTCTCAAAAAACCTATGATGGTGATTTCCAACTCACCAATAAGGTTCAGTTTGAAAAAAACTGCCATAAAGAATCCAGTTGCATTCCACAAGCTACTGATGAGTGAGTGAAAAGCCAGTAGGTAGCAGAGATATTAACCAACTACAAGGAATCACCCCCAAGGCAGACAGTGCCCTTGTGTTCAGCAGTCACTGCCAGGGGTTCAAGGGCCTTCCATATTGCCAGCACTCCCCAGGGAACCCAAGGAGACTCTGCCTAGGCCCCGGTAATTTCTTTATAAATTCAGTCCAACTTAATTCCTCAGGGTGGCAAAGTCCGCTTGCTGCCCACTGCGGAAAGCAAGACTTCCCTTTTGGCCCTATCTAGCAGGCATCCCAAGTTGACCAGCAGGTGTGGGTCACCACTCCGTGGTGGGCGTGGTCTCCAGCCAGGTGGAGGCTGGGGCAGCGGGGAGCCGGGGGGAGGGGGGGCACAGACGCGGGGTGGGGACGGGCACTGGGCCGCATGGCAGCAGCGAAGGCCAGACCTCGATCCCCACACCACACAATCGTCTCAGGAAACTCATGTCCACACCAAGTGGGAAAGGAGAGGGAGGACAGATAGACTCCAGGGGACGAGCCACCTGCCCGGGCTGGCCCCCCGGATCGGCTCCACGACCCGGGAAAGGCAGGTGAGCTTCGGGGACCCCGCAGCCCCGAGAGCGCGGGAGGGGGCTGCCGTCCAGGCCGGACCCCGCTCAGGCCGGGACTCCTCCAGCCAAGGCCCGTCAGGCCCGGGGCCCTCCACTCACCCCCCGCCCCACTCCGGCTTCTCCTCTCTGTCCCCGAGGGAAGTGCGCCTGCCTCCCCCACTGCAGGGAGGAAAGGGAGAGCGGAAGAAACCAGCCAGAGGGGCCTCCACGCGCCTCTGCACCCCGCCCTCCACTCCGTACCGCTCTCGCCGCCCCGGAATATCCCGCCGTGAGCCCCCCTGGACAAGCGCCGCCTTCCCCACGCGGCCTTCCCCCGACTGCGCCTGCGCGCCCGGCCCAGCCCGGCGCGCGGCGGCCTGCGAGTGCGCGCGCACCTGACGTGAGCTGGCGTGGGGGGCGCGGCCTGCGATGCCCCGCCCCGCCTCCCCTCCCTCCTCCCGCTCCCCCTCCCCCACACACGGCCGCGGCCGCCGCAAGAGCCCGGAGCTCGAGCCGCCCGGCGACTCCCCCTCCCCTCCCCCCGCCCCGCCCCGCCCCGAGCCGGGGCTCCGAGCCGGAGCCGAGTCTGCGCCTGGGGTGAGTACGCGACCCCCTCCCCAGCCCCCTCTCTTTGCTTGGCGGGGGCTTCCCACCCTCCCCCAAAGCGGGGGGGGGTACCCGGGCTCAGCTGCGCGTCCCCTCCCTTGAGCGTCCTGCGGGACCCAGCGGTGCCCGGGCCCGCGGGACCCAGGCGCGGCGCGCGCTGTTCCCGCGCGGACCGGTCCCCAGCCCCGCGTGAGCGCCGCGACCCCCGCCTCCGGCGGTGCGGGGTGCGCCGGCCTCCGCCCCCGGCTCCCGGGCCCCCCCCCGGGGTCCCCGCGGTGCCACCCCGCTTCCCCCACCGGGGCCGTCCAGGTGCGCGGGTCCCGCTGCGCCCCCCGCCCGCCGCCGCCGCCCCCGAGGGTTGGATCCCGGGGTCGCCCGGTCCGGTGCCCCGGGTCTCTTTGATCGCTTCTCAGGCTCCGGGGCCGAAGCTGGCCGGGAGCCGGGATCAGGCTGGGGCCGGGGCAGGGTCCGCGGGGTGCTGGCCCGGGGCCGCCGCTGCCCTCCGCCCCAGCGGACGGGCCCGGGAGCGAGTCCTCCCGGCGCTGCCTCCGCCTCGCCTCCGCCCGCGCCGCGCACAGTGCAGTGTATTCATGAGTCGCCGGGGCCTGCGGTGGGGGCCGCGGCGGGGCCGGAGACCGACGCCGATCCCGAGCGGGGGCAAAGGCCCCGCGGCGGCGGGCGCGCTTTGTCCCTCCCGGCCGACCTGACCGCCTCGGGCGGACCGTCCCGGAGCTCCCCGCCGCCGCCGCCGCCGCCGCGTTCCCCGGGAAAGAAAAGGACGCCTGCGAAGTGGGAAGGAGAGGTCAGAGGGGCCGGCTGCCCTTGGGGCTCGGTGCTGCCACCTGCCTGGGTCCCCTGGCCGCTCGGCCCGCACCTGACTCCAGCCAGTGTCCTCGGGGACTGGAGCCTCCCTACCCCATACTACTTACTACTCCTCCCGCCTCTCCCTCGGGTCTGCAGAATGGGGCAAGGTTGGGGCCGTGCCCAGCACCTCCGGCGGAGGGGCCCACAGCCCTCCTCCCCGGCCCACGTGAGGAGGGGAGTGGGAGTGTCTGCCGGATTCAGGGAAGGTGTGCTGGCAGCATGGTTGCCCTCCAGGGCACCAGAGGGTCCAGGCCCTGGCACATCCCAGGTGGCACATGCCGGGGCCTGCTGGCCGTTCACCCAGTGCAGTTTGGGTTGGGTGAATGGTAAGTGGGTGGGGAGGTTACCGAGCAGAAGGCCTGTGGTAGGTAGCTAAGAGCCCTGCTGGGGCCATCATACCAGTTTCCTCCAGGTATCACAAGGTAATAGAGACCTGAGTTCAAATTCTAGCTCTGCCCTGGCTTAGCTGTGTGACCTTGACAAGTTACTTAACCTGTCTGAACCTCTGTTAGCATTTAAAAGTGTGGATATGCTTAACAAGGTTTAGCATGGAGATCAAACAATATTACCTAGGTCAAGAGCCTGGCACTCTGCCTGGTAGTTGATCAATAATGGGTTCTCTCGTTGAACTCCTGACCCATGCCCGCATAGCATTACCCCTGGTGTCTCCATTTCCCAGCCTGCTGCAGGTGGAAGGGGTGTTTTTGGAGAGTTTTTAGGAACAGTCCCAAACATAATATAACCCCTTAGGCCTAAACAAGCTGTGCTGTGTGCCTAGGGGCTCTGTCCTATCTTATTGCTGTATTCTGTGTTTTCTTTGTTATTGTTTGTGGGTCATAGGGCTTGAACTCAGGGCCTGGGCGCTGTCCCTGAGCTTTTTCATTCTAGGCTAGTCCTCTACCACTTTGAACCACAGTGCCACTTCTGGTTTATTGGGGGTTAATTGAAGATGAGTCTCACAGACTTTCCTGCCTGGACTGGCTTCGAACCATGATCCTCAGACCTCAGCCTCCTGAGTAACAACTGTTTTGTAGAATCTATTGTGTCTAGAACTACTTAAGAGCTTTACATCTTATTCCTTAAAACACCCTATTACTGGATTCTTGTCCACATTTTACAGATGGAAAAACTGAGCCCCTGGGTGACTAAGTAATTTGCCCAGGAGAAAAGATACGCCTGTCTCATCTTAGAGCCTGTGTGCCCTTACCCACCAGATTATACCGCCCTGTATGTTATACCTGCCTCAGAATCCAAATTATAAACTCCACGGAAGTGGTGCTGTGGCTCAGGTGGTAGAGCACTTGCCTTGAGCTGAAGAGCTGAGGGACAGCACCCAGGCCCAGAGTTCAAGCCCCACGGCCAAAAAAAATATATATATATATATATGTGTGTGTGTGTGTGTGTATACACATATATATGTGTATATATATACATATACACTCTCTCTCTCTCTCTCTCTTTCTCTCTCTTTCTCTCTCCAAATCTGAGCATAGGAGCTTGGAGCTCTAAGCAAGAAGAAAGGCTAGTGGTAAAAGGGGTGTGGCATTTCTCCAGGGCTGGTGGTCCTCAGCTCCCTGGTGGAAATGGCAGCAAAGTGTAGTGGTTAGGAGCGTAACACCAGCCGGGCTTCCTGAGTCTTATCTGTGGAGATGGGCTACATGACCTGTTTTCTCCTGGACTTGTGACCAGGAGCACATGAGTTAGTTTCAAAGTGTACTTACCCAAAACAAGAGTTAAATAAGCCAGACAGGGTGGTAAACACTTATAGCCCCAGCACTCAGTAGGCCAAGACAGGATGACTGCAAGTTTGAAACCAACTTCAGCTGTGAAGCAAGACCCTGTCTCAAACAATAAGCCAGGCATCGGTAGTTCATGGTTGTAATCTTAGCTGCTTAGGAGACAGATCTGAGGATCACAATTTGAAGCCATCCCTCACAGGAAATTCTGTGAAACTCATAACTCCCGTTAACTACCCAAAAGCCAAAAATGGGGAGTGTTTCAAGTGGTAAAGTAGCAGACGAGAGAAAATGCTAAGGGAAAGCACCCAAGCTCTGAGTTCAAGCCCCAATAACATGCATGTGCTCATGCGCACACCTTAAATATTTGATAAATGCATTTTTTAATAATACTTTTAGCCAGGTACCAGTGGCTCACGCCTGTTACCCTAGCTACTTAGGAGGCTGAGATATGAGGAGCATGGTTCCAAGCCAGCCCAGTCAGGAAAGTCCATGAGACTTTTTTGTTGGTGGTGGTTGTGGTGGTCATGGTGGTCATGGGGCTTAAACTCGTCTTGGACGCTGTCCCTGCACTCTTCAGCTCAAGGCGAGCACTGTACCGCTTGAGCCACAGCTCCACTTCCAGTTTTCTAGTGGTTTATTGGAGATAAGTCTGGCTTTGAACTCAGATCCTCAGATCTCAGCCTCCTGAGTAGCTAGGATTACAGGCATGAGCCACTAGTGCCAGGCCATGAGACTCTTATCTCCATTTAACCCCCCAGAAAACTGGAAGTGACCTGTGGCTCAAAGTGATAGAAGCATTAGCCTTGAGCAATAAAGCGCCCAGTGCGTGTGTGTACACATATATATTTATACACATATTTATGTAATTTTATCCTTACATATGGTATTTCTCTCTTCTCTCTATCTTTCTGGAATCAGTAGGGGTGGGCTAGGACATTAGTATCTGTTACCAATTGAAAGACTGAGATCCAGGTAACACAGAAAAAAAGTTAATCTCCATCTCCAACCGATGCCTTCCTGTGACCTGAGACCTATATTAAATCTCCCCACTAACCCCCTAGAAGAATGTTTTAGGGCTGGGAAGGTGGCTCAGTGGTAGAGTGCTTGCCTCGCATGCATGAGGCCCTGGGTTAGATTCCTCAGCACCACATAAGCAGAAAAAGCCAGAAGTGGCTCTGTGGCTCAAGTGGTAGAGTGCTAGCCTTGAACAAAAGAAGCTCAGGCAATGTGCTCAGACCCTGAGTTCAAGCCCCAGGACTGGCAAAAAAAAAAAAATGTTTTTAAATTTATGACTCCCTGGCTCCCATGGCACAGGCAAGTCTTTTAATGGTAAATTATAAGCTTAATTTAGCTGGATTAAAATCCCATCCCTGCCCACCTCTCTTTTAGCCTCAGTGTGAGCTCAGCTGGGTTATATAGGTGGAATGGAGGAACTGCCCCCTGTTACCCTGTCCCTCAAATGTCCTGCCTGCCACTGGGCTGCCCAGCCCAAAGCTAGCTGCCTTAAAAGCAGTCTGGCAGCCCCGCCCCTACAATTCAGAGTTTGAATTAACCCGGTCCAGTGGCAAAGACACCTGCCCAACTCCACCCCTTACCTGCCCTGTGATGCTGTGTGAGTCCTGCTTCCTCCCTAGTACTGGGGTTAGGTGGAGGGGACAGCCACGTGACATAACGAAGGTGGCTGGTTGCTTCATTTACCAAGCACCCAGCTAGACCCTCACCCTCCCTGCTGGCGCCATTTAATGTAGATGTTCCCAGAATGTTCCACCTTCCTCTGGACCCGAGATGGCTGGAACTAGATGGGGGGAGTAGTGAGGGAGGGGGGACGCGGAACCCTCTGGCCCAGAGGAGCCTTAGAGTTTGAAGATACAGACCAGGGATGGGAATGGACAGTTGAGATTCCCTGTGTACTGGAGTTGGGAATTGCGATTGGGGCTAGTTAGAGCCCTCCACCCTGGCCCTAGATAGCCTGCCCACCTTTAACCAGTCCTGGTGCCCCAGGCTGTTCACAAACACCTGACCTGGTGCCCCAGGCTCTTCCCATTCATGTTTGCATACCAGGCTCCTGACACACCCACGTATCAAACCTCCACTTAGAGGCTAACAACTTACTTCCTTTCTACTGCCTGCCCTACAGTCACCTAGCTCCCCTGTACACAGGTACACAGGTAAGCACACAGTCGCACACCTCACCAGCACCCCCCCCCCCCCCCAGTGCCTGTGTTCTCTGGCCTGAGAGCAGGCCACGAGCATTTTCCATATTCTACCCAAAGCTTCCACAGCCTGCAGCCCTGTACGATGCATCATCCAGGCGCCCTGAAAAGACTTCTAGTTTTGGAAAGATGGTAACCCAGGTTTGAATCTAATTGTTTGATTAGCAGTGAGACTTTAATAACATTAATTACACTCCCTGAGCCCTGTATCTTCATCTTAAAAATGGCAATAAACTGGGCACTGGTTGCTTAGCCCTGTAATCCTAACTACTCAGGAGGCTAAGATCTGAGGATCATGGTTCAAAGCCAGCCCAGGTAGGAAAGTCTGTGAGACTCCTATTCAGTTAACCACCAGGAAACCTGAAGTAGAGCTGTAACTCAAAGTGGTAAAGCACTAGCCTTGAGCAAAAGAGCTCGGGAACAGCACCCAGAACCCCAGTTCAAGCCCCACACTTACCAAAAAAAAAAAAAATGGTAGTAACAGCTGGCAGCAGTGGCTCACCCCTGTAATGCTAGCTAGCTACTCAAGAGACTGAGATCTGAGGATTGAGGTTCCAAGCTAGCCTAGATAGGAAAATCCAAGAGACACATACATACACAAACGTATGTGCACAAATGATAGTAACACTTAGCTCATTGGATGGCCAAGGATTAATGTAGTCGTGAAACCATAGCACTTCCTAAGTAAAGCTATCTACTGTAGTTACTAAATTAATGTAGCTTTGGTGGTGGTGGCGGTAGTGTGTGCCATTACCAGAGCTTAAACTCAATTCCACTCTAGGCTAGCACTATAACATTGAGCCACAGCTCTACTTCTTCCTTTTTTTTTTTCTTTTTTTTTTTTTTGGTATTGTTGGTCATGGGGCTTGAACTCTGGGCCTGGGCACTGTCCCTCAGCTCTTCAGCTCAAGGCAAGCGCTCTACCACTTGAGCCACAGCACCACTTCCAGTTTTCTGAGTGGTTTATTGGAGATAAGAGTCTCATGGATGGGGCTGGGAAGGTGGCTCAGTGGTAGAGCACTTGCCTCGATGCATAAGGCCCTGGGTTCGATTCCTCAGCACCACATAAGCAAAAAGGAAAAAAAGCTGGAAGTGGCTCTGTGGCGCAAGTGGTAGAGCGCTAGCCTTGAGCTGAAGAGCTGAGGGACAGCACCCAGGCCCAGAGTTCAGGCCCCACAACCGGAACCAAAAAAAGAGAGAGAGAGAAAGAGAGAGAGAGTCTCATGGACTTTCCTGCTTAGGCTGGCTTTAAACCGCAATCCTTAGATTTCAGCCTCCTGAGTAGCTAGGATTACAGGTGTGAGCCACCAGCACCCAGCTACTTCTTACATTTTGCTGGTTAATTGGAGATAGGAGTCTCTCCAACTTTCCTGCCCAAGCTGGCTTCAAACTATGATCCTCAGATCTCAGCCTCTGAAGTAGCTAGGATTACAGGTGTGAGCCAGCTTAAATAAATTTGTTTGTTTGTTTGTTTTTGTCCATCATTGGGTTTGAATTCTGGGCCTGGATGCTGTTCCTGAGCTTTTCTCCTCAAGGCCAGTGTTCTACCACTTGAGCCACAGCGCCACTTCTGGTTTTCTGAGTGCTTTATTGGAGATAAGAGTCTTACAGCCTTTCTGTCTGAGCTGGCTTTGAACTGAGATCCTCAGATCTCAGCCTCCTGAGTAGCTAGGATTACAGGCGTGAGCCACCGACACCTGCCAGTGAATGTGTTTTTAAAGGCAGCTCAGGCTAGAAGAAAAGAAGGTATGGTATGCCCCGGGCAAGTTTCTCCTTCCTGAGCCAGGCTTTGAGGAGACTCCCTGGGACCTAGGGAAGCAAACAACCTCAGCCTCCAGCTCCCTGGGCAAGCTCTTGCCTCTCACCCTATGGTTGGATGTTAGGGAGAGAGGTGGGGGGGGGGGGGGGGGTTGCGGGACTCAGTCTTGGTGGGCTAGAGAACCCTGAGTCACCCCAGGGCTAAAGGATACTCTCCTCCAAACCATCACCTCAGTCTGTTGTTCTTTGTCTGGTTGCCTTTCTTCCCTGGGGACACTCCCTGGTTCAGTGTTGTCAGCAGAAGGGGCCCCAGGGGTCCCCCAGTGGGATGGGAGGGGTGCTGCTGCTGCTTCTGCCTTGAGAGCTCCACCAGGGTCTCCAGCTCAACTCTGCCCCCAAGCCCTTCCACAGCCCAGTTGTTCCCTGCCAGTCCCAACTGCCTGGACTGTGGTAGGGATCCTAGCTGAAGGGCAGTATCCTGGCTTCTGGGGGCTTAGGCAGGTTTGAGTCACACCCACTCTCCCTTCCTTTGCCAATGGAAAAGCTGGCTGGTAGGCACTGTGTTCCCAGCCTGCCCTGCTCGAGGCAGGAGCACGGCACTCTGGGAGTTGTAGTCCTGATACCACGCCTGTCATCCTTGTATAATGAGCTGAAGAGGAGGAAGGTGGAGGGGAATGGTGTAGACACTTATGCTATAGCAGGGGGAAAAAATGGGGAGAGAGCAGGAGTGGCTGGGGCCAGCCAGGCTACACAAACCCAGAAGTCCTGCTTTTTTTGTTTTTTGTAGAAGTCCTGCTTTTTAGTGCTCTGCCACTGGCTCCCATCCCTGGACCCCTGCTCTGAGGACAGAGTCAGCTCTGTTTTGAAGCCAATTATACAGAGTTGAAAGCACTTAAGCACATGAATTTATGCAGGCTCATTTGCTTGTTTTATTTATTCCTGGGGGGGGGCCTTGCATAAGCTAGGCAGACACTCTACCACGGAGCCACACCCCGGCTCCTATGCCACTTTGCTAAGAGGGATGAAAGAAATAAAGGTAAGAGACAAAGCCAGGCGCTGGTGGCTCACGCCTGTAATCCTAGCTACTCAGGAGGCTGAGATCTGAGGATCAAGGTTCAAAGCCAGACTGGACAAGAAAGTCCTTAAGACTTACACACACACACACACACACACACACACACACACACACACACACACACAGTAGTAGAGCGAAGTGCCCAGCCCCTGAGTTCAAGCTCCAGGACCAGTACAAAACAAATAAGAGTATGAGGCAGATGTTCTGGCCAGTAGACCCCTCCCCATCTTCCCTTAGGCTCTGGTCTCTCCCTGGCCTGAGACAGAATGAGAGAGGGAGTTTTTTTGTTGTTTGTTTTTGTTGGTTATGGGGCTTGAACTCTGGGCCTGGGCGCTGTCCCTTAGCTCTTCAACTCAAGGCTAGGGCTCTACTGCTTGAGCCACAGTGCCACTTCTGGCTTTTTCTGCTTATGTGGTGCTGAGGAATCAAACCCAGGACCTTATGCATGCAAGGCAAGCGCTCTACCACTAAGCCACCTTCCCAGCCCCAAGAGAGGTTTTTTGTGGGGGGTGGGGGGTAGAAATCACAGATACCTTCCAGCTTTGGGAAGCCAAGTGTCTCCAGTGTTGGCCAGGCGTCTGGACCCTGTGCCCCCGGCCGGGTGCCGACCCAGCCAGAGAACCGCGATGGCGAATCCATGTGACTTCCTCAGGCCCTTATCTCTGCAGGCCAGAGTTTCCCCCCACCCAGGCTGCCTGGTGATCTGCCCTCCTCTCCCAATGCCCACCCGTTTCTGGCCATGAGGCGTTGGGGGGCGAGCCCCACTGACTGCTCTGTCCTCTCTCAGGAGGACCATGCGGCAGTAGCAGCCATGCTGCCCTTCCTGCTGGCCACGCTGGGCACCACGGCCCTGAACAACAGCAACCCCAAGGACTACTGCTACAGCGCCCGCATCCGCAGCACTGTCCTGCAAGGCCTGCCCTTCGGGGGTGTCCCCACCGTGCTGGCTCTTGACTTCATGTGTTTCCTTGTGAGTGCCGTGTGCCGTCCCCACCGTTGGCACTCGTGTCCTGCACACCCCTGGCAAACGCCTCCAGATCTGATCACTCGTACCTGCCCCCGGCTCCCAGTTGCCCTGTAATGAATCATCACTGCCCTACCCTTCATGGTCCGGTTTGTAAGACATCATCCCAGACACACACACACACACACACACACACACGACATCATCCCAGACACACACACACACACGCATGCATGCACACATGCACACACACACTCTCACTCACTGACATCAGGTACAAGGTCTCTATCTACCACTTCCCCTCTTCCCCTAGGCACTGCTCTTCTTATTCTCCATCCTCCGGAAGGTGGCCTGGGACTATGGGCGGCTGGCTTTGGTGACAGATGCAGACAGGTAAGAGTCTCCTGCTTCACACACATACCTCCCTCCACGCTTCTCAGGAATAGAGGCAAGCCAGACCTCTCCTTTGTGGGAGATCAAGAGGGACGAGTCCCAGTCCCTTGCCAGTCCCCAGGAATTCTCCCCCGCCTCTGCTAACCCCGTGTATTCTCTGTCCCCAGGCTTCGGCGGCGGGAGAGGGACCGAGTGGAACAGGAATAGTATGCCCCGATCCCCACTAAACCATCTTTCCTTTTTCTTTTCCTTCTCACGCTTCTCTTCTCTTCTTGCCAAGTTGCTGGTTTCTTTTTGCAGTTTTCTTCTCTGCAGGCTCATGTTTCAGATTAGCGCAGCGGTGTGCTTTGCAGCGCAGGGGCTCCCAGCTTGTCTCTGCCTCACTCCTCCCCATCTGGCTTCTCGCCTAAGAGAAGGCCCTCCCTCCGTCCCCTGCCTTGGTGCCCTCCCCAGCCCCCAGGAAACCTCATGCCACCTTCTTAGCACAATCACGCAGAGACAAGATTGGGTGTCACCAGCAGCTTCTCGTGCCCTAACAGCTAGTTCTTCATCTTCCAGGGTCCCTGCTCACTCCTCCTGGAGGCCTGGGCAGGGGGCTGTCCAAAGACCCGCCCTGTGGCCTTGGTGTTGCCTTATGGTCTCTGTCTATAGGACTGGAGTTGGAGCTGCGGCAGCTGCTGCCTTGGGGAACAGGGAGGGTGGTGCCATGCTCAGGAGACATCTTCCAGCCTTGTCATTTCCTTGAGTTCTCCTGGTCCCCATTTTTTCCCTTCACCTCCCCATTGCCCTTTGCATCACGTTGGCTCTGTTGTTTCCCCACGCCCTCTTCTGGCCCACTGTGGAACTGCAGGGCTCTCTAACATTCTCCCTTCAGCCTCCATCTGGGCAGTGATGAAGACACCTCTCCTGTAGGGTCCACTGCCCAGCATCAGTGTCCCCTGAGGGGGAGAGGCGTGTTTGAGGGGCGGAGGGGGAGGGGTGCGCTCCTGCTTCAGCCTCTGCGCTTTCTGTGCCTTCTGTGACCCTGGGCTCAGGGTGTTCACACCTACCACCCCAAGGCTCACACTCACCCCCCGCCCTGCTCTGACTTCTCATCTCCCCCACTCCAGTGTGGCTTCAGCTATGCACGCCGACAGTCATGACCGGTATGAGCGCCTCACCTCCGTCTCCAGCTCCGTCGACTTTGACCAAAGGGACAATGTGAGTATCTCTCCCCAGATGTCTTGGCCCATCCCCTTCAAGGAAGATGGGCTAGGGCTGTGGGGTCAGGGATGCTGACGCGGCCTCCTCAACAAGCCCAGAACCCAGGCCTAGACCTCCCAGTTCCTCTTCTGCATCCAAGCCTCTCGCTCAACATCTGTGGACTCCAAACTTAGCTGACCACAGTGTAATTCTGTGCCCACCTCTGTTCCTGATTAATCCTAAGGCCGTCTTCTTCCTCAGACATTAAACACGGGTTTAGAAATCATAATGAGCCTTTCAGACCTGTATAACAAAATGTCCAGTGATCGTTGTGCTGCTTAGAGGTTCAGCTGGCCATGGAAGTCAGCCAAGCCACTGGGAGCTGACTGACAGCAGCCTCCTCAGACACGACAGTTCATCAGTTCAGGACCACAGACGGCCTTGCACACAAATGTCAGCACTCACCAGGCCCTCTGTTGTTATGAGAGTCCTGGGCAGAACACTAAATCATCCTCAGACACTGGGGTGGCATCGGTCAACCCAGCTCAGGCTGGAGGTCCCGGGGTGGCGTTTCCTGCAGCAGGGCCAGCAGGTAATGGCTGTCAGTCTCCCTGGGTAGACTCACACTGGTAAGTGGCAAGGCAGACATCTCACCCCTGCTAGCCAAAGGTGCCCATGTGGTCCCCAGACCCAGCGAAATCCCATAGTCCCGCGTCTTGACTGAGAGCCACCTTCTCGCCATCCTGGGTTCTTTCTGCCCACCCCTCCCAGAAGCTTCTACACTCTGCCTGAAGGCAGACCTAGGAAAGGAAGTGACATCTTTTAGCCCTGGTGACCCTGAGTCTTGGTGCCTGTATTTATAAGACAGAGACAGGAACTCAGGGAACACGGCCAAGAAGTGCATGCATACTCCACTGCTTTGGGTAGCCATGTTCCAAACTTGTCTTTATTAGTCGGAAGTTGGAGGCCCGCTGCCCTGCCCCCAAACCCTGCCCTGACTCCCACGGCCATAGAACTCTGCAGGGACTTGACAGTCCAGACTTGAGGGTCCAGATAACTCTCTTCCTCGAGGGTGAGACCCTCTCTCCATCATTCCCTTCCTCTGGGGCTGAGCTGTTTCTGGAGTTTTCCAGCAGGGGCATGTCTGAGTGACTGGTTATGAGACTAGGAATGTGGGTCTTGAGAAGGGACAGGGGTTGGCGGGCTGGGCCTCCCGCTGAGAGCCGTCTATCCACACAGGGCTTCTGTTCCTGGCTGACAGCTATCTTCAGGATAAAGTAAGTGAACAGCCTTCCAGCCTGAAAAAACAAGAGGGAGAAACTTCAGAACCTGTCATCTCCCTACATATGCAGCTTTGAGGGCCTTAGTGCCGCTAGCCAGCCCGGCTCACGCCCTGCTCCAGAAGGCCAGGCCAGGTCCCTGGCTGCTTCCCGCCATCCACTTCACCTGTCCTGGGGGTGGGGGAACAGCTGGGCCCTCCTCTCTCCCAACCCCTGCTACTGCTGGAAGTCAGGGGCCAGAAGGCACCCCAACGTCAGCCTTCACGCAGCCGGCGGGTAGGGGCGCCAGGTAGGCTGGGGACAGCCAGCCGGCAGCAGGCAGGAGCCGGCCAGCGTCCAGCAGGCAGAACTCGAGATCCAGCCAGAGTCCAGCAGGCAGGCAGTGAGCGCTGAGAAAGGCAGGAGGTTTGGACAGGTTAGCACTGCTCCTCTCCGTGGGCCGTGGGAGCTCAGCCAGCACCCTGAAGGCTGCACAGGGCACCTTGCTTCCCGCCACTCGCTCTCCACGCACTTCTACCCGCGTCTTTCACCATCACCACCTTTATTCCCCTTTGCCTCTGCCTCCTCCTATTCAGACTCCCCTCCATTCTCCATCTTTCCCTTCCCCCTCCTCTCTCTCTCTCTCTCTCTCTCTCTCTCTTTTTCTCTCTCTCTGTGCCAGGCTTGAACTCAGGGCCTCCTACTCTTTTTTTTTGGGGGGGGGGTCCAGTTGTGGAGCCTGAACTCTGCGCCTGGGCGCTGTCCCTCAGCTCTTCAGCTCAAGGCTAGCGCTCTACCACTTGAGCCACAGCGCCACCTCCGGCTATTTTCTTTTTGCTTATGTGGTCCTGAGGAATCAAATCCAAGGCCTCATGCATGCGAGGCAAGCGCTCTACTACTGAGCCACCTTCCCAGCCCCAGAGCCTTCTATTCTTACTTGGCTTTTTCACTCAAGGCTAGCACTCTACCATTTGATCCCCAGTTCCACTTCTGGCTTTTTGCTGGTTTAACTGGAGATAAGCATCTCCCACTTTTCTGCCTTAGCCTCTCCAATAGCTGGGACTTCAGGCTGAGTCCCTGGTGCTGACTCTTCCTTCTTGTTCTCCCTCTTTCCTGGAAGCCCTTCACTCCTCCTTTCTCTTTTCCTGCCTCTCCTCCCCTCGCCCTTTCTCCTCCCCTCCCAGGAGACCGGTTCAGCCCCTCAGCAGGGCCGTGTAGGGTGGATGTGGGGCAGTGGTCCTGCCTCCGCCCTGGTCCTAATTCCAGCCTGCCCCGTGGCCTGCAGGGATGACGAGATCCGGGACAAGTGTGGGGGCGACGCCGTCCACTACCTGTCCTTCCAGCGGCACATCATCGGGCTACTGGTGGTTGTGGGCGTCCTCTCCGTGGGCATCGTGCTGCCGGTCAACTTCTCAGGGGACCTGCTGGGTCAGTGCAGGCCGGGGGCAGCGGGGCAGGCGAGGGCGCGGGAGTTCACACCTTACCCACCACCATCTCCCTCTCCTCACCTTGCAGAGAACAATGCCTATAGCTTTGGGAGAACCACCATCGCCAACCTGAAATCAGGGTGAGGATGGGGGTCGAGGGCTGTAGCATGGCGAGGGGAAGGGGCACCCTTGGAGCGGGGAAAGCTGCCCAGGGTGTTGGCGGTTACCATGGCTCGTGGCATGAAGAGACGATCTCCTAGGGCCATTTCTTTCTCTCTCTTTTATTTTTTTTCCCATGCCTTGAACTCTGGGCCTGGGCGCTGTCCTTCAGCTCTTCAGCTCAAGGCTAGTGCCCTACCACTTGAGCCACAGCACCACTTCAGGTTTTCTAGTGGTTTATTAGAGTTGAGAGTCTCACAGACTTTCGTGCCCAGGCAGGCTTTGAACCGTGATCCTCAGATCTCAGCCTCCTGCGTAGCTAGGATTACAGACGTGAGCCACTAGCACCCAGCCCTAGGGCCATTTCCATTGGACTGGAATGATGGAGGGGCTGTAGGGGTTGGAACCAGAAGCCTTGGCGGCCACGGAAGGGCCATGGCTGTATGAGGGCCCCATGCTGGGAGGTGGAGTCGGCTGAGGGTCCTGGCCCTGGTAGCCCTCACAGACCCCTTCTGCTCCCCACCAGGAACAATCTCCTCTGGCTGCACACCTCCTTCGCCTTCCTGTACCTGCTGCTGACCGTCTACAGCATGCGGAGACACACCTCCAAGATGCGCTACAAGGAGGACGACCTGGTATGCAGGCCGCACCCCCCACTCCTGTCCCTGCGCTCCCTCCACCCGGCCCCCTTGTCCTGGCTCTATCACCAAGGGGCTCCATCCGTAAGCCTCAGTTTCCCTGCCTGTGCAGTAGGCTGATGAAACCCCTCCCAGGGCGGTTGGGAAGTAGCATGAGGCTATCCCATGCCTCGTAGCAATGTGGGGTGATACCATCTTGCCTGGTAATTGTGGTAGGCATGATCCCCTGTCCTCTACCGCCACTCTACACCCACGCCAGCCACTTCCCCAAAGACCTGAGAGTGTACCCAGTAGTCCTCAACCACGTGCTGTGTGCCAGTCTCCCTGCCCCTTGCATTCCCTGAGGCCTCTTCCTACCACCCCTACCTGCTCTGTCTACCCCTCTTGCCCCTTGAAAAGGAGCGAAGCCCCTCCAGCCTTCCTCAACTCCCTCAGGAAGGCAAACCCTCCCTCTCCCACCAGGTAAAGCGGACACTCTTCATCAACGGAATCTCCAAATATGCAGAGTCGGAAAAGATCAAGAAGCACTTTGAGTGAGTAAGCGGCCCGCAGCGTCCTCACATCTTCCAGCCCAGAGATCTGGCTGGGGGCCTGGCACGCAAGCCAGGGAAGGAGCTGTCTAGGAACGTAGCTCAGGGGAAGAAAGTATGTCTAGCATGCCAGAGGCCCTCGGTTCCATGCCAGCATCTTAAAAATAAACAATTCCAGCACTTAGGTTGAGGCCAGAGGATCTTGAGTTCAAAGTCAGGCCTAACTCCATACTAAGACCCTCCCCCACCTTAAAAAAAAAAAATGAACAGGAGTACTGGGAGCTATGTCACAAAAGCCAGGCATGAGTGGCTCACGCCTATAATCCTGGCTATTCAGGAGACTGAGATCTGAGGATTGTGGTTCAAAGTCAGCCCAGGCAGGAAAGTCCATGAGACTCTTTTTTTTTTGGGGGGGGGGGTCCGGTCGTGGGGCCTGAACTCTGGGCCTGGGCGCTGTCCCTCAGCTCTTCAGCTCAAGGCTAGTGCTCTACCACTTGAGCCACAGCGCCACTTCCGGCTTTTTTCTTTTTTGCCTATGTGGTGCTGAGGAATCGAACCCAGAGCCTCAGGCATACAAGGCAAGCACTCGACCACTGAGCCACCTTCCCAGCCCCTTGAGACTCTTATCTCCAATAAACCACCAGAAAACTGGAAGTGGCGCTGTGGCTCAAGTGGTAGAGCACTTGCCTTGAGCTGAAAAATGCAAGGACAATACCCAAGCCCAGAGTTAAGCCTCATGACCAACCAAAAAAAAAAAGCAAAAAACACATACTTAAAGATGGGGACTTCGCATAAAGATTGGAGCGGGAGCAGCGTGCCCTCACACTTGAAAAGTCACTGTTCCTTCTCCCAAGCCAGCAAGCTTTCTCTAAGACATCTGCCAGCCGAATGTTGTCCAGGGAGGCCAGTCTGCCTTGAGCTGGCTCAGGGCTCAGGGCTCCATCTCTGGCCAGGGTTAGAGGTCAGGTTCAGGATCACTTTCTTGTTGGTCTTAGGCCAAAGCTAGAGATCTTTCTGTCCATAGAGCTGCAGGTTGTTTGGGGTCAATCCGGAGTCAGGGCCTAGTGCTAGACCAGGACCAGGTCTGTGGGAATCATAGATATAACCTATGACTCAACACGGTTTCTACAAGCTCTCAGCCCTGGACAAGAATAAGACCACAGCAGGGCACCAATGGCACCTGGTAATCCTATCTACTCAGGAGGATGAGATCTGAGGATCGCAGTTCGAAAAGTCCTTGAGACTCCTCTCCAACTAACCACCAGAAAACTGGAAGTGGAGCTGTGGCTCAAAGTGGTAGAGTGCTAGTCTTGACCAAAAGAGCCCAGGGACAGTGCCTAGGCCCTGAGTTCAAGTCCCAAGACTGACCACAGAGATGGGGGGAGAATCAGACCACAGCCATGGCCCATATCTATAATCCTAGATGTTCAGTAGACTGAGATCTGAGTTTCATGGTTCCGAGCCAGCTCAGCAGATAAATCTGAGACATTTTTTAGCTCCCAATTCCTATCTCAAATAACCAGTTAAAAAGCTTAAAGTTGAGCTGTGGTTCAACTGGTACAGAGCCAGCCTCAAGTAAAAAGTTAAGAGAGCAGGCACGGCTCTGAATTCAAGTCCCAGTACCAGCACAGGCACATGCACAGGCTCCACGCACAGGCTGTGTGTGTGATGTGCTGGCTCTGTGGGTAAAGTCAGACTGCGGGTCCGCAGAGCATAACGGCTGCTGTGTTTCAGGGAGGCCTACCCCAACTGCACGGTCCTTGAAGCCCGGCCTTGTTACAACGTGGCACGCCTTATGTTCCTTGATGCTGAGAGGTACCAGGCTGGGCAGGGAGGGGGATGCCGCGGGCCCCTGCCTGCTGTGGAGCTGTGGAGGGCTTGAGTCTTGCCACACGGGAACTTGGCTCCTTTACCTCCTAGTGTTTCATAGGAGATTTATATTAGAGTCCATTCCCTGTCCCCCTACCCTCCACCTCCCACCCTCACCCCTGCACACCTGTTACTTCTGGTCTAGAGAGCACAGGAGGAAAGGGGCTCCCAGTCCCTACCCTGCCTGCAAGACTCATCCTAGGCCACAGGATGGGAAATTCTCATCGGACTGTGGAAAGGACTGGTCCGTGAGGACGGATGGAGTCCTTGGGCTGGGGGATGCCTGATCCAAGTCCAGGGCAGCCCCAGCTTTGGGGAGTGGGTCTGCCCCATCCCGCCAACCCAGCCCCTCCGGGTCCCACAGGAAGAAGGCTGAGCGCGGAAAGCTCTACTTCACAAACCTGCAGAGCAAGGAGAACGTGCCTGCCATGATCAACCCCAAGCCCTGTGGCCACCTGTGCTGCTGCGTGGTGCGAGGTTGCGAGCAGGTGCGCTGCAAGCTGACCACGGGGCCCCGGCCTGGGCAGGGCTGGGGCGGGCTGGATGGGCCATCGCGTAGAGCCAGCCCCTCACCCAGGACAAAGAGTAAACCCTGCAGACATGAGGCTGGACCCCTCCCTCATCCCAGACCCCTGAAGCCCGGTTCTCTGCCTGAGTTAATTTGTACATACAGTGACCAGATTAGGTCAGCAAGAGTGCAGCATTGAACTGTACTGACTAAGGCTGTGATTCTGAGCAAGTTTCTTAACTGCATTTTGCCTCGGTTTCCTCATCTGTAAGATGAGAGTGGTGGTGAAGACTTAGTCCACACATATAAAAAGCCTCAGGGAGGACAGTTGCCATAGGACATTCCTGAACTCCCAGTATCTGGGAGTCGAGTCAAGAGTCTAGAGTTAAGAGACCAAAACAGGAGGGGAGAAGCAGGTGTAGCGTGTGGAGGCCAGGGCCCGGGCCAGGGCCGCTGACCGCACACCTGGCCTTGGCCACGGCAGGTGGAGGCCATCGAGTACTACACGAAGCTGGAACAGAAGCTGAAGGAGGATTACAAGCGGGAGAAGGAGAAGGTGAACGAGAAGCCCCTGGGCATGGCCTTCGTCACCTTCCATAACGAGACCATCACCGCCATGTGAGTCCCTGCCCCGCCCAAGCCCCAACCCCTGGCTCCCAGCCGTCAGCTCTGTGGCTGACGCAGCGTTTCGCACACAGCATCCTGAAGGACTTCAACGTGTGCAAGTGCCAGGGCTGCGCCTGCCGCGGGGAGCCCCGCACCTCCTCCTGCAGTGAGGCCCTGCACATCTCCAACTGGACTGTGTCCTACGCACCTGACCCCCAGAACATCTACTGGTGAGCCCCAGGGCAGGGCGGGGAGGGGAGGGGCTCGGGAGGGGCGGGTGGGTCTGGGGTCCCCAGAGTGACCCCCACACACCTCGCAGGGAACACCTCTCCATCCGTGGCTTCATCTGGTGGCTGCGTTGCCTGGTCATCAACGTGGTCCTCTTCATCCTGCTCTTCTTCCTCACCACCCCGGCCATCATCATCACCACCATGGACAAGTTCAACGTCACCAAGCCCGTGGAGTACCTCAATGTGAGCCCCATACCCGCCCAGCCCAGCTCTCCAGGGCGCCCCCCATATTCTCCACACACTGCCCTAGAAGAGGTCACCCTGGGATTTACCAGCCCCCGAGCGGAGGGGTGCATGACCTTGACTAAACCCTGTGCGCCCTCTGCCTTCAGCTGAAGCTGGATGGAAGCAGCTGGATGCTTAGCTTTCAGCTAACGCGGCGCGGCGTGAGGCAGGAAGCAAGCCTTGCCGCCTGCCCCGCGACAGCCCCCGTCCTCCACCACACACACAGCTCCTCGGAACCCAGTGTCCAGAGGACGAGACATTGGAAAGTACCGCGTGAGGATAGCAGATGATGAGACCCAGGCTGCAGGCCCCAGTCCCCGTCCCACTGCTTACTAGGAGCTAAGCCTTTGAGATGCTTTGCCTCCATTTATGCGTCTGCAAGATGGGCCCTATCATTGTGACAGTTAATACCTGGAAAATACAGGTGTGCTTGGCACATAACAGGCGTTGAGCAGGTGCTAACTATTGGCATCATTCACCCCAGGCCTCAGGCACAGCCCTGCCCACCACCTCAGCCCGTGTGTTCAGGACTAATGACATTGGACCCTCTTGACCTCCCTCCCCCACAGAACCCCATCATCACCCAGTTCTTCCCCACCCTGCTGCTGTGGTGCTTCTCGGCCCTGCTCCCCACCATCGTCTACTACTCTGCCTTCTTTGAGGCCCACTGGACACGGTGAGATGCGCACCCTGCGCCTAGATCCTCCCGGTGCCTGCTGGCCCCACGGGACTGCCCTTGAGCCTCGGGGCTCCCTACCCTGCATAGTCCCGCGCTGGCAAGGAAGAAACAGGGCCCGCAGGGGAAGCCCCTCCCCGGGCAGCGCTCCCGGCACCTCTGTCCTGGTTGGGAGAGCAGGCCCAGGGCCGGCTCCCCTCACCTGTGCCCGCGCGCCCTCCCAGCTCCGGGGAGAACAGGACCACCATGCACAAGTGCTACACCTTCCTCATCTTCATGGTGCTGCTCCTGCCCTCGCTGGGACTGAGCAGGTGAGTGCCAGGCCACAGGCCGGGCATGGGGACCTCCACCCTGCACTTACAGGAGGACACATGATCGGAGGCCCTGGCCTCCCTTGATTTCCTGCTCCGTTCTGACTGGCTCCCCTCCGCTCCCCTCCAGCCTGGACCTCTTCTTCCGCTGGCTCTTTGACAAGAAGTTCTTGGCTGAGGCTGCCATTCGGTTTGAGTGAGTGAGCGGGGCCCCTGGAGAGAGACCATGGTGGGTGGGTGCAACTTAGAGACACTGCCACCCCATGGGGGGGAGCCTGTGACCACACCTCCACCCCAGCACAGGAGGAAAAGAAGGGCTGACATCATGGGTCTGAGGATCACACCACAGAGACACCCACCACGTCTGGGTCCTGTATCATGCTCCAGGAACCCATGTGGAAGCTGAGCCCACCTCAAGGTGGATTTAGGGCTTAGCAGACCCACGTCTGGGGGCTTTCTATGGTGTCTTGGGCTCATTTTCTGGGATGTGCTTTGGTAGCCTTGAATTTGAGCTGGGGGGTTGGAGAAATGTCAGTAATGAGATCTTAGGCATATTCTGGGAGAGATCTAGGAACTCCCGGGGTACTGAATCTACAGAAGGCTTTTGGGGTGTGGGGTGGCTCTGGGGCTCACAGTGCAGGGAGGAGGGTTCAGCTATCAGGGTTCTGGGAGCCTCGGTGAGGTGTGGCTGTGGTTCTCTCTGGGTCTCTGGGGACTCTGGGAGGCCATATGGGAGCACACCGCTCATCGTGGGCTGGCTGTAGTCTGTGTGGACCTTGAACTCACTAGAGGCCTATCTGGCCTCTCCCCGCTGGAGCTCTCCGGGCAAGGAGTTCTGAAGCCGGCCTGAGCACCATCTAAGGCTCATTTGGGGGAAGTGGACTATGTTAAGGTCTGAAACTTCTGGGTGTTCCTGCACTCAACATGCTTGGAGTCTGAGGGGCCCACTGAGGTGCCAGGCAGCCGCACCCCAGATATTGTGGTGGGCTTAAACACTGTCTCCTTGAGTCTTTCTGAGCCACAAGGTCTAGGGGTGTGTCCAGCCATGTCTGTTCTGACATCTGTCTCTGGGTCCGTGCGTGGGGGCCTGGGGCGTCAGTGCTGGGGAGACTAGCCATGTGACGGAAACGTGGAGGGGGCGGGCATGGTGAGCTGTCGTGCTGGCACTGAGCGGGCAGCCACCAGGTCACCCCAAGGGCGCAATGCTGGAGCACCTGGTGCCCGCAGGTGTGTGTTCCTGCCGGACAACGGCGCCTTCTTCGTGAACTACGTCATTGCCTCAGCCTTTATCGGCAACGCCATGGACCTGCTGCGCATCCCGGGCCTGCTCATGTACATGATCCGGCTCTGCCTAGCCCGCTCTGCTGCTGAGAGACGCAACGTAAAGCGGGTACGGCCGCCTGGGGCAGCAGCGGTCCGCATAGCGCCCCCTGGTGGCCCAACCAGAAGCAGCAGCAATTAAGCTGGGGGGCGGGGGGGTCACAAGGGTGCTGGGACTTGGGGACCTCAGATTGCTCAAATGTACAGCCATGGGTTGACAGATGACCCAGAAGGTCCCTGAGTTCAGGCAGTGTAGTGTTGTGTGCTGGGAGTTGGAGAGTCTGGCTAGATTTAGGGTCCCTCTACCCTAACTCCACAAGAAGGCTCTGGGCATCTAGTCCCCCACGTCCTCCCAACTCTTGTTCCTCCTACCAGCCCTGACCCCCAGAAGGCCCTGTGCCCTGTCACTGCCTGACCTGACCTCCTCAGCTACAGCCCCTCCTCTCCACCTGCTTGCCCTTCCCCTTCCCCAGACACAAGATCCTTGTCCCCGCGGCTTCATTCCCAGCCCCAGCGTTCCTGGCCACCACCTCCGCCTGCCCTGTGCCCCTGCAGCCCGTCCCCTTCGCCCTGAGCCACCTCCTGCCCATGTCCCCCCCAGCATCAGGCCTACGAGTTCCAGTTTGGCGCAGCCTACGCCTGGATGATGTGCGTCTTCACGGTGGTCATGACCTACAGTATCACCTGCCCCATCATCGTGCCCTTCGGTAGGCACCGCCGCGCCGGGACCTGGGCCCTGCTCGGGGGGACCCAGGGCCGCGCCCGCTCCACTCTAGTAAGGCAGGCCACCCTGAGTGGACAGGGCCCTGGCTGGGAGACCGGCCCCTCGGGCCTCCCGCCTGGTCCCTGGCTCAGTCTGGGGCCCGGCCTCGGGGATGAGGGGGAGAAAGAACATTTCCACTCAGACCGGACCTGCCTGCTGCGCGCGGCCCCGGGCAGAATCGCCCACCCCGGCCCCAGCTGCCCACCCTTTGCACAACCACACCTGCTGGGATGCAGTCCAGTCCCTCTGCCACGGCTCTCACACACCTACACAGCCTCCAAACCAGGAAAGACTCCCACTCCAGGGGGGCGGGTCCTGTGCCCATGGGGTTGTCCTGTGGTAGAAGATCGTTGTCACTTGGGCTGTTGTCACTTGGGCAGGTCTGCCTTCCTTTTTAGAAATGACTCACAAAGATTTTCTTTTAACCATGACCCTGCCAGTAGCCTCCACTTCCCTCCAATAACACTCTAACCTTCACCACCCTCTCTGTTAAGACCCCAGTCTCCCAAACTAACCTTCTTGTCCTGTGTAACCCCCCCCCACTCCCCCTCCAGGGAAGCACACCCCCCTCCTTTCACTTACACTCCTCTGCTTAGAGATGGGGCTAGGGAGCAGCAGGCTGGGTTTCCGGCAGATTCTCGCCGCTCCACATGAATGGGGCTCTACTGTAGGATTCGAGGTGAGGGTTCAGGAGGAAGGGACAGGAGCCGAGGAAGTAGGGCAGCGAGCGGCATCCTGTCCTGGGGCAGGAGGGGGACAGCCCTCCCGTGATCTCAGAAGGCCTGGATGGACGCACTGGTTCCAAGGTCAGGGCCCATGTGACTTCCCCCAGGGCTCATGTACATGCTGCTGAAACACCTGGTAGACAGGTACAATCTCTACTATGCCTACCTGCCCGCCAAGCTAGACAAGAAGATCCACTCAGGGGCCGTGAACCAAGTGGTAGCCGCACCCATCCTCTGCCTCTTCTGGCTGCTCTTCTTCTCCACCATGCGTGCAGGTGAGGCCCCCTGCCACTGCTCTGGGGGGGCCGGGGACACCAGTAACTCATCCAGAGTGGAGGTCAAGCAGGCCACAGGAGGCCCATGCAGCCGGGGGCCTGGGAGAGGTCTGGGTCAGGCCAGGCACAAGGAATTGTGACAGTGCATTCAGAAGGTACCAGGGAGCCCCTGGGGAGGCCCAAAGGAGGGGCGACACCCCCATTCCTTGTTCCTCCACACCAGGGTTCCTGGCCCCCACATCCATGTTCACATTTGTTGTCCTGGTCATCACCATCGTCATCTGTCTCTGCCACGTCTGCTTTGGACACTTCAAATACCTCAGTGCCCACAACTACAAGGTATTGGGCTGGGGGGGGCGGTGGGGAGGCTGGCATTGAAATGGGGAGGGCTGTGATAGGAGCTGGGGGGGTCACACTAGTCCCTGACTCCTTTTGGGCTTCTCAAGATTGAGCACACAGAGACAGATGCCGTGGGTCCCAGAAGCAACGGACAGCCCCCCACTGCTGCCGCTGTCCCCAAATCTGCGGTGAGTGAGCCGCTCCATGGCAGGGGGAGGCGTCCCAACCCCAAAACTGGGCAGTGGGGAGCAGGATTGGCTGGAGGTGCCCTGCTAGTCCCCCACGCGCGAGGGCCAGCTGTCTCTCACCCCACTCCTCTTCCCTTCAGAAATACATCGCTCAGGTGCTGCAGGATTCAGAGGGAGATGGAGATGGGGATGGGGCTCCCACAAGCTCAGGGGATGAGCCCCCATCATCCTCATCCCAAGATGAGGAGCTGCTGATGCCACCAGATGGGCTCACGGACACGGACTTCCAGTCCTGCGAGGACAGTCTCATAGAGAACGAGATCCACCAGTAAGGGGAGGGCAGGGCCCTGGAGGCCACGCCCTGCCCACTCGCCCCACCCCCACGGACACTAAAACGCTAATTTATTAGATCTAAAGCCCCTTCCTTCTCCATCCCCTGCTTTCATTAAGGTATTTAAACTCTGGGATCCCACCGTTCTCCCCCACCACGGAGAGAGCGCGGGAGCCCCTCAACCTCAGTGAGGAGAGCCCCGAGCCGGCCCCGGGGCAAAGGGGTGTGGAGGGAGTCCCCCCAGATCAACCCCCCTCCCAGTAGCGTCCAAGAAAGGGTTAATGAGAGCCGAGAGGGGTACCTGGTGCCCGAGGCTGGAGACCTGGGGGAGGGGCAGATCTTTCCTCCCCTTCATTCCCCCAGGACTTGGAGTCCCCAGCCCTCCCAAGATGCATGAGGGGTGGGTGCGGAGTGGGAGAAAGTCAGGCCCCAGCCTCGGGGCGGGGGCCCTGGGAGGAATGGCTGACACTGGAAAAATGGGTTTTTGCACTGGTTTTTTGTTTTGTTTTTTTGGGGTTTTTTTTTTTTCCTTTAAAATAAAAACAGAAAAGCTTTGGGGCTGATGTCCACTTTGTGCTGCTGCCTGGACCAAGGCTGGGGCTCCTACTCAGCCTCTGTCTCCCCACCCCACCCCCAGCGCTCGCTCCCCATCCACATGATTCCTCAAGGAATTTGTTCAGTTTCGGCTTGGGAGAGGCCTGGAGGTGGGTGTCTCAGGATAGAATGGGCCTCTGCTCAGCTTGCTCCACTCCAGCCCCACCCTCCATGGTCCCCAAACCTCACAAGCAACACGGGGCTCTGGAGAGGGACCTGCAAAGCCTCATGTCTCTGGCCAGATGCCTCAGAGTGGCTGCGCGTGTCCCCCCAGGAGTGTCCTAGCCCCACACACACCCCAGGAGCCCCTCAGAGCCTGTGATTTTCACAACCCAACTCCAGCTCACCTCTAAGTGGATTCCTGTGAGCTCTAGCCCACACCAAAGCCACACGGCTGTGCCGCGTGCACGTGTGCTTACGTACACACGGCATGTGGCCTGCATACAGTACGATGTAGAAAGCCTGCATTCCTGCCACGGTTCTGCCACCCGCCCCCTGTGCATCCCTGAGGAAAGCTACCTCTCCCTGGTCCTGTTTCCTCAGGAAAATCAAGGTATATTACAGAGTCCAAGCCCCAGGACTGGCACACATACACACACAGAGCTTGCCCAGGCACCAGCCAGGGGCAGGAGCAAACAGTGGCCTGGCCGGTCCCCACACCACAAACAGGCCAGGGGACTAGACTTCTTGGGCTGATGACTGTAGAGATGGAAGGTGGAGCCTGGGTCTTGGTTTCAGCCACCACATCAGAGCTGTAGCTTTAGGAAGCAAACTCCCCATGGAATTCCCAAGGTCCTGGGGCCAGTCCAGGGGAGAGGAGGGCACTGCCAGACCCAGCATGAGGGGACAGTGCAGTCGGTGAAACACGCTTTTATAGTGCAAAGGCTCCAGCGCTCCCGGAGCGCTTTCTGTGTCCGGGCCAGCAGGCACCAGTGCTGTCTGGCAAGACCAAGTGTTGCACAGTGTGGCCTGGACAGATCTCAGGCCTGGCCTCTGGTCAGCAGACACCCCCTTGGTTCCCAACCTGTATAGCAAGTCTCCCTGCCCTCCAGGAAGTGTCTCCCAACAGGGCCTATGAAGTTCAAAACCAAGTCCAAATGTTTGGAGATGTGAAATGCCAGATGACATCCAACAGCACACAGAGCAAAGGTACTTAGGAGGCCTGGCCCAGTGGGGAGGCCCAATGGCCAAGGCCCACCCCACCCCACCTGCCTGACGCGATCATTTGGCAGGTATTTATCCAGCAGGCACCCGGTGCCCAGCATGAGGCTGGAGACTTCAAGGCGCCGTGATGCAGTCACCGAAGGGGGAAAGGAGGCCACACAGCCCGAGTCCACTCCTTTTTTTTATTTTTGGTAGGATGGGGCTTGAACTCTGGGCCTGGGCGCTGTCCCTGAGCTCTTCAGCTCAAGGTGAGCGCTCTACCACTTGAGCCACAATGTCACTTCTGGTTTTTTTGGTAGTTAATTGGAGCTAAGAGTCTCAGGGACTTTCCTGCCCCAGCTGGCTTTGAACCTCGATCCTCAGATCTCAGCCTCCTAAGTAACTAGGATTACCTGCGTGAGACACCGAGGCCCAGCTCACTTGCTCTTTTTTATAACTGGGGCAGTGGAAAATAAGGAACAAGCAAGGTTCAAACACTAGCTCACACTTACACTCCTAGCTACTCAGAAGACAGATCTGAGGATGGCACAGCCCAGGCAGAAAAGTGTGAGACTCTTATCTCCAATTAACCAGTAAAAACCAGAAGTGGTTGAGCATAAAGCAAAAAAGACAAGCAAGAAGATAAGGCCTCAAGGCTGGGAAGGTGGCTCAGTGGTAGAGTGCTTGCCTTGCATGCGTGAGTCCCTGGGTTCAATTCCTCAGCACCACATAAGCAGAAAAGCCAGAAGTGGCGCTGTGGCTCAAGAGATAGACGCTAGCCTTGAGCTGAAGAGCTGAGGCCCCAGTTCAGGCCCCATAACCAAAAAAAAAAAAAAAAAAAGGTGAGGCCTGGAGTTCAAGCCCTAGTAACTGACACAAAATAAAAAAGAAGCTCAGGCAGGGCGCTGGTGGGCTGACACCTGTAATCTTAGCTACTCAGGAGGCCGAGATATGAAGACAGCAATTCAAGGTCAGGCGAGGCAAGAAAGTCAGTGAGACTCTTAACTCTAACCACCACAAAACCAGAAGCAGCACTGTAGCTCAAAGTGGTAGAGCACTAACCTTGAGCCAAAGAGCTCAGGGACAGCACCCAAGCCTTGCGTTCAAGCCCCATAACCAACAAAAATAAATAAATGAAGCTCAAGTTGAGGTGACGCACCTTGCAAGAGACTCAGATGGACTTGGCCCACGGAAGTGGCTCCTGTCCCCAGTGGGTGGGTATGGGTGGTGGGTCTGGCGATGAGAAGGGGTCGCCCTGTTGCTCTGGGGCTGGGATAGAGGCTTGAAGGGGAAGGAGGAGAGAGGGATGGCAGCAGTTGAGAAGTGCCCAGATCCAGAAATCCCACTGGGAGCAGAGTTCCAGGGTGGGGGAGGGGGTCTCTACTCCCACTCCCCCCAGAATCCTTAACTGTCAGGCCCTCGCTAGGAGCCCACCAGCTGTAGGCATGCTGCACTTACCAGGTAGGCACTGATGAAGACTGACCCACACCTGTACCTCCTGCAGACTAGGGCCTCCCCCAGAAATAGGGCTTCTGTTCCCATCAGACTGAGTTAAGTACCCTCTGAGGATTGAGGCTGGAACTCTCACCAGACTAAGTGTGCCCTGGAGACCACAGCCCAGCCTCTACCTCACACTATTTGGGAAAGAATAGGCCAATGAAGGTCAGAGGAGCTGGTAAGTCAGGGAAGGGCTGGAGCTGAGAAGATACCTTGGATTTGTCTGCTCAGGCTGGCTTCAAACCGGGATCCTCAGATCTCAGCCTCCTGATGAGCTAGGATTACATAAAGCCACCAGCAGCCCAGCTCCTACTTCATTTTTTATTATTATTATTCCACTGTAGGCAGACTCCACTGTTTGTTTATTCTTCATCTGATGGTCATTTGAGTTTCCCCCCGTTTTATGACTATTGGAAATAATACTACTACGAACATTTGCATGTAAGTTTTATTTATTATTTTTTATTTTTGTCGGTCGTGGGGCCTGAACTCTAGGCCTGGGCGCTGTCCCTCAGCTCAAAGCTCAAGGCTAGCACTCTTCCACTTGAGCCACAGCGCCACTTCCGGCTTTTTCTGCTTATGTGGTGCTGAGGAATCAAACCCAGGGCCAAATCCATGCAAGGCAAGCGCTCTACCACTGAGCCACCTTCCCCACCCCTGCATGTAAGTTTTAGTGTGGATGTATATTTGCGTGTCTCTCAGACATTTACTAGTGAAATTGCTGTGTCAACTGGTAGCCCTCTGTTTCGCCATTTGAGAAACTTCCAGACTGTTTTCCCAATGGCTATCTCATTTTTATTCCATTTCCCTGCTTCCTCACCAACACTTTTTTTTTTTTAATCTGTTTTTATTACAGCTAGCCTAGTGAGGGTGAAGTTGTATTTCACTGTGGTCTTGACTTGCATCTCCCTGGTGTCTAGTGGTATTAAGCTTTCTCTCAGGTGTTTAGTAGCTATTTGGGTTTTCGTCATGGTGGTTTGGTTTATTCATGTGTGCCAATACTAGGGCTTGAACTCAAGCCTGTGCACTAGGCTGTAGCTTTTTTGCTCATGGCTGACACTCTACCACTTGAGTCCTACGCCTTCACTTACAGCTTTTTGCTAGCTAGAGATGAAAGTCTCACAGACTTTCCTGCCTGGGCTAGCTTCGAACTACACTCCTCAGTCCTCTGTCTCCTGAGCAGCTAGGATTTCAGGCGTGAGCCTCTGTTTTGATTAAGTTGCTTGTCTCTTGGTTGCTGAGCAGAGCCCATTTTTATGGACAAGGGAATGGTGTCTGCCATAAACGAGAGTCGACTCCAGGCCAGTGGGGTAGGCCAACACAGCAATGCCCAAAACCACAGGAACCAGAGCTTTGAGGCGCTGCAAGCAACCTGTCTGAGAAACGGGGAGCTGTTTGAGGACCCCTTCTTCCCTGCAGAGCCCAGTTCTATTGGCTTCAAGGATCTGGGCCCCCAATCCAAACAAGTGCAGAACATCAGTTGGCAGCGGCCCAAGGTGAGCACTGGACAGGGGGGGGGGGGGGGGGCGCGGTTAATATCATCTCCAGCCCACCACTCCAGCCTAGCTTTGAACTAAGCTCCACCTCTACCATGAGAACTGGGAGTGGTGGACTGAACATGCCCAGCCGGCCCTGCACCTCCCCACCCCTCCCCTCATCTCTTCCCCCAGAACTTGAGGGAGGGCCCCAGCAGGGAGGGGGCATCCCGGCTCCCTGACATCTTCATTTCTTCACTGCAGGAAATCACAAGCAACCCCCAATTCATCCTGAATGGGCTGACTCCCACAGACATTTGCCAAGGGGTCCTTGGTGAGTCTTAAAAGAGCAAGGGGTTGGTCGCCATTGGGGCATGGGAAGGTGGGGTAGTGCCAAGGTATCTTTTTTTTTTTTTTGGTCAGTCATGTGGCCTGAAGTCTGGGCCTGGGCGCTGTCCCTCAGCTCTTCAGCTCAAGGTGAGGGCTCTACCACTTGAGCCACAGCGCCACTTCTGGTTTTCTGGCGGTTTATTGGAGATAAGAGTCTCATGGACTTTGCTGCTCAGGCTGGCTTTGAACCTTGATCCTCAGATCTCAGCCTCCTGAGTAGCTAGGATGACAGGCGTGAGCCACCAGCACCCAGCCCAAGGTATCTTTTGAGGCTGGAAAACTGGGGACCCCTAGATTCAACCACCTGGTTCTTTGTCCCTGTCCCTCCCCTTCCAGGAGATGAGCATGTAACTGTTGTGACTCCCTGGTCAAGCATCAGAAATGTATTAGTTATCTATTGGTTCTTAATAGATCCCCAAGACTTAGTAACTGAAAAAAATAACAGGCCAGGGAAAGCAGGTCCCACCAGGTCTCCGTGGCACACATCTGTTATATTAGCTACTTGGGAATCTGAGATCTGAGAATCATGGTTCAAAGGCAGCCAGAGCAGAAAAGTCCATGAGTCTTATCTTCAGATAAACAGCAAAAAGCCAGAAGTGGAGATGTAGAAGTGGCAGCCTTGAGTGAGAAAGCCAAATGAGAGTATAATGCCGAGGGGGGTGGAGGGGGTGGAGAAGAAGGAAGAGAAGGAAGAGAGAGGGAGGGAGGGAGGGAGGGAAGAAGGGAGGAAGGAAGGAAGGAAGGAAGGAAGGAAGGAAGGAAGGAGGGAGGGAGGGAGGGTGGGAGGGAGGGAGGGAAGAAGGAAGGAAGGAAGGAAGGAAGGAAGGAAGGAAGGAAGGAAGGAAGGAAGGAGGGAGGGAGGGCGGGAGGGAGGGAGGGAAGAAGGAAGGAAGGAAGGAAGGAAGGAAGGAAGGAAGGAAGGAGGGAGGGAGGGTGGGAGGGAGGGAGGGAAGAAGGAAGGAAGGAAGGAAGGAAGGAAGGAAGGAAGGAAGGAAGGGAGAGAGGGAGGAAGGAAGATTGGTTTGTTCCAAAGAGAGAGGCAAGGACCTTAGGCCAGAGTCCTCCCAGACTCCCTTGAACTAAACTCATGGCTGTGATGTGTGACTCACGCATTTGATGGCAGCCCTAGCACAGGGAGCTCCCCTCCCCAGGCCGCGGTCCTTCCTGCCTCCCTCGGTCTCCTTCCCCATGCTTCAGCAAGAGGCCACTAGTGCTGGGGAGACCGCACAGGGCCAGGCTCCTGCTCCTTCAGGGCTTGGACTTGGGGGCCACCCCCACATGGAGATGCTCAAGGGGAGCCCCACTTACCTTACAGGAGACTGCTGGCTGCTGGCCGCCATTGGCTCCCTTGCTACGTGCCCCAAGCTGCTGTACCGTGTGGTGCCCAAAGGCCAGAGCTTCAAGAAAAACTATGCCGGGATCTTCCATTTTCAGGTGAAGTGTGAGTGTGTGAGTGTGTGTGTGTGTGTGTGTGAGTGTGTGTGTGTGTGACTCCGGGAGACAGAGACTCCTGCCTGCTGAGGCCCGCCTTGCCTCCCACAGATCTGGCAGTTTGGGCAGTGGGTGGACGTGGTGGTGGATGACCGTCTGCCCACCAAGAACTACAAGCTGGTGTTCGTGCACTCATCCCAGCGCTCGGAGTTCTGGAGCGCCCTGCTGGAGAAGGCATATGCCAAGTGAGTGCCTGGAGCTGGAACGGGGCCCTGAGGCATCAAGAGAGACAAAAGGGTGCCAGAGCTTCCCTCCCTTCCTTCCCCCCCCACTCCAGAGCTTCCCTCCCTTCCTTCCCCCCCCCTTCCAGGCTCCCACCTCCTCCCCCAGATCCTAGCAGTGCCTTCTTTGCACCCCCAGACTGAACGGGTCTTATGAAGCATTGTCTGGGGGCAGCACAACTGAAGGCTTTGAGGACTTCACAGGAGGTGTGGCCCAGAGGCTCCAACTCCAGAGCCCGCCTCAGAACCTGCTGAGGCTCCTGCGGAAGGCCATTGAGCGATCTTCCCTCATGGGCTGCTCCATCGAGGTACGCCACTCCCAGTTCTGCCTCTGGGCCTTTGCACCTACTGAGACTTACCTGGAAGACTCCCCCCACCTCCGCGCCCCCCCCCCACCCCCATCTTCATCTAGCTCTTGTCATTCCCATTTCCATCCAGCTGCCTCTTTCTCACACCCACCTCCCAATCGCCAGTGGTTGTCTCCATCTGGTATATGGGTTATTTTGTTTTGATTTTCTTCTCTACTTTTATTGAGACCTGAATTTTTTTTGGGTGGAGGGAGGGAGGTTGGTTATAGAGGCTTGAACTCAGAGTCTGGGCCCTGTCCCTGAGCTTTTTCGCTCAAGGCTAGTGCTCTACCACTTTGAGCCATAGTGCTACATTCAGTTTTCTGATGGTTCGATGGAAATAAGAGTCTCAGGGACTTTGCTGCATGAGCTGTGGCTTTGAACCACGACCCTCAGATCTCAGCCTCCTGAGTAACTAGGATTACACGTGTGAGCTGCTGGCGCCCAGCTGACCTGAAATCTTTTGCTTCTCTCTGACTTTATTCATAGCCTATCTTCTTCATATAGACAAGAGACAGTTCCATAAGTCTAGTGACCTTATTTACCCTGGACAAAGCCCAGTTGCAAGAGGCTGCCACAATACTGGTTCAAGTAAATAAACACAGAATGCCACCCTACCACCAAGCATTGCAGGGATGTAATCACTGCAATCACTGATTACAGACAAATGAAGACAAGTGTCCCCATATACCATGTATACAAACGCTTACAACTTTACCCCCTCACAGTAAAAATAGCCAACAATCTAGATGTCCTTCAGCAGAGGAATGGTTACACAAACGACGGTAATCATTACACACCATGGAATACTACTGAAAAGGACAAAAGAAATAACAATTGAGAGAGGCCTGCAATAATCAGGACAGATCCCAAGACTGAAACAGAATGCAAGAAGCCATCCCCAAAAGACTTCCCACTCACGCTTCTCCATTTGTGTGATCTTGAAACAACAAAATAATAGAGAGGGGAAACACATGAGTGATTGTCTGGGGCTAGGACAGTAGAGTAGTTGAGAAGAGGGACACATGGTTATAAAAGGATCAAATGGCAAAGGATCCATTGTAGCCCTTGACTGTGGTGGTGAAAACTACACGTGGGGCTGGGAAGGTGGCTCAGTGGTAGGGCGCTTGCCTTGCATGCCTGAGGCCCTGGGTTCGATTCCTCCACACCACATAAGTAAAAAGAAAGAAGCCGGAAGTGGCACTGTGGCTCAAGTGGTAGAGCGCTAGCCTTGAGCTGAAGAGCTGAGGGACAGCACCCAGGCCCAGAGTTCAGGCCCCACGACCAGACCCAAAAGAAAAAGAAAACTACACATGTAGGCTGAGCACAGTGTTTTGTGCCTGTAATCCCAGCTACTTGGGAGGCATAGGCAGGAAAACAGTTTCAAGGGCAGATATCAAGATCTCATCTGGGAATGTGGCTTAGAGGTAGAGTACTTGCCTTATGAAGCCCTGGGTTCAATTCCTCATAAACAAAAAAAGCTGGAAGTGGTGTTGTGGCTCAAGTGGTAGAGCACTAGCCTTGAGCACAGAGAGGCTCAAGGACAGTGCCCAGCTGAGTTCAAGCTCCAGGACCAGCAAAAAAAAAAAAAAGATCTCAGCCAATAAAAACTATGTGAACTGGGCACCAATGGCTCTCACCTGTAATTCTAACTATTCAGGAGGCTAAGATCTGAGGATTGCAGTTCAAAGCTAGCTGGGTAGGAAGTCCGTGAGTCTCTTATCTCCAATTAACCACCAGAAAACCAGAAGTGGCACTGTGGCTCAAGTGGTAGCGTGCTTGCCTTGAGCTGAAGAGCTGAGGGACAGCACCCAGGCCCAGAGTTCAAGACCCACGACCAACCAAAAAAAACAACTGGGTGTGGTGGTGAACATCTGTGATCCCCCCTATTCAAAAGATAAATAGGAGCCAGGCGCCCTTGGCTCACGCCTGTAATCCTAGTTACTCAGGAGGCTGAGATCTAAGGATCACAGTTCAAAGCCAGCCTGAGCAGGAAAGTCTGTGAGACTCTCATCTCTAATGAACCACCAAAAAGCCAGAAGCAGAGTTGTGGCTCCAATGGTAAAGGGCTAGCCTTGAGTGAGAAAGTTCAGGGACAGCTTCCAGGCCCTGAGTTCAAGTCTCCCAGGACTGACAAACAACCCAGAGTTCTCAGCCTGGTTGGGGGGCCCAGGCCTGACCATGAATGCTGTTCCTCCCTCTCTGTCCCGCAGGTCAGCAGTAACAGTGACTTGGAGTCCATGACAGAGAACATGCTGGTGAGAGGACACGCCTACGCGGTGACCGGCTTGGAGGACGTGAGCTCTGGCCCCTCCCCAGACCGCCTGGAGAAGGAGGAGGAGAGTCGGGTCTCCCCCTCCCTGAGCCTCCTTTCCTGACTCCCCCAGGTCCTTTACAGAGGCAAGATACAAACTCTGATCCGGGTCCAGAATCCCTGGGGCCGAATCGAGTGGAATGGAGCCTGGAGTGACAAGTAGATCCCCTGAGCTGGGGGCGGGGGGTGGGGTGGGGAGAGACACAGCACAGCCCATGAATGAGGCTCTGTCCGGGGCTGGGGCTGGTCTTACCCGGGACCTCAGGAGATGGCCACTGGGGAACCAGGGCATCCTTTGGGGAGAGAGGAGATATGCTGGCTGTGCCCCTCCTTCAGCACTCTGTCTGGTCTGTCTGTCTCTCTGAAGTGCCAGGGAGTGGGAAGAAATTGATCCCGTGATCCAGTTACAACTGATGCATAAGAAAGAAGATGGGGAATTCTGGTCAGTGAGATGTTGGGGTTTTTTGGGGGAGGGAGTGCTTCTAGCTCCCCCCAACAATGACCATGATCACCTCCTCGGCCACCCTCCAGGCTTTGCGCCTCTGGGTCGGGAACAGGGTGGCCTGACAGGCGGGGCCTGCCCGTCCCCCTGCAGGATGTCCTACCAGGATTTCCAGAGAAACTTCACCCTCCTGGAGATCTGCAACCTCACCCCCGACGCGCTCTCCGGGGACTCCAAGAGCTACTGGCACACCGCCCACTATGAGGGCAGCTGGCGGAAGGGCAGCACAGCGGGGGGCTGCAGGAACAACCCCAGTGGGTGATGGCACTCGGGCAGGAAGGGAGGGAGGGGCAGGCAGCTCCCCCTACACACATGGGGTGAAGGTCCCAGGATCAGGGCCCATGAGGACAGGACATTCCCTGTGAAGGGGACAAACAGACCCGTGCTGGGCCAGCTTTGTTCTTCCAGTAGAGCCCAGGCCAAGCCCAGCCCAGCCCTCCCCACCTGCTTCCTCCACAGGTACCTTCTGGACCAACCCCCAGTTCAGGATCTACCTCCAGGAGGATGACCACCAGGAGAAAGAGGACAAGGTGGTCTGCACCTGCCTGGTGGCCCTCATGCAGAAGACCTGGCGGCGCGCACGCCCCCAGGGAGCACAGCTGCTGACCATTGGCTTTGTCATCTTCCCGGTGGGTCCCCAGCCTCCCTCATCCCTTTATTATTTTATTTTATTTTGCCAGTCGTGGGGCCTGAACTCTGGGCCTGGGCGCTGTCCCTCAGCTCTTCAGCTCAAGGCTAGTGCTCTACCACTTGAGCCACAGTGCCATTTCCGGCTTTTTTTTTTTCTGCTTATATGGTGCTAAGGAATCGAACCCAGGGCCTCATGCATGCGAGGCAAGCACTCGACCACTGAGCCACCTTCCCAGCCCCCTCCCTGATCCCTTTAAGACTTACCTTCCTAGCTGGGCACTGGTAGCTCACACCTGTAACCCAAACTACTCAGGAGGAGACTGAGGTCTGAGGATTGTCTGAAGGCAGCCTGAGAGGAAAGTTCTAAAGATGCTTCCTCTGGCTGCGAGTGTGGGCTTAGTGGTAGAGTGCTTGCCTAGCACACAGGAAGCCCTGGGTTTGATTCCTCAGTACCACTTACACAGAAAAGGCTGGAAAGGGCACTGTGGCTCAAATGGTAGAATGCTAGCCCTAAGCAAAAGAAGTTCAGGGACAGTGCCCAGGCCCTGAGTTCAAGCCCCAGGACTGGCAAAAAAAGAAAAAGACTCTACCTCTAATCAACCACCAAAAAGTGGGAAGTGGAGCTGTGCCTCCGATGATAGAGCATTTGCCTTCAGAGAAGAAGCTATGAGATGGCATCAAGCCACGAGCTCAAGCCCCAGTGCAGGCACCGAGAAACAATAACAGGGGCTGGGAAGGTGGCTCAGTGGTCGAGTGCTTGCCCCTCATGCATGAGGCCCTAGGTTCGATTTCTCAGCACCACATAAGCAGAAAAAAGCCGGAAGTGGCGCTGTGGCTCAAGTGGTAGAATGTTGGCCTTGAGCTGAAGAGCTGAGGGACAGCGCCCAGGCCCAGAGTTCAGGCCCCACGACTGACCCAAAAACAAAAATAACAACAACAACAACAAATCCCACACAACAACAAAGAACACAACCAGTAACTCATCTTCCCCAGGTCCTCTGCCTTCTGTGTCAGTGCTTTCTTAGGCCCAGGACTGCTGAATGCTCACACTCTCCCTACACCCCACCCCTGGCCCCCTAGTACTGGGACTTGAACTAAAGACCTTGAGCTCTTAGCTTTTTTGCTCAAGGCTAGAGCTCTGCCAGTTGAGCCATGCCTCCACTTCCAGCTTCTTGCTAGTGACTAGGATATGAATCTCACAGACTTTTGTGCCAACATTAGCTTCAAACCAAGATCCTCAGGTCTTCTGAGTAGCCAGGATTCCAGATGTGAGCCACTGCACCCAGTTTGGGATCCTAGTTTCCATGTTTAACCTGTAGAGATAAAAATATTCCTTGACAGGGGAAGGGGAAAAACAAGTCATTTAAATAAGGATACAGGTGGACCTGTTGCAACAATGAGAAGTACAAGTTGTCATATCGAAAACGAACTTTACAACTTTGGTGGGGGGGGGAGGACTGGGCGGGGGGGTGGGGGAGGCTGGGAAGGGATGGGGAGGGGAAACAAAGGAGGAGACTACAATGCTTGATAAGAAATGTACTCATTATCTTGCCCATGTAATTGTAACCCCTCTGTACAGTATTTTCACAATAAAAAATTTAAAAAAGGAGGAGGCAACAATGCTCAATAGGAAATATAATCAGTACCTTGCTCATGTAACTGTAACCCCTATAACAAGGATTTTTAAAATAAAAAAATACCAAAAAAGAAAAAAAAATATTCCTTGACAAAACTTTCTGCAAACTGTAACTGTACTTTGCTCTCTAAAGTCTACAGCTATTTAATGTTATCAGAGTCTATACCCCACCTTTCAAACACCCCAGAACACAAATACACACACATACATGTACAAGCACACAAATGCACATGTGTGTGCACACAGACACATACACACACTAGCACACACACTGTGTACACCTGCCCCAGCTTCTGCAAACCTGAGACCTCCCTACCACCCTGCATGACTGACCATTCTCTCTCCTCTTCCCAGGTCCCAAAGGAGGTACAGAGGACTTCCTCCCTGGCTGGCACTGACCCCTCCCCTGGCTGCAAGTGACTGACAAGGGGTGGGACTGGGGGGAGAAAAAAGACACTTTGAGAGGGGTTGGACATGGCTCAAGGGGTAGTTAGCGAGCAAAAGCATCACATTCTGAGTTTGAGTACTGTTTCTGCCCCCTCCCCAAAAAAAGGTGGGGCACTGGGAGTGTGCCTTAGTGGTAGAGTGCTTGCCTAGCATGCATGAAGCCCTGGGTTCGATTCCTCAGTACCACATACACAGAAAAAGCCGGAAGTGGTGCTGTGGCTCAAGTGGTAGAGTGCTAGCAAAAACAGCTCAGGGACAGCGCCCAGACTCAAGAGTTCAAGCCTCAAGCCTAGAAAAAATCAAAAACAAAAACTGACACCAACCCCCCCCCCCTCGGGAAGCACTGGACTCAGCCCCAGTGGGAGTCAGGGAAGGAAAAGACCACACCGGGGAGGTGGGTCAGTTGGGTAGCAGGGGTCCCAGACAGGTCGGTTGGTGGTGTCACCAACCTTCCTCAGCAGGCCGCTCCCCTGGGGGAACCCTCTCTCCCTGTCCCCACCCCGCCCCGCCCCAGCCCTGTACCCATCTCTAGGACACATGCAGTTTCAGACCATCCGGGATAGCCACTTGAAGAAAGAATTCTTCCAGAAGCATCCCGAGAACAGCTTGTCTGAGATCTTCACCAACTCCAGGGAGGTGAGCCAACAGTTCCGGCTGCCTCCGGGCGAGTACATCATCGTGCCCTCCACCTTCGAGCCCCACCAGGATGCCGACTTCCTGCTCCGGGTGTTCACAGAGAAACACAGCGAGTCCTGGTGAGTCAAGGCTGACCTCTCCATGCCCAGGTCCCCTGCCTGGGGGCCCGAGAGGGAAAAGCTCAGCAAGCTGTCCTCCCGTCCTCCTGCACCTTCTCCACATGCAGGGAAACGGAGGCAGGGGAGGCCAAGGCCCAGTTAGTAGCAAAACCAGAACCAGAAACTCCTAGACACCAGGTGCTGGTGGCTCATGTCTGTAATCATAGCTTCTAGCGAGGAGGCTGAGATCTGAGGAGAGCTGTTCAAAGCCAGCCTAGGTAACAAAGTCAGTGAGAATCTTATCTCCAGCAAAAAGCTGGAAGTTGAGCTGTGGCTCAAAGTGGCGCCAGCCTGAGTGAAAAAGACAGGAGACACAAGGCCCTGAGTTCAAACTCCATTCTCTCTGTCTCTCTCTGTCTGTCTCTGTCTCTCTCTTTCTCTCTCTCTCTCTCTCTCTCTCTCTCTCACACACACACACACACACACACACACACACACACACACACACACACATAAACCTACCTAGTGCCTAAGGAACAGATGACCAGAAACAGCCCAAGAGCTTGTGAGGCAAATGGGGACTTACCAATCAAAGAAGCTCAAGTGGTAGAGTGCAACCTTGAGAGAAAAAGCAGAAGGATATTATTGTCCTACCCTTAAGTTCAAGACCCAGTAGTGGGCTGGGAAGGTGGCTCAGTGGTAGAGCGCTTGCCTTGCATGCATGAGATCCTGGGTTCAGCACCACATAAGCAGAAAAAGCCAGAAGCGGTGCTGTGGCTCAAGTGATAGAGCACTAGCCTTGAGCTGAAGAGCTGAGCTGACAAAAAAAAAAAAAAGACCTCGTAGTACTGGCACACACAAAAAGAATGAATGGGAAAAATGAAAGAAAGAAAAAAGGGAGGGAGGGAGGGAGGGAGGAAGGAAGGGAGGAAGGAAGGAAGGAAGGATGGAAGGAAGGAAGGAAGGAAGGGAAAAAGGAAATACAGATGCCAGGTGCTAGTGGCTCACACCTGTAATTGTAATCAAAATGGTGGAGTATTAAGCCTGAGCACAAGAGCTCAGAGACAGCACCCAGACCCTGAGTTCAAGCCCCACAAAAGAAAGAGAGGGGGCTGGGAATGGGGCTTAGAGGTATGAAGGCCTGGGTGCCATTCCTCAGTACCACACACACAGAAAAAGCTGGAAGTGGCGCTGTGGCTCAAGTGTTAGAGTGCTAGCCTTGAGCAAAAGAAGTTCAGGGACAGTGCCTAGGCCAGGCCCCAGGACTGGCAAAAAAAAAAAAGAAAAGAAAAAAAAAAGGAAAAAAAGAGAGAGAGGGAAGGGAAAGGGAAAGAGAGAAGGAAAGAAAGGGAAAGGAAGGCCTAGAACAGAGATGCTATGAAGCTGTTCCATACTGTCCCTGCCCTCCCCCTCATCACCCCCAAAGCACCCATCCCCCAACCCTTCCACACTTGTAAGCCTCCCCTCCCTTCGTCACAGGGAACAGGATGAAGTCAACTACTTAGAGCAGCTCCACGAGGTAGTAGAGACCGGGAGCAAGGAGGTTGGGAGGAAATGGGGTGGGGGTGGAGATGAGTTTTTGGACTTGGTCCCCTTTCCCACACCCTGCACCCCAGGAGATGGCCTTTGACAAGAACTTGGATCCGGACATCATTGAGTTGTTTAACATAGTGGCAGGCGAGGTGAGAGAGGACTGTGGGCTGAGGCTGAAGGGTGGTGGTGGCTTCTGGCTGAAGGGGCCGGAGCAAGGGCTTATGGTGCATCTTTGTAGGACAACGAAATAGACATGTATGAGCTACATAACCTGCTCAGCAAACTGCTGGACAGACGTGAGTGCTCCCTCCCCACCCCCACAGCCTTCTCCCGTGGATCTGGCCCCTTTTTGACAGACACTCCATTCATCATGTGTCTTTTCCCCACTCCTTCCTTCCTTCAGTCAAGTCCTTCAAGACCCATACCTTTGGCTTGGATGCTTGTCGCCGTATGATCAACCTCTTGGATGTATCTTCCTGTCCAGTGCTTTCCCCACCCCCCAGCCTGACCCAGATATCACCACTTCTCTCGCCAGCCATGTCCCCCTTGGGTCCAGAGTAGCAAAAGATGCTGTTCTGCTGGTGGCTCCTACTTGAGGAGTCCTGCCCCCCCTTCCCCTCCCCGGGTGAGTCCCTCTTGAACTTCCCTGCTCCAGGTCGCCTCTGCTATCCTTGACCCCTTCCCAGAAAGATAATTCAGGCAAGCTGGGGTTTCTGGAGTTCCAGATCCTGTGGAAAAAGCTCAAGAAATGGACGGTAAAGGGCACCCACAAGCCATGTGTGGGAATGAGAAAAGGGGGTCCTAGAGAGGTGCAGACTAGCAAGGATGGTGCTCGATCTGCAGCCCTTGACTTGGAATGGGTCTGTGGGTGGATGGCCCCTTGGGAGGAGGCCTGCAGAAAGCCCTGGGTGCGGCAGCAGAGGGTCCCCTGCCAGGCTTGAAGCCCTACCAGGGCTGGCTCTGGGGGCGCAGGGGCAGATGAGTGGGAGGGAACCACTATTGTGAGTGAACCAGCCCTGATGCACCCGTGTGGCCTCAGGACATCTTCCTAGAATGTGATGTGGACCACTCCGGCACCCTGAACTCCTACGAGATGCGCTCGGCCATCGAGAAAGCAGGTGGCCAGAGGGCAGGAGAGGGTTTGGGGCCAGGCTGGGGGAAGGCAATGCCCAGGGGCCTGGACTCGCCTCTCCTGGTTCCTCTGTTCCCCAGGCATTAAGGTTAACAACAAGGTGACTCAGGTGCTGGTGGCTAGGTATGCAGATGACAACATGACTGTGGACTTTGACTGCTTCATCAACTGCTTCTTGAGGCTGAAGGCTATGTTCAGTGAGTTCAGTGAGACTTCTGCCCCTTCTCAGGGATGCTGGCCCTCTCCACCACACGCATGCACACACACACACACACACACACACACACACACACACACACACACACACACACACACACACACACCCTAAGGAGGAGTGCTGACCCAGAGGCACTCACCCATATAGGGCACACTGGGCTGGAGTAGTTCGGACCCCTGGGGCTGAGCCTCCATTGCTGGGGAGCTAGTGAGGATAATGTGGATAATGTGGGCATGGGGTGCACACCTGTAATCCCAGGATTGGGAGGCTGAGGCAGAAGGCTGGTGAGTTTGAGGCCAGCTTAGGCTATATAGGGAGTTCTTGCCTCAAATTTAAAAAAAAAAAAAAAGGATCCTGTTTTAGGACTGAGATACAAAGTAAACGAGTTAAGTCTATAGAAAGTGCTCAGAACCAGAGTTCTGAACCCCTCTTTCCGGCCTCCTCCCCAAATCAGCATTCTTTCTGACCACGGACTCCAAGAACACAGGCTATATTCAGCTGGACCTGCAGCAGGTTGCTGGGGAAGGGTGGGAGGAGGGAGAAGCGGGAGGGGCCGCGCGCCTCTCAAAGATGGCCCCGCCCCAGGGACGGCCCCGCCCCAGGGATGGTCCCTTCTCACCGGTGGCCCCGCCCCGAAGGTGGCCCCGCCCCAGGGACGGCCCTGCCCCAGGAATGGTCCCTTCTCACCGGTGGCCCCGCCCCGAAGGTGGCCCCGCCCCAGGGACGGTCCCTTCTCACCCGTGGCCCCGCCCCGAAGGTGGCTCCGCCCCAGCCCCCCTCACTGGTGACTCCGCCCACTCCGGCCCCGCCACCCGCCCGTCCGCCCCCTCCTTCCTCTCGCGCAGTGGCTGCTGGTAACCATGTGGGGGTAGGCGCTGCCCCGGCCCGGCTCTCCCGCCCGCCTTCCGCCCAGGCCCGCGATGCCTCGCCTCTCCGGGCCGCCCCGCTGTCTGCTGGTGGATGGGACTACGAGGCGGCGTCCGGGCCCCAGATACCACTTTCCCGACCCGGAGGGACCCGCCTTCCCTCCAGCCCCGTGCACTCTCTGAGAGTGCTTTGCGTTGTGTTGCTTACCAGAAATGAAGTGACTCTTCCCTGCCGTGTTTGTCTGGCTGGGAAGGGCAGGGGTCGTCGTCCACTTTGCTGAGCAGCCCCCTCCCCCGTCGCTCTCCCGTGGACGTGCCACTGGCCGCCCAGCTCTGGGGGGAGGACTGGCGGGGGTGCAGATCAATTCTGGGGGGAGGACTGGCGGGGGTGCAGATCAATTCTGGGCACCCCCCCCCCCCCCCGCTCCCGGGACGCTGGCGGTTCCGCCTGTCCCGGTCACTCGGGGGCGCTGCTGGCCTTGTGCAAAGTCTGGCTGCCGAGCGCCACGTCTCTGTGGGTCAGGACTGGCGCAGTGAACCAAAAGATGGAGCGGGGCGGGGGAGGGGCTGCCCCCCTACATTCTGCCACCGAGGCCTGCACCCCGCTGGCACGCCTAGGGGCCACACGACCCAGAGTCTCCTCTCTGATCACAAACTGGAGTCCCCAGAGGGTCTCAAAGGTCAAATCCTGACACCTGCAGCCGATAGGCCATACCCTTAGAGGGCTCTGCTGAGGGTAAGGATGGGGTAACGAGCCCCTGGGGCCTCTTCTCAGTGGTACAGGAGTTTGAACTCAGGGCCTCTGCCATTTGAGCAAGTCTCCAGCAGAATGGGCCCTCCATCTACCGATTCTTAACCTTGGAATGTGTGCCAGATGAGCTCTACCTTACTCCCAGCCCCGCTTCCTGCCTTAGTAAAAACCCAGGCCCAGGGCCCTTCTCTCCCGGGCCTCTCCACCCTGCCCATCTGGCCTCTGGCAGGGACATTGGGCAAGGAAGCAGACACAGCACACTGGGCCCCATTTCCCTTAGATGAGTCCTTCCCAACTCCCCTTTCTCTAGGTGTAACTCCTCCAGTTTCTGGAGAGGCTGTTCCAACCCCCCCCTTCCTTCCCTCCCCCCCTTCCTTCCCTCCCCCCCCTTCCTTCCCTCCCCCCCTTCCTTCCCTCCCCCCCCTTCCTTCCCTCCCCCCCTTCCTTCCCTCCCCCCCCTTCCTTCCCTCCCCCCCTTCCTTCCCTCCCCCCCCCCTGGCAGAGGGGGTTGCTGGGATTCCCCCCCTGGCTCCCTCCCGCCCATCTTTCTGTCTTTCTAATTTCAAAGGCCTAGTCAGCCTGGGTAGAAAGCCGCCCCCTCCCTCACGTGACTGCCCTCCCACCGCTGCCTCTCTGGGTTCCTTTCCCTTGTCTGTGAGTCTCTTCTTCGTGCCCAGATCTTTTTCTTTTCTTTCTTTTTTCTTATCCAGTCTGGCTTCTCACCACGATCCTCAGATCTCAGCCTCCTGAGTAGCTAGGATGACAGGCGTGAGCCACCAGCACCGAGTCCCCACTCCATCTCTTGAATCTTGCCCACCAGGTCCCTGGTTTCCTTCCTCGGTACTGACTTAGCTCCTCCCTCCTCCGTATAAGTTTTTGATCAGGGTACTCAGAGGCAGAAAGAAAATACCAAACACACACAGGGCCAGTGGCTCATGCCTGTAATCCTAGCTACTCAGGAAGCTGAGATCTGAGAATCCTGGTTCAAAGCCAGCCCCAACAGGAAAGTAGTCTGTGAGACTCTTATCTCCAATGAACCACCAGAAAACCGAAAGTGGCGCTGTGGCTCAAGTAGTAGAGTGAGCGCCCTGAGCTGAAGTGCTCAGGGACAGTGCCCAGGCCCAGAGTTCAAGCCCCAAAACCCAAAAGAAAATACCAAATACTATAGGAATCACATTGAATTCCTAGATTAATTTGGTGAACAAACATGTTTACACCATTTTATCGTATACTTTTCCTGGAACATCCACCCAGGTATGTAGATCTCTCCCTGTCTCTGGGCTGCTCCCCCCCCCCCCCCCCAGCGGGGGATGATAAAGTGTTTGCTTTTTTCCTTTAGGGTCTTGCTCCGTTTTTGAAATTCCTTTTCTGGGGCGTTTGGTTTGTGTGGCTCTCCCTACCCACATGCAGTATGTGCAGTATGCCCTTCCTGTGCCCTCCTCCAGCCTGTTGTTCTGGGAGCAGCTGTCCCAGAGCGACAGCTGACAGTCGGATCGAGGCATGGCCCAAGGGTGTAGGGTTTACACCTCATCCTGTCTACGGTGGGTGACAACTGTTTCGGTGGGGACAATGGCTTGCATTCTCTACAGCCTCCTCTCCAGGGCAGAGCAGCTGCCTCATGGATGGAGCAGGACTCCACCTGTCAGCTCTGGGCAGCGTCCCTCACCACCACGTTTCCTCATGTTTCACAAACACCTATAGTATGTTGCCATTTTGCCATGTGTTCACTGCCTGGAATTGGGGGTGGGGGGGAGGTGGAGAGTGTGACTCTCCAGAACGTTTCTGGAGGGCTCCAAGGATCTAGAGAATGGACCAGGAGAAGTCCTCGGGGCCAAGGCCACATAGGGAAAGCGAGGTGTGAGAACCACCAGCCAGCCATTCAGGAATAAAGGCGGTATTGATACTTGTTTAAAAGTGTCCCAGCATTGTTTGCTTTTCTCTTTTTCCACTGGGCGGGGACAGGGACATAAAGCAATGAAGTGCCTCCTACCTTGCTCACAGGAGCCTAGGAACCCAACAAGCACTTCTCCAGGAAAGACACTAATCCTGGGGGGGGGGGGCGGAAATATGTGATAAGATAACTCCTTTAGCCCTAGAAATGCTTGTCAAATAAAAATATTTACCTGGGCTGGGAAGGTGGCTCAGTGGTAGAGCACTTGCCTTGCATGCCTGAGGCCCTGGGTTGGATTCCTCAGCACCACAGCACCACATAAGCAAAAAGAAAAAAGCCGGAAGTGGTGCTGTGGCTCAAGTGGTAGAGCGCTAGCCTTGAGCTGAAGACCTGAGGGACAGTGCCCAGGCCCAGAGTTCAGGCCCCACAACCACCGGACCCCCCCCAAAAAAAAATTACCTTAAAGAAGGAACTTGTCTCAGAAAGAGCATTTGTAAAGCCCTTTGTGTGTGTGTGTGTGTGTGTGTGTGTGTGTGTGTGTGCCCACATATCCATGCACATACATCAGGGCTGGAACTCAAGGCCTCATATTTAAATACTCTACCACTTGACCCACAACTCCACTAACTTTTTATTTATTTATTTATTTGCTGGTTAATTGGGCAATAAGAGTCCCTTGGAGCCGGGCACTGGTGGCTCACGCCTATAATCCTAGCTACTCAAGAGGCTGAGATCTGAGGATCGCTGTTCAAAGCCAGCCCAGGCAGGAAAGTCTGTGAGACTCCAAAAAACCACTAGAAAACCAGAAGTGGCGCTGTAGCTCAAGTGGTAGAGCGCTTGCCGTTAGCTGAAGAGTGCAGGGACAGCGCCCAAGCCCAGAGTTCAAGCCCCATGACCGACCACAAAAAAAAAAGTCTCTTGGATATGTCTGCCCAGGTTGGCTTGGAACTGTGATTCTCATATCTCAGCCTGCTGAGTAGCTAGGATGATAGGTGTGAGCCAGTGAGACCTAGCCCATCCTTTGTTTGAAGGAATGATCAAGGAGAACAGACATCATCACAAAGAGAACAGACCCAAATTAACAAACAAACCAGACTCAACATCTCTAAGCCCACTGACAATGTCAAAACACCAGAACAACAAAAATGATCAAAACATAGCAGGTTTTGATCAAAGAAGACACTTATCTAAAGGAATGTTTAAATGTGCTGTTCTACTTTTTAGCATAAATACCCATATGGTAGAATAGTTACTGCCTTTTTCCACTCATGTCTAAGTGTATACTATCCTTTCCTAAGTAATTATCTATTAGTCCGCCCCCCCCCCCCCTTTCTCTTTCTCTCTCTCTGGTGCTGGAACTGGGGCTTGAACTCAGGGCCTGGAGATTGTCCCTGAGCTTTTTTACTCAAGTCTAGCACTCTCCAACTTGAGACACAGCTACACTTTTGGCTTTTGGGTAGTTCATTGGAGATAAGAGTCTTAGGGACTTTCCTGTCCAGGGTGGCTTCGAACTGAAACCCTCTGCTTTCAGCCTCCTAAGTAACTAGGATTATAGGCTTGATTATAGGTGCCTGGCTCAAACATTTCTTTAAATTGACCTTGAGAAAGCTTGGAAGTTCCATCAATTTCCTCAGAATTGCCTTCCTGTCCTCCTCAGAGCACGAGAGAGAGTGGGAGATCAGGAAGTCCAGCCAGAGCATTGCACAAGGCTGGGCCAGGAACTGGAAGAAACTGCCCCTGGCAGCTCTGTGGCCAGCGAGGATGGTTATCTTTCCAGGAAAGTCTTAGCATAATTCTTGGTTCTCTGTCTTGAAGAAAGTGGGGCAGACCAAGGAGGGGTGGAGTTATTCCCGGTACGGTAAGGATAGGAAGGAGGTGGACTTGAAGAGCTGATCCTAGGAGGGGGTGAGGGGAGATGCAGCTAACTCACCCCTGCTTGAGTTTTGCATTGTAACCATTGCAACCATGGACATTGCCTTCGCTGCCTCTCCAGCCTCAGCGCCCTGGAAAGGTCTCCTCATTCTGGTTCATCAGAGGCAGTGGTGGGGTAAATAGATGGCCGCATTCCAAAGGTTCAGCAAGTGATATGAACAATCCCTGAGCTTTTTTCCCCAATCACAACTGACGCTCTGTCACTCAAGCTATGTCTCAGTCCCATTTGGGGTGGGGGGGGTTGTTGGCTGATTAAGTAGACATGGAGTCTTAAGGATTTTTCTGTCCCAGCTGGCTTCAAACCTCCACGGTCAGATCTCAACCTCCTGGGTAGCTAGGATTACAGGCACAAACTACCATGCTCAGCCATTACAAGCAATGAGGCCCCCATCAGGAGATGAAATAGAAAGCTCCCTAACTCTGGGGAATTTATATTCTGGTGCGGAGGTAAATAGTGAACAAGAGGAAGGACATACCCACCTTGTCAGACAAAGTAGACAGAGCAGGAATGGGGCAGCAGGTGGCGGACACAGTGCGCATTTGAATAGGGTGGCTGGCTAAGATTTCGGCAAAGACTGATTGAAATGGGTAAGAGAGAGAACCACATAGATACATGGGTAAGAGTTGTGTAGCCAGGAGCACCAAGAACTACAGTTGGGGTACAGGACACTCCCCCCAAATATAACTGCAGGAGACTAGAATATACTACCCCAAAAATACATCTCTTTGGCCTATTGATTAGTTTTAAAAACTGAACTAAGCCAGGCTTTCAAGTGGCTCATGCTTCTAATCCTAGCAACTGAGATCTGAGGATTTGAAGCCAGCCCAGGCAGGAAAGTCCATGGGAGACTTTATCTTCAATTAACAGCAAAAAGCCAGAAGTGAAAGTGTAACTCAACGGGTAGAGTACTAGCCTTGAAGGGAAAAGCTAAGGGACAGGCCCAGGCCTCGAGTTCAAGCCCCAGGACATGCATACACAACAAAACCAAACCACAAAAGAAAAGAAAAACAATAACAAAAAAAAAACCACCTGAAATTAATGTTGAGCATGACCTCCATCACGTGTTGCTTATTCTGCTTATCCATCTTGGCCACAGTGCCCTGGATCTTCCCATTTCACCACACCCCAGCACCCACAGGACGTTGCGATGTGAGTGGCGTAGACAGGACAGCGCCACAGTGGAATAGGAGAGCCATCTTTGCCACAACTTCTTTTCTTAATTTACTTTTGCTATGCTAGAGGTGATGTGCAGCGGGATTACAATGACATGTCAGGTAATGAGTACCTTTCCTTTCAAACAGCCCTCCCTCCTGCCTCCACCCACGAGTTATATAGTTCCCGTTCATCCGTGTCCAGAGAGCTCCACTGCTGCACTTTTTCACACTTTTTCCCTCAAGTGCTGAGCCCTCTGCCTCGCCCTCCCGAAGATATACATGTGAACACACCATACATAAGGTAAAAAGGACAGTCATTAAACACTAAAAGAAAAAGAGTTTGTTTCCATATCTTGGCGTTCATCTCAGTATTATATTACCTCATATAAATAGGAGGAAGCATTTAGGCATGCGTCTTTGTGTTTCTCTCCAAAGAGTATCCTGCTTCTGTCTACTGTGCGCATCTCAAATCCTGTAGAATTTGTCATCTCCCATGCTTTTTAGATCTACCTTTCACATAGCAGAGAAAACATGCACCATTTTTCTCCCTGAGCTTGGCTTACCTCACTTAACATCATTTGTTCTAGTTCCATCCATTTCCCTTCAAAGGACATTATTCTTTCTGGTGGCTGTTGCCACCACGTTTGACTGTGTATTTGTCACCACAAATGCAGGCCATTGGTCAGGGCTTGGGAAGACAGCGGCATATCTGCATCTGAGTCCACGTGACCACAACATGGGAATTCGTCCACAGTTGCCTTCTTCCACCTTAGGTCAAAGATGCAGATTTTGGCATCACGGACATCTTGGTGAAAGTGGGACTTTGAGGGTGGCTGGTTTTCACAATACTGACCTCACCCGACAGGGTGGCCACGCATGGGGATACCACAATCCTTGGTGAGGTGCCAAAGGGAAGAGCCTGAGTTTATGATCTCAACTAGACGTTTACAATCATAGCCATCAGTCCAACTTAGAATTTAAAAAACAAATGTGGAGCTGCATGCCAGTTCCTCCTCCATCGGCCCAGCAGTAAAGCAGCACACAATCCCACGTAGGCAATGCGTAAGTTTTTCTTTTTACGATACTCACCTCACACGCATGTGCCAGGAAAATAATTAACAAGGAAATAGCTTCAACATGACTAGCTTTATTGAATGTTCCAGGTGGCTCTCCTGAGAAATCCAAACATAATTATTTAAGATCAGTGAATTACATAGAAGTGACCTAACTATTCAGGAGGCTGAGATCTGAGGCTTCTGGTTCAAAGCCAGCCCAGAGAGAAAGGCCCATGAAACACTTATTTCCAATATACCAGCAACAAAACAAAAGTGAAGCTGTGGCTCAAGGGGTAGAGTGCTAGCCTTGAGTGAAAAAGCTAAAGGAAACACCTCCAGGCCCTGACTTCAGCTCCAGAACTAGTGCGTGCACACGCATACCCGTGCAAGCGCATACAAACACACACACTCTAATTAATACATGTACTCAAAGCTATCAGAAATAATAAGGGTAACAATGATGTATACAAAGCATAGGAGAAACCAATTATATATATATATTTTTTTTTTTGACCAGGAAAGTTAGAAAGTATGAGATTCTTTTTTTGTCTTTGCTTTTGTTTTTTGTTTGTTTTTTGTTGGTAAGGATTGAACCCAGGGCCTTACAAATGCTAGGCAAATGCTCTATCACGGAGCTACATGTCTAATTGTGAGGACTTTCTCTCTTTCTCTCTTCTCTTTCCTTCTTCTTTTTCGTTCTTTTTTTCTAGTATTAGGGTTTGTATTCAGGGCCTCACAAATTCTCGGCAGGTACTCTACCTTTATGCCACATTTTACTTCAGTTTTGTTTTTGTTTTTAATCATAGGGCCTGAGCTCTGGGCCTGGGCGCTGTCCCTCAGCTCTTCAGCTAAAGGCTGGCGCTCCACCACTTGAGCTACAGCACCACTTCCGGCTTTTTCTGCTTATGTGATACCAGGAATTGAACCCAGGGTCTCATGCATGCAAGGCAAGCACTCTGCCACTAAGCCATCTTCTCAGCCCCTACTTTATTTTTTTCCAAATAGAGTTTCTCTTTTATGCTTATACTGACCTGGATTGTGATTCTCCTGTTTACGCTTCTAGTGTAGCTGAGATGATAGGCATGTGTCACAACACCCAGCTTTTCATTAGCTGAGATGAGATGTTGCTAACTTTTTGCTTGGGTTAGCCTCAAACCATGATCCTTCTGATTGCTGCTTCTCAAGAACTGGGATTATAGCTGGGTTCTTGTGGCTCATGCATGTAAATCCTAGCTACTCAGGAGGTTGAGATCTGAGGATCGTGGTAGGAAGGTCCATGAGAAACCAGAAGTGGAGCTGTGGCTTAACTGATAGAATGCTAACCTTGAGCACAATAGCTCCATAATACCTGAGCCTTGAGTTCAGACCCCAGATCCAGCACAAAATAAAATAAAATAAAATAAAAATAAATAAAAAGTAAAAATAAAATAAAGCTGCCTTGGATCATTGGTTATTTGTGTTTGTTTTTTAGGTGATACTGAGGTTTGAGCTTAGAGTCTCATGCTTGCTCAGCTTTCTTGCCTGACAGATGCTCTACCACTTGAGCCGCAACATCTACCCTACTTTTTTGCTGGTGGTAGTGGTGGTCCTGGGGCTTGAACTCAGGGCCTGAACACTGTCCTGAGCTTTTTATCACTCAAAGCTAGTGCTCTACCACTTTGGGCCACAGCATCACTTCCAGCTTTCTGGTGGTTAATTTAAGAGTCTCATGGACTTTCTTACCTGGGCTGGCTTTGAACTGTGAGCCTTAGATCTCAGCCTCCTGGATAGCTAGAAGTACAGGCATGAACCACCTGCGCCTAACCCTACCATTCTTTTTTTTTTTTTTTTTTTGGGTCCGGTCGTGGGGCCTGAACTCTGGGCCTGGGCGCTGTCCCTCAACTCTTCAGCTCAAGGCTAGCGCTCTACCACTTGAGCCACAGCACCACTCTGGCTTTTTTCTTTTTGCTTATGTGGTGCTGAGGAATTGAACCCAGGGCCTCATGCATGCAAGGCAAGCGCTCTACCACTGAGCCACCTTCCCAGCCCTCTTTCTTTTCTTTTCTTTTTTTTTTTAATGTATGTGCCCGACTTTGGGCTTGAACTCAAGACCAGGGCACTGTCTGAGCTTCTTTTTGGTCAAGGCTAGTGTTCTACCACTTGAGCTATAGCTCCACTTCCAGCTTATTTGGTAGTTTGATGGAGATAAGAGTCTCATGGGTTTTCCTGCCCAGACTGGCATTGAACCTTGATCCTCAAATCTCAGTCTCCTGAGTGGCTAGGATTATAGGCCTGAGCCACAGCCATTGACATCTCGTTTACTGGTTATTTTAGAGATGGAATTTAGTGAGCTTTTCTGCCCAAACTGTGATTCTCTGGCTCTCTGCCTCCTGAGTAGCAAAGATCACTGGTATGATCGATTGGTGGCTGGCTTTTTAATTTTTTTATTAATTTCATTGTATGTATTTTAGGGGTACAATGTGACCGTTGGATACATAGATACCGTGTGTCTGGCTCCAGTCAGGATGTCAATATTTCCATTTCCTCAGTATGACTTTGTAGTGGGTGCTCTTCTGTTTGTTCTTGATCAAGGGCTGTGAAAGTGCTTTCATGTGTCTGCCTGGAAGGAACTTCTGTGTTTTATCAAAATAATTTCCTGCACTTCATGTTGACTTCATTATGTTTTTTATTACTCAAGAAAACTTAGGGCAGGAGGTAGCTCAGGACAGCTTGTTTAGCACAGGCCTGGTACTGGGTTCCGTCCACAACCCCACAAAACAATAAAGTCACCTAGAAGACGAAGAGGTTTTAACAATCCTGTAGCTTTTGCATTTGTCTTTCATCCTGGCCTGTCATTTGATTTCTTCAAGTGTTCTAAATCTTTTGACCATTTTCAAAAATCAAATTCTAAATTGTCTTAAAAAGACAGCACATAAAACTTCAAATTAATTGAGATTTTCCAGATGGGCTTCTGGAATATCTCAAGATAATTTGTCCTAAGTCCCTGCAAAACAGAAATGTCAACTAATAAATAAGCTTCCCTGCCTCCCTTTGTGCTGGGGACCAAACCCAGGGTCTCATGCATGCTAGCCAAGAACTCTGTGGCTTAGTTTTAGACACACACACACACACACACACACACACACACACACACACATACACACACACACACATGATTTTTAAAATATAGTAGGAAAGGGCTAGGTGGGGTTTGAGTGGTGGAGCACCTGCTTAGCTAAACCAGAAGTTCTGAGTTCAAACTCCAGTACTGTCAAAACAGAAAGCAAAAAAAAAAAAAACAAAGAATCTGTTTTTCTTTTTTTTTTTTCATTGATTTTATTTTATTTGTGAACATACTGTACAGAGGGATTACAATTACATGGGCAGGATAATGCGTACATTTCTTACCAAGCATTGCAGTCTCCTCCTTTGTTTACCCTTCACATCCCTTCCTAGCCTCCTCCCTTCCCCCCTAGTCCCAATCCTTCTCCTCCCCTCCCCCTCCCCCCCTACCAGAATCTGTTTTTCTTTTTTTTGGGGGGGGGGGGTCTGGTCGTGGGGCCTGAACTCTGGGCCTGGGTGCTGTCCCTCAGCTCTTCAGCTCAAGGCTAGCGCTCTACCACTTGAGCCACAGCGCCACTTCTGGCTTTTTTCTTTTTGCTTATGTGGTGCTGAGGAATCAAACCCAGGGCCTCGAGCATGCAATGCAAGCACTCTACCACTGAGCCACCTTCCCAGCCCCAGAATCTGTTTTTCTTAATTAAAAGTACCAACTAAGCCAAGCACCAGTGGCTCATGCCTGTAATGCTAGCTACTCAGCAGGATGAGATCTAAGGATCGAGGTTCAAAGCCAGAGGGCAGAAAAGTCCCCATGAGACTCTTATCTCTAACCATCAAAAACTGGAAGTAGAGCTGTAGCTCAAAGTGGTAGAGTGCTGCTAGCCATGAGCAAAAGAGCTCAGGGACAGCGCTCAAGCCCTGAGTTCAAGCACTACAACCAACCCACCCCCCCCCCCCCAAAAAAAAAAAAGTACCGATTAACCAGGCACTGGTGGTTCAAGCCTATAATTCTAGCTTTTTAGGAGGCTGAGATCTGAGGATAATGGTTCAAAGCCAGCCCAGGAAGAAAAGTCAGTGAGACTCCTATCTCCAATTAACCACCAAAAAGGCCAGAAATGGAGAATGCTAGTATCAGAATGCTAGCCTTACATATAAAAAGTATAAAAGCTCAGGGAAGGCTCAGGGAAGGCACCCAGGCCCTGTGTTCAAGCCCCAGGATACACACAGGTACACAAAGTACCAGCTGGAGCTAGGGTTGTACCTCAGGGACAAAGAACACTTGCTTATAATGTACAAGTCTCTGGGTTTGATCCTCAGTGCCAAAAACACCAAACTAAAAGAAAGCTAGGTACCAGTGTCTCACATCTATAATCCTGACTACTCAGAAGGCTAAGATCTAAGGATCCTGGTTTGAGGCCAGCCTTAAGCAGACAAATCCAAGACTCTCATTGCCAATTAACCAGCAAAATGTTGAAAGTGGAGGTGGTTAGAGCACCAGCCATGAAAGAGAAACACAAGACCCCAAGTTCAAGCCCTAGTACCAGCACAAACACACACACACACACACACACACACACACACACACACACACACACACACACACACCAAGCCTCCAGTCACTGACAACATATAATCACTGTTAATTCTGCACTTGCATAATCAGTCTGGCCAGTTTAACAAGACTAGACTTACTTCAAATTATAACAAATTAGTCCTACCATAATTATCTTTTGTTGAAATATGGATGCAGATAGAGAGAAAATTATCCTTCAATAGAAAACATTGTATAATGCACTCATTAGAGTCTAGAGCGGCTCCTTGGGTTTTATCTACCTGTGCATTGGACTGGATCCAATGTTCCCTCCAACGTCTGTCCATGACTCTGTGAACAACATTGCTAATTTCTCACACCTCAGACTCAGAACCGCTTCCCTGTAGGCACTGAGGCAAGGCTGATGGTCTCATAGGAACTCTTGAGAAATCAGACCAACAGCACACATGCAGGCAGCTTTCCCGCTCAGGACTGAGGCACTGAGATGCCACCAGACAAATTCAGCAGTTCCCAGGACCTGAGTTCAAGCACCAGGATAGCATACACAAAAAAATGTTTTCAGGTCAGATGCTGGTGGTTTACTCCTGTAATCCCAACTACCCAAGAGTCTGAGATCTGAGCATTGTGATTCAAGCCAGCCCAGGTAAGGAAGTCTGTGAGACTCTTAGCTTCAATTAACCACCAAAAAGCCAAAAGTAAAGCTGTGGCTCAAGTAGTAGAGCGATAGCCTTGAGCAAAAAAGAAGCTCAGGGAAAGCACCCAGACCCTGAATTCAAGTCCCACTACTGGCAGAAAACAAAACAAAGGTACAACTGACTGCCGCTCAGACTCAAATCAGTTGGTCTTCTCCTCTGGTCATTAGCTTTTGTTTTTCTTTCATTTTATTGAGTTATCAGATAGACTGCCAGCCCAGATTCTGGAATGTGAAACTTTTTGGGAAAGTATCAGGTAAGGAGAATGTCAGATCTCAAGACATAGCAATCCAAAATACAATCAAAGGAGACCAGAATACATCATCCCAAATCATATTTCTTTGCCTTGTTGATTATTTCCAGCTCTTTATTTGTTAGTACTAGGGTTTAAACTTTGGGCTTCACTATTTATTGCTCAGCTTGCTTGCTCAGTTCGCACTCTACCACATGAATCACACCTCAAGCCTGGCTTTTTGCTGTTTATTTTGGAGATGGAGGCTTGTAGACTTTCCTGTCTGGGTTGTCTTCAAACTTAGATCCTCAGATCTCAGCCTTTTGATAGCCAGAATTACAGATGTGAAGCACAGATGTCAGGCACCATAGGTGCCTGACTGATCTTGGGGTTTTTGATGGTATATGTTGTTGTTCAGTATTTAGCGATAAATGAGTTATATGCCAAGGCTTTGAAGTTTCTAAGGTCAGCTTCAGGGCCATTATCTCATCGGAGTGTAGCAAGGCCCAATCCAGTCTCATGATCATGATGTAGTCAGAATTCTAGCCAGAGGCCCAACTCTAGGGCCCAACAAGTCGGGTCCAGTCACTTATCCTAATCTCCCAAATAAAGAAGCAAGTAGTGGTGCAGGGCAGAGAAAGGAGACTTATTGTGGAATGGCATGCCACAGGAAAAGGCAAAGTAAGCAGATCAGTCCATCTTCAGTAGTATAGACATGAGCCTTAGGCTTAAATAGATTTTTTAAAAAGGCCAGGCATAGTGACTCACACCTGTAATCCCAGCTGGTCCAGAGATAGAAATCAGAAAGATTGAGGTTTGAAGCTAGCTGAGAGAGAAAAAAAAAAAGAAAAAACAAAGTAAACAAGACCCCCCCTATCCACAAATAAAGGCAGGCATAGTGGTGCAAATCTCCCACACAGAAGGAGGGTCATAATCCAAGGTCCACGTGGGCAAAAAGTTCAAGGCCTTATCTGAACATAAACTAAAGCAAAGAGCAAGTTTGAGGCCTTGAGTTCAAACTCCAGTATTAGCAAATAAAGAAATTAACTAGCCAGGCACCAGTGGTTCATGCCTGTAATCCTAGCCACTTGGGAGGGTGAGATCTACAGATCATGGTTCCAAACCAGTCTGGAAAGGAAAATCTGTGAGACTTTTTTTTTTTTTTTTTGTCGGTTGTAGGGCTTGAACTCTGGGCCTGGGTGCTATCCCTGAGCTCTTCAGCTCAAAGCTGGTGCTCTATCACTGTGAGCCACAGTGCTACATCTGGTTTTCTGGTGTTTAATTAGAGATGAGTCTCCGAGCTGGCTTTGAACCAGGATCCTCAGGTCTCAGCCTCCTGAGTAGCTAGGATTACAGCATGAGCCACTGGTGCCTAGCCTGTGAGACTCTTATCTTCAATTAACCACTAAAAGGCTGCAAGTGGAGCTGTAACTCAAGTGGTAGCTCACCAGCCTTGAAAGAAAGAACTAAGGGACAGTGCCCAGGTTCTGAGTTTGGGCCCCAGGACCAGGAACACATGCGTGCATGTACACACACACACACACACACACACACACACACAACTGAATGGAGATGAGAGAAATACATAACTGTCTCAGTGGACACAGGCCATCTGGACATTGATTATTTGAGGGTTGGCCAGGCAGAACCTTGTGACCAGAGACGTCGTTTTTGCCTGTGAGAGTTAGTTTGGACATTTATCCATCCATCCTGTCCTCCTAGGTTCCAAGGTAGCTGCTAGATGGACTGCAGGAAGGAATGGCTCAGAGCCGTGCCTGCAGCTAAGATGCAGTCAGGGAAGCTGAGCTGCTAGTTATCTCTGCACATGTGCAGACCCACAGGAAGTGTCAGTGCCTTTCAGCAGAAGCAGGGTCTAAGTTCCTGTGTAACTAGCCGGCTCAGATACTCACAGTTCCTCCCAGTAACTGAGGTAGCAGGTGCCGGGATTGAAGCTCACATGACTCAAGTGCTTAGGGCCTACCACACAACTAGAAAGGGCCCACTTTCCTTCCCCCTTCTCCTAGACCAGAAGAAAGTGCAGCTTTGTTGGCCCCGCCCCTTCAATGTGCCAGGTGCTGGACCTCAGCTGTCTCTTATTGTCACCACCACCACCCCCTCGGCAAGCTGAGCTGGGTGGGACTGGGTGGGATGGGGTGGGGCTATCCAGACCTTGGATCCAGCTACGTGGTCTCTGAAGGCAAATCGAGCAGAGGCTGATGCTGAGACTTGTTCTGACTGGTGAGAGCAGCCACTGAATGGTGAGGTTGGGGATGGGAAGGGGGTGGAGGGCAGGTATGGGTGGATCAAGAACTTCCAAAAGAAAAATTAAAATTACCCGGAGAAGAGCCTGATGGCTCATAACTATAATCCTGGCTACCCAGGAGGCTGAGATCTGAGGATTGTGGATAGATTTTCCCAGCCAGGGTAGGAAAATCCATGAGACTCATTTCCAATTAACCATCAGGAAACTGAAAGCTGAGGTGTGCTAGAGGGACACAGTCTTGAGCTGAAAAAGCTAAGGGACAGCACCCAGGCCCTGAGTTCAAGCCCCAGTACTGACACACAAAAAAGAATTGCCTGGGCAAGAACCTTGCTGGCTGGAGGGGGAAGGGTTTGGGGCTGGCAGGGGGTGGAGGACATGCAGAAAGAGGGGTGATTAGAGGTAGGGAAGGGGGGAGGGTAAAGTTGGAGCCCTGGAAGCAAGGAATGGTCAGCTGGGGGTCCTGGCCCCAGCTTTCCTGTTTCCGGCCTTGGCTCAGGGTGAGAACTCCTGACCTTGCCAGGAGAAAGGACATCACCGGAATAAACCTGGCTCATGAATTGAAGATTGGGAATGCAGAAGTGTACGCAGAAGGGAGTCGGGAGTTCCTGCCCAGCCCGAGGCTTTGCCAGGTGAAGTGGGAGCAGGAAGTACAAGCCTGAAGCCTGGATTGCCCGCATTGCGTTTGCAGGTGCTGACCCCGCCATGCCCGCCCCACTGCTTCCGCTGCTGCTCCGGGTGCTGCTCTCTCGCCTGCTGCTGCCCCTGGCGCGCGCGGCCCGCCAGCACCTCCTGCCCCTGCTACGCGGCCTGGCCCACCGCCTAGGCTCCCAGAACATGCGTGAGGCTGTGCTTGGCTGTCTGCTCTTCATCCTCAGCCATCAACACCCGCCGGAGGCTGGGGACACTTCCAGGATGGACCGACGGGACAGGAGGGAGAGGGTAGGCGTCCAAAAGTGAGGCCTCGAGTCCTGCCACAACATTCTCCATCAAAATGCTCCACACCCCCCTCCCTGGACAAGGACATTGGGGCGCCAGCACTAATGGCAGGATGCTTGCTCAGTGGGCAGATCTGGGGCTGGGAGTGGGCCTGGCCTGACCTGGCCAGCTCTCCTTCATTAGCATCTCCAAAATGTGTTCCATCTCTGCCTCTTCCCCTACACCCTGACTTCCTCCCAAAGACCTCCCCCTAGTCACCCCTAATCACCTTGATCCCAGGAGGGACCTGGCCTTCCAGCCAATGGGGCCATCCAGATCTTGTGAGGAAAGTTTATTCTGGGACAAGTAGCAATTTAGCTAAGAGATAGTTGAATCTGATTGTCAGTCTTTCCTATTCAGAACCTCGCTCAAAACAATCTGACCTGGTTCTCTTTGAAGGCAGATTCATCCATCAATTGCCCAATAAATATCTGTTGCATAACTTGCATGCCTTTGAAAGTCTCACCACCCATACTCTACCCTGTAGGCTGTTGAACCTGGCCAGGCAGCCAGGGAGGAGACAGCCAAAGAGGCCACATGCCGGCTTTGCCTTCCTGGCGTGTCCACTTTTCCTCTCGGTCCTCCTAAGCTGGTGTTTCTAGTGTTTTATCTTTCACAAGAAAGAAGATGACACACCTGGAATCCCAGTGCTTGGGACAGGAGGTGGAGGCCGGAGGATCTTGGGTTTGAGACCAGCCTGAGCTACCTAGGCAGATCTTGTCTCAAAGTGTCCAAAACAGCTGGATGCCAGTGGCTCTTCTTGCAAGAAACCCTAGCTGCCCAGGAGGCTGAGATACTGTGCAGGGTCAGCCCAGGTAGAGGAGTTCATGAGACTCTAGCTGAAAAAAACAAAACAGAAACAAACAAAAACCCTGAGCAAGTTCCGAGCCATCTGGGCCACCGGTGGCGCTGTAGAAGGACCCTGTGGCCACCCAGGGGTCAGTGCAGACAGGCCTCCAAGAGGAGGTGGGGCGGTGACCCTGGAGAGACACCGAAATGAGCTGCTGGACATATTTGCATCCCAGTCTCCGGGTGATTTGCATCTTGTTCCCTTGCGAGGGGCCCTGTGCGGGGACCCCGCCTCTAGCCTCCACCGGGATCCCCTGTGGTCCCTGCACCCCTCAAAGGCCTAAGTCGGGAGGAAGCGGGCGCCCAGCTAGCGGGCCAGACGCCCTAGACGGCCCCGCCCCGTCGATCAAACGCAGCGCAGGGCCCGGCCGGTGGGGGGAGGGGGGTGCTGGGGGAGCGGGCAGCCCCGCGCGGGGCCCTCGCACCAGGCCTTTGTTCTTCCCGCCGCGTCCCTGGGCGGCGCCGAGAGGCGGGGCGGGGGTGGTGGAGACGCGGCGGGCGGGGCGGGAGGCGGAGGCCGGGGCCGCCCCTGTCCCCGAGCCAGCAGGGACCGGTCAGTCCCGCCGAGGTGCAGGGGAGGAGAGGGTGTCCCGGGCTCGCGGGCCTGGGAGCTCCGCCCTGCGCCCGAGTCTCGACGTCCCCGACGGAGCCTCAGCAGGTGCCGGGGAGGGGCGGGGCTGGCCGCAGGGGCCGTCCCTGGCCTCGCTGGACGGTGTGGACCACCCTGGGTGACCGCCCCCTCCCTACCTCCCCAGGCAAGCGGCCTGCCTGAGCAGAGACCGGCCGAGGTCTGAACAATCAGGCCGGAAGACCAGGCCCAGACCCGGTGACAAGTGTTCTTGAACCCTGACCCAGAGCAACCTGTTATCTAAGGTGTCCGTGTTGTATTGTCACGGTTTCTTGGTGTTCACTTCGGTTTTGAACCTCTACATTAGGGCTGCCTGTGGCTTGTGCTAGACCCTGCGTTTGATCCTCAGGTCCACTAAAGAAACAAAACAGGATTGAAGACCACACTGCATTGAAATTTCCCCCATTGCTGATTTTTTTTTTTACTTTTTAAAAATGTTTATTTGTTTATTTATTTTGTTGGTCGTAGGGCCTGAACTCTGGGCCTGGGTGCAGTTCTTCAGCTCTTCAGCTCAAGGCGAGCGCTCTACCACTTGAGCCACAGTGCCACCCGAGGCTTTTTCTGCTTATGTGGGGCTGAGGAATTGAACCCAGGGCCTCATGCATGAGAGACAAGCATTCTACTACTGAGCCACCTTCCCAGACTGTGGTTACTGAATTTTTATGGTGTGTGACGGGGGGGGGCAGTCTCCCTACACTTGGCATCTCAAGCCAGGGCATCTCTCTCCCTAGTCCTAGCCACCAGAGAGATAACATCACAAGGAACCCCCTCTCCTGGCCAAGCAAACACACTTCCAGCAAACATAGATGACTCTTGGTGACAGGGGAACCCACCCAGGACTGAGGTGTGCTAGGACTCCCTGTGTGATATGACAAGCCTCCCTCGGCAGGAGTGTGGGGTGCGAGAATCTGGGACGAGCATAATCAGGAGGCGGTGTACAACACGAGGTGGGGAGCAGGGGTCAGCTGGCCCAGCTCTTCCCACTCCACCTCTGGGTCAGCCACCTGGGGACCTGCAGGAAGCGGGGAGAAGCCTGAGCTTGGACAGAGGGAGAAGAGGATTTGGCTAGAAAAACCCCAGGCCCAAGCCTGTGTGAGTTTGGGCTCCAGGGCCTGTCCAGCAGAGGTCTGTGGCAACCAGCAAGCTCTCTGTCTGGGGGAGATCACAGTGAAGGGTGTGGGTGCTGGCTGGAGCTCAAGCCAGGACCAAGCCAGATGGGCTGCACTCCAACAATAATAGGCCTGGCTGATGCCATCCACTGAGACAGACGGCCAGGCCCCAGCAGGAGTGGAGAGAGGAACCAGCCTTGCCCAGTCTGGCAGGGACTCTCATCCCTTCCCTCCCATGTGTTTCCACTTCCAGCTTCTGTTGTATACAACTGTGGCTGACTGCCCCCAGCTTGGTGGATCTTGGTGACCACTATACCAGCCAGAGTCAGAGCTGGAACAGGAAAGTGGGAGAGAAGCAGGAGGCCAAGGGAGAGTAGAGGCCAGGGCCAGAAGAGGAAGAGAGAGAGACTGGACAAACATGAGGGTGGGAATCTGGGGGTTGTGGACAGACATGAAGCCACTTCCAAACCATGGGGCAGTGCCTAGAAAAATACCACCTGAGCCTGTCTTCCTGTCCTGTTTCACTTAGGGCTTGGGGGAAAATGTTTGTCATCGCCACAGGAAGAAAGGCAGAATACCAAAGACACCCCAATTAGAGTAACGTAAGGAGAGCCCACACTGCTAAGAATTTCCGCTGTCTCTCTTCAGGGCCCTGTCTTTCTCTGGGGAGAGTGTGCAGTGTCACCTTGTCTCAAAGATGTCAGAAGGGCTAATTGTTAATTAGTATGTATGGTTTCTCCAGGGAACAGGCCCCATGAGTCGATGAGGGTGAGATGGGCCTTTTGGGTAGGGATTTTCCTCTTACCAGGACCTCCTCCCCAGGCTGGGAATGTGGCTCAAGTGGTAGAGTGCTAGACCTAGTGAAAGAATGCTCAAGGGACAGTGCCCAAGCCCTGAGTTCAAGCCCCAGACTGGCGGGGAAAAAAAAAAAAGACCCCTCTCTATTTACTGTCTTGTCTTGTCTCTCTGCTCCCTGAGGGGTACCATCTCAATCTAGGACATCATGCTCTAGAGGATGTAAGGCTCATTGTGGCTTGTGATCCCAGCCCTTGGGCTTGGTAGGCACTGGTGGCTCACCCTTGTAATCCAAGTTACCCAGGAGACTGAGATCTGAGGATGGAGGGTCAGAGCCAGACTGGGCAGAAAAACCTGACAGTCTATTATTCCCAGTTAACCAGCAAAAAGCTGGAAACAGAGCTGTGGCTCAAGTGGTAGAGCCCCAGCTTTGAGTGAAATACTCAAGTAAGATCAGGAGGACCTGATTGCCAGCACAAAATAAAATAAAAATAAAAGGCGCGCAGGGTTGTGCCCCAACTTCAAGGCAAAGTTGTGGGCGTTGTGAGTGTGGTCTGAGACAGTTAAGTCAGGAATCCCACCAGGAGGACCACAAAGTCTTGCAAGGAAAGGGGATCTGAAAGGAAGAAGGCATCATTGGGCCTGGTCGGAGTGGGGCGAAGGCTGGGACGGAAGGTGGGGGGGAGGGGGAGGGGGGCAAGGGGGGGACGCCTGAGGTGGCTGTGGGGGCGTCGGGCCGGGTGAGCCGAGGGCTGGTCTGCGCCAGGTGTCCGCGGTGTGGGACTGTCCCCCAGGTCCGCGCGCGCCACGGTGGGGACCAGCCTCGGAAGTATCAATCACCGTCACGCGGCCTCGGGGCGCAGGGTCTCCGGAGAGGGAGCTGGGGAGACCCGGAGCCGCGGGGAGAGGGGGGCGGACGGGCGGGGCTCCGGCGCGCCGAGTCCAGGGGCGGGACGGGCTCGCGAGGGGCGGGGTCAGGGGCGGGACCGGCACTGGCGGGGGCGGAGCCAAACGAGAGGCGGGCCTGCGGGTGTGGGCGTGGCTCGTCCTGTGGGGGCGGAGTCGTGGGAGGGTGGGCGGGGCTAGGAGAGGGCGGGTTTGAATACGCCAGGGCGGGTGCGGGACGCTGGCGGGAGAGCGCGCCGATGTCCGCGCGCGCGGGAGCGGTCTTCTCCAGCAGGTGCTCCGGGGCCGGGCTGAGGCCGGGGGGAGGCCGGGTGAGGGTGGACCGGAGGCGGCTGTTGGTGTTTGCTTGCCACGCTGGCCGGCAGGCCTGGCCCGGGACGCGGTGGAGCCCCCGCGCGGCGCGTGCAGGGCGGAGGCGCGCCGCACGTGGCGCACTCGGCCCGGGGCTCCGGGGAACCCGGGGCGGACGCGGGCCGAGCCCGGGCGTGGGCGGCCTGCTAGCTCCAGGGCCCGAAAACGGTTGTGGCCACGCTGACCTGTGCAAGCGGCCGGCGGGGGGACGGTTAATCCCCGCTCGGCCCGGTCGGTGCTGGGGAGGGGCCGCGCCGGCGGGCGGGGACACCGGGCGGGGGGCGTCCGTCCCTTCACCTCCCTTCCCGGCCTGCCCCGCGGGGCGCGTCCGCGTGTGCTGCCCGGGAGAGTGAATAAATGGGTGTCGGGACGCGAACGCGCCCTCCAGGCTCCCTGCCTCGGGCCGAGCCGCGGCGGCTGCTTCCACCCCGGCCCCTCACTCGGCCCCGGGCCTCTTCCCAGCCTTCCCTCCACTCCTCTTGGACGTCTGCAGACCCTGGGTCTGGCCCTGGATGGGGTGTGAGGACTCCGTGCCGGGCAGTGTGTGCGTGCGTGTGTGTGTGCGTGCGTGTGTGTGATGGGATGTGGGAGAATGACCTGAACCTCCACCCTAGTTTTCCCCTTTCATGGGAGCAGAGGGACCGCCTGCCGGGTTCCCCAGCTAGCTGGGAAGAAGCCGTCTTTATACCTCCCTCCCCTGCCACCCCACAAGGAACCTAGAATAAGCTGTGTATTGAGTTTGAATCCGTAATAGCTCTGTGGCTTTAGGCAAGTGACTCAACCTCTCAGAGCCTCCGCCAGCAGCTGGGTAATTAGGAGGCAAGCGGGTCTGGTGAGGTGGGGGAAGGGGGGCTTACACAGGTAACAGCTGGGATCCTGGGGAATGGAGATAGATGTAGCACCAGGGTTTGTGTAGAAGTTGGGGTACTTGAGAAGTGTTGGGAGCCCCAGCACAGGGAGGGGCTCCCTTTGGTGGCTGCCCCATTTCTGTGGCTGAAGGGTTGGTCACCAGATGCTCTGAGCTGATAGCACTTTCTGGTTTGCTGCTTGTCATAGACAGACAAGAAAGTCAGACGCCAGCGGCTCACGCCTGTAATCCTAGTTACTCAAGAGGCTGAGATCTGGGAATTTTGAGAGGAACGTCTGTGAGACTCTAATCTCCAATTAACCACCAAAAAGCTGGAAGTGATAGAGCACTAGACTTGACCAAAAGAGCTCAGAGACAACACCCAGGCCAAGTTCAAGCCCCAGGACCTGTGAGTGCCACAAGAACATACCGCAAGGCTGGCTGGCTGGCAGAATGGAATGCTAGCAGGAGGGCAGGACTGTAGGCTGCCTGAGGGGCTGCAGGACTGAGATGCCCACCGCTGAGAGCAGGGGGAGGGCTGATCTTGCAGCCTGGGCTAGTCCTGCTGACGGAAGGCAGCTCTTCATTCCACCCCAGCCTCTCTAGTCTAACTTTGCCTTGTGGGGAGGAGGGGCTGGAGCATGGGCTGTGTGGAGGGGTGGGTGTGGTTGGGGGGGTCCCCTCCATACTGTCCAGTAGAAACCTCAGTCCTGGGTGGTTTTCTCCAGTCCCCGGCAAAGCCCTCAGGTTCTCTAGGAAATGCCAGCAGCTATTGTTCAACCACTGTGTTCTCCAGAGCCTAGAGCAGAAGCTGGCTGGCATGCAGAAGTGCTTATTGAGGAAGACCTGTTGATTGGAAGGAGTGCTCTGACCGGAGGTGTGTGCTTAGCCCCTCCCCTCTGCATTTCCGGTGTGTGTGTTGGGGGCTGAGGAAGACCATCTGAGTGTGTGGGGGTCACCGAGGGTGGGCTATGGGAAGGGTGGAGAAGCCCACAGAGGGGCCACTGGCTGCATTGGTTTCGGTAGGCTGCACCTTGCAGCTCATCTGCCCCGCCCCCTGCTCTCCTGCTGAGACTCCCAGCTGTCTTATCTCCCTGCTACCTAGTGGCTTTATCTCCCTCTGCTTCTCAGCACTTGGCTTTGAGTCTTCTCTCCTGATGTGTCCTGTGCTACCTTTCTTCATTCTGGACCCCCACGCAGGACCCGGTGGACCAGGCCTCGTGCCTGAGCCTGAGATAGGACCCCTTCCTAGGGACCAGCTGGGCTCTCTTGGCTCCCCTCCATCTGTTGACTCTGTACATCCGGTGAGTTCAGGGACAGGGTACTGGGGAAGCCTGGCCTCTTCTCTGGACAGCAGCCTTGGCCCAGAGCTGGGCCAGCAAGGGGATGGACGGGGCATGCTGGCCTGGTTTCCTGCTAGCTGCTGAGAAGGCTCCTAGCCCTTAGATCTGCTGGAGTGGGGTACTCCCCTCCCTGCCTGAGAGGGGTATAGAGGGCAACCTGGACAAAGTGCCTGGAGCTTTGGGACTATCCAGTTGGGGCCTGACCCCCACCCCTTCCAATATTCCCTTGAAGGCCACTCTAAGAAAGGGGAAGAGTTCAGTGCCGGGGTCAGAGAGGAACTGAGGGGGGGGATGGGAGGACCTTGGGGTCAGGACTGGGGGTCAGAGGTGGATGGGGCTGGGCTATGGAAAGGAGTGTGTCTTTGTACCCATTATGAAATACTTTCCTGGAAAATGGGTTGAGAACTAGAAAGCCCCTAGGCAGTGGTTGGAAAGAAATATATAGGTGCAGCTGTGCTCAGGGTCCCCTGTCCCCTGAAGAGGGGACTGGCACTCCCAAACCCTGCCTAGCCTCTGCTGGGGGCTGGTGGGAAGGTGGAAAGGTCCTGAGCGGCCTCTGCCTGCCTGCAGATCTGATTGTTTTCCATCTGGCGTCTTCTCCCCTCCCCCCAATCTTTGCCCTCCACTGATTTCTGTCCTTTGTCTTCCTATCTGTCCTTGCATTGTCTCACTGTCTGACTGTCTCTTCCTGCCTCTCAATCCTGTTTCCTTCTCCTCTCTCTGCTCTCCACCCTCCTGCTTCTCAGCTTATTAACTGCCCTGGCTTCTGGATAAAAATAGCGGTGGCAGCAGCGGTCAGGCCAGAGCCCGCTGGAGTCTGAGCAGGCGGGGAGGGAGGGGGCCGTCAGCCCGGGCGGGTGGGACCCAGCTCAGTGGTCCTGAAAGGTGGGACCCCGTGGCTTCGTGTCCAGCTGAAGGAGAACCAAGGCCTGGCCTCACGTTGCCTCTGACCCCCAGCAAGCGCCAGACGGAGAGAACTGCCAGCCAGGCACAGCAGAGCACCCCGGCACAGCCCAGCACCCTGGCAGCATGACAACCAGTCAACAGCCTCAGGACAGGTACCTAGGGGTGGGGTGAGGCGAGGGTGGTGGAGCTGGGCTGGGGATGCAGAGAATGAATGATAGGGCTCCATGGGGCCCATTTTCTTGGTCTTTGGAATATAGGTTGCCTCCATGACTGGCCCCCACCCAGGTAACTCTGAGTCAGGACTATGCGCTCCTGGCTGCAAGGAAGGTGGGCAGAGTGGGCAGGGCAGGCCCCAGCCCCTGCCTAGCCTGTCAGTGTTTCCACTGTTGCTCTTCAGCCAGCCAGCAGCTTCTGGCTCTTCCCGCCACCGCTGTGGGAGACACTTGGCAGCGGCCTTCATTCCAGAGCACATCTGGCAGAACTGCCCTGTCCCTGGGGGCTGCCCTGGAACCTTTGCCTCAGATAACCTCCGCCACCCTGCTTCGTGATCTACCCTTCCTGCCTGTGGAGCCTGTCTGAACTCCCTCCAGTTAGACCTGCAGCCGGGGTCAGGAGGATGAATTATTCGAGGAAGAGGCGCCATTGATTCCATTTCTCCGATGGACCTAGGGTTTCAGAAAGTTGCTGGGCGCTAGGGCTCATGCCTGACATGCTAACTACTTAAGAGACGGAAATTCGAGGATCAGTTGGGGCAGGAAAGTCTGAGATTTAGTCCAATTAACCACCAAAAAATGGAAGTAGAGCTGTAGCTCAAGTGGTAGAGTACCAGCCATGGGTGGAAAAGCCGAGGGACAGCGTCTAGGCCCTGAGTTCAAGCCACAGTACTGGCACAGAAAGAAAAAAAGAAAAGGGAAAAAAACGATGAAGTAGTACCAGCATTCCTTGTAGATCTCCGGCCTGTGCTTTACGCCAGGCCCTCAAGCTGTTCACCTCTCCCTGTCCGCTGTGTCTCCTCCTAGGCCAAAGTATGGCCAGGCACTTCTGGGTTTTGAAGGCTTAGCTCCACCTCTGTGAGACCATCTCCCCACTTGTGAAATGCAGGTGGGGCTGTCGCTTCATAGGGAAGGGACATCATGTGCCGACAGTCCTGGGCTGGGCCTGGCCAGGTGTGGTGCCCTAGCCAGCCCTCCTTCTTGGCTGTTCCCTGAAGCCCTCTTCCCACTCACCCCCTTGTTGTGCTGCCCTGGTTTCCTGACCCCTCTTCTGTCTCTGCCCTGTTTGACCTTGCCTTGGAGTTTTCCCCTGCATCTGGGCCTCTGAACCAGGCCTTTAGTGTTTTAAAGGTAGCTGATGAGGAGCCGGTGTTGGTGGTTCACATGCCTATAATCCTAGCTACTCAAGAGTTTGAGAGCCTGGCGCTGGTGGCTCTCGCCTGTAATCATAGCAACTCAGGAGGCTGAGATCTGAGGATCGCAGTTCAAAGCCAGCCTGGGCAAAAAAGTCCATGAAGACCGGAAGTGGCGCTGTGGCTCAAGTGGTAGAGTGCTCGCCTTGAGCTGAAGAGCTGAGGGACAGCGCTCAGGCCCAGAGTTCAAGCCCCACAACCACCAAAAAAAAAGAGTCTGAGATCTGAAGATCAAGGTTCCATGAGACTCTTTATCTCCCATTAACTACAAAAAAAAAAAAGTAGAGGACTGGGAATGTGGCTTAGTGGTAGAGTGCTTGCCTAGAGGAGCCCTGGGTTCAATTCCTCAGAATCACAACAGAAAAAACTGGAAGTAGCACTGTGGCTCAAGTAGTAGAGTGCTAGTCTTGAACAAAGGAAGCTCAGGGATATTGCCAAGGCCCTAGTTCAAGCCCCAGGACTGGCAAAAAAAAAAAAAAAAAGTGCTAGAGCACCAGCCTTGAGTGGGAAGCTCCAGGGACTGTGTCCAAGCCCTGAGTTCAAGTCCCAGAACTAACACCTCCCTCCCCCGCACAAAGGTAGCATATGAAGGCATTGAGGACTGATGGGAATAGCTTAGACTGTCGGTTTGGGTTACCCACAGGAGGCCTGTGGTAGTCCAGGTTCCTGAGTCCTGGCCAGGCCTGTGTGCTATCAGCACAGGGTGTTGGCTGTGGGAGGCTGTGGCAGACATCTGGTGACCATGGTGGGTCACTAAGGTTGCAGGCAAGGCCTACTTAGAGGACGGAGACCCGGCCAAGTCTGGATGGCCCTTATTTATCCTCAGACCCAGATGACGTCCAGTGGCTCAGACCTGCTGCCCTAGGCGGTGTGACCCGCAAAGCCAGTTCTGTCTGGAGCTTGCTCACTTCCCAGGCACTCCGTCCACTCTTCTAGGGCCAGAATGATCTGGGAGTTTCTTGACCTCAGAACCCTCTTCAGGGAACCACACGACTCCTGGCCAGGCAGCCTGCTCATAGCCTGCCTGCCCGGTGGGGGAGGGATGTTTGTTCACTCTCTCAGCCACCCGCCCCAGCCCCTCAGTTCCAAAACCATCTCTACCATGTGGGTCACACGGCCCAGTGCCCAGGCTGAGGGGTCCTTGAGTGTTCCAGGACTGGCACCAAAGGTGCCATGCCATCCAGTCACTGGCTCCCTTCCCTTGGCTCATCTTTGCCCCATTCCCAGGCCTAGGACACACCCTCCCACCTACTCCTCCCACCTGACCCCCCCCCCACACACACATTGGCACATACACGTGCATGGACCTGGGCCAGCAGGGAGATGAGGTTGAGGAGCGTCCGGTGTTGTGTCACGTGGTCCCTGTTTCCTCTTCTCCCAGATACAAAGCTGTTTGGCTTATCTTCTTCATGCTGGGCCTGGGGACGCTGCTCCCCTGGAACTTTTTCATGACGGCCACTAGGGTGAGTCTGGGAAAGAATTGAGCCAGGATGGGGCTGGGCCCCTGGACCTGCAGGCCTCAGGTCCGTGCCGGGGCCGGAAAAAATAGTCTGCAACCCTCCCTCCCCTTCCCCTGCAGTACTTCACCACCCGCCTGGATGTCCCCAGCAATGTGTCCTTGGTCACTGCTCAGCTGAGCAAGGACGCCCAGGCTGAGGCCACCCCCGCACCACCTCTGCCAGAGAGGAATTCTCTCAGTGCCATCTTCAACAATGTCATGACCTTGTGTGCCATGCTGCCACTGCTGGTGTTTGCCTGCCTCAACTCCTTCCTGCACCAGAAGTGAGCACCACCCGCCCCAGCTGCCAGCCAGGCCCCTGCTGCCTGCTGCCCCCCACCTGAGCCCCAGCCCTGGCCTGCCCCCCACCTCCTGCCTGAGCCTCGGCCTCCCCCCTCCCCTAGCCCCAGCATATCCTCCCCCGCCTCAGCCCCAGCCTGCCCCCCCCCCCCCAGCCTCAGCCCCAGCCTGCCCCACCCCGCCTCAGCCCCAGCCCACCCCCCTGGCCTTTCCCTCAGGGTCTCCCAGTCTGTGCGGATCCTGGGCAGCCTGGTGGCCATCCTGCTGGTGTTCCTGGTCACTGCTGTCCTGGTCAAGGTGCAGATGGACCCTCTCCCCTTCTTTGTCATCACCATGGTCAAGATAGTATTCATTAATTGTAAGTGGGGAGCGGGGGAGGACGCCATGGGCACCTGGAGTCGAGCCTGAGCAGCATGGCCTTTGGTTGGGGGGGCCAGTGAGGAGGGCAGCCTAGCCTCCTGACTCACTGGGCACACATGGGAACCGCAGGACCTGCTTTCCTGTGGCCCCTGCACCCCCGGCTCCTTCCCCCCGCCCCCCATCCCTGCTGAGGCCTGCTGTCTTCCGCAGCGTTCGGCGCCATCCTCCAGGGAAGCCTGTTCGGTCTGGCCGGCCTCCTGCCCACCAGCTACACAGCTCCCATCATGAGTGGCCAGGGCCTGGCCGGCTTCTTCGCCTCTGTGGCCATGATCTGTGCCATCGCCAGTGAGTCCTCACGGGGCTGGCGTGGCTGGGGGGGCAGGGGAGGGCAGGGCCTGCCTCTGCTCACAGCGCTGCCTCTCCCAGGCAAGTCGGAGCTGTCGGACAGTGCCTTTGGGTACTTCATCACAGCCTGCGTGGTCGTCATCTTGGCCATCATCTGTTACCTGGCCCTGCCCCAGCTGGTGAGGGAAGGGAGAAAGTTTGGGGGCGGGGGGGGGGTTGTGTGGCAGAACCTGGGGGAGACACAGGCTTCTCCCTAACTACCTGTCCCCCCACGTGACAGGAATTCTACCGCTACTACCAGCAGCTCAGGCTGGAGGGGCCCGGGGAGCAGGAGACCAAGCTGGACCTCATCAGTAAAGGTGTCAGTGGCCGGAGGAAGCTGGGAGGGGCAGCAGGAGTCACGGTGGGAGCCCCTGGCTGGTCCTGAGCGCCAGGCATGTGGACTTGAGGCCCTGGCTGGGGGAGGGGGAAACACCCGTAGTAATAGGAGCAGAGGAGGCTCAGGCTAAGAGGATTTGGAGGGGAGAGCTGGGCAGTGTGAGGGTATAGTCATGGACCTGTTAAGGGCTGTCTACCTCCAGTTAAGCTGGTTTCTCTGTCCTCTCCATGCCTTCAAGATCCTTCCACAGCCTGTCAGCCCCCAGGAGAGGAGGCAAGAGCTATCAAAGAAGAGTCTAGGGTGACGGTCCCCACCTCCCAGTCCACCAGCCACTCTGTCAAAGCCATCCTCAAGAACGTGAGATGGGTGTACCCTCCCACCTGCCCCATTTTCCTTTTGAGACTAGTCCTCCTTTAGAGTGGAGTGTGTGTGTGTGTGTGTGTGTGTATGTATGCGTGTGTGTGCGTGTATGCGTATGTGCGTGCGCACGGGAGTCTCAGGTGGGAGTTGGTGTTCTATCCTGTCAGCCATCATGAGCACACAGGGAGCTGGGTGAATCCCCTCCCCTTTCTCCAGATCTCAGTCCTGGCTTTCTCCGTCTGCTTCATCTTCACCATCACCATCGGCTTGTTCCCTGCTGTGACCTCTGAGGTCAAATCCAGCATTGCAGGCAACAGTGACTGGGGTGAGGAAGCCACCCTTGCCAGGCTGGGGACAGAGGGCCCCGGGCAGGTCTGCGAGCAGTGTGGAGCAGGGTTTCCCTCTGCCCAGCTGCCCCCCTCCGCTCTTCCCCTTTCCCTGTACTGAAAGCATCTCTCCATTGTTCAGGAGGACAGTGGGAAAGGGGGTCACGTCTCTGTCTCCCCCCTTGTCTCATTCTCTTCCAGGAAAGTACTTCATTCCTGTGTCCTGTTTCTTGACTTTCAATATCTTTGACTGGCTGGGCCGGAGTCTCACAGCTGTTTTCATGTGGGTACGTGGAAGAAGGGCCCCAGGGCTCACGGGGGAGGGGAGGAAGAGTATAGACACGATCCGGAAAGGAAACCCCAAGACAGCACTGTGTTACGGGGGGCCATGTTTATTTTAATGTTTGGTTTGGCTTGTTTTTTTGTGTGTGCTGGTATTGGGGCTTGAACTCAGAGCCTTGAGCTCTTGGTTGCATTTTTCCACTCAAGGCTAACACTCTACCACGTGAGCCATACCTCTCCTTTCAGCTTTCTTTTTGCTGGTTAGACTATGATAAGAATCTCAGGCTGTTTTATTGTGTTTGTTTTTGAGAGGAGGCTGCCTTCACCCCACCATCCTCAGGCCTTAGCCTCCTGTGTAGCTAGGATTACAGGCCTGAGTCACCAGCGCCCAGTTTAGGGATGTTCTTTTAAGTCCATATAGAGTTTACATAGAACTAGGTCTGCCAATCTTCAGCCTACAAGTTAAGATATAGAATACCTACCCAGATTAAGATACAGAACATTCCAGCACTCCAGAAGGCTCTACTGTCCTCCTGCCTGGTATCTTCCCCACCCCCACCCCCAAAGTCCCCGTAATCTGGTTCAGTCCAGACCCCAGTGGTCCTAAGTGGAGCTGCGGGGCCAGCGGGGCTGAGCTGCCGCCGGTTCCCCACAGCCCGGAAAGGACAGCCGCTGGCTGCCGAGCCTCGTGGTGGCCCGCCTGGTGTTCGTGCCCCTGCTGCTGCTGTGCAATGTGAAGCCGCGCCACTACCTCCCTGTGGTCTTCCAGCACGACGCCTGGTTCATCCTCTTCATGGCTGCCTTCGCCTTCTCCAATGGCTACCTCGCCAGCCTCTGCATGTGCTTCGGGCCCAAGTGAGCAGCCCGGGAGGGGGGAACTTGGTGGCACGAGGCTGGGTTTACCACTGGTTGTGGGGACGCTTGGTAGAGGGAGCAAGGGCAGGAGGAAACCGCTGGTCCCAGAGCTGAGGGGGAGGGGCTGGGAAGGTGGCTCAGTGGTAGAGTGCTTGCCTTGCATGACTGAGGCCCTGGGTTCGATTCCTCAGCACCACATAAGCAAAAAGCCGGAAGTGGCGCTGTGGCTCAAGTGGTAGAGCACTAGCCTTGAGCTGAAGAGCTGAGGGACAGCGCCCAGGCCCAGAGTTCAGGCCCCACAACTGGACCCAAAAAAAAACAAAAACCAGAGCTGAGGGGGAGCTGGCTGGCAGGACCCTAATCCGAGCAGTAGCCGGGGCAGTGGAGGGGCCCTGAGCTTGCACAGCAGAGCAGTAGGAGGTGGCCCGGGGCGGGGTTGGGACGTGATGGGTTGCTCACATAGTTAGCTCCCCAACCCCAGATTCTCACGGCTGGGGCAGGGCCAGGCCACCTGCCATAGTCCTGCCCGCCCGCCCTCCCTTAGGAAAGTGAAACCGTCGGAGGCCGGGACGGCAGGCACCATCATGGCCTTCTTCCTCTGTCTGGGCCTGGCACTGGGGGCCATCGTCTCCTTCCTCTTCCGGGCAATTGTGTGACTGAGGGGGACAAAAGGACTGCACTGCCCGCGTGCTGCCCACTTCCTTCTGCCAGAGACGAGCGGGGCTGATCTGGAGGTTTGCTCTTCTAGCTGACTTCTGCTTTCTGAAGGCCCGTGCTGGGCCGGCCGGATGTCCAGGCCCTGGGGAGGGAGCACATTGGTGGCCTGAGGGGAGAGTTGGGAGGGGACACGCACCACCTCTGCCCAATGGCTCGAGAGCTACCTTGGCAGAGAGGCTGAGGTAGAGACAGGGAAGTGTGCCTCTATCAAGGAGCTGGGCTGGCCAGTGTACCATCTGTGTGTGCCTCCTCCCCCTTCTCGTGTCCCCTCCCCTGCTTCCGGTGCCTTGTCCACTGTCACGCGCCTTGTACAGTTGCCGTTTTATTGCCTTTTTTATACTCAACAAAAACCAGGTGCCTTCTGAGGCTGAGTAAATAAATCTTTTTTTTTTTTTTTCCTCCATGGCTCCCTGTGTTCTTGAGCCATGGCTTAACGCCTTGGCGGGGATGGAGAGGTTAGCAGTTGTGGGCAGTGGGTAGCCATGTGAGCATGCCCCAGCTAGGCCTGCGTCGGGGCAGGGCCTGGGTCTGAGGGGAGGGCCTGGGTCTGAGGGGAGGGTCTAGGCTCTTGGCTTCAGAGGGCTCCAGTGCCCCCTGCTGGCGCTGTGCGGAAGGACAGGCCCGGAGCCAGGACACTCGGATTGTGGATCAGACCAGACCAAGAAAGGCCAAGTTTTTCTCTGCTGCTCTTTCCTTCATTCCTAGGACCCCAGATGGAGACGACCCTGTGTTGTCTGCATTGGTGCCCGCCCTGCCTCCACTCAGTCCTCAGTCTCTGGAATGAGCTCGGCAGAACTGGCCAGCTCCTCCCCCAGCTCCTGGCTGGACTCCCACGTCCCTGGGCAGGAAGAGTCTGAGGCCCGAGGGGTTCTCCCTTACCTGGCACCCATCCCTCACACAGCCCAGCCCGCCAGCCTCCCTGAACAAGGCCTGTGTGTCCTCCTTGAACTTGTACCTCCCCTTTCTCTTCCCAAACTCTGGCCTGGGAAGGGGTAGTTTGATTTGGAGCCATGAGGGACTAACCCCCAGCCCCCCTGGCCTGTGGTACTATTTCACTGGAGAAATAGTTGCCAGAGCTCTGGTCACAGTGCTCCCCAGAACTGGCCCTCGGGTATGGAACTCAGGTTCTTCCCAGAACGGCAGGTACTGCTGCCACTGCCGGGCTGCTCACGCCCTGGGCCCAGACCAGCAGACTGCTGCAGCCTTGCTCCGTGAAGATGCCCTTTCTCACAGGAAGTGCTTTCACTGGGGATGTCAAGTCCTGTTGGCATTTATTTTTCCTTTTTTTTTTTTTTTTTTTTGAGCTCTTCAGCTCAAGGCAAGCGCTCTACCACTTGAGTCACAGCACCACTTGCCATTTTCTGGTGGTTTATTGGAGATAAGAGTCTCATAGACTTATCTGCCCAGGCTGGCTTTGAACCGTGATCCTTAGATCTCAGCCTTCTGAGTAGCTAGGATTATAGGCCTGAGCCACCGGCGCCTGGCCAAGTGTGTGTGTGTGTGTGTGTGTGTGTGTGTGTGTGTGTATACTTTATTGGAGATAAGAGTCTCAGAGACTTTCATTCTGGGCGGGCTCTGAATTATAATCTTGAGATTTCAGCCCCTTGAGTAGCTAGGATGACAGGCATGAGCCACCAGCAACCTGGCTTAAGCAGAAGTCAAGATTTTAGGACAGTTGAGTATACCATTGTGCTGGGCACTGAATCAGCGCTAGTTCATCAAGCTAGAATACATGTCCGAGCTAGTGGGAAATATTCTTTTTTCCCTACCAGCTTCAGAAGCTGTGGGCTGCCAGCTGCCACTGGCTCATTCATGCCTATAATTGTGATTACTCAAGCCGCTGAGGTCTGTAGTATCATGGTTTGAAACTAAGCTGGGTAGAAAAGTCCACAAAACTTCATCTCCAAAATAACCAGTGACAAGTCTGGCTAGAGGTGTGGCTCAAGAGTCAGTTCCAGTTTGGCAAGCAAGCTGAATAAACTCAAGGCCCTAAGTTCAAATCATTTACTAGCAAAACAACACTGTGGGTCCCTGAGTGATCCCGGTACCCTCTGTGTGGCTGAGGCAAGGTGAGTACAAACCAGAGTTCTTTCTCCTTGTCCTGCCTCATCTTCTCTCACAAACACTAGAGCCTTGGCAAGGCATCTTAGCACCAGCAGCCCCCAGTAGGCCATGAATTTCTTCCCAAGGCCCTCCCATTACCTCCTGCCTTGGCCTTGGGAACTAACTTCCAGGTTTCCAGTCCATCCCACACATGGATGGGCTGGAAACCAATTTAGGGTATGTCACTCCATCTTCCTAGAACACGTTTCTGTTTCCCTGAACATTCCTGATGCTCCACCAACCCCGGCCAGCAGTGTCATTTCTTCCTCTTCTGCCCAGAACTTTTGAAAAGTGACTTACCTTCTCCCAAGCCTCTTTATCTTTGTCCAGCTCTGGGATGAGGCTAGGGTCTATATTTTACTCCAGCTTTGTCTTTTTTTTTTTTTTTTTTTTGGGGGGGGGGTCCAGTTGTGGGGCCTGAAGTCTGGACCTGGGCGCTGTCCCTCAACTCTTCAGCTCAAGGCTAGCGCTCTACCACTTGAGCCACAGCGCCACTTCTGGCTTTTTTCTTTTTGCTTATGTGGTGCTGAGGAATCGAACCCAGGGCCTCAGGCATGCAAGGCAAGCGCTCTACCACTGAGCCATCTTCCCAGCCCCAGCTTTGTCTTTTTGAACTTGAAGTGCTGCACCTGGCTCCCAGGAGCCCTCAGAAAATGCATGCCGCAGTGCGTCCGCCTGAGTGACAACCTCACCTGCAGCGTGCCTGCACGAGCACGTGCATGCACATGCACACACACACACACACATACCTCTGTGCCTCACTCCCAGACTGTTCCAGCAGCGACTCAAAGGAGGAAAAGGCAAACTTGAGATACAATCAGCTTCTTTTTTGTACTTAATGCTGAAGAAAACCACTGAGATAGTTCCCCAAAGTCTTCTAATACAGATGCCCCAAACTGGCCGGCTCCTGTGTAGCTGCAGTGATAGTTCATGACACAGGGAGCGCTGTTTAGGCCACATGACTGGAAAGGGGAAGCATTGCTCAGAAGGGCTGGCTAAGACAATCTGCCAAGCTGGATGCCCTAATCCTAGCTACTGAGATCTGAGGATCTCAGTTTGAGGCCAGCCCGGGAAGGAAAGTCCATGAGACTCTTAGCTCCCATTAACCAACAAAAAACTGGAAGTGGTGCCGTGGCTCAAGTGGTAGAGCACTCACCTTGAGCTGAAGAGCTGAGGGACAGCGTCTAGGCCCAGATTTCAAGCCCCACAACTGACAAAAAAAAAAAATCTGACAAACCAGGCGCTAGTGGCTCATGCCTGTAGTCCTAGCTACTTGAGAGGCTGAGATATGAGGACTGCAGTTCAAAGCCAGCCCAGGCAGCAAAGTCTGAAAGTCCATAAGACTCTACCTTCAATTAATTAACAGAAAACCAGAAGTGGCGCTGTTGCTCAAGTGAGTGCTAGCTTTGAGTGAAAGAGCACAGGGACAGCGCTCAGGCCCAAGTTCAAGCCCCACAACCAACCAAAGGAAAAAAAAAAAAAAGCTGCTTTTGTCCCCAGGCAGCTGAGACTTCAGGCTGGATGCGCCTGAGATCGCCGCCCAGAGCAGCCTGCCCACCGCGGCGCTCATAGCGTGGCTGCCACTGTCACAGCAATGCGCCTCTTTTTAGTCTTCAGGTGAAATGCTGAGCCCTTCCTTCTCCGGGAGAATCAGCTTTCCTTGCACATAGACATGAAGCCTCAGGTGAATCTATGGGTTGGAGTGTATTAGTTTTATTATTTGATGAGACTATGGAAAGAGCATGGTAGTGGCAGGTGTAATGTATAGTGGTGAGAGAGGTCCCCAGTTCTAAAAAAACAAAGCCTAAGTGCTTCTCAGTATTAAACCCATAGCAACTCAAAATGGATGTGAGCAGGGAAGTGCAGAGTCACTTTAAAGAGATAGCAGCGCTGTTGGCCGGCCAGCCCTGCCTGAAGCCTAAGTCCACACACCAGAAAGACTGCCTGTGGGCCAGAGGCCAGCCCGCAGATCCCGGGCAGAGGCTGGTTTGGCAGCAGCCATGCAGGTCCTTCAAGGCCCATCTCGGTCCTGGACAAACTGGCACTGTGGAGATGGCAGAGTTCCAACCCCTGCCACCCATCGGTGGTCTGTGCCAGCCAGGCTCACTCAGCTCTTCCAGCTCCCTCTGCAGCTAGGGCTGGCTTGGTGCTCCCTGCAAACAACAGGTGGCATTCCAGCTCCAGTCTGCAGGACAGTGCCCAGTAGGGGCCGGCACGACCCCGCCCAAGCCCCTGCCCAGGACAGTTGCTCTCCCAGGGCTTTGCTGGGGAGAACCTTTGATTCTTTCTAGCGCCTGCTATGTGCATGCAGTCTGTGGCGTGGCTCTGGCTCCTGTGAAAGGGATGGCCCATACCTATAATTCTACCTAATCTGGAGGCAATGATTGGGAAGATCAAGCTTTGAGGCCAGCCCAGGCACCTCCCCACCAAAAAAAAATTAGGGAGACCTACTATTTCAGTAAGTCAGGCATAGTGGCATGCCTATGAAAGAGGTATAAATAGGATTACATCACGACCAGTCTGGACAAAGCAACACCCAACTCAAAAGTTAAAGCCAGGGGCTGGGAAGGTGGCTTAGTGGTAGAGCGCTTGCCTTGCATGCCTGAGGCCCTGGGTTCGATTCCTCAGTACCACATATGCAAAAAGAAAAAAGCCGGAAGTGGCGCTGTGGCTCAAGTGGTAGAGCACTAGCCTTGAGCTGAAGAGCTGAGGGACAGCACCCAGGCCCAGAGTTCATGCCCCACGACTGGACCCAAAAAAAAAGTTAAAGCCAGGCGCTGGTGGCTCATGCCTGTCATCCTAGCTACTCAGGAGGTTGAGATCTGAGGATCTCGGTTCAAAGCCAGCCCAGGGCAGGAAAGTCTGTGAGACTCTTATCTCCAATAAATCACCAGAAAACTGGGAGTGGCACTGTAGCTCAAGTGGTAGAGCACTAGCCTTGAGCTGAAGAGCTGATAGACATGCCCAGGCCTAGAGTTCAAATCCCACAACCGACAAAAAAAATTTTTTAAAAGGCTGAGGGCTTTCTCAGGTGGCAGAATACCTGCTTAACAAACACGAGGCCCTCAATTCAAAGCCCAATACCACCGAAAAGGAAAAGGATGATGACAGGATCGTGGGCTGGTTAGGGAATTAAGGACAGCTCTGTAGAACTGGTTACAGGGTGGATGGTACCGCGGTCACCAGGACTAGCATGACCACGTCTCCTCCAGGTAAGGTCCTTATCCCCAGCCTCCAAGCGCCAGCTACTTCAGCCATTTCCATTGCCAGCCCCACTTCCATCCTCTCCACAGCCAGGGAAGGGAGACGTGGGGGGAGGGGCAGCAGGAGCCCAGATGGTGAGGACTTGGGAGGGTGATGGGGGTGAGGCCCCCCATGCATACAAGACCAGACTGCCATGTCTGGACCTGGGGTCCCCCCCCGCATCCCCCGCCATGTTGAACCAGGCCTTTCCCTCAGCCACTGTAAAGCGGGGTAATAACATTTGTGACTCCATCGCGATGCAGAATGATCAGTTGTGCCCCAGCACCTCTGTACCACCTGGCACGCATCTCCCTCTCAACCTGCAGTGCCAACTGCCCGTTTTACTCCAGAAAACTTAAGGCCAAAAGTCTACAGGATGGAAAAAGATAACCCACTTACCCAGTCCATCACACATGGAAGAGTTTCCAGGCAGGGAAGGGGACAGAAAGATAGAGTATTATGAGACAGTCGCCATCTTCAACCCGACTCCAAAATACTGGAGGCTCCGGCACCCTAGTCTGCCAAGTAAAGGCAGCAAAGTTCTTATGTGTGTGTTTGCATATGCTGCTACTAGGACTTGAACTCTGGGCCTAGGTGCTGTCCCTTACCTTTTTTTTTTTTTTTGCTCAAGGCTAATGGTGCTCCTATCATGTGAGCCACAGCTTTGCTTCCAGATTTTCTTGCTAAGACTGGCTTTAGGAGCTGGGAATGCGGCTTAGTGGTGGAGTGCTTGCCTCTCACACATTAATCCCTGGGTTCGATTCCTCAGTACCACATAAACAGAAAAAAACAGAACTAGACAGTGGTGCTTTGGCTCAAAGTAGAGCGCTGGCCTTGAACAAAAAGCTCAGGGGCTGGGAAGGTAGCTCAGCGGTAGAGTACATGCCTTGCAAGCGTGAGGCCCTGGGTTCGATTCCTCAGCACCACATAAACAGAAAAAGCCAGAAGTGGCGCTGTGGCTCCAGCGCTAGAGCGCTAGCCTTGAGCTGAAGAGCTGAGGGACAGCGCCCAGACCCAGAGTTTAGGCCCCTCGACCGGCAAAAAAAAAAAAAAAAAAGCTCAGGGACAGCGCTTAGGCCCTGAGTTCAAGCCCCATGACTGACCAAAAAAGGAAAAAGAAAAAAACCAGAACTGGCATTGTGGCTTAACTGTTAGAGTGCTAACTTTAAACAAAAAGAAGCCCAGGGACAGTGCCCAGGCCTTGAATTCAAGTCCCAGGACCGGGTATGTGGGGGTAGAGGGGGGGAGACTGGCTTTAGACTACAATCTTCAGATCTCAACCTCCTGAATAGCTGGGATTACAGGCTCGCGCCTGCCCAGGAACAGGAGAGAGGCACAACACAAAGTAGAACAAGTTAGTTGTTCACCCCCTCGCCCCCCAGCCCTGCCCGCCCATCACCTACTCTGGGATGAATGATTCCAGGTTACTGAATTTTACCTGCTTATTCAACGGGACCTGGAGCATGAAGAAAGCTGAAGTCAAAAACCTGACCTGGTAGGTAAAGGTGCAGAGAAGGATAACAGACATTTGGGGCTGAGCAGTGACAAAGCAAGCAGAATGTAGGCACTCCCCTGATTCTACGTGCTTGGAAAGGCCAGTCACTTCACATGCATATTAATAGCGCAGATTACCAAAGATGCCAGTTTATAAACTGAGGATGACTTAGATCACAAGTCCTGGCCCTCTCTGCCACACAGCCTGGGGGTTTTCTTCTTGCCAAGGATTCAGTGATTCAGCTGTCAGCTTGCCTGCCTGCATTCCTTCTTTGTGTGTGTGTGTGTGTGGTGCATGCATGCACCAGGACCCCTCAACTTGACTTTTTTTTTTTTTCACTGAAGGCTGATACTCTACTATTTGAGCCACAGCTTCCCTTCTGGCTTTTTGCTGGTTAATTGGGGTTAGGTGTCTCTTAGATTTGTCTGCCCAAGTTTTGACTTTCAAGGACTACCTCAGATCTCAGCCTCCTGGGCAGCTAGGATTACAGGTGTGAGCAGGGGGGCCTGTCAGCTGTCAGATCCAGTACTCACCCAGCCCTCTCGGTCACTCTCCTGGTACACACAGCAGGCTTATCCCTCCAAGCATAGGGAGGTGTGCCTGGCCCTCCCCTCCCTCAGAACCCACTTTCTGTTTCTTAGTCAGGGCCTCACTATGCAGTGAAGACTGGCCTGGAACTTGTGATCCTGTTTTTACCTCGTGAGTGCTGGCACTACAGGGACATGCTATCACCTTTGGCTTTCAGCCTCCACATTCTATCCTCTCTTCCAGCAAGGGCTGGCCTCTGCTCTCCTCCCCTGCCCGGCCTCCCTGCCCCAGCCTCACCCTTCTCCCAGACATGTCCTGCACAGCCTCCAAGTCACTTTTTATTTTCCCCCACAGGGGTTGGAGATTTTGTCTGTTTGATATTTTTAACAACACAATTTACAGTTCTAATAATTTAATCTAACATTAGGTTATTTTTTTTCTTAAGCACACTTGGAGAATTTATTATTATTTTTCTGTCAGTTATGGTGTTTGAAAACAGGGCCTGGGTGCTATCCCTGAGCTTTTGTGCTCAAGGCTAGTAGTGCTCTACCACTTTGAGCCATACCTGCACTTCTGGTTTTCTGGTGGTTAATTGGAGATAAGAGTCTCATAGACTTTCTTGCCTGGGCTGGCTCCAAACCAAGAGCCTCAGATCTCATCCTCCTGAGTGGGTAGGATTACAGGTGTAAGCTACCAGCTCCTGGCTGGTAAGAGGATTTTGAGTTTTACACCACTGTTTGGTCTGCATAGTGAATCAAAGCCAGACTGGACTACAAAGCAAGTTCAAGACTAGACAAACCTATATAGCCAGACACTGTTCCAAAAACAACCCTGCTCCCAAATCAAAGTAAGTTGAATTTCACTTAAGTGCTAGTTGCTCACGCTATACAGGAGACCTAGAGGATCATGCCCAGGCAGAAAAGGCTGTGAGATTCCATCTTCAGTTAACCAGACCGAAGGCATAGTTCAAATGGTACAGTGCCAGTCCTGAGAACTTGAGTCATTGGGTACCAACACACACACACACACACACACACACACACACACACACACACACACCCTAACAAACTCTCCAACCATAGCTGAGGGCATGGCTCAGAATTTTGGCATAGCAAGTGCAAGGACCTATGTTCAACCACTAGTACACACACCTACCAAAAAAAGGGGGGGGGGGCTAGGAAGATGGCTCAATGGTAGAGTGCTTGCCTTGCATGCATGAGGCCCTGGGTTCGATTCCTCAGCACCACATAAGCAGAAAAAGCCAGAAGTGGCGCTGTGGCTTAAGTGGCAGAACACTAGCCTTGAGCTGAAGAGCTGAGGGTCAGCATCCAGGCCCAGAGTTCAGGCCCCACGACCAACAAAAAAAAGAAAAAAAGATGGGAAATAGTAGAAAATTGTTCTCAGATGATACAGTTGCATCTAGAAAACACCAAGAGGGCTGGGAATGTGGCTTAGTGGTAGAACGCTTGCCTAGATGCATGAAGCTCAGGTTCGATTCCTTAGTACCACATACAAAGAAAAAGCCAGAAGAGGCACTGTGGCTGAAGTAGTAGAGTGCTCAACTTGAACAAAAGCAGCTCAGGACAGTGCCCAGGCCCAGAGTTCAAGCCCCAGAACTGGCAAAACAAACACAGGACCAAGTCTACTGACATTCATTTGATCATTCATCTGAGAACTGGGGATGGGCTGGGCCTGCCTCCACAGCACAGTGCTGGTGTAGAACACAGGGACTGAGCTGCAGTGAGTTCTCGGCCAGCCTTGGCTACAAATCGACTCACCCCAACTGCTTTTAATCATGAGCAAGGCAGAACAGATCCCTAGCCTTTGTCTTGGATTCCTGAGAATATAGTTTTTTTGTGCACTGTCCCCCAGCTTTACTGCTCAAGGTTGATGTCTACCACGTGAGCCACAGCCCCACTTCCTCCTCCCCAGTGATGGACTGGCGATAAGTCTCAGGATTTTTCTGCCCTGGGCTGGCTTCAATCCTCAGATCTCAGCCTCCAGGAGCTAAAATTACAGGCCTGGGCCACTCCTGGTGCCCGGCCTGAAAGCACAAGCACCCCTGAGCTACGTCTCCAGTCGGGGAACAGGGTCAGCTGGAGAGACCCCCCGGGCTCCAAGGCTGCTCCTGCTTGGGGGTCTTCCTGGGAGCAGCACCCAGCGTCCCTTTCCAAGTCCACGGACGTCCCCCGGGCCACAATGACCCAGATCCAGGAGAGCCGGGGACGGCGCCGGGGAGGATGAGGGAAAGGAGCGCCGCCCGTCCCCGGGCGCCGCGGCCGTGCGCACGGGCGAGCAAGGCGGCCGGGCATTCCCAGGCCCCGGGCGGGGAGCGGCCGTTCTCCCCCGCGGGCCTTCCGGGGGCCTCGGGCGGGCCAGGACGGCTCGCCCGCCAGAGGGCGGCGAGGCCCGCGTCTCCAGGAGCCGGTGAAGCTCCGGCACGCTGCTCAGATCCTGGGGGACCCTGCCCCCTCCCCAGGTCCAAGCGCGGAGAGGGACGCGGGTGGGGAAATGAACCCCGCGGAAGAGCCAGCCGCACGGGCGGGTGCGGGGCGCTTCTCCCCGGGAGCGACCCCGTCCCCGCTCGCTAACAATGGTGCCCACAGCGGCTGCGACACGGACGAGGGCCCGGCCGCGCGCCCCGTCCACGCCGCACCCCGGCACGCGAGCAGCGCGGGCTCCCCGGCCCCGCACGCCGAGCCCGCAGGACGCGCGGCGGCGCAGGGGTCGTCGCCACGGACTCGCGCACGGCCGGGGCCGCAGAGGGAGGGGCGGGGCTTGGGGCGGGGCGGGGCCGAGACCAGCCTGGAAACTGCTGGAAGGATGGATCGCAGCACCGCCGCTCCGTCCGCCGCAAGCCCGCAAAAAGTCCCCGCCAGCCCGGGCGGCGCCCCTCCCCCGCCCCCGGCTGGGGCCGTGTGCGCCCCGGGAGCCGGGCTGGGGCCGGATGGGGGTGTGCGCGGCAGGCCTCGGGAAGCGGGTCGGGGAGCGGCAGTGGCGGTGCCCCCCAGGGCCGGCTCTGACTGCGCTCGACTCGGGGGGAACAATAGGGCCTCGCCGTCGCCCACCCCGCACACCACACAGCACTCCTGGTCCCGGTTTGACGAGGTCACGTCCTGACGTGACTGACGGGGCTGCGAACTGGAGGGAGGCTTCCGTCCCGGAGGCCGCGGCGGCCCCGGCCTCCCTCCCCTGCATCTCTCACCCCCCCTCGCTCGCTGCTCCCCGCTTCTCCGGCCTCCCCTCCCCCGCCCGCTCCCCACGATGACGTCACGGCGGGCGGCGGCGGCAGGTGCGGCGCGGACGCGCACGCTCCTTCAGGCGGAGGGATCCGGGGCGGGGCCCGCGGTGGGTGCTCCGCCTTATATAGGCCGGTCGGAGGGCGCCGGCCGCTCTCTCGAGTCAGCCCCGCGCAGCGCTCCCCGCGTGCGAGTCCCACGCCGTCCGGGCCCACCTCGCCGTCCAGCACCGCAGCTCTTTTTCCTGCACGGTAAAGCCGCGGCCTCCCTCCTCGGCGTCCCCCTCGGGCCCGCTTCGCGGGCTGCTTCCTTCCGCCCGGCCCTTTGCAGGCCAGGCTGCCCGGGCCGGGCCGGCGTGCGGGGCGACGCGCCTGGCGCAGGTCGGGGTGGCGGTGGGGGCGCCGGCTCGGGGGGTTGCGGGCAGCTCTTGCAGAAGCCCGCCCGCACAGCGCTCGCCTCCGGGGGCTGAGCGGCGGCCCGACGGGCGGGGTGCGGGGCCCCGGGCGGGGGGGGCGCCCGCACGTGGCGGCCCCGTCGGCGTGGGGCCGTGTTGGCCCCCCACTTCCGGACGCGCCTGCGGGAGGCCGGCGCGGCCTCGGGGCGCCCAGGCCGCAGTGACTCAGCGCGCCCGGACCCGCGTGTCTGCTCCCCGCTTTGTTTCCGTGGGGCTCGCGGCGTGGGGAGGCACGCTTCCGGCCGGCTATGCTTCCAGATCTTTCCTGCAGAGGCTGGGGGGCGGGGCTGGGGAGGGCAGGGCTGGGAAGATTCGTGGGTCTCTCCCCCGCCCCTCCCTGATAGCCGAGATTGTTCTGGAAGCTTCTGGAGCCTGGCGCCCCGCCCCAATGCCCGGATGCTAGGGCGATAGGAAGGTGCACAGTGGCGCCCCCTCCTCGCGTGGGCCCTGCCGACAACCTCGGCCACCATCTTTGCGGTGTTCGGTCTTTAACTAGTCCGCCTAGTGTGGGGTCCCGGTGAGGCCTTTGCCCGGCGCCCCTTTGTCCTGATGTGGTTGAGCCTTAGTGGCGTGTGACCGAGTCGGGTTACCTTGCCTGGCTGGAGGCAACTGCACAGTCCAATCCGTTCAGCAGACCAGAGGCCTTGCAGGGGGTCATTAAACTTGGTCCTGCCCCAAATTAAAGAAGAGATTGTGGCTGCTGACTCCGACCAGCCCCTGAGCGAGTGACCTGGTGATCTGACCGGAATAGGTAGAGTAGGGCCGGCATTGCCGAATTTCAAGCAGACCAATCCATGCTGAGAACCTTGGCCTCAGATCTCACGCTGTTCTAAGTGTGGCTTTGCATTTAGTGGAGAAATGTTACATTTCCACTCCAAATGAGTTCCTGTACGGTTACAAAAAAGTCACTTCTCAGTCGAGGGAATGGAAGATACAGTACCTACCTCAAGACTTGGGTGTGAAAGGGTTTGAAACTCAGGTGGACTTGAGGGAGGTTTAGTGATTGATAGGATCATCAAGTTCTTTAGTAATGGTGGTTACTCTTATTTCTAGATGCCTGAGGAAGTGCACCATGGAGAGGAGGAGGTGGAGACTTTTGCCTTTCAGGCAGAAATTGCCCAGCTTATGTCTCTCATCATCAATACCTTTTATTCCAACAAGGAGATTTTCCTTCGAGAGTTGATTTCCAATGCTTCTGATGTGAGTATTGCAGTGTGGTTTCTAACTACAAGAGGCAAGGGTAGTGTAATATTTGAGGACTATTTCTGAAGAGGAATAAACCATCACTAGTCAAAAGAATTTGCCCTTAATTATTTGAAAGGCAAGGTGTCCTGGATCACAGGGAAAACTAATGTAAACTTGTAAACTGACATTTAAATATTAAAGGCCAGTAAATTTGAGGGTATCTATACACAAAGCCCTGTTTATCAAATTTCAGGAAATAGAACTGTGGGAGGGATCTTTCTGGTGGGGGCATGAAAGTTGGAGTAAGGGTAAACAAATGGCAGTCCTGGTGTTCATTATGTGGAAAATCGACTATGCTAAGGTCAGGGGCCTTAATTGGAACCTAGGGGAAAGCGAAGGAATGGGTGATAGTGTCCCAAAACAGGTTATACTTAATAACCTATTATATGAATTGCTAATTCCACTGTATAATACTTTTGTTTTTGCTAGTCCTGAGGCTTGAACTCAGGGCCTAGGCACTGTCCCTGAGCTTCGTTTGCTCAAGACTAGCACTCTTACCATTTGAGCCACAGCACCACTTCTAGCTTTTACTTGTGTGGTGCTGAGGAATCTAATCCGGGGCTTCACGAGTGCTAGGAAAGCACTTTGTATAATTTTCTAAAAAATGCAAGGATAGCAAATGAGATTTTTTTTTTGTCAGTCGTGGGGCTTGAACTCTGGGCCTGGGCACTGTCCCTGTGCTCTTCAGCTCAAGGCTAGCACTCTACCACTTGAGCCACAGCACCACTTCCAGCTTTTTTCTTGATTTTTCTTTAAATATAAAAAAGACATGGACTTTACAACGTGGGGGAGGGTTTGGGGGGGAGGAATGGTAGGGGAAAAACAAAGGGGCTAACAGTGCTTGGTAGGAACTGTAACCTCTGTACAGTATCTTCATGATAAAAATATTAAAAAATGGAATCAAATGACTTGTATTTGCAGGCCTTGGACAAGATTCGCTATGAGAGTCTGACAGACCCTTCCAAATTGGACAGCGGCAAAGAGCTGAAAATTGACATCATCCCAAACCCTCAGGAACGGACCCTGACTCTGGTGGACACAGGCATTGGCATGACCAAGGCTGACCTCATAAATAACTTGGGAACCATTGCCAAGTCTGGCACTAAGGCATTTATGGAGGCTCTTCAGGTATGGCATGTCTCATGTTCACATCACCACTTAGCACTGTTGCTGCCTGTTAACTTTCTCTAAACTTGTTTGGATTGAAATCTTTTATAGGCTGGTGCAGACATCTCCATGATTGGGCAGTTTGGTGTTGGATTTTATTCTGCTTATCTGGTGGCAGAGAAAGTAGTGGTGATCACAAAGCACAATGATGATGAGCAGTATGCTTGGGAGTCCTCTGCTGGGGGCTCCTTCACTGTCCGAGCAGACCATGGTGAGTAGGCTGTCCCCATTGAGTGGGCAGCTTGGGGTGGATTCTCTTTTTTTTTTCATGGGGCCTGAACTCTAGGCCTGGGTGCTGTCCCTTAGCTTGAGGCTAGCACTCTACCTTTTGAGTCACAGTACCACTTTTGGCTTTATCTGCTTATGTGGTGCTGAGGAATCTAACCCAGGGCCACATGTATGGAGGCAAGCACTCCAACACTGAGCCACCTTACTAGCCCCTGGGGTGGGTTCTCTAGGTAAGCAAATGCCACTCTTTCTGTGTGCCCTCCTGTGCTGATACAGGGCCTTGGAATCAGGCCCAGGGTGCTGCAGCATTAGTTTTTTACCTGGAGGCTGGTGGTTGACAATTTGAGCCATACTTGTGCTTATTTATTGCTGGTTAGTATTTGTAAAGCAGTTTATTTTCACTATAGTCAATGTTCAACATGACATCTTCCAAACTTAAAGTCAATTCTTTCCTAGGTGAGCCCATTGGCCGGGGTACCAAAGTGATCCTCCACCTCAAAGAAGATCAGACAGAGTATTTGGAAGAGAGGCGGGTCAAGGAAGTCGTGAAGAAGCACTCTCAGTTCATAGGCTATCCCATCACCCTCTATGTAAGTGTGGGCTGGAACCTGTGTCTGCTGTTTTGGAAGCTCATGTCCTCTGACTTGGCTTTCCTGGTGTTGCATTCTCCAAAATTTTAACTGTTAAATCTGGCATTTTAGTTGGAGAAGGAACGAGAGAAGGAAATCAGTGATGATGAGGCAGAGGAAGAGAAAGGTGAGAAAGAAGAAGAAAAGGATGATGAGGAAAAGCCTAAGATTGAAGATGTGGGATCAGATGAGGAAGATGACAGTGGTAAGGAGAAGAAAAAGAAGACTAAGAAGATTAAGGAAAAGTACATTGATCACGAAGAACTGAACAAGACCAAGCCTATTTGGACCAGAAATCCTGATGACATCACCCAGGAGGAATATGGAGAATTCTATAAGAGCCTTACCAATGACTGGGAAGATCATTTGGCAGTCAAGGTGAGGTTTATTCTCATTTTCCTTGTGTGGACTAAACGAGAGCAGGTGCAAACTATTGACAGGGAATGTGGCACAGAAGTGGCCTAATTGATTGTAGCTAGGAACAGAGAAAGCAGTTGGCCAGAATGGAGAAACAGACCATTGGTTCTGATGTACCCCACAGGCTTAATGTTCTGCACGGATTGTGTATAACCAGTACCATTGTAGACTTATTTGGTGTTGGCTCAGAGGAAGTTTCTCAGTGATCCTTGGGATACCGTTTAGTTTTATTTAAATGCTTTAGTGTATGTGACTAAGAAGTGTGTTCAAATTAGCTCATAATTTTGGGTTATTTCAGCACTTTTCTGTAGAAGGTCAATTGGAGTTCAGAGCATTGCTCTTCATCCCCCGCCGGGCTCCTTTTGACCTCTTCGAGAACAAGAAAAAGAAGAACAACATCAAACTCTATGTCCGTCGTGTGTTCATCATGGATAGCTGTGATGAGTTAATACCTGAATATCTCAGTGAGTATCTCTGAGGCTGTTGCCTAGGAGTGAGTGTCTTTGGTTGGTTATAGATCTCCAGTTTATTGCAGTGGTCCTTTGCAGCACGCTAGGTAGCAGAGGTTTGTGGGAAGAGTAGAACTTTTTCTGCTTTGTGGGCAGTCAGGTCTGGTCCAGCTGTGCTGAACTTTTATGTCTGATTGCAGACTTTATCCGTGGCGTGGTTGACTCTGAGGACCTACCCCTGAACATCTCTCGGGAAATGCTCCAGCAGAGCAAAATCTTGAAAGTCATCCGTAAAAATATTGTGAAGAAATGCCTTGAACTCTTTTCTGAGCTGGCAGAAGACAAAGAGAACTATAAGAAATTCTATGAGGCATTCTCAAAGAACCTAAAGGTGAGACTGATGTTTAATTCTGCTGATACCACACTTAGCAAGTAGGGTGCTTCCCCATTCAGAGTACCAGGTTCCAGTTGGATTATTTATTCTCTCCTATTCCAAAAGCTTGGCATCCATGAGGACTCTACTAACCGGCGGCGCCTTTCTGAACTGCTGCACTATCACACTTCCCAGTCTGGAGATGAGATGACTTCTCTGTCAGAATATGTCTCTCGCATGAAGGAGACACAGAAGTCCATCTACTACATCACTGGTGCGTTGGACCCGGGTCTTGATCCAAAGGGGTTCTGTGGGTAAGGACAGGTAGAGGGACATATCCCTGCTTCCTGGGAACTGGCACTAGGAAGGTTACATTTAATAATTCAACTTGCAGGTGAGAGCAAAGAGCAGGTTGCCAACTCTGCCTTTGTGGAGCGAGTGCGTAAGCGGGGCTTTGAGGTAGTGTACATGACGGAGCCCATTGATGAGTACTGCGTGCAGCAACTCAAGGAGTTTGACGGGAAGAGCCTGGTCTCTGTGACCAAGGAGGGTCTGGAGCTGCCAGAGGATGAAGAGGAGAAAAAGAAAATGGAGGAGAGCAAAGCCAAGTTTGAGAACCTTTGCAAGCTCATGAAAGAGATCTTGGATAAAAAGGTTGAGAAGGTGAGCCATTTAGGGACGAAGTTATACTACTTGTAACCACCTGCACCTGTGGGTCAGACTTCTGCTAGTGGAGATCCCAGCGAGTTTACTGTTAAATCATTTTATGTCTTGCTTGGTTTCTTAGTCACATTTGAGGATCATTGCTAGAGTAGGAACTTTTTTGTGCCAGTATTGGGCCTTGAACATGGCCTAGATCCTGACTGTCTTTTAAGCTTTTTTTGCTCAAGGCTAGTGTGCTCTACCTTTTTTTTGGGGGGGGGGGGGGTCCGGTAGTGGGGCCTGAACTCTGGGCCTGGGCGCTTTCCTTCAGCTCAAGGCTAGCATTCTACAACTTGAGCCACAGCGCCACTTCCAGCTTTTTGCTTACGTAGTGCTGAGGAATCGAACCCAGGGTCTCAAGCATGCAGGGCAAATGCTCTTCTGCTGAGCCACCTTCCCAGCCCCAATCTCATACATTTTCTTTGCTGCCTGGGCCTCATAGCATCAAAGATCCTCAGGTCCTAGCCTCCTGAGTAGCTAGGATTACAGGTATAACTCATAGATCTTGTCAATACTGTTTATTTCTCCTTAACTATGTCGTGAGATTTTATATGTCAGTCCTGGGGCTTGAATTCAGGGACTGGATGCTGTTCTTGGCTGGGCTTTGCCCTTGGCTTGTCTCAACTAGCCTAGAGTAGCCATGAGCCTCCTGACTACAGATGCTGCCACCCTACCCTGCTGAACTCTTTTAACTGTCCACAGGTGACAATCTCAAATAGGCTTGTGTCTTCCCCCTGCTGCATTGTGACCAGCACATATGGCTGGACAGCCAACATGGAAAGGATCATGAAGGCCCAGGCGCTTCGAGACAACTCCACCATGGGCTACATGATGGCCAAAAAGCATCTGGAGATGAACCCCGACCACCCCATTGTGGAGACGCTGCGACAGAAGGCGGAAGCAGACAAAAATGACAAGGCTGTCAAGGACCTGGTCGTGCTGCTGTTTGAAACTGCGCTGCTTTCTTCTGGCTTTTCCCTGGAAGACCCCCAGACCCACTCCAACCGCATCTACCGCATGATCAAACTTGGCCTGGGTAAGCTGGAGTCTAGTGAGCTTATGGCTAGTTGTGGGACTGGTCTCAAGTTCTAACCTGTTTTTCTTGTGAGACTTACTTTTTTTTCTTTTAATTTTAGGCATTGATGAGGATGAAGTGGCAGCAGAGGAGCCCAGTGCTGCTGTTCCTGATGAGATTCCCCCACTGGAGGGCGATGAGGATGCCTCTCGCATGGAAGAAGTAGATTAGAAACTCCCACTGGGAAGGAAGCCTGCGCCCTCCTCTGTATAGTGTCCCCACGCAGCCTAAACTGGCCCTGTCCCACCCCCCCTCCCTCTGCTGATGATTATCTTCTCTCCTGTCCCAAGTCCCAGGCAGGAAACAAGGGATTCAAGCCCTAACCCCCTCCCTCCCTCTGCCAGCAGGGTTGGGTGTTGTGTATTGTGTTTTTTTTTTTGTGTTATGAGATTAAAAGTATGCAAAATAAAAGACGGAGTTTTATACAACTCTCTCCCTTGTAAAGTGGATATTGCTGCTTTTTTGCTACAGCAAGCCCACGTGGTGTTCTCAAACCAGTCCCTTAAACTAGGCCAAAACACCAGACCACTTCCATTGCAGCTCTTTTAATAAAGTTAAAAGAAGTAACATTTCCCAAATACTAAAACCTGCAAGTGGCTCCTGGGGCAGAGCCCAGGACCCCGACAGTGCTAGGGGCAGGACTGCCCAGCACCATCCCCACTGTCCTGGGGAAGCTTGAGGCTTCTCTTCCCTGGAGTAAACAGGAGGGGACGAGGACAGGGAACTTGGGGTCAGAACCCCTTAAGTACCTTGGGCCAACAAATGGCATCCCCTCCACCTCAACTCCACCCTGGGACTACTGGCAAATGGATGGGGTCTTAAGGCAAAAGAAAGGCTGCCTCCTCACCCCACAGCTTTTCCAAACAGCTGGTCTGATACTGAGAAGATACTGCCAGAGGCAGAGAACACTGGTGTGGTGAGGTCCTTTCGCTTGCCTCAGGCACTGTCCCCTTAGACTTGTACAGGAGGTTCAGTGGGGACAGCCTTCTTCCCCCGCTGTTTTAGCCGTCCCCGGGCATAGACTCTGAGTAGGAGGGCAGCAAAGACCACAGCCACCCCAAGTCCCCCTACCACGGTGATGGTGTGCCCATAGAGCAGGCAGGAGAGCAGGATGGCAATGGCCTGGCGGAGGGTCATGATGATGGTGAAGACAGCAGCCCCAAACTGCCCAATGGTGTAGAAGATGAAGATCTGGCCACACGCAGAGCAGACTGAGAGCAGAAGGGCGTGCGCAGCAAACTCGCTGTGCCGCCCCATGAAGCGGGTCCCCTCTAGCAGGGCGCCCTGCTGCAGCAGGGAGACAACTGTGAAGAGGCAGGAGAAGAAATTGACACCAAACATCATCTGCACTGAGGACATCTTATAGGCGAAGAGGGCATCCTGCCAGTTTGAGGTGAAGCTGTCAAAGGCAATGTAGCCGGCCAGTAAGATGAGGCCTGAGAGTGTAGTGGCCCGGGAGCTGCGGGGCTCTGGTCCACTGGACAGCAGGAACATGCTGACCCCAATGGAGATGAGGCCAGCTGTCAGGTACTCCCAATGCTCGTAGCTGCGCCGAGACACCAGCTTTCCCATCAGCATGACGGGAATCACCTTGGAGGCCTTGGCCAGCACCTGCGTGGGGAAGCTAATGAACTTGAGAGCTTCGTACTGGCACCAGCTGCTAAGCACATTGGTCAAGCTGGCAAAGGAGTACCGGTACATGGGTGCCCCGTGGCGGGGCTGCTTGCAGAGGACACAGTAGAGGCCAGCCACAACCAACGCCAGCACGCGGTTCATTAGCACCAGGAACTGCGAGTCTGTGAAGCGTTCACCTGGTGATGTGGCGGTGGCCCCATAGCTGCGGGTCATGACTCTTTCCTGCAACACGCCCCAAGTCAGGTAGGACACCTGGGTGAGGGAGGGTGGAGACAGTAAACAAGAGGAGGAAAAGCTCTCAACTGCTTCCCTCGCCCATTCTGGAAAATTCTAAGTGATTTCATGGACAGTGTGTGTATGTGATCTGGTTGCTCTGTAGCTGCTTCCTCTTCCTCCCAAGGCCAGATTCACTTGTAAGGAATCAAGTGTGTGAAAAAACAGTAACCCGGCTTTAGGGCTGCCCAGACCCCGACTGTCCCTGTAGTTGGCATGTTCCAGCTGGCTCCATTCCAAGCGTTTTCCTATCAGGGAGGGGTGGACTCCTAAACTGAACACAGTATGAGCTGAACCTGTGTGAAATGCCCCACCCCACCCTTGCACCTCACCTGCAGTACTGAATTCACTCCCCAAACTTTAACGAGTTACGACGTCTATGATAGGGCAGTGCAGAGGAAAGTGTAACAGCAAAGCAGAAATTATCAGAAAGTGAGTAAGACGGGTGCTCTTCTGCACTCAATGTGAAGCAACAGTGTACCCTAACTTTCAAGACCAATGCTAGGGGAGGGAAGAGGCAGAGGGCTGTGTAGAAAACACACCAGCAAACCTTTGGGATGAACAGGTTGAAAACTTTTGAGTCCCTGCCCATGGGTACCCAACCCAGGAAGAGAAGTGGAGTCAGCCTACCTACCTGGAGCCCTGAGGCACAGAAGACCAGCTTCAGGGCCTGCCAAGAGGGGGTGGTCTCTACTGTCTCTGTCCGGGGAGCCAGGGGAGCCTCATCAGAGGCCTTGGGCTCATTGCCAAACACACAGGCTTTCACCAGAGGGAAGCAGAGACCTCTGCCTAAGGAAGACACACAAAATCAAGTCCCAGACCACCGCCAGCGGCCAGCCTCCCCCTCTCCCCCCGCCTTCCCCGCCCGTCCCACTCCCAAGTTACTGCCAAGCCCTAAAGCCGGACCTAGAGGCTTCCCCACCCTGTCGTCTCCACACACCTGTCTCCAGGTAGTTCTTCCGCCTGAAGTACTGCACCAGGAGGTAGCCGGGCACCATGATGCTGCCATAGCCGGCGGCATTCACCAAAAAGCGGAAGAGCCACAGCTGGGTCCACGCCTCCGGAGGGGCTTCGGGCGCGTCCCCCCCGGCCCCCGGGGAGGGCAGCGCGGCCAGCACCAGCAGGGCGCACCACCTGCGGGCACGGGGCCGGGGCCGGGGCCGCGGTCAGGCGGCGCTCCGAGGGGCCGCGCTGCTGGAGACGCGCCGCCCCCCTCCCCGCCCCCTCCGCCGCCGCGCGCCGGACAAAGAGCCTCTCTTCTCCGGCGGGGGGCCCGGCGGGCCGCCTCCCTCCCCTCCCGGGCGGACCCAGCCCGCGGCCACACAGGCGCCTCTGTTCCTCCCGCGCGGGCCGCGGGCGCCCCTCCCCCGCCGGGGCTCCAGCCCTCCCGCCCGGACCCCCCGCGGGCACGCAGGGCCGCGCCGCGCCGCGGTCCCCGCCAGCTCGGGGCCGCGCCACGCGTCCGGCGTGGACGGGCCGCGCGGCGCCCGGGACCCCCACCCGGACCCCGGCGGTCACGTGGGCCGGGGGCTCGGTCACGTGGCCGCCGCCGTCCTAGCCCCGCACCTGGCGTCCATAGCCCGGCCGCGTGGGGCGGAGGGGGGCCGGGGAAGGCGAGTCCCCGGGCCGCGCGCTCCCTCCGCCGCCTCCTCCGGCTGCCAGCAAGCGCTCTGGAGGCCAGCGGAAGTGCCGCGCTCTTCCCGCCTCCCTCCCTCCTGCCTCCCGCGGCCGCCTCGCCGCCCCGCCGCGGCCCCGCAGCGCCCCCGCGCGGCCTGGAGGCGCCCGCCGCCGGCAGGGAGCCCGGCCCGCGTTCCAGTCCCGTGGCCACGCGCGGGCCTGGGGCCAACAATCCCGCCCCGTGGGCGGGGGCAGCGAGGCCCTGCGCCCCCCAGCTCGGGCTCCGGCCTGGGGGATGCCTTCTTCCCGTTTTTGCTAAGCCCGGCCACCGTCCCCCGACCCCGCGACCTTCCAGGCTGAACGTGACCTGGTCCACCGCTCTCGCCCACTCTCCTGCAGAGCTCCGCGGCCGCTCTCAGTTCCGCTCAGTCACCAAAGGCCTCCCCGTGCTCGGCCCCCTTCCCAGCCCTCAGGTGTCCCGGCCACCCAATCCGGTCCTGGTCCTCCACCCGCCTCACTGGTCCTCCCTGCCCAGCTCCCACCTCCACTTGTGAGGACAAACGTGGTGCTGATGACTTTAATGGTCAGTCTTACTAGACTAGGAGCTTTCAGTCAGAAGCCGCGTGGTTTACCGCTCCATGTTCTTGTTGCCAGTCATAGGCTGACCCAGTATGGCCCTCAGCCTGTGGAATGGGAGGGAACTGGAGGGCTGTTTCCCCGCTCAGCCTCCCCATGCTCCAACAGATGGCAGCCCCAGGGCTTGTATCTTCTTAGTCCTCCTCCCTCTCCATCCTTCTGCATTTCCACAGGAAAGATACAAGCTGTGCTGGTCAGAAACAGACCTGGGAATTCTCAGATCCCTACCTGGCTCTAGCAAGATTCAGCCTTGCTCAGGGGACAATTTCCTTCTTTGCCTCTACCTTTGCCACAAGATTGCAGGGAAGGCCTAACTACAGAAACAGCTCTAGAAGAAAAACTTTTTTGTTTGTTTTGTTTTTTTTAAGTCTGCCATTTAGTGTCATGTTACTGAAATATCCCTTCCCAAAGTTCAGGGCTTCTGTAAGAAGTCTTCAACATCAGTGTTTTAGATGAGACCCTTGGGGCCTGGGCCTCTCCCTTTATCCTCTTGCAGTCTCTTATTCAGAGGGATCCATGTTTTCCTGCTGCTTGGCATTTCAGCCTGATCCAACATGTGTAGAAATACGGGACCCAACCCTGCCATCTTCAACAGATGCTAGTGGGCTTCACCCAGGATAGCTGGGGCTTTGAGAGGGTCCTCCAAAACTCTTCATCCAGTCCATCCCAGAAGTTCTTCCTTCCATCCAGAACAGCCTTTTCTCACTTGCAATCCTCGCTCTCAGTTCTGGACTGTCCGGGCCCCAGGCTCTGGCCTCAGCAGTCCCTAGGACACCAGAATTGCTTGTTTCTAAACTGCAGCCTCCATATGGGGAGAGGCAGAGTCCTCAGGACACTGGGTTCAGTCAACACACAGCAGTGGCTTTCCTGAGATCTTCAGGTCATCGAAGGGCAGAAGTGTCAGGGGCTGAGAAAGAAGGGAAGGAAGGTTAGTCACAGGAGAGAGCTGGGGAAACTGGCTTCCCACCAGAGTTGAAAAACATCAGAAATGTATCTTCTTACGAATTCCCCAGATGTGGCTGATCTGGGCATGGCACAACTCCAAGGCCTTACTCAAGCTCTCATTCTTCAAAATGATGCAGCAGCTGGGTGGACACCAGTGGCTCATGCCTATAATCATCACTACTTAGGAAGCTGAGGTCTCAGGATCATGGTTTGACTTTCCAGCCCAGGTAGAAAAGTCCATGAGACTCTGACTTCCAATTAATGACCAAAAAATTGAAAGCAGAGCTGTGGCTCAAGTGGCAGAGTGCTAGCCATGAGTGAAAAAGCTAAGGGACAGTGCCCAACTCCTGAGCTTTAAGCTCCAGTACCAGCACAATAAATAAAATAATGCAGGATATCCAAGCTAGAAGGGAGATTGGAGGCAATCCAGTCTATGGGCCCATTTGCTGTATTTGCAGGTGTTGGGGGAGAAGTACTTATAAACATTTCTCCCCCTAGGTCTCAGGCTCAGGGTTTGTGTTGTAGTTGTTGTTGTTTAACTTTTTTTTAACACTGAACATTTGAAAACTAGAAGGACTGTACAGAATAATCTCCTTCACCTCTCAAAAGTTTCCTGGGTCTGCCACACTCTGCGTTTATGCAAGCCTTTGCCGAAGCTAAGTGGTGATCCTGGGGCGTGGCTCGGGCTTCTCACAGGCCTCAACACCTTTGGGTTGTCATACATCTGCCTACAGCTGAAATCAGCTGATTCGCTGTAACTGCAAGAAACCTTGTATGAGTCCATGTTTGGGCCTCCTGGCCCTGACCAACTAAGGAAACAGGCTCAGGTTGGAGCAGAGGGCAGCTTAGGGAGCCAAAGTCAGTAACTAACGTACCCCAAACAACCAAGTTCCAGACCCTTCTAGCTGATGGCAGTGCTTATCTGCTGTGGAGGTGGGGGCCCCAAGAGCAGAGTGGAGTGGGACAGAGCACGAGTGTCTTACATCAGCCAGGTCCTGGGGCGTCTCATCTTCCACGTTAAGCAGCAGGGAGTCAGCACCAGCCTCACACAGTGTGAATGAGATGGCCCTGAGGCCCCGGCCAGCTGCCAGGTGCAGAGGTGTGCATCCATTGAGCATGCGAGCATCGACCCGGGCACCAGCCTGCAGCAAATACTGCACCAGGCTGCGCTCCTGGGTTTCCACAGCCAGGTGCAGGGCAGTCTTCCCACTGGTGCCCTCCTGGAGAAGAAGATGGAAGTCAGCCATTGCCCTGAGGCAGTGAGCTGGGCTGAGCTCAGAAGAAGGAAGAGAGTGCCACCACTTCTTTTTTATGTTATTGGCTGGTCCTGGGGCTTGAACTCAGGGCCTGGGTGCTGTCCCTGAGCTTCTTTTGCTCAAGGCTAAAGCTCTACCACTTGAGCCACAGCCCCACTTCACCTTTTTTTTTTGGTAGTGCACTGGAGATAAGAGTCTCACAGACATCACTACCCAGGCTGGCTTTGAACTGCGATCCTCAGATCTCAGCCTCCCGAGTAGCTAGGATTGCAGGCGTGAGCCACTGGTGCCCAGCCAGTGCCACTTCTGATGCTGGCAGGTAACCTGGGGTTTACCGGGTGGGGAGAGCAGTTGGGGTAGTGCCCAAGTGGACTTACCTGGGCATCAATGTCAGCTCCACTCTGAAGCAGCAGTTCCATGAGTGGCTGGTTCTTCTGTAGGGTGGCGATGTGGAGACAGGCCAGACCTGGGGTGGGGTAGGGGCTACTGATCAGCACCCAGTGGTTCCCCCCCCCCTTCAGGGGCCATCTGCCCTCGCAGCCTCAAGGGACCTCTGCCCACTCAATGCCTCTGATCACAGGAATATTAAAATGGAACCCCAAAATCCCCCTCAAAAGTCTACAAGGAAAGGAACCCAACATGACCTTTTCAGGTCATGTTATTGAAACTTTCATGCTTCAGGGGTCAGCTACTTAGCAACAACCCCACTCATCACCCCTCTTTCCACTCTAGACTGTTACCTGCCTTCAAGCCCCATTGTGCTATCTCCTTTCTAGTGTGGATTTCCCTCCTTCCCCGGGACCCCTGCTTGTACTGAGATTTAGATTCAAATTTACATGTTTCCTCTCAAGTGTCGGTTCAAGGGTCCCTGACTCCATGAGACCTTCTCTGACCATCCCCCACCCCAGTTTAAAAAAATCACAGCTCTCCCACCCCCACATCCCAGCCCTCCCCATCCTGTTCTACTCTACCATAGCACTCGCTTCCTCTTAACATATTAAATAACCCACTTTGTGTAATGAGTGTCTGGTCTTTCTTGGCTTTGTTCAAATATAAGCCCAGCTCTTAAGATACTATCTGGCACATGGAAGACCCTCGGTAGTTTTCTGCTAGATGAATGAGAGTTCATCCTATGTCTATTAATTATTGTTTTTCGGTACTGGGGTTTGAACTCGGGACATCATGCTTCTTTGGCAGGAACTGTATCACTTGAGCCATGCCTTCCTCCGCTTCCTCTGACCCTCTTTTGCTTTGTTGGGGGTTTTTGGGCTAGAGTCTTGCTAGCTTTCTGTCCTGGCTGGTTTACCTCCTGAGCAGCTGGGATTATACACATAAGCCATTATATCTGGCTAAATACACACAGTAGGTGTGTCAAATCATTCACTCACTCACTCACTCCTTCATCCAGTCAGGATGTACTGTGTCCATGTGCTTAAAGCTCGGAAAGTATCATGGGACAGCTGGGATGTGCCCTCCCTGGTGAGGTCCCTGTCTCTTATCCCCTGTGAATCCCACAGGCTCTGGGGATGCCCGCACCTTGCCAGTTTTGCAGCTGGAGGTCCAGGGAGTGCGGTGGTTCTCGGCCTGGTTCTGGCTGCCCCTGCAGCAGGCAGCGAGCACAGGCCAGATGCTGGCGCCTACAGGCCACATGTAGCGCTGTGTCTCCGTGTCTGTCTTGTAGCAGTCGGCTGGCCCCCTTCAGCACCAGCGCCTGAACTGCCCCTGGCTGGTCGAGGTGAACAGCCAGGTGGAGTGCTGTCTGTAGGCACAGAGAGGGTGGCAGGGCTGTTAGAGCATGCTCCCGCCGCTGAGAACATGCTGGGTAGCACTAGCAATCTAGTGACTAGCACCTTCTGTTAGAGTCCTGGTCTTCCAAGCCCTTCCCTCTGTCAACCTTCACCTAGTTCTTAGGACCCCAATTCCGGAAATGGCCACCTGTTTTTGTTTTTTTGCCAGTTCTGGGGCTTGAACACAGTGTAGCCACTGTCCCTGAGCTTTATTCAAGGATAGTGCTCTACCATTTGCGCCATATCTGGCGCACCATATCTGGCCTTTGCTAAGTGGTTTATTGGTGTAAGAGTCTCATGAACTTTATTGCCCAGGCTGGCTTTGAACCTTGATCCTCAGATCTCAGCCGGCCCCTCTATTCTTCTTGTAGGTTCCTCAGCCCCTGGAGAAAGGACGTGGGGGAAGATAGTAGTCGCTTACCCTCTGGGGAGGGCTGAGATACCCAGCAAGTTGGGCTGTCAGGTTGGAAAACACAGGGTGTCAGGCAGTGTCCCTGGCAAATTCCTCCGTTTAGGCTTCCCTGCCTGCTGCACAAAGATGCTGGACCCTACAGCAGCTACATTGAGTCTTTGAGTCTTTATCACAACTGGGCAATTAGATGGTATGCCCACCCTCCCCAGCTCGGCAAGCCTTGTGGCAGAGGCTGTTACTCATCGCCACATCCTCAGCTTCTGGCCCCAAATCTGCCAGATGGTTTCCCGGGACAGCAACCTAAGGAGCCTGGTATGGAAGCCTGGGATGGCTGTCAGGACACAAACAGGTAGGCACCTGGGCATAGCTTGCTCTTGCTACCTACCTGATACAGGTTGTTCTGAATGTCCAGGACCTCTTGGGGCAGCAAAGCCAGGCAGCAGAGCAGCACAGTTGGGGCCTCATGAATCACTGCCAGGTGGAGCAGCCTGGAGGGCAGGGGAGGGCTTGGAGTGAGGGTCCAGCCAGGCCAGAGGTTTGGGCTGGGGTCTTGAGGTTGAAAGGAATGCGTCAGCCTTTAACTAGTGACTGGGTGGGTGGAGGAAGTGAGAGTTTGGATCAGGAAGGGAGGGCTGGTAAGGGAAGGCAGGATTCTGAGGGCTAGGGCACAAAGCTCCCGTGGCTGGCCCTGATAAGGACCTTGGGTGGGGTGGGGTGGGCAGTGTAGGCAGAGTGTTGATGGGTCAGGGGGCTTCCTGTCCAGCCTGCCCACACCCAGATCCCCTGTGTCCCCAGGGCCCTGCCAGGCCGGCCACCGCTCAAAGCGGTGCTGGAGGAGGGCAGAGGGGGTTTCCAGGGCTGAGCTCCCCACCTCCCCACAACACGGAGGATGGGAGGAGGCAGATGTGGGGTTCCCCCAGCAACTCAGTGTCACACATTCCAAGGGAGGGAAACAAGGTCCCGGAAGAGGAACAAGGAGACAGCACACATCCCGCCTATTGCTCAGGGGAGGTGGGAAGGCCACTCCTCAGATGGTACTGGCCAGAGGGGTCTGGCTTGAGGCCCTTTCTTGATACACACCTCCCGTTGGAGGTGTTTGATGGAGGGGGACAAACGTCTTAATCTAAGAGTGAGGGGGACAGCTGAGAGGGAAAGTTCCAGTTACGGGGTTTCCCCACATCAGGTGGGGTCACAGGAGCTGGAGGGTCTAGGCCTTGGGGCACTAGTGACAGGACAGCTTCACTCAAAGGCCTGTCTGGGCTGGGGAGTGGGCTGCTCAAGCAGGAGGTGGGCAGGCTTTGGCCAGGAGAGGCCCAGAAGAGAGTGAAGAGGGAGGAACAGCTCTGGAAATCCCCTAGGCCAGTGCCTGCTCTCTGGGTCACATTCCTGCAGCCACCTCCCTCTCTCCCTCAGTCTCCCCTCCTCCCACTTCCTCTTCCTACTTCCACACCTCCCACAGCTCAGCCAGCCACCTCCAAGGGATGAAAAGTAGCCCCACCTCCATCTTTCTGGGGGACCCATTGAGGATTCCTTAAACACGCACACAGACACAGACAGATAGACACACACACACACATACACACACACAAACACCTGTCTCTAGAACTAGTACAGGCAAAGGCTGGGGCTGAGGCCTGCAAAATAGGATAGTGTCACACATCCCTGCTCCCTGGATCAAAGGTCAGCTAAAGGGATAAGTTCCTTGGAGTGCCCAAAACCCTGGAGTTCTGAGCCTGGGGGCTGGTGATCTAGGTAAAAAGTACACAAGGCCTAGGGGTCTCTCTCCTTTTCTACTTAATCATCACCAGTGCCAATGCCCACCCAGGTAGGACCCTTGCATGGCCAAAAAGCATCTCCTACCTCTCCTATGCCTTATTCAGTCTAGCATCCCTGAGTACGTGATTCCAGCCCCCTACCCCCATCTTAGTTTCTCACCCCCAAATCTCAGCCACTCCCCCTCTGCTGTTGTTTTCTTCTTCCTGGGGGTAATCCTCAACTGGCTAACCCATCCCACACAACTATCTCTTATTTCTGCTGCCACCAGGCCAAACTCCCTCGGGGCCTGGAGAAGAAAAGGTAAGATGAGGGGCTAAGACTGGACAGTCCAAATGACTTGGCAGGCTCAGGGTGGAGGGGAGGTGACTCCAGCCCTCACTTCCCCTTTCTCAGCAGAGGAGGAAGTATGCTGGTGCAGACAGACCTCTGTCTGTCGTTGGGGGCAAAGGTGCACCAGCTCAGTCACTTGACCCAGGTCTAGCTCCCAGCAGCATCTAGGAATCCTGGCAGGACTCCCCCCAACTCCCTGCTTCCTGGCCTCAGAAGGACAACCTGTAACCTGGTGACTCTTGTTCCTTGAGACAGGACCTTCTGAGGTCAGGAGCTGGGAATCCCAGAGATTGAGCAAGCAAGGATGTCCCTTCCCCCACCACGGGAAAAACAAAACAACACCAAACAGGGAATTTTCCCTTCCCAGGGGCGGCTTATTGGTAGGTTTCCAGGATGCCTGCTGGGATTCCATCCAGGGGCCTAGGCAGGGGGTCCCGGTAGCTCTGAAAAGGGAGACGGGCAGAGAGGTGAGGCCAGGTCCTCTGGTCTGGCCCCTCACCAGCGCTCAAACGCGTAGCTGAGAGTTGAGTTTGAAGTTTGGGAGAGAGAAGGAGCTGTCCCGCCTGGGGCGAGCGCTTGGCGGGATGGGGATGGGGTGGGGGGTGAGTCTCCTGAGCCGCTGTACCTCCGTCCCCGCATCCCACCCGGCCTCGCCACCTGACTCACGTGTCTCCGTCCTCCGAGATGTAAGTGAGGGCTTCGAGCTGCTGAGGGCTCAGGGTCCCCGCGGGGGGCAGCGCCGAGCCGGGGGCCGGGTCGTCGGTCCCGGGGCCCCCCAGCAAAGGCAAGGGCTCGGTGAGCGAGGAGGAGCCGTAGGTGGAGTCGGCCCGCTCCGCGTCCGCGTCCCCCTTCTCCGGTGGCTCCCCGTCGGCCCCGGGGGGAGGGGTCCGGGGCTGCGGGCCACCGCCGCGCGCGGAGGCCGGGGCCGGGCCGGGCTCGGGCAGCGAGCGCAGGGAGCGCAGGGACTCGATGCCCGAGTCACACTGGCCCTCGTCCGCCTCGTCCGCCCCCTTCCGCGCCTCCGACATGCCCGCGGCGCCAGCCCGGGGGCTGGGTTCGGGCTGGATCCGGCTCCCGGGACGCCGCCGGGCGCCGTTCCGGGGGGTGGGTCCGCCTCGCAGAGCCGGCGCCCGACCCCGCGCGGCCTCTCCACTCGGTGTGCGCGTGCGAGGGCCGGAGGAGAGGCGCGAGGGGCTGCGGGGCGGCGCGGGGCGGAGGAGAGGCGCGACGCGGGGCCGAGCCCACCGCGGCGGTCGCGGCGGTTACTCCGGCAGCCGGGCAGCCAATCAGGTCCTGCCCTCGCCCCGCCCCTCCGGGGCTCCCAGCGGCCTCTGGCCCCGCCCCCGCCCCTCCGGGCGCTTCCGGGTACAGGCCACGCCCCTCCGGAATCCCCCTTGGCGGCTCTCAGCTCTGAGCTCTTACTCTACCATTCCCGTCCTGACTCACTCCTCCATTGAGTAACCCCTTCATTCACTCATTCATTCTTTCCCCCTTCCTTCGTCACTCTGTTCATTAAGTCTACCAATTCATTCTCTCCTTTTCCCTTTTCTTTTTTAAATCAGGGCCTGGGCGCTGCCCCTTAGTTTTGTCACTCAAGACTTAAGCAAGCTCTACCACGTAAGCCGCAGCCCCGCGTCTGGCTTTTCTGGTTTGCTGGCACCTGATTCCTTCCTTCACTCCCATTTCTTGTTTTGGAGGAATTATTTAATTTTCTGCATGCGTCTTATAGGGAAAGCACATTGGTGGAGAGATGCAAGAAGAGGCATTGCCTGCTACACCCTCTCCATTTCTCCTACCTTTCCCCAAGTGCCCAAGAGTAAAGGTAGGAAAGGGGGCACCCATTCTAAGAGCAGCTCTTCCCTGAGGTCCATCTAGAGAAGCTCCCATGTCAGCTTCCTGAATCACGTAGAAATGAGCACAAGGATGTGTTTTGGGAAAGTAGTTTTTCTCAGGCAGACCACTGTCTAGCTGCAGTGGTCACGGGGTTTCTACTTCCTCACAGGACAAGGCACAGACTTGGGGTGGTTACAGTATTTGGCTAGCACCAGGGTTTGGGGACATTCAGTTCCTCATGGTGGGGCTGGGATGGGGAGGCCCCAAACACTCTGGAAGTCTTTGCCCCAGCCCTGGCACATCTTTCCTTCCCTGTCCCTGCTTTCCCTGAGCCTAGGAAGACTGTGGGAGGTCTTGGCCTACAAGTGGCCTCTCAGCCAGTCTCTCAGGGGTCTCTCCTTCCTTGTTCCTCCCCCCCAAGACTCCAAATACCATCTATCTTGGGCCAGCCATGCCTTTTGAGGGTTGTCTCTAAGGGAACAGCTTCCTTTTCATGTCTGGTTTTAGGTGAAGGAAGCTGGGGTGAATGTGGAGAATTACTGACCAGTTCCCCACTTCCCTTTCCCCCTGGAACCTTGTTTCATACATTCAACCATTCACTCAGTGACAAACACGTATGGGGTTTTTGCTATGCGCTTGATATAGTTCTGTTTGTTTTGGGTAAAACCAAATAGCACAATCCACTACTGCCACCAACCAAAGCCCAAGGCAATCACAGCTCAGAATGGCGGTTCTGAGACAGGAGTGGGGAATTGTGAGGACACAGAGCCAACTACTCAGTGGAGTAAAGGGGCAGACAAGGTTCTATTTGTGCTGGAAATGGGAAGGGAAGAGGGAGGAAAGAAGCGTCTAGTCTCACATTCTGCTCTCCATGCCCCTAGAGAAGAGGAGTGTTGAGTTTGAAGAGTGAGGAGCCATGAAGGAAACTGAGGAAAGCCCTAGGAAGTTGAGGCATCTTCACTGCTTAGGGATATTGGAGATTGCCTAGCAAGTACAAGAACCCGGATCTGATTCCCAATGCTATAACAACCCCCCCCCAAAAAAAAACACAAGGCTTCTCTTGAAGGTTAGTGGGATTTCAGATGTTCTCACCCCCCACCCTCCACTACCCTCTCCTCTTCTAATCTCTTAATCTAGAAGACAGTCTAAGCTTAAAAAAAAAAAAGGCTAAGCTAAGATCCAGGACAACTGGGCTCAAAATCTAGCACCATTACTCCCATTTTCATGGTGGGAAGTGGGGGCCCAGAGAATGATTCAACTTGCCCAAGCTCAGAAAGTGCAGAGCTGGCCAGGTGCTGGTGGTTCATGCCTGTAATCCTAGCTACTCAGGAGGCTGAGAGCTGAGGATTCCAGTTCAAAGCCAGCCAGTGCAGGAAAGTCCGTGAGACACTTATCTCCAATAAACTACTCAGAAAACCAGAAGTGCCACTGTAGCTCAAATGATAGAGCGCTTGCCTTGAGCTGAGGGACAGTGCCCAGGCGCAGAGTTCAAGCCCCATGACTGATGAAAAAAAGAGAGAGAAAGAAAGAAAAAGAGAAAGAACGAAAGAAAGAAAGGAAGGAAGGAAGGAAAGAAAGAAAGAAGAAAGAGGGCTGGGAAGGTGGCTCAGTGGTAGAGCGCTTGCCTTGCATGCATGAGGCCCTGGGTTTGATTCCCCAGCACCACATAAGCAAAAAGAAAAAAGCCAGAAGTGGCGTTGTGGCTCAAGTGGTAGAGCGCTAGCCTTGAGCTGAAGAGCTGAGGGACAGCGCCCAGGCACAGAGTTCAGGCCCCATGACTGGACCCCCCCAAAGAAAGGAAGAAAGAAAGAAAGAAAGAAAGAAAGAAAGGAAGGAAGGTGTAAGGTCCGCCCCTGGATGGCAAGCAGACTCCACCCTCCTCGCAGCAAAGTCTCCAGCCATTACCTGCGTTACCTAGGCAACTGGGACACCTGCAAGAGGTCACATCTGCATCCGCTGAGGTCACATCTGAATTTGATGTGGCCGCACCTTTCCCCGCCCATACCCTAGATAAGGCCTAGCCCAGGCCCAGACTCTCCCTTTTCTCTCTCTGTTCGTTTCTAGCTCTTGCTCTTGCTCTTCTTTTCTAGCTCTCTCTGCTCTCTCTCTGCTCTAGCTCTTTCCTCTCTCTTTCCCAGCCACGTGGAGTGCCAACCTTGCCTGGTCCCAGCAGGTCTACTGAATAAACCTACCCCTTACCTGAATACCACGTGCGTGCTGGTGCTGTTCTTACTCGGCTACCTCTTTTTAAAAACCTAACAGAAGGAAGGAAGGAAGGAAGAAAGCAAGCAAGCAGAGTTAGGCTATCCTGACCTAATCCTAGACTTTATAAGCCTTTTCAATGAAACATTCCCTTTATCAAGGTCTAAACCACATGGGTGGGGTGTGAGAGACTGTATGCAAGGACATGGAACTCAGGAGGGTGCAGGCTCCACACTTCTGATGCACACACAGAAGCAGAATTTAAGGAGAACCCCATCCCAACCCAGACAGGTGTCTTCCCCTCGGCTGTAACAGGTGTGTGGCATCCCAGACTTTGGCCACATGAGGTCAGCATTGAGTCATCCACTGCCCCAGCATCAGGAAGCTTTCCTCCAGGAAAGCTCCAGGGTGTGGAGAGGGAGAGGGACTATGGTGGTGTTTTCTGGAAAGGTGACCTGGGAGTCTGACTCAAGCTGAAGTGTGGTTGATTGGGGTCCGGACTTGGCCCCTCAGCAAACTCCTTGGGTCCTGTTCTCCCTCTGCTGGTGTTTTGTTTCCCTTTGTTCTGTCCCTATTCCCCACTTCTGCCCATCCAGCAGAGAAAGACAGGTCCAGTTTCCATGATGACAAGCCAGCTGCTCCTTCCACAGCCCCTAAACCAGGAACCTCCTTTACCAGGAACTTCTAGGGAAGGGTATTGTGTGGGAATGGAGACGGTGGGTGGTCCTTTGTCTTTTGGGTGCTGTGGAGATGGCCAAAAGGGGTTGGGTTATCCCTCTTATCAAGTCCCCTGACTGCAGGGGTGTGGGGAGGAAGACTATGTGTCGGTGTTAGGACCTCTGCTGTCCTGTCTCAGGGAGGACTGAACTCTGTGAAATGTGCTGAAAACAGAACAAAGGGCTGAACAAATGTGGTGTTAAGGTAGACTTTTCCCAGAACATAGGTAGGACCGGGACCAGTGGCTCATTCCTGCAGTCCTAGCTACTCAAGAGGTGAGATCTGGGGACTGTAGTTAAAAGCCAGCCCATTCAGGAAAGTTCTTGACTTTTTTTTTTTTTTTTTGTCAGTCCTGCCTGGGGCTTGAACTCAGAATCTGGGCACTGTCCCTGAGCTTTTTATGCTCAAGGTTAGTGCTCTACTACTTGGGCCACAGCACCACTTCTGGCCTTTTCTGTTTATGTGGTACTGAGGAATAGAACTCAGGGCTTCATGCATGCTAGTAAACACTCTACCACTAAGCCCTATTCCCAGACAGTTCTTGACTCTTATCTCTAATTAACCATAAAAAGCTGGAATCAGAACTAGCAGAGGGACAGTGCCCAGGGCTTGAGTGCAAGCCTCAGGACTGGCGTGCACTAGCACGCGTGCGCACACACACACACACACACACACACACACACACACACACACACACAGAGGCATGGTGGGGAGACTAGAATGCACCATCAAGAGATTGTTCTTGTGTCATGGAGTGAATGAAAAGCCCTGCCTCTTCAGAACCATTGTTCTTCCCTGCTTGGGCAGGGAGAATGGGCTCTCTGGGCTGGAGAGGGTCACATAGACTGCATAGTTCTGGAGCAATTGGTGGACAGAGAGCCACCTGACCCCACCTAGAAAAGGAGGACCGGAAATGGAAGGGTAGAGGGGTGGAGAAAGAGGCTCTGTCGTTGCTGATGAAGCCCAGGAACATGCCAGGCACATCAATGTGCCTCTCTCTCCCCCAGAAAGTAGGTATGTGACTCCTTATCCCAAAGGGTTCCGTGGATGAATTTGAATTCAACGCTTTAGTCTTGATAGGCAGACAGTCTACCCCTCAAGTTATGCCTCCAGCTTTTTTTTTTTTTTTGGTGCAATTTTTGAGTCAGGGTTTTGCTTTCTGCCTAGGCACACACCTGGACTATAATTTACCTTTCTACAGTAGCTAGGATGACAGGTATGTATCACCCCGGCCTGCTTCTTCAGCTGAGATGGAGTCTCCTAGACTTTTCTAGCCTGGAACTGAAATTCTCCCCATCTCAACCTTCCTTTGTGGAAGCATGAAGGCCCATACCACGGTGTGGTTACACTGCACACAGCTTCAGTGTGAGCTGCTGGTGCTGGCTTTCTTGTGAACTTTTGAATGAGAAGGCTGTTGCAGAGCTAGCTCTGTGAATAGAGAGCAAGTGTGGAGAGCAGTTACTCTCTCATGGCCCTTACTACACTTCATCGGTTTGGGTATCTTCCCATCCCCTTTAAACTCTGCTCCCTTAGAGTAGGAGATTGTGTTTTGTATCTGCACACAGTAGGTGCCTAACAGTAGTCTAGGAATGCATGAACAGATGAATGCCCATTTCCTTCCAGCCTCTCCTGCTGGATTAGCTGGAAAGGCGTTGTGGGGGTGCACGGGTGGCCGCCGGCAGTCACTGGGGGCGCTTCCTGGGGGGGTCTGTCACCTCTGCTTCCTGCCGTGGAGGCTGCCTGGTCACCTCTGTCCCCGTCCTTCTGAGACACTACTTTCTCCGGGCACTTCAGAGGCTCGGGGAGCCTCCCGCAAGGTCACGCCGCCCGGGGATGGCAGAGGCAGGTTTGCGAATTCGAACCAGGTTTCCCTGACCTCTAGCCTAGGACGCTGTGCACACTTCATTGCTTTTCTGGGGCTGTTCTTCTGGGGAGGAAGATGGTTCCTCTGTCCTCCCGTCTGCCCTCCGTCAGTCCTCTCTGGGCTCCAGCTTCGGCCTCTCCGTCTCTTCCACGCTATTGGGTCCCTCCGAAGTCCGGCTCCAGCCTTAACCCTTTCCGGGGCTGAGGGTCTCCCCTAGGGCGCCGGGACCACCTTCCCCGGCCCACCCCTCAGCCCCAGGAACTTGCGGGGGGCCCTCGAGCGCCCCCTCCCCGGAGGACGGCCGTGCAGGAGTTCGCGGCCTAGGCCGCCCAGCACGGGCGGGCAGGAGGGCGGTGGGGGCGCGGGGCCGGGCGCGGGGAAGGGGTGCGGGGAACCCCTGTTGCTTCTCCCCCGGGGGAGGGGTGGCTTATTAGGTAGGCTCGGGGAGGGCGGGGTTTGGGGGGCCGGGGGCGGGGCCCGGCCGCGCGGGGAGGAAGGGGGGGCGCGCTGGCTCCGGCTCGGCTCAGACAAAAGGCGGCGGCGGGAGCGGGCGGGAGGCGGAGCGGCGCCGCGAGGGCCTCAAGGTGACACCGCCCCCGGCCCCGGCCCCCCCAGCCCGGCCCCCCCGCCCCGGCCCGCGCCCTCCCCCCGGCGGGGGGTGGGGAGCAGCGAGGGCCCCGCCCCTTCCGCCCCCTCCCCCGGGCCCGCGCAGGATGCCCCCGGCCCCCGGCAGCCCCCCGGGAGGTCCGGAGCTCGACGCGCCCCCTCTTCGCCATGTCCCCCCCTGGCTCGGCCGCGGGAGAGAGCGCCGGCGGCGGCGGCGGCGGCGGCGGCCCCGGGGTCCCGGAGGAGCCCATGGCAGCGGCGGACGAGGGCCCGGCGCGCGAGGAGGTGAGAGCCGGCGGCCCCGGCCCGGGCGCGGCCCGGCGCCCCCCACCCTCCCCCCGCCGGTTCCGCCGCAGCGCGGCCGGCGCCCCGCACCCGCGCCCCGGACCGGCGCCGCAGCCGCAGTCCGGCGCCGCCGCCCCCACCCCGCCGCCGGGCGGCCGGAGCTGTCCGCGGTGCCGGGCGCGGGCGCGGGCGGAGGCGAGGAAGGGGCCGCGCCGGGGGCGGGACTCGGGGGTCCCGGCCGGGGGAGGGGCCTGGGGCGGAGCCTCGCGGACCCCGGGCGGCTGAGAGCGGGCGGCGGGTGACGGATCCGACCCGGAGACGGGGTGCTGCCCGGGGAGGCAGCAAGGGCGCCTGCACGGGCTTTGGAGCCTAGGGGACAGGACCTGGGGAGGTGGAGCCCCCAGCCCAGGACAGGTCAGAGTGCACAGGGCCAGGACCCCCCTGGGGTCCCAGGAGTGCCAGGGTGGGTGTGGGTGGGGTGCACCCTCCCCGCCACTCCCTGCCGCTCCCCCTAGGGGGCCCCAAGTCCACGGATTCTTTAAGTCTAGGTACTAAGCATATCCTTACTCTAGTCCTCCAAAACTGGAGACAAAGAGACTAAGGAAAGTACCAGATATGCTACACCCCCCCTCCGCCCGTCTGCTTTGCACACTTGGGCACAGGGCGGGAGCACGCGGGCAGGGAGACCCCTATCAGCGCGCCCAGCTTGGGGCCAGCATACACCCGTGTGGACCCACGGGTGCACGCATCTCCCAAGGACAGGGCCCTGGAAGGCACAGGCACCTTTCCTCTCCGAGTAGGTATAGGCTGTGAGCTATTTCCTGTCCCACCTACCTATGCACAGGGAATCCAGGCCTGCTGCTGGTTAGGTTACTGTGGGCCTCCTTCCATCTCTTCCTTCCTTTCCCTGGCCGGCCTCCAGGCCAGGCTGCAGAGCTAACTGAAGGGAGAAATCCGGAGGAGGTTGTGTGTGGGGAGGGGTGGGAAAGCTGAGGCTACTGTGAGAAGTCAACCTCAAGCCTGGTTAATGTGGTGGCTACTGGTGGCATCTGGGATGCAGACAGAGAGGCACCGGCCTGCCCTCAGGAGCACTGGGTGTGTTGGAGCAGCAGACAAGTAAACAACTCACTGGGCAAAGATGGGGCAGAATGTGCCGAGTGCTTTAACACACAGGCCCAGGGAGAGTATCAAAGACCATTTTCTGTGACAAACAGCAGGGCTTCAAGTGTCTTCCTCCCCACCCCACCCCCTGCCTCTGTCCCATCTTCTCCCCAGTCGCATGTCTGTGTCCTTTTGGAGAGCTCCTCCTGGACTGCCTTCTGCTCAGGGATCCCAGCCCCTCCCTCCAATGGAACCGACAGGCAGGATGCTGGGTAGCAGGAAGATTCAGAGGAGAATGGGGCCAAGAACTGGGGGTGGGGGTGGGGGTGGAAGAGAAGACATGCGCGTAGGCTTCCTTGGGGGCTCCCAGCTCCGAAGGAAGTGTTAGGGACTGTGAGGGTTGCCAAGATGGGTGGGTCAAAGGTGAATGGTTTCTCTAGAATCTAGTACAGAAAACATCAGCCAGAAGTCAGGCCCTCACCTGCTAAAGGGGGGAATGATATTGGGGGTCCCTCCCCCTTTACTGGTGCACTTGGAAGGGGTCTGGGCCGGGCCCTACCTTTGCTGATGCCTGTTTGTCTGTCCTCCCTTCCTCCCTGTCCACACCTTGTTTCATTGCCATTGTTGTGTCTGTCTTTGGACTCTTTCTGGGTGCCACCTTACACATTTGTATCTTCTTTGCTTCCTGGACCTCCACTTCTGGCATGCTGATCCCTCTCTGCCCCCTGGGGTGTCTCCCTCTCTTCTTTCCTGCACTGGCATTCTGGTCTTTTCCCCATCGGGATCACTTCTGTGTTTCTCTGGTCTTACCCTTCCTTTCCACATCATTGTGTCTCTGCCTCGGGCCTCCACCGCTCCACCACGCCTGCATCTGTCTCCCGCCGCTGTCTCCCATCCCCACCCTGTCCGAGCAGCAGCGTCCCATCCAGCCCTCTTTCACCAAGTCCCTCTGCCGTGAGTCCCACTGGAAGTGCCTCCTGCTTTCGCTGCTCATGTACGGCTGCCTGGGGGCAGTGGCCTGGTGCCACGTCACCACGGTGACCCGCCTCACCTTCAGCAGCGCCTACCAAGGCAACAGCCTCATGTACCACGACAGCCCCTGCTCCAACGGCTACGTCTACATCCCCCTGGCCTTTCTGCTCATGTTGTACGCCGTCTACCTGGTGGAGTGTTGGCACTGCCAAGCCCGCCATGAGCTGCAGCACCGCGTGGACGTGAGCAGTGTGCGGGAGCGTGTGGGCCGCATGCAGCAGGCTACACCCTGCATCTGGTGGAAGGCCATCAGCTACCATTATGTCCGACGCACTCGGCAGGTCACCCGATACCGCAATGGAGATGCCTACACCACCACCCAGGTGAGAGGCTGGGCTGGGGTGCAGGCTATTCAAGATGAGGAAGGTTAGCTGGGTGCGTGTGGCTCACACCTGTAATTCTCGCTACTTAGGAGGCTGAGATCTGAGGATTGTGACTTGAAGCCAACCCAGACAGTCTGTAAGACTCTTTATTTCCAATTAACCAGCAAAAAGCTGAAAGTGGAGCTGTGGCTCAAGTGGTAGAGCACTGGCCTTGAGTGAAAAAGCTAAGGGACAGTGCTCAGGTACTGAGTTGAAGCCCCACCACCAGCACGCGCGCGCGCGCGCGCGCACACACACACACACACACACACACACACACACCAACAGTAACAACAAAAAGATTGTTTGGGCCCTGCCTGTAGAGGGAGCCTAAGGCAGCCATGAGCTACGGGAGCTTATACTAGCAACTACAGTAACAGCAAACACTGACAGCCAGGCTCTAAGTATTTGCAAATATAAAGATATTTACATAACATCATTCTAAGGCTCTGAAATGGATGTAGTCTTATCTTACAGATGAAGAAATTGAGGCACACAACAGTTAAGTAACTTACTCAAGGCCAAAGAGCTAGTATGTGGAGGAGATGAAAAAACTCGAAGCCATGGGGCTCCAGGGTGTAAGCCTGTTTAATACTTAATGGCTGTAGATGGCTTCACACAGTCTCTGGCAGGGGCTGGAGTCACTGAGGCAGATTGCTTCTGAGGTCCTTCCATGGTAAGTGCAGACTTGCCCCAGGTTGGCAGTTCCTGGGTGGCAGTGCTAGTCTCAAATCCAGGCTCTTTAGCACAGAGGGGGTGACGGACATATGGAGAGTCTGCAGGGCAATCCATCCTCGATTCCAGGATTAGACCCACTGGGGTCTCATATGGCTGCAGAAGCAAGAAGGCTGAGGGATGACATCCAGAATGGGAGCCTAGCGTCAGGGGCTTTCGGGATCTTCAATGAGGGCTCAGGGGAGAAGAGAAGGCTGTTTGCATGGTGAGGGGGTGGATGGGACCAGACCAAGTGACAACAGAAACAGGCAAGCCAGGGGCTGCGTAGTTGGTCGCCAGGGCAGGACCCACAGGAAGCAGTTTCCTGGATGCGCCCAGGCAGGCCAGGGTTCTAGTCCCTCTCTCATCTCTGACTCGGAGGGTTTTTTGATTACTCCACATGTTTGACTGGAAGATAGCATCCAGCTCCAGCCAGTACCCAGGGCGGGCCAGGCTTGGGGGGGAAAGGAGGGAGGGGGTGTCCGCCGTGAGAGGCAGGCACCCACCCCTGGTTCCCCCCCATGCCACCTCCACCTGCCCCCCCCCTCCGGGCCCCACAGGTCTACCACGAGCGCGTCAACACGCACGTGGCCGAGGCGGAGTTCGACTACGCGCGCTGCGGCGTCCGGGATGTGTCCAAGGCGCTGGTGGGGCTGGAGGGGGCGCCGGCCACGCGGCTGCGCTTCACCAAGTGCTTCAGCTTCGCCAGCGTGGAGGCAGAGAACGCCTACCTGTGCCAGCGCGCGCGCTTCTTCGCCGAGAACGAGGGCCTGGACGACTACATGGAGGCGCGCGAGGGCATGCACCTGAAGAACGTGGACTTCCGGGAGTTCATGGTGGCCTTCCCGGACCCCGCGCGGCCGCCCTGGTACGCCTGCTCCTCGGCCTTCTGGGCGGCGGCGCTGCTGACGCTGTCGTGGCCGCTGCGCGTGCTGGCCGAGTACCGCACGGCCTACGCGCACTACCACGTGGAGAAGCTCTTCGGCCTGGAGGGCCCGGGCTCGGCGGCCAGCAGCGCGGGGGGCGGCCTCAGCCCCAGCGACGAGCTGCTGCCCCCGCTCACGCACCGCCTGCCCCGCGTCAACACGGTGGACAGCACGGAGCTCGAGTGGCACATCCGCTCCAACCAGCAGCTGGTGCCCAGCTACTCGGAGGCGGTGCTCATGGACCTGGCGGGGCTGGGCGCGCGCTGCGCGGGCGCGGGCGGCGGCGGCGCGGGCGGCGGGGGCTACGCGCCCTCGTGCCGCTACGGCGGGGTGGGCGGCCCGGGCGCGGCGGGCGTGGCCCCGTTCCGCCGCAGCTGCGAGCACTGCCAGCGCGCGGCCAGCAGCTCCTCCATCTTCTCGCGCAGCGCGCTGAGCATCTGCGCCAGCCCGCGGCCCGGCCCGGGGCCCGGCGGCGGCGCGGGCTGCGCGGGCAGCCGCTTCTCGCTCGGCCGGCTCTATGGCTCCCGGCGCAGCTGCTTGTGGCGGAGCCGGAGCGGGAGCGTCAACGAGGCCAGCTGTCCCACCGAGCAGACGCGGCTGTCCAGCCAGGCCAGCATGGGGGACGACGACGACGACGAGGAGGAGGAGGCCGGGCCGCCGCCGCCCTACCACGACGCCCTCTACTTCCCCGTCCTCATCGTCCACCGGCAGGAGGGGTGTCTCGGCCACAGCCACCGGCCCCTGCACCGCCACGGCTCCTGCGTGGAGACCTCACTGTGACCTCGGGGCCGCTGGACGGGCCCGCGCCTCCACCCCGCTGCCTGAGCCCGGGACGGCCCTGTGGACAGCGGGGACTGGGGGCGGGGGGACGGGGAGGGCAGGACGGGGCCGGGCACTGCAGGGGCGGGACAGGGGAGAGCGCCCAGGCAGACCCCTATCAGCCGAGACCCCCCACTTCCCTGTGCACTGAAGCAGGAGGGGGGCGGGTCGTCACCCATCCTCCCAGTACCGCCCAGACCCCCAGGGGACGCGGCCTCCCGCATGGGGCACACGAGTCTCTGACTGTTATTAGGCAACCTGGGCTGCCGGATCTGCCTTGGGCCTCCTCCTCTAGGGAGCCGCCATAGCTCCCTAGAGGGAGCTGTAGGGGAGGTGTAGGGGCTGCGGGGAAGAGGACACTGAAAGGCGCTCCTCTTGCCTCCCCCTGTAGGGCCTCTGTGGAGGGGCCAGATGTGGACAGCAGGGCTGGTGTTGGGGGCCAGGCAGCAACTCCTACTCAACCCACACCATGGAGGTGTCTCTCTCCTTGGCTCTGGTCCTAGTGCTGGTGTTTGTGTGTGGGGGGGTGTTCCTCTCTGCCACTCCCTTCCCTGTTGTTTATCTTACTGGGCCCCAGGAGTCATGGCCCAGGAGGGACTGCTGCACTGGGCACGCTTGTGCTTGTAACGCTGTTGCCAGGGTGTGGGAGGAGGGGAGCCTGGAGGACGCGCACCCACAGCCTCGCAGCAGACTCCACCTGGGTTCTGATCAGAAGTGCCCTGGAGAGAGGCTCAGATGCCACCCAGGTGGTACCCCTTAGAGCTGGCCAGGACCAGCAACTGAACGGAGAGCACAGGGACAGGACTGGTGTGGAGAACTTGAACCGGATGGGAGTAAGAGCAGAGGGCAGGACCTCTAACCCCTGTGGGGGGGGCAGGGAGGACAGCCTTGCCTTCCCCCCAGGTCTGAGGGAGAAGTGGAGCATGCTTGTTGCTTACTCGTATGTCTTTGGGGCTAACGATGTCACTAGCTCCAAGCGGAGAAATACTCAGTTCCCGTGGGAGGGTCAGAGGCAGTTCTCTAAATCTTGCCTGGCCCTTCATCTTCCTGTAGCCCACTCGAAGCCCTGTGTACACGAGGGTCTTCAGAGGGACGTCTTGCCACCACCCGGGGCACCAGCCCCTGTCCTGTTCCCCCAGGCTCTGGCACCCAACTCCTCCCCTGTGCCTCTCTTCTGCTCTGATGTACTTCAGTGTGCATGTCCGTGTACAATCTCTGCCCTCCCTATTAGTAGCCCTGGCTAAAATTTTCCCAGCAGATTTAGCACCCAGGGGTCGAGTCCACATCTCAGCCTAGAGAGGAGACCCTGCCCTTGGGCTAGCCTGGTGCCGTGATCCTGATGCCTCGTGCTTTGCCTCAGCCATCCCAGCTCCACCTTCCCGGCCTTCGGGCCCTCTCATCTTCCTCTGGCCCCGCCAGTCCTGTACCTGCCAACAGGGGTGGCCCCCACCTATGCAACATCTCCTCTGGCTCCCGTTCCCTCCTTCCCAGGGGGTCATGGGGAGCCCAACTTGTGGGGATACCACGTCTTACAGCTTATAGGGGGGTTGAGTTTTCTGATCACATGGAGGAGGCTAAGTGAGGAGGGAAGGAAGGCCAGAGAGCAAGGGGGTTGGGCCAAGGACATAGCTGCCTCCCTGGTTTTCCTGGGCAGCTGTGCCTACCCACCTGCCAGCACTGGACCCTGAGTCTGTGCTCCTGGGGAACCTGGCAATTGGAGCACCCCTCTTTTCCTGAGTGGACATCTGTGGGGTACAGGTGGTGAGCTGGGCCTCAGGCCACAGTTCTTTGTCAGCTGGTGCCTGAATGTCCTGTCTTCATTTGGAAGCCAGGCCACCCCATGGCTCCAAGGACCGAGGAACCCGGCCGCTCCTCTTCCAGGCCTGGTCCTGAGACAGAGCCTGGCCTGAAGAAGAGGGGAAGGGCAGCCCCCATTATTATTTTTGCCTGTCGACCATTTCTACCTAGGTCTCACAGACAGCCTCACCTCCCACACAGCGCACAGACTTAGAGAGAAACCAATTCTTTGGTCTATTTTCTTGGTAGCTTTATTGATTGCCAGGGACAACAAAAACCAGAAAATTAATCTCTAAAATTAAACTTTACACTGAATGTTCTTGTTTCTCTAATTAGAACCTCTGCTAGCAGCTGTTGCTACACACACACACACACACACACACACACACACTCTCTCACACCTACGCATTTGCACTCCAGAATTGTCAGAGGGTGTCAGGCACAGATGACTGTAGGTTTCCTGGACGGGCACATAATTGCAGTCACGAGCCCCCTCTGGTGCTCAGCTTGGCGCCTGCTGGGTGGAAGGAGTCCCTGGAGAGCAGCCAGCCACTCTGGGACTGTGATTGCAAGCCGTGGTCCACCCTTTGGGGACATGGGTCCAGAGGCTCTGGGCCACTCAGCCAAGGAGAATGGGGATGAGGCTCAGCCTGAATCTATCAGTGAAGGTCCTTTCGTGGCCCTATGGCCTGATGTGGTTTGCACAGGTGTGGCCCCAGGGTGGGCAGCCATGGAGTGACAGGGACTTGTGCAGGGCACCTGGGAAGTTGCATGTGGAACAAGGACACAAGGGCTTGTGGGAAGGCTGGGCCTGGCTGAGGAGAAGACAGGTCTCTGTCAATTGGGTGCATCACACTGTGGCCTTTCTGTCGTGGATTTCCAAGCGCAAAGATTGTACAAATCAAATGGTGGGTAATAAAGTTGCGGGTGACTCACTGATGCCCGGTCCCTGCGTGGCGCTCCTTTCCTCCCCCTCCTTCCCATGAGAGGCTTTGTGTCCCCTGGGCCTAGGCCATTCAATTACCTATTGTCTCTCGTCTAGCTTGAGTGTGGGACTGCCAAGGGGTGCTGCAGCCCCCCAAATTAGGTCACATAAAGCACAGTCAAATTTCTGGGTGGGGTGGCATCTGCAGGGGTGAGTTTAAAGAGTTGAGCATAGCTTTTCCGTAGAGAGAATGAGTGTGTTTGAAGGTCAAGATTACTCAGTAGAGGAACATGGGGGTAGGGATGAGTAGAGGAGCTGGGTTGGGTGGTCCCCATGGGCAAGTCTGGGTCCTCTCTGCTTTGCTGATTTCTGGCAGGAGCTGGCATCACCCCATTAGTGCGCCCAAGAGCAAAATGTCTGTGTCCTACCTCTTCTCCCCTGTTCACTGTACATCTTCCCTTGTATAGTCCTTGATCACTGACTCCAAGTAGACTTGTGGGCTTCCAGTCCCCTTCCTCAGAGTCGATGACACGGAGCAGGATTGTGAAATGAGAATGTGGCTGGGGCAGTGACCCACGTCAGGTCCCATCTGTGTCCCATCTTATCCCATGGAGTTCTCAGGGCCGCTGGCTGTCATGGGCGATATGAAATGGCCAGGATTCAGGGCCCGCTGGCGGGCGGCTTCTCGATTGGCCTGGAGGGCCTGGCCAATGAGGTACTCGCTTTCCTGGGCTATATCCGACAGGCGCAAGTCAAATTCCAGGAGGGTCTTGTTGTCAGAAATGCCTTCTAGAAGCTGCTTCCCGCCGTCCTGGGGAAGGGGAGAGGTGGTCAGGAAGAGGCCATTTTATCTCCCTATCTGGGAACACAGGCACGTTCATTCACGTACAGATGTAACTAAAAGAAACATTTTGAAAAGCTGAGCACAGGTAGCACAGGCCTGTAACCCTAGCTACTCAGGAGGCTAAGATCTACGGATTGTTGTTCAAAGCCAACCCAGGTAGAAAAGTCTGTGAGACTCTTACCTCCAATTAGCCAGCAAAATGCTGGAAATGGAGGTGTGGCTCAAGGAGTGAAGCATTTGCCTAAAAAAGCTCTTACTGGGCTAGTATGCAAAGACAGCTGGCTTAATACTGCAGGCACCCCACGTCACACCCTGCCTGCCCCCAAAGCGATGGCTCACCAGCCCGATGTGGTTGCAGGACAGGTTGATACTGGTGAGTGTGGTGTTGACAGACAGCACTTGGGCAAGCAGCGTGGCCGTGGGCTCGGACAGCTCATTGCCACCTAGATGCAGCGTGGTGAGACACTTGTTGGAGTGTAAGGCGTGGGCCATGGCCTGGCCACCCTCATCTTCGATGCAGTTGAGGCGTAGGTTGAGAGAAATGAGATTGGTGTTGTGTGCCAGGGCGTGAGCCAGTGATTGGGCGCCGGGAGCACGCACTTGGTTGTTGGCCAGGTTGAGCACACGGAGGCGGCTGTGGCTTAGTAGCTTGGCGGCAGCCCGGGCCCCACGGTCTCCAATGAGGTTGTGGGCCAGGTCGAGCTCCTCGAGCGCTGGATGGTCCAGCAGGCTGCGGATTAGAATGCGAGCCTTTTCATCATCCACCTTGCTCCGGGTCAGCCTGAAGATCTGTGGGCAGAGAGAGGTTCTACTACACCTCCAGTCAGGCATAACTCGCCAGGTAGAGAAGGGAGCCAGGGAGAGGCCCGAGGCTCTGCACACCCAGTGCCTGATGCCTCAGCTGGCCAAGGCCTACCATGCCAAGAGCAGGAACTCTTTGCCTAGTGTATGGGGCATGGTAAGCACCCTACCCTGAGCTGCACTTCCAGTCCTAAAAGACAAAGATCTAATTCCTTCCTTCCTTCCATCCTTCCTTCCTTCCTTCCTTCCTTCCTTCCTTCCTTCCTTCCTTCCCCTTTCTCTCTCTCTTTCTCTTTTTCTCTTTCTCTCTCTTTCTTTCTCTGTCTCTGTCTCTCTTTTTTTTTTTGTTAATACTGGGGCTTGAACTCAGGGTCTAGGCATTGTCTTGTGGCTTTAACACTGAAGGCTGATGCTCTTCCAGTTGTCTGGCTTTTTAGGGGGAGAGGTGGTTAACTGGAAATAAGAGTCTTACAGATTTTCCTTCCTGGGCTGGCTTTGAATAGCAACCCTCAGATCTCCTGAGTAGTGAGAATTACAGGTGTGCGTGCCTATACTGATGCCTGGCTACCTATGTTTCTTCTGAAGAAAATCCAAAGTGCTCATTATTTCAGTGTTATGCTCCCCCATCACAGGGAAGTTCTTGACATATTGGTCACACCACCTGCGTCCTCACTTCCCACTCTTGCCCCCAGCCACTGCTGCCCAGCCTCTGCTTCTGGTGTTGCACCGAAATCCTCCCTCAGGACCTCCAGGGCTGCTAAGCCGGTCTTGGCCTCTGTCCTTCCCTGTGGCTCACGCCTATCTGCCACACACTCTGTGACACAATGCCATGTGGCCCTTTCCTCTTCCTTGCTGTCCTGGCAAGCTCTCCTTCCCACACCGCCTGCTGTATTCCTCTTGCCTGGCATTTGGCTCTACCTTGCAAAGCTCCTTCCAAATACATGCTTCCTTGGCCGCGCTCATGAAGACACACGTGTTCCCATGTTCAATTCAGGCCTCTCATCCCAGCCTCACCAGCCTCTCATCCCAACTACTGAAGCGATGATCCCTTGTCTAGGCTGCCTCAGACTGCTCTTCCCCTCAAAATCTGCCCCCCGCCCATCTCCCCTGCTTCTGCCAATGGCCCTTCCAGCCATCTGCTCTCATGAGTGAGAAGCCTGCTACTTCCTGCTCCTGGGGTTTTGTTTCTTTGTTTTGTTTTTTGTTTTGTGCCAGTCCTGGGGCTTGAACTCAGGGCCTAGGTATTGTCCCTCAGGTTTTGTGTGCAAGGCTAGCACTCCACCACTTGAGTCACAGCTTTTTGGTGATTAATTTGGAGATAAGACTCTCTTGGGTTTGTCTGCCCAGGTTGCCTTTGAACCGTGATCCTCAGATCGCAGCCTCCTGAGTAGTTAGGATTACAAGCATGAGCCTCCAGCCCCGACTCCTTCTTTCTCTTCTATGCCCTCCTTATGCCAGTGAGTTCAGTCAGTGAACTGCCTAAATCTCTCTTTCTACTCCATCTCTGTATAATACCACCATCTTTATGTGTATTTGGCAATGGTTTTCCAGGGGACCTCCTGTACCCATCACTCAACCTAGGTTATTGTCCTTCACAAACAGTGACCTTTTCACACGTACAACCCAGTGCCACCTCCCTTTTGCCTAATGCCCTTGGATGTACTAAGGTTTTCCTGTGATTTGTCCCCTCACCCTACGGTTCATGCACTGGCAGCTTCCTCCCCAGTGTAATGATGTGTTCACAGGTGGTAGAACTTTTATAGGTTGGGGCCTAGTGCAAGGTTGTCAGGACCTTGGAGGAGACTAAATGTAGTACTCTTCGGACCCCCAGATAGTTCATGACAAGAGCAGATGGTTATAAACAGAGGCTACCATACCCGCTTGATCTCCTCTGTGTGCCTCCATTTCCCTTCCTGTTTCTCTGTCATGCTTCAGAGGAGAAAATGAAGGGGCTGGTGCCAGGCTGTGTGGATTCTCTAGACACCAAAATTGTAAGCCAAATACACATCTCTTCTTTATAAAATACCCAGTCTTGGGTATTTTGTTTAAGTAACAGCAAACAGAATAACACTGTTATTCTGTTAGCTACTCAGGGGGCTGAGATCTGAGGATCATGGTTCAAAGCCAGCTTAATCTTCAATTAAGCACTAAAAAGCCAGAAGTGGAGCTATGGCTCAAGTGGTAGAGTGCTAGCCTTCAGGAGAAAAAAAAAGGCAAGGGACAGCACCTAGGCCCTGAGTTATCGCTCCAGCATTGATATACACATACACACGAAAGAATGTCATTTCTATTTCTTTTTTCTTTTTGGTAGGTCGTGGGGCCTGAACTCTGGGCCTGGGCACCATCCCTCAGCTCTTCAGTTCAAGGCTAGCACTCTACCACTTGAGCCACAGCGCCACTTCTGGCTTATACGACTTATGTGGTGCTGAGGAATCGAACCCAGGGCCTCATGCATGCAAGGCAAGCACTCTACCACTGAGTCCCCTTCCCAGCCCCAGAATGTCATTTCTTCATAGCATTCATTCAGGTTTAGGATGCTGGACTGGCCTGGGGCAGAGGAAGCTCTCAACAGCCCAGTACATGTTCAGCACGTGTGAGGGCCTGGGTCTCATCCACAGCACTGAGAAATAAGAGCCTTGTTAAAACAAGATGCCTGGGAAGGCTTATATCAGATAAACAACTATGCCCTGTGGAATATATTGCTAAAAAGTTATTCATCTGAACTTCAAACTTCCCATGGGCTAAATCTGGCAACCCTAGCCTCATTGCAGCTTTCCATTTATGTGATTGCTCGTTAGTGCCTTTCATCCCACCAGGCTGCAGCTCCTAAGGGCTCAAACAGTAATTTTGCTCATTTCTGCATCTTCAGCACCTGGGACAGGGCCTGGGGTGCAGATGTTTGTTGGATTGCTACTTGGCTGGTGAGCTGGGGACACCAGGCCTCTTTCAGTTCTGTACTCACAGAACCGACTAGCTTGGTTGCAGGGTGCATAAAAATACTCTGCTGGACCAGGCATGGTGGCTCAAACCTGCAATCTTAGCTACATGGGGAGGCACAGATGAGGGAGATTAGGTGTTGAGGCCAGCCCAAGCATTGGAGCTTGACAGACTCTATCTCAACCAAAGGCTGTCATTCTAAGGAACAGAGGAAGCACAATGGCCAGACCCTGTCATTGGCCTGCCCAGCCACAAAGAGAGGCACTAAGGGGGATTACAGTTCAGGGTGGACCAGGCATAAAGTGAGATACTATCTTGAAAAATAACTAATACAGCCGGATGCCAGGGGCTCACACTAATCCTACTTAACGCAAGATGTTGAGATCTGAGGACCAAGGTTCCAAACCAGCCCAGGCAAGAAAACCCATGCGACTTTTTATCTCCAGTTAACCACCAAAAAGCCCAAAGTAGAGGTATGAGCAAAAATATAATGGATACTTAGGCCTAGGCCCTATATTCAAGCCCCAGTGCCAGTATTGAAAAAAAATATAACTAATACAAAAAGGGGGTGGTCAAGCGGCTCAAATGACAGACAGCCTGCTAAGCAAGTGGCCAGGTGCTGAGTCCAAACCCCAGCACTGCCAGAAAACACCAGCAACCAACCAAAAATAACCCACCCACCACCCTCCTCGAGGGAATCTGAGCCTATGTTTAGCATGCACAGGGTTCAAACCCCAGTACCCCCTCAAAAACATTATCCCCCAAAAAACCATTTACATCCACCCCTACCTGCATTAAATGGAAAGGAAATGTGAAGAAGAGGATGGTGATAGAGGAGGAAGGGGAAGGCAGTAGGAATCCAGGACCTGCTGAGGAGGGGAGCCAGGGGTAACCTGGCAGTGGATGGTACCTTGAGGGTGTGGCATGCTTTGATGGTGGCCGCCAGCGCGTGGCAGTCGCGATAGGTGAAGAGGAAGAGGTTCCACTCGAAGTTCATGCCGCAATCTTTAACTCCATACACCAGGTCCAGCTCCTCCAAGTGGTACAGGCCAGCCACCAGGCTCCCCAGCTGGTAGTGGTCCATGGCAGGCTCTTCTAGCTCTCCCTCACTGCCGGAGTCTGATTGTTCCCCAGCCCGGGGAGGCACTGGGAGGCGCACGGGGGGAAGGAACTGATGCATCTGGATCCGTCGGATGTAGTTCCTGCAGAGGGGAATGAGGTCGAGGATCACGTTGGGGTCTGTGGTGCCTGGGATGAAGAGTCGGAGCACGTTTTCCAGGTGTCTCTCGAAGAACATGCGCTTCCAGCTGCCTCCGTGCATGGCCACATGGCACACGGCCCAGCGCTTGGTGGAGCAGCGGCGCCAGTAACTTTCATCCTCGATCAGGTTGGCGGTCACCGTCAGGGGCAGGTCAGGCGACAGGCGGCTCAGGACCTTCTGCTGGTGCTCCGGGAGCAGCTTGGTCAGGATAGGGTTCTCTTTGGGAGCAGAGGGGGAAGAGAGAAGTCAGTGTTGGGGACAAGATGATACCGTGTCTGGGCCTGCCCCGGGTGCTGAGGGCACCCCACGGAAACAGACTCTGCTTTCCTGAGCCAGTTGTGGCCTTAAGGGGGCTTCCCTGACTGCAGCCAGGTGGCACACTGGATCTCAGGGAGCCCTCCGTAAGAAAGGACTGTCGGGTCCAATCCCAGTTATTGCCTCATCTGATAGAGAAGGCAGTCCCTGATCCAGAGGTTCCGGGCGGGTCTGGCTTGATTCATGAATTTAAATGCAAATATAAACTGGGTGCTGGGCGCTCATGCCTGTAATTCTAGCTACTCAGGAGGCTGAGATATGAAGATCACAGTTCGAAGCCATTCCAAGCAGGAAAGTCCGAGAAACTCTTATCTCCAATTAAACACCAGAAAACCCGAAGTGAAGCTGTAGCTCAAAGTGGTAGAGTGCTAGGCCTTGAGCAAAAGAGCTGAGGGACAGCGCCCAGCACCTCAGTTCAAGCCACGTGACTGATCAAAAAAAAAAGCAAATACAGGGTCCAGCATCCGTGGCTCACACCTGTAGTTCTAACTACTCAAGAGACGGAGATCTGAGGATCATAGTTGGAAGCTAGGATAGGAAGATAAGTTTGTGATACTCTTATCTCCAATTAAGCACAAAAAAGGCTGAAAGTTGAGCTGAGGCTCAAGTGGTAGTGTGATTTCCTTGAGCACAAAAGGCAAAGGATAGCACCTGGGCCTAGAGTTCAAGCCCCAGGATTACCATAATTAAACAAACAAATAGAAAAACAAGTATAGCCAGGTGCTGGTATCTCTCTATCTCTCTCAGGAGGCTGAGATCTGAGGATCATAGTTCAAAGTCAGCATCGGCAGGAAAGTGCTTGAGACTCTTACCTCCAATTAACCACCAGAAAACTGGGAGTGGAGTTGTGGCTCAAAGTGGTAGCACACTAGCCTTGAGCAAAAGAGCCCAGGCCCTAAGTTCAAGCCTCACAACTGACTCTGTGTGTGTGTGTTGTGTGTGTGTGTGTGTGTGTGTGTGTGTGTGTGTGTGTGTGGGTGGGTGGTCCAGCACTGGTGCCAATGCCTGTAATCCTAGCTACTCTGAGGTTTGTGGTTTGAAGCTAGCCCAGGTAGGAATGTCCATGAGATTTTCATCTCCAATTATCTACCAAAAAACCAGATGTGGAACTGTGACTCAAGCAGTAAAGTTCCAGGCTTGAGCAAAATAAGCTCAAGGACAGTGTCTGGGCCCTGAGTTCAAGCTCCATTCCTAGCACTGAAAAATAAAAAATAAAAACAAATATATTGTTTGGATACCTACTGTGTGCTGAAGTGCTAAGAGATGCAGAAATGAATAAAGGAGGTAGAAGCCCTGTCCTGAAATTTACAATCAGGAGGTTTGGGGGAGCCAACAGTGAGCAGGACTATATATTCTAGGAATATAACAGGATATATATGACAGGAATATATGCAAGGTCAGGAGGCCTGGTTATTGTGGCAAAATGATGCCTGTCCTCAGTAAACTTCTTATCAGGTCAGAGAAGCTGGCCAATTATCACAAAGTATAGAACAGCCCAGGAGCCCATTCATTCATAGAAGACCGTGAAGTAGAGCCAGATGGCTGGAGGGTTTCCTGGAGGAAGTAGATGCAGCTCAGGCTGAGTTTCCTGTAAGTGGACAAGGAGGGCACAGCATGGGAAGGTCAACAGGGGGCGCTGTCCAGAGCAGAGGACCAAGGACCCAGCTTTGCCCTCTCTGCCCTCTTGGTCTGTTCCTTCCCACCCCAAACTGGGTAGACTCACTTTCGAAGTTCGTCACGATGTGCTGAATGCACAGCTCTGTGAGGAGGGGCACGGTGGCCAGAGACCACTCAGGGTCCTCCGCGATGAGCCGGCGCATGCGATGGAAATTTAACAGTTTGGACTTTGAATCAAGTGGGCCTGAGGACACTGCAGGGGTCTTGGAGAGCCGTTGGGCTGTGCCTGCATTTTGGTTTGAAATTGAGGCCCGGCCTGTGGCCAAGTTTCCAGACTGGGTGGAGACCAGGTTTTGTGATGAAGAGTCCTGCATGCTGGGAGCTAGAGATACAGGAGCAGCCAGGCCCACAGGAAACTAGTGACAACAGGGTGCTGTTCAGAATGGCAGGTCTGAGGAAGAGGAAGGGGACACATGTTACTTTAGTAGCATTGAGCAGTGCTTAAAGGGAGCAGATTCAGATGCCAATCCCAGCACCTAGTTGTGTGACCTTGGGCAGGTTACAGAACCTCTGAATTTCTGACATTATCTCTGTGAAATGAGGGTAATAACTACCAATAGAATTATTAAAAGTAGGGGCTGGGAAGTTGGCTCAGTGGTAGAGCGCTTGCCTTGCTGCCTGAGGCCCTGGGTTCGATTCCTCAGCACCACATAAGCAAAAAGAAAAAAGCCGGAAGTGGCGCTGTGGCTCAAGTGGTAGAGCGCTAGCCTTGAGCTGAAGAGCTGAGGGACAGCGCCCAGGCCCAGAGTTCAGGCCCCATGACTGGACCCCCCCCCAAAAAAAATTATTATTAAGAGTAAATAATGCTAGGCATCAGTGGCTCACACCTGTAATCCTAGGTACTCAGGAGGCTGAGATCTGAGGATCACAGTTCAAAGCCAGTTGGGGCAGGAAAATCCATGAGACCCTTATCTCCAATTAACCACTCAGAAAAAGCCGGAAGTGGCGCTGTGGGTCAAGTGCTAGGGCACTAGCTTGAGCACAACAAGGCTCAGGGACGGTGCCCAGGCCTTGAGTTCAAGCTGTAGGACCAGGAAAAAAAAAAGTTACTGATAAGATGTATAGATGCATATTTTTCTACCAAAATTTAAAAGTCTGATGACTCAATGGTCACACAGAGCCTGTGGCCGCCGTTTGGAGCAGTGTGGGCTGCCAGGGGTCACTGGGGCTGCTGCCCTGCCTACCTCTCTGTCCTTCACTCTCAGCCTGCTAGGACGTCTTTCTCCCCTCCTTCCTCTGGCATCCCAGATGGCAGCAGGAGGCGTGGGAGGTGGGAAGCTAGCTAAATCTGGGGCTGAAGATGGACAGCTGAGGCCGGAGGTCTGGGTCTGGGGACCATCCCACGTGCCCACCCCATACCCTTGCTGCGGGTACCCTGGTCTGAGCCTTGCAGGTAGCAATGGGGCAATACCCCGATTCAGCACACTGCAGTGCTAAGAAGGAACACCCAGATCCAGCAAAAGCGTGCTTGGCAGAGGGAGGGACCAGATGGCACTGCCTAGCTTGCCAGGCAGCTCGAGGAGGAAGAGCCTGGATGGAAGGGGAGGGGAGGGTGGCGACGGACAGTATGGGGGCAGATATTTGTGTATATTTGTGTATTGTGACTCCCTTTATGCAAATCGAATGCAAATTCACGGCTTGTGTCCAGCGTTAACTAATGGTGGCTCAGAGGGTAGAGCTGGAAGCAGGCTGTGCTGCTGCTTTACACGGCTGGCTTCCTCAATGACTAGTGTGACCTTGGTCATGTGACTTCACTGGGCTAAAGTTCAGTTTCCTTCTCTGTAAAACAGGCTAGTAACATCTTCACTATGCACTAGTGTGGAGATTGTTGGGAGGCAGCGTTTGATGAAGGTTGATCACTGGAGCAGGGGTGGAGGCTGCAGGTTCTCAAGGACAGGGGTCTTGGGGTGGGAACTGTTCCCTAAAACCTGTTTCTTGGGTGCTGAGCTGGCATCTTTGACTTCCAGGTTTCTGAGGCCCTTCCCTTCTTCCAAGTGCCACAATCGCCGAGGCAGGTGAATGAATAGCAGGACGGGGTCCGTGGCAACAACCCGCCTGCGCTGCTGGCCCTATGCCTGGAGTCCTCTGAAGGTTCTGAACCTGAAGCATTTTGGGACACCTGTGGGCTGCACCAGAGCGAGAGGGCATTACCCACAATGCACTGGCCTCTCACCATCCTGGCAGGTGGACTCTGCCTTCCTCCTGGGAAGCAATGCCTTAGGAAACTGCACCTGGTACCAGATGGGTGTCCTCTGAAAGAGATCACCTGTGGCTCTCTGCTTCTGCCTCTCAGCCTCTTAGGCACTTCTTCCTAAGATCTGGTCCTTGTTGTTCCTGGCGCTACTTCATGCCAACACTTAGCCTCTGGCTGGTAGGGCATGAAAGCCCATGCTTGGCTTCCAAATGTTTTTAAAGTTTTAGTTTTGAAAGCTACTAATATGTTAAAGAATATTTAAAAAGTTGGGGCCAGGGGCTGGGAAGGTGGCTCAGGGGAAGAGTGCTTGCCTTGCATACATGAGGCCCCGGGTTCGATTCCTTAGCACCACATAAACAGAAAAAGCCAGAAGTGGCACTGTGGCTCAAGTGGTAGAGTGCTCGCCTTGAACTGAAGAGCTGAGGGACAGTGCCAGGCCCAGAGTTCAGGCCCCACAACCGACCAAAAAAAAAAAAAAAAAAAAGAAAAGATTGGGGTCAGGTGCCAGTAGTTCACGCCTGTAACCCTAGCTACTCAGGAGGCTGAGATATGAGGATGGTGGTTCAAAGCCAGCTGGGACTAGAAAGTCTTGTGAGACTCTTATCTTCAATTAATCACCAGAAAACCAAAGTGGCTCAAAGTGGTACATTGCTAGGCTTGAGCCAAAGAGCTCAAAGACATCACTCAAGCCCTGAGTTCAAGACCTATGACAAAAAGAAAATTAAAAGGATAGGGCCAGGAGCTAGCATTTTATGTCTGGAATCCTAGCTACTCAGGAGGCTGGGATCTGAGGAGGGACAGTTGAAGCTAGTCAGGACAAACAAATCTGAGACACTTCTTTTTTTTCCATTCCTGGGCCTTGAACTCAGGGCCTGGGCACTATCCTTGAGCCTCTTTGTGTTCAAGACTAGTGCTCTACCACTACAATGCCACTTCCTGCTTTTTGTGAGTAGTTTATTGGAGATAAGAGTCTTATGGATGCTTGCAGCCTGGGCTGGCTTTGAACCGCCATTTCAGATCTCAGCCTCCTGAGTAGCTAGGATTACAGGCGTGAACCACCGGCACCAGGCCTGAGATACTCTTACTTCCATTAGAAAGAGGCCATGAGACTGCTCTATTGTGAGAGGGAGTGTGGAGAAACCACAGGAGAGAGGAGGCCTGCATTGTCACCCGTGTCTCAGGGGCCTTATTCTGCCCATGCTCAGTCTATGGCTGAGGGTGGTAATGAGGGGCACTGTCTTCCTGGGAGCCTGAGAGGAGGGACAGACAAGCATTAGTTGAGGGCCTGGAGGACCCAGCCAGCCCCCTAGGTCCCACAGGGGGAGGGTGGGTGGTCCCAGAGGTGGCAGAGCGCTCGGCTTCCACTTCCCCCCAGAGTCCTGTCTCCTGGGAAGCCTGTGGGGACACTTGGAGAACCCAAGGCGAAGAGCAAAGCCTGTCAGGACTCTGGTCCTCCTCCAGGGCAGAAATCTCTGACATCCTAGAGGTCAGGGACATCAGGTGCCACCATCTGGTGTTCCCCATCTAAGGACTCTTCCTGCTGTTGGAAGGGAAAGTAGGAGAGCATGCGCAGTAGATTTCCTTCGCTTCTGGGGCCTCACTGGACATGCGCAGTGGACTTGCTTTCCTACGGGGCCTCACTGGCTGGCAGGGCTTTCTGTGCTCATGCCTCCCTATTAAGTGTGGCCAGCCAGGGTCACAATCCCCAGGGAAAGGCCATCCTCCTTCCTGGTCCTACTGTGTCCTCAGGACCAGGGCAGGGGATGCTGAAATCACAGAGGACTCCAGGCCAGAGCTCTGAGGGCTGGAAGTTAATGTCTGCTCACCATGACCAGGCAGCGGTAATAAAAGCAATGCCCCGGTGTGGCCAGGGCTGCCCTCATTTCTGGTGGTTTGCACCAGCGGACAGGTGTTCTGGAATCATATTCTTGGCTCCTGGTTTGTTGAGGTGTAGACACACAATGCATGTGCGTATAGCAGCTGGCTGAGTGCACAGGCCTTGTGCTTTCTGCCCCTCAAATCCTGGGAAGGGTATTTTATCTTGCCAAGAATCATTGCATCTATCAAATAAAGAATCAATATGGTAGTTATCTGGTAATTAATACTGCTTTCTTCATGGTGTTATCCAGAAGAGCATGGAGGGAATGTGTGTGTGAAAATTTCTTTCCCTCCCTCCCTTCCTTCTTTCCTTCTACTTTTTCTTTTTCAAGACAGGGCTTGCCTGTCTAACCCTCTCTGGCTTCAAACTCCAGATTCTCCTGCTTCAGTCTCTGAGTACTGAGGTTACAGGTATGTACCACTGTGCTCAGCTTTGTGCAACGTTTCTTACAGTGTTAGGACCACAGCCAGCATTCAAGACATGAGTTGAATATTATGATAAAGATGTTAGATTCCTCAAGTACATAAGCTTGTTAAAAGCCTCCTGTTCAGTACTGAAGTTTGTTATTACTGTAATGCTTTTATTCCCACCCCACAATTGAAGCTTAGAAAGCTTAAGTCATTTGCTGGCACCAAGCTAGTTAGTGAGTGCTAAGGTCTAAGTTTAAGTCTCTCAATCCTGTCACTTCTGTGAGATGCCAGGGTTGCTTCCAACCCATTCACTGCTCTTCCTATGAGCCTCCCACTTTCCCTGCTTGTGAGCTCTCTTACCAATGTGAAGCCCAGGCTTAACTTTTTTGGTGCTGAGTTAAAAGGCCCAGGCCCTTTGCCCCAGTTGACTCCTGGCACCAGAACCTTCTACAAAGCTGCGTCCAAGAGGTGGATGGAAAGCCAGAGGTGAGCTGGCCATTGATGCTAGACCTTTCAGAGGAAGGACCCATGGAAAAAAGGTAACTTTAGGCTGAAAGAGAACTGGCCATCGCTGTCTCCATTAAGAAGGTGGGGGAAGGGGGATGGAGGTGTGACTTACTAGTAGCGTGCCTGCCTAGCAAGCATGAGGCCTTGAGTTCAAATACCAGTACACTTTAAAAAATCGCCAGGTGTCGGAGGCTCACGCCTGTAATCCTAGCTACTCAGGAGGCTGAGATCTGAGGATAGTGGTTCAAAGCCAGCCCCGGCAGGAAAGTCTGTGAGACTCTTATCTCCAATAAACCACTAGAAAACTGGAAGTGGCGCTATGGCTCAAGTGGTAGAGCTCTTGCCTTGAGCTGAAGAGCTGAAGGACAGGGCCCAAGCCCAGAGTTCAAGCCTCACGATCGACCAAAAAAAAAAAAAAGTCAACTGGAGAGTATCTATCCTAACTGATATTTCAGATAACTTTTTGCTGGGCACTGTTGTTGGTGTGCGCGCGCGCACACACACACACACACACACACACACACACACACAGAGGGTGGGCAACAGGTGAGGAGGGTTGGGGTATGAGAAGTCTCCACAATGGCCTCAGCTTCTCCCATTCGACCTGGAGGGAGGAGCCTCTTGCTTAGAGTAGCCAGACTTTAACTGTTGTCTGATAACATCCTTGGGTTTGAGGTTCTGTGGCAGGCCCCCAAATGGTGGAGAGTTGAGCTCTCCTGCCTGTAGCCCTGCTGGGCCCTCCAGACGCAAAGGTCAAAGTTTAGATCTCCAGAACATTCCCTCCTCACAGGGCTTTCCTCTCCTTCCCCAAGTGCCTTCCTCCCTCTGGCTTCCACGGCGGCCCTGCCAGAGCCCCTCTGGCTCTCCAGCCGCTTTTGTCTGCTTCTGCATCCTCTGTCTTCCCAGCCAGCTCCCCGTCCCTCCCCTGCCCCGCGACCCCCCTCCGCAGACCTCAAGGTGTCGGTCCATGCCCAGATTCGCGGGGGATCGCAGAGGGGTGGGGGTTCCCTCTAGCTCCCTGTGCACTTGGCCCCCAGCTCTCCTCGGGCCCCGCAGGCCGGCGGTCCCTCCTCCGGCGCCCGGGGTGGGGAGGCTCCGAGGGGGCCCGAGGGCAGTGGGGGTGGCGGGCTGGGGCGGCTGGGGCCCTCCTCACTCGAGGCCGGCTGACCCGGGGTCCCACCTCGAGCGGACGGGGCTGGGCTGGGCTGGGCTGGGCGTCTCCGTTAGGTGCGCGACGACGCTCCGCCCGCGGAACCGTGCAGCCGGGCCGCTGCGGGCCGGGGCGCCGGAGGGGCTGCGGGGCCGGTCAGCGAGGCGGCGGTGGCCGGCCGGCCGTCGTCAGGGACGCTCCGCGTGGCCGGGGGCGGAGCCCGCGGAGCGGTCAGGGGCGGGTCTGCGGAGCGGTCGGGGCGCGAGGCTCCCGCGGGGAGGCGGCTGGGACCCCGCAGGCCCCGGCCGCAGCGCGGAGCACTGTTTGGAAAGGGCTGAGGCGAGAGGATCTCCCCGGGCCCGGCCCGGCCGACCCCAGACCTGCAGGAGGACGGCCGAGACGGGCCCAGGCGGCCTGGGCCCCTTCACAGCCCCAGGCCTCTCCACTCCTAGCCTGGCAGGAAGGATGGGGCTGGTGTCCCTGAACCTCAGGGCGACTCAGACTGTCCTCCAGCGGGGAGGGGCTGGGAGGAGGAGGAGCGGGGCGGAGGAGGAGCTGGGCGGAGGAGGAGCTGGGTGGAGGAGGAGCGGGGCGGAGGAGGAGCTGGGTGGAGGAGGAGCGGGGCGGAGGAGGAGCTGGGTGGAGGAGGAGGGGGCGGAGGAGGAGCTGGGCAGGGAGGAGGAGCTGGTGGGGGAGGAGCGGGGCGGAGGGGAGGAGGAGCTGGGAGGGGAGGAGGAGCGGGGTGGAGAGGAGGAGTTGGGCAGGGGAGGAGGAGCTGGTGGGGGAGGAGGAGCTCGGTGGAGGAGGAGCGGGGCGGAGGAGGAGCTGGGTGGAGGAGGAGCTGGGTGGAGGAGGAGCGGGGCGGAGGAGGAGCTGGGTGGAGGAGGAGCGGGGCGGAGGAGGAGCTGGGTGGAGGAGGAGCGGGGCGGAGGAGGAGCTGGGCAGGGAGGAGGAGCTGGGAGGAGGAGGAGCGGGGCGGAGGAGGAGCTGGGAGGAGGAGGAGCGGGGCGGAGGAGGAGCAGGGCGGAGGAGGAGCTGGGTGGAGGAGGAGCAGGGCGGAGGAGGAGCTGGGTGGAGGAGGAGGGGGCGGAGGAGGAGCTGGGCAGGGAGGAGGAGCTGGTGGGGGAGGAGCGGGGCGGAGGGGAGGAGGAGCTGGGAGGGGAGGAGGAGCGGGGTGGAGAGGAGGAGTTGGGCAGGGGAGGAGGAGCTGGTGGGGGAGGAGGAGCTCGGTGGAGGAGGAGCTGGGCAGGGGAGGAGGAGCTGGGCAGGGGAGGAGTTGGGAGAGGAGGAGGAGCTGGGCAGGGGAGAAGGAGCTGGGCCGGAAGGGGTTCCCATCATGGCAGAATTTAGCTTTCATTGCTGCTCCCTCCAGGACTCCCAGAAGGCATCTTGGGTAAGTTAGCATCTCAGATGCCCAGGTGACGCCCAGGTGACTCGTGAATAAAGTGAGGGTACCAGCTGGGCACCTGTGGCCCATGCCCGTAATGTAGCTACTCTGGAGGCTGAGAATTGTAATTAGAAGCCAGACTGGGTAGGAAAGTTTGAGACTTTTTTTTTTGGGGGGGGGGGGGCGTCTGGTCGTGGAGCCTGAACTCTGGGCCTGGGCGCTGTCCCCCAGCTCTTCAGCTCAAGGCTAGCACTCTACCACTTGAGCCACAGCGCCACTTCCGGCTATTTTCTTTTTGCTTATGTGGTGCTGAGGAATCGAACCCAGGGCCTCAGGCATGCAAGGCAAGCGCTCTACCACTGAGCCACCTTCCCAGCCCAAGTTTGGGACTTCTATCTCCAACTAACTACCAAAAAGCTGCAAGTGTGGCATGGGTCTAGTGGTAGAGCACCAGTTTTGAGCAAAAAAGCCAAGGGAAAATGCACACACACACACACACACACACACACACACACACACACACACACACACACACACACAAACTGGCCCTGAAGGTCTAGGTCCTCAAACTTACCAGTGACTTCCCAGCAAATCCTCACCTTAAGCTGACACCACACAGGGAGTAGAGATGACATTAGACTCAGTGCTAATGCGTGTGTGTGTGTGTGCGTGTGCGTGAGTGTGTTTTAACTAGTTCTGGGGCTTGAACTCAGTGCCTAGTCACTATCCCTGAGCTTCTTTTGTTCAAGGCTAGTGCCCTACCACTGGAGCCATAGCACCACTTCCAGCTTTTTCTGTATATGTGGTACTGAGGAATCAAACCCGGGGCTTCATCGTGCTAGTCAAGCACTCTACCACTAAGTCACATTCCCAGCCATCTAATGTGTTTCCTAGCCAGGGAGCCTTTGCCTTGAAGATGGACTCTTCAGCTAGTAACAAGTAGAGACAGAGGCAGAGCTCTAGTACCTGAATAAGAGCCAGGGGGCTTCACTCTGCCAGAAGGCCTTCACCCATGTCTTCATCCTGCTCTGGGCAAGTTTTCAGCTCCAGCTGTTTCCACCTCCTGCCCTGACTTTGGACAAGTGTGTTGCTTGTTTTAAAATACAGCATTTTCTGGGTACATGTGGTTCACACCTGTAATCCTACCCACCCAGGAGGCTGTGACTTTAGAGGATTTTGGAAGCTACATTCTATCTCTAAAACAGCAAAAAAGCAGGACTGGATGCATGGCTCAAGTGGTAGTGTCACCCTAGCAAGTGTCACCTCAGAGCCACCAAAAAGAACAGATCAAAAGCACAGCATTGGGCAGACCCTGCAGCTTGCCCCTGTCCTAGCTCATTGCCTAATGACACTAGTCTCACCCTCACTCAGGGCCTGTGCACTGTCTCCTCAGCCCAGAACACTTTCCCTCAGCTCTCTGTGAGACTCACATCCTCTTCCTGGTTCCCAGCTCAGTACCACTTCACAGGGAGACAGTAATGCTACCCCTGCCTCCCTGAGCACTTCTAGCCTTTTCTATCACTGTTTCACACTCCTTTTTGCAAGTACTGGGGCTTGTGCTCAGGATCTTGTGCTCTCTTGTGTTTCTTCATTCAAGGCTGGTGCTCTACTATTTGAGCCACAACTCTTGTTTCTGGCTTACTGGTGGTTAATTGGAGATAAGTCTTAAGGACTTTTTCCCCTGGGTCGTCTCTGAACTACAACCCTCAAAAGTCAGCCTTCTGAGTAGCTAGAATTATAGATGTGAGCCACCAGTACCCAGCTTGACACTCTTCTGAAGTGAGTTCCACCTGGGCAGACTTGCTGCCTGTATGGTGCTTTTCTACCATCCCAGTCTCTGATCAGGCCTGTTGCTCAGTATATCAACAAGGCAACGAGGCCCTAATTCAAATGAGAGATCATTATATGACATTGGGAGCCTGAAGGGGGCGTCTGCCTTGCTATCATTCCATCATTGTTTTCAAATGACACTTCTGGAACTCGGTAGCCAGCATTTGAGTCCTGAGAAGTCTTTCCAATCAGTAAACCAGCAGTGGGGCACCAGTGCCATGCTGGGAGAGGAATGTCCCCCTCTCCTAAAAATAAATCTTCAGGGGCTGGAAGGTGGCTCAGTGGTAGAGCGCTTGCCTCGCATGCAGGAGGCCCTGAGTTTGATTCCTCAGCACCACATAAGCAGAAAAAGCTGGATGTGGCACTGTTGGTTCAAGTGGTAGAGTGTAACCTTGAGCTGAAGAGCTGAGGGACAGCGCCCAGGCTCAGAGTTCAAGCTCCATGATCGACCAAAAATCATAAATAAATTAAAAAAAAATCTTCCAGAGTGACCTGCCCTGTGTGAGATCCTTTTAATGAGCAGTCTCAGCCTTGGTGGCCAGGAGTTCACATTGGGTGGGGGTTGTGCATCTCAGCTCACTTCCTTGTGTCCCTGTCTCTTTGTACCATGAGGCCCAGGTGGCCTCCGTTGGCTCAGCTGCTGGTCCTCCAGCCTCCTGTCTTCTGTTTCAGCCTCTGGGGAGGCTGTGCCAGCTCCGGCCGGGTGCCAGGTGCTTGTCTTTAGTTCCTGTGTGCTGGTAAGTTGCTCAGTGAATCTGGTTGAGGGCATAGGCTCGGGCTGTGCTGAGGGTGGCTTCCAGGTCAGCAGTGCTTCCGGTGCCCTGGGCCACCACTCGAGAGCCCCAGGACTTCCCCCCCATGTGGTTGCACACGGCCAGGGCCCAGGCCGCTGCTGTGAAGGCAGGTGTAGTACCCTGAGGAGAATCAGAAGCAGAGGCAAGGGGAAGTGGGGTCCAAGAGATCAGCCCCCCGCTCCCCGCTGCTAGGCAGCAGCTAGTGAGGTGAGGGAGAAGGGCTGGACAGGATGAGTGTGTGTGTGTGGGTGGGGGGGGGGGTGGAACTGGGAAATCTCAGGATGCCTTCTGGGTGGGAGGGGCTGTCCACAGGGACTAGGAGATCGCCCCTCCCTGTCACCATGGGTGTCCTTGCAGGTTCCCCCCCCACGCCCCCGTGCCCCACCAGGCTCAGAGCTCGGTGGGGCTGGGGCTGCTTGCTCACCTGAGCCACCTGGCAGGCACAGAGCACACTGCCCGAGCTCTGGGGGCTGAGCAGGAGCACGGACGTGCCGGGGGCCTGCGCACACAGCTGCCGTACCACCTTCACCAGCACCTGGGGGGCGGGGGGGACTCGGGGCTGAGCACAGCGTCTCAGACGCCCCGCGTCTCCGCGGCAGGACTCAGCCCTCCCCAGGCCTGGGGAGACTTCCAGACACACTCACAGAGAGGGACTCCGCAGAGACGGTGTCCACGATCAGACGCCCCTTCGTGTGCCGCTTCAGCAGCTCCCGGGACTTCTCTGCAGCCTGTAGGGCGGGAGGGACAGCCCAGAGGCCGGGCTGAGGGGCGCTGGGACTGGGACTTGAACTCAGGGTCTCATGTTCTTAGCTTTTCCCCCCTCAAGGCAGGTATTCTACTACTTGAGCCACAGCTCCTCCCTGGCTTTGTGATGGTTAATTGGATGGGAGAGTTTCTTGGATTTGCCTGCCTGGGCTGGCTTAGGACTTTGATTTTTCAGATCTGGGCCTCATGAGTGGTTAGGATTACAGGTGATGACACAGGTCATCAGGCTGCCTAGCATGGCCCCTTCCTCCCCCTGATGTCACCACAGCTTCAGGCCCCTGTGCAGAGGTCGCTGAGTGTGGGAGGATGTGGCTGGAGGGGCTTAGTAGTCAAGGAACAATGAAGGTTGCTGAATGGTGGTCAAGTCAGAAGGCTTCCTGGAGGGAGCGGTTTAGGCAGAGCCGCAGCCTGGCGGAGGGCTGAGGACACAGCCTTGCAATGGCTCCTGGTGGGGCACGGGGCAGCGGGGAGGGGGGGGACATTGAAGCTGACGCCTACTCCCCCCTGCCTGTCCCCACACAGCCCCCGAGGGTTCCCAGGGTTGGTGCCGCAGTGCCTGAGCGCATGGGTGCACCTGCTCTCACCTGGCCCATCTCCAGCTTCCGGACGGCTGTGTTGGCACGGCGCTGCAGAGCCTTCAGCGTGGTCTGCAGCTCCCGCCGCTGCCACTGGGGCATCACCGCCGTGTCCACGGCCTACGGCCAGAGCGGTGTGTCGCCCTGCCCTTCCCCAAGGGGCCAACGCCACCCCCACCCCCAGGCCAGCCAGGGCCCAAGCATTGGGGTGCTTGGGGAAGACGGGAAAGACCCAGCTTGGGGGCGGGGGGAGTGGCTCTCACTTCTGTGAGTCGCCCCATGTCCTTGGACAGCCGCTGAGCCTCGGTCAGGTCACGGGTGCCTCGACTCAGCCTCTCTGAAGCTGCTTCCACCTCGTGGGCCAGAGCCTGGCCCACATCCCGGGCCTGCAAGGGAGAGGCAGGACCGTGAGGGGTGGCTGGTGACACTCCGTGGCCAGGACAGGGGCTTGTAGTTCATGGCTGCCACCAAATAATAAAACGACCAGCTCTAAGGACAGCCGTACCAGGGCACCCTGGCATGCCAGTGTTGCAGTGTGTGTCCCCGGACCCTCATCTCTACCCAGAAGTCTCTGGAGCTGAGGCATGCTGACCTGCTGGGCCTGCTCCCCAGTGACAGCCAGAAGGCGGGTGGTCCCCTTGGCAAGCTGGCGCTCCCCGATAATGACCAGATCCCTCACCGCCCCTGTGCGCAGCAGGTGCCTATGGGCGGGAGGAAGGAGAAAGTCAGAGGGCATGATGGGAAAGACGGAAGAAGGCTAAGCCCCAAACTGAGGTCTGGAGGTCGCACAGACCAGGGGAAGGGTGTGGCCCAGGCCTGGGGCTAGGGCAGTGGAGATGGCTCACGTGCCACAGCAGAGCTCCATGGAGGTGTGCAGGGCAGCCTGGGAAGCTGGCTCCAATGCCTGGGCCACGGGCACACCCACCGACACCACCCGCACGGGGTCTGGGTATGCCTGAGGGGAGAGGAGAGAGGGGAGAGCCTGTGAGCAGCTGCAGGCTGCCTGGTGGGTGTGCCGGAAGTGGGCAGGCCAGGGCCACCAATCCACCTCGTCCAGAGAGCGCAGACCAGGGATGTGTGCGGTGAGCGCCAGGGGCACCTCCTCCATGTACACAGCTTCATCCCGCCCCACGGCCTCCTGCACGGCGCCCTCCACTCTCCGGAGCTGCTCAGGAGTCAGTGCTGTCTGGAGAATGGGAGGTGGGGAACACAGAGCCACAGGTATCATGGGACATGTCTGCCACGTGACATGCTTGTTATTGATGCACTTATGAGCAGTCAGTGGCCCTGGAGTTATTCCTAGTTAACCAGCAAAAAGCCAGAACAGATCTGTGGCTCAAGTGGTAGAATAGCAGCCTTTGAGACAAAAAAGCCAAGTGACCTGGACACTGGTGGCTCACACCTGTAATCCTAGATGGTTCAAAGCCAGCGTGGGCAGGAAAGTCCATAGGACTCTTGTCTCCAATTAACCACCAGAAAACTGGAAATGGTGCTGTGGCTCCAAGTGGTGGGATGCTAGCCTTGAGCAAAAGAGCTTAGGACAGAGCCCAGGCCCTGAGTTCAAGCCCCACAGCCAAAAAAAAAAAAAAAAAAGCCAAGTGACATCTGAGTTCAAGCTCTAGTACCAGCACACGCATGCACGCGCGCGTGCACGCATGCACACACAAATATTTACACGGGGGGGGGTCCTGAGTACTAACTCAGAGCCGGGCGAGGGCACGGCCTCACTGCTTCACCTGTCCCCTCCCTGGGACAGGCAGAGCTGCAGCGCTGTGCCTGGAGCTCAGGCCCTCCGCTATCAACCCTGTCATCACCAGGCTCTCCCTTACGTGAAGACTGTCAGCTCACCTGGGTGGCCAGGTCAAAGCGCAGCCGCTCGGGGTTGAGATGGGAGCCCCGAGGCTCTGTGCCGGGGCCCAGCGTCTGCCGCAGCGCCCAGTTCAGCAGGTGAGTGGCCGTGTGCTTCTCCATGCATCCCAGTCGCCAGGCCTAGAACACTTTTGTCACCCAGGGGTCTGGGTAAGGGTGAGGGCTGGGAGACGAAGGGACTATAGGCTACCAAGGAAAGCTGGTGGGCCTTACCTCGTCCACGTGCAGCTGTACTTGGTCCCCCACCTGCAGACACGCCGGGGCCACCACCTCATGCAGGATGAAGCCCCCACAAATGTGGGCCCGGGATACAGGAAATAACACATCCTGAGAGAAGGAGGGACCAAGACCCCAAAGCGCCTACTTGCAGCTGTCCCTTCTCCTTGGCTCCCATCCAGGCTCAGGTCTGCCTTCCGCCTCATTCACTTGGGAAGAGAGGTGCTTACCGGCTGCCCTGCCTGGACCAGGTAGCCCCGGTCTGAAGCCTGACCCCCCTGTTCAGCGTAGAAGTTGGTCCTGTCCAGGAGGAGGCCACAGTGCTGGCCTGCCCCCACAGAGGCCACCGCTGTCCCGTTCTCCGTGTACAGCTGTAGAACTTGGGCCTCACAGGGGTCAAACTCTGGTGGGACACGGAATGGTTATTAGTGCTCGGTCTGGGCTGGACTGGACTGGTGGGCTGGGACTTGAGGCCAACAGGCACCTGGCTGGGTACCTCCAACTGTGGCCATAGCGGCCCCTGGTGGCTGCCCTGGGGAATGCACAGGGGTTGCTAGCCATCATCTTGGACACACCACAGCCATCCGTGGGCCCAGACTCTCACCATAACCTCCACCGGGCTGCAAGGTGTAGCGGTACTTGGGGCTGTCATCTGTTGGGGGTACCCCCTGACGCTGTAGCTCCCCCAGTGCATGGATGTCAAGCTGCAATCTCTGTTCCTCAGCTGGCTCAGCTTGTTGGGCCCGGTGCTGCAGAATGGACATGAATAAGAACATGTCTACTCTGGGCATGGTGGCTCATGCCTGTAATCCTAGCTACTCAGGAGGCTGAGATCTGAGAAATGGGATTCAATGCCAGTCCAGTCAAGGAAAGTCTACAAGGTGCTCATCTCCAATTAACCAGCAAAACATAGAAAGTGGTGCTGTGGCTCAAGTGGTACAGCACTAGCCTTGAGCTGAAGAGCTGAGGGACAGCGCCCAGGTCCAGAGTTCAAGTCGCACACCAACAAAAAGAAAAAGAAAAAGAGAAAAAAGAACATGTCTAGGGAGAATGCCATGGGACCGGAGTCTTGTACAGCCATGTCCCTGTGGATCCTAAAGTCCTTCTAGAATCGGACCTCAGAGCTGGGCTGGCTGCTGGAGACCCCCTCTCAGCTTCCTGGTGAATCCGCTGTCAAGCTCCCTTGGATCAGCCAGACCTGCTGCTGCCTCACTTGACCCTCTGGGATGCCATGCTGGCTTCTTTTCTGGTCCTCTGTTTCCTTCACCGAGGTCAGCGTCCCTCTCTAGAGTCATGTGTGGGGCTGGAGGCTCCTCCTATCACCCGTGACTGAGGGGACAGCCCCATCTCAGCCTCTGGCTTCCTCTTAGCAACAGCAGCTGTTGCTCTAGAGAAGGGGCTGAGGTGACCTACCAGAATCCAGAGTGGGGTCCCCAGCTGTACCTGGGCCTCCTCCTGGGCCAGCCTTTCCAGGCCGGCGGAGTCCAGCTGTACCCCCTTCTCTTCCAGCATCAGCTCTACCAGGTCCAGGGGGAGCCCCAGATTTCCGGACAGTGACAAGGACCAGGCCACTTCGGCTGTGTGGAAGGAGGAGAGTATTGATGGTGGGGGAGAAAGAGGAAGTCACACAGAAGCCAGCAGGTGGCCCTTCCCCATCGCTGGGTCCTCCCAGGTGAGTGCTCCCACCTTTAGGCTTCATGAGGCCCACCTTGGAAAGCAGGGACGGGAGGGGGCTGGCTGGGCAGGCAGCACAGGTCTGGGTGTCGGAAGGGGGGTATGGAGGAGGAAGTTGGTGTGGCGGTGTGTGAGGGTGTATGTGGCGCAGGGCGGGCCGGAACCCCCGTCACCGTGGCCAGGACGCCCCTCTCCTCACCAGGGAACAGATCCGAAGGCCCCAGGTGCTTCAAGGTGCGGTCGATGATCCTGCGGCCCCGCTGCAGGGAGGCCAGAAAGGCCGCCTCGTCCTCTGACACCAGGCTGGCTATCTGACATGGGCAGGGCGGGCATGGAGCAGCGCACTCAGAGGGAAGCCACCTCCCCAGCTCCCGCACCACCCCTCCCCACCCGAATCTGTACCTGGGCTGAATTCTCCTGCAGTTCGGGGTAAGCGGCTCCCTAGGGGAGGTAGAGAGAGAGCATGGCAGTGTGACACACAATCAGCCCCAGCTACCTCCTTTCCCGGGCCGCCTTGTGGAGCCCCCACCCACCCCCACTTCCACTCCCCTGGGGACCCAGCTAGGGAGATGCTTTAGGGTTGGATTAGCAGAAGCGGATCCCTGCAGATTTCAGGCAAGGAGCCTCCTGACATCTCTCCATGCTTTTTGTGAGCACCCGCTGGTGGTACCGTGTTGGACAGCAGGGTGGGGAGCTGGGGTGCTCTGTGTTTGGTTCCCTGAGGGTCCAGAAAGGCCCAGGTGAGGAGGTCCTTACCAGCGTCTCCACCACCACAGGCACCAGGCTGCCTAAGAAGCCAGGGGGTGCCCGCAGCACCTCCGTGGAGAACCGCACCGCGCGGCGGAGAATTCGGCGAAGAACCAACCTAAGGGGTTCAGAGCCCAGAGGTGGGTCAGGTCCAGCCATGCCCACTGGGGTGTTTGCCCCCACCCCAAGGCCCTTGCCCCTGCCCCTCCCTCCCTGTAGCCCTTCCAGACTCACGGGGCTCCCGACATCCCCGGAGAGACGCCATCAGCAATGCACACGCTGATGGTGCGCATGTGATCTGCCACTACGCGGTACGCCGTGTCGATGCGCCCCTCATCTGCCTCCCCAACTCGGCCTGAGTAAGGGGGTGCCCCGCAGCCCTGGAATGCACAAGAGAAGAGGACATAGCCACTGGCCCTGCCTGACCTGGCCTCGGTGGTTCTCATCATAAACCGCAGGGCATCTGCCCTCAGCCCTGGGCTGAGCGCCTCCACTATGGCCTTGTGGAGAGCCACCCAAGCAAACACGGGTCAGGCTCCACTGTCCCGGGGCTCATCCTGGGCACTACTAGTGACATCAGGAGCTGGGCACCGGTGGCTCACACCTGTAATCCTAGCTACTCAGGAGGCTGAGGTCTAAGGATGGTGGTTCAAAGCCAGTCCTGGCAGGAAAGTTCATGAGACTTTTTTTTGTCAGTTATGGGGCTTGAACTCTGGGCCTGGGCGCTGTCCCTCAGCTCTCCAGCTCAAGGTGAGTGCTCTACCACTTGAGCCACAGTGCTACTTCCTCCATGAGATTCTTTTTTTTGGTCCAGTCGTGGAGCCTAAATGCTGGGCCTGGGCGCTGTCCCTCAGCTCTTCAGCTCAAGGCTAGCGCTCTACTACTTGAGCTACAATGCCACTTCTGGCTTTTTTCTTTTTGCTTATGTGGTGCTGAGGAATCGAACCCAGGGCCTCAGGCATGCAAGGCAAGCGCTCTACCAATGAGCCACCTTCCCAGCCCCTCCATGAGATTCTTAGCTCCAATTAAGCACAAGAAAACTGAAGTGGTGCTGTGGCTCAAGTATTGGAGCGCTCTCACTTTGAGCTGAAGCTGAGGGACAGCGCCCAGGCCCAGAGTTCAAGCCCCATGACTGACAGGAAAAAAAAAATAGTGCCATCATGGCACTTGCTGACTCTACCAGGACCTGCTATCTCTAAACCAGCCCCTCTGGGAGGCATGGTTACCCTTGTTTTCAAGGAAGAAAGAGAGGAGAAAGACAGCTGGGTGCCAATGGCTTGTGCCTGTAATCCTAGTTACTTGGGAGGCTGAGAGCTGTTCAAAGCCAGCCCAAGCAGGAAAAAGCCTGTGAGACTCTTATTTCCAATTAACCATCAAAAAGTCAAAAGTGGAACTGTGGTTCAAATGGTAGAGCACCAGATTTGAGCAAAAAAACTAAGGGACAGCACCCAGGCCTTGAGTTCAAGCCCCAGTACTGGGGGAGGAGAGGGCAGAGGCTTGGTGACAGAAAGCTCAGTGACAGGCCACACAGCTGGTATCCTGGCTCAGAGGTGACATCTGATTCCAAGTGCTCTTCACCTCCTGCTCTGCCTCCCAGCCCCGGGGAGCAGAGGATGGGCAGAAAGCGGGTGCACGTCCGAGGGCTACGTGGTTATAGCACTTGATTTGCCCCACTTCATGAGGCTTGAACTCTGGGCTGGGGCAATGTCCTTGCGCTCTTCAGCTCAAGGCGAGCGCTCTACTGCTTGAGCCACAGTGCCCCTTCCGGTTTTCTAGTGCTTTATTGGAGAGTCTCACAAACTTCCCTGCCTGGGCTGGCTTTGAACTGTGATCCTCAGATCTCAGCCTCCTGAGTAGCTAGGATTACAGGCGTGAGCCAGCGGCATCCGACTGATTTGCCCCACTTCTAACCTAGGTCCCCATGTCAGCTCTCTTCCCAGGCCCTTCCTTCTCTCTCCCCAAGATCCTCCAGCTCATCTGCTTTCCTTCCCCCATTGCTACCCAGGAAGCCAGGCCCTGACCTCTTGCCTGGACTGGTGACAGCCTCCCTGGGGCCCATCATCCGCAGGTGATGGAAATGTCCTTTCACAGGCGCACAGCGGTCCCGCCACCGCCCCTCCCGGCCCCCCTCACCACAGGCAGAAGGAAAGTCATTCTGGACTTCAAGGCCTCACCAGATGTGACTCCTGCCTTCCCCGCTGTGGGAGGTCGGTTATTAAAGGCTCCTCCTCTTTTTTTTTTTTAAGCCCATGCAGCTTTTGGATGTGTTTACAGTTGTTTCCCCATAAAGGGATGGAATCGATTTCTCCATCTGAGTCTGCGTCTGCCCATGCCTTGCTGGGACTGAGGCAGTCAATGCAAAGGACATGGTTGGGAGCCTGTGGTTCTGTTCTCCTCTTTGGAGCCTTGCTTTGCCGTGAGGTGAGCGAGCCTGGGCTCCCCAGCTGGGAGACAACAGACACATGACCCGGTCACCCCACTGTCCCACACTGGTGGCCAGCAGCTGCCTGCGCCTGCGCACAGGGGCACAGGTAAGCTCACTCAAGACTAACAGCATGGCCAGAGGCTCACGCCTGTAATCCTCGCTCCTCAGGAGGCTGAGGTTTGAGGATTGCAGTTTGAAGTCAGGTGAAGAAAAGTCTATGAGGGCTGGGAAGGTGGCTCAGTGGTAGAGCGCTTGCCTTGCATGCATCAGGCCCTGGGTTCGATTCCTTAGCACCACATAAGCAGAAAAAGCCAGAAGTGGCTCTGTGGCTCAAGTGGTAGAGCTCTCTCCTTGAGCTGAAGAGCTGAGGGACAGCGCCCAGGCCCAGAGTACAGGCCCCACAACCACCACCAACAACAACAAAAGTCTATGAGACTCACTCTTTTTTGTCGGTCATGGGGCTTGAACTCTGGGCCTGGGCGCTGTCCCTCAGCTCCTCAGCTCTTCAGCTCAAGGTGAGCATTCTACCACTTGAGGCACAGCACCACTTTCTCTATGGCGATTTTAAGTCAGGAAGTGCTAAGGTGTTTATTATTCCAAGAAATGACATGGTCTCCCACCGTATCCCATGTGGTTCTGCTTTAGCTGGCAGGTTGCCTTTTTTGTCCTCGGAACATGTCGAGCCCTTTCCCGCCTCAGGACCTTGGCAGCTGCTGTCCCTTCTAGGGGGGTAGAAGCTGTCTGTGGCTGTTTTTACAGGCTGCGTGACTTTGGTGGACCTCCTTTACACACTTGTTTAAGAGTTCTTTGTGCCCCCTGCTAGTTACGATCATATTTACTTCTTGTTCTCAATCTGCAAGTTGCTATCTTGCTTTTGCATACATTTATTTATCGTCTGTCTCTCATACTCAGAGGAAATCCCCATGGTCACTTCTGGGTATTGCTACATCCTCTGAAGGGCAGAGGCGGCTCACCTGGTGTATGGCACTGAGCAGCGGGGAGAAGAGGTCGGTGTCGTAGGTGGATCTCTTGCCTTGCAGCACAGCCACCAGCCTCTCCAGGCCCATTCCTGTGTCCACGTGCCGATGGGGCAGGGGCTGCAGGCTGCCATTGGCTTCTCTGGTCAGGGAAAGTGCAAGGTGAGGCCCACCCAGCACCAAGTGCAGTAGAGAAAGGGAGAGGAACCCAAGGAGGCTGATGGTGGGAGGAGGGAAAGGCGGTAACACCACAGGTGACAGATGACACTCTGTGGGTCCTTTCTCACTCTAGCCCCATGCCTACTTGGGGTCTTGCCTGGACCCAAACATTGCCTATGGGGCAGAATTCTTTGCCCTTAAAGAAAGACATGTCACCAGGCTCTGGCAGCTCAAGCCTATAATCCTAGCTACTCAGGAGGCTGTGATCGGAGCTTCATGGTTTGAAGCCAGCCTGGGCAGGAAAGTCCATGAGACTCTTATCTCAATTTAATAGGCAAACGAGCTAGAACTAGAGCTGTGGCTCAAGTGACAGAGCGCCAGCCTTGAGTGAAAAAGCTAAACGAGCATGAGGCCTGAGTTCAAGCTCCAGTACTGACAGAAAGGGGGGGAAAGGCATGTCAAGGCTAGAAGAAAATCTTAAGAGATCAAGTTTAACCGCACTGTATGATGACAGCATGACTAATCTGTCAAGAGAGAAAACTAGGATGTTGTCAGTCGCTAGCGGCAGTGTTTATAAGCGTGCCTGATACATTCGAGGTGCCTTTTCAGTGTTCATTTTCCTAATTGGATCCGTTTTCCAACTGTCAACTTTTCCACTTCTGGTCAGGAATGCTGCTCCTGCTCTGGCCCTGGTTACCTGTTGTGCTGCATGAAGACCAGATTCCAAAGCTCCACCAGCTGTGGGGCTCCGACCCCTCCAGCCAGGTCATAGTGGATCTCGGTACAGGGCCCACAGGGGCCAGTGTCGCCCATCTCCCAGAAGTTCTCTTGGGGTCCGAAGGAAAGCACACGGCTGGTGGGCACCCTGGGAACCAAGCCAGGAACATGGTTAGAGATGGATGCATTCAGAAGTGGGGACTCCTGTCATGACCACCCCTCCCCGAGGTCCCAGAGCAGCAAGAGGAAGAACAGGGCTGACCCACAGCATGCTGGGATATGTTGAACGGAATGGTCTGGTGGTCTCTCTTCCAGTCCTGTCTGCCAGGAACGGGCATCATGAGGGATTGACTTACCCTAAGCTGAGCCAGATGTCCCTGGTCTCCAGGTCTGGGTCCAGCCCAGCTTTGGGGTCACCACCAAAGTAGGAGACCCAGAGTCTATCCTTAGGGATGCCATAGACCTCAGTCAGCAGTTCCCAGGCCATGCTGCAAGCTTCCTCCTGTAGTGGACCCCAGTGTGGAGGGAGGAGGAATGTGGGTGAGAAAGAGGCCCCACGGATGCGCCAGCCAACCATGTGAGTTCAGGATAAAATCATTCCCACTCCCTACGCTGTTCCCAGAACATGCCACGACCATTTCTGCCTTGAGGATTCTCCTCCCGGGAAAGCTTCCTGCTCTTCTTTAGTCTGCTTTCCTTCTGGTTCTAGAACGAGTCCTACCTTCTTCAGAAACTGTCCACCTCAGTTTAGGTGACTGTAACTGCAGTTAGCTTTCTCAGTCTTGCTGCCTGGTCATTTATTCAGACAACTCTGACCAGCCATTAGGCAGGAAGCCCAGTCTCTGCCCTCGGCACACTTACAGTCCAGTTAGGGAAGTGACGTATTCCCTTTGTACCCATCATCCAGTGCTTCACCTCTGTGTCTAGTATAAGCCTATATGCAAGCAGTCAGGAAAGTGGAGACAAGATAGATCTTGACCTCTTTTTTCTTTCTTTGTCAGTCGTGGGGCTTGAACTCTGGGCCTGGGCACTGTCCCTCAGCTCTTTGGCTCAAAGCAAGCGCTCTACCAGTTGAGCCACAGCGCCACTTCTGGTTTCCTGGCAGTTAATTGGAGATAAGAGTCTCATGGACTTTCCTGCCCAGGCTGGCTTTGAACTGCGATCCTCAGATCTCAGCCTCCTGAGTAGCTAGGACTATAGGCGTAAGCCACCAGCGCCTGGCTGCTGATTCTTTCTTAACCCTTCAGCTCCCTGGAGACTCACCTTAAAATATTCACCCCTAAAAGCCCAGTTGCCAAGCATCTCAAAGAAGGTATGATGGGAGAGGTCTCGGCCCACATCCTCCAGGTCATTGTGGCGTCCTCCAGCCCGCACACACTTCTGGCTGTTGGCCACGCGTCGGAAGCCTGCCATTTCACTTCGAGGATCCACGGTGCCCAGGAAGATGGGCTTGAACTAGAAGCACATAAAGGTATTTTGAGAATGCCGGATGCAGGACTGGGAAGGTGGCTCAGTGATAGAGCGCTTGCCTTGCATGCATGAGGCCCTGGGTTCGATTCCTCAGCACCACATAAGCAAAAAGAAAAAAGCCAGAAGTGGTGCTGTGGCTCAAGTGGTCAAGTGGTAGAGCACTAGCCTTGAGCTGAAGAGCTGAGGGACAGCGCCCAAGCCCAGAGTTCAGGCCCCTCGACCGGATCCCCCCCCCCCAAAAAAAAAAGAATGCTAGATGCAGGTGGTAATCCACTCGGTAGGCTGAGATCTGAGGATTCTGGTTCAAAGCCAGCCTAGACAAATAAATCTGAGAGACTCTTATCTCTAACTGAGCAAAAGAAGCTCAAGGATAGCACTCAGGCCCTGAGCTCACTTGCCAGGAGTGGCACATATACACATAAAAAACCCAAAGCCAGTCACAAGTTGAAGGTATGGCCTGATTTGTGTTTATTAGCTCAGCCTTTGTCTCTGGAAGAATTCTGGAGAAACTGTTGCTTTATTACTGAAATAGAACAGGAACAAGGTGTTCTGCTGAGTTTTGAGCTATTTTCTTTAAGATGATAAGAAGACATTGCTTGTGTGAGGGGTAGTTAATTAATTCACAGGGCCTAGCAAAAGCATATCTGTCTTTTTTTGTAACTTATTGGAGATGGGTCTCAAGGACTTTCCTGCTTGGGCTGACTTTGAACCCCAACCCTCAGATCTCAGTCTCCTGACTAGTGAGGATTACAAGCATGAGCTACTTTGCGGATTTTCACATATCGTGGAGGTCTCTGGTATATAACTCCTGTGACATGAGGGATCACTATTTATATTTTTTGTAAAACCAGGTGAGGAATCATTATTTATGTATTAAAAAAAATAACCGATTTATACAGCGAAGCTGCCATAGTGAACTGTGATATAGCAAGGGATGACTGTGCCCCTAAAAACAAAGAAAGAAAAAAAAGAAAAGCTGAAAGTGGAGCTGTGGCTCATGTTGTAAACTGTTAGCCTTGAGCAAAAAAGCTCAGCCCCTATGGCCCTGAGTTCAAGCCCAGAACAGGCACAACAACAAAAAGCTTAGGGGAAAATGCATTACCTAGCACACAGCAGGTGCTCAATAAACCTCTTATTTAATGTTTTTTGTGTGTGTGTTTTTGGTCGGTCAGCTCTTCAGCTCAAGGCAAGCGCTCTACCACTTGAGCCACAGCGCCACTTCCGGTTTTTTCCGGTGGTTTATTGGAGATTAGAGTCTCACGGAGTTTCCTGCCAGGGCTGGCTTTGAACTGCGATCCTCATATCTCAGCCTCCTGAGTAGCTAGGATTACAGGCGTGAGCCACCAGCTCCTGGCCCTAATTTATATTTTACTAATGAAATCTTCCCTCCCCGCATCGCCAAGCCTGGAGACAAGGACCCTGTGCCTTCAATTCTGGACCTTTGAGTCAAGCCTTCCTCAAGCCGTAAGCCCCGCCTCCAATCCCTCTATCCAACCACGCACCTCCCTCTTACGCCGAAAGCTCCGCCCCTTGCTTTATTCGCCCAATCCCGCAGCCTTTGTCCGGAAGGCTCGCGAGCTCCGCCCCCTGACCGGTGTGGCTCCGCCCCCACCTGATTCATGCCGGCGTTAACGAACAGCAGACTGGGGTCGCCCCTAGGCCGCACTGACGCCGAAGGCACCAGCCGATGGCCATGGCGATCCCGAAAGAAGCTCAGGAAGGTGTCCCGCACGGCCGATCCTTGGGCTGGAGGGGGTTCGGCTGAGAGCGGTCGAGGGCTGGGACCCTGCCATGAGGACGACCTTCGAATGGCCCGCCGCAGACGCCCGGCTACAGCTGCCACCGATGCCGCCATCTTGGCTCCGGGCAGCGGCTTCACTGGGTCAGAGAGTAACCGAAAGAATGCCTGCGGTTCCCTACAGCGCCCCCTGGCGAGCGGAGGACCCAAGGAGGCAGCCTCTTGAGGCCCAAGAGGCAGAAGTTGGCCTAGCACAGCCTCGTGCACATAGTAGGCCCTTAATTCATTTAGCCTTAGAAATATTCATGGAGAGCTAGGAATATGGTTTACTGGTAGAGTGCTTTTCTAGCATGCATGAAGCCCTTGATTCAATTCCTCAGTACCACATAAACAGAAAAAGCTGGAAGTGATGGTGTAGCCCAAAAGAAGCTCAGGGACAGTGCCCGGGCCCTGGGTTCAAGCCCCAGGACTGGCAAAAGGAAAAAAAAAAGAAATATTCATGGAGAGCCTACTTTGCGCTAGTCATTGTTTAGGGTTGCTTTAGGTACATTAATGGTACATTAATAAAAACCTCCAGCCCTCCATATTCTGTATTCTAGCAGATTGTTAGGGTTACTGATTTTTGCAAGGTTGAAAATGAGGCTGTGGTAAACAGGTGTGGATTGACTCTTTTGTGTGTGTGAGGGCATGGATTGTGTTGTGTATTGCTTTTCCAGGCCCAATGAAGAAGGCAGAGAATGCAAGGGAAAGTCAGCATTCATCCAGGAGACAGTCAACTGATAGAGGCACAGTTTTAGGCCCTTGCCAGTTTTCTTTCCTCTTAGAATTGCCATAGTCATTTTGTCCTTAGAGACTGAAGCAGGCCCTTTGGAACAGGAGCCTGTCAGAGACACAGAAGCCAAATAGCAATCTACTCTATTATTAATTGCTTAATAACATTTGGTCTTTTAATTTGCCTAGGGATAAGAGAGAATCCAGGTCGGCATGTCTTGTGAATTGAAAGCAGCAGGAAATGTTCTCTGTAAGCTTCCCAGTGCAGGTTCCCTTGCCTTCCTCTCCCTGGGGACAGCTGTGACTCTGATGCCAGCAGGCCTTGTGGGCACAGCAGGGGCTTCTCATGATGACCTCTGGTCTCTAGGAAATGAAACATTGGAAAGAGAAGGGAGTTTGCCAAGTTGAAGGCCCTTAGCATTTGTGTGTGTGTGTGTGTGTACTGGGGCTTGAAATCAGGCCGGGCACTGTCCTTAGCTTTTTCTGCTCAAGGTTGGCACTCTACTACATGAACCACAGTTCTGGCTTTTTGCTGGTTAATTGGAGATGAGTTTCCTGTCTGGGCTGGCATTAAACTGCAATCCTCAGATCTCGGCTTCCTGAGTAGCTAGGATTACAGGTGTGAGCCACTAGCACCTGCCCTTATTTGGGATCTTTTGAGGCACTTTCCTGAAGGAAATGTATAATCTATTTTCGACTTGAGTTTCTATGGCAATAGTGAATTCTCAGTTGTCTGCTGTCAGCTGTCTGCTGATGAAGCCATGTCTATTCCATGATTTTCTGCCTTTCCCCTAGCCCACATAAGTTAAAGGTGTTGTTTTGAAAGTGGTTTTTTTTTTTTTTTGCCTGTTTTGATTTTTCCAATGGTTTGGAACAAGAACCTAAAGCCAGATGGGGATTTCTAGAAGACTGATGACCTTGAGAAAGACTATGAAATTCTTCCCTGAGTTGAAGTGAGAGCATTTTTCCCCCCAGATAAATATAGCAGGGCTTCTATTCAGTACTCATAGCAGCTGGTCCAGATTTTGCCGAGAGCTTCTGTGTTATAGTAGGAAGTCTATATTTTAGATTAACTTGGACCTACTGCGCTGCCATGGATTTAGAGTAATTTTGACCTAGTGTGCTGCCATGAATTGAAACAGCTTTACTGATGTAAATTATATACTGTATATAATTTATATACACCATACAAATTCAGTATTTTTATTTATTATCTCTGTGTGTGTGTGTGTGTGTGTGTGTGTCTTTACTGGGACTTGAAATCAGGGCTTCCAGCTCTTGCTTGGCTTTTTGCTCAAGGCTGGCACCTAGAGATAAGAGTTTCATGTGATCTTTTGTGACTAACTCCTCTCCCTTAGAATTTTTTTTTTTTAGTGGCTTCTGTTTGAAGTAAGTTTCCCCCTATCTTATGACTTTGTCTTTGCCACTAAAAATTAATCATTTTCTTTTTTCTTTTTTAAAAATGTGATGCTGTTTGTTGAGTCACTGCTGCTTAGTTGTTTCCTGGCAAAGCGCTGTGGTTCTTTTAGGCTTGGGATGTGTCTGTTCTGTTACTTGATGAGGAAGCTAAACTTAAGTTCTGCAGCTTCCCAAGATGGAACTCTTCAGACAAGGAAGCTACCAACTTGGAACTGCTCTCAGGTGAACGGATCCCTGCCCCTAATATTCGCAGGAATTTCATTTAGAAGTTTAAAGCACGTGTGGAGTGCACCTACTTGGAGCTCTTGGGCCGGGTGTTGTGCATACTATTTGAAGCACTGTCTTCATGGTTAGAGAGAGTGATGCTCTGTCTTCCCCACATCCGGCTTTCTCATGTTTTGGGTATGCTGGTACTGGAGCTTGAACTCAGGGCCAAGGCACTCTTCCTTAGTTTTTTTCACTCAAGGATGGTGTTCCACCACTTGTGCCACAGCTCCACTTCCAGCTTTTTGCTGTTAATTGGATAGAAGAGTCTCCCAGGCTTTCCTGCCTAGCTGACTTCAGACCTAGGTTCTCAGATCTCAGCCACCTGAGCTGCTAGGATTACAGATGTGAACCACTGGCATTGGATTCCAAACTTTTTGTTTTTAAATGTTGCCAGTCGACTTACTTATCGTGGCAGGTTCAAGGTACCCATTTTTTGTCACCACCCCCTCCCGTTTCCATCACCCCCATCCTGGGGGAAATTGTCCTTTCTGATTTTCATTTTGACTCCAGAAAGTAGGAGCTGAGGTCAGCGATGCACTCTGTCCTGGAATGACGGGCGGGGCAGACACGAGGGACTTCCCCCTTCCTCAGCCCGGCCTGGGCCTGGGGAGCCTATTTCCTCCTACAAATCGTAAAGCTTGCTTCTGCTGGATGGCTGAAACGTTCACCGAGGACGTCTCTGGTTCGACGTGTCCGTCCGCCACCCACGGTGGACCTGGACGGTGCCCGCGGCGCCGGCCGACGCCGGTTCGCGCCACATCTAGGATCCCGTTAGCAATGCCGCCTGGGGGTGGGCAGGGGCGGCGGGTTCTAGCAGGTTCTTGCTCGTGTAGCAGGCTCCCAGGAGACGGTGCTGTGTTGCTCGTCTGGACGGTGTCTGGAGTGACCAACGTGCAGTACCGGAGAGGTTTTGGATGAACCTTGGGGTCCCGGGTAGGCGCGAGCGGGTCCGGCGGGCGGGGCCTGGAGGCCATCCTGCGCATGCGCCTGCTCCCTTCTCTGTTGCTGGGAGACCGAAGGCGGGCGGGCGGGCGAGGGAAGGGGGGCGGGCGAGGGAAGGGGGGCGGGTGAGGGAAGGGGGGCGGGTGAGGGAAGGGGGGCGGGCAGAGCGGGGCCCGCCCGACGGCGGAGGCACGGGAGAGGGGCGGGCCGGGCAGGGGCACCGTGGGGATCCGGGCACCTTCCGCGGTTTGAGTGAAAAGCTAAGGGACAGCGCCCGGGACCCGAGTTCGAGCCCGGGTACGGGCGCGCGCGCGCGCACAGGGCAGATCGTCGGGTGTGGCCGGCATTGCCTCCCAGAAAACGCTACCGAGGCGGGCGCCTCGGCTGCGGGCCAGCGGGGCGATGCCGCTCCCGCCGCTTCCCTCCCCGTGTCACTGGGCCCTGGGAGATGGCCCGCGACCCGCCCTGTGTGCTGTGAGGCGCCTGCAGAACGCGGAGCACGCACGCACGCACGCACGGAGAGAGGACCCCCGACGGCGCCCGCCACCCCGCAGCCGAGACGCGGAGAAGAGTGCGGACGGGACAAGACGTCCTCCAGCTTCCAGGGCTTTACACCCCCGGGGACAGAGCCCCAGACAGGAGCATGGAGACAAGGAGCCCGCGAAGCGAGGCTCGAAGCTCCCTCCATCCCAGACTCAGGACCTGTAAACCGGTGACTTGCCTTATATAGTAATAAGGAATACAGCTACACCCCATTGGGTAGTTGCTATACGACTTGTAACATGCCACATATATATATATATACACACACACGCATATATATATATATATATATATATATATTACACACACGTACTGGGGTTTAAACATAGGGCCTCATAGTCCCACTTGTTTTTTTCCATCTAGCCTGGCACTCTGCCACTCGAGCCCTACTGCTGTTTCTGGCTTTATGTTGTTTAATTGGAGATAAGAATTGCACAGACTTCTCTGCGGCAGGCTGGCGTAAAATTGGGATCCTCAGATCTCAGCCTCCTGAGTTGCTAGGATGACAGGTGTGCCTTACCAATGCCCAGCATAGCTTGTTTTTTATTTTGATTTTTCTAGTGCTGGGGCTGGAACACAAGGCTTCGAAGAATGTTCCCTGAGGTTGTATCACTGAGCAACTGCCCAGCCCCCACACAACATGCTTTCTACCTAACGACATGAGTTGTTGTTATTCCTACTTTACAGGTGGAAATGCTGAGAGTGATTTCCTTAATAGCATGTAGAAGCAAGAATTGTGTGTGGGCCCAGCACTGGTGGCTCACACCTGTAATCCTAGCTACTCAGGAGGCTGAGATCTGGGGATCACGGTTCAAAGCCAGCCTGGGCAGAAAATTCCATGAAAATCATCTCCAATAAACCACCAGAAAACCGGAAGTGGCACTGTGGCTCAAATGGTAGAGCACTCGCCTTGAGCTTAAGAGCTAAAGGACAGAGCCCAGCCCCAGAGTTCAGGCCCCATGACCCCCCCCCCCAAAAAAAGTGTATATTGTGAATGTGTTAATATATGTAATTCTAGAAAACTCACATGTTTGGTTTTCTAGCTCTCAGAGGACTAATAAGATTACAATAGACTTTTTTGTGTGTGTGTGGTGGTATTGGGGTTTGAACTCAGGGCCTTGAATTCACCTGGTTTGCTTGCTTCTTCAGCTGGTACTCTACTATGTGGAGCCCAATCTCTCTCTCTCTTTTTTCTTTTGGTGTGGGGCTTGAACTTGGGGCCTGGGCACTATCCCTGAACTTTTCTGCTCAAGGCTAATGTTCTACTACTTTGAGGCACAGCTCCACTTCCAGTATCCTGGTGGTTAATTAGAGTAAGAGTCTCATGGAATTCCTTGGCCTGGCTGGCCTTGAACTGTGATCCTCAGATTTCAGCCTCCTGAGTATCTAGGGTTACAGGTGTGAGCCACCCACAGCATCAAGCCCGGCTTTTTGCTAGTTATTTTGGAGATGGAGTCTCAAGAATTTGGGCTGGTTTTGGGCTATCATCCTTGGGATCTCAGCCTCCTGAGTTTCTAGTTTACAGCATGAGCCACCAACACCTGACTCAAGAGACTTCTTTTGAGCCTAGTGTGTTGGCACCTGCCTGTAATTCTAGCTACTTGGGAGGTAGAGGCAGGAGGATATTGACCTTGAGGCTAGCCAAGGCAAAGTTAGTGGGACCTTATTTAAAAAACAAAGTAGCCCAGCACTGGTGGCTCATGCCTATAATCCTAGCTGAAGAGCTCAAGGACAGCGCCCAAGCCCAGAGTTCAAGCCCCACAACCAAAAAAAAAAAAAAAGAGAGAGAGACAGAAAAAGAAAGAAAAAGAAAGAAAGAAAAAAAAGAAATGGAAGCATAATTCAAGTGGTAGATCATGTGCCTAGCCAATTCATGGTTCTGGGTTCAATCTCCTGCCCAGGGGGTGGGGGAAGAAGAGAGACTTATGACAAAGGTAATGAGAAGGAGGTCACCTAGCAATGACTGAGGATGGAAAAGCCTGGGTCCCTACCTGCTGTGAGTCACCTTGGACTACTTTGTTCAGGTATCGAATAGAGGAGAGGAATCTTTTGTTTAAATCACTCTGGTGTTAGCCGGGTGCTGGTGGTTCGGGCCTGTAATCCTAGCTACTCGGGAGACTGAGAGCTGAGGATCACAATTCAAAACCAGCCTGGGCAGGGAAGTCTGTGAGACTCCTATCTGCAATTAAACACCAAATAAATTGGAAGTGGGACAATAGCTCAAGTGATACAGTGCTAGCCTTGAGCTGGCAGGCCCAGGCCCCGAGTTCAAGCCCTAAAACTGGCGTATACACACACACACACACACACACACACAAAATATCACTCTGAGTTGCTCTAAGAATGTTCAGAAAATAGACCTCAGTGTATTATGAAAGGTTATCATGTTCAGGCATGTGATTAACAGGTCAAGGACATGTTTAAAACATTTTAGAATAAGTTCAATAACAGATTGAGCTTTGAGATTTCATAGGGGCACTTTGTTTGGAAATATCCTTGGAACATTCTGTAATAATGGCTGAAGACAGCACTGGGTCAGCCAGGGCTCTCTGCTGCCTCTAGGCCTGTAGGGCCCAGAGAGGGAAGTATTTGCTGAATCCCAGAGAGAGAGAGATGGATGGATGGAGAGGCCCCTCGGCCGGCAGCAGGAGATGGCACAGACAGGGAAGGAGCTGGGAGGGATCAGGTGCAGACAGCGAGAGTGAGTGCAGAGGGACAGGGAAGGAATGAGGCTATGTAATAGTGTTACTTTTGTCTCTTTATTCCTCTGATGAGAGAGAGGACAGACATCACTGCAGAGCAGTCTGGGACAAAGATGCATCCTCTCAATACTGAGGGCGACCACTCCAGCTCTGTCATAGTCATGAATGACTACGGTGAATTCATGAGAATTCATGGTGACTGGCTTTCCTATCAGGGTGTCCCAGCGTTGCCAGTTACCTCCTCCCAGCCTGTCTGTGTCCTACAGTGCTAGGGATTGAACCCAGGGCCTTCGGCATGTGCTAGGTCAGTGTTCTCCTACTGAACTACCATCTCGGCCCCGTCTGTCTCTTTCTGTACTTGGGGAAGAAACAGATGGTGCTTTTCTGTGCCGTGAGTTCTGTGATGGTCCAGAGGCTGTTGCGGCTGGGAGAAGGCGTGTGCTTTATTCACCTTTGAGCCCCTTGCACCTGGTACTGTGCCGGAACATAGGTGTCTGGTACTGTTTCCTGACAGGAGCTGCTGGTGCGAACTTTGAAGATGGGGGCCTGGCGGTGGTAGCCACTCTGGGGTAGCTTATACTCTCTTGCTACATTTTTCTGCCTCCCTCTGCTCACCACTGCAGGTTTTGTCAACAACGATTCCCCTCAACACCTGCTGGCCCCTGGGCCTCCTAAGGGAAGGTCCAGGCTGAAGGCTCCAGGCTGAAGGATGAGGTGGAGAGTCTGGGTCAGAGCTGCTTCTCCGTGTCTGGGTTTACACTGCCCTCTGGTGTTTGCTGGTAGGACATGCATGTCCTATGAAAGTTTGTGATCGGTGACCTTTTCCTGACATTGGGGAAGTCAGACTCCCCAGTAGGGGGTTTTGTGGTACTTTTGGGGGAAGGGAGAGTGTTTAAGATCCCCCCTCCCCCAATTTAGTTTGTATCTCTTGAGCTACGCAAATGAACTACGCAAGCACAAAGGCAAACAATGTCTCTGAGTCCTCAGCTGTCAAATAATGTCGTTCTAACAGGCTCAATTTTCTTATTCTGCCACAGATGCAGGTGGAATAGGCTAGGATTTATCTGATAACTTTCCCTGGGGCTGTTGTGTTTCCTGTCATTGCCAGACACACAATTCTTACTGCTGACCTCCAGGGTCAGGGTTGCAGGAGGCGTGAGAGGTGGAGAGAAGTTGACCTGCCCTCCCCGTGTCTGTGTCTGTCTGTCCTGTGTCCTGCTGCACCTGCTCCCTGTGTGTCCACCCGCCATCTTGCTCCTGTGTGTGTGTCCTTCCTCCCCAAGCCAAGCTCCTACTCATTGAACCCCAGTGGAGTCCTGTAGGGTAAAGACAGAGAGTGGAGGCTAATGTCCAGTCAACCTTCCTCTGACCTCGCTATGGAACTTGCTAGAAACGTCCAACCTTTTGCAGTTAAATGGAACCCCATGAGAGTGCCAATATGCAACCTTGTCTGACTGCACAGCTGACCATCTCGTCTGATTGAGTGTGCTACATTTTCTGTATACCATCAGGGTCTTGTGCCATCAGGGGCTGTAGCCCCAAGTTTCCAAGCTTTCTTGAGAGGCAGGTCCAAGACACACCAGGGCCCGGGATTGTAGAATGGGGAAGATGGCTTTAGTTAATCACTTAGTTAATTAGTACTGGTGTTGGGGCTTGAATTCAGGGCTTCATGTTCTCTCTTGGCTTTTTCCCTCAAGGCTAATGCTCTGCCACTTGAGCTATAGCCTCACTTCTGTCTTTTTGTTGGTTAGATAGAAATAAGAATTTAACAGACTTTCCTGCCTGGGCTGGCTTTGAACAATGATCCTCAGATCTCAGCCTCCAAAGTAGCTACGCTTACAGGCGTGAGCCACCAGTGCCTGTCTGGCTTAAACTTTAATAAAGCGAGTGACCAGGGCATGATGTTAGATTTCTTTTTAGAAGCTAGATGCAAATTTGGGTATATAGTTCCATTTTGTATTGACATATGTTGTCTCTTTAAACAAATAGGGAACCCTCAGTCACCTTGGTGTGACCAGAAGCATGGGGAGAGCCACATGTGGGTGATCTGACAAAAGTCTCAGGAAGCCTGGCACGGGTGGCTCATGCCCAATAATCTTAGCTACTCAGGAGGCTGAGATCTGAGGATCCCAGTTGGAAGCCAGCAAGGGTAGAAAAGTCCCTGTGAGACTCTTCAATTAACTACTCAAAAACCGGAAGTAGTGCTGTGCCTCAAAGTGGTGGAGTGCTAGCCTTGAGCAAAATTGCTCAGGGACAGTGTCTAGACCGAGTTCAAGCTCCACCACTGACAAAACAAAACAAAAAAACCCCAAAAACAAAAACCGTCCCAGCTGACCAGCCACAGGCAGTGTCAGTGACCAGCCTCAAATGCAAAACCTCCACCTACCTCCTGAGACAGAAGAGACCCCAAGCAAGAGCAGCCTACCCTAGCCAACACTCCCAATCTGGAGAGAACAGCTTAGTGTGGTGGCACACTCCTGTAATCTTAGCAGTTGGGAGGTGGAGGCAGAAAGATGGTGAATTCAAGGCCAGCCTTGAATACACAGTGGTTGGAGGTTAGTCTGGGCTACGTTGTGGGGAGACTTCCAACCCTCTCTCCTGAAAAAGGAGGAAGAATACAGGTATTATAATAATCAGTTAGGGGCTGGGAAAGTGGCTGTTAGCTCTAATTTACCCTATCAGTGGCTCAGTGGTAGAGCGCTTGCCTTGCATGAAGGTCCTGGGTTCGATTCCTCAGCACCACATATGCAGAAAAACCCGGAAGTGGCGCTGTGGCTCACGTGGTAGAGCGCTTACCTGGAGCTGAAGAGCTGAGCGACAGCGCCCAGGCCCAGAGTTCAGGCCCCACGACCGACAATAATACTACTTACAATGATAATCATCATCATCACTGTTATTCAAGCGCCAAGTTTTGTGAGTGATTTATCATTCAGCCGTAGACCCGGGAAGCCTGCTCATGGTTGTTGGCTGAGGGACTTGATGCCTTCCTTTCCACGTTTCTAAGATTTCTACGGTGGCCATTTTTTTGATGATCAGTTAAAAAACAAGAAATAAAAATAACCTCTAACGTCCCCGCGACTTAAAGAGAAAAATGAGGTCTGGACCTAGAGGACGCCTGCAGGGCGCCCAGCTGTCCCGGGAGGGGGAGCCAGGGACAACGGCCGGCCCGCTCCTGCCCCGCTCCCGCTCCCGGGGACGGGCACTGCCAACTCCGCCCGCCCGGGAGCGGGATCCCCAGCGCCCCCGGGGGAGGGGCGGGCGAGGGGAGGGGCGCAGACAAAGGGAAGGTGGCGCCGCGCCCCAGTGGGCGCGAACCTGTGTCCTGGCAACCCCCGAACGCAACCCCGCGGCGGTGGCGGTTGCTGGTGGCCGCGAGGTGCCTTGGCTCTCGGGACTTGGTGGCAGTTGGTGCTTGGGTCTTGGTGGTCGTATCCTCCTCGGTGCAGGCTCCTGGGTGACCCAGTACCGGGAGGGCCGGAACAGGTGGGCTGGGCCTCCAGACCGAGAATCCGAGGCCCGCCCTGGCCTGGGCGGGGGTGTGGGGTGGGGGGGTGGATGTGGGGTGTGGGGTATGGGGTGGGGGATGTGGGGTAGGGGTGTGTATATGGGGTGTGGGGGTGTGGGGTGGGGTGTGGATGTGGGGTGTGGGGTAGGGTGTGGATGTGGGATGTGGGGGTGTGGTGTGGGGTGTGGGGTTTGGGGGTGTAGGGTGCGGTATGGGGTGGGAGGTGGGGTGTGTGGGGTGGGGTGTGGGATGGGGTGTGTGTGTGGGGATGGGGTGTGGGGGTGGGGTGGGGGTATGGAGTGGGGGTATGGGGTGGGGTGTGTGTGTGGGGATGGGGTGTGGGGGTATGGGGTGGGGTGTGTGTGGTGGGGGGAGGGCTGAGGCTGTGTTTGGACTGGTGACCTTGCTCACAAGGGTCTTTCTTTTGTTTTTCGTTTTGTCCTCAGGTTGCAGTGACTGTTGAAAAGCGAAGGCAGCCCCATGTGCACTGACCGTGGGCCCAGGCGCTGACATCTTCCCGCTCCTCCCTTTGAAGACTCCGGCAGGATCAAGATGGAGAGTGGACACAGTTGAGTTCTAAGAAATCAGGAGGGCTGGGTGAGGCTCGTGGCTGTCTGCAGGCCCGAGTGTTAGTGAGCTTTCAGTTACCAAGCTTTTCTAGAGACAGTCAACTTAGAAAAGGCTTGTTTTCAATTCCAATTTTAGAAGTTCCGGGGTGGGATCCAGTTGCTCTATGGCAGAGCAGAACTGCTCACCCCCAGACTGGGAAGTGAGGAAGAAAGAAAAGGAGCTGGGGAAGTGGAGCTGTGGCTCAAGCAGTAGAGCTCCAGCCCTAAGTGAGAAACTTAAAGAGACAGCACCAGGCCCTAGTACTGGCACAAAAGGAAAAAAGGCAATAGTCACTGACCTAGATTTTAGTTTGCTTGTTGAGCTGATAAGCAGGGGGAGGGGGGGAATGAGGGGGCTGGTTAAAAACTGAGATCTGAGGATTGCAGTTCAAAGTCAGCCGAGGGAGGTAAAGCCATGAAACTCTGATCTCCAATGAACCACCAGAAAACCGGAAGTGGGGCTGTGGCTCAAGTGGTAGAGTGCTCACTTTGAGCTGAAGAGCTGAGGGACAGCACTCAGGCCCAGAGTTCAAGCCCCACGACCGACTCCTACCCCCCCCCCCCAAAAAAAAAATAGATACCCATACTAAACTAAAGTCACTTGGTACGTTACTTTCTCCTTGTCAGCGCTTTGTGGAAGTCAGTGGAGATGACAAGTCTGGGAAAGTGCTTTGGGTTTTTGTTATGTGTTATAGAATGTGTTATCTTGAGTTTGACAGGTGGTACCAAAGAAAGAATCTCCTCCACAAATTTTCCCTTTCCCTTGCTTGCTTTCTGGTTGCCAGAACCTTCTTTGCATCTTTTGTATTGCATCATCTTGTCCCTTAGTGTTTTAGAGACTTGTATGAATTTCCTGGCTTTGCTTACTTGATATTTATTGCATTTGAATAACAATTCTGATGAATGACGAACTCTTCTGGTGAGCTAGCCAGCAAAAGGGGGGGCAGGGCTTTGGGGGTTGGGTGTGGTAGGAGATATGCACAGGGAAGTACCTAGGTACTCTGTCCTAGGGTCTCTAACTTCTGGAAGGGTCCTGTTGTCAGCTTGAAATGAGCAGTGTGTTGTGTAGCAACAAATTGAGATTGCTTTGATCATCCTTGGATCAGATGCACCTTCTCTGTTAGAGCAGCTTCAGGCCACTTTCTGTGTGGTTGTTAGCATGCAATTTATTATTCAAGCAAGGGAATATGCTCATTCCCTTGCTCACTGCTCAGGGTCAGGAAGTACATCTCACTACCCTCTTCTCTCAACTCAAACAAAGAATTCCCCCCCCCCCCCTTAAGCCTTACAGTGGCTTAAGATGGTCATTTTTCATTTGCATCTCTGAAGTTGGAGTTGATCTTACCTGTGCTGTACAAAGTAGTTGTCATAGTCTTTGTTGGTGAACCTGCTTGTATGAACATTCCAGAAGCAATTGAGAAAATCTTCCGTCTTCCCTCCTTCCCTCCCTCCTTCCCTCCCTCCCTCCCTTCTTTCCTTCCTTCCTTCCTTCCCTTTCTTTTTTGGCAATTCTAAGGTATCTTTAATTGACAGCTTTGTTCTTCGTGGTACATAAAATAATAATGTTATGAAACACCTAAGATTCCCAGTTTCTAATTACTGCTTTAGTTGAAGCCAAAAAGCTTTGATATATAGTATTTCTGTCCATTGATTATTAAGCACTCCTGACTTCCATTATGATTTCTTTTATGTGAATTATTTAGATGTGTGGTGTGAGTTCCCGGGCGTAGGGCGTGTATTGGCTGTGTTTTTAGCATCGATTTCTAATTGTGTTGCATTGTGGGCACAAAGTGCGGTCTCTACTATACTTGTTGACACTTCTTTTGTGGCCTCATGCAAGGGTGATTCCCTTAGGCTTCTGGGGCCATTTCTGTCCCTGTCCCCTGATCCTGTTCCTGCCCTCACCACTGGCTCTGACTTTGTCTTAGCTACTGACAACTGTGTGGCCCCTCTGTACTGGGCACTGTTCCACAACAGCACTTCTTTCTTGGGTTGGCCCGAACTCACTGGCGGTGCTTCATTTTATTTTATTTTTTGGTGCTGATACTGGCCTTGAACTTGGTCCCTTAACTTTTTCACTCAAAGCTGGCACTCTACCAGTTGAACCACAGCTCTATGTCTGTTTTTTTTTTTTTTTTGCTGGTTAATTGGAGACAAGAGACTCCCAGACTTGTCTGCCTGGGCTGGCTTCAAACCTCAGTCATCAGATCACAGCCTCTTGAGTAGCTGGGATTACAATGTGAGCAACCAGTGCTGGCTTTCTTTTTAGGGTGAGCAAATATTGTCATTGCATTCAATGTATACTATGTAAAAATTGAAGGCTGGGAAGGTGACTCGGTGGTAGAGTGTTTGCCTTGCATGCATGAGGCCCTGGGTTTGATTCCTCAGCACCACATAAGCAGAAAAAGCCAGAAGCGACACTATGGCCAAGTGCTAGAGCACTAGCCTTGAGCTGAAGAGCTGAGGGACAGCGCCCAGGCCCAGAGTTCAAGCCCCGTGACCAACCAAAAACAATAACAACAACAACAACAACAACAAAAACCAAACTTGAACTACATAACTTGAGGGTAGGAATGAGATGGGGAAAGATGGAGAACAGTGGGGTGATATTGATCATGATGCATTGAATTCATAACCCGATCTGGGAACCTCTTTTGTACAACTATTTAATAGAAAAATGCAGAATAGGGAACAAGATAGATGGCAGGCACTTCAATAAGGTAATAATGGGCGATATCTATGTGCTGCAGATGCTGAGTATAACTATGCTGTACAATCTGAGGGCTGTGTTGCCAGCACAGCACCCTGTAATGAGAAGACCAGCTCCCCATCGGCAGTGGAGACAGGCTCTTGTGCCCGTGAGCCCCTAAGCCTTGACAGCATGGGCCCCTACTGCAAGTAAGTCAGGGCCTGGGGTCTAGTGAGAAGCCATCATTGCGCGGTGAACTCTGATCCAGAAGTTATTCATTAAGCCAGGTGTCCATGGGTCATGCCTGTAACCCTAGCTATGCAGGAGGCTGAGATCTGAGGATTGTGGTTCAAAGCCAGCTCTGGCAGGAAGCTCTGTGAGCCTGTTATCTCTAATAAATGACCCCAAAATCAGAAGTGGAGCCTCAAAATCAGAAGTGCACCAGCCTCAAGTAAAAAAGCTAAGGGATATATACGGTCTAGGCCCTGAGTTGGGGGGAGAGAGAGAGAGAGAGAGAGAGAGAGAGAGAGAGAGAGAGAGAGAGAGACTGTCCTATTTGTCACTGGACTTGATTGCCTCTCTGGGGGAAGGGACACAGATGGTGGCTGGGAACAAGGAAGTCTCTAGTAGTCTGTGGAGTTGCTAGGTCAGATAGTAATTGTTCAACTTTTTATGTTAATTTGATGAATTTGGGCTTGAATTTAAGCCTTTGCTTTTGCTAGGCACAGGTGCTATACCATGTATTTCAGCCTCAACCTTTTTTTTGCTTAATTATTGTTCTAACAACTAAAATGCCTAGGTCCCAGGTGTATGCCTGGGCTGGCCTGGACAGTGATCCTCCTATTGGCGTTTACTATGTCGCTGAGATGGCAGGCACCTGTCGCCATGCCCAGCTTTTGTACTGGTTGAGATAGAATTTCGCTAGTTTTTTTTTTTTTTTAACCTTCATTAGCCTTGAGCCTCCATCTTCCGAGTTTTAGCTCCTGAGTATTTCAACATCTGAAGATCACAGGTGTGAGCCATCATGCCTAGCTTCTACATTTAACTTTTTGAGAACTGCCACATTGTTTTACAGTATACATGTTTTGAATATGTTTCAGTTCCCCTCCCCTCCAAAATTGTGAATAAACAAATAACATGCTGGGGACTTTTCTAGAGGAATAGGCTCAGCTCTCTAAGTGAGAATGGAACGCTGTAACATGTAAGAGCAGATTCCAACTCCCATTTTAAGTGCACTGAAGACTCAAATCTCTTCACTTTCTCTCCAGGACTGCTGCAGATCTGGGTGGGAAGTGCTGCTCCCCGAGTTCAAATCACTCTTCTGAAAACTCATTGTCTGAAGGCCCCAAGCTCCGAGAGGAGCTGAGCTTGCTGAAGTGTCTGACAGGTGAGTCACTCATGTGCCTTCCTCTGGGTGTGTTGGGCCTTTCAGTGATCACGGTACTGTGAGCCACTGGTGCCAGGTGTCTGACACGCTTCTAATCCTCTCCTGGGGGGGAGCCATGGTCATGCTTTTCAGGGGCTAGTGCCGGCAGATACCCGTGGCCCACACCTGGAATCCTTGCTTCTTAGGAGGCTGAGATCTGAGGATCCCAGTTCCAAGCCAGCCCAGACAGGAAAGTCTGTGAGATGCTTATCTCTAGTTAACCAACAAAAAGCCAGATGCTTTGGCTGAAGGAGTTAGCACCAGGCTTGAGCACTAAAGCTTAGAGACAGATGGGTGCTGGTGGCTCACAACTATAATCCTAACTACGTAGCAGGTTGAGATCTGAGGATTGCAGTTAGAAGCCAGCTTGGGCAGGAATAAGTCCATGAGACACTTGTCTCCAATTAGCCACCAGAAAACTGGAAGTAACATTATAGCTTAAAGTGGTAGAGTGCTAGCCTTGAGTGAAAAAGCTCAGGGACAGCACCCAGGTCCTGAGTTCAAACCCCAAGACCAGCATACACAAAAATAGGCCTTAAGATGATTGCAATTTGCTGCCATGCTGCGCTGCATAGCAAGACCCTGACTCAGTTGGATTGTAAGACAGGGTTTGGTATTAATGAAATGGTTTTGATGTCTTGCAGAAGATGGCCAGCGTCCGGAGTGGACATTTTACCCAAGGCCCAGCAGTAATATCCACACCTACCATGTTGGAAAGCAGTGCCTCTTTAATGGGGTTTTCCTTGGCAACAAGAGGTCTCTGGCAGAAAGGACAGTGGACAAGATGCTTGGGAGGAAGAAATACGGTAATGTTCTCCTCCAGGACCTTTGCTGCTCAAGGCCAGCAAGGGCCTGAAGTAGAATTGTGCAGATCTTGAGACTTATGCTGGGGCCAGCTCTGCAAGGTCACCGTATTACCCCAGTGCAGCCAGGAAGACAGGAAAGCAAAGAGACACTTGTGTGTGTGTGTGTGTGTGTGTGTGTGTGCGTGCGCGTGCCTGTGTGAGTGCGCGCGTGCACATGCACGCACACGTGTGAGCACGCCAGTCCTGTTGCTTGACCTCAGGGCCTGGGCACTACCTCTGAGCTTTTGTGCTCAAGGCTAGCACTCTACTACTGGAGCTCCACCTCCACTAATGGCTTTTCTGGTGGTTAATGGGAGATAAGAGTCTCACAGGCTTCAAACCAGGATTCAGATTCTTGAGTAGCTAGGATTACAAGATGAATCACCAGCACCCAAATGAGAGATTTTTGGCAGGGGACATATTTTGGCTAAGAACTCTCAATGTATGTGGATACACATTTTTCTGTTTCTCTGAATTTCATAAAATGTTAATGCAATATTTAAGTCAACAGATAAGCTCTCTCAGAAAGTTATTAGCAGAGACCTTATTGAAGTCCAAAGAGAGAATTATTTCTGCTTCAATTAGAGGTTGTCTAAAGTATATTTTGTATTATCCACAAGGAAAATATCCCATAACCCTTAACCCAAAGCACATACTGATACTTATTTATTTTTGTGCTGCACTGGAGCTTGAATTCAGGGCCTCTCATTCTTTTTTTTTTTTTTTTTTGGTCGGTTATGGGCTTGAACTCTGGGCTTTGAACACAAGGCTAGCACTTGAGCCACTGCACCACTTCCGGTTTTCTGGAGATGAGTCTCACAGAATTTCCTGCCCCAGCTGGCTTTGAACAGATCCTCAAATCTCAGCCTCCTGAGTAGCTAGGATTACAGGCCTGAGCCACAGGCACCCAGCTTCAGGGCCTCTCATTCTTGTTTAGCACTTTGAACAAGGCTGGTTATTCTATCACTTGAGTCACATCTCCACTTCTGGCCTTTTGCTGGTTAATTAGAGATAAAAGCCTCCAATTTGTCTCCAGATTTATCTGCCAAGGCTGGCTTTGAACACGATCCTCAGATCTCAGGCTCTGAATTCAAGCCTCTTTTATTTGCCCAGGGTGAAGGATATGATGACAGCGTCTCCTAGAAAACATTGTAAACATAGGCTTACCCTTCTGCTTGCCTCTCCTCAAGGCAAGGTACTCATGAAGAGAACTTTAGGATACCTTGATGTAACTTACTCAGCTTTGATTTCACTCAGCTGGGTAGCTAAACACTGTGGATCATCTTGAGTCCTCTGTGTGATGTGTTTTCAAACTTTCCACAGATATCGATTCCAGGAATGGGATCCCAGCACTGAATCCAGGAGATAATCCGTATATGATTCCAGAACAGAGTAAGGGCTTCTACAAAGCAGGTGCAACCCTACCACCAGTGAACTTTGCATTGTGAGCATGTTAATTTCCAAGTTACTTCGTTAATACTCTAAAGGAACTGTGTGTATTACCTGTGTCTATTTCAAAAACTGGGGCTTGAATTGAGGGCACTTGACTTTTTTACTCCAGGTTGGTGCTCTGCTATCTGAAACAAACCTCTACTTTCCTATAAATTATTTTTGTTGGTTGTGGGGCTTGAACTTAGGGTCTGGGTGCTTTCCATGAGCTTTTCTGCTCAAGGATAGTGCTCTGCCACGTTGAGCCACAGCACCATTTCTAGTGTTCTGGTGGGGTAATTGGAGATGAGTCTCACAGGTTTTCCTGCCTGGGCTGGCTTTGAACTGCAATCCTCAGATTTAAATCTCCTGAGTAGCTAGGATTACAGGCTTGAGCCATCAGTTTCTGGCTATAAATTATTATTTTCCACTCCTGGAGCTTGAACTCAGGGCCTGGGTACTATCCCTGAGCATCTTTTCCTCAAGGCTAGAACTCTACCACTTGAGGTACAGCTCTAAATCTCATTTTTTCTGTTTATATGGTCCTGAGAAATTGAACCCAGGGCTTCATGCATGCTAGGCACCACTAAGCCACATTCCCAGACCTAAATTATTATTATTTTTTTTTTTTTGGTCCGGTCGTGGGGCCTGAACTCTGGGCCTGGGTGCTGTCCCTCAGCTCTTCAGCTCAAGGCTAGCGCTCTACCACTTGAGCCACAGCGCCACTTCTGGCTTTTTTCTTTTTGCTTATGTGGTGCTGAGGAATCGAACTCAGGGCCTCAGGCATGCAAGGCAAGCGCTCTACCACTGAGCCACCTTCCCAGCCCCTGGCCTTGAATCTTGTTCCTTCCAATATCTGCCTCTCACATAGCTGAGAGTAGAGTTGTGAGCTTCCATGCCCAGCAAAGCCATACTAACTTTATAGTTGATTTTTTTCTTCTGTTTTCAGAGTGCCTTATGAGAAGAAATTTGATACATTTATTCCACTTGAGCCTCTTCCACAAATTCCCACGTAAGTTCTCTCACCAAGTTTTATGCTATTCCTTCATTATGAAAACATCATTTCTGGGCTGGGAAGGTAGCTCAGTGGTAGAGTGCTTGTCTTGCATGCATGAGGCCCTGGGTTTGATTCCTCAGCACCACATAAGCAGAAAAAGCCGGAAGTGGCGCTGTGGCTCCAGTGGTAGAGCGCTAGTCTTGAGCTGAGGAGCTGAGGGACAGCGCCCAGGCCCAGAGTTCAGGCCCCATAACCAGCAAAAACAAACAAAAAACAAAAAATCATCATTTCTCTCTTTCTCTCCATCCCCGTTCCCCAGCTACCTACTCACCTACCTACCTACCTACCTACCTACCTACCTACATCTTTTCTGTAGAAGACATTGGAGTCAACTTCTGGAGCTTTTTGGATTCCAGGGGGTGTTTGGAAACAGGGAAGTCAAGTACATGTGGTACCTGGCATGGCATGGGCACATGTACATGTTCAGCAGATGGACTGGTAAACAGCCAGGTGCCATGGCTTGTACTAGCTTTCACAAGAGGAATATGTACGTGGAGCCAAGATAGACGTACTACCTCTAGAGGCCAAACTAAAGTAAATGGGACACTCTAATATTCCTAGGTGGGTATACCATTCGTCTAATTTTACTTGATTATGATGATGATGATGATGGTAATGATGGTGGTGATGAGGCCTGGGCACTGTCCCTGAGCCTCTCTGTGTTCAGGGCTAGTGCTCTACCACTTGAGCCACAGCTCCACTTCCAGTTTTCTGGTGGTTAACTGGAGATGAGTCTCATGGACTTTCCTGCTTGGGCTGGCTTTGAACCATGATCCTCAGATCTCAGCCTCCTGAATAGCAAGGAATAGAGGCTTGAGCAACTGGTGCCCAGCTAAAGTAGGTTTTTTTTTTTTTTTCCAGTACTGGGGCTTGAACTGGGCCTGGGCGCTGTCCCTCAGTTCTTCAGCTCAACGTGAGCACTGTACCACTTGAGCCACAGCGCCTCTTCTGCTTTTCTAGTGGTTTATTGGAGTCTTACAGACATTCTTGCCTGGGCTGGCTTTGAACGTCGATCCTCAGATCTCAGCCTCTTGAGTAGCTACGATTATAGGCATGAGCCACCGTGCCCAGGTCAAAGTAGGTGTTTTTTAAAAGGACAGAGCACTGTACACCAGCATGTCTGGTGACCAGACACTATTTGTGGAGAGTTGGCTCCCTCTTCAGGGCATAGCCACCTGATAGTCAAATCAAGAGAGACAAAAGCTCCAGTTTCAGGTTCTGTTGTGGGATTTACTATTGGTTGTTTCCTAGATTCAGTGTTTCCTTCTGCAGTATTTTAATATTCTGTTAATTCCATCTACTATTTTTTTTTTTCAGTCGTGGGGCTTGAACTCTGGGCCTGGGCGCTGTCCCTCAGCTTTTCAGCTCAAAGCAAGTGCTCTACCACTTGAACCACAGTGCCACTTCAGATTTTCTGGTGGTTCATTGAAGCTGAGAGTCTCACGGACTTTCCTGCCCTGGTTGGCTTTGAACAGATCCTCAGATCTTAGCCTCCTGAGTAGCTAGGATCACAGGCGTGAGCCATTGGCACCGGCTAACTTTTGTGTTTGTTTGTTTTTCCATTTCTTTTTTTTATTGTGAAAATACTGTACAGAGGGGTTACCTTTACTTGAGCAAGGTAATGAGTACATTTCTTATCAAGCATTGTTGCCTCATCCTTTGTTTTTCCCCTCCATCCCTTCCCTCCCATCTCCACAACTACACCCCCCCCAACCCCCCCCAACTTTATTTTTTCTTTTGTTGGTGCTGGGGCTTTAACTCAGTGTCTGGGTGTTCTTGACTTTTTTTTTTTTTTTGCTCCAGGCTAGCTCTCTACTAGTTTAGTGGTAGCTCCACTTCTGGTTTTTAGATGATTAATTGGGGATAAGAATCTCAAAGGCTTTCTAATTCTGGGGCTGGATTTGAATAGCAAGCCTCAGATCTCAGCTTCCTGAGTAGCTAGGATTACTGGCTTGAGTCACCAGCTCCCAGCTATTGAATTTTTGATCTGTAGAAATCTCATTTGATTTTTTTTCCCCTGTCATTTGTGGGGCTTGAATTCAGGGTCTGGGTGGTATCCTTGAGCTTTTTTGTTGGAGGCTAAAGCTCTACTACTTTTTTTTTTTGCCTGTCCTGGGGCTTGAACTCAGGCCCTGGGCACCGTCCCTGAGCCTTCTTTTTGCTCAGGCTAGCACTCTACCACTTGAGCCACAGTGCTACTTCTGGCTTTTTCTGTTTCTGTGATACTGAGGAATGGAACCCAGGGCTTCATGCATGCTAGGCAAGCACTCTACCACTAAGCCACATTCCTAGCCCTAATGTACTACCACTTTGAGCTACAGCACCATTTCTGGTTTTCTGGTGGTTAATTGGAGATAAGAGTCTCATGGACTTTCCTTCCTAGGCTGGCTTTTTAACTGTGATCCTCAGATCTCAGCCTCCTGAGTAGCGAGGATTACAGGCATGAGCCATCAGCTCTGTTTCTACTGTCTGATTTTTCTCCTGGTATGGATCATACCACCATGCCCAATCTTTCTGATTACAATAGGATTCTCTTGAACTTTTTTTTTTAACCTGCTCTGGCCTGGAACTATGATCCTCCTAATCTCTGATTCGTGAGTAGCTAGAATTACAGACATGAGTTCTAAATTTGAAAACTGTGTATGTGTATCTTTTGGAGCATGTAGTATCTTTTGCAATGATTGTGTAAGGAAATTTCACATCAGACAAATTGAAACTTGGAATTTTCTTCTTCCTGCAGCTTGCCTTTCTCGGAGAAGGAGAAAGCCAACAACTTAAAGAATGAGATAAAAGAAGTTGAGGAGCTTGAATATTGGCAGCCTGCACCTACATTAGTACAGAGCATATTTCTTTCTGGTGGGTTTAAAGCACCTTCAGAAACAACCAGGATACAATCTGGAAGAGTCCAGAAGAGCAGGGTTTTGAGAGGCTCCCTACAGAAAGAAGGAGAGAGAAGGCCAACCCTCTCCTGGAGTGGATACCTCTCCTGCCTCGAGATGGCACCAGGGGCAGATGTCACAGCCAGGCATCGCGGGTCGAGTGCGCTGGTAGATAGAAGTTAGTCTCGCAAGGAAGCACAGCCTTTAACTCCGTGCCTCTATCCACAGGTGCTTTGGACTTCCCAAGAAAACCCTGAGCAGAAACACGCTCAGAAACACGCCCACAAAGCACTCACTTGACTGCACTCCAGCGAGCTCCATCCAGTTGCTGTGTTTTGACAATGTCACTGTTTTAAATCATGGCTTTTCTGAGGAATCACTGTACTTTGCCTTGTTGAGCTTTAAATTTTGAAATCTTGCAGAACTTGTAGAGAAGTTGTGAGACTTTTACACACTTGCATATGCTTCATCTACATTCTGTGATTGTAAGCACCTCTCCAGATCCTCCCTCTGTGACTCTTTTCTATTATTACTGTGACTACTTTGTTGAGCTACTTAACATGGAGTGGCAGACATCTTAATCTTGTATACCTACATGACTACAAGTATGGCTCCCCTAAAGCCAAATGAATTTTTTAACAAGAACAATTGGATCAACTTCAAAGAATTTAATACTGATCAACAGTATTACTAATATTCAGTCCACATTCACTTTTATTCAGATGGGTTTAGTTTTCTGAAGATACCCTCAATGTAAGGCCTAACAATTGTACAAAGTGGATAGCTTAAAAACATCAGGAATTTATTTCTCATAGTTCTGGAGTCTAGGAGTTTTAATGCAGTTCATAGATGGTACCTCATTGTTGTGTCCTCATATGGCAGAAGGTGTCGGTTAGCTCTCTGAGATCTTTCTCTTTTTTTTTTTGACATGAGGTCTCCCCATGTTACTTAGGCTAGTCTCAGTCTCCTGAGGATTATAGGCATGTACTATTTTGCCCACCTCTGGGGTCTACTTTATGAGTTCTGATTGTATTCTTTCCCAATTGCCTTGCCTGCTAATTATTCAATCTCCTAATACTATTACCTTGGGGGTTAGATTTCAACACATAATTGTTTTGGAGGGAGGCTCTGGCCTGAGGTTCGTAGCAGTGAACCTTCATTCTTTTTGGCTAAAACAGTTCTCATTGATTGGCCATAGCACATTCTCATTTATTTAATACTTTTTGGTATTTTCTCAAATACTCAAGTTTGTACATGTCAGAAAAATGAAAGGGCTATAATTAGACAATGGATACTATTGTCCAGTAACTCATTCCCATTTCAGTCTTGTCTTATCTAACACAGGAGGGAATTTTGGTCATCTTTATTCTTAGAGCTTCTCACATATTGCAGAAGCAATCATTTGGAGGAGGTGAAAAGAAAAGCCTGCTCTCCAGTCAGGCTGTGACATGGGCATAAGCCGGCCTCTCAGCGTCTTCCTAGCCTACAGCCTTGTCCACAAGGTGGGATTGTTGGTTGGTGATTGAGGACTGCAGATCTGGTCTCCCTGAAACCTTATTGTGGAAAAGATGTTTTAAGACCCATGCTGATACCAAAAGTGCCCAATACATGAGATGATTTCTTTCCCTGTCAAAACATTTATTGTCTCCAGACAGCCAATGTGAATGAAGAGGTTTAGAACTCAGTACATTCATGCTACCTTTTGTGCTGGAAGACTAGCTGGCAGAGAACAGGGTACCTACACCAGCTGCTGTGCCCGACCACTCCTTGAAGTGATATCAGCAGGTATCTGTGCTAATTCTCTGCCTCCTGGGACACAAGGACCATCCAAATAAAACCAAACAATTCAGAAAAGCCAAAGGAGTTTTCCAACAATGTTTCCATAACCCATTAACTCTGGAAAACAATTTTTGTGCATTTCTATTGCTGTATAAATAAAAGTATGTTCTGTATAAAAATGTGACTTGCAAACTACCTGTGTGGGTGTAACGGCGAACAAATGTACAACAAAAAGTTCCATAGGGGAAGTGGCGCTGTAGCTCAAGCGGTAGAGCGCTCGCTTTGAGCTGAAGAGCTGAGGGACAGCGCCCAGGCCCAGAGTTCAAGCCCCACGACCGACAAAAAAAAAAAAAAAGTTCCATAGGGTGACTTGTTCTCAGATGGTTCTCTTGGATTTTGGGTGCTGGTGGCCCACGCCTGTAATCCTAGCTACTCAGGAGGCTGAGACCTGAGGATCAAGGTTCAAAGCCAGTCCAGGCAGAAAGTCCATGAGACTTTCATCTCCAATTAATCACCAGAAAACGAAGTGGTGCTGTGGCTCAAGTGATAGAGTGCTTGCCTTGAGCTGAAGAGCTTAGGGACAGCACCCAGGCCCAGAGTTCCAGCCCCATAACCGACCAAAAAAAAAAAAGTTGCCAGGAACTGCTTATAATCCTAGTATTAGGGTTACAAGGAGGCTGAGGAGGAGGCTGAGATCTGAGGATTGTGGTTTGAAGCAAGTCCAGGCAGGAAAATCTGAGGAGTCATTTCTAATTCATCACCAAGAAATAAAAGCTAGAAATGGAAGCTGTGGCGGAATTCTAGCCTTGAGTGAAAAAGCTCAGGGACAGGACCCAGGCCCTGAGTTCAAGCCCCATGTCTAGCAAAAAAAGGAAAAAGTGGAACTTCTAACACGTTTAGTCTCTTAGAAGTGGCTACTCACTTTCCTGAAATGTCTCAGGGTTTCAAGGTCTATAGTCTACTTGTCCTGCTAGAAATTTCTAGCAGTTGCTTGGTGGTGGTGGTCAATTTTTCAATTGGTGGGATTCCCCATCCTGACTGGTAAAACTAGGGTGATATGGTAAATGTTTATGACTATGGGGTTTTGGTTTCAACCATTCAGAGTGTGCATGTTCTGCATCTTGAAAATGGAGTCTCTGTGCTCAGAGGTGCCTTGGACAGTTGATAGGGCTGCTGTGTGTGTTGGCTATGCAATGCTTGGTTGTGTGTGGGGGGGATCAATTTATATGGTAGATACTATGTTTTTTGGTTGATCGTGGGCCCTGAATTCTGGGCCTGAGTGCTGTCCCTGAGCTCTTCAGCTCAAGGCTAGTGTTCTATCACTTGAGCCACAGCGCCACTTCGGGCTTTTTTTTTCTGCTTATGTGGTGCTGAGGAATCGAACTCAGGACCTGATGCATGCAAGGCAAGCGCTCAACCACTGAGCCACCTTCCCAGCCCCATGTGGTAGATATTAATGGAACTAAATTCCTTATAGTAGTGTGCAGATACTAAAGTGTCTTAAGAGGTACTTTCTTCTAGGGGCCACAAAAGTGACCACTTTATGTTATAGTTATGGCCACTATATAATGGTCTCTTTGAATGGGAAGAAGGCATCATGGCTTTTCAAATATGAAAAGGCTCTGGGTCCAGTTCTGGATTCATTAGGACTCTTTAACAGTAATAAAGTCAGTTCCAATTGGCAAATGCCAAAAGGGGAACTAAATCATCAGGATGCAAGAATAAAGTAGCAACCAGGACTTGGGAATACACACCTAAGGTGTCTGATGTGGCCTGGATCTATCGCTATGTCTCTCCACTTTCTGCTCCTTTGAATGCATCTGTAACCTGCTTGCTTTCCAGTGCAGTTTCCATAGTCTCAAAATGGTCGTATACAATGCCTGGGTAGTGGGGCTGGGAAGGTGGCTCAGTGGTAGAGCGCTTGCCTTGCATGCCTGAGGCCCTGCGTCCCATTCCTCTGCATCACATAAGCAAAAGGAAAAAAGCCGGAAGTGGTGCTGTGGCTCAAGTGGTAGAGCGCTAGCCTTGAGCTGAGGCACAGCGCCCAGGCCCAGAGTTCAGGCCCCAAGACCAGACCCCAAAACAAAAAAAACAATTCCTGGGTAGTATAAGCTAGAGGTTCAGCAGCCAACAGAGACCGGTTTCTGTTAGGTCCTGGTGTTGAAAATTCCGGAGATTTCTTAAGAAGGAGGGGATCAACCAAATGGCCTGTGTGTGTGTGTGTGTGTGAGGACGAGTAGGGGGAAGGGTAGGGGGTAATGGTTATCCTATAAGGAAAGCATTGCAGAGGTCCAGAGACAGGACTGTCACCACTAGTCACCATCAGCTGACAGCAGAGACAAGTGAAATGCGATTACAGATGACCAAACACAGTTGCTCAACAGAAAACAGGGCTCTATTACATGCAAAAAGCCATTTCTCATTGCAAAGTAAACACCCCCACGTCCCCCTAACCCCCCCCCAAAACCAACCAACCCCAAACCCCAAAATGAATCAGAAAGTTCTTCGGCTCTTCCAGAAGGGACAAATGGCGAAATAAAATATAAAGAGGAATACAAAACATTCAGGTGCTTCGGGTCCACCCGGAACATCCAGGAGGACACTGCAGGGCCATCTCCGCGGGAGGCCGTGTGGGTAACGGAGAGGTGGCGGGGCGGACAGGGTGAGCATCTCAGACTTGACGTGGGTAGTCACCATTCATGAACCAAGTATTCTCAGCTCCCCTTTTCCCACGGGGAAACAGAACCCTGAGAACAGAGGTAAGATTCCAGCCCCGCCCGGCCAGGCCCGTTCACGGCGCCTCTCATTCATCCAGAGAAACCCCGCGGCGGGGGCGGGGCGGCAAAGCTTGGCACTAGTATCTCTGTTTCACAGGCTGGAAAACTGCGCTGTCGAAGCGACTGCCTTTTCCTGGTGTCTTCTGAATGAGCTTCGGCTAAACCGCGCAGGAGAGCGCGACGTTCCTCAGCGAAGCTCCCCGCAGACCGAGCGAGCGGGAACGCCACGCTCCGTTCCCACCGTCGCCCGCCGCGTGACGTCACCACCAATCACAGTGCAGTTTTCTCAGCCCGGCCCCGCCTACGCATCTCGCGAGAGCCGTCGTTTCCTCCAACCTGTCTCGGACATGCGCGCGGCGTGGGACGTTTTGGCCGGGAGCGGCTGATGCTTTTTGCCGACATCCGAAGGCTTGGACCGGGTACTTCTTTTCCCTCAGACAGAAAGATCTCGCGAGATTTGCGATTTTGCGTTTCCCCCCCCCCCCCCCCCCGCGCCTGCGTCGATCACTTCAAAGCCGAAGGTCGCGTCTGAAGGAAGTGGCGGCGTCGCGTCCCGTCCCGTGACCGGAGCGCCGTTACTACTGCACCGAAGCTCCTCTCGGCTGCCTGCCGGGACCCCTCGCCGCCAAGATGCCTCGAATTATGATCAAAGGGGGCGTGTGGCGGAATACCGAGGTGAGTTCTCTTTTCCCGCCGTCCGCTGCCCTCCGCCGGGTCTGGTAGTTTGTGCGCACGCGCGCCACGGAGTCGGGGCGCCGACTCTGCCCTGTGGGGTCTGCGTGGGGGACCGCGAGGGCGAGCCCCGGGGGCTCGCGGGGCGCGTCCCGGGCCCGGACGGCGTGCCCGGGGCCCGCGGGGTGTGTCCGGGGCCTTGACGGCGTGCCCCGGGGCCCGGATGGTGTGCCCGGGCTTCTCCAGGGCAGGCGTTGCGATTGCCCACCGGGGTCGCCCGGCCCCACGCTTACTGGCGAACGGGGGACGCGCCCCCTCCCTGTCCCGGAGGAGCTCCGGGGCGGGGGGGGGGGGCGGCACATCCGCCAGGGGTGGTTTTTCTGGGGGCCTCGCTCGCTCTCGATTTTAAGCAAGGTGTGCTTGCCTCTGATGAAAACACAGAGGAGTCTCTCCAGCCGCAGCCAGGCTTTTCTCTTGACTTCTTTGCAGAGTGGAAACAGCTTGTGTGCCAGGCTGGCGGAGCCCACCGATGCCTGCATCTCTGCTTATCTGTAACTTGTCTCTTCTCCCGATAAATTCCAAGGTCCTCCTCTTACCTTCCTGCCAGTCCGCCTTTGCCTGGATAGAAGCCAGTCCAGAGAGACTGCCTTTCGTCCAAAGGCAGTGAGTGGGTAATGCCCTGGGTGCGCTGAAGGGCAGTCTAAAGCGGCCCAAGTAGAAGTTAGATTGCAGTGCCTTTTGTGTTTAGAGTGCACTGAATTTATCCCTTTCTGGAAAACACCTTTAGATGCACTTGTCTCGTTTATGTCTTGTACCTTCTTGAAATATCTTCTTGCTGGTTGGTGACCTTTATACCCTTCTGCAAGTCTAGTTCAGAAACACTTCTTGGAATCTTTGCCAAAGAATCGTATCCTCAGTGGTCTCAACTCATACTCCTTTCTCCATTTGTTGGAGTTTGCTTTGTCCTCTTTAAAGCGCTCTCCTTCCCCCCCCCCCCCCCCCCCCTTTCCTGGGGCTTGAACTCTGGGACTGGGCACTTGTCCCTAAGCTCTTTTTTTGGTTCAAGGCTAGCACTCTACCTGAACCACATGAATCTGAAACACAGCTCCACTTCTGGCTTATTTTTCCTATGATTAATTGGAAATAAGAGTCTCACAGACTTTCCTGCTTGTGCTGGCTTTGAACTGTGATCCTCAGATCTCAGCCTGCTGAGTAGCTAGGGTTACAGGCATGAGCCACCAGTGCCCAGCCCTCACTTTTCTCAAGGAGCTAATTGTATCTTTGCCTAGACCTCATTTTCCTAAAGGAGATAATCCTATCTCTTGTCTGATGAAATGAGTTTATACATTTGACAGGTATATCACAGTCCTGCATATAGTATGCTTTTTAGTAATTGGCAGCTCTGGTTCTTGGTTGCTTGGCAGATGTTTGGGAATAAAGCTAATAGGGTAGACACCTATCATGTATATTTGGTTGAAGATGTATTGAAGTATAAGCAGAACTTGACTAAAGTTAGGAATATTGTCAGTGAAAATGGCCTTAACTTGCAGTGAGGAAGCTAGGATGTTTAAAGTTGAACACATGATTTCTTTCTTTCTTTCTTTCTTTCTTTCTTTCTTTCTTTCTTTCTTTCTTTCTTTCTTTCTTTCTTTCTTTCTTTCTTTCCTTCTTCCTGTCCTTCCCTCCCTCCCTCCCTCCCTCCCTCCCTCCCTCCCTCCCTCCCTCCCTCCCTCCCTCCTTCCCTTCCCTTTCCTTTTTTTTTTTTTGCCAGTCCTGGGACTAGAACTCTGGGCCTGGGCACTGTCTGAGCTTCTTTTGACTTGAGCCACATTGGTACTGAGGAATTGAACCCAGGGCTTCATGGATGCTAGGCAAGCACTCTACCACTAAGCCACATTCCCAGCCCTGAACACATGATTTCTGAGGGAGAGACAAATGTGCACAAAATCTAGTAACAGGATTCCAAGGCAGTAGGCAAAGCTCTGCAGTATTTTATTGTTGATCTCTGCAGTGGAGAGTCTGAAACTCAAAGCCTGTAACTCGAGTCTAATATGGATAGAGCCTAAAAGTAAAATGTCCCAAATGCATTTACCTCTGGCTCTTACCATCCTTGGTTTCTTTGTCAGCTTGTCAGGCATTCTGTGTTGTGTTTGGTGCCTTGGTAAACTAGTATTTAGAAACAGTAGACTATGTGAGCTAATGGGATAGGTGGAGATAATTTTTAGATTAGGCCTGAGATGTGAATTCTTGGGTCATTGTGAGGGCTACTGGGTGGAGAGAAAGTACTATCCATAATAGCAGGCCCTAGTTGCTTCTTGAGGTTTGGATATGTCCTATTTAATTTTCCTTCCAAGAACATAAGGCCTGGTTCAAGGTAGGTATCTGGGAAATGTTTTTTGGATGAACACATACATGAATGTATCTTTTTGAAGATAATGACAGTACACATTGGGAAATACTTTTTATTAATCTCTATCATAAAGTTTCTCAGATTGGACTGTTCCTTCTTCCGTTTGTGGAGGGATGTATATGTAAGTGTGGATAAGGTGAAAGGGTATCATGTCTGTGTGTACACATGCGTGTGTACATGTCTCTAGAGAAATCATATCAGAGTTGTTTTGTCTTCTTTTTTACTTGAAGTTTTGTGATTGAATGTACTTTCTCTGGCAATTATTTTAGGATGAAATTCTGAAAGCAGCGGTAATGAAATATGGGAAAAACCAGTGGTCTAGGATTGCCTCACTGCTGCATAGAAAATCAGCCAAGCAATGCAAAGCCAGATGGTATGTACCAGTTAATAAGTAGAAAACACAAAGCAACCTTGATCATGAGTGAGAGCTCCTCTCAGTTCTTTGAATCTTCTAAGAAAAAACAAAAAGCAAAAAAACACCCCAAAACCCTGGCTTCCTGATATAACAGAAAGCATGGAGTGGGAGATAGGATTTCAGCTTAGCTGTTACTGTTAGCTGTTTCCTGTGTAGTCTTACACAAGCTGTTTTTCCTTCCCCTCCATCCTGCTCCAGTTTTCTCCCAATTTGGCATAATAACTTTTGGCACTGACTGACGGAGATGTGAAGCCCCATCTAAATGAGTTCATGTGTTTGTGAGTGCCTTGTGAAGCGTAAAAATCTTCCAGGGACAGATGGGTCCCAGCTTAGAAGAAGATTACAGCCCAGATGTTTGTGAATTGGTTGTTTTAGGACTTATTTTCATAAAGAAACAAGCAATAATGATTAATTTTTTTAGGCAACCATATAATAAATAGTTGTTTCCCTTTAATAGAGTCAAAGCACTTTGTACTTTCTACACTAAAATATATCGGAACACATTAAAACACTTCCATCTATGGCTCATCTTTTACATCACAGGGTAAGGACACATTAAGCTATTTACCTGTGCTCTTATCATGCATGATCTGGTCCCAGCCCTAGCCCTAGCTAGCTGCTACAAGGAATATACTTTGGATTGTACAGTAGTGACCCAACTTCCTATGTGGGAAAGTGGCAGAATGCAGAGATTAGAGTATAAAGAGGCTCATGATTCTAAGGCTGAATATGTGGTTCTTGTTTCTTTCTGTTAGTGCTGCTTAGTTGTGAGGAGTTAGGTCCATTTTGCCAGCCTCTTATATCTGGCTAAGTAGTGGACAGAAAAGATGGGTGGAGTGGACATTCGGAAAAACAGGATGCTGTGGTACTTTTACTTGAATTTAAAAGCATATAAAAGTGTATACAATATTGAAAAGTATCTAGTAGTTGTAAGTCAAATGCTTGAAAGAAGTCAAGTTGTTAGACAATCACACTGAGAAAGTAAGAAGACTGTAAAAAATAATGAGGTGACAGTGTCTTTTTCTACATAGTTTTCTACATAGTTTCCAAACCTCTTAAAAAATAAATGAAAAAGGTAATTGAAAAAGATCATATTTTAGGCAAATCACCTTTGTCTTGCATAATTAAAGTACAGTGGAGTAGAGTAGAGTTTAATGTTATAGTGAATATTCTGTTGTCTAAAGAATAGTTTTAGTCATTGAAGGATAGGAGCATCTTTTTAAACAGTACAAGTCAGAATATCTAATAGGTACTCTGGATATACTAGTAATTGATTAAAGTATGAATATGGTATCTTTTAATTAGGTATGAGTGGCTAGATCCAAGCATTAAAAAAACAGAATGGTCCAGAGAAGAAGAAGAGAAACTTTTGCACTTGGCCAAGTTGATGCCAACTCAGTGGAGGACCATTGCTCCCATCATTGGAAGAACAGCAGCCCAGTGCTTGGAACACTATGAGTTTCTCCTGTAAGTAATCATCAGAAGCAAATTAAAATGTGTGTTTATGTTAATGAGGCTGAAGAAACACCTAGCATTTTCTGTCTTTAAATTTTTAACTATAAGTGTTACTAAAGCCAGAGAAGCATTCTTTATTCCAAATGTCATATGCTTGCAAAATCTTCTGTTACTTAGGTTTTTTTTTTTGGTCGGTCGTGGGGCTTGAACTCTGGGCCTGGGCGCTGTCCCTCAGCTCTTCAGCTCAAGACGAGCGCTCTACCACTTGAGCTACAGCGCCACTTCCGGTTTTCTGGTGGTTTATTGGAGATAAGAGTTTCACGGTCTCTCCTGCCCGGGCTGGCTTTGAACCACGATCCTCAGATCTCAGCCTCCTGAGTAGCTAGGATTATAGGCATGAGCCACCAGCGCCTGGCTACTTAGGTTTTTTTTTTTTGTTGTTGGTTATAGGGACTTGAACTCAGGGCCTGAGTGCTGCCCCTGAGCTGCTTTTTTTTTTTTTTTTTCTTTTTTGTCTGTTGAGGGGCTGAACTTGGCCTGGGCGCTGTCCCTCAGCTCTTCAGCTTAAGGCTAACACCCTAGCAGTTGAGCCACAGCGCCACTTCTGGCTTTTTTTCTGCTTATGTGGTGCTGAGGAATTGAACCCAGGGCCTCATGCATGCAAGGCAAGCACTCTACCACTGAGCCAACTTCCCAGCCTCCCCTCTTCCCTCTCCCCACCCCCCAGCTTTTTTTGCTCAAGGCTAGTGTTCTACCACTTGGAGCCGCAGCGCAGCTTCTGGTTTTCTGATGGTTAATTGGAGATAGGAGTCTCATGGACTTTCCTGTTCAGTCTGGCTTTGAACCTTGATCCTCAGATCTCAAACCTCCTGAGTAGCTAGGAGTATAGGTGTAAGCCACCAGCACCTAGCTTGCTTTGGTTATTTTATTTTATTTTTTGTTGGTCCTGGGGCTTGAACTTTGGGCCTGGACACTGTCTCTGAGCTCTTCAGATCAAGGCTAGCACTCTACCACTTGAGCCACAGTGTCACTTCTGATTTTCTGGTGGTTAACTGGAGATAAGAGTCTCACAGACTTTCCTCCCTGAGTTGGCTTTGAACCGTGATCCTCAGATCTCAGCCTTCTGAGTAGATAAAATTACAGGTGAGAGCCACTGGTGCCCGGCTTGGTTATTTTTAAATAGGGTCTTGAACTTTTGCTCAGGCCTTGCTCTGATCATGATCCCTCTACCTCTGCCTCCAGAGTTCATGGTTTGTTTATAACTGTGTTTCTATTTGTGTGGTTGTACTGTGTGTGTGTATGTATATATGTATGTGTATGTATATGCCAGTAATGGGGCTTGAACTAGGGGCCTTGTGCTCTTACTTGATTTTTTTTTTTTTGCTCCAGGCTCTTGAACCATACCTCTACTTCCATCTACTGTATTTATGACTAAGTTGCTGCTTGGATTCTGTTTCATAGTGAATAGAAATATTGAAATTAGAGGAGTGTGTGTGTGTGTGTGTGTGTGTGTGTGTGTGTGTGTGTGTGTGTGTGTGTGTGTGTGTGTGTGTGTGTGTGTGTGTGTGTGTGTGTGTGTGTGTGGTGCAGGTATTTTGGCTTGAACTTGGTGCCATGCTTTCTTGCTTGGTTTGCTTCTCAAAACTGGTGCTCTACCACTTGTATCACATCTTCATCCTATTTTTTTTTTTTGTTGTTGATTAATTAGAGATGGAGTTTCATAGACTTTTTTTTTTTTGTCCAGGTTGGCTTTGAACATTGGTCCTTTTATCTCAACTTCCTGAGAGCTAGAATCACAGGTGTGAGCCACCAGTGTCATACTGAAATAAGAGAATTTTAATGCCGTTTCTTTCAGAGAAAACAATAGTAGAAATGCTTTATGTTGTTAAGGCCTATATATAAGGTTTTTTGGGAAAAAAAAAGTTTTAGAGCTAAGCAACCTGATAATTCTAATATTAAATGGCTTACTCATCTGGGTTTTCTCCTAGGGACAAAACTGCCCAGAGGGACAATGAAGAGGAAACCACAGACGATCCACGAAAGCTTAAACCTGGAGAAATAGATCCAAATCCAGAGACAAAACCAGCACGACCCGATCCAATTGATATGGATGAGGGTATGTGTGTGCCTGTGAGGATATGCCTTCTTTTCAAGACTTGTCAGACTTTTTAAACCTTTCAGTTCTCTCTAGAAATACTGTGACTTTAAAATCCTGATTCTGCTTATAGTTGTTACTTTTAGACTCTTTCCAGATCTCTTTCTCTCTCTCTTTTTTTTTGTCATGGGGCTTGAACTCTGGGCCTGGGTACTGTCCCCAAGCTCTTCAGCTCAAGGCTAGCACTCTATGACTTGAGCTACAGCGCTACTTTCAGTTTTCTGTTGGTTCATTGGACATAAGAGTCTCAGGGAATTTCTTGCCTGGACTGGCTTTGAACCATGATCCTCAGATCTCTGCCTCCTGATTAGCTAGGATTATAGGCACTGGGCCCAAATCTCTATCTTTCCAAGTCTTTTCTATTATGGAATAGTTGCTTTCCCATCTCCTCTTCCCTGTTTCTTTCTCCCCTTTCTTTTTTTTGGAGACAGTGTCTGCTATTGTTCAGGCTGGCCTAGAACTTGAGGTCTTCTACCTCAGGATTTTAGACACTATGCTGTAGTGTCTGTATGACATAGCTTGTTTATGTTACAGAGGAACATGGTTTTTCTTTTCTTTTTGCAGATGAACTCGAGATGCTTTCTGAAGCTAGAGCTCGCCTGGCAAATACTCAGGGAAAGAAGGCCAAGAGAAAAGCAAGAGAGAAGCAGTTGGAAGAAGCAAGGTAGGCTTCTCTTTCCATGTTCATGGTCCTTGTCCTTAGATCCAGTAAGGCATGATTAATTGACCTTGTTTGGTGAATAGTAATCAATTATTCAATTCTTGTTTTTCTGATATTTAGCTCTGGCGCTGCTTTATTTTTTGTGGAACTGGGGATGGACTTTTGATCTTCATGCTCACTTGTTTTTTCTCTACCCATTTTGGATTAGTTATAGAAAAATATACTTATTTTGAAAATTTTGTGAGTCGTGACAGATGTACTGTGTTTCCCCCACTCTGGTGTTTGGTCTGCTGTGGCACCTTGGACACACAAGGCTGTGTGAATTTTGCACGGCTGCCAGCTAGTTACTCTCCTTGATTAGTCGGGCAGGCACTGGCTGGGAAACTGCCATCGCTTCCGAATAGAGAGGGAGTTAATGAGCCTTGAACCCATTTTAGTTTTTTTTTTTTGTCAGTCCTGGGGCTTGAACTCAGGGCCTGGGCACTGTCCATGAGCTTTTTTTGGTTAAGGCCACAGTGCTAATTCTGGCGCGCGCGCGCGCGCGCGCGCGCGCACGTGTGTGTGTGTGTGTGTGTGTGTGTGTGTGTGTGTGTGTTTTGGTTAAGGCTAGCACTCTATCACTTGAGCCACAGTGCTAATTCCGGCGTGTGTGTGTGTGTGTGTGTGTGTGTGTGTGTGTGTGTGTGTGTGTGTGTGTGTGTGTGTGTGTGTGTGTGTTTTGGTTAAGGCTAGCACTCTATCACTTGAGCCACAGTGCTAATTCCAGCGTGTGTGTGTGTGTGTGTGTGTGTGTGTGTGTGTGTTGGTTAAGGCTAGCACTCTACCACTTGAGCCACAGTGCTAATTCCGGTGTGTGTGTGTGTGTGTGTGTGTGTGTGTGTGTGTTATTGAGGAATGGAACCCAAGGCTTCGTGCATGCTAAGCTAGCATTCTACCACTGAGCCACAGTCCCAGCCTCATAGAAAGAAATGTCCGTCTAAAAATTGAGCTAAAGTAGTCATTGCCTTTAACCATGATTTTCTTTATCTCTTCCTTATTTTCTTTTGGTTAAACCCATGATTGCTACCAAATAAGTTAATTTTCGGAGCTAGTCAAGTATTCTGCCAACACCCTTTGACATCCTTTCTTTGACTACCTCGGGCTGTTTTCTGTATTTTTTCCAGCAGTGTCCTGGGGATCCACAAGTTAGGGGATCCAATCCAGTTAGGGTCATATGAAGGAATAATTCTTGAGAATTATTTGAAATTTGTTCTGACTCCAAGAGGGCTCCTCCCTCCTGCCTTTCAGTTTCTCTTTGGCAAATGAGTCACCTTCCGTTTTGCCAATGAATGGCTCTATCAGTTCCTTCCCAGTTGCCTTTTACCACTACATGCGCTGTATTAGGAGTGCCCAGTGCACTGTTGCTTTTCTGTGCACTGTTGCAAATGAAGTTAGTTCCTGTTGAAAGAAGTTTAGAACTTTCTGTTCTCTGTCCTTCTTTCCCAGAGCCTGTGTTCTTGCTGGTCCATGTGGCTTGGCATTTCTTCCTCCTGCCCTAGTGGGGGTAGGGAGTAGGGCAGGAAGTAGGGAAGGAGGATGTGGGGAGAAGAGAGGGTATAGGGCTCTGCAACTGCCATGCTATTATTTATTTTCACTTACCTTTTTTTTTTTAAAACTTCTGTTGGAATGAGTTTTGGAAAATCTTTACCTAAGGACTACTGAACCTCATATTTATTACAAATCTTTTTTTCTTTTCAGTTTAATTTTACAATTTTGTTATAGTGCTGCAGTTAAAAAACACCTCAAAGCCGGGTGTGGTGGCTCATGCCTGTAATCCTAGTTATGCAGGAGGCTGAGATCTGAGGAATGCGGTTCAAGGCCAGCCGAGGCAGGAAAGTCTATGAGACTCTTATCTCCAATTAACCACCAGAAAACTGGAAGTGGCACTGTGGCTCAAGTAGTAGAGCACTCGACTTGAGCTGAAGAGCTGAGGGACAGTGCTTAGGCCCAGAGTTCAAGCCCCATGACTGAAAATAAAATCTCAAAACTAGTGATTTCCTTTGACAGTTATTTAACTTAGTAAGTACATTCTCATCCAAAGAGAAGCTACAAATTTTCTACTGGCTTTTCCATTTGCTTTTTTCTGTTTTTTAAGTCAAAACTTGGGTTTGGTGAATGATATGAGGTGAGGGCTTAAATGAGTATTTCTTTCCCCCAAAAACCAGATAGTTTTCTTAACTTCGGTGAGTGATCATTGTTGGCCCATAGTAAATGATATTCTGGGTGGTTTTGTATTCTCTTTATTCAGGCGTCTTGCTGCTCTTCAAAAAAGACGAGAACTTCGAGCAGCTGGTATAGAAATTCAGAAGAAAAGAAAAAAGAAGAGAGGAGTTGATTATAATGCTGAGATTCCATTTGAAAAAAAGCCTGCTCTTGGTTTTTATGATACCTCGGAGGAAAACTACCAGGCCCTTGATGCAGATTTCAGGAAACTAAGACAACAGGATCTTGATGGGGAGCTAAGATCGTGAGTTCCTTTTGCATTTTGGAAATAAATATATAACAGGATTTTTTTTTTAAGTTCTAAGTATTATCTTTGCCCAAACTAGAATATTATTTAGCCTGATGGGTACTGGTTATCCTTCCGTCTCTTTAATGGGCTTAATTTTGTGGGAAAGCCAGTGACCCTGGCTGTCATGTTTTTAGCACAGAATGCTGTATGTATGGCCCTTGAATCACAGTTCTCTTAGTTGACTGTCTACTCACTGACCACATCTTAACATTTATGTGTACATTGTGAACAGATGAAGTGTTTACAATGGAAGAAATCTTCCTAAACATATTCTGATCCTAGCTGCTCAAGAGGCTGAGATCTGAGGATTGCAATTCAAGCCAGCCTGGGCAGGGAAAGTCTGTTAGACTCTTATCTCTAATTAACCACCAGAAAACTGGAAGTGGCACTGTGGCTCAAGTGGTAGAGCGCTGGCCTTGAGCTGAAGAGCTCAGGGCTGACAGTGCTCAGGCCCAGAGTTCAAGCCTCATGGCCAACCAGAAAAATGAAAACCAAAACCATATTCTGGTTCCTTTTTTTTTTTTTAAATGCCTGTCTTAGGGCCTGAACTCAGGACCTAGGTGTCATCCCTGTGCTGCTTTTGCTCAAGTGGCATTGTGCCACTTGAGCCATATCACCACTTCTGACTTTTTATCAGTTTATTAGAGATAAGAGTCTCATGGACTTTTTTGCACAGGATGGTTTTGAACCATGACCTCAGATCTCAGCCTTCTGAGTAGCTAAAATTACAGGAGTGAGCCATTGGCATCTGGCTGTACTCTGTTTCTTAATAGGCATTATTCTAATTTGCAATCTTCATAGGGAACAATTTAATGTGCATTTTAGAAAATCTTTTTATTTCTTTGCCAGTCCTGGGGCTTAACTCAGAGCCTGGGCACTGTCCCTGAGCTTTTTTTTCTGCTCAAAGCTAATACTCTACCACTTGAGCCACAGTACCATTTTGGCTTTTTCTGTTTATGTGGTACTGAGGAATCGAACCCAAGGTTTCATGCATGCCAGGCAAGTAGTCTACCACTAAGCCACATTCCCAGCCCAGAAAATCTTTTTTGGTTGCTTTAGTTATTCCCATAAGAAAAAGATTGTTTAGAGGGTATGAATATGGCATCTAATGTTAATTGCTTATGTATAACTTCCTGATTTATGGCAGTGAAAAAGAAGGGAGAGATAGAAAAAAAGACAAACAGCACTTGAAAAGAAAAAAGGAATCTGACTTACCATCAGCAATTCTTCAGACCAGTGGTGTTTCAGAGTTTACTAAAAAGAGAAGCAAACTGGTACTTCCTGCCCCCCAGGTAATTTGATTAAAGTACTATTTTCATCTTGTGAATTTATATGCTTATCTCATTGTTTGGATTTATGTGGTATTTCATTTATTTGGCAATTGAGGGCTTATGTCTTGAGTACTCTTAAAATATTTACAGTACAGTGATGAGCCACCTATCAAAATCAGTCATTGTGATGGGTTGAGAAATAAGAACACTCCTCTGTGAAAGTTCTCATAGTTTGTTGTGGTTAGAAGTAATCATTATAGGCCAGGGCTCCAGGGCTCCAGGCCTTTTTTTTGAGTTAATTTTTTTTTTTGGGTGGGGGGGAGCGGTCATGGGCCCTGAACTCTGGGCCTGAGCACTGTCCCTCAGCTCTTCAGCTCAAGGCAAATGCTCTACCACTTGAGCCACAGCGCCACTTTGGGCTTTTTCTGCTTATGCGGTGTTGATGAATTGAACCCAGGGCCTCAGGCATACGAGGCAAGCACTCTACCTCTGAGCCACCTTCCCAGCCCCTCCAGGCCTTTTTTTTTTTAAATTGAAGGTAGATATGCTTTGGCTTGGGGAAACAAAGTGTTTTTTTAAATTCAATTTTTTTTTTAAATTTGGTTGTGGGCCTTGAACTCAGGGCCTGGGCTCTGTCCCTGAGATCTTTTGATCAAGGCTGGTGCTCTGCCACTTGGTTCTACAGTTCCTCTTCCAGTGTTTTGAGTAATTAATTGGAGATGAGAAGCTCATGGGAATTTTTCTGCCTGGACTGGCTTTGAACTGCAATCCTCAGAGCTCAGCCTTCTGAGTAGCTAGAATTAGAGGTGTGAGCCACCAGCACCTGGTTAATTAAACAAAAAGTATCTTTAAGTAGTTGTACAAAGGAGTTGCCAATTAAGTGAATGCTTTTATTTTATTTTTCTGTTATATTTTAAAACCACATGTAGTAAGGACTTTGATGATTGTGTTCTTCTAGATTTCAGATGCGGAGCTCCAGGAAGTTGTGAAAGTAGGCCAAGCAAGTGAGATCGCTCGTCAGACTGCTGAGGAGTCTGGCATAACAAACTCTGCATCTAGCACTCTTTTGTCTGAGTACAATGTCACCAACAACAGCATTGCTCTTAGGACCCCGAGAACACCAGCTTCGCAGGACAGAATTCTGCAGGTATGGTGTCACATATCTTTCACTTGGTTTATTGTCCTTAAAAGTGTCAACAAAGAGGACTAAGTAGTTCTTTTTGGATCAGCAGTTTGAAGCTGATTCTTGAATGCATAGAGATCCGAGGGCATTTATTTCTGTGGTAAAGAAGTGAAGTCAGTTGATTACTGATTACTTCAGGAACTGTGTACTTCAGATGTCATTTCTTCATCCTTTGATTTATAACTTTTGAAGCTAGCCCTTCCCTTCTCTGGTCCTTTCTACCTGTTAGCAAAGCACCACACCTTAATGTTTCACATTGCCTGGTAATCCTAGAAGAAAGTCATATGTGTGATTAGGAAATAGTGAATTTTCAAACTTCTTTGTGTTCCTGTAACAGTATGCCAGCAGCACCACGTTCCCCTCCTCCATCACACCAGCCACAGCTTGTGTTCCCAGAATATCTGCAAATGCTGTTGTTTCTCCATTAAAAAAATAATATCTTTATTGTACAAAGGAGTTGCCAGTTAAATGAATGCTTTTATTGTATTTTTCTGTTATACTTTTTTGAGATGGTAGCTGTGAGAAAGTTTGGGAAATGTGGAGAAGAGAACGTCTCATTTAGTTTACTGCGTGCTCTGGTCCTTTGACTAAGCTTGCTTCACATAGTCTGATGCTGTCCAGTTGGACCAGTGGAGTGGAGCAGAGGCCTCAGGAGGCCTGGGAGCTTACTTCCTAGATGAGTGCCTGTGGACATGGAATTTGTGGGCAGGAGTGGAACGGAGTCAGAAATAAAATTTCAGATCCTTGATTCAAGAGTTAAATAGTTGTGGAAGGCTTAGTGAGAAAAACAATTGATCTCCTTATCATTTGCTCCAGAGGCCCCAGTTACTATATTGTTTTATTCTTTTAAATATTTTGTACTGTGCTGGGGGTTAAACTAAGGATCTTGCACATGCCAAGCAAGTGCTTAACCACTGAGCCAATCATAATTGTGGTTGAGGTGAGAGGATGTAATGAGTACATACTGAGTATAGAGGACGGAGGACTCATTGATTCTGCATAGTCTGTTCTGCCTAAAGAGGTCAAGCATGACTTCTGAAAGGAACATGAACCTAGGAGCCTTGTGGTGGGCTACTTGGAGTATCTTAACTTTCCAGGAGACTCAGAGATGCTATGAAGATTAGATAAGGAATTAGTGATGAAGCCAAACTAAAACCTAGGTGTTCTGACATTGACCTCAGCTTGCATTGGGGAACTTGCATTCTTGGCACCTTGCATTTGTAAAGAGAGATGGCACAGGTAGTAGAAGGTTTTGGGCAGTGGCAGTTCCCTGTGTAAGCTTGCAACAGCATAACTTGACAGGTACACTTTATTTAGCACCTCTGATGTGTTGTCTTCTGTTGCTAGAGGAATGGAAATACTGAAATTTTCCATGGCCCAGTATTCATTTTCTCTGTTGGTTTACTTTTTCTTTTTTTTGTTGGGGGTGGGTGTGTGTGGGGTTGTCTGTTGTGTGGCTTGAATTCAGGGCTTGGGCACTGTCTCAGCTCTTTTGCTCAAGGGTAGCTCTCTACCACTTTAAGCTACAACTCTACTTCTGGTTTTTGAGTAGTTACTTGGATAAGAATTTCATGGGGCTTTCTGCCTGGGTTGGCTTTGAACTGTGATCTTCAGATCTCAGCCTTCTGAGTAGCTAGGATTACAGGTGTGAGCCATGAGCACCTGGCTCCATTGGTTTTCATTGAGAAGATGTGAAAGAATTTTTGTCTGTTTCAAAATTTGTAAACTGTTAAACGTGCTTCTTTGTGTTCTTGTTAATCAGGAGGCGCAGAACCTCATGGCCCTGACCAACGTGGACACCCCCTTAAAAGGTGGACTGAACACCCCACTGCACGAGAGTGACTTCTCTGGTGTGACTCCACAGCGGCAAGTGGTGCAGACTCCCAACACAGTTCTTTCTACCCCATTCAGGTACTGCGAGAACCAGTGCAGTTGGTTTTTTTATTGTGAAAATACTGTACAGAGAGGTTACAATGACATGGGCAAGATAATGAGTACATTTCTTATCAAGCATTGTAGCCTCCTCCTTTGTTTCCCCTTCCCATCCCATCCTCCCCCCACCCCCCTACCCAACCCTCCTCCCCCCAACGAGTGCATTTTATATTTTAGAAAACCTTGAATCTATGGATTTGGGCAGCATGTTTATTTCATAATGTTGACAGAATAGAAATAAATGTTCTGTTTGCCTTTCTGATTTCTACTTACTTCTCATAATAAATCATATAATAGTATTAAGGAAATAGTTCAATACTAGAACTTCTTTAAGGCTTCAGTTTGTTTTGCAGTATGTTTTTATTTTTATTATTTTATCAGTTGTGGGGCTTGAACTTGGTCTGGATGTTGTCTCTGAGTTTTTTTTTTTATTATTAATTTTTGGCTGGTTGTGGGGCTTGAATTTAGGGCCTGGGCACTGTCCCTGAGCCCCTTTGTGCTCAAGGCTAGTGCTCTACTACTTGAACTGCAGTGCCATTCCAGGTTTTGAGTGGTTAATTGGAGATAAATATCTTATGGGGGCTGGGTGCTGGTGGCTCACACCTGTAACCTAGCTATTCAGGAGGCTGAGATCTGAGGATCTTGGTTCAAAGCCAGCCTGGGCAGGAAAGTCCGTGAGACTCTTATCCCCAATAAACCACTAGAAAACCAGAAGTGGCGCTCTGGGTCAAGCGGTAGAGCGCTTGCCTTGAGCTGAAGAGCACAGGGACAGCACTCAAGGCCCACACCGACCAAAAAAAAGTCTTATGGGGAACTTTCCTGCCTGAGCTGGCTTTGAACCACGATCCTCAGATCTCAGCCTCCTGAGTAGCTAGGATTACAGAATAGAGTCTTAACTGGTAATAGCCCTGGAGGTAATTGCAAGGGGCAGTTAGCATTTCTCTAGTGAAGCAGAGGAGGGCCAGGGGGAAGAGGGAAATTGAGAGAGCTTGAAGGAGACAGAACAAGAGTGAGTGGCCCAGCAGAGAAATTAGGTCAGCTAGAAATAAGAAAGAGGTATGAACACAACAGGATTGAATTGATAAGGCCTGGCCTCCGTCATTAAATGCTGGTATCCTGAAGCAGAGAAAGATAATTTCTACTCTGCAGTAGAGCAGGAAGGAGTAATGCAGGTTAGGAGATTCCTAAAAAGGGACTTCACAGCTAGGCTTGATTCCATAGGCTGGCATGGGGCGATGGCTTCCTGGGTATAGTACAGCATCAGCAGAGGTTGGGAGCTGTGAGAGCCCAGGCCTGGCAATGGAACTTCCTATATCAAATGGGGATTTTTCTTTGTAGGAATCTTTTTTTTTTGGTTGGTCGTGGGGCTTGAACTCTGGCCTGGGCTCTGTCCTCAGCTCTTCAGTTCAAAGCGAGTGCTCTACTGCTCCACCGCTTGAGCCACAGTGCCACATCCGGTTTTCTAGTGGTTTATTGGAGATAATAGTCTCTTGGACTTTCCTGCCTGGGCTGGCTTTGAACCTTGATCCTCAGATCTCAACCTCCTGAGTAGCTAGGATTACAGGTGTGAGCCACCGGCACCCAGCTTCTTTGTAGGAATCTTTTAAGATAAAAATGTCACAGAGGCAAGTCATATTAAAATGGAATTTCAGCTTATTAAGCACTTAATGTTTGATGTTTACTTGTAAGTGTTTGGATGTCCTTGTGGGTTGTTGTTCAGTAGAGAAAGCCCTTCAGGCTGGTTCATGTGTCCTTGATAGCACAATCAAGAAGCACTGGCAGCCAGTCCCTATATAACATTCAGTGTTACTTGAGAGCCTAATTGCTGTTTTTTTTTGTGTATGTCTTATTTCTCAACTAGATTGTAAGCTCCTTGGGGGCAGGGACCATGTCTTAAACGATTACTTCACCTCTCGGGAACAGCTGTCTGACAGCACCATCAATGTGGATCCCAGCCGAGATACAGGAAGTAAGCAAACAAAACATAAGAAAGGCTTTGAACAATTAAAATACAAGGTGCAAAGTCTGTGGGCTTTATTGCTGGGAGAGTCTCCAAGTCGTCACATGTGCTTACTTATATGAGATTCTGTAAAGGTGGTGGTTGGTTTCCAGATACAAAGTAAAGGGGTGACCCACTTAAATTACATTAAGTACTGATGTCAGTGACCTGACAGGGAACAACTTGGTTGGTGAAAGTCATCCAGGATCACTACCTCTCCTTAGCCATCCTAAGGTATCAAACAAAGGTTGAAATGATGTTGGGTGGACCTATGTAAGAAGGCAAGAAAATGTCAAGTATAAAGACTATTGAAGTCAGTAAATATATTACATGTAAAGACTGTGCTCACTAGTTTGAACTTTGATCATAGTATAAAGAATAATATAAAATAAGAGAAGTTTTGGGATGTTTTATTTCTCTTCTGCATTTCCTGTGAAATAATTTATGTGAAAAAATTTGCAAATATGTGTGGCACTCTTACTAACTGGAATCTCTGTTTTCAAGGACTCCTTCTAATGGAGCTGAAGGGCTGACTCCCCGGAGTGGAACCACCCCCAAGCCTGTGACAAACTCTACCCCTGGTCGAACTCCACTTAGAGACAAATTAAACATTAACCCAGAGGATGGAATGGCAGATTACAGTGATCCCTCTTATGTGAAGCAGATGGTAAATGTCAGTTCCCTTTCTACGTGCATGTGCACCGTGCGCGTGCACGTGCACACACATACACATGTGCGCGTGCACGCGCTTTTGGTAGGACTGGAACTTGAATATTGGTAAGAGCCAAAAGTAATGCTCTTGTATCTCTCATTGACTTTTGTCATTTACTAATTAATACTTCCTTTTATGAAGGATACATTTGTTTTACTTTTCTATTTCTTTTTTTTTTTTGGGTCGGTCGTGGGGCTTGAACTCTGGGCTTGGGCACTCTCCCTGCACTCTTCAGCTCAAGGCGAGCGCTCTACCACTTGAGCCATAGAGCTACTTCCTATTTATTTTTCTTTTTCTTCTTTTTTTTTTTTTTTGGTGAACACACTGTACAGAGGGGTTACAATTACATGGGCAGGATAATGCATACATTTCTTATCAAGCATTGCAAGCCTCCTCCTTTGTTTACCCTTCACATCCCTTCCCAGCCTCCTGCACCCCCTCTTCTTTTTTTTTTTGTCTGTTGTGAGCTTGAACTCTGGGCCTGGGCGCTTAGAAGTCCCTCAGCTCTTCAGCTCAAGGATAGCACTCTACCACTTGAGCCACAGCACCACTTTCAGCTTTTTCTGCTGATGTGGTGCTGAGGAATCGAATCCAGGGCCTCATGCATGCAAGGCAAGCACTCTACCAACTGAGCTACCTTTCCAGCCCCTACTTTTCTATTTCTATAAATTAAGTCTTGAGTTTCAAATATTTCATAAATCGATTTTCAACCTGAATTTTTCTGAATTATTATTATTATTACTGTTTTTTTTTGGTACGGTCATGGGGCCTGAACTCTGGGCCTGGGCGCTGTCCCTCAGCTCTTCAGCTGAAGGCTAGCACTCTACCACTTGAGCCACAGCACCACTTCCGGCTTTTTTCCTTTTGCTTATGTGGTGCTGAGGAATTGAACCCAGGGCCTCATGCTTGCAAGGCAAGCGCTCTACCATTGAGCTACCTTCCCAGCCCCTTCTGAATTATTTTGTATGTTTAGGAGAACCTAGAACTCAAAGCTAATTACAAAAATTAAATTTTATGCTGGGCTCCAGTGGCTCACACCTGTAATCCTAGCTACTCAGGAGGCTGAGATCTGAGTATTGTGGTTTGCAGCCAGCCCAGACAGAAAAGTCCCTATGAGACCCTCATCCCCACCCCCCCAGTTGTGGGACTTGAACTCTGGACCTGAGCACTGTCTCTCAGCTCTTTACCTCAGAGCGCTCCACCACTTGAGCCACAGCACCACTTCTGGTTAATTAGAGATAAGAGTATCACGGACTTTCCTGCCCAGGCTGGCTTTGAACCTCGATCCTCAGATCTCAAGCCTCCTGAGTAGTTAGGATTACAGGCGTGAGCCACCAGTGCCTGGCTCCTGTGAGACTCTTATCTCGAATAAACTACTCAAAAAAGCTGGAAGTGGCACTGTTGCTCAAGTGGTAGAGTGCTAGCTTTGAGCATGAAGAGGCCCAGGGACAGCTCAAGCCCCAGGACCAGCAAAAAACAAACCCAAATAAATAAAGATTCAGTTTTGCTGAATCTTAAAGATAATGCTTTTATTTTTTACTGTTGGGCCTTATGTAATGTCAGTGATTTTTTTTTTTTTTAGTGAATTCTGATAATACTAATACTATAAACCTATTATTTATATACACATATAATGCACCTTATACTCTTCACATATATTGGTTAATTTATTTTTTTGAGTCTTGAGGTCCTAATTCTGAGCCTGTAGCTCAGGCTAGCCTGAAGTTCTTTTAATGCTTAATTGGTACCAATGAATGCCATTTCTGAATGGTTGTATATGAATTAAATCATTCGGCTGGGAATGTGGCTTAGTGGTAGAGTGCTTGCCTAGCATGCATGAAGCCCTGGGTTCCATTTCTCAGTATAACATAAACAGAAAAAGCTGGAAGTGGCACTGTGGTTCAAGTGGTGGAGTGCTAGCCTTGAGCAAAAGAAGTTCAGGGACAGTACCCAGGCCCTGAGTTCAAGCCCCAGGACTGGCAAAAAAAAAAAAAAGAATGAACTCAGGCATAGTGGTATATACTCCTAGTACTCAGGAGGTAGTGCCAAGAGCCTTGTGAGTTCTAGGCAGGCCTAGAGTACATGACAAGAACCTGTCTTCAGTAAAAGAAAGAAGAAAAGACCAATTCTGAAGTCAGGATCATTTTTCTAAATTGATGTTAGATCAGCTGGGTTTTTGGGAAATTCAGAGAATATGGTTGAATTCTTGATAAACACGAATTGAAGAACAACAATCCTTTTCCACAGGAAAGAGAATCTCGTGAACATCTCCGTTTAGGACTGATGGGCCTTCCTGCCCCTAAGAATGATTTTGAAATCGTTCTACCAGAAAATGCCGAGAAGGAGCTGGAGGAGCGGGAGGTAGATGAAACATACATCGAAGATGCCGCAGATGTGGATGCACGGAAGCAGGTGAGTGATGGTGTAGAAAGGAGTGAGGGCTTTCCCAGTGTGCCGGGCAGCACCACAGGGAAGAGGGGCTGCTTCCCGTCTCCACATCTTCGCTCTGAACGTTTCCCAATATTCAACAAACTATATCATGAGTAGTGCATACTGATGTAACTGATTGTATCCTCACAATTTGATGAGCTTCTTAAAATGAATAGGTATATGGAAATATCAACTGCAGTTCATTATGCTTCTTTAAAACACACAGGTAGTCTTCTAGACATTGCTTCAACTCTAGAAAAGAAAAGATGTGTTCAAACAAGAAGATCTTGGGTTAGTTGAAGAAAATAGTTTCTAGTCAGTGTAAACTACTAAAACCTGGATTTGGAGAATGTCATAAGTATGTATACATATAATTGACAGGCATTAGCGCCCCCCCCCCCCCCCCCCCAGCTTTTTGTTGTTGTTGTTGTTGGTCATGTGGCTTGAACTCTGGGCCTGGGCACTGTCCCAGAATGTTCTGCCACTTGAGCCACAGTGCCTCTTCCGGTTTTCTGGTGGTTAATTAGAGATAAGAGTCTCATGGACTTTCTTGCCTGGGCTGGTTTTGAACCATAATCTTCAGATCTTAGCCTCCTGAGGATTATAGGCGTGAGCCACTGGTGCCTGGCTCATTAGCTCTCTTTTTAAATGAGGAAATAGGCTCACATGAGTGAGTTTTCCTCAGTTTTGTGGCTGGTAATTGGTGAGTCCTCAAATAGCGTGGAGACTCTGTAGCTTGTTTCAGTTCTGCTGCAGTCTCTGGGAGAACAAATCAAGAATTCAATGGAAGTCCTATTTTAGAGAGGAGCCATGTGAATGTGAAGAGCAGCAACCTTGTGTTTTGTTCCCAGCTACTTTGAGTTACATTTACTTTCTCATAAATGACATGAAGTTTTATTGATTAAGATATTATTCACTACTTGAGCATAAGAACACATGGGTTGGCTTTTAAATGAAGTCACTAGGTTTGTTTGAAGGGAAAGGGTGTGTGGGAGTCTCCTGAGTTATGATGGAGTGAGGTAATTACAGAGAATTCTCTGGTGGACACTGGAAGATCTTAGTTTCTATTGTATAATGAGAATGGATCTACTGAGTATTTCTGTGGCTTTAACATTATCTTTTACAAACATCTTTCTACAAAGCTCCAGCTTTAGTTTTTGAGTATACTTGATGAGAACTGTAAAATACTGGATAGATGCAGTAATGGACATAAAATCTTTTTTCAGGCCATACGAGAAGCTGAGCGGGTGAAGGAAATGAAGCGAATGCATAAGGCTGTCCAGAAAGATCTGCCAAGACCTTCTGAAGTAAGTGAGGATCTTTGGTTTAGGAAGTTTTAATTGATTGGTGCTTTTATGTCATTCATAAAATTTCATTTGCTTCCTACAATATAGTAAAGTAGTTAGCATACCCAATTTTTACATGTCTTTCAGAGATCATTAAGTATTTAGGAGGAGAAAAACGTCATTTTTGAAAATAATTGCTGTTTAATGTGTACTGTAAGCATGGTATCATTAGTATATTGCAGTGGTATATTTGGTAATTGTACTTGTTTTAAAATTTTAGGTAAATGAAACTATTCTAAGACCCTTAAATGTAGAGCCACCTCTGACAGATTTGCAAAAAAGTGAAGAACTAATCAAAAAGGAAATGATTACAATGCTTCATTATGATCTTCTGCACCATCCCTACGAACCCTCTGGAAATAAGAAAGGAAAAACTGTAGGATTTGGTACAAACAATGCAGAACACATTACCTATTTGGAGCATAGCCCTTATGAGAAGTTCTCCAAAGAAGAGCTAAAAAAGGTACGAGTGAGCAGAGTGTTTGTCATAGGATGAAGCGCTTTTAGATGCTGTGTGTTGTGGACAGATACGAGCTTGCTTTGGTTGTGCGCACATTCTTCCTAGCTACACGGGAGTTTTCATTGGAGCATCTGGAGCCAAGCTAGACTGGGCATAAATGCAGGAACTTGCCCTCCCAGACGCCAAAAGCAAAAGGGCTGGGGAATATGGTTCAAGTGGTAGAACATATGTCTAGCAAGTGCAAGGCTCTGAGTTCAAACTCTAGTACTGCTAAAAAAAAAAGCAAATGATGTTTATACTATTAGGACCATGGTGCTTGACTTCTTAAAATCAGTTTGCTTTTACTTAGGGGTTTCTTGATTGATTTCTTAAAAAAACAAAAACAAAAACAACTGATTAAAATTCCTAGCCTTGCTAGGCACCACTGGTGCCTCATGCCTGTAATCCTAGCTGCTCAGGAGGCTGAGATCTGAGGATCGCGGTTCAAAGCCAGTCTGGGCAGGAAAGTCTGAGAGACTGTTATCTCCAATTAACCACCAGAAAACTGGAAGAGGCGCTGTGGCTCAAGTGGTAGAACGCTTGCCTTGAGCTGAAGCCAGGGACAGCGCCCATGCCCAGAGTTCAAGCTTCACAACTGACTGGAAAAAAAAAAATATTCCTAGCCTTTGGCTTAAGGGAAAAAGAGACTAGTTTTTTTTTTCTTCCTCTTTTTGTTGTTGTATTGAGATTTGAACTAAGGGTCTTACACTTTCCAGGCAAATGCTCTTATTACTTGAGTCAGAGACCCTCCCCCCCAGTCTTTTCTGCTTTGATATTTTTCCAGTTGGATCTTGCTTTTTGCTTGGGTGGGCTTGGTCCATTATCCTCCTACTTACACTTTCTACATAGCTGGAATGACAGGTGTATACCACCACATCCAGCTCTTCATTGATCAAGATGGGGATTTTGTGAATTTGTTGTATAAGCTGGCCTTGAACCACTATCCTCCTAATCTCTTACCTGCAGAACAGCTAGAATTACAATTGTTAGCCACTGCATCAGCTTGGACTAGTTTTAAGTTCTCCAGTGTTGACTTGTATTTATGGAATGTAAACTTACTGAATTTCTTATTGTAAACAGGCCCAGGACATTCTGGTACAAGAGATGGAAGTGGTAAAACAAGGAATGAGCCATGGTGAGCTCTCCAGTGAAGCTTACAACCAGGTGTGGGAAGAGTGCTACAGTCAAGTTTTGTATCTTCCTGGGCAAAGCCGCTACACACGAGCCAATCTAGCCAGCAAAAAGGATAGAATTGAATCACTTGAAAAGAGGCTTGAGGTCAGTATCCTTTGAAAGTTCCAATCCAAATATATCTTGGTTGAAATAATGAGCCAAATAGTAAGTACCACTAGTGACAGCTTCAGTTGCTTATTACCTTTGTACTTCTTGAAGAAAATTATGCTGATGTGTTTGATCTTCCTTGGCCTTGTTCATTGGTTTTCCAGAATTGCTAATTTTTCTAAAGAATGCACTGCAGGTTGATGACCCAGTCTTTTTTATGAGAAGTGAGAAGGTTGTTCGTAGGATGTCATCAGAATAATGTCATTGAGTGGTACAAAGGAGTTTTGTTTCTTTAGCCAAGACAGCACAGAACTTTGATGCTTTTCTATTCCTATATATTTTTTTCCTCTAGGGCTTGAACTCAGGGCTTGGGTGCTGTCCCTGAGCCTCTTTGTGCTCAAGGCTAGCACTGTTGTCACTTGAGCCAGAGTATCACTTATGGCTTTTTCTGAGTAGTTTATTGGAGATAAGAGGCTCATGGGGGCTGGGAATGTGGCTTAGTGGTAGAGTGCTTGCCTAGCATGCATGAAGGCTTGGGTTTGATTCCTCTGTACCACATACACAGAAAAAGCCGGAAGTGGTGCTGTGGCTCCAATGGTAGAGTGCTAGCTTTGAGCAAAAGAAGCTCTGGGACAGTGCCCAGAGCTGAGTTCAAGCCCCAGGACTGGCCAAAAAAAAAAGTCTCATGGACTTCCTGTGTGGGCTGGCTTTGAACTGTAATCCTAGATCTCAGCCTCCTGAGTAGCCAGGATTATAGGCGTGAGCCATTGGCACCCAGCATCTATTCCTATATTTCTGTTCCTTATTCCTATACATTTGAATTAGACAGCATGGAGCTGGATTACTTAGCTAGCTAATGGCTGCACTGGTTTCTGTGATTGCAAGACACACTAGCTGTTTCATGGTTGTGGTTTCTTAATACAGTTGGCATGTTTCGAATTCCAGAATCTGTGCGGGCATTTTGCCAATGACATGTAAATTGTGGTTCACAGACCACCAAGCTGCCTTGCGGATTCTTAATGGTGGTCTTTAGGGGTGTTTTTTGAGCCAAGATGGGCTTGTATGCAGAATCAGGCAATTGTGTGCAGAAAATAGCTTCAGTTTCCTCTTTTATGTGATCACCAGTTTTTCTTTACAGATAGCAATTTGCAAATACCATTATTTTGGGCCAAATCCATCTATTAGAATTACTTGGGGGTAGTTGGGGCTTTGTGGAGCTAGAGAAATGAGCAAGAAAAGGCAGTATCTTTTCATTTGGAAGTTGTTTACTTGAAAACCTTAATTTAACCGTTAAGATCACACCTACAGACACCTGGTGGTTAGTGCCTCTGAACTTCTCCTTCCTGTGTAGTGGGAAGTGTTTCTGAAGTGATTCACACTTTGTGGGGAGCTAGGTTCAGCTGCTGATAGTGCTAGCTGTCCTGCCTGCTTCCAGCAGGGTGTGCTGTTGCTCTGTGTTTTAATCCACAGCTAAAGTCAGGGGCAAAGAGCCCATCAGTGGTTAAATTGTAAGTGATACTTTGTGTTCTGTAGGCTTCATTTCTTATAAATGGTAGTTAGCAATGTAATCCTGATCTAAGGTCAGCATCAGAAATGATTGGAAAGCTATTTGGAAAGCTTCCTTGTAACAGTTGTATATAAATACTTAGGTCTGTCACTTAGTTTGAAAATCTTCTCATTTGAGGTGGGTAAACTCTTTCTGCCACAAATGGCAAGGACATTTTGTGCTGTTTAAAATTAAACAAAACAAAACAAAACAAGTTTTCCCCCTAAATCTCATTTACTTTGTTGAGGCACTAACTTTCATGACAGCAAATAAATGTGTCACAGAGTGAGTGGTGCCATAAAGTACAGTAATTTTTATTTCTGTGTGGAATCGGTCTTGTGAATTTGAAGGGAAAAGTACAGAAAGAACCACTGCTGTTCTTTTAGAGATTTATTTGGGTCGTTTATGAGCAGCCATTAAAAACATGTGGTTCTCTTTGTTCAGTTCAGTACCAGGAACTGAAATCTCCCGTTGAACTATTTTTGTTGAAGGATTGGTGCATTTGGAAGAATGTTCATAAAACAGTCCGAAGTAATTTTTCTCTCCCTGACTCTTGGATAACTTGCGCTTTATTGTTTACCCAGCTAGTTACTTTTAAGGAATACTTAATCAGATCCTTTAACTTAGTAAACTATGCTTATTTCAAATGAAAGTTTATTAAATCTTTAAGAAGAAAAGCAACCCAAAGACCCAAATAAACAAATCCCCCATTTTGTCTCCATCCCTAATTCAGAACTAGGTTTCTCATAGCTTTTGAAGACATAGTTTTACTGGTTTGAAATACATAAATATTTTATTTCAATTGTGGTAATTCTTTCATCATTTCAGTTGATTACTAAATTATAAACATTATTCAAAGTTTGTTGTGGGGAAGGAACTCCAGTTGTATTGTATAAACTAAATGCTGCACTCAAATTATCCATTCCACTCTCAGGTTTGGGGAGATAGGCCTTTCTGGGCAAGCTCAGCACCCCATGGTTGCCAGTGTGTTTGATTTTTTTGCTGCCATGAACTTTGGAACAGTGAATCTAAATTGTGGCCCTATCACAGCTCATCAGGCCAGATGAAATCCAGCTTTCCTGCCACTGGTGTCTCCTAAATGGATTAAAAAAATACGCCTTGAGGTTTACATTGGAGCTGGTCTTTTCAGCCGTTGTTCATGATTAATATTTGAAACCAAGCCCATTCCTGAAAATCCTAGGATACGCACTTAAAATGTGGAGAACCTCCTCTGAGATTCTGGGAAATGTGGCGGGGTGCTTGTGTGCTCAGAGTCTGTTAAATGCACAGACAATGTGGCTGCAGGTCAGAAGTGGAAAAGACTTTGAATTGTGCCCAAGTCTCTATGTTTTATTCTGCCGCAGAGGCAGTATTAGCTCTAAAAGCTTGCCATATACTGGTGTGTCAAGGAGCAGCAGAGGAGGCAGAAGTGATAGCTAATATCAGAGAAGGAAAGGTGTTGAGTGTACAACACAGCATGCTGGGGCATTTTAACATGATGAACTGGATGGGTGCCCAGGACTCATGCCTGTAATTCTAGCTACTCAGGAGGCTGACATCTAAAGATCACCGTTCAAAGCCAGCCCAGGCAGGAAAGTCTGTGAGACTCTTATCTCCAATAAATGACCAGAAAACTGCAAGTGATGTTGTGGCTCAAGTGGTAGAGCTCTCGCCTTGAGCTGAAGAGCTGAGCGACAGTGCCCAGGCCCAGAGTTCAAGCCCCATGATGGACAAACAACAAGAACAACAAAATAAGTAATAAGAAAAACTTTAGTGTCATGTTTCAGAGGAGGAAGGATGGTTGTAATCATTGCAGGAAAAATTGCATCAAATGGCAAGAAATAAAAGCTTTTCCTTGTTTTACTTAGTCATGTATTTAGTGAACTTTACCAAGCAGCTACTGTATACCAGGCACCCTCACGCCCCTGGAGATGTAGCAGGGAGCACTGCAGATAAGCTGTCTATTTGTGGGTGTCACTTACCTGGGAAAGGCCTGGTGTGGAGGAACTAATTTTTTGTGGATGCCACATAAATGAATCATCTTTCTATTGGGAAGTGCAAATAGAATTTGAAGTACTGTAATTTCTACTTCAAGTGGAAATAGGAAATCATCTGAAGACATAATTATTTTGAGTAAAATAATTTCTACTAGGTGCAAAAGTGAAATGAAAAATCTGAATTTAGGCTTGCTGTTAAATTTAATAGTATTTGAAATAGTATCTAAACTTCTGTGTTGAGGAAGTTTGGCTGAAAAGTGGATTTTGTCATGTTAGCTATAAAAACGGGGAAACTTGTCCAGAAGTAATACTTCTCCCTGTGTTTCACTGGCACAGTTATTGGAGCCCAGAAATATTAGGTAACACTGACTTCTTGGAAGTAAAGAGCACAGATAACACATTGAACATTCTTCTCAGTGTGTTTGTAACTCTTCTGAGGACCCTGACTTTCTGGAGGGTTGTATTTCAGCAGAATTGGCAGCACAATGGATCCCATTTTCTCGTGATTTCCATTTTGAAGGCAGATATGTTTACACAGGAAAACCTTTCCTTGGAGTGAAAATGAAGGGTAAGGATTGAGTTAGTGTGCAGTGCTGGTTGAGGACTGTGCAGAAGGTATGTCAGCAGGATGATGCTTTCATGGCTTTAGAGTCAGGGAGAAGGATCCTGGCCTGTGCGACTCTGGTTTCCAAGTCTGGTTTCCTCTGCCATGACCCTTCCTTCAAGGTCCTGGTGGATTTTTTAGTTTTCTCTAGCAAGAACTCCGAACTGGACCAGAGATTTCCTTGGTCTAGTCATGTTGCTTGTGACTCCTCAGCATAAGTTGGATTTGTTTCAGGCCGTTTAGATTTCACGGCCTCACACATGCCACGATGTTGCTTTGCTAGTAGATTACTGCCCCTGGAGAGGTTGTTAGGGACTTTACTCCACCAGTTGGCTTACTTTCAAGAATATAGTCTGCTGGCTGCTCACTCTGATGGATGCTGACTGTAATCTCCTACTGGAACCTGCTCTCATCAGTAGAGAGAAGGTTCAGTGAAGGAACTCCATGCCAGTGAGGAGTCTGGAGATGAAAGGAGTTACTTGTGACTCTTGTTTGCAAATGTGGTGATTGAACCACATCTTTCTATTATAGGATCATGTTGCTGAATGATGACTAGGAAGTGGAGCTGCCATCCGCTGTGTATTTATTCTGGGTATTGTTAAACCTCTTTTTACAGTGGTATAGGGTTCTGTTCTGAGCCCCTAAGCAAGAGTCTCAATGAGGGATGCTCTAAATGTTTCTGAACCTCACTGTAACAGACTTGAACTGAAGACAGTATTGGAAACCCAAGGATAATGTGTTTATTTTGGAATTACTTAGACTTAGTAACCTTAGCAAACTCAGTGAGCTTGAAAGTAACAATTACACTTTTATAAGTCCCATACAGCTCCCTTTTGTAATGACCCGAGGAAACACTTACGGTTCCGCTGATTCATCTCCTGGGGACCATCAGTTTTCCATTGGTCTCTTGCCAGTTTCTCTTCTATGCATTAAAAAAAATGTGGACATTTTTCTAAAAATAATACCTGTGCATTGTAGGAAAGTTAAAATAGAAAAAAATACAGTAGTCTTCTATCCAACATGATTACCCCCAGCATTTTGTGTCTTTTTATCAGTGGGTAGGAGAAGGAAAGAAAGAGATTAAAACCGCATACTTCATTTAATAGTACAATGCTTTGAATATGATTTTTTTTTTTTTTGGGTCAATCCTCGGGGGCCTGGGTGCTGTCCTTGAGCTCTTTTGTTCAAGGCTAGCACTCTACCACTTTAAGCCACAGCGCCACTTCTGGTTTTCTTGGTGGTTTACAGGAGATAAGAGTCTGACTTTTCTGCGTGGACTGTCTTTGAACTGCAGTTCTCAGACCTTGGCCTCCTGAGTAGCTAGGATTATAGATGTGTGTCACCATTGCCCAGTGGTGAATATGATTTCTTTTTTTTTTTGTCAATCATAGATCTTGAACTCTGGGCCTGAACACGGTTGCTCAGCTCTTCAGCTCAAGGGTAGCGCTCTACCACTTGAGCCACTGCATCACTTCTGGTTTTCTGAGTGGTTTATTGGAGATAATTGTTTCACGGACTTTCCTGTCCAACCACTGTCCTCAGATCTCAGCCTCTTGAGTAGTTAGGATTATAGTGTGAGCCACTGGTGCCTGGCTGAATATGATTTTTTTTTTTTTTTTTTTTGGGTCCGTTCGTGGGGCCTGAACTCTGGGCTTGGGCGCTGTCCCTCAGCTCTTCAGCTCAAGGCTAGCGCTCTACCACTTGAGCCACAGTGCCACTTCTGGCTTTTTTCTTTTTGCTTATGTGGTGCTGAGGAATCAAACCCAGGGCCTCAGGCATGCAAGGCAAGCGCTCTACCACGGAGCCACCTTCCCAGCCCTGAATATGATATTTTTAAAGGAACAAGCATGATCTTTTTTCCCTCAAGGTTTGTAGCAAAGATCATATTTAAATAAACACTAGGCTGTATTTTGCTCTGCTTTTTTATTTTTGGTTGGTTATGGGGCTTGAACTCTGGGCCCGGGCATTGTCCCTCAGTTCTTCAGTTCAAGGTGAGCACTCTACCACTTGAGCCACAGAGCCACTTCGGGTTTTCTGGTTGTTAATTGGACTTAAGAGTCTCACTTTCCTGCCCGGGCTGGCTTTGAACCACAATCCTCAGCCTTCTGAGTAGCTAGGATTATAGGAATGAGCCACCTGCACTCTGCTCAATTTTTTTTTTTGGTTGGTCGCGGGGCTTGAACTCTGGGCTTGGGCGCTGTCTCTACACTCTTCAGCTCAAGGCTAGCGCTCTACCACTTGAGCCACTGCACCACTTCTGGTTTTCTGAGTGGTTTATTGGAGGTAAGAGTCTCACGGACCTAACTGCTCTGCCCGGGCTGGCTTTGAACCACGATCCTCAGATCTCAGCCTCCTGAGTAGTAGCTAGGATTATAGGTGTGAGCCACCGGTGCCCAGCTTCAACTTCTTAAAAAGTTGTTTCCTGTAAAAATTTTCATAGATGTTTGTTTTCCTATCGGCCAATAGTTTGTTAAGAGTAAAATAATTGGGAATTCAAAAATAGAAGCTAAGGGATGTTAAAAAATTTTCTCAAGGGTTGGGAAGGTGGCTCAGTGGTAAGAGCGCTTGCCTTGCATGCATGGGGCCCTGGGTTTGATTCCTCAGCACCACATAAGCAAAAAAACAAACAACAAAAACAAAAAAAATTTTTTTCTCAAGTGTCAAAATTCTTCAAGTGGGTATGTCTAGGTTCCTGCCTGTCAGGAGGGAGGAATGAAGGGCAGCAGCAGATACCAGAGTCTTGTTGTCAGGGTCTAGAGTGATTGGCTTTTCAGGGAGCCATGTGGTGGCTTTACCCATGCTTTCATCTCAGCTGGAGCAAGGAGGGTTCATTATTGGTAGTGGGCTGTAAAGTAGGACATGTCCACTGTGGAGCATCAGTGCAAGGTGAGTGGTATGGGTCTCACTCTTGTGTTTATCTGTGAACTTTGGGAGGATAATAGCTTTTGCTGAATGGAAAGCTAGTCTGAGATAATGGAGGATGAAATAAGACACTAGGAAATCGCAGTGTAAGGAAAGGGGAGGTCCTCTTGTATGTCCGCACACCTCTATGCCTCAGTTCCCTCAGTGGTGGTTTACGTGGTTGATAATTATGCAGCCTCAAGAAGCAGCTTTAGCTGGTGGCTCAGGCCTAGCTACTCAAGAGGCTGAGATTGAGGATAGAGGTTCAAAGCTAGCCCAGGCAGGAAAATCTGTGAGACTCTTACCTCCAATTAAACACTCAAAATACGGAAATCTTGCTGTGGCTCCAGTGAGCTAGATTTCAGGAGCAGCCTCTAGGCTCTGAGTTTCAGCCCCAGGACTGTTATAGAAAGAAAAAAAAAAAGAGCCGGGCGCTGGTGGCCTGTAATCCTAGCTACTCAGGAGGCTGAGATCTGAGGATCGCAGTTTAAAGCTATCCCAGGCAGGAAAGTCTATGAGACTCTTATCTCCAATAAACCACTTGAAAACCGGAAGTGGTGCTGTGGTTCAAGTGGCAGAGTGCTAGCCTTGAGCTGAAGAGCACAGGGACAGTGCCTAAGCCCAGAGTTCAAGCCCCATGACTGACCAAAAAAAAAAAAAAGGCAACTTCACCTGCACAGTGGGTGTTGTAGTTTTCATATTCTGTATGCTTTTAGGAATTGCTGAAGCTGGAGACATGGGTTGATTTTGCAAGAGAGATTGTTATGCTGAGCAAGGCCTAAAACTCAGATTTTTGCTTATTGTAAATGAGTTTTCCGTCATTATGGATTTCAGCTTACCATTTCATGTTTTGATGTGTTGACATGCTTTTGTAAATGTTAATGGCTCCATTATAGTTCATTACATTGATGTTTCATGATTGGTGAATGGTTGGTTGTATGTTAACAAAGTCAGTTGCCTTGAGAGTAGGCATGAATTTGAATTAAAAAAATATATTGTTATCATAAAAGTGGTGAGAGTTCCATGAGTCAGGTAACGAGTGCGTTTCTTTTTGGACGGTGTCACCCTTTCCCTTGCCCAGTGTCCAGTGAATACCACTGCTGCATTGGTTTACCCTCTGTCCCGTCATTTCTGTGCTTCCCTGCTTCCCCTTACACTTCCCAAAGACATATGTAAAGAAAAGAAAACAAAAACAAAAAAGAAAAAAAAAAACCTTGTTTCCATTACTTGGAGTTCATTTTGATAAGCATTATTTTGAATGGTCAGATGCACATAGGCATTGTGTCTGTGTTCCACTCTTAGGAGTGTCTTCTTTTGGTCTCACTGAATTTGAATTTTTAAATGTCTTTTATTATAGGAATTTTCGAATCTGTCCTCAAGTAAGTAGACCAGAGCACTTTGTCCTCATGCAACTTGAGCAACATCAAATTGTGGCCCCTCTGGTGTTGCCACTCCTTCCACTATTACTCCTGATGCATGATGCTGTAGAAAGAACTGTGGAGCATTAGCATTTACATTCTCCAAGCATGTGGTTGGTCTGTGTCATCTGTGCACAGTGCTGTGCTGACATATTCTCATCCATCTGCTTTGGGTTGATTATTACCTTTCACATGGGATGAAGTCAGCTGTAATTGTTGTGTCAGGTGTTGGTCTGCTTTAAATTTTCAATAGTGGTAGTGAACTTCATTTTATTTAAGATTATTGGAGACTGGCGCTAGTGGCTTACACTTGTAAACCCAACTACTCAGGAGGCTGAGATCTGAGGATTGCAGTTCAAAGCCATCCAGGGCAGGAAAGTCCATGAGACTCTCATCTCCAATTACCCACTAGAAAACTGGATGTGGTGCTGTGGGGCCTGAACTCTGGGCCTGGGCACTGTCCCTCAGCTCTTAAGTTTAAGGCTAGTGCTCTACCACTTGAGCCACAGTGCCTCTTCCGGCTTTTTTTCTTTTTGCTTATGTGGTGCTGGGGAATCGAACCCAGGGCCTTATGCATGCAAGGCAAGCGCTCTACCACTGAGTCACCTTCCCAGCCTCGATTTGTTATTCTTTAGAGGAAAATGGCTCCATTACCAATTCACCTGTATCTTACTCTTCAGGTTAGGTATACAATACTGAAAGCTTAACTTTCATAAAATGCTGGAGGAGAGAATACTTTTTTTTTTTTTTTTTTTTTGATTGTCATGGGGCTTGAACTCTGGGCCTAGGCGCTGTCACTCAGCTCTTCAGTTCAAAGTGAGCGCTCTACCATTTGAGCCACAGTGCCACTTCTGGTTTTCTGAGTGGTTTATTGGAGATAAGAGTCTCATGTCCTTTCCTGCCTGGCCTAGCTTTGAACTGTGATCCTCAGATCTTAGCCTCCTGAGTAGCTAGGATTACAGGCCTGAGCCACCGGTGCCCAGCTCAACTTTACTTTGATGGACACTCTTTTTTTTTTTTTTTTTTCAATCTTGCATATTCTAACCATAAAGCATTGAGAGTGAGCATACAATTTTTTTTGAAATCAGATGTTATATATCATAATTGTTGAGGAAAAATTGTGTATTTTGACATCTTAGTTTCTAAACATATTCACAGTATCTTTGCTACAGTTTTTATGTCAGTTTTTGGCATTTGGCAGTATTTTCCATGTAGCACCATTTCTGCTTATGTACCCCCAGCCTACTTAATGTCTGAGAGAAGAATAGTAGTTGCATTAACACACTGAGACAGAAAGGAAGAGGAAGGCTTAGACATCACATTTGTGTGTAGTTTGTCAAGATCCCGCTTTTGCAGATCACTTTGAAATTTGATGTGGTTATGATGTGAGCATGTAGAATACATTCCTAAAGTATACACTGTGTGTTGATGGATTCTGCTACCTTCTTATCATTTTTCCCTCTGAGTGGGGCCTTTTTCTGCCTGCTATACCAGTTTATATGGTACCAGAATTTTGATGAAACTTCTCTGTTCTTTTGTGAGTTATACATTTTAAATTATTTTCCTATAACTTCGAGAAGGTAGCTCATATATGTTCAGTATACATATTTAATAGGAAAATCTTATTTTTCTTAAATTTTTTGTTAGTCTTCTGTTTCCTCAGAATTTTTGTCATTATTACTCAATATGATTTTTTTTTTTTTGCAGTTCTGGGGCTTGAACTCACGGCCTGGGCACTGTCCCTGAGCTTCTTTTGCTCAAGGCTAGTACTTTACTACTTGAATCACAGCATTACTTCCAGCTTTTTCTGTTTATGTGGTACTTGGGAATTGCTCCCAGGGTTTCATGTATGCTAGGCAAGCACTCTACCACTAAGCCACATTTTCAGCCCAAAATGGTATTTTTTTATTTCCCTTGTGGGACATGCTTCTGACATAGTAGTTTTGTAGTTTGAAAATGTTATGCTTGGTTTCACTTATTACATGTTAATTGAATAGAATATTACTCAGTTAGTAAATTTGGACAAGTTGTATAATACAGAAGCTCAGTTTTGAGATATAATTGTGATGCCTGTCCAAAATCAATGCAGATGATTGATAACAGTATTTTTAGAACAGTCAGTCATCATCCCATACCCTAAAACTCAGACCTGCTTTGAGATTGAGTTGTGAGTCAAGTTTTATGCTATGTAAACTTCAAGTGGGTGCAAGATAAATCCTTCTTAAGCTAAATTTGTGCTACATTAGTTGAGGTAAGAGGAACTCTCATGCAGTTTTGTTTTGAGGCATTGTTTAGGTCTTTAGTAGTCTTCGGTGGTCTGCTTTCTTCACTTACTGTTGATGTGATCTCCCCCTACTCCCCTAGATAAACAGGGGTCACATGACAACTGAAGCCAAGAGAGCTGCAAAGATGGAAAAGAAGATGAAAATTTTGCTTGGAGGTTACCAGTCTCGGGCTATGGGCCTCATGAAGCAGTTGAATGACTTATGGGATCAAATTGAGCAGGCTCACTTGGAATTACGTACCTTTGAAGAACTCAAGAAACATGAAGATTCTGCAATTCCACGGAGACTAGAGGTAGTACTTTGTGTTACTTCAAAGCATTGCCTAGAAGGAGAGCTGCAAAGAACTAGTTATCAGAGCTTTACCATTTTCTTCTTCCTCATAGGCTTTCTGAAGTGTGTACTGGTGGGCCTTTGACTTTCCAATTAGATCTGCCTTGTGCAAATAGTGGAGGCTTAGGCCTTCGCTTCTTCACTTTTGGTTCCATGTAGACACTTCAGGAAATGGAATAAGTACTGCTGGTGCTCTGTCCCCCGGGACTTAGTCATATCCCATTCATGCACCTGGAAGGGGGTACCTAAGCAGTGTCCTTTTGTGATTGGATGCTGGGAACCTCAAAACATCAAATTCCTTTGGCCAGGTTTCGACTATCATTCTCCTCAGTGGGCCCAGTTAAAGGCCAGTCAGGCTTACTTAGCGCATTTGTGGGTGCTGGGAGGGCAGTAGTGGTTTGTTACTACATTAGCAGCAGAGATTTTTTTTTTTTTTTTGGTCGGTCATAGGGCTTGAACTCTGGGCCTGGGCGCTGTCCCTGAGCTTTTCAGCTCAAGGTGAACACTCTACCACTTGAGCCACAGTGCCACTTCTGGTTTTCTGGTGGTTTATTGGAGTTAAGTGTCTCACAGACTTTCCTGCCTGGGCTGGCTTTGAACTGGGCTCCTCAGATCTCAGCCTCCTGAGTAGTTAGGATGACAGGCGTGAGCCACCGGTGCCTGGCAGCAGCAGAAATTTTTTACACAATGTTAATCTTATAAAAGCAAAGCAAAGGGGCTGGGAAGGTGGCTCACTGGTAGAGGGCTTGCCTGGCATGCATGAGGCCCTGGGTTCGATTCCTCAGCACCACATAAACAGAAAAAGCTAGCAGTGGCGCTGTGGCTCAAGTGGTAGAGTACTAGCCTTGAGCTGAAGAGCTGGAGGGATGGTACCCAGGCCCAGAGTTCAGGCCCCACAACCAACAAAAAAAAATAAAATTAAAAAAGCTGAGGGAGTTCAAGCCCCATGACCGACCCCCGACCCCCCCAAAAAAAAACAAAAACAAGAACAAAAAAAATAAACCCCAACAAAGCAAAGGATAGTTACAGAAGTGGTTTTACTACAAGTCTTTGCTCCGTTCGATTCTTTCGGGGCTGTCTCCTAAGCGCTCCGAGTATCTTGGCTGTCTCTAGGATGGTGCAGTTCCATTGGATTTTGCACTTTCCATGCACTTATGTGTGAAGTAATTATTTCATCTTTTCCTCTCTCAAGTGTCTCAAAGAAGATGTGCAGCGGCAGCAGGAAAGAGAAAAGGAGCTTCAGCAGAGGTATGCGGACCTGCTGCTGGAGAAGGAGACATTGCAGTCCAAGTTCTGAAGCACATTTTGTGTCCCTCACAAGATGAATAATCACTGGTTTTCATATCTGCAAGGCTGAAACGGATGCTTGTCTTCATTGGCAGATTTACCCACCATCTGCGGTTTTTCAGTTGTTTATTTTAAATGATTTTAAATCAATCTTACACATTCTGTGTAAGGACTTTTAACTTCACAGGACGGACCAGGGTGTAAATTATTAAGATGAGCATTCTTTTACAGTGTCATAGTTGTGTTTTTTAGTTTTGGCCTTTCCTTAAAAAAGTCTGACTGAAGTGCTGCCTGTGAGTAACCCCTTGAATAAAAAGAAAATGTAAAAACTGGGAATGTAGCCTTTTGTGTGAAGTAAGTAGTGAGAAGCTGCCTACACAGCAGCCGCTGCTCTTGTGTCACAGAGTGACTCTTGGGGGTCAGCTGACGTACAGGGGCAGTCCTTTGTGCTTCAGCAGTGTGCATTGCTCTACACTGCCGAGGCAGATGAGGCCGGTACCTCACTCTTCACCTTTAGGGAGGTGTCTGCCAGCTGCTTACATACTTCATGAATTAGCAGAATACTTTCTTTTTTTCTTTTTGTCAGTCATGGGGCTTGAACTCTGGGCCTGAGTGCTTTCCCTCAGCTCTTCAGCTCAAGCTGACTGTTCTACCACTTGAGACACAATGCCACTTCTGGTTTTCTGGTGGTTTATTGGTGATGAGTCTTACAGACTTTGCTGCTTGGGCTGGCTTTGAACCATGATCCTCAGATCTCAGACTCCTGAGTAGCTAGGATGACAGGTGTGAGGAACCGGCACCTGGCTTTCAAAGTATTTTCTTTTCTTACAAGGTATTATTATTTTGAACAATGTCATAACAATGTCTCAACAAGACCATCCAGCTTCATCACAGCTCTCTATTTGGCTTACCTATTAAGTACTTAAGTACAGAATATGAAGAATAAGCCTAATTTTATAAGTATTCATATAAGATGATTTAGTAGCAGCCAGATATAGTGGTGCATACCTGTAATCCCAGCGCTTAGGAGACTGAGACAGGAAGAACAAAAAAGGTCAAGGCTAGCTTGGGCTACATAGTAAAAGACCCTATCTCAAAAACAAAACAAACAAAAAACCTAAATCCCAATGACAAAAAAGGATTTATTCACTTACTTTATTTATAAGTTTAATGAGTGAACCTAACAGTTGGATTTTTGCCCAATCTGACTGTTAGGAACTAAAGGGAGGAAGAAAAGACCCACTCATTCACTAGGTATTTATTGAATAAATGTCCTGTGCCAGAGAGAGAACAATGAATAAAGTAGACGTGCTTCTGATTTTATTTTGTGCAGTTTACAGTCTGCAGAGAACAACAATTAAATGTAAATGTTTACTGGTGGTGGAGATGAGCATTTATTAGAACAAAAGTTAATTGGGGAAACAATATAAACAGGGAGAAGTATCAAATCATGAGTGTCAGCTTCTATGGAGAAATGAAAATAGAACCATATGGATAGGAAGTGATCAAAGAAATCTCTTGAAGAGCTAACACTTGATTACCATTTTAGAAAGAGCCACCCTTGTGACTTGGAGGGAAAGAGCAGCCAGGCAGTTAGTAGGTAGCACAAAGCCCATATATTCTGAGGAGCAGGAGGGTAGTGTGGCAGGAGTGTCAAGAATGGCATTACTACAAGGCTTTGTTAGGCCCTCAAGTGTGAGGACATGGTAAGGAATTGGGTCTACGATGAGTGACTATGAGAATAAGTGAAAGAATGAGATGTCAAATAGGTTTGAAAAGAATGTCTTATTTTGCTGGAGTTAGGAAATGAAAGCCAGTTAGTTTAGGATCCTTGACACAATAAGTCAGACAAACAATTAGAGGAACTCAAGGTAAGATTGAGGTGGATGGAGATAGGTGGAGAGATTGAAGGGGTCATATTTCTCAAGTCTTAGGCCATGTATTCCTGGCATCATTCAGTTCCTAGACTTCAGTTAATTTCTTCTAGGTCTTCTAGGAAATACTTCAATATCTGCGAACGGTGGTACTGTCATAGTTAAAATAAATTGTTATTGCATGTTTTTATAGTGGGTATGTTTAGAACAACATTAGGTGGTGATGTATTCTTGTTTTGTTTCTGGTTTGAATGAGAATGTTTGAATGTTCGCTGTGTTTTACTTTTTATTTTTTTTTGTCAGTCCCTGGGCTTGAACTCCAGGCCTGGCTGTTATCCATCAGCTCTTCAGCTCAAGGTGAGCGCTCTACCACTTGGGCCACAGCGCCACTTTGGGTTTTCTAGTGGTTTACTGGAAGAGTCTCATGGGCTTTCCTGCCCGGGCTGGCTTTGAACTATGATCCTCAGATCTCAGCCTCCTGAGTAGCTAGGATTACAGGGGTGAGCCACCAGCCCCCAGATGTTTTACTTTTTTTAAAAAAAATTTTGTCTGAGACTGGGACTCAAATTCTTGGTCTTACACTTTTGCTCATTGGCTGATGCTCTGCTCCCTGAGCTATGCCTCCAACCCTGGTCTTCTTTTTTGTTGGTTGTAGGGCTTGAACTCTGGACCTGGGTGTTGTCCCTGAGCTCTTCAGCTCTAGGTGAGTGCTCTACTACTTGAGCCACAGCACCACTTCGTTTTCGGAGTGGTTTATTGGAAATAAGAATCTCATGGACTTTCTTGCCCAGGCTGGCTTTGAACTGTGATCCTCAGATCTCAGCCTTCCGAGTAGCTGGGATTACAGGTGTGAGCCGCTGATGCCCATCTTTTTCTTCTTTTAAACAAAAATTATTATATTTTACTATTTTTTAAGTAGTTGAACAAAGGAGTTTCAACAAACCAGTTCATAAGGATAATGCATCTAGCTCAGCGCCACCCTTTTCATCTTTCTCCCACATGGCCTCCAACCCCACCCACACCCCCAAGTTATGTGGTTCCATTTTCACATATGCACATTGAACAGAATGACTGTATAGTGTTTTAAGTTTGCTGTTTTGAGTTAGAGACTCTTTATCTAGAATGGTAGTATAGCTGTTTTTAGTTTTTAAAAGAGTGAATTAGAAAGGGTTGTAGAATATTGTCAGACAGACTTTTTGGCATCTGTTAAGATGATTGTATATAGTTTTTCTACTGTAGTGTGGTGATTACTTACATTAACAGGTTGTCTTGCATTAAACCATCCTTCCTCAAGCCAGGTAGATTCATTTAAAAACTGAAAATATTTATTGTTCATTTGCATTTTATGTAGACCTGAGTTATATGGACTTAATTAATCTAATTGTACTGATAATCACCATCTTACTACAGGAAGTCAATGCCTAAACACCTCACCAGGAACTCTCCTTTTTTCCTGGGCAGTCTGCACTGTTCCTGCCGTTTCAGGGTAATGCCTGCCATTGCCCTGTCCGTATCCTTTAAACTGAAAGTGGCACCAGCGTAGGTGTGAATGATGTCGATGCCTGTTTCAACCTTCACGTTGACCATGTATTCTCATGACTACTCACTATGGTAGGGCTAAACTAGGGTTGAAGAGCTTGTTAAAATCTCCTAATTTTGGGAAGGAAATGAAATCTGATTGAGTCAGAAGAAACTACTCTAGTAGAAACCTCTTAAAACATTAGAAGTCATGTTGGGATAAAGCATCCAAGATGATACCACACTAATTGTGTGCTTACTCTGCCTAGCTCAAATCCTTTGTAGGAAAGCTTTTCTCCCAAAATAGGACTGCCCTGTTTGTGCTTGAGTCTGACTTCTTTCTGTTGTTTACAAAATTGACAGCTTCTACATGAATTTTCCAGATAGGTCTTTGGGCCAGTGTACAACTTAGGACCTGGGGCTTTTGCTAGCTCTCCAGAGTAAATAGGATGGTGTATATTTTTCTGTGCATTAAATGGCTCCAGCATGAGAGAGAGTTGTTCCATGAAAGCTTGGCAGATTGTGCTTGTAAAAATGTCAAGTTCAGAGCCCTGTTGGGAAATAATTTCTTGATAATTGTCAGTTTCTTTTGTGACAGTTAGTGTGCTACCTTCAAATTTCAGTAAACTTAAAAATTTCTGTCTTGATATACTTCTTTTATGTTGATTATTTACTAAATTTAATTTACACTTGAATATTTTCTACTTGAAGCTTAAATATTTGTTGGCATAGAATTTCAACTAAGAATCTTAAAAAGTGGATTTTTGCTATTTCTAAGAAATTTACTTTCGAGAGATTTTATTTTTGGCTTGTGTAAGGCATGCTTTTTCCTTCAGAAAACTAGTGTTTTGATGGTGATTTTTATCTTAAATTATATATCCTGTTTTGTTTTCTCTGCATTTTTTTCTCTTAAGGTTTTGAATCATGCTTATTTTGTTTGTATGCACATATGTTGTGAGTTACATCTCAGTTAAAAATGCGAACATCGCAGCCATTTTGATGTGTAGTCACCTTATTTTCTCACTTTGTTTTAGATTTTTGGTTCTAATTTTAAGATTTTAAGTATTAGGAATATTTAAACATTTTGGTGTGGTTGGTGTTTTAAAGAAATTGCTACGTGCAGAAATTTTACTGTGTGGAAAGAAAATACAGCATATGCCATTTTTGTTTCTTAGAATTTTGAGTTTTGAGACTTGATACTGAGTCCCAAAAAAGTTTTTTTGTAGATGTTTTAAATGAAGATTTGTTCAGTTTGCAAACTACAGAGCTGAACAGGTATTAACCAATTTATCTGATTCAGTTATATTTTTTGGTTTCTAAACACAATGGATTGATGTGTTATAGTCATTAATGTCATTTCTCTGATTTTTGTCTGGAGGTTTTGCTTTGTCTAGTTTGATACTGTGTTGGAGATATACTTGTGTCTGTTATATACAGTTCAACACTTGGTTCCTTTTGTTGGTTGCCTTGAATTTTACTTCCTTTGTTATTAGAGTGTGTATCTTCTTGTTTGTGTTTGCTTGCTAAATTGTCTATCCTACTTTTAATTTCATGTGTAACTTCTGGTTGTAACTGTTGATTAGAAAACTGTTCCTCATTGTTTTTACCAGAGAGAAGCCCTGGCTAGGGTTTTAGTTAGCCTGCCCCAAGAGGTCAAACTCTGTTCCTGTCTTCCCACCACAGAAGAAAGGGCCGCCTCTGGACGAGCCCCGCCCAGCGCATGGACTTCCTGCGTGTAGTCTCACTGTACCCCCTTTTCTCCTATGAAATGTCTTCATACCCTGAAGCCCCTGAGGTAGAGATTTCAGTCAGTCTCCTCACCTCTGTCTTCTTCAGCGTTGGCTCCGAATAAATCTCATTCCACCAGCTTCCGTCTCCCGCGTTTCTGGTTGTGTGATGGGCAGTGTGAACATTTGACTCTTGGTGTCTGTCTGTCTTTGTCTTTGTGTCTCTGTCTCTCTCTGTATTATGGATTGAGCTGAGGCCTTAAGGTTGCTAGGAGTGCTTTACTACTGGAGCTCCCAGTCCTTTTGCAAATAGGATCTTACGTTTTGCCCAGGGACAGCCTTAGGCTGCCATCCGCATACTCAAACCTCCTGATGTAGCTGGGATCACCCACTGGGCCTAGCTTATTGATTGCAATGGGGTCTTGTTAACTTTTTGCCTGAGTTGACCTTGAACTGTGACCCTTTTGATCTCTGCTTCCCTAGTTGCTAGGATAACAGATGTGAGCCATCATGCCTGCTGGTAACAGCCTCTTTTTTTTTTTTTGGTAGGTTTTGGGGCTTGAACTCAGGGCCTGGGCACAGTTCCTGAGCTCTTTTGCTCAAGGTTAGCACTTTGAGCTACAGCTCCACTTCTGGTTTTCTGGTGGTTATTTGGAGCTGAGAGTCTCATACTTTCCTGTCTGGGCTGGCTTTGAACCATGATCCTCAGATCTCAGCCTCCTGAGTAGCTAGGATTACATGTGTGAACCACCAGCACCTGGCTGGTAACAGTCTCTTAAACAGCATAATCTTACATTTTATACTTCAACTTATTTAGAGAGTCTTTGCTCCTCCCTCCCCCTCCCCCCCCCCTCGTATAGTACTGGGACTTGAACTCAGAGCCTGGGAGCTGTCGCTTAGCTCGCTCCTTCTTTTTCTTTCTTTCTTTCTTTCCCTTCCTCCCTCCCTCCCTCCCTCCTTCCTTCCTTCCTTCCATCCACTGATTTTTATGTGGTGCTGAGGAATTGAACCCAGGGCCTCATGTATGCAAGGCAAGCACTCTACCACTGAGCCATCTTCCCAGCTCCTCCACTAATTATTTTTGAGATAGGGTCTCTGTCTCATTTCCTGCCCAGGTAATGCACCTGGACCTCAGTCTGCCATTTTAGGCTTTCTGTCATAGCTGAACTGACAAGTGTATAATGCTCAACTTGCAGACTGGTACTATTTTCCAAGTCACCTATTTGGAGTTGCTTTCCATTATTGCTTTGATGGCAATCAGTTATTTGGTTCTTGCCTTTAGCAAGCATTGGTTTTGCATGATAAACATGTATAGTTGCTCCTTTTGGGCAGGGAACCTGACCAATGTGGTCCTTAGTTCTGGCATAGCACACTACAGCTCCAGTACCACCTAGTGGTTACCTGGAGGAACTGCACTGGAGTGAGGTGCAATTGGATTGACCTTTTGACCTTCAAATTTGAGTAGAGCATATTCATTGTCACTATTTTTTTTGTCAGTCGTGGGGCTTGAACTCTGGGCCTGGGCATTGTCCCTCAGATCTTCAGCTCAAGCAAGGCCAGTGCTCTAATACTTGGGCCACAGTGCCATTTCTGGTTTTCTGGTGCTTAATTGGAAATGAGTCTCATGGACTTTTCCTGTCTGGGCTGGCTGTGAACCGTGATCCTCAGATCTTAGCCTCCTTACGGTCATGAGCCACTAGTGCTCAGCATATTGTCATTACTTTTAACCAAAGTTGTTTTTATATTATTTATTTATTTATTTTTATCAGTCGTGGGGATTGAACTTTGGGCCTGGGCGCTGTCCCTCAGCTCTTCAGCTTTAAGCACTCTACCTCTTGAGCCACAGCGCCACTTCCGGTTTTCTAGTGGTTTATTGGAGATTAGAGTCTCACCAAGTTTCCTGCTCTGGCTGGCTTTGAACTGCGATCCTCAGATCTCAGCCACCTGAGTAGCTAGGATTACAGGCGTGAGCCACCAGCGCCTGGCTGTTTTTATATTTTTGAAGACTCCGTTGACCTAGATGACCTGTAAAATCATATTAGGTTCTAAACTAACAGTCACTGGGATGCAACTCAAATCTGTGATCTGTTTTGGAGCAATTTGTAGAAGTGGGGGGCTCACTTTCCCAGCTCCTTCCTGGACATGGGAGCTCATCTAATGGACAGGTCCAGGAGCTGGAGACTCCCAGGAGAGAGTGGGCACCCCCCCCCCCCCCCCCCCCCGGGATGAATGCCTGGCAGCTGGTGAGCCTCTGCGTGTGCTCGGTGGGGCTGGACTGATTCTGCAGGCTGTCTCTGGGCTGTTGTTCCAGATTTTCTGGATCCTCTGATAGTGGCTGAGCTACCTACTCCCTTTTCACAGACACTGGGCCAAATTAGCTTCTGTTGCTTGCAACCAGGGATCCTGCTGGACAGCCAGGAGGGTCTGTGGATGGCGGCGGCATGTGCAGGAGATGGTCGAAGCCAGGGAGGTCCTGTTTTGTAAGTTGTGGGTGCCAGGACCCCTCGTTGCTTGCCTCAGAGTAGGCTTGACCCAGGACCCAGATGAGCAAATAACTCCTTTCTACTGGAAAGTTGGTGTTGAAGAGTTACAGCTCCACTCGTGGCTGTGCTGAGAACCCCAGGCTGCTGTGCATCGTGATGTTCAAAAGAACCAAGAAAGCTGTTTACAGAAAGGGGCAGGGATGGGACCTGGGGAGACTTCTGGAGGCTTCAGCTCAGCTTTCAGAGGCTTCTTGAAAACCAGCTGCCCCTCCCTCCCTCCCCTGTCCCCATCCACATCATCTGAAGCCCGCTTGGGTTGGTTGCAGATACTAGAACCAAACGATTCCAGCCCATGACAGGATGATGGCCTGAAAAAAATGGAAAAGTTTGCTGATGGAACAGGAAGAGGAATTTCCAGTAGCGGTGGAAGGAGGAGGTTGGCAGGGGATGGAGGACTGCTGGAGGCCAGGTGAGGGGTGGCAGGGACGAGAGGAAGACCCGAACAGGAGTCTGGGGGCAGCAGCTGCCGGAAGGAGTCTTGTGACAGGTCTGAGAGGTGTAGGGCCAAGGCCACCGGCTTGTGATGCTGCCAGGTGTCTCCATGGTATGGGAAACACAGGGAGGTGTGTATGTGTGTGTGCATGCATGTGTGCACATGTGTGAAGGAGAGAGAGATTAAGGATGATGGCTTCTTATAGACTGGGAACCCACAAGACAGGCTCCAAGATGCTCATTTCAAGTGGACTTTGCTAAGGAGAGTTGGGTATTGGCAGACACCTGTTCCATGTGGCTTCTCCCAGAGGCCTCTGTTCAGGGACTTCAGGACTAAAGGTTCTGCTTCAAGCTTTCTTGGTGACCAAGTCTTCAATCTCATAAATGTCCAGTGGACTTGGAAGTCTGCATTTTAACACCATTCCTGGGCTGTGTGTATGCACAATAAAACTTGGGAGCCAGAGCCAGGTGTCAGTGGCTCACGCCTGTAATCTAGCTACCCAGGAAGCTGAGATTGAAGGATTGCAGTTCAAAGCCTGCCTGGGCGGGAAAATCCATGAGTCTCCTATTTCCAACTAACCACCAAAAAGCCAGAAGTAGAGCTGTGGCTCAAGTGGTCTAGCGCCAGCAAGCTAACAAACAGTGCCCAGTACTGATTTAAAAATAAGATAAAAGTCTGGGGACCTGCTGCTGGGCCTTCCAAGTGAAGAAGCAGTCTGTTCTCCTGGTTGCCCTCTGATCTCAAGAAATCTCGGTTAATCTCTCCTGCTGGCGGAGGCCTTCCTGGTCCCCTGGCTGTACTCTCCCTCCCTTGGACGCTCATGGTAGTTACAATTTGTCCCTTATTTGGAACCAGCAGGGGAAAAATGCTTTCTTTAAACACACCCTGAAGCTCCTGGGGCTCATGTGATAACTTACTCAAACCAACCTGATACTTATTTAATTTCCAGGCATAGTCCACTCCAAAGAGTTTTTATAAAGTAATTTTCTGAAACCTTTGCATAGGCCATTTGTTGTGCTCTAAGACTTTCTCCCCAGAGGGGTTTGTGATTTTTAACTGGAATGAGAAAGCTATGTTATTAGAAATAATATTTGGCCCTAGAAAATTCTGGAGAAGATGGGTGGATGGGGACTGGGGAAGGCTGGGGGACTTGGGCTGTGGGGAGAACAAGGCTCTTGCTGTGTTTATAGCTCCCACTTTTGTGCTTTGACAAAGAGGCAGAGAAATCCAGCAGAAAAGCAACCTCCAGGAAGGTGCAGGCTCTCCCAAACTGTCCCTCCTCCCATGGCGGGGGGTGGGGGCTGCTCTGTGCAACTATTATTATTTTAATTAATTCAATTATTATTATTATTATTATTGCCAGTTCTGGCCTTGAACTACAGGCCTGGGTACTGTCCCTGAGCCTCTTTGTGCTCAAGACTTTACCACTTGAGCCACAACTATACTTCTGGCTTTTTTTCTTCTTTTTTTTTTTTTGATTAGTTTATTGGAGATAAGAGTCTCATGGGGACTTTTCTGCCTTGGCTAGCTTTGAACTGTGATCCTCAGATCTCAGCCTCCTGAGCAGCTAGGATTGTAGTCATGAGCCACCAGAACCAGGCTACAGTTATTATTTATTTAATAAATAAATGTTGGTGTGTTGGTACTGGGGCTTGAACTCAGGGCCAGGGCATGCTCCATTAGCTTGTTCACTCAGGGCTGGCGATCTGCCACTTGAGCTACACCTCCACTGCCAGCTTTTTGTTGGTTAATTGGAAATAAGTCTCACAGACTTTTCTACCTAGACTGGAGCTTTGAAGCATCATCCTTAAGTCTCAGCCTCCTGAGCCGCTAAGATTACAGGCGTGAGCCGCTGGCCCCCAGCTGCTCTGTGCAACTATTAAAATTAAATAAAATGAAACCTGCTGTCCCTTCAGCCAGGCAGCCACCTTGTCCCGACTCACAGAAGTTCTGTGGGATGGCGCTGTTCTGGAAAGCCATCCAGGGTTGAGTGATACCGGTTTCTAACTTGTGACTCTGGTTTTGGTTGAGAATTGCATTGCCCATGTGCAGAGAGGGTCTTGGAGTCTGGCAGTCACCTGTAGGCCCAGGTGGGTACATGTGCCCCGTGCCGCTGTGCTTTGAAGGCAGTTAATTAATCAGCAATGGCAGATAGTAGCCCACCGTCAGCAGACGTGGGCTCCTGGTCTGTCTGAACTGCATTTGACAATTCCACAAACACTGCTGGACTCTTTATATAGAGACACTGACTCACACCACAAGTTTGGTGCTGTTGGGCACATCAGAATGGCAAGGTGGGATTTAGAAGATGGAAATTTAGAGCAGCATCCATTGACCAGACTGAAAAATTAGACTACCAATAGCTAGTATTTATGAGGATGAAATAAAAGTGGTAGAAGCATACATAAATGGTGGCGAAACACAATTTGGTAGAGTCTGGGAGATGGGAGATGCCTGAATCCTACAGGCCAACAGTTCTCGTTCAACCTTGACGCCCAGGAGAAAGTCTTCTTACACGGCAGGAGGCGTGTGCGTGGGGGAAGCCAACTCAGAGTTCTCAGACAACACCAGAGGGGCTCAAGAGAGATAGCTGGGTAGCAATGAAGAGGGGCCACTTTGTTGGGCACTTTGGCTCACACCCGTAACCCTACCTGCTCAGGAGGCTGAGATTGGAAGGGCCCTCTTCAGGGGCAGCTCCAGCAGAAAGTTCTCGATGCTCAATACCATCCAATAAAATGCTGGGCATGGTCACGCATGCTTGTTATCCCAGCCATGTAGGGAACATAAAGAAGATCTCAACCTAAGATGGCCTGGGCAAAAAGTAAGACTCTGCTGAGGAAATTAATGAAAGCTGAAAGGGTTAGAGGTATGGTTCAAATAGCAGAGTCCCTACATAGCAAGTGCAAGGCCCTGAATTCAAACCCCAGTCCTTCCATCAAAAGAAATGGAGGCATAAAATGATATATTTAGGGTTTGCATTTAGGTAAATCTCACCCATGGGTCAGACTTGCTTGTTTATTGGGTACAGACCGGAACTGACATTCAAATATTGAATGGAGATGATAACTAAATAAAAAATGGAAAGAACACACTTTATTCTCTATAAAGGATAGCACACACGGTGTCTGAAATCGATCGTGTGGTTGACTTAGGGAGTAAAGCCTGGTTGGAAGGCGTCTCTTCCCGGTGAGCAGTGGACCACCCCTGCCTCTGTGGAAAGCCTCCGCGCATGAGGATTTGTAACAGGCACAGATTTCTGATCAGTTTGTCAAGCTAGCAGCCCCTGAGTACTTCTGAGCTTTGTAGACGCTCTGGCATTTCCATACCTTTGTGGATGGATGAAACTGGCTCCGGGAGCTGTCCCAGTGGGTCAGATCTCTCTGCTTTAACGAGGTGAAACGGCGTATCTCCTGGCTGGATGTGGTGGTGCAGTGCCTGTAGTCTCCGCTTCTTGGGAGGAGGAGGTAGGAAGATCAGGCCCCAGAACAGGCTGGGCCAAAAAAAACAAAACAAAAAATCACAAGGCCTTATCTGAAAAACAAACTCAAAAGCGAAAGGGCTGAGCGCATGGCCCAAGGGGCGGAACACCCGCTTAACAAGCGTGAAAGCGACCCTTGATGCGCCCCGTCCCTCGGTGACGGATGGCTTGAGGTTGGGGGGACCTGTCCTGCCCGAGGCACAGTGCAGACCGTGCAGGGGGGCTTTTCAGAGGGGACATTTTCTTGGGGCCCGCTTGGGACATGTCCTGGTGCGATGGACTGGCTGCTTTGCAGCTGTTTCCTTCCATGCTGTTCCTCCAGTCAGCTCTGCCTCCCAACCCCCCTCCCCCCCATCCCCCCACACCTTCCCATGGCTCCTGGAAACCCTCCCAGGCTGTCTGTGTTTTAAACAGGGATGGTGAAGCAACTGGAAGAGGCAAAGGCCTCTCCCCCCCCCATCATGAACACCCACAGGTGTCACCTTGTTTGTCCTTCACAAAGATGCAGCGAGAGAGAAGTAGAGGCCTGGGCGGGGGGGCGTAGGCCCTTGGTCGAGTTCACGGGGTTGGGGGCTGGCTTGAAGCAGCGGGGCTGTGTGCCAGGCAGCACCCCTTGGAGCCCACCCTGGAGCAGGCCCTTTGGCCCTCGCTTGGGCTCTGGGCTCGGTGGCGGAGGACGGGCTTGCGGGTCCTGCTGGCCTTCTGTGGCTTGAACAGGAAAGAGACAAAGGCCCCATGTTGGAGGCTCTGTCTGTTTGTATGTCTCTCAGTGCCGAACCACCAGGAGGAAAAGCATTTGAGGTATTTCCATGGGAAGTGCTGGCCAACAAATGCCACTGGGTGGCATCGTAGTTAACTGCAGGCCACAGCGCAGCCGCAGCCGCCTCCAGGCGGTTACCTTGCTGGGGCTGGAAAGTGTTTCTTGCAAATAATGACAAGAAAAGCATTGGCAAAGGTACAGGAATCCCACCATGGGACGGGGGTGCAGGGGGAGGAGGGTTGCAGGCGCTTCTTGGAATGTTCTCCATTTACAGCCACCCAGGCAGGGCTAGAGGCCCTTGGGTCCCGCTTGCTGGGTCTGTCAAGGGTGTATGCTCTCTGCTTCGCTCCTGGGCCCAGGAAGGGCCCTCAACGAGCTGATATGTAAGCTCTGTGATGAGGGACAGCCCAGCGCAGAGGTAGACGAGGTAGGGGAGAGATGGAGATGGAGCGGACAGGCGAGGCTCTTCTTTTCTTTTTCTTTTTGGTGGCTCTGGGGTTAGAACTCAAGGCCTAGAAACTGTGAATTAGGCTGTCACTTAAGCCACACTTCTAGCCATTTTCACGTGTTATTTTTTTCAGCTAGGGTCTCACGCTTTTGCCCTTCGAGGAAGATTCTTCTACTTATCCCTTCCATGTAGCCGAGATTACAGGCATACGTTACCATGCCCAACTCCAGCAGGGCCTCTTGAAGCAGGTAAGAACAGCACCCAGACTGCTGTGCCCGGCAGCGAAGAGTTCCTTCCTCCACTGTGTCCTGCATGCTGGTGAATGTCACATCTGTTACTTGTCTACTCACATAGTTTCCTGGTGTTCTGTCGTCCCTGCCCTCAGGACAAACCTATCCCAGCAGTTCATCGTGTTGAGGTCCCACCTTTAGGACACAGTCGCAGGCATCTACTTCCCCTGCCACCCTGCCTGGGTCTTCATTCTTCCTTCCAGCTCTCTGCCCTGAAGCTGAGGGTGTGTCCCGTACTCTGGGCTCAGCCCAGCCTGGGCAGGAAGTGAGGCAGAGGTCGTTGCTCCTCCCTCTGTATGGTTCACTGCCAGCAGCTGGGAGCCACGGCTCTAGCCAGTGCATCTCTATACAGCCCCCTCTCTGGAATTTCATACCCATTTCCTCGCTTTGCCCTACAGCTTGAGATGGTCACTGGCCCTGGGTGTCTCGCTCTCCCTTGCTGTTTTCCTTTAATCCTATAAATATACTCTGTTATTTTATTATTATTAATTAATTAGTCAGTCATGGGTCTTGAACTCTGGGCCTGGGCGCTGTCCCCGAGCCCTTCAGTTCAAGGCGAGCGCTCTACCACTTGAGCCACAGCGCCACTTCTGGTTTTCTGGTGGTTTATTGGAGATAAGAGTCTCATGGACTTTCCTGCCTGGGTTGGCTTTGGACTGCGATCCTCAGAACTCAGCCTCCTGAGTAGCTAGGATTACAAGCATGGGCCACCGGCATCTGGCTTATAAATATACTCTTTTGTGAAACTTCTTACATCAACCCAATCCAGGTCGGACTGCGGATAGTAGCATAGACTGTGTTTATCATCTCTGTGTATGTATCAGCAGCATTACATTAGCTCTCTATTTTGGTAGGTCAGCATAGTGTTCTATCGGGCTGGCCTGAACTATCGATGTAACCCAGTTCCCTTAGCAGTTTAAGTTCGAGTGCATTATCTTCCTGCTAGGAGGGCCTCTCCAAATACCTGCATGACTTCTGGGAGCTGGAAGCGGATGGGGCGGTGGGTGGAAGAGCATAGGCCGGGCAGAGGCTAGCCATGGACTGACAGGCCCTACACAACTCTAGCCTTCTGTGGTTGGTGGAATAGATGGGGAGACCAAGGCCCTGCCGAGCAGGGGGTGCGCGCTGGGCAGCAGGCCACCAGGGAGCAGCAGGACACGGCTGTACCCTCATCTCCATCTGCCTTATGAGAAGCCCCCCATAGCACCTGCCCGTCATCCTCTAAGAGCTGCAAGAATATTGGCTCTCTGTGCAGAGAAACCCAGAGAAAACAGAGATCCACAGAAAGGAATGGCTTTTAGCATGGAGTTGTTTTGTGGGATGCATTCTTGGGGTCACTGTCAGGTGTGTGTGGGGGGCTCTGAAGGGGCCCACGTGCCACTGCTTGTGACCCTTCCGCTCTGTCCAGATTCTTCCTCCTTGTCCTGTGAGGAGGCCCAGCTCCGGAGTGGCCAGACATGGTGGCTGTCCACTTGTCCTTCCTTCCCCAGGGACCCAGAGCCCGAGGCTGAGAAGCATCTCCAGACACAGGGTGGCCAGGTGGTCCAGGCCGGCCACTCCTGGACGGGTCCTATCCCGGGCAGGGTGTGATGCCGCTGGCGGCCAGCAGGGGTCGCTGCTGCCCAGCACACAGTGGCCCAGGAAGCCTGGCTTTGTCCCCTCCAGGGAGAATTTGTCCCCTGTTGCTTTCCTTGTACTTCTGCCTTGATGGCTGGCCAGGTTTTCAGGTTGTGCTAAGCATCTGGGTCTCTTGCTGGTCCAGGCTCCAGGCTCTGCCTGTGGGAGCTGTGGGGGCGGGGTGAGGGACTGAGGTGGGTGGGGGACACAGCCCTGGTGGTCTTTATTCCCCAACGACGGGCAACTTGAGGGTACCTCACAAGTAGAACCCATCCTACTTGGGCACAGGGTACAGTTTGGGCACTGCCTCATTTAAGTCACTCAGGGATCGCGTAACCACAGGTATTGTAAGGAAGAAACCAAGAGACAGAGGCTCAGCGGAGAGACATCAGCCAAGCTGTGGAGCCCCAAGAGGGGGCTGTGGTCACAGGCAAAGTCACTTCTGACAGACAGGCCCTGTGGCGGTCTCCTGAGCTGGGACAGCATCCCAGGAACTTCTTGGTGGTAAGAAGTTCTGACGGACACGGCACCCCATGGAGACAGGGGTTCCCTGAGGCCTGGTCACAGGGAAGATTGTGGGAAGTAAACGTGGGGGTTGGTTTAGAAGGGGTCCAGTTGTGACCCCACCAAGGAGGCCCGAAGAGGGCGTGGACCTCCACCATCTAGACTCCCATGGAGAGTCTCTCCTTCAGAACCACGCCCCGGAGCCTGGTGGGCTGAGGTCCCTCCGGCCATCCCAGGGCCGAGCTGGGAGGGCAGGGGGAAGCTGGGTGGGCATTTCCTGGGGTCTTCTTAGTGGGGTGAGCAGGGACAGCACTGCTCCTTCGCCAGCTTGTCAGGAACAGCAGGTACTCCACGGAGAAGCTGGGCACTCGCGGGAGCAGAGAAACCAGCATGGGGTGATCTCAGGGCTCTAGATTCTCGGGGTGACTTTATTTTCCAAGCAGGGTACCAGGCTCACAGCTGCGGCCACAGAGCGAAGCCCTGCTTTCCAGTTCTGAGCGCGGCAGACGTGGTTCCCAGCCAGCTGCTGCAGGCCCGGAGCCCGGCGAGCTCAGCGAGGTGCTGATGGGTGCCCCCGCTTTCCTCCTGCCGTCTGCTTGTGTCTTCGTGGGCAGGGCCCTGCTGCCTTCAGGGGGAGAATTTGAGCCTTCAGTAGCACAGCTTGGCCAGTGGCTTTCAGCTCCCTTGTCCCCCCTTGGCTGGGCACATTTGGGCAGCGCGTGAACTACACAATTGTACCTAGCCGTCCTGCTGACGGACAGCTGGCCCTGTGAACGACCGGTAGCCCTTTGGGAGAGAACTTAGCAGGGTGGAGGTGAGCACCAGGCATGCGCGGGTGTGTGTGTGGAGGAGATATAGTGGTGATCTGGGTGACATTCTCTGCAGAGTTTTCACCTCTCCCAGGGAACAAACACTCAGGAGTTGTTCAGGAAGAGAAGGAGGAAGAAGGAATAAAAGGCACCCAAGCCCAGGGATGTAGACCCTCCAGGTACCACCCCCCTCTCCTTATGACCTTTCTCATAACTTTGATCCAGCCAGGTTCTGTGGCTCACCCCTGTAATCCCAACTACTCAGGAGGCTGAGATCTGAGGATCGCGGCTCAAAGGCAGCCTGGGCATCCGTGAAACTCTTATCTCCAATGAACCCCCAGAAAACCAGAAGTGGCACTGTGGCTTAAATGGTAGAGCGCTCGCCTTGAGCTGAAGAGCTGAGGGACAGCACCCAGGCCCAGAGTTCAGGCCCCAGGACTGACCAAAATATATATCTGAACAAAATATATATCATTCATGGGCTGGGAATGTGGTTTAGTGGAAGAGTGTGCTTGCCTAGCATGTATGAAGCTCTGGATTTGATTCCTCAGTATGACATAAACAGAAAAGGCCAAAAGTGGCACTGTGGCTCAAATGGTAGAGCACTCGCCTTGAGCTCAAGAGCTGAGGGACAGCGCCCAGGCCCAGAGTTCAAGCCCCACGGTGGACAACAAAACAAAGTAAAACACTGAGATCCATAGTTCCAAGCGTTCTTCTACCCATTGTTCTAGCTCCTACTGGGACTCTTCGAGCCTCACCACAGCTGGAAAGGAAAGCCAGGGCCCTGCACAGGTGTCCTGGGACAGAGGGCACTGTGGGGTGTGGAAGGGGCCGGTCCCTGAGTGTGGGAGGCATCGGGGCATTTCTGCTGTGGGCCTGGCTTGAGCAGTCCTGCTGGGAGCCGGGGTTCATCCAGACCAGGGTCCAGGCTGAAGCTCACACCTTCCCCTCCCATGCCCCTGGCTGCAAGAGCGCACAGCAGCGCCCGGCCAGTGCGTGCTCAGATGGCTGTGGCCGTGTGACTGTGTGAAGGTATCCAAGAAATGTCCCGCTGCTCCCCTCCTGCGTTGGAGTGCGGACCAGGTCTGCTTTGATACAAAGACTTGAACTATTTTCTTTTCTTCTGAAGCTCTGGTTTCTCTTTTTGGAAGGTGAGAGAAGGAGAAAGTTCTCTCTTGCCCGTGGCTAGGTGGGAGAGAGTGGGTGTGCAGGCCTGTCCCGGGGCCGACCCCCGGGCTGGGCTGCTCTAATAAGAACTTGAACTGAACTGAACCATGACCCCCAAATTGGAAAACACTGCCCCGATTCACTGAACCTGAAACCGAATCCAAATATTATTATTTTTCAACTGAACTCTGAGTTGAATTAATGTTTTTTTTTTCCTTAAATACCTACCAAACCAGTTTGAACTAGACACAAACATATGTGTTTTCTAAAACTGTTGAACCTGAACTCTAAAATAATCTCTCACCCGAAGTGAAGTGAGACTTTATTGACTTGGGAGTGTCCTGTTCAGCGGCCAATAAAGGCCCTTTATAGCAGGCATAGCTCTCATCCGCTCAGCAATTGAATTCTGCTTCTCATTTTAAAACAGCGAAGCTGGGCACTGGCGGCTTGCGCCTGTAATCCTAGCTACTCAGGAGGCTGAGATCTGCAGGTCAAAGTGAGCCTAGGAAGAAAAGTCTGTAGACTCCTTCTCTAAAACAACCAGCAAAAAGGAAGGATGGAGTCATGGCTCAAGTGGTAGAGTGCCAGCCAAACAAGCATTCCTCTCGAATGCTAGACCTTGAGCTCAAATGCCAGTACTTGCAAAAAATAAAATAAGTGGGCTATATAATATATAATATATATGAACATATGAATCATAAATGTACATTTTGCTAAACTTGGTTCAATGCCTACATTCAGAAATTTGCACCCTACTCAAGACATTAGCCTGTGTCCATCAGTCCAGAAAATTCTCTCTGCCCCTTCCTGAGTTTCTTGCCTCCACCAAACATCCCTGTTGTGATTTCTGCCTCCTTCTCTACTTGCTTGAGGCTTACAGGCAATCCCTCACTCCCTCCTGCGAGACAGACAAGATGTTACACTGAGGGGATGTGGCTGAGCTGCAGCCATCCAGGTCCCTGGCCCTGAACTTCCATCTCAAGCCACCCAGGGAATGAACTGGAGACCTGAACTGAAGATCTATAATGAGATCTCTGGCCTCAGGGCCCCTTGGGTGATCTCACCTAGTTTCTGCTTGTGTTGAACTCAGGCCCTGGGCACTGTCCCTTAGCCTTTTTTCCCCCTGACAGTTTACCACTTGAGCCACACCTCCATTTCTAGCTTCTTGCTGGTAAATTGGAGATAAGAGTCTTCTAGGCTTTCCTACCTGGGCTGGCTTCAAACTATGATCCTCAGATCTCAGCCTCCTGAGAAGCTAGGATTACAGTCATGAGCCACGGGTGCCTAGCTGGTTTCACCTTTTTTTTTTTTTTTTTTTGTCGGTCATGGGGCTTGAACTCTGGGCCTGGGCGCTGTCCCTCAGCTCTTCAGCTCAAGGCGAGCGCTCTACCACTTGAGCTACAGCGCCACTTCCGGTTTTCTGGTGGTTTATTGGAGATAAGAGTCTCACGGTCTCTCCTGCCCGGGCTGGCTTTGAACCGCGATCCTCAGATCTCAGCCTCCTGAGTAGCTAGGATTACAGGCGTGAGCCACCAGCGCCCGGCTCACCTTTTTTTTTTTTAAAGCCCTCTCAGCTGATTCTCCCTGTGGAAGGGGGGTGGGGACAGTCATCTGGAGGGCGGCCGTCTGGGGCGGCTCAGGCCGGCTGGTGTGGGGCTGTCGCTGTCGCTGTCTCTGGCTGCCTGTGTGCAGACAAACTGCGTCTGACCCGGGAGTGGCAACCCCTGTCTCCCCGAGTTGCTGAGCAAGAGAACACTGACCAGGTTCCCAGGCTGGGTTTCCTGGGGAAACATTTTCCAGGGCCTACAACAATGTTGTATTTGATTTGATTTTTTCCCCCTTTGCAGGCGATTGTGTGGTTTGGGGTGTTTTGCTCCTAGTTATAATCCAATAAAGAGCAGCTGCTGAGACTTTTCCAAAAGGGCCGCTTTCAACCGCCCTCGATGAAAACGTTCTAATTTATTTCAGTCGCTTTGTGGGAACCCAGCCTGAGCGCCAGACAAAGGGGTCCTGTGCTGATGTAATTGCCTTGAGTTTTTCCTCAGGCCAGGCCTGCGAGCGCTGCTGGGGAAGGAGGCCCGGGAAGGAGCTGGCTGGCTGGTTGGCTCAGGCCCAAGCAGAGCCACCTTGCGGTCCTCGGCACCCCTTAGGGGGACATGGGGGTCCCCACACCCGGTGGGGCTCAGGAGGCAGAATTTTCCCTGTGGTTAACAGTGTTCAATCACATTTTTAACAGGAATGACTGATGGTCCTCCCTCCCTCCCTCCCTCCCTCCCTCCCTCCCTTCTTCCTTCCTTCCTTCCTTCCTTCCTTCCTTCCTTCCTTCCTTCCTCTCAAGGGAGAGAGTGACTCTCACTTGGCTTTTTTGCTCAAGGCTGTCATTCTGCTACTTGAACCACACTGCGCCTTCTGTTTTACTTTATTTTTTTGTGATTAATTGGGGATTAAAAAGAAAGAGTCTCATGGACTCTTTTGCCCAGGCTGGTTTCCCATCTCAATCCTCCTATCTCAGCTTCCTGAGTATGTAGGATTACTGGCATGAAGCACTGGTGTTCTGCTTTTCTGTTTACTATGTCTTGGGGTCTGACCGCTGAGGTGTAGGTAGCTCTTTGGGTGAACGGATTGGTGGAGAGGGATTTTTCTGGGGAAACCATCGTAGGGGGTTCTGGACATTGGGCTCAGGCAGTTTAGGGTGGAGCCCAGCATCATCCTAGCCCGCTATTCTGTCTCCCAGGTGTGTGCCACTGGAGCCCTAACCAAAGTGACCGAAGATGCCGCCATGGGCGGGGCTTGAGCCTCCTCAAATGCTTTTCCCTCTGGGTCTCACAAGGCCCCCTGGACTCTAAATGTGGAATCCCAGCCCAGGGGCAGAGAGGCATGTGAACTGCCTTCGCTTCTTGTCGCCTCATAGATGCACCTTTCTGGTTAATGACACCCCCACCCCACCCCCCTGAATGGCTCTACCTCTGTTTCCCCGGTGAGGGCCCGGTCGGGGGCGCCGCACGGTCGGCTGTCTCCAGGCTCCTGTTTTTCTTGTCATTTGCAGAGGGATTTCCACAGAGCCCTGGGGCAGGCGGAGGAAGTGGGCGGGCAGGCAGCATTTGCCTAGGAGGTGCCCCTGGCACAGGCTCTTCTTCATCCCAGCCGTGCCTTCCCTCAGGAGCACCTGCAGGCCGGAGGTGCCAGGCAGAAGCAAGTCCTCCTCCCATCTTGTTGCTGGCTAGGGCTGAGGAGCGGATGGGACACGAGCTGGGTGATTGATTTCCTGTGAAACTATCCATCGACTTCTAGGTCTTCAGCCTTCAGAGACGGGGCTTTGGTTATCTCTGGCAGGGCTCCTGTGTCATCCCTTTTATTTCACTAATCTTTTTATGTGTTCATTCAGAAAATCTAGGCATCAACCATCATGAGTCCCACGGACCGACGGGCCCTGTGGTGAGCGCAGCGCTACCTGCCTCCTTCGATGTCCTCCTCCTCAGTGAGGATCGTGAAGATTTCCCCATGGCATTCCCTGCTGTTTTGGACTCGAGCCCCTGGCTTTTTGTATGTGTCCTCAGATAGCCTGACACAGAGGCCTGGGGAAAGAGCCAGTCTTTCCAAAGACCCTGTCTTAACACGGGATGGGTCCACCAGCCGTCGCGTGGGCTCCTCTGCCTTCTGTCAATCTCTGGCTGAGTCTTTCATCTGGGCATAAGTAGATAGCACTAGTGATACAGTTTGGAAACTGCAGGCCCCCACTGTGGTCTCTCTGCTATGGTTTACACCTTCAATGGCCCCCAAGGGCTCACACATGAAATGCTTGCTCTCTCAGCTTGATGCTGTTGGGGGGGGGGTGGTGGAGGAGCCTTTAAGAGGCGGAGCCTCGTGGGAGGCTTCTGGTTATTGGGGGCGTGTCCTCCAAGCACAGAGTGGGACTCTGGCCCCTTCTCTTCCATTGTCTTTCCTGTGCTCCTGGCTGTGACATGCTACCTTACCACAGGCCCCAAAGTAACAAGGCCAACAGACCATGAATGGAAACCTCTGGAACTGTGGGCTAACACACACCTTCCTTCTTCATAAACGGTTACAGGTATTTGTTACAGTAATGGGAAGCTGACCAACACTCACTCTTCTTTTGTCATGAATCATACAGGGTTCACTTTTGGGGCGTCACTGGGCAGAGGCAAACAGTTCTGGTGGGTGCCGTTCATCTCCTGGGGCATCTCCTGGGCTCCCTGGCATGGTGCCTTCCTGCAGTACTCTTGGCCCTTCAGTGGCCCTCAGCTGATGTCCCCTGACCTCCACAGGCCCTCCACTAGCTGCTGGATACAGCGTGGGACTCAGGGCTGCCTGGATCCTCGTGACATACCACCAGCCTGTGTTAGACCAGAGACCCATAACCTTTCAGCAGAGACAGATGCTCGTGGAGAAGTCCTGATGTCTGTAAGCGTTCTCCTATATAAAAAGCAAAGTGAGAAAGGAAGGCCTTAAGTTCAAGCCCCAGCACGGGCATAAAAAGGGGGCTCATTGAAACGACAGGGGTGCTTCTAGTAATTGTGGGGTGCGTGCGTATGCTCCCAGAGGTCAGGGACATGGCTTAAGCACCATGACTATGAACCTGGGGTGACTTGAGTCATTCGAGGCCTCGGCTGCCTGCTCTGAGAGGGAACAGTGAGGCCAGCACATGGCTCCTGGGGGCGGGGCCTGGCTCTGACCAGCCTCTGAGGAGGGGCTTGAACCCCTGCGTGTTCCCCTGGCCAGGGGCTGCTGCAGTGGCAGAGGCCTAACCCCTCCCCAGGCTGGGCTGTGGTTTTGAGGTGGGAAAATAGATGCTGGGCTCCTCATGCTTGAGGACTTCCTCAAAACCCCCAAACACCCCCAAAACGAGTTCTGGATTCACACACACACACACACACACACACACACACACACATACACACACACACACACACACACACACACACACACACACACACACATGGCACCAGGAGAGCAGGAACTCTATCCATCCAGCACACATGGATGGCTTGGGGCAGACACAGCAAGGGATACAGAGAAGAGGAAGACAGGAAGAGAGACTGGATGGGGGACAGACAGGCGGGAATAGAGGAGGAGGAAGACGGACAGAAGGGCAGGGAGAGGACTAGGAGTCACAAGGGAAGAAAGGGCCTGCCTGAGGTGGGGTGGGGGATGGGTGCCACAGTTCCGCCCTGTGTCCTCTGGTCCCTGGGGAGGTGACACTGTCCCCTGCTTTAGTTGGATCTGCCTCACCCCCGTGGGCTCCCATTGCTTTGCTGCTCATGTTCATGTAGGATTATCCCCCTCACCCCCCAATCAGCAGCTCCAGAGAGGAAGGTGAGGCCCCCACCCCCACAGCTCATCAGAGCGTAATGATGGCGGAGCTACCGGCTGACGCGGCATTAGTCATGCTGCCTGTTACGTTCCCTAATGAGAAAATGATTCCAAATGGCCTCAAGGGATGGTTGCGATTAAACTATTTGCCTTGACTTCCTCTGCCAAATTGAACGTGTACGTGTGCATGTGTGTGTGTGCACACATGTACACAATCATCCCCGCCAGGCTGCTCACTCCAGGCCGCGGGATGGCGTCTGGAGGGGTTGGTGCAGTCCCTGAGCGCCACAGAGCTCAGCTCTCAGCCTGGAAGAGCTCACGGCTGCTCCCTGGCGGGTACCCGCCCCTCCCTGCCAACCAGCGGCTGCCAGTCAGCCCCTCCACCTGCCAGGCCTCCAGTCTGTCTCTTAAAGAGAAGCTTGCTTTATTTACTTATTTATTTCAGATGAAAATCTGTAGCTCTTTCCAGATCCTTCTTTAGTTTCTCTGCTGTGACTCTCCAATTTTATTTGGACTTTCTAGGCACAAGCTGAGCCAAGATGTGACTAGGTAGCCCCTGTTTGCCCTTGCAGGTCTTTGAAGTGCATTTCAAAAGAGGACCAATTAGCCAGATGCCGATGGCTCACACCTGCAATCCTAGCTCCTCAGGAGGCTGAGATCTGAGGATCGAAGTTCAAAGCCAGCCCAGGCAGGAAAGTCTGTGAGACTCTTAACTCAATAAAGTACTCAGAAGGCTGGGAAGGTGGCTCAGTGGTAGAGCGCTTGCCTTGCATGCCTGAGGCCCTGGGTTTGATTCCTCAGCACCACATAAGCAGAAAGAAAAAAAAATGGAAGTGGCGCTGTGGCTCAAGTGGTAGAGCGCTAGCCTTGAGCTGAAGAGCTGAGGGACAGCGCCCAGGCCCAGAGTTCAGGCCCACGGCCGGACCCCACCCCCCCCCCAAAAAAAAAAAAAGTACTCAGAAAATGCTGGAAGCGACACTGTGGCTCCAGTGGTAGAAAATTAGCTTTGGGCACAAAGAGGCTCAGGGACAGCGCCCAGACCCTGAGTTCCAGCCCCAGGACGGACAAAAAAAAAAAAAAAGGACCAAAGTGGACTATCAAACAAAGATTGTGAGGAGCTAGGAAGTTCATCTGCAGGGATTATAACACAAAATAGAGCCGAGGAGAGCGTGGTCTTGCTGATTGGAACTTTAACACTCTGCCTTTCCAGCTGCGCCTTCTCTGTAACTCAGCCATCCTTCTGGGCCTATGGTGAATGGTCCCTTCTCTATCTCTCCAATTCCTTTTAGTTGATACACGTTCCATGAATGTTCGTTGATGACCTCATCCACCAGCTTTTGCTTGGTTATGCTGTAAATAATAAACAAACACAATACTGCCAAGTCCTTTTGGGATCCAGGCTGGGCAGTACCCCCGGGTCCCCCCCCCCCCCCCCGCCGTGTCTAGGACGCGTCATTTCAAGGGAGCTGGAGGGGGTGGGGGTGGGGGAGCACCGTCAGGGAAGCAGTAGCCTGGAACCCTTGCTCAGCTGTGTCCCCATCACACCCCTCCCAGATCACTGCCCAGTGCAGAGCCATGCGGTGGGAAGAACATTCCAGAGGCACAGGCCCGGACCACCATTCTCCTATTTTACACGTTCCACTGAAGCTGGGATGATAGGTATGAGCCACCACACTCAGCTCTTCTGCTGATGGGGTCTCAGGAGCCTCCCTGCCTGGGTCAACCTGGGACCCCAATCCTCCTGACCTCGGCCGTGGGAGTCAACTTTTTATGGACGTGTAGCATCCGTACAGGGAAGTGTGCATGTCCTGCGGGGGAGTCTCAGCCTTAGAAAAAAGTGATTGGCAGATAGCATCAGAAGCCTGAGAAATGCCTGGTGGCGGTGGCTCACGCCTGTCATCCTAGCTACTCAGGAAGATCATGGTTTGGAGCCAGCCCAGGCAAGAAAGTCTGTGAGACTCTTATCTCTGATTAACTGCCAGAAAACTGGGAGTGGAGCTGTGGCTCAGACGGTAGAGTGCCAGCCTTGAGCAAAAAGAGCTCAGGGAAGCAGGGTGCTGGTGGCTCACATCTGTAATCCTAGCTGCTCAGGAGGCTGAGATCTGAGGATTGTAGACTAGAGCCAACCCAGGCAGAAAAGCCTGTGAGACTCTTAGCTCCAGTTAGCCACTGGGGAAACTGGAAGTGGTGCTGAGGCTCAAAGTGGCAGAGTGCTCACCCTGAGAGACGACGCTCAGGGACAGCACTCAGGTCCTGAGTTCAAGTCGCATGACTGACAAAAAATAAACAAGCCCGAGAAAAGTGATGGGTGGACAGTTTATCAGAAGCCACCAAGATGTCAGCTATCATGCAGCTGGCCAAAACATGAACCAAAAGCCAAAAGAAGGCCAAAACCTTGACATGTTGAGACCTGCCTGCTCCCCCACCATCTCCTAGAGCCAGAAGTAGGATGTTGCCCGTGTTCCCCATTGAACTCTCCTGGACTCCATCCCGTCCTGCCCACAGGAATACTGCTCTGACGTCCAGGAATGCGGGGGTGGTCACGTGACGGGTCCGCAGTTTTCCACCTGTGGGAGTAGTGACAGGAGGGGGGGGGCACCACAGTTCCTTGGCATGCTGGCCCTAACTTGGCAGGGTGAGGTCATGCCCACCTGTGCGTTTGCCCAGCAGGCTGGTGCTTTTCTCAGCCTGGAAAGCTCTTGATGTCTGTTTTAGGTGGGTCTTGTGTGTGTGTGTGTGTGTGTGTGTGTGTGTGTGTGTGTGTGTATGTGTATGCATGCCAGTTTGGACTTGAGCTCAGGACCTGGGTGATGTTCCTGAACTTTTTTGCTCAAGTCTAGTGCTTTACCTCTTGAGTCACAGCTCCACTTCTAGCTTTTTGGTTGCAGATAAAGAGTCTCATGAACTTTCCTGCCTGGTTTGGCTTCCAACCGTAATCCTCAGATCTCTGTCTCCTGAGTAGCTAGAATTACAGGCGGGAGCCACCGTGCTCGGCTGGGGCCTTGGTGTTTAAGGCGTGTGGATGTGCGTAGACACCCCTCGGAAGTGTCTATAGCTCAAATGCTATTTGCAACTGCAAGCCTTCTTTATAAATCCCTGCTCTCTCCCAGAAAGCTGCTGTGAACTCCATGCAAGGAAAGCTTTTAAAGTGACCCTCCATTTAAGCCCCAAGTCAAAGCCTTGCATGTTTTCCTTCCTTTTCTTAACTGGAAGGTTATGTGTTTCTTAGCTACTGGTCAGACTGGATGAGACTGCCAAAAAGCTTTCAGGGAATTTCTTCACCATGTAACAAATTTATGAGTCATATGAAAAACTGGGAAATGCTTCAACCAGCTGCCTCTCATTGACTCCGAGCCTTTTTTTTTTTTTTTTTTTTTTTTTACAACACCTTGGTGCTGAAGCCTTGGATGGAGCCAGCCGAAAGGTTTATTAGAAGTACAAATGGCCTGCTGTGGCTCAGGGGGAAGCTCCTCTAATCCTCTTTCTTATCTCCATTCCTTGGTCTTCCCAGAAAAATGCTGTAAAAGTTTTCTGGAGCTGCTTAGACCCAATGACAGCTCCGCAGGTCCTGGCTGGCTTGTGGTCTCCATTTCTGCTTGAAGAATCAATGGATCCCTCAAACCTAGCATGACTGCAAATGAGTCCTGACCTCCTCTTCCTGGCCTCATGCAGGACCAAGGATCCTTGCCAGACTGCAAAGATGACACCTGTCCTTGTGCTCGCCCGAAAGGTGGCCTTACCTCCCATCTCCAGGTAGAGTTCTTTGTCCACCCGCTTTGAGATGGGCCAGGCCCTGTGATTGCTTTAAGTGGTAAAATATGTGGAAGGGACACTGTCTGCTGGCCTGATGGGAAATGCCCTCTGCCCCCGCGCTGGAGACCACGGAGAATGAGACGGTAGGGGTGAGGAGGAGGGGTGCTAAGGAGAACCAATGAGTTAAACTTGAGCAGGGAAGCCATCTTACAAGCAGATTCTTCCCAGACCTCTCTGCCAACACCACGTGGAACAGAGACAAATCCCCAGTCAAGCCTTTTGCTATCCTTACCCATGAAGTCAAGAGCAAATTAAGCGCGAGGCTCTGGGCCTTGCATTTGTTGGGCAGCAATAAGTAACTAGAACCTCCCGGGGTCTCCTTGACTTTTCTTTTCTGCTCCTGCTGTCTTTGACCTGGGAGAATCCTGTGGGACTGACGAATTCTGGAATCTGACTACCACTCACTTCTGTGGTCTGCCTCCATCTTTGTATCTCAGCCTCTTCACTACGTCTCGAGGTCTTCTCGACACAGTAGCTTAAGGGGTCCTGTTGACACCCCAGTTAGTCCCAACTGCTCCTTGGCTCAGAGTCCTCCAAAGGGCGCTGCTTTGCTGGGCCTCTGTAGCTCCTGGCTCAACGCCTTCCCTGCTTCCTCTCTACTCCCCTTGCCTGTGCCATGTCAGCTTTACATTCGTGTGGCCCCCCAGGGAGCCTCCGGCCTGCATTTGCAGCCTCTTTTTGCTGTAATATCTTTCCGAGGGAGCTTCCTGGCTCACACACTCCAGTCTATACGGTCCTGACTCAGTTGGCCCCATAGTGAGGCCCTTCTCTCGTTCCCTCCCACCCCAGCCTTTCCCCCTGCTTCTCCAAATGCCGTTCTTCCTAGCATGCGTCTACCAACAGATGGGCCACTTGTACAGTGACTTATTTCTCGTCCTCCTCTTCCCCTAGGAGATGGTCTCCTTGGGGACAAGGACTTTGATCTGTTTTTTCCACAGATCCATCCCCAGAGGCTAAAACAATGCTGGGCACATAATAGGAAATAAAAAAAAAATTGCCTAATTTGCTGATCCTCAGTTTCTGATCTCCAAAATGAGGAAAATGCAGAAGCTGTCAGGCGACTGTCAGGACTAAAGCAATAAAGTTTTTTTTTTTTTTTTTTAATTTTATTTTATTGTAAAGCTACTATACAGAGGGTTACAGTTACATGAGTGAGGTAATGAGTACACTTCCTCTTGAACATTGTTACCCCCTCCATTGTTTTCCCCCTACTAAAGCAATAAAGTTTATATACAACACATTGGGTATTGCACCTGATACAGAACAGTGCTCAGTACTCATAAGTGCTCTGTTCAATGGCTAGCTACTTAAGAGTTGATTCTGAATGGTTGAGGAAGGAATGTCTCTCTATAAACACCAAAGTACAAACATACACACACATATAAATGTGTATATATATATATGCTTACATAATTATCTCAACTTATTGTGTTAATATTTGGTATTAATATATTGAAACAAAGAGGTTCTTGGATATGACTAACATGTTTTGTCTCTGTGTTACTTTTCTCAGCCCTGTGACAAAATGAAGGAAGAAAGGTTTATCTGAGGGCATGGTTTCAAATGGTTCAGCTCATGGGCATCCCTGTGGCAGGAGCTTCTTCGCCTCGTGGTGGACAGGAAGCCAAGGAAAGGAGCACAGGAAGGAGCAAGATATGCTCCCAATGACTTCCTCCAACCACGCCGACCTTCCACAGTTCCAACACCCCCAATGGTCTATCCAAACTTTGAATCCGCCAGTGGATTAATTCTGTTGATTCAGTTTGAGCCCCAATGACTTCAATCATCTCTCAAATCTCCCGCACAAACACACCCAGAGGTGTGCTTTGCTAATCTCCTGGGTATCTTTTACCCTAGTTGATTGACAACTGAGGGTGACTATTATGGTCTCACATTTCATTTTTGGTCTTTTCTACCTTCTAGAGAGAAGCCACAATGATAAGAATGGATGTGGTCAGGTCTGTCAGCGGCTGCCTGCCTCCGCTGCTGGGTCTCTGAGCTGTAGGGTCTAGATGCAGCATGTATTTGGTCCATCTCCCAACACTTGTCCACACCGATGGTTCCAATCGGTCATGTGGGAGGGGTTGCCGAGCAGGGTTGTACAGCACAGACATCCCCCCTTAGCCCGATTAGTAGCAGAGACTGTGAGTAGGGACAATTCCCACAGCAGTGGGCTTGGGTAGGACAGAGATTCCCCAAGATGTCGGGGGTCATCTCCCATGCTTCATATTCATCACAAAGCTGTGTTCTGTGGATGGGAATGTTTCTTCCGGCCTCATTGAGAAGCAAGTCTGCATCCCTCCAGAGCGGGATGCAGAAGAGAAAAGCAATTCAGCTTTTCTCGGCTCCGAAGGCCCCAGGCTGTCTCCTGTGCCCTCCTGCCTGTCTCCTTCCATGGGGTGCTCATCTGCTTCGTCTTCCCTTGGCACCCACAGTCTTTCTCTCCATTCTGACAGGAAGCTGGCGGTGTACTCACGGCCAGGCATGGAGAGGGAAGCTTCCTGGGTGTGGGTGCAGGGGACTGTGAGGAGACACAGGGAGAAAGAAAGCGGAAGGAAGGAGTTGCTGTTGAGGCTTTGGAATCCCAGAATGATGGTTGTGAAAGCCCAGATTTGAGATTTTTTTTCTGGTGGGGTTTTGTGGAGAGAAGGCTCTTGATTTAGGAGAGGTTCAGAATGGAATTCTCTCCAGGATGGCTGCCCCGTTCCTTCCTTCTTCTTTCCCGAAGCTTCCATGCAGGAAAGTGATGATACCCTATGCAAGGGGTGAATCTGAGGACTGGCCTCTGAGCCTCGGCTTCCTCTTAGCCACAGGGGGGGGGGGGCAATAGAACCTTCTTTCCTGATGGGCACAGGTGTCCGAGGAAATGGGAGCGCACTGCGGACATGCTCCCCTGGTGAAGTGGTCATTTTGTTAGTAGGTCCGGGTGGGGCCCAGACATCTACACTTCCAGAAAGTTCTTTGGCCATGCTGAGGCTGTAGTCACCCTTTGAGATCTACCGCCTTAGAGACTCGGAGCTCAGCGCAGATTGATGTTGACTTTGCTCTTTCTGTTCTCTGGATGTGGTCGCTCTGGCTGCTTGGGAGACTCCTGCTAGGCTTCTGTGCCTGGAGACGTTGGCCTAATTTATGAGATTTCGCAGCCCCTCCGAGCCCAAGGAGGACAGGAACTTCTAACATGCAGCACGCGGATGCCTGTGTGTAGACGTTCTTTATTGCTCTCCAGGGAGCACGTGCACGTGCAGGGCCCGTTCCCCTGCGTGCTGTAAAGCTGGGAAATGGAGTGAGACAGGTCAGAGCTCCCCAGGGGCCTCGGCTCTCTTCTTGCCCACCCCGGAGCAAGCGGAGGGACTCTTTCTGAAAAATATCAAAGCTGGCATGCTATGCCAGTTGGCGGGGCTTCGTGTGTCCTGGGGGCTGTTTAATGTCATTGGGTAGAGACTTTCTTTGGTTCTGGTTACTCCGTCCCTCCCTAGTCTGCTCATTGGATGGCCCATGGAGGGCGTGGCTGTCTTGGTGGAATCTGGTTGGGCCAACTTGTGGAGGGCAGATTTCCCATGTGATACTCATCTCTTAGAAGACCTACCTGGTGGCCAGGTAGTTGCTTCTGGAGCTGAAGGATAAACAGCTAGCCTTATTCATCACAGGATACTCACTCCAATCCCATTCTGTCCCGAGCCTCCACGCCTGGCGAGGAGCATGAGCTCTGTGTGTGTTGGTTTGTTGGGAAATGTGGGCTTTGGCCTTGGTTCTTTCTTGCTCCAGGTGCTCTTTCTAGAAGCTGGTTCTGCCCTCTTCCATGCCCACCCTGCAGAGATGACTTTGCTTCACCCAATGCAAACAGCGCCCTGAGCCAGGGCCTGACTATGCGTTTGGCACCCACCAGAGGAATGAGGAGGCTGCCGGCCCTGTGTCCCTCATGCCCAACAGAGGGGAGCAGGGCACCCCAGAGGGTCTTCTACTGGGCCTTGATGTCACACATAGTCTAGCCTGACATTTTTCTCTTTTCTAAAGGTGACAAAACTGTCTGGGGGCCAAGGAGGAGCAGGTGGGAACTGCCCCTTCCTCCTCCCTGGGCTTCTCCGAATCTCAGCCTGGAGCCACACTGACCGCTCTTCTCTTTGAGATTCCACAAGAGAATCTGGGCGTTTTCTAAAGGAACTTTACTAAGGAACCAGAGACAAAGCGAATCCCTTTTCAGCGTAATAACGAAGGCAGTCGGCACGCATAGGCAGTCCGGACAGGGGCTCCCTGAACGTTCCCCGCCACAACATGACAAAAGCCTAGGATGGGGGCCCATTAGCTTTTCCCCATTTGTGCATGAGGAAACTGAGGCTAGGGAGCCCAGCTCCTTGTCAGACAATAGCCCTACTTTATCTACCCCAGCTTTTATTTTTGTCCGTCATGGCGCCTGAACTCTGGGCACTGTTCCTCGGCTCTTCAGCTCAAGGCTAGCGCTCTACCACTGGAGCCACAGCGCCACTTCTGGCTTTGTGTGCTTATGTGGTGCTGAGGAATCGAGCCCAGGGCTTCATGCATGCCAGGCAAGCACTCTACCCCTGAGCCCCCTTCCCAGCCTGATAGTCACTTTTAAATGATGCGTTCCCACTGTGTTTGTGAATACACACAAGTGTCCAAATACACAGGTGTACAACTCACCTCCACTCCAAGGTGGATGAAATGCTGGCCTAATACCGGCTGCCGTCAGAGGGTATTGGTGGCCACCTCCAGCCTAGGTGACTTTTGCTTCATCTTCTGAAGTCAGTCACCCCTTCTCGGCTCCCCAGGCTGCCCACCAGACACGAGAAGAGTAACGTGGTGGGTGGGTGGATGTGTGCAAGGTGGGTACAGCGAGTGGAGAGGGACACTAGCAACAGTGACAGCGACAGTAAAGCCTCCATTCTTGGCTTTGGGCAGGCCACGCACAGTTGGTTTTTTCCCCTCACACTGGGTTTTGAACTTAGGGTTTGGACATTGTCCCTTAGCTAAAAAGCATTCAAGACTGGTGCTATACCACGTGAGCCACACTTCTACTTCATGCTTTTTGGTGGTTTATTGGAGAGAAGAGTCTCATGGACTTGTCTGCCTGGGCTGGCTTTGAACCTCATTTCTTAGATCTCAGTCTCCTGAGTAGCTAGGATTACAGGTGTGAGCCACCAGAGCCTGGCTGAATATAGAATTTTAAAAGTGTGTGTGTGTGTGTACCAGGCATAGAAACAAGAGTTGTGGCAGAAAGAGAGTTATGACCCAAGGCCTTATAACTTTCCTTCCTTAATTAGACTTGCGGAAATGCACTATTTTTGCTTTAAAAGAAGTGTAATGAAGATGGATTATAGCTCAGGGTCTGATTGGAAAGAGCCAGGAACTAAGATTAATTAGTGGCAACATGTGGTTTATTTTCAAGTTTTTCTTTTTTTCTTGGCTTCCAGAAATCCTGGCGGAATACCTTCAAACTCTCACTGAACTTTTCACGAGAAATGGGGTAGAGGCTTTTGAATTCATGTTTGGAGGAGAGCGGATTTGCCCTCCTGTAGTGCAGTCTGAGCGGCCAGCCCCTGCTTTGCTGTCTGAGGGGGTATCTATGTGCGACCAGGCCCTTCCCAACCTGGTATGGCTTTCTAGATGACGGTTATCAGATGTGCGGGTGTAGGAGTTAAGGGTGGTTTTTAATCTTGCAAGCTGTGTAAAGGCTCCTAAAATTCCTCAGCATCCTTTTATTGTTATTGAAGCTTAACATTTCCCAGGATTTCATAGAGCAGAGGGGAGCTTTAACACCACTCACGACTGCAATTCTGGTGCTCTTTGGAGGGTCTTAGTGACATTCTGGATCGTTCCTTGGTGAGCATTCAGAGACGTCCATCTGTTTTCCTTTTTTCTTCCCGGAGTCCTTTTCCTCTGTCCTACCCAGGACTAGTCCTCACCTCCCTGGTAAGAGGACCTGTGTTGTCCTGTGCGTTGCTTGGTAACAGGTGCTTGTAACTATATCTCAGTTAATCCATGCAGCGCCCCGTGGGGTCAGTCCTGCTGTTTCCTTCATTTTCCTATTGCTTTCCACAGCAACTCTTCATTCCTCTCTGTGAAACAGGGATAGCAATGACTTGTCTTCTGCGTAGCACAAACTTTGAGCAATGCCTAAACATAGCGGCCAGGGAAGAAATAAATGCTAGTATTGCTATTGCTGTTATTATTTCTTTTCCAGAGGAGAAAACGGAGTCTTGGGCAAGTGATGTCCAGTGTCTGGTCCCGTACTAAGATGGCAGTCAGGTTCCTCAGCTGGAGGGGAGGATGAGGAGGATGACATCGATGTTGATGGGGGAAGAGGAGGAAGAGGAGGAGGAAGAGAAAAGGAAGAAAAGGAGGAGGAGGGACAAAGAAGCTGATGTCAGTGAAGACGAGGAGGACAAGATGATGACGATGATGTAGATGATGATGATGATGACGAAGATGATTTTGATGGTGATGATGATGGTGGAGTGCGAGAAGGAAGAGGAGACAAAGATATGAGAGAGGGGGTGTAAGTGGTAAGTGGGGATGATGTTGTTGCTGATGAGGATGAGGAAGATCGCAATGAAGCCGCCATTCACTGCCAGGCGCTGGGCCACGCACCTGCTTACCCAGGAGCAGCTTACTTAGTACCGACAGATAGCCAGGCATCTTGGATTGTTCTCCTTTAGCTTCCAAGGAGGTCCAGCCGAAGACCTCGAGAGGACGCGAGAGCTCTGGGTAAGCCGGGCGAGGGGTGAAGAAAGGTTGCAACCAGCAAACCTGGCAAGAACACGTGGTTGTGCAGGGGGGGGGACCGTCATCAATTTCTGCTCATCTCTGCGGATTGAAGGGCATCTTGGGGATATCAGATGATCCCTACGGCCCTCCCTTGACAGCCAAGGCATGTGTGGTCCTGGCAGTGAATTTACAAAGACCAGCTTCGTTCTGTTTCGAAACAGACACAACCTTGGAGCTCATTTCCTCCATACTTCTTATTTGTAGTGAGGACCCCGAAACATAGAAGGGACCCGAGGCCACGCAACCAACTCACTCCTCACTCATATCCGGTTTGGAGGGCGCTGTGCAGGGTGCCACTGCTCTTAGCCAGGCTACGCCAGGCTTCTGGCAGCACCGGCTTTTTTTTTTTTTTTTGGGTCCGGTCGTGGTGCCTGAACTCTGGGCTTGGGCACTGTCCCTCAGCTCTTTAGCTCAAGGCTAGCACTCTACCACTTGAGCCACAGCGCCACTTCTGGTGTTTTTTCTTTTTGCTTATGTGGTGCTGGGGAATCAAACCCAGGGCCTCATGCATGCAAGGCAAGCATTCTACCACTGAGCCACCTTCCCAGCCCAGCACCGGCTTTATATAGAAAAAAATCAATATGCTTAGTGCCATTTTTTGGGTCAGTCGTGGGGCTTGAACTCTGGGCCTGGGTGCTGTCCCCGCACTCTTCAGCTCAAGGTACATGTGCTACCACCTAAGCCACAGTGCCACTTCTGGTTTTCTAGTGGTTAATTGGAAATAAGAGTCTCACGGGCTTTTCTGCCTGGGCTGGCTTTGAACCGTGATCCTCAGATCTCAGCCTCCTGAGGAGCTAGGATTCCAGGCATGAGCCACGGGTGCCCCGCTGCTTAGTGCCATTTTTGTACATCTCTTTGAAAGATGAGACATGGTAGTTGAGCCGACTGTCAATATTTTCGTGAACTCTGTGGAAAATATGATGTTAAAGTCTTTTGGTAACCACTTCATTAAGCTTGGCTTTTTCTAGGCCACCACAAAAGGTAAATAAACCCTAATGAGTAATGCACCCGGACTGTAAGCTATCCAAAGAGTCTGTGCCTCAGTACACACTTCTTCCCGTCGCCCCCCCAAGCCCGAGGGGAGTCTGAGAAAGGTGATCCTAGCTCTGTGTGGTGCACCAAGACCTTCAGACAAAGACCTATTAACCCACAAATTAGACACTCACTAACTCAAGCCAGAGTTTCCATCGAGCAGGAAGACGTGCGTGGCGACAGCGGGCCGTGGAGTTCGCACGCTGCCAGTTGGCCTCCCATCAAAGCCAAATTCCCGGCAACCAGGGAACCGCTGGGCCTAACGATGACCCCAGGTCTTGTTCTTTCATTTTTCTTTCCACAGATTTTATGCTAGGTGTTGAGGATTCAGGCGTGATTAAGACAAGGTTCCAGCCTTCAAGGAGTTCATTGTCTGTTGGGGGTGGGGGGGAGTTACAGTACAAGAAAACAGATCTGGGCTGGGGAGGGGGGTGAAGTGAAAATTTGTAGGGGTGACTAGTGTGTATGGGGAGAAGGGTTAGGAACACTTCCTTGGCAGGACTCTAGAGTTCCAAGAGTCTACGTCCTCCCTCCCCCACCCCTTCATGGAAAGAGTTGAGTGTCTTTATAAGATGATGGGGGGGGGAAGGGGAGGATGAGAGCGAGGAAGGTGTAGGTCCATGACTGGCCTAGGTTTCTAAGAAGGTAGGAGAGGATGGCGCGGGGTGAGGGCATGAGACGTAGGAGCGAGAACCTGAGAAGCCGCTGAGAAACAGACCAGAGTGGACTCAGGTCTGGACACACTCGGGTGGGGAAAGGAGCAGACATGGCGGCTTCAGGAGCAGTGGGGGGAGTGAGTCAGGACGGGGCAGGGGAGGAAGGAGGAGGAGGGCATGGGGGAGGGCACTGGTGATGGGAGGGAAACTGACACCATCCTGGGAAGGACTGGCTGGGAGCTGCTCAAGCCACAGAGGCATCTGCTGGGTGGGGATGGTTGTTCAGGGACTGGAAGGAAGAGTAGAGTAGCCGAAGGTGAAAAGAAAAGCCAGCCAGGTGAGTGAGCACACCATCTGTTTTGCCCCTAGGGAATCAGACATGCTACCACTTTTGTACTTTTGTCCTACCCAAATCAAAGTGAAAGACCACACAGACTGTCATGTCTAACAGCGGGCCATCACCACCATAAAACCAAACTTCTTAAGATGATTTCTTTTGCGCTGGAAGTAGACGGAATTAAGCAGATTCTTACACGGTCCTATCTTAAGCTCAGATTTGGACTGTTTGAGTGGTTCATGTTGTTGGGTTAAGGGGAGGTCTAAACTATGGTTTCCAAACGCAAACTCTCCGTAACTGGTTGCTCAAGTACAATGGCTAGCACAGAGTCAAACATAACTAAATACACGTGAAGTAAGATGCCATTACAAAGCCACAGATGGTACAAACCCAGAGATTTTCAGATATTAGCAAGGTCAGACACAGAATATGAAAACCTGGTGCTTGTAAGTCTTTCAAGAAATCACGATCCATTAAAAATATCTGCAGGAGACGGTAATACATCACAGATTTGAAGATCCACCAGAATTTTGAGAACGGATAAACAGCATGCTTAGGGCGGAGGATGATGTTTGATGGTTGAGGTTTCCAGGGCAGAGCAGTGAACTGATGTTGGGGCTGTCTGGCTAGGCGGCTGGAGGTGTCATTCACAGGAGGTAAAATGGTGAGGAACTGAGAGGTGAGGTGCTTGGTGGGCTGTGACTCCTCCCCCCCCCCCCCCCCCCCCCAGCCAACATGTGGCCTGTATAGTTCAGCATTGTGGCAGGACTTGGGGTGGGGACACAGGTGCCTAAAGCTATCTGCGCATGACAGGAAAGTGTAGCAGATGATGGCGATAAGGAGACAAAGCGAGTGGCCTTGGTCCGGTACTTGACACCAGAGGAATGAGTTCTATTGGTGGGATGAAGTGATCTGGAAGGACAGATCCTCTCGATCTGTGAAGGGCCTGGGATTTTACCCCATTTACAAGCTAACAACTCAGCCTGCTCCTACTTCACAGCTGGCAGAGGACCTGAGTTTCCTGGGCCAAGGTCAAAGGACAGTTTACCATTCCCAGCAATGGCAGCCGCTGCCCTTGAATCCATTATTCTGAGCTCCGGTTCCTTTAGGGCAAAGTAATAGCTGCACATGAAGCGAGGAGCCCTGAGTTTGGGGATCCCCAGGATCTTTTGTAATGGGAGACAAGGCAGCCTGCTCTTTGTTTTGGAAAGAGGCATTAACTTTATTACACTCATCACAAAACATGTCTGCCCTTTGTTCCCGAGAAATATCCATCTTCCGAAGTGGTGTCTAAACAAGCACCTTGGAAGGAAGGTCTAGAAGGCAGTCAACGCCCCTGCTGGCCAGATGTGCTGAGATGGGAGGGGCCCTGGGTGAGCACTTCCCAGCCCAGGTCTTCTGGACGTGGGGACCTGCCAGGCTTCAGAGAAATCAGGATTTCAGGCAGGAGAGCAGGTGAAGGATAGATCCCTGGGAGGAAGGGCAGTATTTAGGGAATTGGCTCCTACCAACTAAAGCCAGCAATGCTGACAGGAGCATTACAAATAGGATTTTTTTTGGTACAACAATTCAACACTGTAACATAGCATACATTCTGGAGAAGGCAGGGAGGAGGAGGGCCGGACACTGGGCCAGGAATGAGGGAACTGTGGGGCACCCCCGTTTTTCAATAACCGGGGCTCCCTGGAGGCATTAAATATTTTGAAATCTCTCTCTTTTCTCCTCCAAAGTGTATTGTTTCTGTGCTTAAAATTTGATAGCACAAACATATAGAAACTCTGTAGTAACCAGAAAACCTTACTTCCTAGGACAAAATTGACTAAAAAGATGGAGATGCTAAGAAAACGGCTAGAGACAGACAGGGAATACGGTGCCCTTCATCTGCGTTGGGTGCCAGGCATATTCATGGGTATTGTCGTCTAAGCAGGAGGTTGGTTTTTACTTTCTGGAGAGGCTGACTGACCAGTCCTGGTTTCCCAAGGCACAAGTACACAGAATCTCAGAGAGGCCACAGCCAGCCGAGAATAAATGTGGGCTTTGGAACTCCACAGACCTGGGCATACATTCAGACTGTTCCACTTCCTGGTGATGAAACTGATGCTCATTGCTGTTTCGTAGCCTACCCCACACCGCTCTTTTGGAAGTTTGCACACCAGCTTTCTGGAGATTGCCCATACGCCTTCTCTGTCCATGTGGTTCCTGTGGGCGGGTGTACATTCTCACATGGCCACATCCCCTTAGCCTCAGATGATTGGTTAAAGGGTGGGTATCCAACCCAACCAGAGCCAATCAGAGCTTCTTCCTGGAACTTTGGAAACTGGACAGGAGGAACGGAGTTTGTGTGGGAATGTAGGCTGACACATTTCCTGCCACGTGCAGAATGTTTGTCTGCTGGGAGAGCAAAGACCAGAGGGGGAGAGAAAGTCTCAGAGGCATCTGAGCCTGTGCTTCTGGTGGTTCTGAGGCCTGGCTGACCCTTGCTCTTCCCACACATGGTGTGGTTTTTCAACACTTTGCTATATTTTCTGAACCATCAAGTGTCTCCTTTTGTGTTGGGTTGCCCAAGTTGGTTTTGGCCATTTGCAACCAAAAGAGGTCTGGTTCATTTGGAAATCCCAAGCCAGTTACCATCATCATACCACAGGACCTTGGTTTCCTGATTTATACAGTGGGACAAGTTAGGATAAAAATGCAGAGCAGGTAAAGTGACACAGCATAGAGACCCTGGCACTATTCCTCACCAAGAAATATTCAACACTATGTTGAAAATGAACTTGTGGGTGGGGATGGGAGGGGAAAAAATGGAAAGAGTGAAGGAAGTGGTGACAATGTCCCAAAAGAAATGTTCTCCTTACCTGACTTGTGCACATCGCCTTTATAGTAAAAATAAAAAAAATTAAAAACATATTCTATCCTTTCCTTTTAAGTTTATCAACACAGGGTGCTATTTCCTTCCTTCCTTCCTTCCTTCCTTCCTTCCTTTCTTTCTTTCTTTCTTTCTTTCTTTTTTTCATCAGTTGTGGGGCTTGAACTCTGGGTCTGGATGCTGTCCCTGAGCTCTTCAGCTCAAGGCTAGAGCTCTACCACTTGAGCCACAGCGCCATGACTGGTTTTCTGGTGGTTTATTGGAGATAAAGAGTCTCACAGACTTTCCTGCCTGGGCTGGCTTTGAACTGCCATCCTCGGATCTCAGCCTCCTGAGTAGCTAGGATTCCAGGCGTGAGCCAGGGTTGATGAGGGTGATGTGGAGTCCCAGGGCGGGGGAGGGCAGTGACAGTGGGTGTGTCATCAGAGGCTGTCCTTAGCTTGGCAGCTTGATGCAGACCAAGATGGCTGTTGTGGGAACTCGGGGAGGGGGAAGGGTCCCTTCCCACCTCTCTATCCACCTCTGCCAGGACAGTGCGAGGTGGCTCCATGTGGAAGGCCTTTGGTTGTAGGACAGTGGATGTCGACACAGTGCGGGTCACTCAGCTGTGCGTAGTCGACCAGTCTCCACATCCTGCAGGGGACGATGGAGGGAGGGAGTCCTGGGACTGATCCATCCCAGACAAGTCTCAAGGCCTCTGCACCCTCTGCTTCCTCTTCTGTCCCTCATTACCGGGCTGCTGTGGGATGCTGCATGCACTCACCCGGATGTTCTTGGTGGGTGATTGACCTCGACTGCTCACTTCTCTTCGAGGCTGTGGAGTGATCTTTGAACCCTCAGGGCTGTGGAGCAGAGTCTACTTTCCCAGGCTCCTCTGCGCCTCAAGCATCTGAACCCCCCTTCCTGCTTTTGGTTTTTCATCTGCATATGCAAAACCTTGGCTTCCTCCCCTTCCCAGGCCAGCCCAGGCTGCCCTTCGAGCCCTGGCTGCTGTTCACCTTGACTGTCCAGCCAGCACACGCTAGCTCAGCTGAACGAGCTGGAGTAGCGCTGCAGACTGCTCTCAGGTTTTCTGGGTTTGTTCCCTAGGCTACCGGTACTCCACCGTGCCCTCACAGAAACCGCTTTTCAGGGTGCTCACGTGAAAAGGATAGAATCTCAGCCTCTGATCTAATGAGACTCAGGCTCCAGGCTCTGGAGGTCAAACCATCCCTCCCTTCCCCTCCCCTCCCTTTCCTTTTCCCTCCTTTCCCTTCCCTTCCCTTTCCTTCCCTTCCCTTCCTTTCCCTTCCCTTTCCCTCCCTCCCCTTCCTTCCTTCCTTCCTTCCTTCCTTCCTTCCTTCCTTCCCTCCCTCCCTCCCTCCCTCCCTCCCTCCCCTCCTCTCCTCTCCTCTCCTCTCCTCTCCGAATCTAAGTGCTTCATTCCTTGCTCTCTGCTCAGAACTTGCTCCAGCTGTCTCTGACAACTAGCTGCTTCACATGAAACCCCATCCAGGTAATTTTCCACTTCACACGGCAAAGAATAATAACCAGGGGGCAATTTTTATAGGAAAAACTCCTCAACGCGGAGCAGCCCTCTACTCCAAAGCAGAAAGCAGAAGTCTATAGGGTAGCAGTGGCCGAAGGAGCTGGAAGAAATTAACTCCATGGATAGATTTCCACTCGTCCCTGGTTATGATGCGAGGGGCTGCGTTTCAGCATTTCCTGGCCATATGAATCCACTTCTGCCTCTTTCATCAAAGGGCCCTGGTGTCGTTGGGCCCCTCCAGCCTGGGCCCAGGAACTTGGCATGTAGGAATTCTTGAGATTCTCGCAGGCTTTTGCACGAGTCCATCTCCCCGCTGGGCGTCTGTGAGAGCCCACTGTGCGCTGTACATGTTGCTGGTGTTGGTGGGTCACGACGATGATCCTCACGCTCGGCAGTTGCGGGGACAGACACGCAGCTGGAGTGCGGGCACAGGACACTTGCCAGGGTTCAGTGCTTGGGAAGGGAAGGGAGTGAAAGCAGAGGAGTGCTGAGCTCTGGGGAGCCTCGCTCAGCCTTGCCAACACAGAGCAAGAGCTGATCCTCAGAGTTGGGAGAATACAGCCTGGCATGGGTGGCTTCCAAACGGGATGCCTTGTGTCCTGGGCAGGGTGTGGCAGGCAGGCAGGGAGGGGGAGGCTTTCTGCAGCTGAACCAGATCCCCAAAGAAGCGAGGAGCGGCAGGCCGTCGGTCCTGGAGCAATGATGCCTCTTTGAACGTGTGCTCTTCAGCCGTCTGTCATGACACCAGTTTTCTGAGGGCATCCACACGGGCAGAGAAAAGGCTGGTTTGGACTCGTGCTTTCAGAAGTTTCAGCCCATGACTGGTCGGTGGGCTTCATTGCTGTGGGGCGGCGGTGACGGCGAGTGGAGATTTGAGCATGGATGGGAGGGATGGGGTATTCCAAGTGGCGGTGCTGGCACCACTGATGGGCTGCACTGGTCTGATACTAAAGCCGCCCCCTGCCTGGCCTTTCTCTTGCGCCAGGCAAGGCTCAGAGATGGAAGTTGTCCCCAGAAGGCTCATCCCTGCCAAGGAACCCTTGGCCATCTTGTGTGGAAAGATGGCCCTTCGCTTCCTGCATAAATCAGCCCTGTAACCTTTCTACTCTGAGCTCTGCAGGTAGGCTGTCTCATAAAGCGCTCCGGGCTGGAATAGGGAGCCGGAATGAATAAATCACACTCGTTATTTATGTCAGCAGCAATGTCATCGTTGTGGGTGTGCAAACCAGGCCTGACCCACCCCGGGGAGCCAGGCCGCCCACCTCAGCGCTGCACAAGCCCAGCGCTCTACGATTCAACATGGAGGTTGCAGACAGAGGCTCTTATATCAAAGTGACACAGATCATGGCACTCTTCTCCCTCCCTGGGGCGGACCTCTGCAGGGTGACAGACATACGGCTTTGCTGGGAGACTGGGGCTTCTCGAGGCAGGTTTGTGCCCTTTCCCTACCAGAAGGGCTGCTGGTGGGTCCCCAGCCTATAATTCACCTGGCTGGGAGCTGACAGTCTGGTGCCGCACACAGCGGCAGCGTCCTCCTCCCTCCTCCACGCAATGTGGACTAGGCCTGCTCTCCCCGCTGCTCACCCACTCGGGAGCTCGGCCCCGGACGCTGGTAAGAAAGCTGGGTGCTGGGTGACACGTCTGCCATCTCCCTGTCTCAGGCATGCTATTTGTGGGTGCCCCGGATGACAACTTGGCCGAGGCTTTGCTGACCCCACAGCCTTTTGACACAAGTTGGAATCATGGCCGTTTCTAAAGCCAAATCCCTTTGTGTTTTTATGTGACTGTGCAGTGGGGTGGCAATGGGGCTGGCCTTGCTCTCTTCTGGCAGGAGTTATTGGTTTCTTTCCTTCCTTCCTCCCTCCCTCCCTTTCCCCTTCCTTGCTTCCTCCCTCCCTCCCTCCCTTTCTTCCTTCCTTCCTTCCTTCCTTCTTTCCTTCCTTCTCCTTCCCTTCCTCCCTCCTTACTTCCCTTTTTCCTTTCTCTTTCCCTCCTTCCTTCCTCTCTCCTTCCTTCCTCCCTCTCTTCCCCTTCCCTCCTTCCTTCTTCCCTTCCTTTTTCTTTTACCCATTTTTGCTTCTTTCCGTCTTTCTTCCATTTTACTTCCTTCCATTTTCTTCCCTTCCTCCCTCCTTCCTTCTTTTTTCCTTTTCCTTTCCCTCCTTCCTTCCTTCTTCTCTCCCTCTCTCCCTTCTCCCTTCCCTATTCCTTCTTTTCTTTCTTCTTCTCTTCCTTCCTTTGTTTTCTTCTTCCTTCCAGTTTTACTTCCTTACTTTATCCTTATTTCCTTCCTTCCATTTTATTTCCTTCCTTTCTTTCATTTTTCTTCCCTTCCTCCCTCCTTACTTTCCTTTTTCCTTTTCCTTTCCCTCCCTCCCTCCCTCCCTTCTTCCCTCCCTCCCTCCCTCCTTTCCTTCCTTCCTTCCTTCCTTCCTTCCTTCCTTCCTTCCTTCCTCCCTCCCTCCCTCCCTCCCTTCCTCCCTCCCTCCCTCCCTCCCTTCCTCCCTTCCTCCCTCCCTTCCTCTATTGGGGGCTTTGCATTCCAGGTCTTGTGCTTACTAGGCCAGTGCTCTGCCACTTGAGTCACGCTCCAGTTCGCTTTAATCATTGAACATATTTTTTTACAGGTAGGGTCTTACATTCTTGCCTGGGCTAGCTGGACCAAACCCCCTTTTATGCAGATAGCTGGGATGACAGATGCCATCATGCCCGGCTTATTGGCTAAGCTAGCCTCACCCTGAGTAGCTGTCTGCCCCCTGAGTAGCTGGGATTCCAGGTGTGAGCCACCAACATCCAGTCATCTCTTTAAAAATGTTGAAAGCTTCAAGGGTCTTGGTGAAACCAGGCTTGTTTCTCAGTTTCCAAAACAGAGGATGACATAAGGCTCAGAGAAACAAAGCAGTAGCTTTCTAATAATGTCCCCAAACTGCCTGCAGAGGGCTGGTTGGTGGGTGCCATCTCCCCTTCACTAGCTAACCAGAACCCCTGCTGGTGGCCAGTGCATGTTCTAGCCATCATGGCTCCCTGTTTGGTCTGGCAGGGTGGGGCGGGGGCTGGGGGTGTGGGGGGGGGAGAGAGGGGGAGAGGTGCCTCTTTCCTTGGGCTTTCAGCTGCTGCTCCACCAGCCGGTGTGACTGCTCTGCCACCCGGGTTTAAGGCGGACTTGGCATCTGGTTTTCTTTTGTCTCTTACCTTTGTCTTTGTCATTGTTTCCATTCACAAGGAGACAGACAGCTGTTTTATGAACTCTCTGCTTTGTTTTCTTTGGGGATTTCAGTTGTTTTAATCTTCTGTTCAATTGTCCTGGTCTGTTCCTTTACCTTCCTGTCTATTCCCTGCCCTCCCGGGGAGCTGTTTCTCTGCACTTGGGCCTGATTGCCCTGCTGGGACTTCAGGCGTGGCTGTGGCCCCAGGACCCCACGCCTTCCACACTCACGGAGATTTCTGTGTTCCCTCTCTCCCACGTGCGTTCCACCATGCAGGGACCGTAGTGTTTATAAACTGTTCAGGAGGGCTTACTTTTGAAAGGGGAGAATTGCTTCTGATTTTCTTGGACAGCATGCTGAGATATATTATCTGTGAAATTCCTGTTTTAATGACCAGCAGATTTTGCAGCAACAGCGCAGTATTTCCAAACCTGGCCGCCTCCCCTGGCTATTCTGTGTCTAGCCCGGAACAAAAAAGGAACTCTTCATCCGTGCCTTGTCTTGCTTACTCAAACTTCTACCTTTTATTTATTTTTTATTTTTTGGTCAGTCGTGGGGCTTGAACTCTGGGTCTGGGCACTGTCCCTCAGCTCTTCAGCTCAAGGCGAGCGCTCTACCACTTGAGCTACAGTACTACTTCCGGTTTTCTGGTGGTTAATTGGAGGTAAGAGTCTCACGGACTTTCCAGCCCTGGCTGGCTTTGAACCTTGATCCTCAGATCTCAGCCTCCTGAGTAGCTAGGATTAGAGGTGTGAGCCACCAGCGCTCAGCTCTACCTTTTATTTTTTTCTTTAGTACTAGGGATTGAACAAGACCTTGTGCTAGCTATGTAGGTGCTCTACCACATGAGCCATGCCACTTCCATCTTTTAAGCTAACAAAGGATCCTAATCAAAGAGCAAACAAACTATAGGAAAAATAATTCTGAACTTTGCTCCAATTTGTCACCAAGTTATAAAATATTGCAATTTGTAATGCTGATTAAAAACAATGATCACAGCTGGGTACCAGTGTCTCACACCTGTCATCCTAGCTACTCAGGAGGCTGAGATCTGAGGATCACTGTTTGAAGTCAGCCTGGGCAGGAAAGTCGTGAGACTCTTGTTTCCAATTAAGCACTAGAAAAAAGGTAGAAGTGGAGCTGTGGCTCAAGTGGTAGAACTCTAGGGATAGCAGGCAGGCCCTCAACTCAAGCCCCTGTATCCAAGCCCGGGGACCAGCACAAAAAACAAAACAAAACAAAGCAAAAACAACAACAACAACAAACAAAACCCCAACAACATACCAATGATCACTCTTAGTTTCTTATTACTGATGTTCTCAAAGTCTGCTACACTACTCAAAATGTGGTCCTGGGACCAGCACCTGCAGTAGTGTCTCTGATCACCAATTCCTCAGTGGGCTTAACCATAGTCCTGCTACATTGCGATCTCCATTATCAGAAGATCTCCAGGTGGTTAGTATACATATGAAAATTCAGGAATTCAGCCTCTGATACAGGTTACTGTAGTTTTCTGGTGGTTGTGGGGATTGAACTCAAGGCCTTGCACCTGAAAGGCAGGCACTTTACCAGTTGAACCACACTCCAACTCCTTTTTGCATTGGTTGTTTTTGAGGTACAGTCTTCCGTTATACCTACTTATGCTTCCTCCTACGTGTGCATCCCCGTGTTGCGGGGGTGACCCAGCCATGATGTGTCCCCTTGTAGCTGGAATAGCAGGATTGAGCCAGCATGCCAGGCATTGATTGAGATGGAATCTCAGAGCTTTTATACCCAGCTGACCTTGAACCATGATCATTCTCACCTCTGCTTCCCGACTTGCTAGAATTACAGGCTGAGCCATGTTGTCTAGCTCAAACTTTGATGATTTTGAAGACACTCAATGTAGTATGATGCCAAGTGAAAGCCAAGTGCTTAGACAATCACAGGATCCATTTTGAAAACTATGACTCAATATTTAGGCTTTAGCTCTACTCACAAGTAAGTCTTTGTCTGTTCACTTGGGCTACTGAGAGGAACACGAGACTGGCTCTCTTCTCTGCCCATCAGGGTTAAGATTAGCACTGTTTTTGTTTGTTTTTGTCAAGTGAAATAGATGAGGTAATGTACTTTGTGGAGCCACCATAAAATGTTAGCGATCGCAGTTTTATACCTTGCTTTGTTCTAGTTTTGGAGCATTTCGGTACCTCGTCCTCATCAGAACAGTGATAGGAAGTATCTGGTCATCTCATATGTAAACAAGGGGGACAGGACCCCCACTCCTCTGGGGACATTTGTTATCCTTGGTCTGGCATCCAATGGTCCTTCCTACAACAGAGGGACTTGTCCCATATGCTCTTGGTAGCAGAAATTCTGACAAGCTGGTCCTTCCTTTTCCTTGGGCTGCTGTCTTTACCCTTGGCTGCTGGCCTAGGTCATGGGTGGGTAGTCTAGGCTCAGTGAAGGCCAGTTGCCACCTAGGTCTTTGGGCGTGGGACGTGGTGCAGAGCCGTGGGGGTGGTGGAGGGGTCACTTAGCAGCAGTGACTGTGTGCGTGGTGCCAGCACCAACGGCTGCAGCCCTAGGTATATGCCATGATTGGTGATGACAGCAGATGTTTGGGTTTGGATATTGGGTCTTGGCTTCCTCAGGCCCAGCATGCTTAGCAAACAGTGTCCTCTGCGATGCTCTGTACCATATCATCTTGGTTAATTGCTTTTCTTCTGAGACACTGCCCCTCCCCCAGAACTGATGACTCCATCTCCCTGAGGAATCTCCCGAGGACTGAGCAGAGACATTGGCACAGTAGAGAATGGCACTTAGAAACGCCACCTTAGGCACAGCAAAACCCAAGGATGAACATCCATTGGTTTCAGCTTGCATCATTGGAGTTCAAGGTGGGGCTCCTACTATTTCAGGGCATGTCCACACACCCAAGCAAGGAGCCCAGCCCCTGGATGGAACAGACAGCAGCTGATCGTGAGCAATAAAGATATGCAAGGAAAACCTAATACAAAATTCATCTTGATCTCCAGTCCTTAAAGAGAAAAATGTTAGATAGGAGAGAGACTTAATCTATGACCACGGGAGGAGGAGAGGCCAGGTCACAGAGAAACCACTGAGCTGTAATGCTAACTTCCCAACGCACGGCTGACCTCTGCCCTTTAGGCGGGACCCAGGGGAGGGAATTTGTCACAGGGCTCAAGAAGGACTCAGCCACCACCGGCCAATGTTGTTCTCACCTAAGGGCAAGTTGCTCTTAGGTTATGAAAAGTGTATTTATAACAAGTACTTAGACTGTTTTTGCTGCCATGAATGAACTAAGGGCAGGAGAAAACTTTCATGTTCCGGTCTCCATTTTGTTTTTGTCTTTGCTCTACTGTCTTCTCTGCGGCCATTTTGTAATCACCTCGGGTTCTAGGACAGACAGGACTGATAAACACCTTTCTGATAGGGGCTGAAACTATCTCTAAGACCACCCCAAATGAGGACTGCTACCTGTAATGCCGAGCCTGTAACCCGGAGAAGAAAGACTAATCATCTCCTGGGAAACAGATTGCTCCCCTCACGTGCAGCCAGTGGTTACAACTTACCTGGAGGCATCAGAAAGGAGGTGGAGAGCAGCCAGGCCATACCTGTAGGTGGGACTCTTCACGTAGACCTTTTGCCCCTAGCCCCCAATTCTTCTTCTCTTTAAACCTGATGCTCTACGCTGAAGATGGCTGAGGAACCGAAGCGCTGAAGATGAGCTGAAGGGCTGCTTTCCTGTGGCACGCCTTGTAATCCATTCCTTTCTCTGCCCTCCGTCAGGGCCCTTTTTGGGCATGAGTGACAGGCTTGCTACAGCCTATCTCCTTTTAGCCCAAATTCCTTTCTCTCTGGACACACAGGCCAGGGAGGGAGCTGCTCTGACTTGCTGGCCACAAACATACGTTTCCCCAGTATTCATACTTCTTTTGTGTGTGTGTGTGTGTGCACACAATTTGTTTGGGGGAATTCCTTCTACCCCAGGCAAGTATTGATTCCCTGCTTCAAACCTCAACCATATTCCCAAAGCCAAAGACTCTTTCTAACTTGGTGTTAACAGTAAATGGGGCACTCATACAAGGATCTTTTTGAAACGGCCTTTGGAAGGAAGGGAATCCATCTGATGACTGTTCTTTCCTTGAGATAAAGGGAATGTGTGAGTTGAAGAGGCACAGGGCCAGGAGTATAATTTCCTCCCATTGTTGTGTGCATTGAACCCATCAGCTGATACTGTATACTGCAATGGCTTTGTACAGCTTCTGAAAGGTAAAAAATAAACTATTCATGTTCATGGTAGATAATTTAGAAAACACAGAAATAAAATTCACCTATCTTTCCATCTCCCAGGATTAGATTACTGCTATTATTTTAGACTTCTAAAGCCATGTATGCTTTTTTTTTAAATAGTCTCATTGCCTGAAGCCAAAGTATTAAAAACAAGATTCTTTTGCTTGTTCGGTTTCTGCACTGTGCCTGTACGTTCACAGCCCAGATGAATTTAACACCCGTGCTGTTTGGCCCAGGCCTTACCCACGCGGTAGCTGTAACAAGAAGTCTTCCCAGCCGTCATTAAGGGGTGATTTAACATGTCATCAGCTATATGAAAGGCTCCTCCACGCAAAATAACAAACAGCTGCACATCGTCTCCAGCAAGCCTGGAGCCAGAGGAGGGGAACCGAGGCACTGGGGGCTCTGGGCAACTTCAGGCTCTGTGTGGAGAGGGCAGACAGTTCCTCAGGGTCCTGGGTGAAATGGTGTCATTTAGCTGAGATTGGATATTTTGCCTTAAACTTCAGGATAATTACTTCTTTCCACATTCATTCTCTTCGCCACTTTTTGGAACAGAATGGTAGATTGTAGTGAGAGCCAGAGATGTCTAGTTTTGTTTTGTTTTTTTAATTTTTGGTCTTAAAAAGCAGTAGCAAGCACTCGGGTGTTCGTGGCTTGTGCCTATAATCGTCAGGATTGTGGTCTATAGCCAGCCAGGGTCAGGAAAGTCCATGGGATTCTTATCTCCAATTAACCACCAAAAAGACAGAAGTGGAGCTGTGGCTCAAGTGGTACAGTGCCAGCCTTGAGTGAAAAAGGTAAGAGACAACAAGCACCCAGGCCCTACTCCTGGCAGGCTCACGCGTGTGCACATGCATGCACGCACGCACACATACGTACACAGGTAGCAGCTTGTGTTCTCATTTGAAAGACTTAATCATGGGCTTGCCAAAAGGCAGAGTGTTGGACTTTGTGGCATCTGGTCTGACTGGCCCTTTTGCCTTCCTTTCCCAGAATCCAGTGTTCCTCTCTTCAGCTTCTGCTGGCTGCCATTTTGCCTGCCAATATTCCAGCCCTCCCCACCTTTCTGGAGGGGACCTTGTCTCTTGCTCCATCCATCAGAGGAGTGGAAAGAACGTCAGGCTTGGAGAAGTACCTGTTTCTGTTTGGTCTACAGCCTTGGGGAATGCCTGTCATGTCTTCTTCTTCACACCAAGAGTTTGAGGGGCTGGCTAACAGCATGGAAATCTGAGTGGATCCTCTCGAGGCCGTTGTAGCGATCCTCCTGCTATTGCACATGAAGAAACTGTGATGAGAGAGCGCCAGCCGTCAGCCAAAAAGTCCCCGTGAACGGAAACTATACGAAAGGATGCTGCTCCGAAGGACTTCCTTGCTTCCTTGCTTATTTCCTCCCTCCCTCCCTCCCTCCCTCCCTCCCTCTCTTCCTTCCTTCCTTCCTTCCTTCCCTCCTTCCTGCTTTTCTTCCTTTCTTCCTTCTTTCCTTCCTGGAGCTGCAAGATTTTAGAAGATGATCAGTTGGTATAGTTAGGAACTTCTTGTAAATACAGCCCCAAACTACCAAAAATCCGAAGCTAAAATACCTGTGAGAAGAAAGAACTCCATGTAAGGGCATACACAGGTGCTTCCAGTATGCGTTCTTTCCTCTGGGCTCTCGCTTCATTGTGCACTCCAATACCAATATAAGAGTATCTCACCACTTTGGGCTAAAGCACCTACAGGTGAGAGCCTAAGGCTTCTTAGCGGGTCTGCCGAGCAGATAAAAGTTTTCCCAGAGTTCATTAGTCTAGCTTTCAGCGAATGATAGATGGGAGAATAAATACCCCAGTCCTCTTGCCCTTAGGGTAGGTAAGTCTGACACCTGTCTCCTAGACTCCCCCTGCGGGCTTTGAGCTCACAGTTAAGACCCAGTTGCCCCCAGTAGTAACCTTCATCTTATGGGCTTCCTGCTCTCACTTTCCCAGGCTCTAGCTAGATCTCTCTGGGATCACCTGCCAAATCAGCTCTGCACCCTCATAAGCCCTGCTGGGTGTTTGCCTAAGACTGTGTCTCCATAGGAAGGAGGGGTGTTATTATTCTACAAGACTCAGTGTAAAGATTTCAGAAGATGTTCGGGTATCTACTCTGAGTCAAAAAGCCTGGGCAAGTGTCCACCCCTCTTTGTGTGCGTGACCGCAAACAACTGTCCTTGGACAGGGGCAGGAAGTAGGGGCAAGGGAGCATGCACTGAATACCTACTGCAGTCCAATGGGACGGTGCAGGGTCTTATGCAATACACGGGAATCAGACTCCTGCTGCAAACTCCATTTTATGGGCTGGGAAAAGAGAGGCTAAACAACTTGTGGAACACTACCAGCGTGAGGCAGAGCCTGGATTTGTATCCAGTGCTGGCTGACATGAAAAATCAGATGCCTGTCTATACTCAATGAACCCGCAAAGAACACGTGGTAGATATACACAATGGAGTTTTATTCAGCCCTAAAGAAGTACAAAATGATGTCAGTTCTGGCTCATGGTTTTCTCATCTGGAAATGAAGAGTCAGCTGGGGTAAAGACATACTCCCCATCCCCCCTCCCCGCCCCGCCCAAGTTCTGAGCTTCTGGAACTTCTCACGGCGAAGTCTGTAAAGCCTGCCTCCCTGACGCTCTTCCTATTTGCCCATGAGGTTCCCTTTGACCCAGGGCCTGTAGAATATTCCAGCCCTGCCTGGATTCCAAGATGGGTTCTAATTCCACCCAGTAGTAACCCCTGCCAGGGGATAATTCTCCCAGTCAGGAATTCCTCTTGTGGTGCTACTCTGGGTCCCAATTGCTGTAGTTTCCATTAATTTCCTTTGACCTGTCCTGTGGGGGAAGCTCATGATTACTGATAATTCTAGTTAATCCTTTAACTAGGAAAAGGAAGCTAGCCATCTAATAGACAGAATGAGGAATGACTTGGCATGCCATCTGCAGAATATAAACTTAAAAGATTCCAGAATGTTCTCTGGGATGCCACAGCCATTAACACCCCGCGAGCCGGCTACTGCAAGGGCTGTCTGCTGGTGGTGGGCAGCCTTCTGAGCCCAGCCAAGAGCGGGTGCTTTTCTTTTCTGCATGTTTGTGGCAGAACCATTTTATTTGCGAAGGCAGAACATCTCCAACCCCGTAAAAAGCTTTCTGACATCTCTCCGAGCAGCTAGCCGTCCCCCATTTCAGAAGATGTCATGGTTTATTAATTCTTTGCAGAAGCAATAAGAACTGGGTATTGGCTTAATTTGGGGCCAATTTACTGTTATGGAAGAAAAAATTGGCTCTGTCTCCTTCTATTCAACAACCTAAGGGCCTATGGTTCCTGCCTTAACCCCTTCGGTGCTGGGCTCCTCCCTTACACCACTGTTGGTCTAACATTGCATCCGATTATTCTCCATGCCTCAGTTTCCTGAGTATGAAAGAGAGAGGAGCCATAGCTCCGTGGCTGACTTATTTTGGGGTCCCTCTGTAATAAATGCTTTTCAAGAATCACGTCATTGAAAATATCTGGAAATTCATTAGATAAACCCCAGCTTCTCATCTTCTCAGGACAACAGGAAGCTATGACAACTCTCTTCATGTTCCTGCCCCAGACTGACGGGGTGGGAGGGGGAGATACCTTTAAAAACGACACCCAGCTCTCTGCCTGTTCTGTTCTATAGACACAGGGCCTCTATTTAGAACACTAGGACCACATCTTGGCAAGGAGGTTGGACTCACAGGACTGCGGGGCTGGCAGAACATTAGGAATTGTAGAGGATAATCCCTGTGCAGCTGGGGGAACGGAGGCCAAGAGAGGGGAAAGGATTTGTCCAAAGTCCCCGGTCTGCCGGGACCCTGGGGCTCTTGCACACATTCCCTTGGGCAGGCAGAACTCGGTGCTACATATTGTGGAGGTGGAAGGTACAAAGAAGCCATACAGCTTGCTGGAAGCAGCATGGTCAGGGATGTCATTTTCATTGTCCATTGAACAGCAGCCCTGCAAGCAGCTATTCTTTTTTCTTTTCTTTTGTCAGTCCTGGGGCTTGAACTCTGGGCCTGGGCACTGTCCCTCAGCTCTTCAGCCCAAGGCAAGCGCTCTACCACTTGAGCCACAGCGCCACTTCCAGTTTTCTGTGGTTTATTGGAGATAAGAGTCTCATGGACTTTCCTGCCCAGGCTGGCTTTGAACCATGATCCTCAGATCTCAGCCTCCTTAGTGGCTATGATTACAGGCGTGAGCCACTGGTGCCTGCCAAGCACGTATTCTTAAATTTAGGAATTTAGAGTCTTCCTAAATTTAATTTGCTTTATAATGTACCCAAGTAACCTTGGAAAAGAAAGCCGTAGAAGCCTTACATGTCCTGAGAATCTTTTTGCAAAAGGATTCTATTATTTCATGGATTATGTAAGTGAAGTCTATTTTGCGATGGAGGAAAAAAAAATCCCCAGGTAAGAACAAAGAGCAACCTCCGGGCGATATGATTGAGCCACGGGTCGCATGGACCTGGCCTTGGGGCTGGAATAATTTGGTGATTCCACAGCCTTCTTTTTAGCCCCAGGCCTTACCTCTGGGTCTTGGAGGAGCTGCTGCTGCCGCTCTGGGACTGACCGCCCCCCGTTAGCTGGCATTTCATCCTCTCTACCCATCCCCGGCCAGCCCCTCCCCAAAACTGCTGTTTGCTTTTGTGCAAAATGATAGGTGACAAGTTGCTCTCCCAGACACCCACCAGCAGATAAGCCAAGAAGGGGAGCGAGTTCTGAAGAGAAAACGGCTGGACTGTGGAAATTAAATATTCCTTAGAGGGGAGTGAGAAACTTTAGCTTCTAGCCGCAGATTTCTGAGGAAGCTTTACCAGAGAAACCGGGGCACCCCTGGGGGACAGGCTGGGCGGGTGGCAGCTGCTCTTGACATCTGCAACTGTCATCTAGGGCCCCCGAGTCCGGGCTCGGCACTTCCCAGCATGCAACTGGTCAAATCCTTCCTCATCTTTCCCTTCGATTCAGAGCAGCTTGAGCTTTCCAACCTGATACCCGGATGCTTACCTGCCAGCCAGCTAAACCAGAGAGAGGCTGGCTCATTCCTGTCCTTCCCAAGGTGGGGAAACTGAGGCACGAAAGGGTGGAGGGGGCGGCCTGGTGCGTGCCACAGAGTTTCTGATAGGCTCTTTGAACACGTGCATGCATACATGCACACAGTGAAGTTTTACAGCTCCTTAAAATTTATGGGAGAAGCTGAGTGCCCGGAGAGCTCTTAATTAAGCAGCCTTTCCCCGGGGAGAAAGGAAATGGGCTTCCATATTCTTAACACCAACACTGTGTTGCAGAATTTACTACCTGAAGCTTGTCTTTCTCCTCAGATCCAATCAAGGATCACTTGAAAACAGGTCAGGCAGCCACCTTCCCCTTCTCTGCTTGCTTCCTGGTGCCCTTCAGTTCTGAATGGGAATCCTGACACCTCTGCGCCCCGCCCTCTCCCCCCTCCAGGCTCAGGGATGGGCTGGAGGCCCTGCTTAGCGTCGTGGCCCACAAGAGAGGGTGAGTCTGGTGTGGCCAGGGCTGACAGAGAGGGACAGGAACCCCCTCGCCCCCGCAGCGCTGTGAGAACGTGGCGGCTGGTGCCCCACATAGCCCATGATGATTGCCATGAAGATATATGAGTTTAATCAGACCCCCGGCAGGTAAAGACCCTAACACGGAGGACAGTCTGTTCTCCCAAACTGTGGAGGATCGAAGCCCAATGTTTACTTTGGACCTGAATGAATAACATTGTTCTGGGAAAGGAAATTCTAAAAAGCAGGCTTGTAATTTGTAGTGGGGAGGAGAGCAGATCTGGAAATCTTTCCACCCCATCTCAGGCCCAGGCAGCCCTCCCCCTCCCTGCAAACCCTCACTCGGTCTTTTTTTCTTTCTTTCTTCTTCTGTTTTAAACTTCTAAACACACCACAACCAACCAGCTCATCTTCTCAGCCTGCCAGCGAAGGTCCCAGCATTGCCAGACTTCATGCAGCTGCCAAGAAAAGTCATGGCTTCAAGGCAAAAAAATCAAAACCAAATGCCACTGAAATTTCAGATGCTCAGTGAGACTCGTGCAAAATGTAGGATGAAGGGAGGTTATCAGGGAAAGGAAAGCTCCTCCTGTCTCATCAGGGATGGACAGAGGACCTTTTTAAAATTAAAAAATAAATAAGGGGACGAGCCCACCTAATTTCCCAAAAGCCAAACTGAAGCAAAACATATCCCCCACTTTGAGAATGAGAAATGGCTGAGAAGGCCAATTCTTTCTTAAATTCCTGGGGTGGGAGAGAGAAAGCTCCTTTGTACCCCAAGACTCTGTGTGTGTGTGTATATGTGTGTGTGTGTGTGTGTGTGTGTGTGTGTGTGTGTGTGTATACTGGTACTGGGGCTTGAACTCAGAGCCTGGATGCTCTACTGGTACTGGGGCTTGAACTCAGAGCCTGGATGCTCTCACTTGGCTTTTTTCACTAAAGGCTGGTGCTCTACCACTTGATCCACACCTCCACTTCTGGCTTTTTCTTGGTTAAATTGGAGGGAAGCATCTCTTTGATTTGTCTGCCTGGACTATCTTTGCACTGAGATTCTCAGATCGGGCTATTGGTACCTGGAATCAGGACTGGACTTTATTTGAAAAGAGGCCAGCCTCAGCCCTGTGCTGAGGGAGGCCATGAGGACTGAAATAGTGAGAACCACCAGCAGCTAGGGGTGCTCAAGCTGGTTCCCCTTCTTTCAGACAGGAGGACTCTGTGTCTGAGAGAAGGGCGTAGCTGCTGGAGGATTCCAGGGCTGGCCAGAGGTGGAAGGGGCCTGTCTGCAGAGGGCATCTACCCCTCCCATCCTTTTTTCTATCAACCAGGGCCTGCTCGCTGCCCGCCTGCCCAGGGCAGGCCAGCCTCCAGTGCCGTGGATTAGCTAATTGAAGGCACGGGGGAGGCCACTTTGAACATTGAGAAGCCTGGGCAGGGGCCAAGTCTCATTACTTAGCTTCAAAGTCAGAAACTCCATAAAAAGTTCATTGGTGGAGCTGACTGCTGAAGATTGTCCCAGCGGAACTCAAGCCACCGTGGCACGGGGGCCTACCATTTTCATGTGGGGTGAGAACACGTGTGTGGTACAGGGCCGGGGGCAGAGGGCGGGAGCTCAGATCCCATTTACGTTTTCTCTTAAAAGTCACAGACAGAGGTATAACCACAGCACCCAAGTTTTGGAGACAAAGAATATTCCAGAAGTATACACTCTAAGATAACAATATTTCTTTCTAGGCATTTTTTTGCAGTATACTTTAGAAAGTATATACTAGCAATCAGCCTGTGCACACAAAAATGGCCTGCTTTTTTTTTTTTTGAAGCATTAAATCATAAACATTTCTACATTTCTTTATGACTGTGATATTTTGTTCTGGAACTGTGGGCTAATTGTTTCATATTTAGATTGTAATTTTGTGTCTAACGAGGACACATTCACATTTCTTTTTTTTCTTTTTTTTTTTTTTGGGGGGTCCTGTCATGGGACCTGAACTCTGGGCCTGGGCGCTGTCCCCCAGCTCTTCAGCTCAAGGCTAGCACTCTACCACTTGAGCCACAGCGCTACTTCTGGCTTTTTTCTTTTTGCTTATGTGGTGCTGAGGAATCGAACCCAGGGCTTCATGCATGCAAGGCAAGCGCTCTACCACTGAGCCACTATCCCAGCCCCTCACATTTCTTTAGGATTGGTTCTTGTTTATTTTTTTTTTCTTTTTAAGCAGCGTTTTCCAGACTATGAAAATAACACATCTTTCTTTCTTTCTTTCTCTCTTTTTGTCTTTCTGTCTATCTTTCTTTCTTTCTTTCTTTTAAGTGTGGCACATTTGGGTAGTTTAAAGAAGTTCATAAAAGTCACCTGCAATTGTTCTACCAAGAGAGAATCATGGTTAGCCTTCGGCTATATTTCATATTATGTATATATTAGAAACAAGATCTTACAGCACAAGAGTTTTGCAGTTCCCTGGGGCTGGGAGAATAAAATTGGTAGAGGAAATACTGTTTCCAGAAGGGACATGGTGTGTGACACGTGTGGATTGAAAGTAGATGACCATTGAGCAGAGGTAAGCGGGGCTGCCCTGTGGCCTCTTGGGGGCCCAGGTGGCTACACGGGTGGGCAGCGTGCTGGCTGCTCCTGCACTCTTGTGTCAGGTTCCTGGTCAACCACACCACCAAGGCAGGTGTGAGCGCACGCACCCCCTCCTTTCTTCTGGCAGGCGCTGTAGCTCCCTGATTTATCACCCGACTGCATGGGACACTAGTAAATGTCCCATAGTATATTTTGTAAGAGTAATGAAGTCTTGGTAACCCCAGCCCTCCCCCAGCCCCAGTTCATAAATTTCTGCCTGTGAGATGGTGAGCGGCCATGGCTGTGGATTAACAGAGGGGTCCCCCGAGGCCCCCCCATCCTCCCCACAGCCTGTCTCAGAAGGAAGTACCGGGGGGGCAGGGGGTTCATGGCACCCCTAGCTACCCTGAGAATTCAGTCCCTCTGAGCCCGGTGTTGAGATCCCAAAGGCAGGACAAAGAGGAAAAGTGAGTCAGGAAGCTGGGAAAGGCAGTGGCAGGGGGCGGGGCGAAGCCCCAAACCACAGCTGCCCCTTCTCTGCTCAGGTCACTAAGGAGGGCTGAGGGCAGCGCAGGGCTGCGGCTCTTCTGACTACGGCTCTTCTTGAGCTCCCGGGTGAGCCGTTGTTGGAAGACCATGGAGCTGGGGTTGGACCCGGATCACTGCAGATCAAAAGGCAGGGAGCCCGCCCCTGCCCGGGGCTGGACACAGCCCGGGGCTGGACACAGGGGCATGCTTGCCACGCCACGCGAGAGCTGACCCCCTCTCTGCTATCTTCCCATTCTTAGGTCATCGCTAGGTTTGTCAACCGCCATTGAAATGAACCACTCACTGGGTGCTGGAAGCTCACACCTGTAATCCTAGCTATTTAGGAGGCTGGATTTTGAGGTTCATGGTTTGAAGCCAGTGGAGGCAGAAAAGTCCATGAGATGGTTATCTCCAATGAACCAGCAGAAAAGCTGGAAGTGGAGGTGTGCCTCACATGGTGGTGCCAGCCTCAAGCAGAAAAAGCCAAGTGAGAAAGCCCTGAGTTCAATCCCCAGTACAGGCGCGTGTGTGCACGCACACACGCATATGTACACATGCACACACATACAATTCAACTCCATGAGACCCCCTCCAGACATGATCATTGGCCATAGAGCACTGGGCCTCACTCACAGTGGCCTGAAGTGAGTAGTTACTGAGTTGCGTCCTTTCTGCTCCCGGAGACATTTGCGAGGATCAAATCAACAGCAACTTGACATCGATTCCCCAAATGCTGCCCTGGCAAGGAGACAAGAGAAGAAAGCAAAGCCCAGCTTCGGCGTGTGCTCATGGAGGGCGGGAGCCTGGGAGCCCGCTGGGGAAGGGGCAGGCTCGACAGTGGGATTTCTCAACCTTTCAAACCCACACCTCCTTTCCGGGAGCATGAAGACAAATGTCACGCTCTTTCCCGATGCTTTTTGAAATTTCAAAATCAATGAAAAATAGAGACTTCAACAAAACCAATCGATGGTAATTTTAGATCACGCTTTCCCGGCGTTCTCAAGTTCCCCGGAGAAGCATGTTCTGCGCGGGGCAGCCACCGAGACGGGCGATTTTCCACTCTAGTCAGGTGTGGAAATTGAGTGTGTCAGGCATCGCCAGGACTTCAGGTGAGGAAGAAGCCATAGCTTTGTCCCCGGGGGCTTTGGGGATGGGGATGGGCCAAGGGTGGTGGGTCCCGCTGGCCTAATGGAGAGGCGCAGGGAGGAAGAGGGTCTCCTGCTCTCTTTTCCTGTGTCCTGGCCGGCCATATCCTGTCCTTCCGAGTCACCTAACCCCAGCCCCACCGGACGCGGACATCTATCTCATCCAGGCTGCATGGAGCCATTCTAAGGGTGAAACTTTCTCCCTCCCTGGTGAGAGCAGACTGGGCCTTTCCTCTACTGAATGCCCGCCACTCTTCAAGCATGGTACTTCCTATGCACCTGAGCCCCGCTCGGGGGCAGGCCTGCTCGGCCTCAGAGACAAACTCTGGAAGGAAGTCATTTGGGGGTTTATTTTAATTTTATTTTAGTTTATTTATACCTGAGTTTGAACTCATGGCCTCTTTCCTGCTTGACTTGCTTGCGCGGCTGGTGCTCTACCACTTGAGTCATGCCTCCAGCCAGGTGTCTTGCTGATTATTTTGGGGATGCTGTTGAGAGGATTTTCCTGCCTGGATTAGCTTTGAGCAGTGATCCTTCAGCTCTAAGCCTCCAGAGCAGCTAGGATTACAGATGTGAGCCACCAATCCCGCCAGACCACCCACTTCGAGCTCTCTCCTGCCTCCTCTATGCCTAGTCCCTGGACTCTGCTCCAACCCCCAGCGCACCTCATTACCTGTGAGCTCATCACATCACTACTAACTGGTCCCACGTCTAACCTCCTTCCTAGCAAGATGGTATAAACTCCCAGGAGGCAGGCCTTCTGTCTCCTCTGTGCAAGAATGTATCCCCATCCCTTACCTTAGAGCCTGACACAGACTAGAAATGTCTGTGCTCTGAGAGTTTTTTGCTTTTTGTCAGTTGTGGGGCTTGAATTCTGAACTCTGGGCCTGGGCGTTGTCCTTGAGCTTTTGTGTTCAAGGCTAGTACGCTACCACTTTGAGCCACAGCACCACTTCTGGTTTTCTGGTGGTTAACCGGAGTCTCACAGACTTTCCTGCCCTAGCTGGCTTTGAACCGTGATCCTCAGACCTCAGTATCCTGATTAGCTAGGATTACAGGCGTGAGCCTCCAGAGCCCAGCTCTGTGTGTAGTTTTGAGCTATGCCTTTGTGTGCAGTGGTGCTGCTGATTGGCTGAGGGACAAAGCCAGCAAAATTCAAGCAGGTCCGCCTCCTCCCCTTCCAGGAGATGCCCTGGACAGACCGGAAGGCTGGAAAATGCATTTCTTAGGGGCAACGGAGTGCACTCCATATTGAATTGTCATGGCCTTCCCAGCTGGGCTGAAAAATGCCTTTTGACATAGATGCCAGGGAGGTGATGGGCCAGCTCCAAGACTTCCCAAGGAGCCGGAGTCAGGGCTGGCTCTGTATCCCGTTTGTCAGGCTCAGCATGCAGACGCGAGGCCTTCGGCTGCCAAGGACTTTGTTTTATTGTCATTGCAGTTGGCTTCCCTCTGGGCTGGAGCTGCCAGGGCGGCAGCCATCAAGTGCAGGATGCTGGGCTGGGGTAATAATAGCTGGGCCATAATTCTTACTTGATTCTCGGCCGGAGGGAGGACCTGCTGGGGGTGACTGAGGGAAGAGAAGCTTAGGCAGTGGCGGCGGCAGGAGGAGCTGGTACTCAACCATTCTCCTGCTGCCTCACAGACCTGGCCTTGGATGTGGCATCTTCCAGCCCAGCCTCGGTGGAGTGTGTCCAAATGTTGTTGTAGGAAGAGGGCGGGATCCTCAGATAAGAAGTTCTGCTATGATCATGTCGCTCCTGCCGCCCACCCACAGCCCGCACCATGGCAGTCCACAGGGATTGCTGCTGTGGGTGCATCCAAAATACTGTTTCTGCTTCCTGTGCCCTTCGCAGAGTGCCTGGTGCAGAGCGCTGCGGTACACTCTACCTCTCACTTGTAAGAGACTTGTCAGGAGTCCCTTGGGGGCACCTGGAAATGAAGTCATGAGAAATGAGGGCCCGCAGTGCCCATTCACGGAGCTGCACAGAGAGGAAAATGTGAGTGGACATACAGATCAGCTAGCTGATGATGGGAATGTTCACAGTGCAATTGTAGAGCCCCATCCCTGCAGGCCCATGTTTAAGGATGAATGACCCCCAGTTCTGACTCCCCTCCCCAATATTGACATCTGTCAGGGCCAGCCTTTCCTGAAATCACCCTTTGGCACAGGAAGCCAATGAAATGCTTCCTGATCCAAAACATGGAGGAAAGGCAGCCTGCCATCTTGGATGGTCACAACATGTGTGTGCCTGAAAGGCTCTGAGAAGTTCTGCTCTGAAGTATTGTCATTTTGGGGATCGCTTGTTATAACAACGGTTACTATTTACCCTGACTTCTATAACCTGTGTGTGTGTGTGGGGGGGGCAGTGGTTACCTTATAGGATAGGAAGGAAGGATAATGGGGGCTTCTCTATTTTAGTTGGGTCCTCATTTAGTATGTTTTCCTCAGTATGATATAATCTCTTCCCCTGAAAATAAATCATTTTAGAAAGCCATGCCTTTCTGAGTCACTAATCACCTCTCAAGTTGGGGTATTGTCTTTGGAGAAGCAGAAATAACCCACTGCATAGGTAATGCCCTGGTCCCCTCTGAGGCTGAAGAAACATGGGGGTGGGTCAATAAAATCATGGCCTTCTATTCTAGGGGTATCAAGGAATTGAGTATCAGTAGTCACCAATGGCGTAGAGTCTGCTGGGATGGATAGATATTTATTGGACTAATAGTTGTGACAGGGAAAGAAATAGCCTAAGATCTCAGAGGAAGGACTGACAAAACTCATCACAGGTCTGAAACTCAGTGTCACAATTGGCAGACTCCATCAGGCCTTATTGGTTCACCCGAAACATTTCATGGTTGAGTAGCATCTTCTCATGGAGTTGAGTCCCTTAATCCTGAGGAGTTTCATTCTTCAAGCTTCTTTAAAGACCCCATTTCCTTCTGTAAGGTGTGTTTTCATCTTCGGATGAAAACAAGTGTGCAACTTGGCCTTGATCTTATTATCCTTTAGACTCTCAGACAAGAAAAGACAGAAATCTAGGTCATGTGGCTCAAATGCATGTATCCATTTGTTTGAAATGTCCAGAACAGGCAAACACAGAGAGACAGAGAGACAGTAGATTAGTGCTCACCAGGGCCTGGCTGAAGAGGACATTCTGAATGTCTGTACATATATATGGGTTTCGGAAATTAGATAGTGATGATCATTGTACCACTCTGTGAATCTACTAAAAAAACATTAAATTGTACATTTTAAGAGAGTGAACTTGATGGTATGTGAATTATATATGAATAACTCCATTTGTAGAAAGATGGAGGTCTCTGGGGTCAGACTAAATGCGTTCATCCTCCAGTTCTTCTGGGTGCTAAATAATCTTGGGCTAGTCATTTACCTGTTCCGAGCCTCAATTTCCTTGTGCAAATTGAAGAAATATTAGTACCTATCTAATAGGGTTGTTGTGAGGGTTGTATGAATTAATGCAATGCTTTTGTGGTCTAGAGCAAGCACTTCATAAGAGTTAACAATTGATGTTACATCTAATGACCTATATCGTGATGTACAATAATCCTGGCCATGTGCACATAAATTAAGGGCCAAAGAAGACTTATAATAGCTTGTCAGCAGGAGGACTTGGTGTGAAGTGATCACCACGAGCAGGACCAGGGCTTGGGGATCTGGGTAGCTCCCAGGTTGAAAGAACAGCTCTTGAAAGCTGCAAAGCTCTTAGTACATCCAAACATACATAAATACCGGGTCTGGCTCGGAGCTGTTGGCTGGAGTCCACCGAGAGTTATGAATCCCTCTTTGAACAATGGCAGCTATTATGAAAATCTAGAGACTGTGAGTTGGATGCTTTCTCCGGCCCAGACACTGATTCAGAGCTGCAGCATTCTAAACAGCAAGGCTAGAAATGGATGCTGGTTTGGAGCTGATTTATTGAGAGCTTTCTTGATTCGGGTCAGGTTCCTGCAACGTTTGGGAAGTGATGACTATAGCATCATTATTTCCCCCAAATGACCAAAATTATAGCTGGTAACTTGAGGCTAGTAAATTTCCCTGCAGCAGATGTTAAACTCTTTTAAGAGATGATTAACAATGGGAGACGTGGGCTCTATGGCAGAACAACCAATGGGCTGGTGTTGCTGGAGTCGATGTGTGAGGTGAGGGGTCCATCTAGACCCCATGGGGCAGCTAGGAGACCAGGCTGGGGACTGTAAAAGACCACAGGTTGTGGAATAAATCAAGCCTGCGGTCTTGGGTGGCTGCACTTGTGGTGTGACGACAAAAGGCCTAGACCAGGGGCTTGGGACACCTGGGTTCAATGCTTGCTTCTGCTAGCTGTGAGACTCAGGCAAGCTATTTCCCCTTTCTAGGATATAGTTCCCTCATTCTTAAAAAGAAGAAGTGGCTACCTTAGGTGGTCTCTCAGTCATTTTATAAGTTTTAGATGGACTTATTCTATTACTTAAAGAGAATGAAAAGAAATAATCTATTCACCTAAAAAAAAGTAATCTGTGGAAGCAACCACAGAGGCCTGAGATGGGTTGTATAACGATGGGTTATATAACAATGCCAACCTGACATCACCCACCCACCAGAGCATGTTGTGAGAGGGCAGGAGGATGGACCCACAGATACCCACTGTGGAACAGGCCTCTGGAATAGGCATAAGCATTTGCTCAGTGGCTCCATTAGAGATGATATGTAGTTTTATGCTTCTTTCCAGCAGTTCTTAAAAAAAAATCTGTTCCTTGCACCAATTTCTAAAGGTGTGTCATCTACCCACAAAATTTATAGATCAGTTTCTCAAGGTATATAACCCTACAAACACACACACACACACACACACACACACACACACACACACACACACACACAGTTGGGTGATGAATAGTGTTCTAATGGACTCCTCTAGTAAGGGACCTTGGGACTCCTTCTCCATCAATTCCTACCTCTCCAACCACAATCAAACATGATGTCCCTGGAGAGAATTGGCTCAATGGACAGGATCACCGAAGTTCTTTGGAAACTTATGGATGCTTGAGTGTCTTTGTATTTTGCATCTCTCCATCTCTTTCTGTCACATGGAGGATGGATGGTCTGGATGCTATACCTCATAGCCCTTTAGACATGGGGCTCTGGGGGAGAACTTGAATTACTCCAAACTCCTGCTGCTTTGCTATGAGATCCAATGCAACATGTTCCTCTTTCAGTGGAATCACCCAGTCAGTCTTCAATAAGTATTTATGGAGCACTTACTCAGTGTCAGGACCAGTACTGGCTCTGGATGGATTTATTTTCGGTCAGTCATGGGGCCTGAACTCTGGGCCTGGGCACTGTCTCTGAGCTCTTCAGCTCAAGTCTAGTGCTCTACTACTTGAGCCACAGCGCCACTTCCAGTTTTCTGGTGGTTTATTGGAGATAAGAGTCTCACGGACTTTCCTGCCTGGACTGGCTTTGAATCGCTGTCCTCAGGTCTCAGCTGAATAGCTGGGATTACAGGTGTGAGCGACTGGCATCCAGCCTGGATGGCTTTTTAAATGGAGTGAGTCACTTAAATGCACATGAGAGCTATCTTGGGCTAGAGAAGAAAATATAGGCTTAAGATGCAGGCCTGAATTTGAATGCTGGGTTATTTGGGTGGGCCCATCTCACGTCTCTACCATCTCTAGCAAAGTCAGCCATGCTTCTCTCATGGGTTTCTGAAGTGGTTCACAGGGCCATGTTTGAACCACCTAAATCCTGGGCCGTGGTTGGTGCTTTCTTCCTCATATTCTGTTCTACTTATGGATGCCAACTATGTATCTTGGCTCTTTGTTGAAAGCAACAGAAATGACGATGACTACTTTACATAGTCGTATGATAGCGACTAACACTTGGCATTCCTGGAAAAGCTAGCGACAGACACTCAAGACTGAGTTTCCAGTGTTGTGCTCTTAGAACAACACTGCAGAACTAACTGGATCTGGGAGCTGCTTTCTCAGCAGATGATCTAGAACCACTCAGCTGGGTCACCACCTATGTCGGTAAGACTGGAAATCCCTGAACCATGGGAGTTTCCAGCACGGAGCTAGTGACCCATTTATTGCAGGCAGCATTTGGTTCACAAAGTACCTTTATGATAAAGGACTGGAAGCCCCCTGCTATTTCCAGTTACACTTGCTCGAGCCTTTGCTTTCCTTAAACTGGGTCAATTATTTCTCCACATGCTTGGGTTAACGTTACATGTTCTGCGAAATTGGCAGAACTGATGGATGTCGTCTGGCTCAGACACCCTACTGATCTTACCTTTCCAACTTTTAGCAAGGAACAAAAATTAATTGTGTCATTCTTTTGAGAGCAGCTACTCTTCTTCCTACCCTACTTCATCTTCTATTTTTCCCTATCTTTCCTTCTCCTTCCTTTCAAAAACCAAATAACATTTACAGAGGTTAATTTCTTATGATTTTTTTTCAGTCATGGAGCCCAATTCTGTATCTTAGCTCAGAGCAGGATTATGGTTTATCTGCGATCACACAGTTGGCCAAAGCCCCTCCTGACCTAACATGATGGGATGGAAGCTCTGGGTAGTACTTAGTTTATATTTTTCATTGCATGGAGACGGTTTTAATTGTTCTAAACAGCCACAAAATGATTGGATTCATAAATTCTGTGTGAGGATATTCCCCCAAACAGAGTATATCTTTTTTTTTGTCAGTTGTGGGGGCCTAAACTCAGCCTGGGTACTGTCCCTCAGCTCTTCAGCTCAAGGCTAGCTCTCTACCACTTGAGCCACAGCATCACTTCTGGCTTTGCCTGCTTATGTGGTACTGAGGAATCAAACCCAGGGCCTCATGCATGCAAGCACTCTACCACTGAGCCACCTTCCCAGCCCCAAAGAGTACATCTTCTTGAAAGGACAGGAAAATGAAAGGGTGGCTCCTACAAGATGACTTTGTGGATCAAACAGTGGGGATGAAGCTGCCCGTGATGGCCAAGTGGTTTTCATCCTGAGCTAGGAGAGCTGGTCACTGAGGTCCAAGGCTTAAGGAGGCCCCTACTGACCCTTTGCCTTGTTCACAGAAGGGTGGCCTCACTCGCAGAGTGAGCACAATAGATTGCTGGTTTGAATAGCCTGACTCAGAATCATGAACACAAATAATGACTGAAAGGGAGGGTTGAGTTTAGGCTGAATGTGAATTGCAGGGCCTAGGTGGTCTGGGATGGAGGAGGTCAGAGGGTGACTGGCATGTGGGAGGGGCATACCGAGCCCACACACGGCTACAGAAACTGCTTCCCTCCCAGGAGGAAAGGCAGAGAGGAACCAGCCCCTCACACCTGGCCAGTCTAGAGCAGTAAGCAGCTGCAGAGCCACGGGAGGGGAGCAAGCCTGCCTTTACCACCCTGCCTCCCCGCCTTGCCCAGGCTGTTCGGGGAAGGAGAGGAAGAGAGGGAAGGTCAGAGGCCTACCCTTCTGCGTGGGTACAGTGAGGGAGAGGTTTTGTCTTATTCTCCATTTTATCTCCCTGACTCATGAGTGTCTTGTTTCTGCCTGCTGCCATGTTGGCCTCCAAATGGAAAAGTGACCTTGGCAGAGAAAAGCAGAGATAGTTTAAAGAAAGACCTGCCCCTCGTCCAGACCTCTCAGACCCCTCTGATTGGGTTCTCATGAAAGATGGGAGCTTTCACTTAATGGGAAAAGAGAATGTAAGATTAGATATATGCCAGCCACTCCTCATGTCCACAGAGTGCGGCCCAGATGCTGAGAGACCATGGCCACTGTGGACAGGGAAGTTGCAAGTCAAAGGTCCAAGAGAAGCTGGGCATCTCATGCTTGTAATCCTAGCTATTCAGGAGGCTGAGATCTGAGGATTGTGGTTTAAAGCCAGCTCAGGCAGGGAAGTCCGTGAGACTCATCTCCAATAAACCACCAGAAAACCGGTAGTGGTGCTGTGGCTCAAGTGGTAGAGCGTTTGCCTTGAGCTCAAGAACGGGGGGACTTCACCCAGGCCCAGAGTTCAAGCCCCACGATTGACAAAAAAGTCCAAGAGACCAAGCTATTCCTTTCTGGTCTGGTCTCCTCACAGTTGTCCCAGTGATTGGTTCTGATTCTGTACGCTTGTCCACTCAGAGCTCCTCTGAGCTGGGTCTTATCCCTGGGGAGGGAGATAGGGAATGAATGAGGGTTAACACATGCGCCCAGGGTGTGGGCAAAGATGCGAGTTCTCTGAACGTCTCCACTATCCACTCTCCTTGTGCCCCAACTCTACCTAGCCTCAGAATAGGACGTGGAAATAGCAAATATAAAGTCGAAATTTTCTGGATGGAGAGGTGCATAGCTGGGAGGGTCTCACGCGCCAAGGATGCCAGCCTCTCAGGCCGCAAACAATGAGGGTGTGGTCCCAGGCTGGTCGGAACCAATATGTCGGGAGCAGAATTTTGAGCGGAGGCAGTTAAAAGCCAATCACTCCTTTTCCTCTTTTCCTGAAAACCCTGGTATCCATGAGAACCTTGCGGTCCCCCTAGCTTCACTGCAGATTGGAGGGTAGTGCCCACTCTGAGGACTGTGGCTGCATCATGCAGACTTCTGAACTGTGGTGTTTCTGGTGTGACTGCTGATATTAATCTCCTTGCTTCACACAGCCCCTAACCTGAGCATCCCTCCTGCAGTTAGACCGTTGGCTGCTCATAGCAACTCTAGGAAACAGTGGCCATTCCTCCCATCTTACGGATGCACAAGCCATACCAGTGACTCACCCAGATAAGGAATAAGCAAATGAGACCATGGACAGTTAAGTGATAGTAGTCAGAGGTGGTAATAGGGTGATGGAAAGGCCACTCCATTCAGTCTAGACAGCCAGGAAAGACACCAGGTGGAGCTGGGGGTAGAAAGAAGGATCAGACAGCTCTTGAAGGGAGTATTGACACCTCTCTCCCTCCTTGTCTCCAGCCTTGTGGCAGACTTAGTGTATAAGGACGTGTCCTGTGAGAGGACCACAGCACCAAGGATCCAGATGCCCAGTGTGTCTTTGGAGATTTGGGTGTCTGGCCTTAGAGTCAAAGTAAGCCTTCGAACACTGGTGCTCTGCACCAAGCCACAGCCAGCAGAATGAGCTCTGCCCCCACACTGCCCCCATTCTAGCCAAGCGGTTGTTGCTCAACCTAGTTTTGGGCTCCTCTTTTGGATGTGCCTATTTTCCCACCACATCCTTGATGGTAAAACCACGTAAGTGTTGGTTCTGTTTTTCTCTTTCTGTGCTGTTTTAAATTTATTTTTTTTTGGGAACAGATTGTGTGTGTGTGTGTGTGTGTGTGTGTGTGTGTGTGTGTGTGTGCATACACACATATATAAATAATTTAAAGTATTTAAAGGTGTTTCCTATAAGAAGGTGCTCTCCCACCCAGTCCCTCATATATTTTGTTTCCAGTTCACCGTACAGCTAACCATAGTTGTTAGTTTATTTTTTCCATTTAGTTTCTATTTGTGGATTTGAGAGATCATTGACAAATGCCTTATTATTTGTGGATTTGAGAGGTCATTTTTTTCCGCCTGGGCTGGCTTTGAACCATGATCCTTAGATCTCAGCCTGCTGAGTAGCTAAGATTATAGGTGTGAGCTACCAGTGCCTGGCAAAATTATTTTTAATCCTTGCTTTTCTTATGAAAATCTGCGCTGTATCCTGCTCTTTTTCAATTAGTAAATCTTGGAGGCATTTGTACACAATAATAAAGAGCACAGATATCAACTTGCACCCTCCCTTTGTTGGTACTTTTCATTCATAGATGGATGGTATTCTAGCATTAGCTTGTCTTATGATGTATTTAATCTCTTTCCCATAGTCTGGTATTTAGGATCTTTCTAAGCTTTTGCTAATGTAAGTAATACAATGAACATCCATCCCTACCATTTTGCCTGTATCTAAGTGTACTTGAAGAATATATTCCTGAAAGTGACTTACTGTGTCCAAGTTCATGCACTTCCACTTTGATAGACCAATGTCTCTGAGGAGCTCACAGTGCCCATAGAGATTCTTCCCATTAGTGATGAAGGTGCCATCTTTCTACAGTTTCTCCAGGAGAATGTGTTGGTGTCCAAACTTCCATACTTGTCATTTTGATAGGGGAAAAACACAGTGGTTTTCATGAACAATTTTCATAGTATAAGGGAGGTAGTGCATATTTTCGAATGCATCAGAGAAGTTTGTAGATATAAATGATCTTTTGCCTGTGTTCTTTTGGAACTATGTTGCTAGTCTTTTCGTTCCTATTAATTTGTAGGAGCATTTTCTTTATTATAGTGTTCAGCTCTTTATCAAGAGATAAGGTGCCACGATTTTCTTCTTCTTTTTTTCCACGAATTTCTTCTTATTCTGACATTTTCATTTGGTTTAAAAATATTTCCATTAACATGTGTTTGGTAGTTGTTTGGTTTTTGCCGGTAAAAGTTGTTGATTTTCCTCTATTACATAGAAAAAGTCCTTTATAATAATCTGGATATCCAGATTATAGATTTACAAGTAAGAATTATGACAGACTTATATGGCAGACTTAGAAAGGCTCTCTGTCTGCCCAGGTTTAAGAAAAATTAGTACATTAATACTTTTATTTTCTGTTATCCAATTTGTCTAAGTTTATTTTTTCATCTAGCTACCTACATAGTCCAGTACCATCCATTGGGTAATTTTTTTTGACCAATGATTTGAAATGCCACTTGTATCCTAGCACAAACTTGCATCCTGTGGGCCCATTTCTACCCTTTTTACCCAGTGCCATCTGTTCATTGTTTATGTTCCAAGATTCTAGTTCCTCAAAACAGTGAACACACTTCACCATCTGTGGGGCAGGCCCCTTGGCTTCTTTTCTTTTCCAGAGTTGCCTCTACTATTCTTATTTTTTTCTTATGAAATTAAGGACCAGATAATCTAGGTCAAGAAACACACATTAGCATTTGTGTGGAATGCCATTAAATTCATAACACTAATTGAGGAAAGGTTTTTTTAATTTTTAAAATTCTTCCTTCTTTTGATCTTTCTCTCTCTTCCTTTTTACTTTTCTTTTTAAACATCAAGTCTTCCTATGACTGTCTCAGTATATCTTGGTTTTGCCCTTGCCAGCAGCTTTCTGTTGCCTCTCCATCAGTTCTAGAGGTGGAAGGCCTTTAGGAGATGGGAACCAAACCAAGATGGAAACCAAGTGTAGCTGCCCCTTGTGACAGCAGTGACAAAGGGCACTGCCCCATGCCTCATCCCTTACCCTTGAGCAAAGCTCACCTGCTGCAACCTCCTGTGGCCTTGGATCGGGGCATGGGGGAGAGGAGTATCTGCCACCAACACTGATAAAAAGACACAAGGTGTGGGGTCGGGGGAGGGGGTGGGGCCTTGGAGGTGGGGAGAGAAAGCACCCTCTGAGTATCTAGAACTGAAAGTTGTCAACCTCAGACAAAGATAGAAAGAGGCTGGGTTGCGGGGAGGCCTGGAAGCAGGAGGGAGGAAGAGAAACCAGAGGCTGGGGGGGGGGTAAGGTCAAGGTTTGTGTGTGTGTGTTGGTGGGGGGTGAGGGAGGTGGGGTGGGGACCTGCACAGAAACACGTTTCTAAGCCTGGAGGAGAGGAGAAGATGCAGCAGGAACAGAAGAGACCTGTGGGCAGACAAGGGAGGACAGGAGGGATGTCTCTTCTGGTCCTCTTTATCTCTTAGTGACCCTCCTCCCCCTGCCCCCCTCCCCACAATGGAGGGCAACATCTTTGATTCCAACGTGATTCTTTGCATTGCAATAAATGCCACACATCTATGCATAAACGGGGATACGCCTCATTCTGGATATTCTTGAACGGTCACAAAGTCAGCCCTCTCGCTCAACACGACTAGGCCAAGCCACTGGCCATCATTCCCCAGCCACCTGGAAACTCCCTCATGTGTCTCTCAGAGAGAGTCGAGGCCTGGATTTATTGTGTGTGTGGGGGGAGTATCAGAAGACAATTACTATTATAATAAAACAATATGTTGAGAAATTCCAGGCCAGGATTGAAATGTGCTGGAAAAAGAATTCGAACCTGGGCCAAGATGGAGACCTAGGGTATGACTCAGGAAGCTGAGGCAGTGTGTAAATCTACAGATAGGACCCCTGGAGCAGAGACCTGGGTGCAGGATGCTCTGAGGAGATGCTCCCCTCATCCGTCTTCACCTGCCTGTACAGAGCTCAGAGTACACACTTGGGGCACTTAGCCAGAGTCTGAGCTGGTAGCTTGGTGAACACCGTTGGGTTGCATGAGTCTTGAGCAAGATCATCTGGGTTTCAAGGAACCGAAGGCCACTTCAATCAGCCCAGGGGAAGGACTGGAAGCCGGGCGCCTCGCTGAGGCCAGGCAGTGAAGCTCAGAGGGTCTTGGACTTCATCAAGGAAATCAAGAATGTCCTTAGATTTCTGTAGCCCAGTGTGGATGGCCTCTCTCCAAGGCTTTCCCTCATTCTACTCCTTCTTCTTGCTTTCTCAGGGACATTTTCCTCTTGCCCATGGCTGGAGAGAACCCATTTCCTACTTCAGGTCAGCTGATGTCAGGTCCTGGTGCCTCATGTCCTCCACATGTTCGTTCCTTACCCAGGGAGGACTTATTGAGAGGTTGCCCAATACCAGGGTCTCCTTGGCCCTGGGTGGTGCCCTGGGCAGGCGACTTGGCAGGACATTAGCAAATCGTTCTACACAGAAGTTTCAGGCAGAGGGACTCCCCTCGGGCAGCCCTTGATGTCCATCAGAGAGATATGTCCATGTAAGTACCTCTGTATCCATCATGGAACTGGGTACTTCCTGCCTCTGGTCATTTCCAGGGGAAATCCAAGTTTTTCCATTAGAAAGGCCCTGCTAAATGCTTGAAAGATGTTTCAGATTCTTCCTTGATAGTAGCTATCTGTGGGAGTGCAAGTTGCTCTTACATGATCTTGTCCTTTGTTAATCTATAAATATTTTTGAAAGCATAAAGCTCTAATTACTCTTTATATTTGTTTATGCAACCTACCAACACCACCTTCCACACACACGCATGCATGCATGTATGTGCATGTGCGCGCGCGCGCACACACACACATACACACACACACACACACACACACACACATACACACACACACGGCTCCATAAATCATTGCATTTGAGGAGACTTAGGGCCATTGCTTACAGGTCTGAAAATCATTCTCAACTATGAATAATCTAGCTTTTAGTAACTTACTGCCTTTTAAATGATTACAAGATAAACTAACACAATTTTGTTTTTAAAGGTTCGCAGTTAAGTTTCCAGCAGGGAGAGTAAGAACAAAGAGATGTAAGCAGAGGGTGCCTTTGGTGATCTAGAGATGGGTCCACATGTTCATGCCACAGGGACCTGGACCCTTCAGGTGGCCAAATAGATCTCCTCTCTGTCTCTGTCTGTCTCTGTCTCTCTGTCTCTGTCTCTGTCTGTCTGTCTCTCTCTGTCTCTCTGTCTCTGTCTCTGTCTGTCTGTCTCTCTGTCTGTCTGTCTCTGTCTCTATCTCTGTCTCTGTCTGTCTGTCTGTCTCTGTCTCTCTCTTTCTCCTTCCCCCCTCACTGTTTGGATCGTGGAGATTAAAAGGGATTCTTAGCAGAGAATCTATGACACCTGGATGTTCAGTAAATGTCCCTTCTCATTGGAAAAGTCTAAGCAGTGTCAGGAAAATTCTGGAACCTGTGGCAAGAGCATTGAAATGGGAAAGAGGAACTGTCTGGAATGGCTGAGGGCATCTCATGCCAGGGATGCAGGGGGCTCTTCTAGGGTTTTGGGAACCCAGGCATTGAGGAAGGGCAGAGGAGGAGAAGGGCATCTGGAGGCATCAGCTCCAGGCAGTGAGCTGGAGTCCTGTGGGCCAGGGGCAGCGCTGTGGGCAAGTGGTAGCCATGTGCTCCTTGCTGAGCAGCTGATGAGATGCAGTCCCTAATTAGAGAGAGAAAAATCCTGTTTGAAGCCTCAAACGGAGACTCGAATTCCAATCAGAATTCTAATTCCAGTACATCTGGCAAAATAAAAACAGCTGTGAAGAGAGCCAATGAAAAAGAGAAGAAAGAGTCCTCGTCCCTGCCTGTTGGCCCCCAGCTTTTGGGATACTTGGCGGCCACTTCCGTTGCCTTTCTCTCCTTCTCTCCTTTTGAGACTTTTCCAGGAAACACGATACTTGCCAACAGGTGTGGGCTCCAGCTCCCCAGTCCTCAACAACTTGCTTCAGGACCCTGTCCCCTTCCATGGCTCTACTCTGTGTCCATCCTTCTGGCCGTGGGAATGATCACACAGACACCGGCCACAGGGAGGACAGTGGATCTATTTTCAAGACTTTGGGCCATGAGTAAGTCACAAACAAAACCAACAAACACGATTCACTACCCGCGAACTCTACTTCTCGGCTGCTGATGGTTTTGGCCTCTGCTGTTTTTTGGGTCAGCAGCGAAGTGTCCACTTACATAGGATGTAATTTTGAGAGTTCCAAAAATGCTGTACTACCCCTGGGCCTGAAATAGACATTGTCCTCCGGGGGGAGAATTTCATGTGCTGTCAGGAAATTTCCTGTCAAAAAGAAATCACTGATAGATGGGGGCGGGGAGAGAATGATGGAGGGGTGACATGGATTAAGATGCAGTGTACCCATAAATTGACCTGTTGAATTAAGAAAACCGTTGTACCATGAATCCAGGCGGGCTTTTACAGGAGATATAGTACGTGTGTGTGTGTGGAGGGCGTGGTATGGGGTGCATAGCTGAGTGAGGTCCATAGCTGAGTGAGGTCCTCTGAGGTGGGGTCAGTAGAGAAGGGGACTCCCAAGTGGATTTTAACAATGTGGTCCCATAGTTCCAGGCTTCTGTCCAAGATGGGCCATGGGGTAGGAAGGAGGCAGGGCAGAGAGCAGATCAAGGATCACGAGGACATCTCCTACACAGCTCCCACCCATTCCAAGTCTCCGTGGGTTTCCCAGAGAGAACCCTGGTTGGGGCTGCAAACTTGAACCTAAGTGGGAATGGTGACGTGATCACCTTCTGATGCGTGGAGCATCCTCTTGTCTCAGCAAGCATAGTTCCATCCTCTAGAGCTGTGGTCCATGAATCTAGTTTTACAGATAGGTAGGTGTATATGTATGAATCTATCTGTCTGTCTGTCTTATTAATGGCATCTTCATTATGTAGTCCAGGCTAGCCCCAACCTCATGATCTTCCTGGGATTACACACTTACGTCACCACTTCTGGCCATAGGTTTACAGTGTTCTGTTAGCTGATCTTCTGCTCTGAGGCAGTAAAATTGATGTGTGAGTGGTCTCCAGCCATCCTACCTCTTTTCAGTCTGCAGTGAGCTCGAGAGTCAGAGGTAAAGAGGTTCCGATCTTGTGTCTGGTCCCTATCCCCGGGCGAAAGGCATCCTGGGGTGGACACTCTACATCCCAGAATTTCCAAGAAAATCTTGTTTTCTAATAATCAACATGGGAGACTGCCAGGTTGGGAAACCATGTGTCGGCTAGAACCAGACAAATGTGTCCTGAGCTTTGCTTCAGAAACTATGGTCAGCATAACTGGGGAGAGAGCAACTGGAAAGGACGGTAATTGGAGCCGGGCCTTGGGTAAGAGGAGGAAGCCACAGGGAGGCTCATTTCAGTTTGTGTAAGCAATTTAGTAGCTATGGAAGCCATTGGGCCTTTGGGGCCGCCAAGGGCGTCTTCAGCCTCAATCTTTCCATAAACAGGTCCCTGTCTATGTGGTAGCTTTGGTTCTGACTCAAAGCCAGAGAGAGACAGGTTGAATCCTAGCATCCATCTCCTATTGGTGACCCGGAACAAGTGGTGAACCTGAAAGAGAATGGTACAGACGGTGCCATTCTGGGTTATTTTAAAGGTTAAATAAGCAAGTAAGTAGAAAGTGATTAGCTAGCATCTGGCTCATTGTGTGCTCTGCAGAGTGCTTTCCTCCTCTTCCTCCTCCTCGCCATGTGCCAGGCCCTCTTCTGACTGAGGACCATCACGGTGAATAGGATATAGGCCCAGCCTGAGAATGTGCTGCTCGGTGCTTACTGTGTATCTCCTTCCCTCTTTCCTTTGGTCCACGCATGAACCATGGTTAATTCAGCACCCTTCTAAGAGCTACCTATCCCACTTTTTGGTCGCTGGTGGAGGTGATTGTGTATTATGGCTTGAGACATTAAGATATAGAAGGCATCTAACAAGACTCTTCAAAAGGAAATGAACCTGGAGGTACTCTTTAAAAGGAGATGATGGAGGTGAATTAGCCACCCAGGACAATGACAGAATGATCTTGACAGCAAAAACCATGTGCTAAGGCAGAGAAGGAAGAATGGGAGTCATCCTTAATTGCAGAAGTCAACAACATAGACTCCCTGGTCAAATAGGGCTCTCCATTTGTTTTGGTCAATAAAGTTTTATTGGAATTTAGCCATGACCATTCTTTTGTGTGTTATCTGTGGCTCCTTTCAAGCTCCAAGAGCAGGATGCAGTAGTTGCTCTCTTCACAGACAGCAAGAGGGCTGCCAGGGGAGCCATGGTACCCAGAGAACAGGTACCTACTTCCAGAGAAAGATACGAGCTATCTCAGAACAGGAAGTGGAGCCTTTCCACTCTCCAACAATGCAGTGAGAGGAGCCATCTGTGAGAAAGTGGGCCAGATCAGACACTAACCCACTGAGCCCTGACCCAAGACTCCCCAGATCCCAGAGCTCTAAGACATGTCTGTTGCCCATAGGCTAATTTAAAAGGAAGAAAAGAGGAAGGAAAGAAGAAAGGGAGGTAGGGAGGGAGGAGGAAGGGAAGAAGGAAGAAAAAAGAAGGAAATAAAGTTGGGAGTGAAAATCCGATTCCTTCCTATAGTTAAGGAACTTAGAACCTACAGAGTGGAGGCAATCCATTGATTTGTCTTAATTCTCTTCTTTCTCATGGTCTTGGGGATTTGATTTCTGAGTGGACCTAACCTGGGCCAAGCCAGTCATCCTACCATGTCAAGATCACTTGCCATTCCCTTTGCTCCCTCCTGCCATGTCTCTTTTCCATAGGGTGCATGTGCCCACGGTGAATGGACCAAGTCGAGACACGATCCTGACTGCACCCTGAGCTCCAGTGCCTGCAATGTCCGCCTAGAACTCATGCTGGCAGGGATTGGTCATGCACCTTCAGCCCATCGCCTAGCTCTTCATCCATGTGGCACTGTTACACGTCACCTTCCAGCTCCTTTTGTTCTACTGACCTCAGGTGCTGGATGTGTTCCTACCTGGTGCTGAAATAGGGTGCAGAAGCACTGCTGGTACCCGACTCAGTCCAGGTGGCCATCTGGAGGTGCCCTTGGTCTCATGCCTCAGAAACCATCACTTCTGAGCTAAGGGAGGGTCTGGGACAGGGTGGGTAATGCACCATGTGCACACACGCACACACACGCACACACACACACACACACACACACACACACACACACACAGAGGTCTCGCTCTGCAACCTTGGGACCATCTCCCTCTAGCCAGCCCTGGCATCATTCTGGTCCTCCTGACCCACACCAGCACTTTAATTTAGTCAAATATTCTGCAAGAATCTCACTAGAACTGAGAACTCAAATATCCGAGGACAGCTCATCTCCCATTGCTGGAGCTTACTGTTCATGTCTAAGGTTGGGTCATCCTGTGGATAAATGACAAGAGCTGTGACCGGAACAGGGTAGGGGTCTGCTGAGACGCCATCTTGCAGGCGTGGGCTTGGTGCTTTGCACCTGGGCATGGGTGCCGTCCATGGGCGAGGCTGTGGCAGATGGTGGCACACAGCCCCTGGAATCACTCACAGCTCAGGGCAGCTGCTCAAGGCAGCTCAGGGCGTGGCACACAGGAAGTGCTCAGGCACGCAGCTCACCGGCCTGCACTTGAATGAAGACGGAAGGGTGAACTGCCAGAAGCACCCACAGCGGGGATGGGTGGGATGGGGTGGGGGGGGGGGAAGGACCTGCTCCTGCGGGATCCCAGGTTGTTAACAATGAAGGGAGCCAGCCCATTTGATCCCTCGGTTTTCGGCTCCTCTGTTTAGAAATACTGAGTTTGTGGCTTCAAATGTAGCTGTCATCTGGGGACTAGAGTTTCAAGTTCCTCTTCATTCAGGCAAAGCCTGAATTTCAAGTGTGTGTGTTTCTTCTGTTCTCATCGCTTAACTTCTCCAAGTGTCTTCCTTCCTTCTCCAAGCCTCTCACCCCGATGGTGCATCCTTCCATTTGACCATTGTCAGGAATTCCCATCCCACGCTGGAGGCCAAGAGTGGAGACTCTCTAGAGCCAGGGTACTGCGGCACTCGGCTTTCGTTCTGCCTTGGCTCCATGCAAATGTATCCATTTGGTTCTGGTTCACAGTGCTTTACTGGGAATTTTTCTGAAAGCCTTTAGTTCCTTTTGTGGTTCAGTAGAAAGCTTAGTGTTTGGGAGGGTGGAGATTCTGGTTAGCTGAGGGTTGAGGTTCGTTCTGGTTTGGGTTTTTCCACCCCTTATCTCAACCCATCCCAGATGGAAAGGGCAGGGGTGTGGTCTGAAACCCACTTCATTGAGGTTTTAATACAAAGATCTGGGAAGTTCATAGACTGTTCAGCATCAAGGCAACAGCATCAGGCAGTCTTTGGAAGATAAATGGAGTCTTGTTCTATGCAAAATAGTTTTTGGCTCTGGCTGTCAAAAAGTGAATGTGCTCATCTGGGTACTGGTGGCTCAGGCCTGTAATAATAACTACATAGGAAGCTGAGAAAGGGAGGCTGGAAGAGGGAGGCTAGCCTACATAGAACATTTAGGAGAATCCTTCTCGATCCATCGCTGGGTGCCATGGTATTCGCTGGTCATCCCAAGCAACACGGGAGGCTTATTGGGAGACTTCCAGTGCCAGCCAGCCCAGGCAGAAAGTCTCTACAAAGAGCAACTGGGAAGGAGGGTGCACCTGTGATTCCAGTCACAGTATTTCAGTGTCTAAAAGTAGGCTGGTAGTGGCTTGGGCATGCCCTGGGGCAGGAATCAAGACTCCACCCTAAAAATAGCCATTGAAAGGCAATGTCCAGCCAGGCATTGGTGGCTCACGCCTGTCATCCTAGCTACTCAGGAATGAGATCTGAAGATCATGGTTCAAAGCCAGCTTGGGCAGGAAAGTCCATGAAATGCTTATCTCCAATTAAATCCAAAAGCCAGAAGTGGAGCTGTGGCTCGAAGTGGTAGAACAAAAAATCAGCTCAGGGACAGTACCCAGGCCCTGAGTTCAAGTCCCACTACCTAAAAAAAAAGGCAATGTGAGGCAGGGCACTGTAATCCTAGCTACGCAGGAGGTTGAGATCTGAGGATCATGGTGAGAAGCCAGCTTGGACAGACACTGCTATGAGACTCTGACCTTCAATTAACCACCAAAAGGACAGGAATGGGTCTGTGGCTCAAGTGGTAGAGCACTATCCTTAAAAAAAAGAAGATTGGGGACAGTACCTAGACCCTGAGTTTAAGCCCCAGGATCGCACACAAAACAAGGCTGGATGTGTGGCTTCTTGGTGAAGTGGCAGCCTAGCAAGCACAAGGACCTGTGTTTTAACTCCCAGTATTGTCAAAAGAAAAGAATGATCTAGAAAGAATTTAGGAAAGTGATATCTGGTTTGGGCTTGACCACCAACCTGCTGTGTGACCTCGAGTAAATAAATTTCCCTCTTTGGGACTTGGTTCCTTTTGTTTAAAAGAAGAAAATTGGGGGGCTGGGAAGGTGGCTCAGTGGTACAGTGCTTGCCTCGCATGCATGAGGCCTGAGTTCAATTCCTCAGCACCACATAAGCAGAAAAAGCTGGAAGTGGCACTGTGGCTTAAGTGGTAGAATGTTGGCCTTGAGCTGGAGAGTTCAGGGACAGCGCCCAGGCCCAGAGTTCAAGACCCACTACCAACACACACACACAAAAAAAAAAAAAAAAAAGAAGGAACTTGGACTAAGACTACATAGTGGTGAAGGGACCTCCCGCCCACCCTCCCTTCCTTTGGCCTATTTCCCTTCCCTTCCTTCTTCTCTCTCATATTTCCAATATATGTATATGTATATATGTATATGTATGTATACATATACACATGTATATGTAAATGTATGTATATGTAAATGATGCACATGTATATGTATATGTAAATGTGTGTATATGCATATGCATATTATGTATATGTATATATGTGGACAAAGGAGTCCAACAGGTCTGAGGGTACCCAGGAAGGGTGTTTGCCCAGCAGGGCCTGGGCAACCATCTGGAGGTTCGCGGCCTCTCCAGGCCTTCTGAGATCCGGGAGCATGTGTGTGCAGAGCTCTAAGACTCAGGCCATTTCCTGCGTGGGTGTTTTTTTGGTTAACCCTGTATGTGCTAGCAAAGTTCCGTTTTCTGCATGTATATGTTGACCATTATGACTGCATTTGCCCGCCCTTCTTCTCTCCATTCTTCTAATTCCGCTCCACCTCATCCTCCCCTCTGAATTCTTGACCCCTGCCTTTCTTGGCTCAAGAATGGAGGCAAACCTCGATCCTATCCTATCAGAAGGTCTCTGCGCTACTCGGGTCTCCATGGTAGATGGAGGAAGAGCACTCTTTCTCACAGTGACTTGGGAGGCCCTTAGAAAGGGGTCAGTGCTTAATGAGTAGTAATCATGATTTTAATTGTCAGTGGACTGCATGATGGTGATTTATGCAGAGGAGATGGAGTTATAAAGAGCAACTGGACTTTTCAGGAAACAGCCCCTAGACTGGGAGACATTTTGAATTCTTAGATGTGAACTCAATAGTTTCTCTTCCCCTTCCTCCTGCACCTGACTTTGGTGAAACTGCCTCCTTTACCTCTCTTCTCTCTCTCTCTGTTATTTCTCTTTTTAAAATTTACTGGAGAAGTTTCCATTGGAAAATGCTCATTGCAGAAAATGTGATTACAGAAAACACCCAGTAGACAGGTAATCAATTGCTCATGATAGCTTGAGAACGCTGTCAGCTGGCATGCTCCCGCTTAGTCTGTGGGCGCTGCCTAGCCTAGGCCATCCATCGGCTAGGCCAGAAATCAGGCTGGTGTGAGAGTTAAAGCCTGCGAGGGGCTTGGAGTGGCTGCACGTCGACCCTGAAGGATGAAGAGGCCAGAACCCCCCTTCAAAAACACGAACACAAACAAAGACCACACGACACAAACCCCTCCAGGGACCCAGCCTGGGTGGTGGGGGCTGAATATGCTCACACAGCCTTTAGTTCCTGAAGAAAAGCAAAACCAACCATAGAATCCAACAGTTTTTCTTTCAAGAGCTACAGACAGCCCAGTCGTATTCTGGTCATGGCAACAGAATGAAAAACATGGTCTGGAAATAAAGTTAATTTGAAAATCTTTGAAGCCATGTATTCTGTGACCCATCGCGCTGGCCACCGTTGGCAGCTGGGCCTCCCAGATCCCAGCGATAGACAGGACCGAAAGGAGGAGGTGTGGATTTATTTTGGATCTGGGTGGGGAGCTGGGAGAGGCTGTCTCAGGCCTGCGGAGACTAAATCTGCACTTTAAAGTTCCCCCAGGGTGAAGCAATCCCTTCCCGGATCTCTCAGAGAGAGGAAGTTGCAAGAGAAGCATTTCAGACTGACCATCTCTCAGTGAGCTCCCACAAGCAGTTTATTTATTTTTTTTCCCATTTTTGCAAAAGTACAGGTTTAGGCCAAGGCAGCCCCTGTGAACAGGGGCCTCCCTTTCTTTGTGTGTGTGTGTGTGTGTGTGTGTGTGTGTGTGTGTGTGTGTGTGTGTGTGTGTGTGTGTTTGCTGGCCATGAGGCTTGAACTCTAGGCCTGGGCGCTTCAGCTCAAGGTGAGCACTCTACCACTTGAGCCACACAGCACTACTTTTGGTTTTCTGGTGGTTTATTGGAGATAGGAGTCTCACAGACTTTCCTGCCTGGGCTGGCTTTGAACTGTGGTCCTCAGATCTCAGCCTCCTGAGTAGCTAGGATGACAGGCGTGAGCCACCGGTACCCTGCCAGTCCCTTTCCTTTTTTAATTTTACTTTTTAAAAATTTTATTTTATCATAAAGATGCTGTAAGAGGGGTTAGTTACATGACTAAGGTAATGAGTACATTTCTTGTCCAACATTGTCCCCCTTCCTTTGTTTTTTTCCTACTATCCCTTCCCTCCCCTCTCACTCCCTTCCCCCTCCCCCCCACCCCTCTTAAAGCTGAGGACATAGGGCTGCCCCCTAGGGGTCAGCGGTGCTGGAGGTGCGGCCCATGGACTCCTAGGAAAGAGATGGGAGGACAGAGCCCAGCTCTCAGGAACACGGAAGCAAATCCGACCGGCCTTCTTCCTCCTCTCAGTACGGAGAACCATTCAGTTCTGTGAAAGGTATCTGAGAAGCAAGAAATAATCTTCCAATGGGGAAAGGCTGCCGTCTGGGAGGGAGAGTGAAGGCTGAGACGCAGAGCGCTGGGCCTGAGCTCGAAGACTCCAGAGACCGGCTGATTTCATTGTCCCCTAAGACAAAGCTACTTAAACGCAAAGACGTGTTTAAGACAGATCTAAGGCGGCCTGAGCATCCTCTCCCTCTCCCTCCAACCTGGCGTCTCCTTTTCTGGGAAAAGACTGGGAACATTCTTAAAAGTAAAATCATCCTAACGAGAGCAGACAAGGACGCATAGTTTGAATGCTAGCTTGGTTTTCTGGGTGATTATTTTACAACCTTTGCAATTAAATGCAGATCTTCTGCTCCCTGCTCTGACTGTCCAAGGGGCTTGGGAGCTCCTGGCTCCCTCTGTACACTCAGGCACAGGGTCCACGCGAGAGCGCCGTGGGAGCTGGAGCATGCCCGCAGGCCTGCGAGGAGCCGCCGCCCCAGCCGCTCGGCCTGGCGGCTCTGCTAGTTATCTGCGATGATGGACATTTTCCTCCACCACAAGCGCAGGGATAATGACGTCCAGTTTTGTTTTGGTGTTTTTTCTGGGGGGCTGGGGGTGAACCCAGGGCGTGGTACACGTGAGGCCGGCCGCCTGCTCACGACTCCTGGAACTTTTCTATTTTCTTTTTCTTTTGTAGGTAGCCCAGAGATCCAGAGGGAAATATGATTTATTATGCTCACGCGTCTTGGTTTCCTAAGGAACCGGCTTCCCTGGTGTGTGTGTGTGTGTGTGTGTGTGTGTGTGTGTGAACACATGGAACGTGGGGGGGGGGGGTGAGGAGGTGATAGGAGGCAGGAGATGTCACTTACAAGAGAAAGCCTGACAGGAGGTGGTGTGTGGCATTTTGAGCTGTTGCAATAACCCCTTGGAGCTTGGGGGCGGGGCTTATCTGTTTTCCAGAAATTTCCATAGCGCCCTTTCTTCTGGGGCGTCCACGGTCACCCGGCAGCCACAGCACGAGGGTGGAGGGAAGGTGGCCGTCCACCTGCTCAGTCCGGCACATGGTGGGAGCCGCACCGTCTCCTTCCCTGGTTGGTTTGGCGGCTGTTTCTGTCGTACGCAGTTTCTGACATACGCAGTCACAGGACGCAGGCGGGCATGGCCGCAGGGCCTGGGCTGGTGTCTGCTGACCTCTCCCACACTCAGCTTCCTTCGTCTGTGGCATGGGGCCCAGGGAAGGTGCGGCTGTGCTGCTCGTGGGACTCCAGGAAGCACCACAGCCCAGGAGGGTGAGAGGCCTCCATCCCCTGGCCTCCACCAGGCTGCCTCCAACTTGGTAGGAGAAAGGCTGGGCTCCCCAACTCCTCCCCATTCCTGGCCTCTCCAGTTCTCCCCCTGAATGAAGACCCTGACTTACCTCCCTGAGGAAGACAGTGGTGGGCTTGGCACCTGTTTCCTGGCTTTGATGGGAGCTAGCACTGGTAAGCGGAGCTCACCCATTATCCAAGTAGTGAGCCCAGAAGCCTTCAGCCCTGGAGCTGTCAGATCCAACCAGCACCATCCATTTCCTGCCAGGCTGCTGCTTTGCCTCTGCTTTCTTCCTTCCAGGAGAAGGAAGGAAACCACCGCCTGGTGCCCAGGCCACGCGGGGGCCACACACAGTAGGTGCGCAGGCAGCTCTGTGCAGTGGAACTTGTGAGTCCTGAAGTGGAAGGCTGGACCTGTGGACCCTGGAAGCAGCCCATTTTCAAGAACTTTCAATCCAGCTTCCTCAAGGAAGCCCGGACCCCAGGGCTTCAGACGCTCCTGTTCCCAGCCGGGTATCACCCATGGGACCCAAAGCTCTCCAAACTGCTGTTTAGACATTTTAAAGATGCAATTTGACTTCCAGACTGGGGGGAGGGGGGACAGGGGGCAGGGAAGGGGGGAGAGGGGTGGATAAAAGAGATTATAGGATGAGGAGAAGGCTGTGGGAAGCCTGGTTAAACACAGCGTGTTTTCTCGGGTGGGCAGACTATTTCTGGAACTGTTCATGGGGCCCTCCACTGAGGGCTGTGTTTACCCTAATGGGAAGCAGGACTGAGCAAGGCCACAGCACCCTGCACAGCTTTTAATGTCTTAAGACACCACAAGAGACATTTGTGGTGGGCAGAAGACGCATTTAGTGTGCCCTGGCCCTCTTGGTGTGTGCTGACTTGGCTCTGACAAGGGCTGGAGAAAGACTGGGAGAAGCCATGCTCATTCGGATGCTTTGGGATGAAGGAAACGTCAATGCCGACTGACAAAAATAATAAGCCATGTGCTACGCCGTCTCTCAGTAACCCAGGGCTTCAGGTAGAGTTCGATCTGGGTGTTGACTCTGTCTTCCTGTGATCGTACCTCGGCTAGTTCTTTCTTCTCAGACTGGCTTTCTTCATAGCTCGTGATGGCTGCCGATAACATCTCTGGCACGCGCTTCTTTGGTTACATTCAGGGAGAAATAGAGGAAACTATCTTCCCTTCAGACTGAATGAGGCCACTTAACTCACTACCTAGCTAACAGCCACCACGTGGCCAGCACCGTGAGCTGACTGGCTTCCTGGAGGGGACAGGCTTCCTTCAAGGGACCAGGCCTTGACTGTCCTGTTTGGAAGGTTAGATATGAACATCGACAAGGAACAGACAGACCCAGGAGCCAAGTTCCAGCATGGCTGCCACAGGCACGTGCCATCGGTGTCTTTCTGCCACACAAAGCTGACCGGAATGAGAAATGTTACACTTGCAAAATGGATGCCAAGAGCTGCCTATAGACGTGCTACTTCTGTTTCTCCCCTGGAAGATGGCCCAGTGGCACTGAAGCACCTTAAGATGGCCACAGACAGGGTGAAAGGTTGCGGTCGCACTGTGCTGGACTACACGGCTTGGAGCAGGTTCCCCCCACAGTGGATTGGGGGCCTTGATCCCACCATGCTCTCCCAGCCCCCACTCTACTCCCACCCAGGCGTGGAAATGTGGCCAGGCCATGGTCCAGGGTCCTCTACGGAGCACAGTGCGGCCAGCCTTCTGTGGGCTGTGGATGGTGCTGCATTTGCAAAGAGGAGCCTGCCTTGTACTCTGTCCCCTGTCTGTCCCAGAGCTCAGCGGCAGCTGACGGTGTGTGTGTGTGTGTGTGTGTGTGTGTGTGTGTGTGTGTGCAGCCAGTGGGGTCAAGTACACTGCAGACACAAGGAGCAGGATGGGCCCTGAGGAGCGGCATGCTCTGCCCATGGCTGAAGTCAGCCCCAAGGCTCACCTCTACTGACCACAAGATGGCAACAGAGCTTTGTAGGAGCCTCAGGCTGGGGGGGGGGGGGGCAGGGGCGGGGCCAGCTCTCTGAGGCCTGGACTGGCCCTCAGCTTCTTAACCCCAGGGGTCCAAGGAACCCTCAATAACCTTATGTTGGGCTGGGAGTTAATGGGAGGTTGGTGTGGGAGCGTCTTTTCTTCCTGGGTCATTGACTTCTGTTCCAGTGTGCTCCCATTGAAAGGTGCAGCCCCCCCCCCCCCAAATCCCTTGGGTCCTGCACGGGGCGGTGGCAGGATTCTTCAAAGCCAGTGGGAAGATGGGACAGAAGGAGCATTGGACATCAGAGCAGAGAACATGCCTATGTGGGAGCAGAATGACTCAAAAGGAAATCGAGGCAGAAAAGGACATGTGCTTGAAGAAAAAGACTTGGACCCCCTCCATCTCTGGGAAGACTCTCTCTCTCTCTCTCTCTCTATATATATATATCAACATGCATTGTTTTATATTAATAACAATTCATTTAATGTTTGTCTCTAACTATATATATATATATATATATATATATATATATATATATATATATATAGGGAGAGAGAGAGAGAGACAGAGAGAGAGAGAGAGAGGGGAGAGGCTTGACCCTGGGGGTACTGTTTCTGAGCTCTTTTGCTCAAGGTGAGTGCACTGTACCACTTTGAGCCACAGCGCCACTTAATGATTTTCTGGTGGCTAACTGGCGCTAAGAGTCTCACGGACTTTCCTGCCCAGGCTGGCTTTGAACCATGATCCTTAGATCTCAGCCTCCTGAATAAGCTAGGATGACAGGCGTGAGCTACCAGCACTTGGCTTCAAAATATATTTATGGGAGAAGAAGAGACAAGTGAAAGTGCATAGGTTGAATGTGTCTTTTCCACTGTGAGACTTCTCAAAGTTCTACACCCCACCTTCCCCAGTTCCTTATTATTAACTGGTGACAATAGTACACATCCCTATCTATCTATCTATCTATCTATCTATCTATCTATCTATCTATCTATCTATCTATCTATCTATCTATCTATCTATCTATCTATCCATCTATCTGTCAACTATCTCTGTCTACCTACCTGTCTATAGAATTGCCCTGGCTTTCCACCCAGAAGTGACATGGCATGGGCCACATTCTCGGCAGCCTCCCGCGCTCTCCTCAGGCAGTCCCACTCTGTGCTGGGTTGGCAGCTCAAGCTGGGTGGGAGCTTGGGGGCTTCACCATGTCTATCCAGAATCCTGCTTGAGTGCGCACTCACTTTCAGGGCACACTTGTGAAAGAGATGGCCATTCAGAATCTCACTCACATTGTGCCAATCAGGCCGTGGTGGTGACTTCACCTCCGCCTTGGAAAGTAGCAACCACGGAGGGAAGAACAAAGCAAAATAAGACAGGGTGTCTCTCAAATGTGGCCCAGTACAGGTTTATGGAACACAGGCAAGAAGTGAGTGAACACACAGTGCACAGATGGCCAGTGGGAATGGCTGAACGGCATGAAGGTGCAAATGAATGGATGGTATGATCAACTGGATGATATGATTGACGAATAAATGAATGCTATGAATGGATGCAGGGATGGCATGAATAAATGAAAGGTGTGAAAGAATGGATGGATGGGTAGAAATGAGTGGATGATGGATGGATGGATGGATAGAGCACACTCTCTGTTCTGCTGTAGTCTCTGTCTCACTGGAGGGCCTGTTGGAAGATTGGCTCACCTATACAAGAAGCGTTTCTACCATGTCTGCCCATCATAACCCTTGGTTATGGACCCATTGCCTGCTGCATGCTGGAGGAACTCTGTAATTAGAGGCAAACATTAAATGAATTGTTATTAATATAAAACAATGCATGTTGATATGTACATATATATATATATATATATATATTACAGGTGCATACACACATAATTGATTCTTCTTATTTGACAATTGCATATTTGTGAGTTTGCATACTCCCCAAGGTTTATTTGTTCACCCAAATCAGTGCACCTGGTACTATTCCCAGCCCTCATCAGATGTGGGTGGAGTGGCAATAACTTAAGCCTCCCAAGAGTCATGTTTGTGGCTGAGGACAAGTAATGTGGCACTTGGCTTTCTGCTCCAGCTCACAGTGCCCTTCCTGAGGTATTTTTAGTGTCACACTTTGTGCATTTTTGGGTACTCTTTGTTGCTGCTTTTGACTCTTTAAAATAGCCCCCACGTAAAGTAGTGAAGGGCGGTTTACTGTTCCAAAGAAGGAACAGTAGCCAAAGAAGGCCTGGTGTTCCATACAGAGACACACAGCACACCTCCAAACAGAAATGCAACTAAAGGGCTGGGAAGGTGGCTCAGTGGTAAAACACTTGCCTTGCATGCCAGAGGTTCTGGGTTCGATTCCTCAGCACCACATAAGCAAAAAGAAAAGCCGGAAGTGGCACTGTGGCTCAAGTGGTAGAGCACTAGCCTTGAGCTGAAGAGCTGAGGGACAGTGCCCAGGCCCAGAGTTCAGGCCCCATGACTGGACCCAAAAAAAAAAAAATGCAACTAAAGCAAGGCTACTGGCTGCCACCTAGCAAAGATGTGGCAAGCAGAGGCCCACAGCAGCCTTGTCTTGTGGTTCCTCCCAGGGAGAAATCCTTCAGGGCTCACTGTTCCAACGTGTGTACAATGCAACTTTCACAGATAACAAAAATTAGACTCTCTATATATACATATGTGTGTGTGTATATATATATATATATATATATATATATATGCACTCAGATGCAGGTTAAAAAATTAAGGACCACGGGGGCTGGGAAGGTGGCTCAGTGGTAGAGCACTTGCCTTGTGTGCCAGAGGCCCTGGGTTCGATTCCTCAGCACCACATAAGAAAAAAGCCAGAAGTGGTGCTGTGGTTCAAGTGGTAGAGCATTAGCCTTGAGCTGAAGAGCTGAGGGATAGCGCCCTGGCCCAGAGTTCAGGCCCCACGACCGGAGCAAAAAAAAAAAAAAATAAGGACCAGAAGGAATAAATAGTAAAATATGTAATCTTTCTTAACTCAGCCTTCTTTTTCCAATCCTGCTTATAGCAGATGAGAAGCACCAGGCAAGCGTCCCTGCATTGGCTCTGACTGGAGGATGAATGCATTGTGGCAGTGGCTTTGATTGGTCAAACTGAAGGGTGGGTTGGCCAGAAAAGGGCGTGTCCCATCCCAGGGAATTGGGAGGGAGAAAGATGGAGGATATTTGGTTTTGATGCTTTGCTGATTTGCTCATCTTAAATAGGCTTCATTTCCCAGAGCAGTTCTGGGGCTTTGCATATTTGTTATAGACAATGAACCCATATGAAGCTGCCAAAGCTCACTCTTGGGTCCATTCTTGGCATTATGCGTTCCTGTGGGTTTTAGACAAGTGTACGGACACCTGTCCATCATTATTGTATCAAAGTAGTTTCACCACCCTCAAATCCCTCTGCTCCACCTGTCCTGAAAATCACCGAATTCTTTCTTTATTCATAGACTGGAAATCATTCAGATTGGCTTCTCTCACTCAGTAATATGCATTTAGGTTTCCTCCGTGTCTTTGCATGGCTTAATAGCTCATGTCTTTTCAGTGCTGAATACCATTCTGTTGTTTGGAGGTACCGCAGTTTATTGATCTCCTCACTTACAAAGGGCACCTTGGTTGTTTCCGAGTTCTGAATAAGGCTGCTGCGGACGTCTAGAAGTGTGGCTCGAGGCTGTAGCTCAGTGGCAGAACACTTGTCTAGCACACACAAGAGCCTGATTCCACCAGGAATCCATAAGCAAGGTTTTGTGCATACAGCTTTCAACTCATGCTGGGTAGGGGAGGTGTGTAGATGAAAGTCTTTAAGCGTCAATGAGTAGCCTGGAAATCCAGGCCTAGCAAGGTGCCCTTTATCTTTGCCTGGTCAATACGAAGCCATCAGCGGGTCCCCTGGGACTAACTGCTCAAGTCGGGGGGTACTTCTTCATCCCAGACGGTTGACTCATCATTCTAGTTTTTAGGATATGGTTGCTTTTCTTTTCAAACCACTTTTATTGTGGAGTAATTTTAGATTCTGAGAAAAGGTGCAGAGTCTGTGCAGAGTTTCTGCATACTTGCTAGTATCTCAGGGCATGCCCTCAAACCCACATGCTGGGTGCATTGTCTCTGCTGTAGAGATGTTAGCAGGTGGGGCCTGATGGTTGGCCTGCAGGTGAGGGGAATATTGACCTGGGAGGGAGCTTGCAGGAGCAGGTGGCCCTGGTCTTCCCCTTGGCCACGTGAGGACATCAGTTCTTTATAAATTTCCCAGTCTTGGGTATTCTGGTATAGTAGCACAGAACGGACTGAGACAACTCCCCTCCCCTTTCCTGTATGGTCAGTGTTGTACATAGATAGCACTTGATGCTGACAGATTACTAAGCAACCTTCAGACTTTTCAAATTTCCCTAGTTGGTACACTAATGTTCTCTGTTCTGCTTCTGTGATCCAATCCAGGAAAAGCCTATCTAGTGGGCTTGTTTTTAGAAAGACTATGGCTGTGGTGTGTAGAATGGGCTGGACCGGGCTGAGCGGAAGTTAGAACAAGCAGCCTGGTGGGAGAGGGTGAGGGCAGAAGTTGAAGTTGTTGTTGAAGAGGGTGAATGGGGATGGTGCACTGGGAAGGCTTAGGGTTAGACTCATGGGACTACAAAATGGCAGTGGCTGATGGACCCCAGTCTCACACCGGAAGCCCATGTGCTAGGATTGATGGCTTTCATCTCTATGTCATCAAGCCTTCCAACAGCAGATAATTATGCAGCACTCACCAGGTGGTCCGATCATGTCTTCGGGGCACAGGGGGCTGGCCGTTCCACCTGCCACCCTCTGACATCTCCATTTCCAGCCTGCTTTCCCCCTTACACAGCCTCCACCCACGCTCACAGCCTGTGGCTTTGCTGTAACAAACTCCCACTCTGAGGACAGGGCCAACACGAAAAGAATTTTCACAGCCTGTCCCAGCTGCTGCCAAGAATATGTAGTACCGATTTCCAGTGGAAGCTCCTATGTCCATCTGTAATAACTGGGCCTCTGAGCACTAAGTGTGAGGGGTCTCGAGCCTTAGAGAGAAGGGAGGAGGAGGAGGAGGAGGAAGAGGAGGAGGAGCGGGAAGAGAGTAGGAGACAGCCTCAGAGCTCCTCACCCAAAGGATCCAGGTGCATAATCCCTTGGGTTACAGCTCAAGGCTAAGAAAAAAGAAATCCAGGGAAATCCTAGTTGGCACATTCCTAGCCCAGATGGAAAGGAAATAGGACAAACTCCTCAAGAGCTCCAAAAGCAACACACGCGGCATACTTGCTGCCAGCAAATTTGAGGTATGTTGGCACAGGCGGCAGAAGAGAAATGCATTCGCCCCGCTGGAACGAGGGGAGACAAGGAGAAGACGGACGGCTGTTGAGAGAGAGCCGGGTGTTCCCCGCCAACGGCGAACCGCCAGCCCTGTGAAGCAGCGACCGAGAGGGGCTGGCACGGCCAGGAGGAAGGGGCGCAGACAGCCAGGCGACAGGCACTTGGGAAGCAGGGCTCGTGGCACGACAGCCTTTCCACACCAGCCAGCAGAGCTGCCCTTCCTCCGGCTCCTCCCCTGCTTCAGCCCCTTCCTCATTAGCAGGGTCTTCCTGTCCTGTTCCCCATCAGCAGAAATGGCTACTCTCCATCTCCACTTTCCCACACCCTACATATCTTTTTTTTGGTGGGGGGAGACATTTGCCACCTAATAGGTCATCTTTGCTCATCTTCCCTACACTTTGGATATCCCATCTCTAAAGGACAAAACATGAAGGGAGAAGCTAGAAAGATCTTCTCTCTCTCTTGACTCCTCTGCCAGGTACTCGTTGTACGTGACATGTCCTCGTGAGCAAGAGCCAGGTGTGTGTGTGTGTGTGTGTGTGTGTGTGTGTGTGGTGGCTCATCAGGGGAACCAAACACCTGGCAAGAGCGTAGTGGAGACGTTTGGTGCTGGAGGCCAAGAAAGGCGTTGAGTCTTCAATACAAAGGGACTCAGATGACAGGAGGCAGTGAAGTGTTCTCCAGAAACTCCCCCGGGCACTGGGGCACTGTTCATGACTGTGGCTGTTGAGTTCGGCCCTCCTGGACACTCTATGGGCTTTCGAATAGTTTTGATGAAACTCATCTCCTTCGTAGGAACCCAAATGGATTCTGTTGTGTGAAACAGAATTACAATCACGACACCAAATGTCTTTGGTTAAGGTAACATGAAAAAGGTAGTTTAAACAGTAAAAATTGATTTCTCATGGTTCTATGGACCAGAAGTCCAAGATCAAGGTGCTAGCAGGCTGCGTCTGGTGACAAGAATCTCCCTGGCTTGTAGAAGAAAGCTGTCTTCGACTTCTTCTTCAAAATGGTGGAGAGATGGAAGGCTGAGAGATTATTGACCTTGCACAATTTCTTTGTGTCAGGAATTTGGGAGTAGGTCAGCTGGGCATTTTTTTTTTTTTTTTATAGCTTGAAATCTCTTTTGAGAATGAGTAGGCAAGACTCTGTCTCTTCTAAACAGGGCACTGATTCCATTCAGGAAGGTGCCACCAAAGACCATCATAGGTGTAAGATCAAAGGCCATGACAGTAGAGCTTCAATACCCAGGTTTCAGGAGGATGCAAACGTTCAGCCAATAGCACCTTCCTTCAAGAGCAGCTGAAGAAATGACTTTCTCTACCCAGTCTAGGAGCACTCAGGATCTGCAGCTGTGTCTGTCTCCAGCAGACAGCCGTATCTACTGGTATTGGCTGTAAGTGGCTTCCTCCTTGGGTTGGAAATGCTCAGAAGTTGTGATCCAAATGCCTCTATACTGCAGCTCAGGGGAGAGACCAGGAAGGCAACTGGGCAAGGTTGGAAGGGAGGGGCTGTGTGCAGTCAAGAACCAGGCCTTTGCTCTCCATAGTCCTGGAAGCCCTGAACCCCCTTGGGGTGGGGGTGGTGGTCTTGTCTCTCCATGGGAAGAGTGGAAAGAACTTATAGACCCCAATCCTAGCACTGGAATAGGAGACCTATTGGCTCAGAGTCAGAGCTTTCTTCTTTCCTTTCCTTTCCTTTCCTTCCCTTCCCTTCCCTTCCCTTCCCTTCCCTTCCCTTCCCTTCCCTTCCCTTCCCTTCCCTTCCTCTCCTCTCCTCTCCTCTCCTCTCCTCTCCTCCCCTCTCCTTTCTTCTCCACTCCTCTCCTCTCTTCTCCACCCCTCTCCTCTACTTTCCTCTTCTTCCCCCACCCCTTCCTTTTCTGCCTTGCCTTCCCTCCCCTCCCCTCCCCTTCCTCTTCCCCCCTCCCTTCCTACTCCCCTCCTCCTTCCCCTTTCCAAAGCTGCCATGCCCACTTATTGGTCGAAGTGAGGTCTCAGCCATGAGTTTTTCCAGGCTGGCCTCAAATGACCATGCCGCTGTGTAGCTGAGATTATAGGGGTATTCTCCACACTAAGTCCTCACCCCTTGGTTTGTTCCCTGCTTATCCCTAACGTGACTTTAGGGAACTTCCCCCAACAATCATCACGTAGTGATGAAGTGCTCTTCATGTGCTAAGCATGGATGTTAATGAAGGTTAAAGTCTTTATGCTGAATGTGCCGTCGTGGTCTCTGGCGTCGCCTTTATGTATGAATTAAACCATGTGGCAGCTACCAGTGAACCTAAAGCTGATCATTTGGATGGCTCAAAATGGCCTAATTTCACAGAATTCACACCTTCGCTGGTACTTTCTAGGAAAAATAAATAATCAGCCATGGTACGCTTTTTTATAAAAAGGCACACACATACATATGACGGCAGTGAACTCAAGCCCTGCTGGAAAATCTGAAATGTGTTATGTTACAGCCTTCTAATTAAAAAGATTATTTCCTGCAACCCCAACTGGAATATCCTTCCCTTGCTTCTATTTTTCCCTTTCATAAAATCAACTCTGTAAGAAATGTGAAATTTATTATGAGAGGGAACATGCTAACTTTCCAAACATCCCAGTCAGGCCGAGGCCAGGGAGCGGAGGCTGCTTAGAGAAGCCCTCCCCGTAGACACAGAGTGCTTTACACACCCATCCCACCACCCTGGCGGGGCTGGGGCGGGCTCCCTGCGCCTCCCGGGCAGAATCTGACAGCGAGGGGGACTGTCTGGTGAGTCAGAGCAATGTAGCTTCACCTCACCTAGTGCAGCCTCTGGTCCCACTGCCAGACTGATCCAAACTCCAGCTCTGTCTCCTGCACATCCTCTGTGTCTTTCCCCAGCCAAGCTCACAGTGACTCAAGTTCCCCCACGTCCCCTGGAGGGCTTGTGCCGAGCCAACTAGAACAAACTCAACATTTGGAATCCCTTCCCCCCCTTTTATTGAGTCTAATTTTTCCTTTCCTTTCTCTTCCTACTGTCCTGTTCTAGCTGGAACTGTTCTCACCACCCACCGTGCCTGCTCCTCGAATGTGTCAGACAGACAGCATTTCTCAAATGTGTAGGACAGCATTTCTCAGCAGGATGTTGCTTGGTGACACACTTGAATTTTGACAGGTGTGACTGTGATGGTGAAGGAAGGGTCATCTGGGTATTGTGCTTCTCCAGCTTGGGCCACGTGTCTAACCATGCCTTCCATACTCTCTCTCTGTCTGTTTCATTCTCTCTGTCAGTCTGTCTGTCTCTCACAGGCAGTCATACATCTCTACTCAACCTCTTGAGCCAAATGTAGCACCATGGAGTAAGGAAAACTCAGATTGTAGCAAAGTGGAAGAATGTTTTAGAGGAAAAGATCCAGGTGCTTCGTGGAGAATCCATCAGTACCAAGCGTGGAAGGAGAGAGAATCAAACCTCTGACTCAGTTCCCTCCCTGCCTCCCCTTCACCCCCCCGCCCCCAGCCCCTTGACTCTCTCTTCCAAATTCCTGCTACTTCATTGTGACCGCTATGACGATGTCCACATCCTCCTTCAAAACTTCCCGCTGAAAGCAACCATGCCTAATTGTAAGTGAATCGAACCCTTTGGCTGTTGAACTCAATCACAATGTAGAAATTAGCCCGATAATAATACTTGACAGTTATGAATAAAGGTGCTCAAACTTTGTAATTCTAAGTACAGACTTCATCGTACGGTTGGGAAATCTGAGGGCGATAGGTGTTAAGTGCCTTGTGCAACCTGCCATTCCTGTGCAGGGGCCCTGCATGCAGGCAACCGCCATGAGCAGGGGTAGAGGCGTGTGGGGCGGGCCAGGGCTGACTCGCTAGGATTCTGTCAGTTGTCCTCACCACAGCTGTGGAGAGAGGAGAAGATGTGTCAGGTGCGTTCTCAGTGACATCTGCTCATGTGTGGTACCTCAGGTAGCACAGGTGTGTCACAGCGCTGGTGCCGTGGGCTCTAAGTGACCAGGTGGACAGTTGTAGGGAATCTGCACCTTGCTGGAGGAGAGGACAACCCTGCATCCGGGCTCTCTGGGGTCAGAGACACTGTTACACAATGCCCTTTGTAGTGTGCTTTTCCTTTTGAACAGGATGCCAGTGTCCCCCGAGTGTGCATACGGCTAAGACTGACAAGCAAATGCGTACCTGTGTCCAGATTCCCGCCCCTCTCCCCCAGCACCAACCCCCAAACACAAAAACCTTTGATCCTGGGGCTGCCTCTTTGGTTCTTTCTAGAACTGTTTCCTGGGCTTGATTTCCTAATCCATCTGATGGGTACATTGTTGTCTCTCTCCCCCTTTCTCAGCGATGCCACCCCAAATGATAAGACCCCAGCTGGCTGCTGTTGCTGCCTTTTATCCAGGATGATGGGGTAGGGTGTGTTTTGCCTGTGGCTCTCCATCAGGAGAAGCAGCTCCCATCCTCCTTACACCCCTGGGGGCTCTAGTGGAAAGCCAGTTTCTGGGGGCTGCCCTTCCCCCCCCCTCCAAGGCTCAGGTTTCCCATACAACCTCATTGGAGTCTCCCACCTTGGTGACTCGCATGTAGCTCTGTGGCTCCACATTGGCCATAACTCTGGAAAGTTGTCTGCCGTCACAGCTTTGTGTCACCTCCTTTCTTTCCTCAGTGTTGAACCTGTTATGTACAGTGGACTTTCTTGGTTTGCCAGCCGTAGCTTTTAATCTGTTTTCTGCTGTCTCGAGGCTAGAGTCCAGACCACTTTTTCAGCTCTTCCCTGCTTCTATTACACACGTCTACCCAGTGCTTCATTCTCATTGTATTTTGTTGCAAAGATTTTCATGCTCAAGAAATGTGCTTTTGTTTGCCAGGCAAGAGCCTGAAATACTAGCTACTCAAGAGGATCAAGATTCAAAGCCAGCCGAGGCAGGAAAGTCAGTGAGACTTAACCAATTAACCAGTTTTTTTTTTTTTTTTTTAAAGCAGAAATAGTAGAGTGGTAAGGTGCCAGTCTTAGCAAAAAAGCCAAGAGACAGTGTCTAGGCTCTGATTTCAAGCCTTAGTACTGGCACAAAAAGAAAAAACAAACTAAAGCAGAAGCTCAAGCGCTCTTTCATTCTTTCACAAATACATCGGAAAGCTTCTCCTCCATTTGTTGAGAAGTTACATGTTGTATTTGAGAAGTATTACATCCCAGGTCTTTGTAGGTTAACTCTGCGTCTCCTGTCTGGGCTCTCTGTAAAATGGCAGTGTGGTTACTGCCTCTGCCTGGTTCTTGTGGGCATCAGAAACAGAACCTGTAAGTGTGAAGGTCCAGGGCTGGTTTAGGGGGTAGGGTGTGGCGTTTAAAAAACAGTCGCTGTTACCATCACTATGGTGGACAAATTCTACCACAAATTTTCATAATATCCAGAGTTTAAAAAAAAAGAATTAAAGAGAAAACAACAGAGCTGGGCAGAAACACAAAACACCGACTTCCTTGGCTCTCTGTGACAGACAGGCCCATGAGACACATTGTCCCCTGCTCCTCTCTTTAGGGCTCTTGTGTGTTCCGGGGTTGTTCAGGCTCAGCAGGAGGCATTCTGGAGACATGCCTGCCAAGGTCTGCTGCTCCCGGTGCGTCCTGGGGCTTCCTTCCCCTTGCCCATGCTGGAAGGATCTGCGGGGTTATTTGCTTCTCTGGGCTGAGCCTATCCTGGAGTTGTCTTGAGTCATTCAAGACAGACTTCGGTCCAGCCTGGTCTGACTCCTTCTGAAGACAGTCAGCCCCTTGAGGGCAGCAACTTGCTTTCCCCCTGAGCCTACAGGGCCCCCTTGGATCCTCTTGCCCTGGGGCCCAGCCGTCCTTGTTCCTTCTCCCACCAGGATCCCTGGGCAGCCAGGCCAGATCCTTCCTGTGCCCCAGTGTCCTCTTCTTCACATGCCACCAGTGTGGTTTCCGGCTGGTCTGTGGACAGTTCATTTGCATCACAGCTTCTTCTTGGCCTTCCTCACCCCTCCTCCTCTTCCTCTTTGATGGTCTGAGTCTCAGCATCCACATGTGGTTCACTTTGGCATTAAAAAAAATTCTTGGCCAGAGGGCTCCTGCTTCCAGGAAGGCTGTCCTAGCAGCGTGGGAGTTGGGCTGGCCAGGGGGCAGTGGTCGGCCGTCTGCTCTCCCCACCGCTCAACACGGATGTCTTTGACTCACCCCCTCTTCCAGTGTGAGTTATTCTTGCCTTGACCAGCCAGACCCTGTGGGAAGAAATCTTGTAGAAGACCGCAACTCTTGGTTGACTGGAAGGACACCTCAAGAATACTTTGTTATACCAAGATCCTCTTAACACCAGGCCAGCCCCCAGGGACCCTCAAACCTGGAGATCTCACATCTGATTTTAACTCATTTTCCCATCAGATAGATAGGACCACAATTTCATCTCTTGTCACTAAAGGATGCTCTGAAAATGCCAGGAAGATTTGTAATTATGTTAAGGCTAGGTAGGGTGGTTCACACTAGAAACCCAGCCTCTTGGGAGGCAGAGGTAAGAGGCTGGAGGTTGGATGCCGGTGTAAATGAGCCTTTATGCCAAAAAATAAGTTGAGTGTAGTGTTACATGCTTATGATCATAGGGACGTGGAGATAGTGGTATTGAAGTCTGAGGCTGTCTCTTAGCAAAAGAGAAACTCTATGTGAACAATAACTAAAGCAAAAACAGCTGGGGCATGGTTCAGATGGCAGAGCACTTACCTAGCAAGTGTGAGGCCCTAGATTCAAACCGCAGTACTTAAAAAAAGAATCATTATTATTATTACTATTACTACTATTATTTCTGTTGATGCTGGGGCTTGAACTCTGTGCCTGGGCATTGTCCCTGAGCTCTTTCTTTTTATTTTTTATTTTTGGGTCCGGTCGCAGGGCTTGAACTCTGGGCCTGGGCGCTGTCCCTCAGCTCTTCAGCTCAAGGCTAGCGCTCTACCACTTGAGCCACAGCGCCACTTCTGGCTTTTTTCTTTTTTGCTTATGTGGTGCTGAGGAATCGAACCCAGGGCCTCATGCATATAAGGCAAGTGCTCTACCACTGAGCCACCTTCCCAGCCCCCCTGAGCTCCTTTTTGCTCAAGGTGAGCACTCTATCACTTGAGCCATAGCACCACTTCCAGCTTTTCCTGTAGTTAATTGGAGATTAAAGTCTCATAGACTTTCTTGCCTGGGCTGGCTTTGAACAGCAATCCTCTGAGCCTCCTGAGCAGCTAGGATAATAGGCGTGATCCATTGGCAGAATTATTTTGTATATTGTTTAAAAATATTTTTTATTATTTTTGGTTGTACAAAGCAGTTACAGTTCAACAAAGCAGAGTAAATAGCACGGGATTGGACGCCAGACAAGGTTTAAAATAAATATCCCCAAGCACAGTGATAAAAATAAATGGGCGAATGAGTAGCTGGGGAGAAGACACCCGTCTGCAGAGAATTCCAAACCCTGCGTCTTCATCTTCCAGGATGGACTGGCTCCCCGGGAAGTATTGGGGGATGCATGGAGAGTCATCTGCAGTGGTGAGTCCTGGCAGCCCCTCCCCCATGGCGGTGTCATCAGCAGGCAACAAGTCAAGATCACAGCACTTACTCCATGGGAGGTGCGTGCGGCCCCCGCGGGCTTCTCCCAAGCCTGCCGTCCCCCTGTCTACATAGTAGAAAACATCCCAGGCGGTGGTGGGGTGTGTGCTGTAGAAGTCTCTGGCCAGGACTCATCGAAAGCATCAAGGTCATAAAAACAAAGAAAGACAGAGAAGCTGTCACAGCCAAGGGGAGTCGAGGGAGAGGCGATGGCTAACTGTAATGAGATATTCTTGGACGGGATTCTGCAACCGGACAAAGACATTCGTTAAAAAGAAAATCCGGTGAAATTGGAATGACATCTGGACTTCAGGGAAGAATGTCATACGGATGTTTTATTGTCTGGACAGTTGTGTCATAAAAAGTGTAAGATGATAATATTTGGGGTAACTGGAGCCGCTCCCCCTAATGTTTGAGAGGCAGACAGGTATGCTCTATTATCTGTAGAGTTTTAGTGATCTGCAGTTATCCCCAAAGAGTCTGCTTAAAAAGATGAGGTAGGTGAACTCAAATGTGTGTCTTCTGTGCATGTAGACATCACACTTCTCATTCGGAAATACAAGCTCATTGTGCAAGATTCAAAGAAAGAACAGAACACAACTCCAAGTCTCCATCTTTCCTTGTGCCTCTGCCTTCCCTCCTCTCCCCAGCCCCTGGTCCACCCCGAGGCTCGTTCCTGCTGTGCCAGGCTCCGCCGGGAGTGCTTTGCTCATACCACATGCGAGCCTGCACGATAGTCTGATGAGACAGGCACTGTCTGACCCTTTTTTAGATGTGAGGAAACAGAGGCACGTGGAGATTAAGGGTACTGGCCAGGGGGTGCGGGAGAGGGTAAATGGTAGAGTTGGGGTAAAGAGTTCAAACACCAGAGTCCTACTGTAACCCCCCGAATGGGGCACCACTATCCATGTTTGGCACAACTTTTAGACTCCTTACCTCCCTCACACACACACACATGTGGACACATACACGCAGACACACAGACACACAGACGTGTAGACACAAAGATAAACACATGCATGCCTCTTTATCAGGACTCACATCTATGTTGTTGTGACTGACTTCTTTTTTTTTTTTTTTGTCAGTTGTGGGGCTTGAAGTCAGGGGGCCTGGGTGCTGTCCCTGAGCGATTTTGCTCAAGGCCAGTGCTCTACCACTTTGAGCCACTTCCAGTTTTTTGGTGGTTAATTGGAGATGAGTCTCATGGACTTTCCTGCCCAGACTGGCTTTGAACCACAGTCCTCAGATCTCAGCCTCCTGAGCAGCTAGGATGACAGGCGTGAGCCACAGGCACCTAGCTTCGTTTTTTTTTTTTTTTTTTTTATTAGCATATATAAATACAAAAGGGCTTCATTGCAGTAATTCCAGATTTGTACTTTGAACAACTTCACCCCTGTAGTATATGACTTTTTATTCCCTTTGGAGTATGATTCTAGAAATTAAATTCAGGGCCCCATGCTTGCTAGGCATTCTAATACTGGAGCTACACCTCTGGTCAGGCTTTTTACTGGTTATTGTGAAGATAGGGTCTCTCAGGACTTTTCTCTCTGGGCTGGCATTAAAACACAACCCTCTACATCTCAGCCTCTGGGTAGCTAGGACTACAGGCACAAGCCAGGGAGCCTGGATGACTTTTTGTTCTTTTTTATTTTTGGTGCCAGTCCTGGGATTTGAACTCAGGGCTTGGGTACTGTAATTGAACATTTTTGCTCAAGGTTAGCATTCTACCCCTTGAAACACAGCTCCACTTTTGGCTTCCTGGTGATGAATGAGAGATAAAGAGCCTCACAGACTTTCCTGCCTGGGCTGGCTTTAACCCGGGATCCTCAGATCCCAGTCTCTTGAATAACTAGGATTATAGGCAGGAGCCACCTGGACCTGGCTTTTAGAGTTCTTAAGATTAGTGCCTCATGACAGATTCTTGTCACAGAAGGGGTCACTTCCGGTGTCTCATCCAGAGCATCTCACCCACAATGCACGCAGGAGCCCCAGGGATCGTGTCCAAATGCAGATTCAGGTTCGGTAACTGCACTGCATTTGTATTGCTCCTGAGTTTGTTTTGGGTGGCTCTGGTGCTGCCAGGGCGGGGGGCGCATCCTCTGAAGAGCAGGACTTGAAATGCAGCCTCAGTGGCCAGGGTGAATGCAGATCTGCGTCCCCAAACATGGACTCTGAAACATTTCCACGATGGTTAGTCAAGTACCCGGTCCCCTTCTTGGAAATGCAGCTCCAGTCCAGTTGGTCTAAAACAAAGGCTAATAATACTTGCTGGGAGGGAAGACTCAATCCAACATGCAAAAAACTCCAAGGAGCCAGGCAGAGGGTGTGTGAAAACATAAAAACTGAGCTGCCCCCGCAGGACCTCCGGCTGACTGGGCGCGCACAGCGTGTCAGCTCAGATCCATCCACGGCGCTGTTTCCTCCCGCAGGCCGGGGCCTCATCTGTGCTGCTCTAGCCGCACGCTCTGTTCTCCATCAGTGGGATTTACGCGTATGAAACCGAGCGTGGAATTGGGCCCATTACAGTTAACTTCCTATATCTGACATATTTAATACCTGCTTTTCAAAAAAAAAAAAACACCCAGAAATCCTTGTCTAGTGCCAGCCTGGAGAGGTGCAGTAGGTTAAGAGATTGTTCACGGGTCTGTGCTGACAGTTCAAAGCAGCGCCGTCAAACTCCGAGGCCTCCTGAACAGGGTGGAGGGCCTAGGCTCTCCCAGAGTAAATGGGCAAGGGTGTGTGTGTGTGTGTGTGTGTGTGTGTGTGTGTGTGTGTGTGTGTGTGTGTGTGTGTGTAAAAAGACTTACTGAAAGAAGGACGACTTTATGTGTAGGATTGGAATCACTCCTACTTAGCCATGTATGTGCCTTAGAACTGAGGTAGGAGAAGCTTCTAGAAGGCACTGGACTCAAACACTCATTTTCATTGTGTGTCACTCAGGAAGGAGGAGCACTGGAACTAAGGGTCAACCCCTCCCCAACCAGCTGCTGTCATGTAAGGTACCACAGCACTTCGGGGCCAGAGATGGAGCTCCAGAAACTTCCATGGAGGAGGGGGAACCCACACCTGGCTCCTACCCCCATGGTCCACTTGGAAGACTTTCAACAGATAGAGAGGGTCTCTTTAGGGGTTAGGGGCAAAGAGGAGCTAAGAGGTGTGTGAGTCAAGAGGTAGCTAGGAGAAGACAGAAGTGGAGGTCACCAGGAATGAGTGACCGAGGCTCGATGGGAAGATGGTGGCACTGCCAAGCAGCCAGGGGGCAGAGGACCATCATCCACTCGGGCTGTCTGTCGACACCATCTTCAGTTCTAGAATGGGTGTCTACAGGTGCTGATATCACCGGGCTCTGCATCCTGGAATTGTCAGGTCGGACAGATCCTGGGTAAGGATGGCATCCAAAGTGCAGGGGGCAGTGTGGGACTTCTGTTCTGTGCTGAATAATATTCCTTTTGGTTACTTCCACCCTCCCCCCCCCCACCCCCCCCCCCCCCGCCCATCCACCAAAAGAGGAGAATATTTAGAACAGCAAACAAGGGAACCTGGAAAAAAAAAACATACAAGTAGGTTTTAAACATCTTCAAAACCACAGTCCAAGGTAGGGCTCTGCTTGCCTGTCATCCAGGCTGGGTCTGTCACCTGGGTCCTGAGGCGACTCTCTGGAGGTCAGCCTTTGTCTCTGTCTGGTCTTCCCTGTCTCTCTCTAGCCCCTGCGCAGCTGGGGGTGGGGCAGAGGGCCTGAGTGGCTCCCGGCATCCCTGCCCTTCCCCGGTGGACAGCCCTGAGAAAAGCACTTACATTTATGAACTGTTTATAAATTTACTGATGCTGATTTATGACCTTTGGCTGGAACGGATGCTAGTCTCTTTAGGGGTCTTTCTTTCTTTCTTTCTTTCTTTTTGGACACTTTAAAAAAAGTGTTAATGTGATGGCTTGCATTTTTCCTGTAGCCTCATGCTAGGCTCTACCTGGAGGACAACAGGGCGCCCGGCCGGCTGATGACTTGGGGCCCACAGGCCGAGCCCCCCTTTGATTTATGCCTGAGGGGGGATGCAGGCTGAATCTGTACTGTCAAGGTCAGGCCATTATTCCAAGAAGACCCCTGAGGGGCCGGCAGGCCTGGGGGCAGGCTAGGAGAACATGGGCTGTTCACAGGGCTATGGACTGGAGTGGCCTTCTTGACCTCCCTCATGGTGGCTGAGAGTCCTGTTCACCCCAACAGGGGGCCTTCTTGAGGTACAGCCAGCCTGGAGAAAGAACTTGCCCAGGATTGAGAACAAGGCTGGAGTGGGGTGGTGCTGGTGGCTCTCAGATGGTGACATGACCCTAATCAGGTCACAGCATGGGCTCCACCATCTCCCCTGACCCTGCAGATGCTGGCGGGGAAGGTGTTTATGGGGAGGGGGGCTAAAGGAAAGAGGGAGGGAGAGTACCTCCCTAATTGCTCCGCTCCTTCCTATACAGACCAACAGAAGCAAACACAACTTCCACGTCACCGGCCATTGATGATTGCCAGCATCGTCCTCCTGACTCCTGACTCCCTAGGTCTGCTTGGAAGAAAGGAATTTAGTGTTCGTGGAATGGGCTTAGGGGTCAGGGATTAGGTAGGGCCTAATTCATTTTAAGTATCACAATTCTTGGAAGTCGGGGATACGGACTCTGTTTTGCAAAGGAAGAAACAGGCTCACAAAGACTAAAGTCTCTTGCCCATGATATTACCTGATCAGTACCCAAGCCCAAGAGACGCCAGCCAGTGCCTTACCCCAAGTCTCCCATCACTGATCAGGTTCGTTCGTTCGTTCCTTCCTTCCTCCCTTCCTTCCTTCTTCCCTCTTTCCTTCCTTCCTTCCTCCCTTCCTTCCTTCCTTCTTCCCTCTTTCCTTCCTTCCTTCCTCCCTTCCTTCCTTCTTCCCTCTTTCCTTCCTTCCTTCCTCCCTTCCTTCCTCCCTTCCTTCCTTCCTTCCTTCCTTCCTTCCTTCTTCCCTCTTTCCTTCCTTCCTTTCTTTCTTTCCTTTATTTCTTTCTTTCTTATTTATCTATCAATCTCTATCAATCCTTCTATCATCTACTTAAATATCTTCCATCATCTATCATCTCTTTCAATACTGTCTGTCTTGTGTGTCATCTATCTCTATATATCATCTGTCTATATCTTCTTTTAATATTTATCATTTATCCATTAGTCTATCCATCCATCATCTATCTGTCTGTCATCTGTCTGTCTGTCTTGTGTGTCATCTATCTCTATATATCATCTGCTTATATCATCTCTTTTAATATCTATCAGTTATCCATCATCTAGTCCATCTATCTATCATCTATCTGTCCATCATCTGTTCATCTGTCTGTCTATTATCTGCCTATCTACCTCCCTAGGTGCCATCTATCTGGGAGAAGTCTGAGGCCTGACTTGTGAGAGCACCATCTAACAGCACAGAGCACACCATGACCCTTGTCCCTTGCCAGAAATGTCAGTGACCTCCTGCCTGCCCAGTGCCGTACTGGAGATGGAGCCCACCTTCCACCACCTTTTAGACTCCCCGATTCAATTCTAAAACAAGAGTAGGAAAAGCAGCCTCAGCACCCCCCGGGGAGCTCTTCCGAGGCCAGAACCTGCCGGGCATGAGGGAGGTGACCAGCAGGTGGCGCCCGAGTCAGGCTGCAGGGCCGGTGAGCCGGGACAGGCGCGTGCAGACCTCACTACCGTGGGTCAGGGCAGCCCTTCCAGAGGTCATTGCTGGAGTGGTACTGGGCAGGGACAGGACCTGGAGGGTGTGTGTGTGTGGGGAGGGGGGGATGGCACTTGCAGTTGGTTACAAGGTGGGGTCCCCTTGTGAGGAGCTGGGGGACACAGGCCAGAGAGTGTGGTGGGAGGGTCTTCTTGGAGCTGAGCTCTGATCCCAGCAGGGAAGAGGACTGTGATGCTGGGCTGTCCCTGGAAGCCAGGCCCTTCCCCATGTCCTACCGTGTCTCCTTCCTGCTCAGGTGGTGCTCAACTTTGAACTCAGGCCCCCCCCCCCCCCCCCCCCGGCTTGCTAGGCAGGCACTCTACCACTTGAGCCACACCCTCAGCCCTAGTTTTTCTTTAGTTGCTTTTCAGGTACAGTCTTGTGTTTTTACTGAGGAAGCACGGAAGGTGATCCTTCTACCTACAACTCCTATGTAGCTGAGATTACAGGCATTCACCTCTGTGCTCAGCCTAAGCCTCCAGTCTTGATCTCAATGGGCGGGACCTTGGAGGGGGCTCACAGATGCACCCCCAACTCTGCCAGTGAAGCTCTAGTGGGAAAAGGCACAATCTGCTGGATCTGGGTCCCACCCTTCCCTGCCCCAGCTCCTGATCATGGAACCTTCGGGGTCCTTCCCAGATGTGTAATTCCAGGCCGCCTACAAATCATACAAACAGTGTAGCAAGCCCAACATTCAACGCATTGTCTCCTAGGCAGCTTCTCCCAGGTCTCAGTGGCACAGAGCTATGTCAGGCTCGGTGTGCTGGGGTCTGGCTCAGCTCCTGGGCTCCCCTGTGGTATAGCATCTCCCCTCCGTGTTGCTGAAATCAGGCAGTGACTTACCAGCTGAGTTTCCGCCTGGGGTCCTTTCCTTCCTCATCGGGAGCACAGCAAGCCAAAGCCTTCTATTCCATTGACAGAAGCCAGTTTCATTCAGAAGTTCATTAATTACACAGCTGGGGGAAGTGGGGGCTGGGGGGGGGGGACTCAGGGACCTATTCCTTGACCGTTAATTGCTGCCTGTGCTCTGACTGGCTGGGGTGGCTCAGCTGCTTTTCACTCTTGTACCCGTGTGCCTGTCGGATGGGCTACTGCTGGGTGTGAGCTAAGCCACAGCATAACCTAACGATCTGGAAAATCTCACGTTAATAAACAAAGCTGGCTTGAAGTTGTCCAGGAGGAGCAGACATTTGCCTGTGTGTGTACAACACACATACACACACACACACACACACACACACACACACACACACACACACACACACACACACAGACCTGGAGCCCCAGGATCTCAGCTCTTCTGTTCATGTCTTTCCCTCCATAGTTCAAATGAAAAGAATCCCAGTCTCTTTCTCTCTCTCTCATTCAATTTAGTTTTTAACAGCATCCTAAAAAAATAAACACGCCCCTCTGTGCCACTCCTCTGCCAGGTGCAGCCAGGGGCACATTTTTACAGTGGAGTTACACGATCTGAAAAGCCCGGTGCATATAATGAGCACATTGAGAAGCTCTCCTGTCCTGCGCGCGCGTGCGGCCCGCGCTGGGGCAATGACATTCCTGAAGACAGCAGCAGCCCGCGCCAGGGGCCCGGGTTGGACTTCTTACTCAGCATGAGCAATTTTATATATCTTGGAACTCATTCCTCAACCTAAACATTATTGCTAAGAAAGGGGGAACCGTGTAAGGGGCCCGTGCTGTGGATGTGGGTTTTCTCCAGGGGCTGGGGAGGAACGTTCCAGATTCAGCTCTCCCTAGGATGGATGAGGACAAAGCCGAAGGCCTGGGAAGCCCTTCTTCTCTGTGGTGGTATGGACACCAAAGTGGGAATTAGCTGGGATTCCCCCCTCACCCCCCCTAAGCTTGGCTATCACTCAGGGGCCCTGGGAGGTATCACACACTGTTGAAAGGTCTTGTGAGCTGGGTGTGGTGACTCACACCTGTCATCCTAGATACGCAGGAGGTGGGGATCCAAAGGATGAAACTTTAAGGTCCATCCAGGCAAAGAGACCTCTGTCTCTACCAATAAGTCTGGGCAGGGTGGCACATACCTGTCATCTCAGCTACACAAGAAGTATAAATAGGAGGATTGTGATCCAGGCTGGCCCAGACATAAAGATGAAATACTATTCAAAAATAACTCAAAGCAAAAGAGGTGAGGGTGTGGCCAAAGAGGTAGAGTGGCTCCATAGCAAGCTCAAAGCCCTGAGTTCTAACCCACGTACTATAAAAAAGACCTTTGTCTTTGAGCTCTGTTCACTATGATAGCTCTCTGTCCCTGGTCTCAGAATGCCTGGATTTTGTGGGATTCAGGCAGCAGCCCCTCAACTCTGGTTGCTTACAAACATGCCAAGAACTGGGAAGGAAGGCCACGCCCTTGACTTGTGGCAATGGAGATGCTCATGGAAGGTGGCCACTCACACAGCATAAAATTAACCATCAACCATTTTGTGAGTTGGGATTCAGGGCCTCGTGCTTGTCAGAGCAGGCTCTACCCTCGAGTTATGTCTTCCAGCCCTTTTTGCTTTTAGTGATTGCTATTATTTTTTCCAATAGAGTTTTGCATTTTTTGGCCAGGTCAGCATGGACTGGAATTCTTCTATTTAAGCCTCCTAGATAGATGTGTACTCTCACATCCAGCTTTATTAGGTGAGATGGGGTCTTCTTGACTTCTTGCCCAGGTTGGCCTTAAATCTAGATCTTCTCAGTGTTCCTTTCTCGGGTACCTGGGATTACAGGTGTGAGTCACCATGCTTGGAGACCATTAGCCATTTCAAAGTAAACGTCTTGCTGGTGCTTACTTCATTCGCACTCACCTCCGGCCACCACTTCTATAGTTCCTGGATGTCTTTGTCAGCCCAGGAGAAGCTTCCTAGTTGTCAGGTGGTCTCCTGAACTCCCAGTCCCTGGAGACCACTCACCGTTCTTCTGCCTGTAGGTTTACCCATTCTGGAGGTTTCCTTTTATATGGAGTCATACAAAAGAGATTTAAAAACGTAACAAATCTCAATGGAACATCGAGAAAAGTGTTCACAGACCACTTCTCTAAGTCATTACTGCCAAAACAAGAGCCAGAATATTTCCAGCATCCAGAAGCTCATTCGTACTGACTTCCAGCTCTTTTCCCTAAGAGAACTAGATTTCAACTGCTGCCCCTTCCTACTACCGTGTGTAGTTATACTCTGTTCATTTTCATTACTGAACAGTATATTCCATTATATGACTATACAACACAATTTATATCTTGATGGATATTTGGGAAATGTAGTTTCTGGCTTCCAAAATATCTTTTTTTAAAATGGAGGTGCAAGTCCAACAAGCCTCAGGCAATAGCAAGAAATGGACCTGTGAGGGGTAGGGGTGATGCGTGGGATAAGAGTTTCTGCGGGCTGCTCCAGGTGCATGCTATGAACTTGGGCTCATTATCCAGGGACTGCCTTCTGGCTGGTGCCCAGACTTCACCATAGGAAGAAAGAATGTGTTCATCTTTGGTCTGCTGTCACACTGAGGTGTGGTCAGACCCAAGCAGGAGAGACATACATGAGGCCCCTAACCCCTTACATTGCCATGTAACCCCTTTCCATCGTCAGTTTCAGACCAATCACTCTTTCCTCTTTCAGCTGTTCCTCTCCATGGAACATGGCTTCTATTACACCATTTGCCCACCGGAAGCAACTTTCTATGTACAGATTGGCAAGCCTATTTCTAGAATAAAGTTTCGGGGTAGACACTTTGGAAGCAGATACTGAGATTCAGGCCAAAGAAATGTCTTCCTACCTGGCATTCTACATTCTCCAGAACAGAGTCCAGGGCAGTTAAACAGTTGCTGCAGGAGAATGCTGTAGGGGAGCCCAGAGTCAGGCCCCAGTTCTGGGTGACCCAGCCTCATGCGGCTGTTCCATCTGCTCAGTTTGTCCTTCAAAGTTCAACTCAAGCCTCCTGCTTGGGGGGTCCTGCTCCAACCACACTGCCATGCTACCTCCCCACCATCCAGGTGGCCTGGCTGTCTTTGTGGCTCTCCTGGTTTTGGTGTGGCACTGATGGAGGCTTGCCTTTCCTCTGTAGTTCCTCTCTTCACACCCACATCCAGAGTCCCATCAGCTACAAGCGGGGCAGGTCTGCAGCCCAAGTTTCCTCTCCTGTCACAGTACAATGCAGCAGAGTCTCCATAATCTTTTGGTTATTGACATAATTGTACATGTGGGTTTTCTCTGTTACAATGCATTGGTTTTCTGAAGATAGGGTTTTCCTATGTATCCCAGGCTGGCCTTAAACTGTCACACCCCCACCCCCCCCCCACCCCCGCCTCAGCCTCCTGAGTGGGGAAATTACAGGCATGTGGCACCAGGCCCAGTTTGAGACATCCTTGATTGGGACACAGTCATTCACAGAATCCTTAGATACCAAGGTCTAGAAATGACAATTAGGTTTGAGGTAAGCATCAGTTCTCTCTGATGGATTGAGCGTACTGGAATCCTCTGTTGAGTGTGCCCAGTACGTCCAGCTTGGCAGAGAATGGGGGTTGATGGTAGTGGTGGTGGGGAGAGGATGCTGAGATCAATTAGCAATGTCTGCCATGAGCATGGAGTGGTAAGGAGTGACAAGCACACCACTAATTTGCCATGCTTGTTCTCCTCCAACTGTTTCATCTTACAGTGGAGGGGACTGAGGTGCAGAGAGAGGAAGTGACTTTATCCAAGGAAAATCAATTTCCTAAAAGGACTTTGCACTCTGGGCGATGAGCTCAGATGCTGGCAGCATCTGCGTGCGCCTGTCTTGAGCGTAGTCTCTCCAAGGCTGTCTTCTGCCCGCCTTTGAGGTGATGGATGCTGACATGGTGAGACGTATTAGGTATTAGGGAACAGCATGGCTCAGATCTGCTGGAGCCGCTGAAGAGCAGATTAAGCCATCAACAGCCTTTTCTGATTTTGGGTTTTCTTGCAGCAGTTCAATTTTCTTTCCTCTTCCTCCTCCCCCTCCTCCTCCTCCTCCTCCTCCTCTTCCTTCTTTCTTCTTCTTCTTTATTCTTTCTTCTTCTTTTCCTCTGCAATGTAAACAGAAGTCCCCACCCCCTCCCTTTGCAGCCAGGCAACCCCTCCCCCCCCATGAATCTGCTACAGCCAGGCGCCTTTTATGACTTCACAATTGAAAAAATTGAGAAAAGCAACTGGCTGTCATACACATTCGTGCCGCTTGCTCTGAGTTCAGTCCCCGAGGTTTTAGCTGAGCCTCGGCTCTCTTCATGCCTTGAATTTGGGCAAGGCCTGTCTCATTGCTTAGCATCGCCTTCATGTTGCCTTCATCCTGAATTATTCTCACGTGGGTTGTTTAAACATCTCTAGTCTCCAAGTAGACAGTGAAGTGTTCTGGGTAGGGACCGTGACTTCTTTATGCTTGCATTCTCCCACAGCCCAGCAGGCAACTCTGAGACCCTGCTCATTCAGGAGATCATTCATTCACACATGCCAAAGTACCTTGCAGGCCCGGTCATCCTGGGGAGAGCAGCTTGCTGCCCCCAGCAGGACAGTCCCAAGCAAGGACTCGGCCACATGTTTCTTCCCTTTGCTCAGCCATGGGCTTCCTGAGAGATGTAATGAAAAGGCAGATTTGGAAAAGGTGGGGAGATAATGACAGCTATCTTTATTGGGGGGAGGGGAGGGATATTACTGGTGATTTAACTCAGGGCCTTGTGCTTACTTAGGCAGGTACTCTACCACTTGAACCACATCTCCAGGCCTTTTAAAATTTAACTGCTTTGGGGATAGGGTCTTGAGTGTATGCCAAGGTGTGCTAGGACTGAAGTTCCCCTCTACTGTGGACCACAGGTGTGTGCCACCACACCTAGCAATTGGTGGGGATGGAGTCTTGCAAACGTTTTGCCCAGGCTGGGCCTGAACCATGATCTTCTGGATCTCTGCCTTTCAAGTAGCTGGAATTACAGTCATGAGCCATCAGGCTAGGCAACAGTGGTTCTTTGCAAAGAAAAAAAATCATCAGCTTCAAAATACTATTCTCTCTCCCTCTCTCTGTCTCTGTCTGTCTGTCTGTCGCTCTGTATACTGAAGATTAAACTCAGGACCTTGTGCTTGCTGGACAGGTGCTCTACTACTTGAGACAAACACCAGTCCCTTTGCTTTTAAACAGATTTGTTTTTTGGCTAGGATCTTGAGTGAACGTCGCTCAGGCTGGCTGCTTCCCGAGAAGCTGAGATGACAGCATGCTCTACCAGGCCCGACGTATTTTGTAATGCGAGAACTTTCAGATATCTGTGACAGTAGGATGACAACAGTAATGAGCCCCATTACCCCCTTTTGCCGTCTCCAAATCACAAGGCCACAACCTCACTGGCTGCCTCTGTCTCACGCCCTGCCTGCCTCTTCGCTGCTCTATTTGGAAGCAAAGCTGAGATCTTTCATTTCATTCCTACATTTCAACATACATCTCAGAAAAGGCAGAAAGCCATTGTGCATCTATTTGCAACCCTCCAATAGCGCCAAATATAGAGCTATGCGACTGTCTCCTGAATATATTGAATCAAACATGGGGTTTGATTCAGTATTCAAATAAGGTCCTGCAATACATCGTGAGTGGCTGACACACTTCCTATGCTTCTTTTGTGCAGAGCAGGAGGTCTTGATTCTGGACAGTGTTGCTCCCAAGGGGGCACTTGACAGTGTCTGGGAACATTTTTGGTTGTCCCAGTTGGGTGTGGGAGGTATTCCGTCAACAGAGGCCATGTTCAGGACAGCCCCACCCCACTAAGGACAAAGAGCGATCCAGGCTGAAGCCAAGTGTGCTGGTACCAAGACTCCCAGGCCCAGAGGCTTCACCCTGTCTCTTTCTTGCACAGACTTAGCTAGGGGAGCAGAGTTTCGGGCCCTGCAGTGCTGCTCGTGGGCATGCGGTTCTTCCAGGGCCTGAGTGCAGCCCAGTGTTCTCCGCTGTGAGCTAGCTCTACTGCCTTGCTGGGGACATGGCTCTTCATATTCTTCCCGACACGGCCTCTGGGCCTGGACCATTCATGGTGGCAGGCATTTTCCTAGGCTGCCTTCAGATGCCTGGTCTTGCAGGCTGGGCATGCCGGCAACGTGACCCTAGTGTCATAGTGCGTCTCTGGGGAAATGGGCTCACCACCAGCGGCCCCATTTGGACTTTGTGTGCATCCATCCTCCAGATGGGTGCTCCAGCTTGAGCAGAGCACTGAGCTAAGCGCCTACTAGCATTTTTAACTCGACATCCAACAAGGATGCGAGCTGTCAAAGCGGGGGTCCAGAATGAGAGATATTCCCAATCAAATCAGCCCTGATACGATTTGGAAGCTGTGCCGTAGACATGCTGTCTGTCTGTCCATCCTCCTCCTCCTATAAGGGTTGAAGACAAAGCCACAGAATCAAAGGCAGGGAACAAAACTTCTGGTTGGTCAGGAAAACAACTCAGTGCCCTGCAATTTGACTTTTGAGACCAGCAAAGTGCTTGCTCAATAATTGTGTACAAGGTGAGATGCGCAGTCAGCAGTGAGCGGTAAGAATGGTCAGCAGTCCAGACAGGAGGACTATTTAAAGTCCCCCTGCCCCTCACCCTGCTCTGTGGCTATTTAGGGTGGAGACAAATAGCCTTAACCACCCTGCAACCCTTAGAGCTGTAATTATAGTCACTGTCTTCAGTGCTGCGGACACTAGCTGATCCATAGCAAGAGCAATGGACACAGAGACACCATGATGATCAGCTAGCTGTCTGCCTGTCACTGAAGGTCTGGGTGCTGAAGGAACAGGAACTGGCTGAGTGGAAGGGGGACAAAAGAACCGGGTGGTGCTGACCTGCAGGATGGGGCCTGGGGCTCAGTGTACAGGGAAAAGGAGGCAGGGAGGAGGAGGCTGGTTGAGTGAGGAAGGTTGGAGGCCCACTTCAAGCCCTCCACCATCCTTGTTCTCCAAGTTGCGGGAATTCTAAAGATTACAAGTAGGAGAGAGACCATGCAATTTCTATTTTGGAAAGGATATGGCGGCGTCAGAAGAGGGAAGTAGATAGAAGGGAAGAGAGGAAAGGGTGAGGATGAGAGGAGGAAAGAGACAAAGGAAGGCTTTCACTCGACACTGTCAATTCCATTGTGCCCAACACCATCCGCAAGGCTTTTGTGGGGTGGGAACCCACAACCTGATCTATAAAACGCTTGAACTGGGTGGGGGGCGCAGCTCAGGGGCCGAGCGCCTGCCTAGTGTGCGTGAGGCTCTGGGCTCTCTCCCTCACACCCGTCCAACCAATGCAGGCATGCGAGTGTGCTCTCTGCAGAGCACCTGGGGACAGGAAGCCGGTGCTCTGGGGCGAAGTAGGGTGTGTGTGAAACGTGCACCCCAGAAACTGGAAGTGACCCAGAGCTTCCAGACAGGCTCCTTGTTCTAGAGGTTCTGGGGTTTCCCTGGACAGCTGGGTGTAACCCGAAGACTCAGGACAAGCTGACAAGACTCAGGTAAGTCCAAAGTAGGGGGGCGGGCAGTGGAGAGCTCAGACCTAAGCTCAGCTGCCTCCGGTGGGGGTTCATCCAATGAACCCAGGAGAGCACATGATTCAAAAGTGTGGTGGTCCTCCCAGAAAGAGATGAGTGGTATGTTTTAGCCTTTCCCGAACTCCCATGCACACGTGCACGCACACACACACACACACACACACACACACACACACACACTTTTAAAATGTAGTGAGCAAGGGGAAAATGTCTATTTGCACATCTGGCTTGTTCCTTAAATAGCTCATTCCAAGAAAGAAATATATTCTCCCTGCCTTAATTTATGTTTCTACCTTTTCCTTCCAATAGGCCCGCAGGAGGAAGCAGGAGGGGGACCCGGAGGCCCTGCAAGGATTCGGCAATGGCTTTGGAATGCTGCTGCCTACACAGCAGTATTTAACCCAATTACAGCATAATGGGGCTCAGACAAATTATCTGCAAATAGATATGTCTAGATGTAAACCCTCATGCTTGGAGCAAGTGTCTGGAGCCAACAAGAAGTGATGTCCTTAGCTAGCGAGGGATTGTGCCCCCAGCCTGCCCCTCCTCCAGCATGGGGATCCTTCAGCGAGGTTAAGGAGAGGTCCCAGGGAGGCCTGGATGGCCCTGCCTTAAAGCCCTGAATGTGGGGGAGCCTCTACCCCAGACTGTTCTTGTCTGGGGTCTGTGCCTACCCTGGGGACACTCGGGCTTTTTGCCTGGCTGGCCTGGCATGGTCCCCAATGGATAGCAGTTCCCAAAGGCTTCCGAGACCACCGCAGCCCCTTTCTTCTCAGACAGCAAGAACAGATCTAGAGAAATGTGTACTGCCTAGAAATCTCTGCAAGCCATTCCCAGGGTGATGGGCTGCGGGTGGAGGAGGGCTGGTGGGGGGCAGCCAGTAGTACCAAAGGGAAAACTGCACAGTAACCAGAGCTTTTATATGTGCTGGATTCTCACCTACCAGAGGATGCTCGAAGGCTTCCCAAGGCCAGCAGGCCAGTCCAGCAGAGCGGGGAGCAGGTGCTCACCTTTGAGGTGTACCATTGTCCCCATGGCAGGGTCCTTCCAGGAACCGCGAAGGACACGGCTGGGGAGCAGCCATGGCTCTTTCCCGGGAACACTATTGGAAGAAAGGAATTGGAGTTCATTTATCTTCTTTTCCCTAGCAATTAAGGCAGCATGGAGCAAATATTTTGCAAAGATGAGTTAGATACTGTGCATAGCACATGGATTGGGGAGCGGAAATCTTTCCATCGTACCTGTGAAGGAAGGCAGTGTGTTGTGTGTATGTGTGTGTGCATGTGCGTATGCAGGTACATGTGTGTGCACGTACATGCACGTACATGCTGGTGCCCTGAGGGTTTCTGTATGTGTGCCAAGTCTGGATGAGGGTGTTCCTCCCGCCCAGCATGGTGGTCAATTCCATTCCGTTGGTTTACGTTTCCCTCTTCCTCCATTCACCCACCATAGCTTTCCCACCTAGTTTTCTCTGTCCTGATGAGCTCTGCTAGCCTTAGGAACCATTTCCTTGAGACAGGGTATTTGCTGGCTCCTAGTGGGCAATGGAAAGGAGCCCATATGTAGGCTGTGGAAAATGGCTTTGATTCCCAGGCAAAGATGAACAAGATGTAGCCGCCCCTCTGGGATGGAAGGAGAGTCTTAAAAAGACACCTTGACAATCTCTCCTGTCATTTCCAGTAAAATCAGCTTAGATATTGGCAAGGCTTCGGGGATGGCTTGCAACAAGGGTCTGGGTAGGCCGGGGGAGGAAGAGGAGCAGGGAACAAGCCCGGATCTCCCCCAAATGTCTCCCAATCCTGCCAGGTTCTCTCCTGCCTGATTCTACCAGCTGTCGAAAGGCTTTAATTGACTTCGGTGTTCAAAGAGCCGGAGCCTCTGAGCTGGGAAGGTAGAAAGGCAGGCTGTTGGGTTTTCAGGCACAGGGAGGCCTGGCTTTCGTCAGGCCTGAGGATACATGCAGGTGTTTCTGTGCAGTCTGCAGGCCAGGCATGGCTCTCCAAACCACACTTTCAAGAGGTGTCAGGTATCGAAAACCTCTTCCCCGAAGCCAAAGCAAGCATTTGGAGGGCGAAGAGGCACAGAAGGGGTTGGGGATGAGAAGGGAAGATGTGGGTTCAAAAATGGAAAAGGAAAGAGCCTATGAAAGGTTGCTTCGCATAGGGTTCCAGGATGGCTGCTTCTTTTAAACATAACTGGCTGTGCTGTGCCTGAGACCAGGCTAGCCCGCTCTGCACTGAGGAGAGGGGCAGAGGCTGGGCTCCTTGGTGCGGGCTGGGGGTTTGTGATTCCACAGGAGGAGAAGGCAGTGAGAAGAAGGGGATGTGGAAGGGAGGGAGGAAGAATAGGAAGGGAGGAGGTAGGGAAGAGCAAGGCTGATGAAGGAGGAGGAGCAAGGCGGAATCCCAGCGGATCTCCTAACTCTGGGGTCTGGGGTCTGGGGCCTGCCACCCGGGCAGGGGGCCCAGCTGGTGGAACTCAGGGTCCAGCCTGCCATTTTCCCATGTACACCTCGCCGCTCTGGTCCTTCAGCGACTGCTTTGCTGCCTTCCGTCCTGTAGGCCTCAGCATTCTTCCCTCTGATCAGTCAGGAAAGCATAAATTCAGACATTCTGGGAAGTCCAAGGAATCTGGCTTAAAAAAAAAATGTGTGTGTAGCAGAATGGAAGGCATTAGAAGAATGCTTGGGTCTGGGTTGTTCTGTTGTTTTTGCCCCATTTTCTCTTCAGATTAATTAGTGAGTCACGATCGTCTCTCGGGCCGTACAACGCCTCATGTGGAGTCAGGGAGGCTCCAACCACCTCGGATTCTCCAGTTTCTGGGTTGGTATGATCCGTTGCTGTTTTTACCTTCTTCTTTCTGTGAGTTTCCAGGGAGAGGCTCTCTCCACGAAGGAGCAGCTGAACTTGCACACCAGGGCTCATGGTCAGGACCCTACTGGCTATAGGGAGTAAGAACCAGCCAAGTTCCAAGCAATGCAGGCTGGTCTAGGCCCTCCGAATATTCAGAATGTGGGGTGTGGGGTGTCTCCTCTGCTGCGTCGCTGGCATTGGCTTTGATGGTTCCTCAACTTTCCCCCAGTGTCTGCCTTTGGTGAGCCCCCTAACCCAGCACCAACCCTTTGAGATGAAGTGGCTCAATCAGCAGAGGGAGAGGGAACAATCCCTTGGTCTCTAGAATTAACCAGGGATCCTCCTCTAGGATGGGTGGCTTCCCTTTTGTCCTTTCCGGCTGTGGCCGGCAGCCTCCCTCTGAGCCTCAGCGACCTATGGAATAGACAGAGCTCGATAATCAGCCCTATCCTTGCTTGGCCTCAGCCACTGGGGATGTCACAGCAGAGGGGGCCTTGCTCTGCTTTCTTCTCCAGTGAGTCCCTGAGCTGGCAATGTCGATGATCAGCTTCACTGGAGACAGAGGGGAGATGGAACCAAGACTTATTTTATGGAGCATCCACTATACACCCCACCAGCCACACCATGTACTCCACCTTTGCCCCACAGGACCCTGCAAAGGGACCTTATCACAGAGAGTGTGGAGGCAGAGGCCCAAGGCCTGCTGGAAGAAGTGGAGGAGGAGGAGGAGGAAGTGGAAGAGGACGGGGAGGAAGAGGAGGAAGAGGAGGAGGAGGCCTTTTCTTGCCAGCTGGCTTGTAATCCCCAGAAGCACCTCTCCTAACTTGAACCCATTTTTCTTCTTCTCGAAGACAGAATTGGCAGCATCTAGAGTCTGCATTACTGCACCCTGGCCTGAAACTTTGTACCACGGAGCATATCATACCTCGAGCCTGGGCAGCCTCCGGTGCCAAAAAGAGACTTGTTGGATGGAAGCACTGGAGGCCTAGGCTGGAAGGGCCAGCCCTTCCATTCCTTCCTCTCTTCCTGGCTCAGCCAGTGTCCAAAATGTTTGAACTGGTTGTGCCAAAATTAGGAGCAAACATTTATGCTTTATGACCAAGCCACAGGGCAACAACTATGAAAATGATGAAATAATATACATCACATTCACTTCACTGTAAATTTGGTTTAATTACAACATGAGAATCCGACGTACATAGATTGTGTCTTTATAGGTTCTTGCTTGTTGAGTGTGGTCATTTGCTCAAAATAAATGGAGAGAACACTGTTTATATATGCCCGTTTCAAAGCCAGGAGAGAAAGGCTGTTTATGCAAGCCGTGATTATAAAATAATGACTGTGTTTTTTCAGAAAACAGACGAGGGCTGCAAAGACATTCCATTGGAAAGCTCCCTCCTACGCCAGAGAGCTGCCGTTGCTCAAGCACCTTGTGGCATCTCTCTTTTGGGATCGCCTTCAGAGTCCATTTGTGTGGGCTGAATGGAAAAAAAAATAAACTGCTCCATCCCACCTCGTTATGGGCCTTCCCCCCGAATTCTATGACCAGGTTAGATTATTCACCTAAGTCACTGCTCTTGGCTTCACATGGCTTTCAATTGCGTCTCAATATCGGAACCACCCTTGCAGAGAGAAGGGGCGGTGTTGGAAGGATGTTTCCAAGAATGCTGGCCAGGCTCCCCAAACAATCTGACACTTATTCAATCCGGGCAGGTGCCATTCCTGTGCCCCACAGCCTTTGACTGGCCAGCTCTCCTTGCCTGGTGGGAGCTGATGGCCTGTAGCCCGAGGGGCGCTGTGTGCTGTCTACACGTACAGCCCTAAAAAACCACTTCCGTCCCTACCCGCCCCCTAAACCTAAACCCACTGTATTTCCACAGCCCTGCTTCACGGACTCCTTTATCACCTCCTCAGCCTCATGCCCTCCCTCCATCTCACCCCACCCCATTCCCATGCCCTCACCCCTACCCCTCACCACCCAATGCTGCAGAGCACTGACCTTTACACTCTGAACCACAGGGTGTCACGTTGAGAACATACACTTCCAAACCTTACAGATCCTATGTTGACTCTACCCAGCTCTGTCCTGCTTGAGTTACAGTAACGTTAATGGGTGACTCAGTTTCCCCAGCTATAAAATGGGGCACAGTCTACCTGCCTTTGGGGAAGGGACACATGCAAAGGAGTGTGCTTGGCTCCTGGATGGCACAGGCAATGAGCAACGGCAATGACGACTGCAAGAGAAGAAACGTTAGCCCCAGAGCTCCGCAGGGGCTCTCCCCTCCTCTCCTGTGCCCCGTGAACAGGAACAAGCTCTTGGGTTTGAGCCAAGGCCAAATACTAAGTCTCAGGCATCCCAGAGAAGCTCCTCTGGCCTTGGGCGGCTGGGGAGCGAGAGTACACAGGGCACAGATGATTTCCTCCCTTGCTACCCCCGAGGGGCCTCGGAAGAGACTGGCTGACACCCAGAACTCGAAAGACGCAAGGCTGGAGACTGGAGGAAGAAAATAAAGGCATGCTCTTGTCCAGTTCTGGGACAGACGCACGGGCTCTGCGTCCACCCACCACTGGGTCTAGCTGCCACTTAGGACCTGTGTGGTTTGGTCCTTGGAATGATCTCTTTATAAGAAGGGAACAATAATGGCCTTCACTTCATGGGTTGGTTGTATAAACCAACTGCCATAAAACAAGAGCTCTAGGATTCTACAGGAGCCCTACCAAGAAGGTGGGGGGTGGAGATAGGTGGGGGCTGGAGGAAGAGGCCCAGGCTCAGAAGCCTGGCTCCCAGCCCTGGAGCACAAGGATGCACTGGTCTCAGTGAGCTCAGGCCCAGGCCTTCCAAAGAGACTCAGAACAGAGCCAGCCTCTTCACTCACAGGCTATAGCCAGGCCGGAACCCCCACAGGAACCCACTGGAGCCCTGCGCCGGGGCCTGGGAAGATCCATCAAGCCTGGACATCATCACCAGTCTGGGGGGTTGAGCCAGGCCCAGAAGTGTACCTGTCAGAAAGCCTATTATTAGACTTGTAAACAGCCTTAATCCAGCCCACAGAGACGCACCTGCCTCCAGGAAAGCCTCGTCTCTGCCCTGGGCGCTGGCACCATGAGTCACCCTGTCTCTCCAGCTTCCAAATCTAGTTCCGGCTGGCGAGAAATCCCCTGGGCTAGCGTCAGGCCTCTGAGGGCAAAGGTCACGGGAGGATCACCCGCCTTGCTTGTCTATCACAAGGAGACAGGCAGCCAGGCCCTGCCTAGAGGATGGCTGGCGTGCTGAGCACCAGCCTCTAGACTTGGCTGGGACCCTTTGCGGGTGCACACAGCCCTGTGGGCCAAATGTCTAGGCTCTGGCACCTCTGGGAAAAGAAGAGAAACTCTTGCAGCACAAAGTGTCTCCGTGAGATGGAGTGGCTTGCATCAAGAATCTAAAACATGCCAGGCACCATGGCTCATCCCTGTAATACCAGCTACTCAGGGGGCAAAAATTGGGAGGATTGTGCATCAAGATCAACCTGGGCAAAGTCTTAGCGAGACCCTCATCTCAACCAAAAGTCCAGGCATGGTAGTTCATACTTGTTACCTAGCTACGTGGGAAATGGCAACAGGAAGATTGCAGTAGCAGGTCCATGTGGACAAAAGCAGGAGATTTAATTGAAAAATAGTAAAAAAAAAAAAAAAAATGGAGCTGGAGGCATGGCTCATGTCTGGAGAAGGAGAGGAACTGATGGGCAGCTTTGGTGAGAAGACGTGCAGGAGACAATGGGGGCGGGGGAGGGGTGTCTAATTAATCCCATCTCTTCCCCACCCCACCTCAGTCATAGACACATTGGAGCCCGGGTTCAAATCCCATAAGACCCTGGGCTGAGTCAGCCCAGAGGCAGCTCAGTCTGCAGCCCACTTCCCGGGACCTAACCTCTCAGGAGTGAAGTCAGAGGTGGTATCTGTGAGCTGGGACAAGTGTCAGCCGTACTGGTGCAGCTGCCACCTGTACTTGACCTCTGTGAGCACCTCGGCACCTCCTACCAAAAAACCTGCTCCAAAGCCTGGGCCCGGAGATATTTGCATATTGGCAGGAAGTAGTTTCTAGGTTCCCAGAACAAGTTCGGAGAAGCAGAGAGCGGAGAGCAGGTATTGTTTATTTCCTAGGGAGGAGCAGACAGGATCCCTCCAGGATACTGGGTAGCTTCGGGATCTGCAAATCCAGGCAGGATGATGTGTTAGTTCCTGGTGGCTGCTGGGAAAAACGACCACAAACACCAGTTTAGCCCAGCTGTTGTGGTGTGTGTGTGTGTGTGTGTGTGTGTGTATGTGTGTGTGCATATGTGCAGGTACTAGGGCTTGAACTCGGGGCTTGGGCACTGTTCCCTTAGCTTTTCTTGCTCAAGGCCAGCGTTCTACCACTTGAGCCACAGCTCCACCTCTGGCTTTCTGGTGGTTTATTGGAGATAATTTCCCACCCAGCATGTGGTTATGTCACAATTCTGTAGACCAGAAGCCTGGCTTGTGGGCTCCATGAGAGCTTACCAGTCTCCAAATCCCGGTGACCTCCTGTCAGGGTCCCTCTCTGCCTCCAGATAAGGAAGGCCTCTCTCCAGAGGAATCTTGATTAGAATGCACCATTGCTTTTAGGACTGAACATATATATTTTTTAATCCCAATACTTAAAAAAAATGCCATCATTCAGCAAATAAACATTTAGGATCTGTATTGGTCGGTGGGAACAAAAACCAAAACCAGGACAACAAAAAACAAACAACAATAACGAACTGAATAAGCCCAACTCACTTGCCCAGGAAGTTCAAGCATTCCCTTTGCTGTTGTTCTCACACACCATGCCCATGTCTTCCCACGAGGGCCTCAGCCAACCGCAGAGAGAGCATTTACACCATTCAACTGGTAACTTCTCTCCCATCCCCTTTCTCACCTCCTCCCACTGACCAGCTCAGGCCTGGCTGTCTCGGAGCACACTGTCCCTACTGGCTGATGGTGGTCTTGGCCCCCGCAGATGGGGCAGTAGCATCTAGCTACTGCAGGACACTACGAGAACTCTTGATCCTTGTGTGGAGCCTCTCCTGCCCTGGGCCTGTGTTCTCTGCTCAGCACTCTCCTTATGTCTAGTCCAGGTCTGGACACAGCTCTGTGTAAGAATGGCTGTCTGGGGAGTGGAGGCGGCACAGGGAGGGGGCGAAGGCAGCACATCTGGCTGCTTCTCGGATGCAGATGGTAGTTCTGCAGTAGCCATTCCCAGCTCCTGCCTCCTCCGGGGCAGTAGCGTCTTCATCTGTGTCCCATTATTCTCTGCTCCGGCTCCCCACTCCCCAGGCTGCTCCCCTGCACCCTCAGCTGTGATTTACACCCTGCTGCCTGACCCCCGGCCTGACCCCCTGCGGGTAGTCCCCAGAGTGACAGGCTGCTCTTGAAGTCCAGGCCAGTGCTCTGGCTCTGTGAGCCCCGGCTCTCCATCCCAGACCTGCGGTTGCTGGGTCGGCTTGTGGTTTGCTGAGGGTCAGCCCTGGATGACTCTCAATTTTCTCAAGTGGAATCCAATCCGTCCCACAGAGGGGCTGAGAGGAGGGTGTCAGGTCCCTTCCACAGAGGCTCAAGCACGGAAGGGCCCCTCTCCTTTCATTTTTATGCTTTGACTCTGCTATTTATTACTTGAGAGAAGCATCCTGACTGGCATGTCTGATCCATGCCTCTCCAGGAGGGGGAGTGGGAGACATTGATTGTCACAGACGGTCCCCCAAAGAGTCAGGAGGCCTTTCTTCCCAATCTCCAGAGAGAGAGGTCTCTGCTCACCCTGGGGGTGGGGGTGGTGAGAGGCAGAAGTTCCTCAGCTAGAAGAAAGCAACCCTGAGACCTCAGGACTCACTGAGCACCTGGCCCTCCACCAGACGGCTGTCAGTCCCCACGGATGGAAGCCGAGGAGGAGTCCCAGGCTCTGTCCAGGCTCCGGTGTGTCCTCCCTCATCCCTGCCATCCTGCTTTCCTTATTGTTTCCTCTCTCTCCCTCTCCTCTCCTCCTCCTCTTCCTCCTCCCCTCTTCCTCCTCCTCTTCTTCTCCTCTCCTCCTCTCTTCCTCCTCCTTTCCTCCTCTTCTCCTTTCTCCTCCTCCTCCTTTTCCTCCTCTTCCTCCTCCTCTTCTTCCTCCTCCTCTTCCTCTTCCTCCTCCTCCCCTTCCTCCTCCTCTCCTTTCCTCTTCCTCCTCTCCTCTTCCTCTTTCTCTTCCTCTTCCTCCTTTCTCCTCCTCTTCCTCCTCCTCTTTCTCCTCCTCTTTCTTTTCCTCCTCTTCCTCTTCCCCTTCTCCTCCTCTTCCCCCTCCTCCTTTTCCTCTTCCTCCTCTTCCCCCTCTTCCTTTTCCTTTTCCTCCTCTTCTTCCCCCTTCTCCTCCTCTTCCTCTCCTCCTCTTCTTCTTCCTCCTCTTCCTCTCCTTTTCTCCCACCTCCCTCTCTCTTTCTCTCCCTTCTTGCTCCTAAAGCCCAGCCTGTGCTCCAGCCCTACATGAATTGTGAACAGATGACCACGGAGTTGAACTCTGCTCACTCATGACTTCATTGGCCTGGAAACCTTCCCTTTGGCTCTGCTGGTGCGCTACATCCACTTGAGGATTTGGCTGTTGTGCTGTGGGTCTTGCTCACTCTGAATTACCTCGGAAGAGCCCCTTGCCCTGCAGACTGCCCTGCTCGGGTCATTGGCAGCTCATGTTGTGGACCTGGTTTGCCAAGGCCAGTGATCTTTGTGTGGCTGCACCAAGAGCATCTGTGAAATCTTGTGCCGCTTCCCTTGGAACACAGAAGGCAACAGCGTGGCTCAGCTGCTGTCAGGCCACCTGCACTGCTCTCTCCCCACCCTCAACTCTAACCATGGAGGATGGCATCTACCATGTCCTGTGGAATAGCATTCCTACAGTCTGGTTCCTGGAAAAGAGGTTCTCATCTTTGGGAGGGGGACTTGTAAGATCATACTAGTCATACCTAATTAAACAGCAGCATTTCTGTAGTTCGGAATATGCTGTCAGCCATACCCAGGTCCTTCCCTGGCTTCCCATCACCTGGTCACTCTCTGTGTCCTCTAGCTGCTGTGGATGGAGGACGTGGGGCCTCGAAGGCTCAGGCCTTCTTCCCCTCCTTTGGACAGGTAGCTCTCAAGTACAGGCAGTTTCTGACTTCCCAGTGTGAGCCAAGTGTCTCCCCACACCTTGCCATAGAAGCAGCTTTTTCTTTAAACACCATCCTTTCATTCTAGCCTCCCAGCCTGGGGCTCTGGCACAGGCACAGGTAATTTGTGTTTATGGGAACTGGGTAGAGGAGCCTGCAAAGGACAGGTGATCTGAGTCTCCCATATCCAAATGGTTTTCAGTGTCAGTGTCCTTGCATTAGCTACGTGATTTGTCCCTCTGGCCTTTGAGAAGTCACTCCTGACGTTCACTTTGTGTGAGGATCTGCGTTTGAACTGTCCCCCACAAATCTCAGGTATTGGGGACTTGACTGGTAGTGGATGGAGTTTTGAGAAATGACTGGGTCCTGATTCATAACTGATGGATGAATCCTTTGATGGATTTGTAATAGGTGAGGTGGTAACACGTAGGAGGGGGTGGGGCCTGGTTGGAGGAAGTCAGCCACCAGGGGCGGGTCTTTGGGCTTATGTCTAGTTCTTGGCTTCCTGTCCACCCTGAGGGGAACAGCCTCAGCCAGGTTCTTTCTCCTGAACATCGTGTTCTGCCTCACCACAAGCAAAGGCTGTAGACTTGAAATCTTTGAGACCACGAGCAGAAACAAACCTTTCCTCCCTTAACTTGATTAAGATCGTTGGTGGGACTGAGGCAGTGGGTGTGAAGACCACTAGAAGGCTGTCTATTATTGATGAGGGAACTGTTGGAAAGAGTCTGATAAACTACGATAGGGAAAAAGAACATGCTTATGATTTGGCTAGCCGTGTAAAGCAAGAAAAGATCAAACCCACAACGTCTAACATGTCACCCATGACTTGGAAATGATCAAGAATTTAAAGGGGAAAAAGAACACAATCCAGACATTATTCTTTTGTTTCTCAAACAAAGCAACATTGTAATTTCTTTGTCATTGTCTGGAGTTGAAATCATAGCCACAGTTTCTCATAAAACTTGGTCAAGGGAACAAAAGTCTGTGACTTTTTTTTTCCCTCCAGGCGATTCCTTCCCCAGGCCTGGGGAGAGAGACACAGACTCTCAGGCCTCAGGAGCCCACAACCCACAGTGCCTCCCCTCTACAGGATGCTGGAGTGAGGAATGGAAGACCTGCTCCTTGGTCTCCAGGAAGAAAATGGCCCCCAGATGGTGACAGATGGTGACGATCCCCAATCCCTTTGGTTCACGAGGAACTCCCAGTACAAGCTGAATGCCAGGCTCTGGCTTAGTAGATCTGGGCGCATGCAGAGTTAGAAAGCTCCATCCAGCTATGGAGATGGAGCCTACTCCTTTTTATTTCTTCTCTTTCTTTTTGAAGATTATTGTTATGTTCTGCTCTTTTTAGATGAGACCCTCTCCTGATTCAGAGCTCTGCTTGACAACCTGAACACTCACGGGGAAGCTGCACAATGTCGCAGAGACACTGGTGTGAAAACTCATCCTTCAGAGGTCCAGTGACAACCCTGAGTCAGAAAGCGTTTCTACATCCAGGGAGGGAGGCTCCGGGGCAGGGAGGGCAATGTGCTGGGCCGTGTGGACAGCCAGGAGGCCCATGTACTGGAGGCTGCCAGTCGGCGCCCAGCTGTGCTGCCTGCAGTCCTGGCCCAGGCTGCAACACTGTCAGGATTCGCCTCCAGATGTGCTTTTCTCCACGTGCACTCTTGGATCACAGATTCCCTTCATTCTGGGGAATCCGGGACAAGGGATTCCAGAGAGAAAACACTCACTGTGGCCAAGCCCAAGTGGTGGACAGGTCCCTAAGGAGCTGTCATTCATCCCCTAAGCCCACCCCCTTCACTCATTACCCCCCCCCCCCCTCCAGAAACCACCCTGGGAGGCAGGAAGGAGAGATTTGATATATTCATGGCTTGGAGTCTCTCTCACACACACACACACAGATGCACACGCGCACACACACATCCGTCACGCTCCGGTTTTGAAAATGTCATTTACAGATTTTTTTAAAAAAAATGTGGCTGCAATGATGACATGTGCACACACTGGAGAGGGTTGTGGAGGAAGAGGCTGCTGGCGGGGTAGGAGGAGGGGCAGACAGCGCTAAGCCTCCTGTGAGTCTCTCCAGCACACAGGATAATCTGTCAGCCATTTAGGAACTCCAGTGTCAGCCCTGGCTGCCCCCAGGAGGAGGCTCAGAGACAGTTCACACCACGGCAGCAGCCAAAGCCTGAGCTTTGGGGGTGCCGCTCCACTAAGCCGGCTGTCAGCACCCAACGCTGAGCTTCAGACGGCAGGGAAGGGAGCGCAGGGCCTGCTAGGTCCCTTCCTCTCAGAGGACTGCAGGCGGGAGGCAGGGCAGGTGTGGGCGGGAGCAGGTCGCTCTCTGAGGTGTCCTTTCGGTCTCTCAGGTGAGGCGAGGGTGGGTGTGGACGGTAAGGCTGGTGGCGGCAGTGGCTGTGCACACAGAGCCTTCCCCTGTGTCCCCACCGCCCCCACTGGCCTGGAAGGCTCTCAGCAGCCACAGTGTCACATCCATGTTCTCTTCTGGGACCTCTGCAGAGCCACCCTCTTTTCAGCCTGGTCCCACCTCACTTCCCTCATTCGCGGACCTGACACACGTATTGAGCATGCGCTCGGAATCCAGCCCAGGACTACCTGGAGAGCTCGTGCGTCAGAGCGGCTTTGGCTCACATTCCAGTCTGGCCTCTTGCGACGTGGACAGCTATAGGAGCGGACTAACCTCCCTGAGCCTCAAAGTGTGCAAAAGGGGGACAATGCCGCCCTTGGAACGCATCTGAAGGGGGACAATGCCACCCTTGGAACGCATCTGGATGAGCTGCTTCATACAGTCAATGGCCACCACTCTTCTTTCCATCTGTGCCTTTCTCAGAGCTCCTCCAGCAATCCACACACAGAGAGCATGCCACAGGGAGTGCTGGACATCACCCGGGATGACTCAGAACTTAGGCACCCTGAGGCCTGGTGCTGGGCAGCTCCCCGTACCTTCCTGGACAAGCCAAGAGCTCTATGGTGTCTTTGGAGACACAGCAGTATTTACTCCCCCCCCCCCCCCCGCCCCCCGCCCCGTTCCCTTGTGAACAACAGAGCAAATCAAGACCCGGATGAGGAGAGGGCAGTGTTAGCTGACCAATAGGAAGCCAAGCAGCAGGGCGGGAGCCCACTGGAGGCCCCTTTAGGGTTGGTGTGGCTGCCCGGCTCAGGGGCCAAGCCTGTCTCCTCCCAGGTCATGTGACGCGTTCCAGTCTCATCTTGGTTCTGCACACTGTGCCATGGGTGGAGTTCTCCCTGGCTTGTGGCCCCCTGGGGTGGGAGCGTCTGTCCAGGCCTTCTACCTCGCAGCACAGCGTGGGAGGGCCGAGGACTGAGTGGCCAGCTGGCCTGCAGCTAAGGCTATACACTTCCCAGGGCATCTGATCCCTGCTGACATGGACATACAAACCCCAGGATTCTGCCACAGGACTTTGATCCACATAATAGAGTCAGGCAGAGGGAGAGGCTAACGTATGCCGAAAAGCCTTTTTGGCTAGCTTGGGCCCAGAGCTAAGAGAAGTGTGGACTTCGGACGTTGAATGAGGGCAAATGGTGGAGCACCTGGGAAAAAAAAAACAGAAGGATGTAAAATGGGGGAGATTCCCGCCGAATTCTTGTCACCATTGCTGTACGAGTCTCTCTGGAGAGACAGACAGTGACTGCGGGAAGATTCTGCCAGGAGGGTTTGGGGAGGAAGGGCAAAGGACCAGGGAAAAGAAAGGTCTAGTGGAGGCAGGGAGGTTGAGCGTCCGAGGAGCTGGCCCTCGGGGTGAGGCAGGTTCTTTCCTGTCTCTGACCTGACTCCAGCCAGAGGGGTGAACTTGGACGCACCCTAGCTTCTGTGTTCAGGTATAAAATGGGCACTCGGAAGAGTTAATGAACTGCTTCGCTCAAAGGGCTTAGCACGTTGTTAGTGCATGGTAAGCTCCTGGTTCATAGTTATCACCAGCAGCTGTCTGGGTTCACCAACAGTTCTTTTCCTTTTTCTAAGTGTTCATCTTTTTTTGAGCGAGGGCAGTCCTGGGGCTTGAACTCAGGGCCTAGACACTGTCCCTGAGCTTCTTTTGCTCAAGGCTAGCACTCTACCACCTGAGCCACAGTGGCATTTCTATCCTTTTTCTGAGTATGTAGTACTGAGGAATAGAATCCAGGGCTTCATGCATGCTAGACAAGCACTCTACCACCAAGTCACATTCCCAGCCCCTAAGTGTCCCTCTTTGTTGAGGTGGGCTGACTTATCGTGATAAATATCCTTAAATGGTTTTCCAGTAGTAAAGAACTTCCAGGCACTCAAATAACAATTGTGTGTGTGTATTTCAAAAAATTGTATAGATAAAGTGCTATTTTCTTCACTTTATAGGAAAAATGACAATCAGTGAGAATGTTTGAAGTGATACCTGACCAAGTGATACCTGATCAGAATTTGGATCAGTTGACCCGGTGACAAAGGCCATTGTGATGTGAAGACCACTGTGTCTCCCCCCACCCCCCACCCCCACCATGGGTGCACAGAGAATGCTGGCTTGGCTCAGGTGTGCTGATCATCGAGCCGCTACAGGCCAAGCACATGACGCTAACCACATGGACACTGCGGACCAAGGGTTGGAGCAGCCTGAGGCTGGAGTCCTTCCTGGAACACAATGGAAAGAAAGAAATCCACAATCAGAGATCTCCAGCTCCCAGCTCCCTGTGAGGTTATACAGCCTTACTCAGGAGGGATTTTCAGTTTGGATGAGGTTTGGAAATGAAGTACATCTTACTGCTATCTAGAAGGAAAGAACTTGCCAAGAAAATTAATAAGGTAAACAAGATTTCCTACAAGAAGCTTTTTAATCCACATAATCCTGTAAAATTCAATAAACATTTCACAAGCACTTACTGGGTGTTGGAGAAGAACTGAATAAATCCATCTTAAAAAAATGTTATGCCAGGCGCCAGTGGCTCACACCTATAATCCTTACTATTCAAATCCTTACTATTCAGGAGGCTGAGATCTGAGGATCATGGTTGGAAGCCAGTCCAGGCAGAAAAGTCCCTGTGAGACTCTGATCTCCAATTAACCACCCAAAACCCAGAAATGGTGCTGTGGCTCAAGTAGTAGAGCGCTAGTCTTGAGCACAAAGGAGGCTCAGGGACAGCGCCCAGGCCCTGACTTCAAACCTCACAAGGTCCCCAAGGCCTGGGATTACAGACAATCATGATCTGCCACAATCAACTGAATCTTTTCCTTTCAGGGGAAACATACAAGCAACTGTAGCTGTAAACACACATGCACATGCATACATACACCCATGCATACTCATGCACCTAAGCGCACACATGCACACATACCACACATATTTCGTATTGAATCTAATTCTACAAGGGTGTAATGAAGAGATGGAGAAATTAGGTTTGGCACAGACTTGAGTCTTAAGACTCAAGCAATTATTTCCAGAGTCTTATTCTTTTCAGAATTACTTTTTCTTTGAAAGATTAGTCAGGTGATTGAAATTATTCCCACTGAGTGGCCCGCAGATCTCATAGGTACCAACTCGATATTTGTCAACCTCAGAAAAACTTACTGTGTGAGCACCGGAATGCTAACATTTTCTCTCCCTGGAGATATGCATTCAGTTCAACACTTATTTCCCCTAGTCCCCATGAACACAGCTTCTTGTTGGTTCTGTGAAAAGACTGCGTTTTCCTGTTTCCTCAGAGGGTCCCAGAGCATTTTTGCAATGGACATTTATCAGAAATCTGTGGAATGTATGGCGGGGAGGGATTCAGGATTCAGGACCAGTGGAGAGAGCACGCGATAATGCTCAAGGAGGAGAACTAGAGCATGGACTGTCCCAGCTTCTAACAGAGACAGGAGAGGAAGGATGCGAGGTGAAGACCATTAGTCAGGAAAAACACAATGGGAGGCAGCATGGCAAGAGGCTGAACAGAAGGAGCCGGGCAGGGGCCTCGGGCCTCAGGGGTGTGCTTTAGAACCCTAGTGGTTGGGAGAAGGTTCCATGGGAGGCCGGGAGGTGGGCGTTCATTGTGGTGACTTCCTTGGATACCGAGCCCACGCCGGCTAGCTGTTCCTGTGCCCTCTCTCAAAGTCAACAGCGTCCTTGAGCTCTTGCTCAAATGCAACAACTCTGAGTCAGCAGGGCCAGGAAGCCCCGAGGAACGTTTGGGGGAAACTCCAAAGCCCAGGTCTTCTTATTCTGAGAACCTCCCACCACCGGAAGGAAGCGAGGATCATGGAGCTCAGCACTTTCCAGGCTGCCCTTCCTGTCCACTGTGGTGACACTGGCCAAGGCTTGGCGGGCCTCTAGCTATTTTTACCCTCGGATTTCCGGAATGGCCTACCCATCCTGGTTATATGACACCATAGTCCACTCATTCTGTAGCAATCACAAGAGAGTTAAGCCACAATGGGCAGCTGCACACAGACATGCTCACCCCTACCCTGGACATTCAAGGCCCAGCCACAGAGCCCAGCACCACAAGCCCCAAGGTGCCTTTGGAGGGCTTGCCAGGCAGGATGCCCACCGCAGCCAGACCCACGCTCTGTTGCGAGACCCCGGAGTTTGCAGTTCCCATTTCAGTCTTTCTGTAGGCCTCTCAGTTGAGAGTTCCTGGGGTCTATGGTGGATTCAGTCCAGGAGAGTGTTTTACGGCCATGAAGAGCTACTTTGCTGGAGGTCCTCTTGCCCAACCCTGTTTTAATATTGACCAACTCAACAATGGCTTCTTTTCCCTTCTAAATCTCTTTCCCATGAGTATTCAGGTGACTTACTTTGTATCCACCACACCGGCCCCCCCCCCCCCCCCCCCCCGTTCCTTTTGGTTCAATCTCTAGACATCTTTCAGGGGTCCTAGCTGCTGTTTATGTTGAGAAGAAAATACTTCCTTATGATATGGCTAGTGTGGGAAGTAATGTCTGTGTGGAGGGATGATTGTAACTTGAGAATTTTTCTCCTACCTAGAAGATTCGTGAGAAGAATACTGTGAACTACCAAGTCCCACTTGGGGCTTCCCTAGGTTCCCCTCAAGGAGAGTCTTTGGAAACGGTGAACATGATCAATGTTTTCCTCTGCAGGCAACGCAGAGGCCTGGGTTTCTTTGGGGGTGATAGCCAGAAAAAGAATACTTGTTGACCATGGGTGCTAATAACTGTACTTATTATTGTTGGAGTAAAGAGAGTCATGGCTGCCAGTCAGAGGCTGGCCTGGTAGTGCTGTCCCCATTTTATCAGAGAAGAGGGTGGAGCGCTTTCCATCTTCCTGCCTCCTCGTAACCAAAATGTCATCGACTCAGAGCTGCTGAATATCCCGTCCACCATTTTCTTTTCCTTTTATTGAGGGATTTTTATTTCAAACCTTCAAATACCACTAAATCTTAAGGCCTTTTCCCCATTAGACTTCCCTCAAAAAATTAACTTGGATCAAGCAGGATTCAGTGTGAGTCCATGCTAAACCTACCCAGCTCAGGGAGCTCAAAAAGTTGGCCTGCCGCCCCTCCTTCAGAGCCCCGGTTTCCGGTGACCGTTCACGGGAGATTTGTAGCAGCAGGTATTTTCTGTCGGGGTGAGTGAGCAGTGAGTCACCCATTTCCCAGTTCCCATTGCTGGCTGTGGGGAGGGCAGGGCCAGGGCTGGGCAGACCGGGGTGGGGTGGCAGGGTGGTGAGTTGAGGCAGGAGGAAGAGTAAGAGGAGAGAAAGCTACAAAAATAGCAGACCCGACAGGCCTACTATTTCATCATGCAATATTCAGCTATTAGACCCTGGCCCAAAATAGCTGCTCACTTACTGCCTTTTCTTTTTGTGCTGGCTCCAAGAAACACAGAGGGAGCCAGGGGGCGCTGAACAAAATGCCTCATTCATGAGAGCCTGGCGAATGCCCGTTGGGTTCACAACTCGATAATCCCTGACAGCTCTTATTAAATCATGGCGCCACAGGTGTGCAGGCTGCCGGGAGCCGGGCAGGGCCAGGCCACCGGCCAGTGTCGCCCTGGGCAGAGCATGGGTGTACTCCCTCTTGATTCTCTCCAAGCAGACCAGGGAACAGCCTGGCCGGGGAGTAGTTCCAGTTCAGAAGGGTTGGTTGCAGCAATAGCATTCTCTTGCAATGGCCATGGTTCAGAAGCATCTCCCTTAATGGGATGTATGTATACATGCTTGAGTTCTTTAATAATAAGATTGAGGCCCAGATGCTTCCAAAGAAGCAAGGAGAGCGAATCACTCGGTGTTTGATTCTCCTCCCTCCCAAGAGGAAGGAGAAAGGGAGATTGGCCCTGCTTTTGAGAGCTAGTGGTAATGACTGTCAGAAGTGCTGTCCACCAGATACAGAGAGCTCCACCTGGGCAGCAGGTGTGAGCTTGGCGATTCCAGCGGGACCACCCCCACCCCCTACAGGAGGCGGGAGGTTTGGCCACAGACAGCCCCTCCGACACGGGGGAGGGGGGGAAGGGGGGCCGGGGAGCTCACCCCGCAGCCGCACCATCCGCCCTACCACTCTGGGGAGAGTCCTCTCTGCCTCCCTCCCCCAGGATCAGAGTGCAGGTTCGTTAAGAAGTGAGGGCATCTCAGGGCATGTTTGGCTGACAAAAGAACAGGTTTCTAAAGGATTAGCTGCCCCACCGTGGCATGATTTTAGGATTGTCTTTGGGAAAATTCAAAGTCCCAAACATCTCTCTCATCCTGTCTTTTGTGCCACTGACCCCTGCAGTCCTCCAGCTGAGGATTTGGTCTGTTTTGATTAATCTGCCGTTAAATTCCCAGTCACCCTTGAGACCCACGGCATGTGGGTGCTGTGTCCAAAGTCAGGGTTGATAATCACAGCCACAGAAGACAACGGACGCGAGGGGCTTGGTCTTCAGCGGCCTCTCTGGTCTCCAGATTCTTTGTTCGTACAATGAGACCGATGGAAGGAAAACAGCACTTCGCTCTGCAGAATGGGGAGGAAAACACAACAAGGTCTGGAAATCTGACATGAACACCTCCAAAAATTATACTAATGTGGAAACTTCCGACCACACTATTTGGCGCAAGAGGGACCCTGGAAGGTACGATGCTCTCAGAGCCTTCCAGGGAGGTGGTTTTGGTGACTGATCTAACAGAGGGTGTGCTGGACACAGCATACAGCCCGCGGGAGGTCTTAGAGTCAGTCACTTCCTGGGGAGAAGAAACATGGCTGCTGGGTCACATGCCATCCAGGTCGAGCTTGTGTCTGTGGGCACATCAGATGTTTACCTTCAGTATACACAGTTAAGTCTTGACTCACTGAAAGTGCCCCCTCGATCACCAACTCTTTTACCTAGTCATCTAGATAGTAGCCAGCATTTGAGGAAATCAGGAGCAAATACACAAAAAGTCAGTAAAAACCATCCAAACCATTGAAATTCAACCACCGTGTTAACACACTTTGCAAGTAGACTGCAGGAAAAAAAAACCCACACAGGTAAAACTGAAGCTATTTCTAATGGCTTTAGCTAAACAAAATAAACCTAGAGAGGAAAATAAAATTATTCCTTCCAACTGGAGTTTTTATAAGGGTAGAAAAATTCAAATACTTTCCTTAAACTCTACAAAGCAAACAGAACTCTTCAAAAGTCCATGAGAAATGGAGGGTATTTCGGTGATTAAGTTTGAGTGGACATGTAAGAGATGTTTCTGGAAAAGTATAGAGCAGCTAGCCAGGACAGCACCCGGCTAGATCATCAGTAGTAATAGACACGAAGCCTGGAGCTGCAAACTTAAAACCTAAGATTTGGAAACGGAATCCATTCTTCACCCTCCTCTCCTTTCCCAACAGAATACAAGTTTTATGTCTCCAGAAAGCAATGGTTTTGGAGACATAAAAGGCAGTGTGTTGGAAATCATTAGCGTTTACCTTCTCCTTCTCTGTTTTTCTAACTGGCCTTCTTCTACGTCCTAGTCCGCTCTGGCTGCCATAACAAGATGCCTCAGACTGGGTGGCGTAAGCCACAGAAATTTATTTCCTCACATTTCTGGAGGCCAAAAGTTCAAGAGCAAGGTGTCAGCAGGTCTAATTTCCTCCAAAGCCTTTCTCTCTGGTTTGCCTAAAGCCACGTTCTCGCTGTGTCAGCTCAGGGCTGCCTCTGTTCCCACACATTCCTCCATGCTGCATTTCTGTGTGAGCAAATTTCCTCTGCTTAAGACACCAGTCAGATCAGGTTAGGGCCCACTCGAACAGCTTCATTTTTTTTTCACTTATTCACCTCTGTAAGGCTCCCTCTCCAGATATAGCCACATTTCAAGGTACTGGGAGGCAGACTTCGCTACAGGCACCAGGGAGGTGCAATTATTCTGGATACTCATGGTCTCTAATGACTTAGATCAGTCCAGGCTGCTGTTCTTTCTCTCTGCTCCTTTGCGCTGGGCACATTCTGCTGTGGCTCCTCCTGTGTCCGCTGCTTTCTCTGTACCTCGTTTGCTTTCTGTCTGTCTCTGTGGCCCCAGTTCCTCTGTGTGTCCTCTGTGTGTGTGTCTTCCATCCTCACCCCATGCCCTCTCACTAACCTCTCCTTTTTGCCCTTTCTTCAACTGTCTTAAATGATTTCTACATGCCTTTTATGAGAGATGGCAACCGCAAAGTGCGTTCCTTATTCTAGTGTGTGCACCTCATTCTACAAGTTGAGAGTTTTTGACCTTGATTAACTGGCGTGCAAAGTCAGCTTATGATCAACCCCATTCAAAATCAGAGAACAGGTTAGCAAACTCCAACCAGCAGGCCACACCTGGCCCACTACCTGTTGTTATAAATAAAGTGTGTCAGGACATAGCAATGCTCATTTGTATAGGTATTATTTGTGTCTAGTTTACTGAGTTTGCATAATTAGGACAAAGATCATATGGGCTGCAAAACAAAGATTTTTACTATCTGAAAAAAGCTTGCTGATTATTGCCCCCAAATCAAATTATACAGGAGATGAGAGGGGGACAGCCCATACAATTTCTGAAGCTGGGCTAAGTGTGCACTGAGCAAGGGTCATGTAAGATGGGTTTTGAAGGATGAAGAGAGATGGAGGTAGGACTGTGGTTGTGAGAAACCTGAATAGCGGGAGAAAGTTCAAGATGCCTTTGCTGCCTAAGTGATGATAGGAAGTTGGGCCTCAGGACTCTGGAGCATGCTCTCACACACAGGAGCCCATTCTGTGTAAGCCTCTGCTTTTTTAGAATGAACAGGTGAGTTCAGTCCAATGCCTGCCATCATGAGTTTGAAACCTTGATAGCAGGAATAAGAGACACACTTGGGGAGCTCCAGTAGCGCAATTGGTTAGCGCGCAGTACTTATAAGAGACACGCTTGGACAATTACAAAGCACAGACTAGTCCTTCCTAGGGGAACCGGAACCAGGAAAATAACCAAAGGGGAGCTCCAGCAACATGACACTGATGATGGGGTGGAGACTGGATTGTCCCAGAGGAAAATGCTGGCGGTTGAGATGCACCTGTCTTCCTCTCAGTGGATCTTCTAACAGCCTTGTAAAGAGATACGTTCTTAATTCACTGGAACCCAGACTGAGCCACTTTGAGTTAGATGTTTCCCCTCTCCACACATCCACGTCAGACGCTCCATCCGTGCACCCCAGCTAGGAGGTCCCGTCCATTCCCTCAACCTCTGACGTGGGAGAGCAGAGTGCTCGGTCATCACTGTAATAAGCACAACGTATAAAGAGGTAACTTGTAATGAGAAAGGTGTTATTTTTAATTTTTTACTTCCTCCTCTATTGTTATTGTAAAGGGATGTACACTGGGGTCACAGTTATGTAAGTCAGGGGAAGAGTACATGTCTTCTTGAACACTGCCACCCTTCCCTTTGCTCTCCCCAGCTTTTCCTTCCTGTCTAGCCCGCCCCTCTCCCCGCAAGCTGTATAGTTCACGTTCCACACAGTGTCTAGTGAGTACCACTAGGGAGTCCCTCCCTTTCGGTGCTCCTCTTCCCCGACGCAGATATGCTTAAGTACAGGGCAAAAGGTACAGAAAACAAAAGTAGTGACAAAGGAGAAACAAACAAAACCAAAAAACACCCAAAATGCCAAGAAACCTTTTGGAGTTCATTTTGACAAACATCATTTTAAGTGAGCGTAGGCATACAGCTATTGAGCCTGGGAGGTCCTCTCCTGAGAATATCCTGAAAGGGATCACTTTGGTGCATGGCTGCAGAGGTTCCAGTGCATGATCGATCGATTGGCCCTGGTGATGTGGCCTGTGGCAAGAGACAGGAGGATGGAAACCACCCACTCCATGGGCAGGAAGCACGGGGGGGGGGGGGGGGGGGGGAGGGGTGGGAGTCTTACCACTTCAAAGGCACACGTTAGGGACCTAAAGATACCATCTCCCCCCATAACAGCTCTCTGGAGCAAGCCTTTACTGCCTAGACCTTTAGGGGGAACATTCTAGATCCAGACCAGAGCAGGGAAACTCATTAAAAGGCTTTTGCAAAGGGCAACGAGCAGGAGGATTTAGGATCCGCGGCTTGTGGTTGGTGGGTGCCTTGGTTCGTGCACTTGGTTCCACGCGTGAGGGCTACAGCTTCTCCACTGCTAAGGCAGGGGTCACGGTCTGTCCTCCCAGGAGGAGCCAAACCAGCTGTTACCTTTAATACTGCGTGCCGGGATAATGAAATCTTGTGTGTTACATTTCAATCCAGCTCAAGGGCAGTGAGGAGTCCTGGGGGTTCATGGGGCTGAGGGTCAGCACAGTTTGGGTGATGAGGATCTGGAAGCCCGTCCGGCTCCTTCCCGCTTCTCCCGTGGGGGTGCAGACAAGGCTCCCCGAGAGGCCTCGCTGTGCTCAGCGCAGTAGCTAAGGGCCGTGGCCAAAGAGCAGGGCTGGGACATCAGCCAGGACACACATCCCCGGCAGAGGCTACTGCAGGTGGTAAAACAAGTGCTGCGTAACCCCCTCGGGCAGCAGGGAGCAACAGGACCTCCTGAGTAGCCTGGGGTCCGGATGGGAAGGCCAGGAGCTATTGCCCCAAGACGAGAGAGCGGATCCCACAAAGGAGCTCCGGAGCTCTCGCATCCCATTCCCGATTCCTCGGGTTTCCTGCATACCACTAGGTCCTGAATGACAAGCTGCAATTACAGTCAAGTGCTAAAGTTACGAGTTGTTCTAAACACTCCCCGACAAAGAATACTCAGTGCAAAGGAACCCCGGGCGGTTAGAAATCTTTTCTGTTGCACACAAACCATAAGGTTTGCATCCAAGAATGTGTTGTCTGTTTGAGGCTGGCCTTTCTTCTTGCAGACGGGTGCCAATGGCATGCATCTCAAATGAGCACTTGCCCGTGGCCCCAAGGCTGTGGCCGAGGCATATCTAATCAGGTTAAGCCGTTCATCCCTGCTGTCAGCTCTCTGGAGATCAGCACATTATCTGAAACCACACACAACTCGAATGGAAGGCTGGCCTTCAGAGGTCTGACTCCCCAGCTCCCTTTGACCTTTTCTGTGGTGGCCCCTGGTTTTCTCTTTCCCTATACGTGACGATATACGATGGTCGAGAAGCCTTTTTAGGGATTAAAGCAAGAAGCCTTTTTAGGGATTAAAGCAGCTAATTGCAGATTTCCATCGCAGCCAACTGCTCTGCTCAGGTCTGGAGAGCGCGCGGGTGGTCTTTGCCTGTGGCGAGGTCTTCCGTTGGGTGGTCTGCGAGCTTGCGCGTCCACACCTTGCTCCACACGCCTGTTAATTGTGAGCTCCTCCGCGTGGGCCACTAGGCTCTGGGCATGAGGAATTTGGTGGAATTTAGTGTGAAATAGAGTGTGATGTTTTCTTGGCCTCAGACACATGGCTAGAAGAGACTTTAAAAGTCATCTCCTCGGCGGACTCTTCCTGCTGAGACGAAGGACAGAACCTGGATGAGAATCACACGGCCAGAGGCCGAGGCGGGATGAAGCCGGTGTTTCCTGGGTGTCATTCTGTGCCTGTTTCTCATAAAAAGTCCACGTAACTTGACCATGTTGCTCACAGGCCCAAGGGAGGCAGAAAGCAGGTCCAAGGCCAGGTGGAGGTCTAGACTTCCACGTGCACCGTGTATGAACTTGGTGATCTCGAATTGTCCCATCCGCAAATGGGGGCATCGGGCCATCATCAGGCTAAGGAATTGAATGAGATCACGGTTCAAAGCTCTCCCTTCCATGTCTGGTGTTTGGTGTGTCCCTTCTTTATGGAAGGTGCATGGTGCAGGTCTTAGTCTGGTTTGGCTGCTATAACAGAAGTAGACTAGGTGATTTATAACGAATAGAAGCCGTGTGTGGCCTGCAGTTCTGGAGGATGAGCCGAGTGATTGAGTGGAGCTGGCGGCAGCGTTGGAGTCCGGGTCCCAGGCGGACCTCCTACATGTCCTCGCAGGAGAGAGGAGGTGAAGGAAGTCACCAGGCACCTCCTTCCTAAGGACACAAATTTCTTTTGCAGGGACTCCAGCCCTCTGACCCGATCACTCACCAGAAGAACTCACTTCATACCCCCATCGTTCGGGTTAGGATTTCAGCAGGCGAATTTAGGGGATGCCCTCCTACTTTCGGATGATACGTGGCTCTTCTCCACATCATCTGCCCATGAGGACACTGATGCTCCTGTTAGTGTTGGAACAGAATGGGGACCCTACTCTTGTTGCTGTGATTTAGAGGCATTTCAATCCTGGCAAAAACGTCAACTACCCTCCCTTGCCAGGCTGTCAGGCATAGCAGACATGCAATAGAGCCGCAGGTGTGTGGAGGAAGAGCCCCTTTACCTCAGATTATATTCCTGCTTAGACTACCATTCAAGGGAGGAAGTACAGGTATTCATAGCTGTGCCAGGACCAAGGTACTTTATGACTCTAAGATCTAAAGGACCGATGCTAGGAAACGACACTGAATCAATAAGGAAAGAATAAAATGTAAGACCAAATGGTGAGGAAGGCAATGGGTAGATGTTGGTTACTTCTAAATAATTATTGACTTTAAAAGTTGTAATAACACTTGAAGCAAAGACACTTCAAATAAAAAAAGCTATGCTACAATGTAGATGCACAAAAGATGAACAAATGTGGTCATGAGAGTGCAAACTTTTTAAGGCTCCTGTTTTGTTAGGAAAGAGGGAAGACACGTTCACTATCTTCAGTCATTTTTAGGTTTGTATGTGAAGGGTAGCTATCTGAATGGTAGGAGTGCAACATTTAAGGGCTGAGCATGGTGGTTCATGCCTGTAATCTCAGCACTCAGGAGGCTGAGGTAGAAGTATCATAAGTTCAAGGTCAGCTTGCATTATTTTTTTTTTGGGGGGGGGGTCTGGTCGTGGGGCCTGAACTCTGGGCCTGGGTGCTGTCCCTCAGCTCTTCAGCTCAAGGCTAGCGCTCTACCACTTGAGCCACAGCACCACTTCTGGCTTTTTTCTTTTTGCTTATGTGGTGCTGAGGAATTGAATCCAGGGCCTCAGGCATACAAGGCAAGTGCTCTACCACTGAGCCACCTTCCCAGCCCTCAGCTTGCATTATATATTAAACCTCCTATCTAAAAAACACAAAAAAGAAATAAAGGAAGAAAAAAAGTTATTTTTCCAGCATGTGTGTGAAGCCCTGGGTTCAACTGCCAGCACCAGGAAAAAGAAGGAAGGAGCCAACGGCTCCAGTGGCTCACGCCTGTCATCCTAGCTACTCAGGAGGCCGAGATCTGAGGACTCAGTTCAAAGCCAGCCTGGGCAGGAAAGTATGTGAGATTCTTATCTCCAATTATTCACAAGAAACCTGGAAGTGGTGTTGTGGCTCAAGTGGTAGAGCACTTGCCTTGAGCAAAAGAGCTCAGGGACAGCGCCCAGGACCAGAGTTCAAGCCCACAACCAACAAAAAAAAAAAGAAAAAAGAAAGAAAAAAAAGAAAAGAAAAAGAAGAAAGAAGAAAGGAGGGGTACGGAGGAAGAAGGGATGGAAAGAAATAGGGAATGAGCAAGGGAAAGAAAGACGAGATGAGAGAAAGAAGGAAGGAGGGAGGAAAGGGAGGAAGGGAAGAGGAAAAGAAGGAAGATAGTACTTCTCCAGAAAACTTCTCTTCTCTGGAGGAGGGGAGGGGGGGCTGGGAAGGCTGCAGGGAAGACAAGTGGGATGCATTTAAAGAGAGTGAAGGGGAAATGGACATTTTCCCCGAAGAGGACTTGTTAACTCCATTTTTTTGTGTGTGTGGGTGCGGGTTTAGTCATGGGGCTTGAACTCTGGGCCTAGGCGCTGTCCCTGAGCTCTTCAGCTCAAGGCAAGTGCTCTACCACTTGAGCCACAGTGCCACTTCCCCTTTTCTGATGGTTACTTGGAGGTAAGAGTCTCACGGCCTTTCCTGCCTGGGCTGGCTTTGAACTTCGATGCTCAGATCTCAGCCTCCTGAGTAGCTAGGATGACAGGCATGAGCCACCGGAGCCTGGCCCCCTGTGTGGGGCCAGGCTAGAAACTGGCAAGAGCCATGAAACATGTAGGCTCTGAGCGCCACTCTTGGCCTGACCAGCTTGCATCTCTGCTCCCCTCTTTTCTTGGGCTCCAACTGTAAGCTCAGAGATGCTCGATGTCCATCTCCACCCAGCACCCATTTTGAAGATGTTCATTACATAGGCATGTGTGAAAATTACATTAGCCAGGTGCCAGTAGGTCATGTCTGTAATCCTAGCTACTTGCAAGGTTGAGATCTGAGGATCTGAGGATTTCCTGCCACCTGGGCAGGAAAGTCTGTGAGACTCTCATCTCTTATCTCCAATTAACCACCAGAAAATTGGAAGTGGTGCTGTGGTTCAAAGTGGTAGAGTGCTAGCTTTGAGTGATAAAGCTCAGGGACAGCGCCCAGGCCTTGAGTTCTAGCTCTATGAACAATCAACACACACCCCCCAAAATATAATAATACCCACCAAAAACTTGAAAAAAAAGGAGGGAGCGTAGGGAGGTAGTTAAGAAAGAGTAACACAGATGAGGTGAATTTGATCAAATTATATTATATGCAATGAAACTCTTTTGTCCAATTAATTTATGCTAACAATGAAGAAAAAGCCAACAAGGAAATTTCTAGAGCAACTTTTTAGACTGCTAGCTGTTCTATTGGAAGGTGGCCAGATTAGAACTGTGGTGGCTACCTTGGTAGACTGAGGATGGAATGCCAGGTCTGCCCCATGGGACTCAGTCTTCAATAAACAAGGTAAGCTCTCTAAGCCAAAAACAATATGCCTATACTCTGGGGTTTCCAGGAGGCAGAAATAAGGTCATGAGAAGAACGCACTTAGTGCAGAGATGACCCAGGACAAACCTCATGCCCACGAGGTATAGTGACAGGAATAAAGACAAGGCTCCCTACTGGAGTGCGGCTTGAGGAGGTTCAGTGACCCGGCCCAGGTCACGCATTTGGAAAATTCAGAATCAGGGTTTGTGCCCAGCACTGGTGGCTCACGCCTGTAATCCTAGCTACTCAGGAAGCCGAGATCTGAGGACTGAGGTTTGAAGGCAGCCAGGGCAGGAAAGGCATTGAAACTCTTATCTCCAATGAACCACTAAAAAAAAGCCAGAGGAGGAGCTGTCGTTTAAGTGGTAGAATGAGCAAAAAAGCGGAGTAAAGGTATGCTGCTATAAGTTCAAGTCCAGTATTCTCTCACTTCTCTGTCTCTGTCGGCCTGCCTGCCTGTTTCTCTGTCTCTGTCTCTCTGTCTCTGTCTCTCTCTCACACACAGAATCAGGTTTTGTGATTCTCCCCCTGTACTCTTGACCCTAGACAAGGCCAAATGTAGCAAAGACTGGCAGATGGCAGCCCTGGCCCTTGCCTTGGATACTGTTATGTCTCTGGGTCCCAATTAGGAGTTCTGTTTTCATGAACTAAGATGCAGTGGCTTCACTTTGGCAGATCTTTATAATTGTAGCCCATCGATGCATCACAGCCTGGCGCGTTCCTTTCAGAAGAATGACTTTCCCGTTTGGAGGTGATGGTAGCTACCTTGCTGGAGGGATTCTTTAGTGGGGCTACTCCTTTGGAGAAGTCCTCTGATGAGAAGCCGAAAGTGGCTGGTGCCACAAGCATGGGCAGGAAACACAGCAAGCATCTGAGCCGTGAACTTGGCTTCAGGAGAACCAGGAGGCCAGACCCAGGGTGGGGCTCGGAGTCCAGGAGAGCCAGGTGGTGGGGAGAGGCTGGGCAGGGGCTTCGGCTGTGGGCGCCCCCCCACCCCCCCTGCAGATCATCTGCTCAGCTCGGGGAGGTCTCAGAAAGCTCTACCTGGTTGTGCTCCTCAGAGTCGTTGTTGTTTTTTTTTTCAATCGCCTTGTGGAACTGCCAACATTTTCCACATTAAGAACAAATCAAAAGAGATTTTTCATGAAGCGTGAGTTAGTGGACGGGAATGGGAGCAAATCAAATTCATGCAAAAATAGAGGAAATTAATTTTTAAAAAGCCCAACCAAACACCCTGTAATTTTCCGTGATTTCCTTTCAGGGAAACTGTGACCACTGTCACTATAAACAACGCAGAGAATAAATAAATAAAAAGGGAAAGAAGGTTGTGTTTTTGCTCCAGGCCTCCCTGATGGATGGTTTACAGAGGCCGGGGATAAGAGGCGGCCTCTAATTGTTCCCAGATGGCGTCTGCTCTGCCCCGCTGCGGGGTTTCCCCACGTGCCTCTGCCCGTGCCGGACACATGGCTGGGGATGGGCCGACCCTCACCCCCCTGGGCTCTAGCCACAGCCAGACGCTGTGGGGCTGAGCTGAAGGTTGGGGAGGTGGCAGGAGGGGTGGGTGACCACCCTGGCAACGAGATGCCTGGGCCAGCATCCTCTGCCTTCTGGGCGTGGCCGGACTCCTGGTGGCCTGGCTCTGACGCTAGCCCCAGGACCACCAAGGTGCACCTACTGCCCTCTTCTCAAGGTCACCTTCCCCAGCCATGCCTACTTCCCGCACCTGGGTCATGGCTGCTGCAGACCCTCCCTCATGGAGGAGGATCTTCCTCACTTCTGGCTCTGCCCAGGTCGGGTAGTCCAGACTCTTCTGCCATAAGGCAGGGAGTGCACTGAAGTTGGAGTCACTGGCTGAGATGGTTTTTGCTCTTGAGGGACTGGGCTGTGGGTCTCCCTGGAGCACCCTCAGCTGGCACCACGGCCGAGACTCCAGGGGAACTGCTTAATCTCATCTGTCCTTCACTCCACATCCCCGGAAAGAACCCTAGAATGAATGGGTCCCACTCCCCACTCCGATCCCTTAGTGCCTGGCAGAATGGGAGGGGACAGGCAACTTGTTTCCCAGCGGTGATCCTCTCAGCCTCTTGGCTTCTTTGGACTGGAGTTTCGGAACTCAGCTGCTTCCACATTCTCTTTGTACATGAGGAGACATAGCCTCTCTCTTTGAAGAACTTGAGACTAACTTTTGCATTGCTGAAGATCTCTTGCAAAACAAATATCGTGATGAGTTGGGGTAAACGAATCAGAAACAGATGGATAAAATTTCTCTACAATACACAGAATTTTAACCCAGAGGGAGAGGTGGGGGGGGGGGGGGCAAAAGGCATTTGGGGTTTCCAGAAGTCCACAGGGCCGAGCGGGGCCGAAGCCACTCGGAGGATCCAGTCCAGCTCATCTGCGAGCCTCCAGCGGCGCTGTCTGTGAAGTTTCCAAGGAGCACGGTTATCAGGGACGCGGGGCGGGATCGGGTTTCTAAAACACGGCTTCTGAAAATAAACGGTTCTAATTTACAGTATACCTTCCCCTAACCACTCCCCTGGAGCACATGGCCCCGTGGAAGATGGAAATTACTTTGGAGATAACCAGTTGCTGGGTTTGGCATGGGTCCTGCAACAGTCCACTGTGTGCACAGAGGCCCTGATTGGTGGGCTTGGGAGTGTGCTGGGCGCAGGGGGCGGGCCCATCCGTGGTTTCAGCAAGAATGTGAAAATACTCTACTTTGTGACAAAGTTGCTTCAGGGTAGGCAGATTGCTCACAAATCGGTTACAGATTTCCTTGAAATATGCAAGGACTTCCACTCCGAAGAAAAGGAGTTTGGAGCCCAAAGTCCATGAGGGTTTGCCAGGCTCAAAGCATGGAATGCCAGGTTGGGGGTGCTGGCCTCTTCCAGCAGTGGCCTCCAGGCTGGTCTCTGCCCTTTGGCCACGCTTGTGGCCCTGCGGCGTCCTCCGGTCTACCCTACAGACCACAGACTTTCTACCACCACCGACTTTCCAGGTAGGACACGCCTTGTGACAAGGCCAGCGGAGTGTAGGGTCTTGAGAGCACTCAAAGTATGTCCTGAATATCGTATCCTCTGAAGCCATTTATGTATCACACACAGGCCCAGCTGTGGTTCTTCCTAGAAACCCAGAAGCATTCGTTACAACCGATTCATACCCAGCCCATCTGAAACAGAGTTCCGTCTCTATTGCCGCCTGGGCATCTCCTTAAGCTGGAAATCTCCAGATCCTCTTGTGTGGTTTCCTCGCCTTCCCTCCCTCGGGTCCTCTCTATCTCGGGGTCCACACTCTGCCATCACCCCCTCTGCCTGGCAGTGTCTCCAGGGTGGACACCTGGGACCCTCCCTGCTCTCCGCTCACTGCATGCTCTTCATTGCCTGGGGCCCGCCCTCCTCAGGGCTGCTCCAGGGATCCGGGTTTGTCTCTTTCCTCAAAATAGAATCCAGGGTGCGTCCCTTCGCGGCCCAAAACTGTTGAGTGACTTCCTACTGCCCTTCGACGTGAATTCACGCTTCTCACTGGAGCCTACCAGGTCAGGTGATAGTCAGTTCCCGCTTCCCTCAATGCCTGGCTTCCTCCCCTGCTTCCCTCCACCCACCCGCTTCCTGCTTCCCTCCACCTCTGCGCAAGCCTATCCTTCTGCACGCTCATCACCAGCGACTCCATGGCCGCGGAGCCTGGCTGGTTGGGAAGGTTGCCTGGCCTTTGCCTTGCCCAGCACACCTTGCTGGAGGCCTGCCTTTAGTTCCTGGCCGACCCATCCCAGCCCTGCCCCGCCCGGGCTTCTCTCCGGAGCTCTTCCTTGGGAGTGCTACAGTCCACAGGCTGCAGGGTGCTGCTGAGCCGATCCGAACGGAGTCACCCAACACGAAGCACAGCTTTCCTGGGGCCTCTTTCCCTAGAGGCAAGTGGTAGGTATACCGGCCAGCACACTGATTAGGCCAATGGCGACTCCTAGAAGCTCCAGGATGGGGCTGTGGCCTTGCCCATGCAGCCCAGGGCTCTTCTAAGATCTCAATCCACGCCAGGTGTCGATGGCTCACGCCTTGTCATCCTCGCTACTCAGGAGGCTGAGATCTGAGGATCGCGGTTCAAAGCCAGCCCAGGCAGGAAAGTCCATGAGACTCTTATCTCCAATAAACCACCAGAAAACCAGAAGTGGCGCTGTGGCTCAAGTGGTAGAGCGCTCACCTTGAGCTGAAGAGCTGAGGGACAGCGCCCAGGCCCAGACTTCAAGCCCCATGACCGACCAAGATAAAAAGAAAAGAAAAGATCTCAATCCATTTAAACATGTGCCACAAAAATCACAAGATGCTATTGCCTGAGCTACTTAATTTAAAAGCCCCCATCAGTGGTGTGGTAATTAAACTGCCGTTCGTATCCTGCCCACGATGAAAACTTCCCAGTGCCTTGGATCCCACTCGGCAGCCCCAGGCTCCATGATGGAGTCGTTTGTCCACATCCGCGGGCTGCCTTGGGCGGCTAGGGAAGGTAACCCAAGGCTCTGCTCACCTAGGACAGGTTCCTCAGCACACGGTCCTCTACTGTCCTCCTCTGGAAGATGGGGACAAAGGTGGGACAGTGTTTCAGGGCATCAGGGAGACTGAAGGGATTAAAGCAAAGAGAGTCACAGAACAGTGGAGCTCAGCCCTCTGCCCAGCCACAGCAGCTCATCTGTGGTGGAATCCCGAAGCTCCAATGTGGACCAGGTGCTTACACCAAGTAAGACACTTACCCAATTTGGAGAATGCTTTCATGTTTTGTTTTGCTCTGGGTTAGGTTTTCATTTTCATTTAAAACATTTATACATGACTAATTTTATTATTATTATTATTTTCAAACTAGTTTTGCTGGTCTTTGGTGGGGAAAATCTTTGGATAAGCTAGTGGCAATATTTGAAAAAGTAGCTTTTGGGTTTGGTTCGGCTGAAGATTGGGGCGTCGGCTGGGGGTGGAGGTTCACAGTTTGGTTCCAAGTCTGATCGTGTGAGCTCATCTTCTCTCTGTCTCTCTGCCTCGCCAGGGCATGTAGGGTGGGAATGACGACTCCAAAGCTGAGAGCATCTTTGAGGGCAGCAGGTGGGCAGCAGGGGCTGGCCCATGGGGGCTGGATCTAGAAGGTACTGGAAAATGGCAGCTCATAGGCAGCTTGAAACACTGCGATATCTGAGGTGTCCAAGCTGTGTGCTTCACATTATAGAACCACACAGAGACATTTTGCAGGGGTTCTCTCTTTTCCTTTCTCCCTAAGTAGCCTAAGTGCTCTGCTCAAAGGGCCCACATCCCCAGGACAGCCTGCAGCTGTTTTCATCTTGAACGCTCAGCAGGTATTTGCGCGAAGTGATGGATGCTAACTTCCTGTTACTGCCGAACCACTGGATTTGTGGCAAATGTTGGGGGTCATCCTTACATGATTGCTTCAGGTATTCTCCAGCTACCCTAGATGAGAGGTTATGAGAATTCCCAAGTCACCTGATGACACGAGGGGGCGGGGGTCTCAGGACACATGTCCCATGCCAGCCAATAGGAGGCCGGCCTCAGGAGGCGAGCCGGAAACTCCTCATCAGTGGCCTTTATGTGAAAGCTCACATACTGAGTGGAAATGAAGATTCCTCAACTCCGAAGAAGAACACCGAGTAAACCTGTGATTTCACACCCCAGCGCCTTTGCACGGTTCAGGAGGCACTCTCCAGAATCCCCATTTCCCCAGGCCTCGCCAGCCAGTTAGCAGAGATGGAGGCTTCATTCAGTAAGAAGCCCACATTCCAACGCCCACTCCTCCTCCTGACAAGTGAACCCATAGACCCTGTCCGGAGTCCGGGGACAGGTGGGCTCTTGTGTGTTGTCTGGGACTGAAAAGGCTCCTGCCACTTGCTCCACTGGATTTTGTCAGGCAAGCATCTGTCTCTTCCTTTTGCCTCAGTTCCCTAGGCCCTGAGAGGAATCGGTGTTCCCTCCTTCCCTCCCTCCCTCCCTCCCTCCCTTCCTTCCTTCCTTCCTTCCTTCCGTTTGAGCTTGGGCTCATGCTTGCTAGGCAAGTGCGCTATCTCTGAGCACTACTCCTAGCCCTTTCCAACCTGTTTTGCTTTAACTACGTTTGGGTAGGGTCTGAGGCTTTCTTTTGTTCAAGCCAGTCTAGACCATGATCCTTTTATGCATAGTTGGTGCAATAGGCACAGTATATCCAGTTTATTGGTTGCTATGGGAATCCCAATAACTTTTTGTCTGGGCTGGCCTTGAACCATGACCCTCCTGATCTTCACCTCCTAAGTAGCTGGGATTACAGGTGTAAGCCATTACGTCTTGCCAAGGGAGAGATTTTACCCTCAAACTCTCTAATTCGAATCCTGGACACTCCCTTTTCCTGATGGGGCTATGTTGCTTTGTCCTTTGAGCTGTGTCTTTGTGGGGGCTGCTTGTTTCTTCAGTCACATATGCTTCTGTGACCCCAGCCCTCCTGTGCTTCTAGACACATCCATATAACTCCAGAGTCCAGCGTGAGCTTCCCCTGTTTGTTCTCAGGTAAATAGTACCGGGGAGTGAATGAAATGCCAGGAGCTTAGAGCTTGAGCTGTCCATTAATGGGGTGAATTTAAACCAGCCACATTAAATATGCAATGACAAAGCTCATTTAAACCACCAAGTGCTCTGCAAATGACAAACTGACTCACCCATAATCACTCTGCTACAGAATCTGCTGCCTGGCATTTCCCATTTCCCTTACCCAGGAAGGGTTGTGGGCTCGGGGGATGTCGGTCCCCCTCCTGCCTTTGATCAGACTTGTGCTTGCATTAACTACTTTGAGACAGTAATTCACGCTGCACGGAGAGGTTTCCACAGCCATTGAGTGGTTTTCCTTGTCTTCAGTTCTGGTTTTGTTGAGGCTTTCCAAGAACCATTCCCTGTGGCTGGCTTGTGGGCGGGGGACCCCACAAACCCCGCCTTTCACAGTCACAGTGGTTCCCTGCCTCCCCCCATTCCCCACGGCCGCCTGCATCCTGCATCCTGCCCTCAGAAAGACTCTGGGGCCAGCTCTACACACCCTCTCTCACTGTCATGAAATCTGTCACAGGGGGATGCAGCTGTTATCTGTAGCAGATCATCCTGGGTCCGGATGGGATCGTCTGCTTACACAGCCAATAATAATTCTTTCCACCCTTATGGGCATCAAGAGGACTACTTCTGCTCTACTCGGGCTGATCTTCTGGAAGTGATATTCTGGAACATTTGAGACCAGGCCTTTCGAGGCTGGAAAGATTCAGCTATCTTGAACTCTGAGCTACCTCGTGCAAATCAGACTACCCTTGTAGAGACATTAGTTCCCGTCAGCTCTGGGCTGTGTCAGCAGTAGCAGCTGAAGGGCCTGAGTGAGACTTGATTTTATTTCAGCTCGGTCCAGCCTCCTGAGTGTACGATCAGGAGCAAATAAGTACTTCTTGCTTTAATCCCCAATGCACGCTTCTTATACAGCCATTGATAAACTGGTACCCTCCCCCATCCCACCCGGTAGCAGGTGGGTTTCTCAGGCTGCTTGTATATGGCTGACTTGAAGCTTGCTGGAGAGATGTCAGCAAATTTTCTTAAGAAACTCAGGAGCCTTCTGGAAGAAACTAGAACGAGACCCTGACCATTGTTCTGAGGTATGTCATGTGGACAGTAGTTAGGGTGAATCCAAAGTCCAGGCTATCGGACATGATAAGTCTGCTAAAAGAAGACTGGCAGAGGAGCAGTGACCAGAGCCCAATGAGCCCAATGCTTCCTGTCCAGTCAGCGGCACTGGTGCCAGAGCTGGCCCTCCAGAGGTAGGTTCTGATGAGAATGGCCAGAGAAGGGAAAGGGAAGGATGGGTCAATAAACACAACATCCAGGCCCTCAAAGTGCTGGCTGAAAGGCTGGTTATGTTTTGACTCCTAAACTGTAAAGTCAGATATCCTGGGTGGATGATTGTTACAATTTTCAATTTTCCTCTTACAAAGTACATATTCCATCTTTAGGAAGAAAGGGTTGTTGAAAAATTAAACAGTACCAGAAGCTGAACAAGAAGTGTTCTCCACTCACAGGCACTCAGCCACTCTATCTTGCCAAATGCATACTGTGTGTGCAGAAGAACACAAGACATAATTCTTAGCATATGAGGGAAATTGTTCATAACTTCCCCACACCCTGGGTTTTAAAACAAGCCTTTGCCTTCACTGAATATATGAATAGTTAAACTACTGATTTGGGGGAAATACAAAACCTCCGAAAAAGGGATTTTTTTCCTGTTTTATTTATAAAAAATCAACAAATCAGAATCCAAATTCACCTTGCTGAACTTGAACTTCAAACGTGTGCTTAAGGGAGACAGGTCTGACAGCCCGGGAATTTGAGGTCCTATTAGTAGTCATCCACAGCCATTTCCTTGTCTCTCTGGATTTCTTCCCATGCCACTGTCTTGATAGTTTTCGCACAGAGAACCGACAGACAGATCCTGAGATTTGTATGCGGGTCCCCCTTGTTAGTCAAAACGCTTCAAGATGTGCCTGGAAGACCAGCCCATGGCTCCTGGGGCACTGCAAGGCCCTCTGCCGTCTCAGCCCATCTCTCTCAGTGGTGGGGCGCCCACCGCCCGTCCTCCTGATGCGTCCACCACCTTCCTCCCGGAACAGGGAGTTTTTCATGGAGAATTAAGAAGGAGAGTGTAAGCAGTGGCTTTCTTGGGGAGCAACTGGAGGTCAGGGCTCGGAGAGTGGAGATGGGTCTCGAGTATATAGAGGATACATCACATGGCCATGGGAGTTTTGCAAATTCTGCTGTGACTCCCATTACAGCTGGCATCCAGCCAATGCCTAAGAAGGGACTGAGGATGACAGACACCACGGGACCATTCTGCCATGTCTCTGTGGCAAGGCGCGATGGTAAGGCTCTCTGTCACTTCATTTCTCCACCCATAACTGTCAGGACTTTCCTTTTAGCTTTTCCTGGGTTTGTGTCTGTGATACGGATTCTCTTAACTCAATGCTAAGATGTTAGAGGTTCCTTTAATATGGCCAAGAAAGAAAAATACATCTTTACTTTTATTCAGTTCAAGTTGAAAATGATCAAATGTAGTCTTTATCATAGACAGGAGCCTAGATACTTTCACATTATGGTTGCATTCATCAGGAATATATATACATACATATATATATATATGTATATATATATATATATATATATACACACATACCCACCATTATTTTGGTATTCCATCACTAACTCTTATTAAGATCTTAATTCAGCAATGAATATAAAGCTTTATCATACTTAGCACCCATGAGGATAGGCTGCTTTCAATAAAAATAAGTGTTGGTGAGGATGTGGCAAAAATGGCTTCTGTCACTGTATCATGGTGCAGCCAATGTGCAGACCAAGATGGCTTCTTAAAAACAAAATCATCACAGAGTCCAGAAATTCTGCTGCTGGGTCTTTACCCAAAAGAAATGAATCAGGACCACAAAAAACTATTTATATATCCATGTTCCTAGTAGCATTATTGACAGTAGCCCAAAGGCAGAAACAATCTATATATATCTACGGACAGATGTATGTATAAGTGAAATGTAGCATGTACACACAGTGGTATGTCATTCAGTCTTGAAAAAGAGAGAAAATGCTGACACAGATACAACACAGATGAACCTTGAAGACGTTATACCAAGTGAAATTGGCCAGTCATAGAAAGAGGAATACTGTATGATACCACAGATGGGAGGTTCCTAGAATACATTTGTTGAGACAGGAGGAAGGCTGTTGGTTGCCACAGGCTAGGAGGAGGAAAAGGATGAGGAGTTAGAGTTCAATAGTACAGAGTTATAGCTTTGAAAGATGAACTCTGGAGATAGGTAGTCAGATAACTGCCCAACATAGCACTTCATGCTACTGGGGCTGTTCATATAAGAATGGTTACGATCTAAGCACTGCCGACTCACACCTGTAATCCTAGCTACTCAAGGTGCTGAGATCTAAGAATTGCCTTTATGTTTTTCTCTTGCCTTATTGCTCTTGCTAGGAATTCCAGTGCTATATTGAGGAAGAGTGGGGAGAGTAGATGTCCTTATCTCATTCCTGATTTTAGAGAAAATGGTTTTAGTTTTTCACCATTAAGTATAATGCTGACTGTAGGTTTGTCATATTACAATCTTTATTATATTGAGGAATGTTCCATGGATTCCTAGCTCTCCAGAGTTTTTTTAAAATCATAATGGGTGTTAGATCTTGTAAAAAGCTTTTTCAGAATCTGTTGAGATGATCATATAATTCTTGTCCTTACTTCTCTTGATGTATTGTATTTACATTTATTGATTTACATATAGTTAACCATTTTTGCATATGTGGGATGAATCCTGTTTGATCATAATGTATACATTTTTTGTTAGTTGTTGAATTTAGTTGGTCAGAATTTTATTGAGAAGTTTTGTATTTATGTTCACCAAAGAGATAGATGTACAGTTGTTTTTCTTTGACGAGTCCCTATCTGGTTTTTGGATAAGTGTAATGCTGACTTCATAGAATGAGTTTGGTAGTGATCCCTCCCTTTGTACTTTATTGAAGCATTTGAGGTGTTAGTTCTCCTTTGAAGGCCTTATAGAATTTGGCTGTAAATCCATCAGGTCCTGGGCCTTTCTTGGGTGAGAGGTCTCCTATTGCCATTTCAATTTCACTGCTTGTTATAGATCTATTTAATTGCTTTTTAATCTTCTTGGCTTAATGTAGGTATATTGATGTTTGCTAGCAATGCACCTATTTCTGTCAGATTCTCCAATTTATTGGCATAAAGGTTTGCAAAGTATTCTTTTATAATATTCTGTTGTAATGTTTCCTTTTTCATCTCTAATTTTTATTTATTTGGGTAATTTCTCTTCTCTTAGGTTTGCTAAGGGCTTGTTAGTTTTGTTAATTTTTTTCAAAGAACCAGTTTTTTCCTGGTATTATAGGTAGTGGTTAGACCCATCTTTGCATTTTTTTTTTTAGTTTCTAATTTGTTTATTTTGGGGTTTGGCTTTTCCACTTTTCTAGGAACTTGAAGTGCATCATTAGAGTATTATTTCGAGTTTTCACTAATTTGTTGATGTAGGCACTCACAGCTATAAACTTCCTTTTGGGTACTGCCTTTGCTGAGTTCCAGAGGAGCTGGTATTTAGTGTGCTCATTTATATTGAATTCCAGAAACAATTATGTTTTTTCATCTTTTCAATGATCCACTGGTCATTCAGCAATATATGGCTTGGTTTCCATGAGTGTGAGTATTTTCGGTGGTGGCTTTGCTGTTGAGCTCTAATTTTATTCTTGTCTAATCAGATAACATACAGGGAGAGATTTTAATTTTCTTGAATTTGCAGATTTGTTTTGTGACCTAAGAAATGGTCCATTTTGGAGGATGTTCCATGGAATGCCAAGAAGAATGTATATTGTGACAGTACTGGATGGAATATTCTATAGATGTCTGTTGTGTCTAGCTGTTCAATGCAGTTATTTAGCCCTGAGATTTCTTTGCTGAGTTTTTGTCTAGATGACCTATCAAGGGTGACAATGTGTTGAAGTCACCAGTGATCAATGTGTTTGGATCTATATGTGTTTTTAGGTCAAGTAGTATTTGTTTGGTGAAGTTGGGAGCTCCGGCATTTGTTATGGATGCTTAAAATTGTTATGGCCTCCTAATGGAGAGTTCCCCTTATTAATATGTAATATCCTTCTTTGTCTCTTCTTACTAATTTTAACTTGAAGCATACATCATACCAAACCTTTGCTCTTTCAGTTGAGAAGTCTGCAGTTATTCTGACCACTTTCTCTTTATTGGAAATAATTTTGTTTGTTTTCTCTCTGACAGCTTTAAGTACCCTCTCCTTGTTCTTTATGGAGCCAGTTTAGATCATGATGCAGCAGTGGGTGGCTTTTTTTGTCTAGTTTGTTGGGTGTTCTAAAGGTCTCCTGTACCTGAATGGATTTTTATTTTTGAATATTTGGGAAGTTTTCTGCTATAATATATTTCATATATATATATATATATCAGTGACTACAGGGAATAAACCAGAGAAAAAATGAAATCAATAACTACAAGTAGCATGTGTACATGTACACACACACACACACACACACACACACACACACACTTGTTTCCATATCTTGGAGTTCATTTCGATTAGCAGTTTATATGTTCATATATACATAGCTTTTGAGCTACTGTGACCCTCTGATAGGACTATACCAATTCTAGTTTCCTAGGAATATATTAAGTATTACAAATGAAGGAAACCATGGAGCCTGTGTTTCTTTGGGTCTGGCTTACTTCACTTAATATCCTCTTTCTCGCAAGTCTTTCCATTTCCTTATGAATGTGGCAATGTTATCTTTTCCTGATGGAAGCACTGTGTATATATACCAAATTTTCTTGATCCATTCATCTATTGAAGGGAATCTGGGTTGATTCCATATCTTAGCCATGATAAATAATGCTGCAATGAACATAGTTGTGCTGGTAGCTTTAGTGTGGTCTTGTGGTCATTTGAGTACATGTCCAGGAATAGCATGGCTGGTCAAAGTAAGATCTACATTTAGTTTTTTTGAGAACCCTCCATACTGCTTTCCAGAGTGGTTGAACAAGTTTATACTCCCACTGACATTGTAGTAGGGTGCCACATCCCTGCCAATCAATCATTTTTTATCAGTAGGTCTTTGAGTCCAATATGTAATGTTTCTTCTAGATCATGATCTTTCTGTTCTGCTGTTGAGTGGTTGTTGTTTTCTAGGAGTGTTGCATTTCCTTGATTTCTCAAATTTCTTATATTTTTGTGACAGGCTTTACCCATTTGAATCCCTTTTTAGTAATGACTTTAAGGTGCCTGAAATCTTTCTAGTGTGTTATTCTCTGTGTTCTCAGTTGACTAGGCAGATGATGTTGGGGTAGGGTTCTAGCATGGCTGTGGTGGCATTGGGCTGGGCCACATGGTAGACTTCACAGATTGAGAATCTGTGTCAAGCAGTGCCTATGCTGGGCAGCAGGCTGTGCAAACTGGGGATCCGTGTTGAGCTGTGGGCAGAAGTTTTGATGTTTCTTGCTTGGTGCTAGGCTTTGACTGCTTGCCTTAAACTGGTGTCCATTCTGCAGCTGGGTTTCCTGATTGGAGCTTTGTATTTCTGATTGAACAGATAGAGTTCTGATATTGCCCTGTGTCTAGTCTACCATCTTTGGTTTTCTCAAGATGATTTATTTTTTTTAAAAGCTGTCTTTACAAAGCAAATAAAAGGAAGTCCCACATATACAGACACACATACACTGTATACATATATACATGTATATGTACATACATATCTTTAACATTATTTTTAAAGAACACTGACTGTATTTTGATATAGCTGTTTTCACTTATAATCTTAAATGTTTTATTTTATTCATTTAAAACATTATTCTGGGATGGGTTCCTAGGCTTCTTCAGGTAGCCAGCAGGCCTACAGCACAGAGGTTGAGATCTGCTGGTCCAAGGCTCTGATTCTCAAACTGCCAGGAGACAGAGTTCCTGCCTGTGTAAACAGGGCGGCCCTGGAAAATAAATTTTACTCATGTTACACCTTTCAAATGGTTTTTTATAGGGAGAGGAAACATGGATATGTTGTAGAGTAGAAAGCAAACTTTATAAGGAATTTTTAGGACAAAACATGAAATGTGAAAAAAATCCTGTGTATGTGTCTGCTTGTCTGGGTGTAACCCCATAAGTCCGGATGCTTTAGTTAGGGACACTCATCTCTGAAGACCTGACTCTTGCTGATCAAGAGCCACAGCCTGCTCTGAATACTGCTGAAGAGGAAGGACGTGGCTCCCACCAAACTGGGAAGACTGCATGGAGAGAAGGAAAGAGGAAACGTTTTCATGGGAGAAGAACTTGGGTTCAAATCTGAACTTTGCCATCAATCAGCTGTGCGTTTTACCTTCTAGGTTCTAGATCTCCTCACTGGCAGGATGAAGATGGCAGGACCTGCCTCACAAAGTCTCTGCAAAATAGACCTGGTCCTGACAAGGGGCAGCACAATTTAATTTCCAAATGGGAAGAATCAGGCTTTCCTGTCTCTCCAGGGCCATTATGACCCCATCAGTATCTCAGCTCCCCCTCCTTACCCTAATCCAGGAGGGACCTGGATAAAAACACAGGGTTGCCCAGCCAGGGTGGTGCCCAGGGACCATTTGCAGACTTGACACCAGGCACTCCAGCAGGGCCCTGGGAAGCCATCCCAGGGGGTCAGTGCAGTGAACCTTCCGCCAGGTGCCCATACCACCCAGAGGTACCTACGTGTACTGCAGCGCACCATTGGGAACGTCTGTCCTGGCTGAACAGAGCAGGCACTGGCATGAGAGCGCACATGGGAAGTGACATGCGTGAGGTGTGCACAGGTGCTCACAGAAGCTGGCAGCACCCAGCTGACTGAGTGTGCATGAGTGTGCTCCCGTGTGAGCATGCATGTGCCGGGCACCTGAGCCTGCAGGAGCCCAACCAGTCAAATGAGGTGCTCAGGTGACTAAGCATAGAGCAGGCTCACCTGTGTGCTCCCCACTCCCCCACCTGCAGGTGGTGGCTAGACCTGAGGCCTGGCCACAGGGGCCAGGCCAGCCAGGATCCAGACATGAGGGTGAGTGGAGGGGAAAACAGTAGCCCTGAATGAGGGGCCTTGACCTGCTGTCTGCCTGGGGCCATGACCCGCTCAGGTCCACGGAAATGAGAGCCAGATTGGATACTGGAGGCTTGCAAGGCAAGTTAAACAGCTGGGTCTCCTTCCCCTGCTTCCCATTAGTCCTCTCACACCTGCATGATCTGGTCACAGCTCTGGCTCAGGCATCAGCAGACTGGCTTCTCTATGGTTGGCCCAGCTCTAGCCAGCTCCCTTGGGTTGCTCCAGATTTTGCCCCAGGAAGTCTACTTGAGAATAAGTGGCCCTGACTTGCTCTACTCTCCGGAAAGAACAGACCAGCTCTCCTACGGTGGTCTTGATGACTGCCCGGACTCTCTGCTGGGAGCCCAGTCAGGGTTCCACCGGCAAGAGCAGACCTGGGGGCCTCCCGAGGCCAGCGACGGGCTGTGGTCAGCGGGTGTGGGCTGTGCCTGGGATGGATGTAGTGAGATAGCATTGTTAATATTACTTCACGTAAACAATTCCATGCATTTGTGTTTTGAGGTTTGGCAGGGCCCTTCATGGATCTTGCCCGATTTATCTCCTGCAATGGTATAATCTTAATATTATCCTCATAATGCTGCTCTCATTTCCCAGAGGGGAAAACGGAGGTATGGGAAAGTTAAAGCACTCTGTCCGTGTCACCTCACAACACCCCTACCAGGTTTGGTTTTCTGACTGGGAGAACTTTGATGGTTAAACTGGCTTAGGATATTGGGATACCACTATGGCAAATGGTAGAATGAGTGTCGGGGCCCAAAGTGGGAGTGGCCAGGTTCTTCTGAAAGCATCTCAGACCAGGGGAAGCTCCTCCTGGACTGCTGGGCTGCCCAGCTGTGCTCCCAGATGTGTCTAAAGCTATATGAGACCTCAGATGTCCGGGCTGGTGTTGAGGCCAAGGACATGGTGAGAGATGAGGCTTGGGGGCGGGTGCTGGGGACCCTGCCTTGGGGAAGTCCTCGGTTGCCAGACCTGGATATCTGAATGTCTGAGTCAGCAGGACTTGTGGGTCCTTCCCCCTGTGACATGCACAGACCCCGTCTCCAGCGGGCCATGGTACTGAGCAGAGAGAAGCTTTCAATATAGCATTTGGGGCAAGGCGATGCCGTCAGGTGAGAGGTCACACCTGGTGCTTTGTGGTCAGGTCAAAGGAAGCCCAATCCTCAGCCATTCCTGAGCCTACAAAATGGAGATCTCTACCTTGTGCACTAGTCACCTGTCAGATGTCCTGCTGGACGGTCCTGTAGGTGAAGAAACTTGATTTCCTCATATTCGATTAGAAGCTTATATAAATAGTACTATTAAGCATGGTTTAGGGAGATATATATATATATATATATGTATATATGTGTATATACACACACAGACATATCTATGTCTTCATCAGGTGTGTGGAGTCCGTGGAGAGGTTATAGCATGTTGGTGCATGCATTTGCATGTGGCAACACATGCTAGCTTCCTACACTCAACAAGTTAGTCTTTTCTAATTAGGAGTGTAGATACATTGTATGACTTTTCACTCTGGTCTGAGAAGAGGCACTCTAAAGCTGGACATTGAGGATCATTGCAATGAACTGAGCAAATGGTAGTCCCCTCCTCCCTAAATTTAGAAGCAGAATATGGAAAGATTTTGAGTGCTACCCCCCACCCTCATCCAGTGCTCGCAGTGGGGCTTGGAGCAAGGGTCTTCACAGACCTCTGTCTGCTTCCTTCCTCCTGAACTGCAGTTCCCTAGAGGTCCCTGGTGGGAGCCAGTGGAAGTGAGCCTGGAGGGCTAAAGATCTAAATTCATCAAGCCTTACAATGTCCTGGCAGGAGGTAGTATAAGTGCCAGGTTCAAGAGCCACTCCAGATGTTGTCCACTTAACGACCTGGGTGCCGGCTCAGTGGAAACTCAGGCCGTGCCTTCCAAGTGCAAATGCCATTCCCAGAGGCTCCTACCAGGGATTCCAGGAATGCACATGCTGCCTCAGAATATGTCCTGTTCCTGAGTTCTCAATGACACCATGCGTGAGGTGCTCATCAAGCACCGGCTAGTTGGGAAGGACTTAGATGTGTCTGTGATGGACAGGAAGCGAGGGCAACTGAGAGAAGGTGTCTTCCTTGGTATTGGTTCCGGCATCAAACTTCAGCGTTCTATGTTTGGGAATGAAGGGATTATGTCAGAAGTGGGCTTCAGCCAAGACTTCTGTTGACTCAGTGTCCTCAAAGCTACCTTACACGCCGTATGGAGGTGGCAAATACTGGACTGAATCATGCTTTTTGGCATCCTGACCATGTGGCTTTTCTGTCCACTGCAAGCATGTTCCAGTCTCCCCCTCCTTCCTTCCACCACCCCCCCGCTCTGTCCTGCGGGTTTGCAGCTCTGTCGTCCTGTCCCCGGCACTGCCCTTTCCCTGGGGCGGGACAGTGAGCTCCACCCACTTCCCTCCCAGCCCCCCCCCCCCCCCCCCCCCCCGGGCTGACACAGGGTCCTCTGTCTTCCTGTGGAATGCAGTAGCGATTTTGAGCATGGTGCTGGACAAGAAGTCCAGTCCCCTATAAACTTTTTATAGCTCAGGAAAATAAACATGTGGTTTTAGGTCTTTGCATAGGCAGTGCTCACCGAGTTTGAGCTTGCTTTACAGAATGTCAAAAGAAAATATTGGTAGAGCTAATAAATTTCTATGCCAGCCAAGGGACAGTAGTCTAAAAATCCCAGGGAGGGTTTGGTGGCTTAGGAGATAAAGAGAGCTGTTATCTAGTAGGTGTCCTGTCTCTTCTCTCCTGCTCAGCGTCTACTTCAGGATGCAAGCAGGCTGCAGGGCTCCCTGGGGCAGGGAGGCAGCAGGGGAATGGGGCAGCATTCCCCTGTTTCAAGGACCCCGGAGGTGGTTTTACAGAGGAGGAAGCGGAATCTGGAAAGAGGAAGTGATATGCTATGTCACACAGCTTATTAAAGTTGGGGACCAGAATCTAGTTCACTTCAGCGACTTTCCAGGCATTGGCTGTTTGCTGGCCCTAGGGAAGGAGCTCACTGGAGGCGTGTGTGTGGGGGGAACATGGCAGTGAAAGTTCAGGAGCCATTTCCATGGTTCAGTTTCTGGGCTTGTGGAAAAGCAGAGATCGTGGGAGGAGGGAGAATGTCTGAGGCCTCCAAGTGGAACATTGGGTAGAGAAAGAACAAACATAGAAGTTTATACATAAGAATCAGGGGTGCATCTGAGAATATTCATGGTATTACTAAGACTTAAATGTCCTGCAGTAAGGGATGGATTATCCAATGGAATACATGCACATGTAAAAGCAAGTTGAAGAATAATATTAATGGTCAATAGTCTTGGCACACTATGTTTTAATTGGCTGGTTATAAGCAGTATGAGTAGGTCAAAGAGAGTTTTGAGCCACATTTCCATTTCCAGCTTTTTTTTTTTTTTTACTGGTTAATAGAAGAGTCTCTCAGGCTGGTTTTGAATTGTGATCATCATATCACAATTACAGGCATGAACCACCAGCACCCAGAGGAATTATCTTTGGATGATGGGATCATGGAAGCAGCTTTTCTTCTTACTTTTTCTCGGATGTTACAAGGTTGGTTTGATTGTTAGCAAGTGCCAGCTGTATTCCAAGAAACAAGAAATCATTGTTTTTCTTAAGCCACCAAGTTGTGTGTGGCTGCTTTGTTTGGCCAGCATAGTATGTGATGGGCATCTCTCAGAAACCGAGCCAGGGCGTATGTGTTAAGTGCTCATGTGAGCCTGGTCCTGTGCTAGGTGCAGTGGGAGAGATATGAAAGGACTCAGCTTAGGACGTGAGTCTGGAGGGAGGCTGCACCGTGAGGAGTCACGGCTGACCTCCAGCCTCCCCATTCCCCTCAACTCTCCACCTCGCAGCAGAGCCTTTGCAGTTGACATATTTGGTGAGCTGGTAACCTCCACCTTGTACTTCTTGAGGACAGTAGGCTCTGGAAGCCTGGTTTTCAGATGACAGGGCCACATTCTCTGTGCATTTAAATGGGAACTGTGTACACAACCCAGGATGAAAGCTGAGACCTGAGATGGGGAATTGTGTGGCGTACACGCAGGAGAGACTTGCCCTCTGGGAACGGGAAGGTGATTCGCTCTGGCTTCCACTGGGCTCAGGGTAGGAGTGGCCTATGCCATGCATACATAGCTATGTGGAGAAGATCTATATCCGAGAACACTGTGGCCGGAGACACTCAGAGATCACTTGGTCCTCTGGTGTCATCGTAGAGGAGACTAAGCTCAGGAGTAAGAAGGGCTAGCTGGCTACACAGGGCTCTGGACCCCTCCATGCCTGGTCCTCGTGCTAGCCAGAGCTCACCTGTGGCTAGGGGGTTGGTTGTTCTACCCCCTCCCCACCCCCTCCCCACCCCCGCCATGTTACTCCTCCTTTTGCCCCTTCCCTTCTGCACAGGGCTGCCTTTGGTGGTCCAGCGAACAGGGGACCAAGAAGTCCACCCAGCTGAAACAAGGCAGTCTACCTCTGCTTCTGGCAGCAACACGATCTGCTTGGAACAGCAGAAGGAAGGAGTCCTCCTAGAAAGAGGCAGGCTGCTCGCCCCTTGGCTCTTCTTAGTTTGATTTGAATCCAAGTTTTGCTTCTGGGGGTCTACACCTGGTGAGACACACCGGAAGGAATCGCAGTTGTGCTTGGTTGGAGTCGGGCACATTTTCCACCTGGGGCAGCCTAGGGCTGGGCGGACACTTGGTCTTAGGAATCTGCTGCTGCTGCTGCTGGCTACCTACATACCTACAGGGTCTTGTGGAAGTGATCATTTCTTTTCTATTTGTCCCTTTGCTCCCTGGGACCAGTTGTGGAGAGCCAGGGCTGCAGGGAAGCTCGAGGCATCAGAGCTGCCTGTGACACACGCCGGGAGCTGGGAGGGCATTCACACAAAGTTGCTCTTCTAGGTAGAAGGGAAGAAGCCCTTTGGCTTCCATCTGAAAGTGCTGCTGTTGCCTCTTTGCTCCTTTGGCTCTGGTGTTGGGAGAAGGGAGGCAAGAACAGGTAAAACGAGCAAACTGTCACTGGGTGAAGGGGTTCCACAAGATGGAGGGGCTCAGAAGAGCCAAAGAAAGAGCCAAGGAAGTCAGCCCAACACACAGAGAGACAGAGAGGAACAGAGATAGAGGGAGAGAGACAGAGACAGGGAAAGAATGAGAATGAGGAGACACAGAAGGAGACCGGCCCTCCCTCCCCTCTGCCGCCCCCCCCCCCCCCCGACTCTGCCAGATGCCCAGCTCACATATGGGCCTAATCCAGGTAGAGTGAAATCCTGCATTGCTCTGGTTAAAAATTATTGCTTTGGATAATGAAATCTTTGTCATTGGAAACTCCAAAAGAAAAAAGGCCTTTCAAGCGTGACTTATGGGCCGTGTGGTGATGGAAGTGAATTCATCATCCCATTTTCCCCCTGCAAAACAGGAGGACAAGGTTGATTCATTCGCAGGCCGCGTGCAGCTGGTCCTGGGGTTGGGCTGGTGGGGGGGGGGAGGGGGGCAGGGGTGATAAGCATCTTGTGGGCATGCTCCCAGCCTCACGTTTTCCTCTGGTTTTCCTGAGCTGTCAAAACATTTCAGAGCTGCGCAGAGACTGTGCTGCTACAGAAAAAAGAAAAAAAGAAAAGAAAAACCAAACCTATGTAATAGCACTAGGAACTGAACTGTATTTTTTTTCCCCTTTAAATCTTCAACTCCACACCCACATAAAAATCTCCAAGACAAAGCATTGTGTTTCTGTTAAAATCTCTTATTTATTGTTTTTTTTTTTAGCATGCATTAAGAGTATAAGGAGTGTCTGTTGTGATCATTGTATAGAGGTGTACAGTGTACTTGAGAGTTAACCCCTTCCCTCCCCTTTTAAATCAGTGTTTGGTGGGGTTTTCTATGAGACAAAGCAATGTGACTTGCAGGGATGAGAAATACGGCTGAGGATCTATGAGTGATGTTTGTCATCTGAGAAACACGGTGCACTTCTGATTCTGTTTCATTGATCTCCTGCTAGCTCTCCGTAGCTAGATGCAGGAAGCAGTTCTATCATAGTGGATGCAGGGAGCAAGCCTCTAAATCTTCACAGAGGAAGTCAGCCACCACCCAGTGGCTCTGAGCCTGGTCCACGTGGAACTCCGTCCTGATTCAGTGTTGGGGCCTCATCCTCAGGCCTCCACGCGGTGAATCTGACTCTGGACCCTGCATTCCTCCTCTTCAAGTTCCTTCTACAGCCAGAGTCCTGATGTTCTTTACAGGACAGCACTATTTGTTCCTCTGACACGTGAGAGGCAGGGAAGGGCAGACAGGAAATGCACCTCTGTGCAAAGATAGTTCTGAAGGCTGCCTCAGCACTGCCTCTGTCCAGCGCTGGCTCATATTGAGTTAGAGCAATCCAACGCACTCACCACCATGCCTGGCTGACTAGGGACTTTTTAAAGGACCTCCATGGCCACTTTGTCCTTTCTCTGCCGCTCGGGTAAGATGCATACTCCTGCTGGTGCCTCTGAGTCTTTAAGAAAGTCTCCACATTGACTTCCCTGTCTGACCATATCTAGAGGCCCAGGGATCGGGGACACCTTCTGGTCTGTGCTGGGCAGGTCCCACAGGAGCAGCCACTGTGGAGGGGAGGACCCTGCAGCTGAGGCTCACCGTCAGAGCTGGAGGAGACATGGACCCTTGCCCCTCTGGAAGCACAGGGGGCTTCAGGCCAGTCAGGGCTGGATCCCACTCAGGGCCGCGCCACCTTGCAGGGCACCGGGGAAGATTCAGCAGTGGGGGAGAAGGGAAGCTGACCCGCAGCGTCTTCTTGGTTGGCTCAGTGAGAGGGTGGGGGCTCTGGCTGTTTGCATCTGCATTGCTCACTGGTAGTCAGTGCAGCTTGGGCTGTCTAGGGCACTGCTGAACGCCTCCTCTCAGCCCGGTGTCCAAGCAAGCTTCAGCACAGACAGCGCTGCGATGGCTGGGGGTCTCCGGGCCTGCCAGTCACACGAGAGAGGGAGGGAGAGAGAGAGGGAGCAAGGGAGGGAGGGAAGGGATGGAAGGGATTCTGTTGGGAGCCAACTATCTCACTGGAACATCTTGAGGCCGTTTCACCTTCTCACCCTGCCCTAAGTAACGACCACCTTTTCACCTTGCCCTAAGCAAGCACCCTGCAGCTACTTCGGCCAATGAAAAAGCTTCCTTATTCCAAGCATATAAATACCCTTGTGTGAAAAATAAAAATTGGCAGCTTGATCAGAATCCCTGTCTTGCTGCCATTCTCTGTGTCCCTTGTCCCTTCATTCCTTCTCTCTTTTTTTTTTTTTAAATTTAATTTAATTTTATTTGTGAACATACTGTACAGAGGAGTTACAGTTACATGGGCAGGATAATGCGTACATTTCTTACCAAGCATTGCAGCCTCCTCCTTTGTTTACCCTTCACATCCCTTCCCAGCCTCCCCCCTCCCCCCTAATCCCAATCCTTCTCCCCCTTCCTCCCTCTCCCCCCACCCCAAACCAACGTTGCAAAGCTCGTTTTGGACATGACAACTTGTACTTCTCATTGTTGCAACAGGTCCACCTGTATCCTTAAACAACTGGTTTTTCCCCATCTCCTCCACAAGTTATACTGACATCAAATATAGTGAAAGCAGGGGTTATACTGTGGGGGAGGGACATACAAAGCAACAAAGAGATAATCTTATAAATGGGTTAGAAACACATGCATGAAAGAAAAAAACATTAAAATACACATCTAAGGGTTCATTTTCCTGACATCACATTATCTGACCTTTTCCGCTTGACTCATACATATACTAGATATTACAAATAAGGGAAACCATGGGACCTACGTTTCTTTGGGCCTGGCTTACTTCACTTAATATAATTTTTTCCAAGTTTTTCCATTTCCTAACAAATGGGGCAATGTCATTCTTTCTGATGGAGGCATAGAATTCCATTGTGTATATATACCACATTTTCTTGATCCATTCATCTACTGAGGGGCATCTGGGTTGGTTCCATATCTTAGCTATGGTAAATAATGCCGCAACCTTCATTCCTTCTCGCTTAGGTTCACTGCCCTCGTTGAAGTCCTGCGGGTCGGGACAGGATTCCCTCCTGGGAGTGAGGTAGGTACCTGAGGACAGGAGGGAGGTAGAACTCTGAGGGGGCTCCCTGGATTCAGTTGGCTCTAGGGAGGCATCAAGAGTGGCCCTAGTGGTTGCTGCAGATAGTACTTTGGCAGTCTGTCATGGTGGGCTGGGAACAAACCTGCTCATTGTGCACTGGAGGAAGATGTTATTTTACTTCCACCCGGAAGCAAACAAACTTATTTTCTGCTCTGGAAAAGACACTTATCTAACTTCTAAGGCTGTTTCTTTCTTTCTTTAATATATATATTTTTTGTTGTAAAGATACATGAGCAAGGTAATGAGTCCATTTCCTATTCAGCATTGTTACCCCCTCCTGTCCCTTCCTACACCACTTCCCTAACTCCTCCCTCCCCCACCCAAAGTTGTAAAGTTCATTTTCAACATAGTGTCTTGTACATCTCATTGTTACACTGGGTCAACCTGTATCCCTATTTAAGCATTTTGTTTTTTCCCTTCTCCTCCCCAAATTAGAAAAGTGTATATACAAGATGCAGGGCACCAGAATAAAATACAGTGACAACAGGGATTATACCATGCGGGAAGAACATACGAAAGAAACAAAAAAAATCATATAGTATATTATAAATACATTTAAAACAACAGCAACAAAGATAAAACCTCTTGTGTCCCTATCTTGGGGTTCATTTCACTTAGCATCATTTCTAAGGCAGTTTCTATAGTCTACAACAAATACGATTAGTCCTGCACTCAGAAGATACATGGGTATGGTCTCCGAACTTCTAGCGAGCTAGGTAACTTTTCTGACTGGGTTTTTGTATGTTCTTATAGTTTCAATTTGAAACTATAAGCAAATAATTTCTAACTTTCCATATTACCTAAGAGTAGAACACTATGTTCATGGCTTTACATTTTGCTTAAAAAAAAAAACTTAACAATGTACGTTTTCTCCTTCATTTTTCTCTTACTGCTGTATTCACTATAGTTTATTTAGTCAAACTCTTATAAATGGACACTTTTCGCTCTTTCAAGCAATGCTGTAATAAATGATGTTGAATGCATGCCGGTTAGAATTGAGAGGGATTGGCTACTGGGCCAAATGGTAATTGAACTCGTAATTTAGTTAGATATTGCTAAATTGCCCTGCACAAGGGTTATACTATTTTGTGTTTGCACCAGTTTTTTCAATTTTGTCATTCAAGGGCCAGAACAGTCCTCTCCAGAAAAGCAGGAAGCAGACAGGAAAGAAAGTAGGAAGGAGGGAGTTGAACCCCTCCCTCGAGACCCCGCCCCCCTTCAATCTTTCAGTCTCTTGCTACTGCCCCCTACTGGAATGGCCTGGAAGAAGCCAGTGGCAAAACACAGGTGTGGTTTTGCGGAAGGAAGAAGAGGGGAGGGTGGGTTTGGAGCTGAGTGTCAGTATCTTAACAATGGACACACCTCCAAGGGTGTTGCCAGACATTTAGATCTGACCATCCCAATGGGAGAAACAGCACTTCAGTGAAGTTGGACATGCATTTCTTTCCTTCTTTTTTCTTATTTGTTTTATGTTGGTATTTGGGTCTGGGCACTGTCCTTTATCTTTTTCGCTCAAGGCTTGACTCACACCTCCACTTTTGGTTTTTGGGTGGTTAGTGGAATGTTAATGCCTGGGCTGGCTTTGAACCACAGTTGTCAGATCTCAGCTTCTTGAGTAGTTAGGATTACAGGTGTGAGCCACTGCTCATGGATTTCTTTTTATCATGAATGAGAGCAATTATTTCTTAACATGTTTAGAAGACATTTACATACATTTTCTGTAGACCCATCGTTCAAATGACCCTTTGGTCATTTCTCCTGTGAGTTGTTGGTCTTTCTCAGCAACATCTAAGTGAGAATGAGCACAAATTAGCTGAATAGTTGCACCTTCCTCAAGTGTATTTGTATTTAAAGAGGGACAAAACCCTATTCAGTGAAACATGTAGAAGGCCTCCAAGTGACCTCATGAAACACACTCTTAGCTTAATCCTGAATATCACAAATATGGCAAACACGTGGGAAGAGGAGATGCTTTTATTCTGAGAATGGAAAGGTAATCTGGCACTATATATACAAAGCAATGTGGCATTGTCTGAAAAAAAATAAAATGCACACATCATCTGAATAAAAAAATGACACAGGGAGGATTTTATCCTGTGAAACCCCTGGCCCTTATTACCTGCCTGTCCCTCCTGGAGGGGCTGGTGGCTGTCTCTACGCTGGCTTAGAGGTTTGTTTGCACACTTACATTCTCCTTGGTGACCACTGTAAAAGAGCATGCTAGAGCCTTCCTTGTGCCTGAAATACAAGTGTCCTATGCTAGTTTCTAACCGACTCACCTAACACAGGACATTCTGTTGTTGTATTGCCTTTTTTTTTTAACCTAGAAAAAAGTAGGGATTTTGCTGAAATGGAAGGTAGGTGTCACGGGCTATGAAACGTGCTTCCTACAAGGGGAACAGAAGCCTGCACAAAATGGTTAAATTGTGTAGGGATGTGGGGGAACCCACTCTCCTGTACTTGGTGGAGAGCTAGGAAGGAAGCAGAAGAGTTCTCCCATCTTTGCCATGAGCCAAACGTCATGGTGTTTACTCACATCGAGTTCCTCGGGCTCCGTGCACAGCTGTTTGTTCCCTCTTCTACAGAGAGGGAGAATGAATTCCAGAAGAAAATCTCTGGGATCTGCAGGAGCCTGGGATGCCTCCACTCTTGGTCCCCTTCAAGGAATCTCCCCTGGTTAGGCCTGGTGAAAAACCACCGAAATGTTATTTGCTTTCCACCTTGGAAGGATGAATACAGGATGAAACAAATTCATTGGGTGTTTTTTTGGGGGTGTGGGGGGTGAGGGGGAGGGAGCTTACCACAAGTATTATTATTACCACTACATGTTCTAGAGCCACAGAGAAGGAAAAAGAGAGAGGGGAAGGAAAGCATTCACACTCCCCTGTAGTGTAAAGGGCCCCTGGTAAGGGCAGAGTGAACAGAGACCAGCCTGGAAGACCTCCCCAGCCTCTGGGAGGCCTCCTCCTCCTCAGGAGTAGGAATGGAGCTTAGGAGATGAGAATGGAAATTGAAATAAGGAAGAAGAAGAAAATCTAAGCTTCTTAACAAAGGAATCCAGACTAGAAAATGGAAATCTGCTTTGCCTCGTCCAGATGTGGACAGTTAGAGAAGTGACAGTCCCTGGGGCCCTGACTCACTGTTTCAGACTTCTGCCCTTGGCATCCTCCAGAGCAAAGCCAGTAGCGGGCTCCTACAGAGCTCCTACAGAGCTGGCCCAGGCAATGAATTCCTAAAGTGGCATTAACCTTTGCCAGCTGGCAGCCCCGTGGCATGTGAGGGACAGGTCTCCCCTGACCTCTGCCTTCTCCGTGGAGTGCTGGACACATGTTTAGAAGTTTTCACGTCAGTGTGACTCACATCTAGGAGTACCGTCTGGACTGGAGTCTGTGGATGTCAGGGGCAGGCAGTGAACACACACAGTACAGCAGGCAGGGCTCTGCTTTCTACCACTGAGTCAGCCATCTGGAAGCAACCCAGGCATCTGCCAGTGGCTTTTTAGCAGAGTGCAGACAAGTTGTTCCATCTAGTAATATGCCTGGCTCAGTGGACAATGCAGTAGTTAATAACTCACTAAGTCACTTACCATCTGGAGACCTTCAGCATGGTGTTGTGTGTGTGTGTGGCATTGGAGATTGAACTCAGGATTTCATGCTTACTACGGTTGGCACTCAACCACTTGAGCTATGCCTCCAATCCCATTTTGCATTTGTATGTCAATGGGTGGCCTGGGCTGTGATCTTCCTACTTGTGTTGTACAGGGATGACAGGTATGACTCATCACACTCAACAATTGTCTTTCCTAGACACTGGGGTAATGGACATGTGTCACCATGCCCAGTCACTGGTTGAGATGGGAGTCTTGTGAACCTTTTGCCTGAGCTAAGTTAGAACTATGATTCCTAGATCTCTACCTCCCAAGTAGCTACGATAATTACAGACTCAGGTCACTGTGTCTGGGCACTGTAGCAAATGCTTTTAAGTACAAACAAATCTCAATCCAAGCTGACATCTTGACCGTGACTCCACGACAGGCCTGAACCAACTCTCAGCCATATATATGTGCCGGAGTTCCTGAACTACAAAAACTGTGGTCTTCAATGGGGGCCATTTACTACCTAACAGCCAATAACTAATATAGATTAGTATTATCTGCAAGAGAAGGGGCTGCACAGCAAATACCTACAAATGTAGAAGTAGCTCTGGAACCAGGAGGTGTTAGCTTGAAAGGCATCAAAAAGAGTACTGGAAACTTAAAACTTCTGTCACATTCTGCAGAAGGAGGCCGCTGGTAGGGCCTACAGAGAAGTAAGGAACAAGTTACTGGAACTGGATGAAAGGAATCCTGGTACACACTAGGAGGGAGTTTAGGAACAGGCCCACCTGTAGCAGAAACAGAAAAAGCATCTAATGAACTGTGGGGTATTACCAGCCCAAGTGTTAAAAGTTTTGTCTGGTTCTTGATGCTCATAGGAAAATGCAACAGAAAGGAATAATTATTAAATAAAAGGAGCAAGGACTTGCTGATTTAAAAGCTTCCTTACATCTGCAGATGCCAAATGACGGTAAAATTAAGAAATTTCTTCTGACTAAGAATCAAGTCAAGGCTACTGCCAGGAAAACATGCTCTAAAAATAAAGTTGAGGGCATACTTGCAAAATCCTTTACTGGGACCTCATAAAGATTTAAAAGGAGGGGCTTAGAGAACTATTCAGCTAGACAAAAGATGTTAACTTATTTAAAGATATGTCTCACAGATCTTCAGCCAAATAATAGGAGTTGTAAAAGCTTAAGGCTAGGCTTAAAGCTATCTACCGCAAGAGAAACTCAAAACAGAAAGAGCTTCTCTCAGGAGAGGTGTGTGCGGGTGTGCACACAAGTGCATGCGCACACACGCATGTACTTGTGTGCATGTGTGTCTTGCTGCTAATGAGCATGGCGTGTAATTTTCAAGATAACTATATTCATAAAAATACCTTCAGGTTGGACAGAAAGGGTCAGAGACAGCACAAAATAAACCAAGGCCTTGGGAACTCCAAAATTCTACTGGCAGGAAAGAGATGGAGGGCAAACAAAAAGAAGGACTCATATGATGAAAGCAAGAGCTCCAAGGAGCAGAACTAAGAGTCCAGGAGGCAGACAAGAGCTATGGGGAATTATTCCCTGGCAGAGTAGGACCCAGCGTTCATCAAGAAACTCAGCACCACTCTCCCTTCCCCCTCCCCCGCCACTATGGCCTGGGTTTCCCAATTGCTTTGGGGAAATGATTCTTTTGTGCGTATTTCACTCCCTTTGAACAGAAGTGCCTATGGGATTTACCCTGTTCATGTCCCAACACTATTTAAATTCAGAAGGAACTTATTCAAGGAGCTTGTTTAAGGACCTAAGCTCAAGGAGCCTCATTTGTACCTGCCCTGACTTAGACAATGAGACTCTAGTCTCTGAGCTGATGCTGAGGTGGAAGTGTCAATGTGGCACTCAAAAGAAAAGATAACATAGAAGGATGTGAATTTCAGGGAGCCAGAAGAGAGACTGTGATCACCAGCCTCAAATACAACCCTGTCGTTCAGGGGCATCTCACTGGGAAATAACTGGGGGGTCCTAGCTCCCCCCTGACATGACCCTGCGAAGTAGCCTGGAAGTAGCACAATTTTTTGTCAGTTATGGGGCTTGAACTCAGGGTCTGGATGCTGTCTCTGGGCCTCTTTGTACTCAAGACTATGCTCTACCACTTGAGCCACAGCTCCACTTCTGGCTTTTTTTTGAGGGATTTACTGAAGAGTCTCATGGGGACTTTTCTGCTTGGGCTGGTTTGAACTGCAATCATCAGATCTCAGCCTCCTGAGTAGCTAGGATTTTGGATGTAGCAGAAAATTTTTGATGTCATCCATACTCAGGATGAGACTGTGACTAGAGTTTAGATGAATCCATCTTTGCTTCCTCACTATCTGTTTGGTTTCAGTGAGACACTGGTTCTCAAGTCTGCTTCTAGGAAGGAAGGAATCTCAGCCTAAGATACCTGTTTTAGGCTTAGTGTTTATTGATATTTTGTTTGGATAACCTATCTATTGGTGAGAACAGCATATTGAAGTTTCCCACTACCATTGTTCTGGGGTCTATTTATACTTTAAAGTCCACAAGTATTTGCTTAATGAACTTGGGTGTATTTTTTGGTGCTTGTATGTTAACAACTGTAATTTCCTTTTTATTCGATTGCCCCATTTATTGATGGATCTTACTTATATCTGATAAAATATATCAGATATAAGTATTGCTACTCCTGCCTGTTTAGGAGGTTCATTTTCTTGGAAGATTTTTTTTATCCATTCACTCAAAGACTATGTTTGTCTTTGTCAGTGAGGTGTGTTTCTTGTAAGCAATAAAAGGTTGGGTCTTGCTTTTTAATGCAGGTTACAATTCTGTATCTTTTGATTGGAGAATTAAGACCATTAATGTTCAGTGTTAATATAGAAAGTTATGCTTTGTCATGTGGTGTTTTAATGATGCATGTTGCCTCTTTCCTATTCCTCCAGTCTACTCTTATAGCGAGGTTTATTCTTTCCTGTTTTTCACTTATCTTTTTCTTGGAATAGGAGTCCTTTAAGTATCTTTGTCAGTGCTGTTTCAATAGTCAAGAACTCCTTTAGCTTTTATTATGAAGTGTTTATTATTTCTCCCTCTATTATGAATTATAGTTTTACTAGTATACTATTCTAGGTTGTCAGTTATTAGCTTTCAGTGGTTGAGTATGTTCTTCTATACCAGCCTTGCACTTAGAGTTTGTCTTAAAAGATCTGCCATTATTCTGATGGGATTGCTCTTAAGAGTCCCATGGGTTGGCTTTGAATTGTAATCCTCAGATCTTAGGCTCCTGAGTAGCTAGGATTATGCTTTGCAACTTTTAATAGTATTTTTTTGGTTTTGTGTAGTGTTTCTTTTTGACTATTGACTGATGTTTTGTAAGCCTTGTCCACCAGGAAAAGATTCTCAAGGTTAGAAAAGTTTTCTGGCATTATTTTATTGAGTGATATATATTACATATAATATATATTATGTATAATAAATAATATATATAGCATTATATATATATTCTAGCTAGTACCTCTTCTTGTGTTGCTATCATTCATAGGTTTGGTCTTTTAATGGTAGCCCAGATGTCTTCAAATTTTATTCATATTTTTACTGTTTTTCAATTCTGTTGATTATTGATCTAATTCTTCTGTTTTATATTGGAACCCTGGTACCCAGTATTCAGTTTGTTCCTTTCTATTAACTAGGCTTTCAATATTAAAAGAAAAATCCAGATTGGGGCTGGGAAGGTGGCTCAGTGGTAGAGCACTTGCCTTGCATGCATGAGGCCCTGGATTTGATTCCTCATCACCATATAAGCAAAAAGAAAAAAGCCAGAAGTGGCGCTGTGGCTCAAGTGGTAGAGTGCTAGCCTTGAGCTGAAGAGCTGAGGGACAGTGCTCAGGCCCAGAGTTCAGGCCCCACAACCGGACCTCCCCCCAAAAAAAATCCAGGTTGAAATTTCAGTTCTATTTTTTTGAATGTTTATGCAAGTTTAGTGAATTTCTCCTATATATTCTGGATTGCCTTCTGCATTTCATTCAGCTGTTTGAATTCTCTCTGAACTCAACTTGTTTGTTCTTTGAGTCCATTTAGTCATTATACATCACCTTCTTAATTTGACAGATTATTCTTGTTATTGCTTTTTTGAATTTGTTGTTTGAGACTTCTTCCTTTACACTGTGACTTGAGTCCTTTATTGAGCTGTTGATATTTCAGGTAGACATGTTATCTTTTTTGTTAGTGAATCCTGTGATTTTTCACTGAGGTTCATGCATCTGGAGCCAAGGGTTTGGTGGAGATTTTATTCTCTTGTGTCCTTTTAGTTAGTGTTTTCTCAGAGACTATTTAAGATTGGGTAGTGGTTGGTTTGTGGTTTATTTTCCTGTTACTGTATTGAAGGAGTCTAATTCAGTAATCAATCAACTAAAGACACTGTGTACAGACCTACTCTATTCTTTTGCACTTTGCCTGCAAAAGACAGTGCCATTGATGAACTGAAACCTTGTGTTTGTGACAATTCCTAAGGAAAACCCTTCACCACTAGTATTCTAATATGATTTTTTTTATTATTGTGAAAATACCATACAGTCTAATATGATTTGATGAATATAGGAAGAGTGTAGTTAGCCAGGGCAGTAATAGGAAGGAGATAATGGGAATAACATTAATTAATAATTCTAGGCAAGTGGTCGTATAGTGAGGGAAGTAGTGGGCATCAAGCTTAATAGAAGAAGTTAATGATGAAATTGAGTTAATTAAATAAAAAAGGGCTCATTAACATTATGTTGGGAAAGGGAGGAGGCAGAAGAAATAATGAAAATTCAACAGAAAAATAACACTTATAAATAAAACAAAACACAAAATAGTGAACTCTGAACCAAAAAAACCAAAATGAAAAAAGAAAAACAAATGATGCTGTGCTATCAAGGTATTACTGAATATGTATGTATGTAATGAGGATGGATTATAAATGAGGAGCAAAGGTGGAAGGAAATATGAACTGGAGATCAGTTCTACTTATAAATAGGACACTGTACATGGGAAGGACTATAGAAAGGGGAGGGGAAATATGATTTCAAATTGAGTTCTGAAAGGTAGTGATGTGCCTCAGGTATGATGACTTTTTAGAAAAAAGGAAGGGAGTACAAAAACCCACACTTCCACCTGGATGATCCTTCCTTTCTCATCATTGGGGAATGATGATTATTTTATTGACTTGGCCAGGTAAGCCTTTAATTTGTATTTCTTCTTTTATCCCCATCATTCATAGGTTTGGTCTGTTCATGGTATCTCAGAGGTCACCAATAAAATGAGGATAGTCCATACATGTTTAAATCCAATGTATTAAAAAATACAAATTAAAAAACCCCACCAATTCCTCCAGCTTCAGATACCATCAAAGATAAACACTTATATACAGCAAAACCTGAATTTCTAATGATTCTTATCTCTATTTATACATTTCTGTGGTGTACAAAAGGCTGTGGAATTCTGTGACTTGGAGTGTCATGGTGGGTGGGTTTTCTCCTGCTCTGCAGTCCACATATGGAATTGGGACTCAGGCTCTGGAGACTTGTGCTTCAGGAAGCTTAGGCTCACAGCTTTGTTGCCATGAGTCTCGGGAAATGAGAGTTGCCCCTGGTAGGGAAAAGAAGACCTCAGGCAACTACCATGCCCCAGCCTCAATCCCAGCTGCCCCTAATAGTGCTATTGCCGGGTGCTTTGAGCCATGGCTGTTCTCCACCGACAATTAAAGAAGCTTCCATGAATATATGCCACACCCCTGCCTTGGCAAGGAGTCCCAAACCTCAGACACTGTCACTGACACCTCTCGCCTCCAAGGGACCAGTGAAGTTTAAACTAGTCTGCTGGGTCCTGTCAGATGGTCTTTCTCTTCCTCAACTTTCTTTGACTCAAGTTCTTGGTAAGGTGTCACAAATATCCTCTAACTCTGATTGGTCCTTATTCCTGGGTCCCTAGAGTAACTCAGTCCCAACAATTGTCTCTCTCTTAAGATGGCTTCTTACTCTCATCCTTCAAGGTAAGGGGAACAACAGAATGCCTTTCCACACTGCGGCTCACTGGCTATGAGTCCCTGTACCAAGGCTTAAGGCTTATGCAATGTGTGAGCCTTTCCGGCAGCTAGAGTTGGCAGTCAGTCAGCAGGACCGTTCATTTCACCATGTAATGGCATCTTTGGCTCCCTCTGCTTCCCTCCAGGAGCTGCAGATGGGATCAGAGTTCTTTTCTACTTTACTTCTGCCGGGGTTGTTTCTCTGTGTTTTTCTCCTTTGCTGGCTACCTCCTTCATGGTTCCTACTTCTCTATCTTCCGTTTTTTGGTTTTTTTTTTTCTGTGTTACCATTAGATCCTTCCTATTCAGAGTCAAAATGGTAGATGATTTCTTTTACTCTCTCTTTTTGTCCCTAAATTTATTGATATAAAGTTACTTATTACTCTCTAGTTTTCTGTTCATCTCATAGTAATGCATAGATTATGCTCCCATTCTTCATTCCTAAAACTGGAAGCTTCAGTGTCATCTTCTTTTCTTGATTAGTCTTCAAAGAACCAACTTTTAGGGCTGGTGGGGTGCAGAGCAAGAGCAAGGATGTAAATTTACACCCTAGTACTACAACCACAACCAATAACAAGAGAGGACCAAACTTGTTGGTCCTAGTTCTATTTTGTTTTGTTAATTTTTTTCCCTATATCTCTGGATAACCTTGAAATATCTCTATCCTGTTTCTGCCACCCAAGTGCTACGATTACAGGTGTATACCACTATGGCTGCATTGTTTTATTGTTTTCTTCTTTCTATTTTCTTTGGGTTTGTTGTATTCTTTTGTAACATTTTTCCTCCAGGATTGTTTATTCCAGTATTGCACTACCATTTCAAATTCTCTCCAGCAGTTCCTGTCTCCATGTGTCCTGGAAGCAAGACATTTAAATCCTAAGTCTTCATACGGTTTCCATTATACAAGTCAAGCGGGCATCAGTGGAGACGTCTAGCCCCTAGTCTTGCCATGTGGCTGATGGCTCACTCACATCAGAGTGTGTGACAACAGGAAGAGAAGAATAGTGGGATTAGGACCAGATATGAAGATTAAGTACTTTGAGTCCTAAGCATCCACAGATTGGTCTGAAGGTCTCTGTCTCCTCTTTCCCACAGTCCCCTGACACATTAGTGACCCAACATCATAGCCTCCTGCTCAGGCCATTCCAGTTCCCAGTGTCAGTGATTACTTAGCACTGGCAAGACGCCTCTGTAGAGCCACTCAAGGCTCAGTGAACAGAGGGCTACGTGGTGACAGAGGTGCCCCAAGGGCAGCTTCCTGAAAGATGTTGGAGACAGAGCCTGTACCCCAGGCTCAGTCTCTTGTGATCTTAATTTGTGGCTTTGTCTGATGGGACCTGCTTCCCTCCGCATCTTCCTCTGGTTGTTTATTTGGGTAGAAGAGGTTCCCTCCCTTTCATGTCTGAGCCATTTCCTCCTGAGAGCAGTCACTGTGAGGTCCGTGGGGACTGCACACTGGGGCTGCATGGGGTGTGGGTTCTCCTGACATGGACGCCCCTTAGCGTGGAGAGTCAGACAGGCTCTGTCTTGGGGGCTGTCCCTGGAGGGGCATCTGTCTGGTGGGCAATCCTTGCAGGTTTGACAGAAACTAGATTTCCTTAGACTTGGGCTAATAAGAGTTTTCCTTTAAAAGGAACTTTCCATTGTTTGTTTTAAAAGTGAAATGAGCATTTTTTCCAACCACAGAGGCAATGCTAAAAGAGCCTGTAATTTCTAGGATCCAAGTCTGAACTAAAATGTTTTTAAGAAGAAAAGGGAGAAAAAAAGGCCTTCCAATTAAAACGAGGCCCTTCCTTCCTCCCCTCAGGCCTTCTCTCATCTTCAGTCTTTGTTTCAAAGTCAGCAGGACCATTTGTTCCTTCCACCCCGAACTCTAATGAGCAAACGGTACCCTTCTCTTCTTACTGAGAATGAGATACTAGTAGCTAGAAACCAGATCAAATCTGAAGCTGAAGTTTCTGTTCAGTCCAATGCATACCTGCTATATTCCATTCACCAGCTAACAGAGCACTTTCTCCCAGCATGGCACCTGGGGATGACACCACCATATGGAGACTCTCAGGGTGTCATGGAATGACAATGGAAGGAACAGAGGGAGAAAAAGACAGGCCTCATTAATGGCCCTCTGGTGCCTTCCTTCCTTCTCTTTCCCCCTCTTTCCTTCTTTCTTCTTTTTTTTTCTTTCTTACTTTTCTTTCTTTTATTTTCTTCCTTCCTTCCTTTTCTCTTTCTCCTTTCTTTTCTTTCTTTCCTTTCTTCCTTCTTTCTCTTTCCTTTTCCTTCCTCCCTTCCTTTTTATACCAGGCATGGAAGCAAGGTATGGAAACCTAATCTCAGCTCTCAGGGATCACAGCCCTGGGGAATCTGCCCACAAGTGTGGGTCCAGGCAAACTGATGGAGAACTAAGCAGTGCATCACAGTGGTGAGCACAGGAGAGGGAAGGGATGTGAGGGAGGAGGAGGGCTTCAAGATGAGAACTAAAATCCCAGGGGATGAAGGCACCTGGCCCAGGGCAGGCACAGATGGTACGATTTGCTGGGAATATGGGTGGGAAAGATGGGATGGGAGAAACAAGCACCCTCCCTCATCAAGAGGGACTGCAGAAGTTGCTCAGAAGAGCTCAGAGCTCACCCCCCAAGACTCAGGTTCATTACCAGTCCCAATTCTACCTTGCAGTCTGCAGCACTTGGCTGGAAAGTTTATGAGGACTGGCTTGTTCTCTGGTGTCTTGGCACTTTCCCCTCATGTCCTGATTGGAACCAGGGAGGCTGTAAGTGCAAACGTTTTTGTACCTTAGAGTAAATTATATCTGCGTTCCTGGAGAAGGCCGTGGTGAAAGTGTCTCTTGTTTCCAGTGGCCCCATGCTCCCCTCAGGAGACCCGAATTCCAAGCCGGCACTACTATAAAGTTGATGAATGTGTGCCAGGCCCTAATCCAATATGCAATTGCCCTTCTTTCTCCTCTCCTTTCTGCAGGGAAAGGAAGCTGGATTTTTTAATAAGGTAATAGCACCTCTTTTATATTTTCCTTTCATAAATTATAAGGAATTGAAAGCAGAATAAGGCAGCAGCTTGGCATAATGGAAAGATTACTGAACCGGGTGGGAGTGTAAATTGGTACAACCACTTTTAGAGAGCAAATTGGCAATATCTAGTAAAGCTGAAGCCCAGGGACTTCCTGCCCAGGCCAATTCCCTCGAGAAGTTTGTGGCCACGTGTCTAGAAGACACTGCAGCATTGTTACAGATACACACACACTGGGGAAAATGCACCCAATAACAGGAAACAAGTTGTGTCTCACAGTTGTTTTTATCAGAGAAAAAAAAACACATGAAGTACTGAGATGCCCCATAGCAGAGAGAAAGAAATTGTGGTATCTGAGCAGTTAGAATGTTGTGTACTTGCCAACAGATACATCTCTAGGTTGGCATAGCAAGTAGTCTATAGAGTTGTATGATGTAATGCTGAATCTACCGAGTTCAACAATGTACAACTGGATTTGACACGTTGTTCCTAGACATATAGGTATGTTGTAACTATACAAAAATACATGGGGGTGATGAATATCAAATTCAGGATGGGGATGGTAACCTCTGGAAATGTAGAGAGAGGAATGGAATTGGTAGAGAGCAGAGGGACATCCAACCGTGTCATACGTTTTATGTAACAAAACCAAATTGTAAAACAAGAGCATCGCCAAGTTTGGCAAAGTGTAAACGAAGGATGTCACTAAACCTTTCTGTAAGCACAGGTCTGAACTGTGCTCTAGCTCCGCTGCTAATTTGCCATGGGGCTTCGGGACGGTCACACTCTTCTTTGGGCCTCCCTGTCAAGATCCTTAATTTTAACTCAACTGTAAAGTTTCCCGCACTGTGTAAGGTAACACAGGCACAGCTTTCAACATCTTTGTGGCTGTTATTCTGCCCAGCATAGCAGACATCATCTAATCCCTCTCTAAATAATTCACTTAGTTGCTTTTCAGCAAACGTAGGGATTGAGGTGGGTACAGGACGTTCTTCTGCCCTGACATCATAAGCCAAATCCTCCTGCTTCTGATCCACAATAAGTGGACTTCTCTCCATGGAGGTTCCGTGTGGGAGAGAAGCACCGATGGGGAGTCAGGACTTGTCTTAGAGACTGGGCTTCGTGGCTTATTGGCTGGGTGCCCTTGGCTTCCTCATTTGTGAAGTGGACTGACAGTCTCAGCCCTGATACCTCTTAGATGCTGAGGGAGGAGCCGAGGAAGTAGATGAGACTTTTTGCTGTGGGACTTTCCAGCCAGAGGGGCGGGGTGGTGGTGGTGGTGGTGGTGGTGGTGTGGTGTGTTAGGGCCCTTCTCTCCTTGGTCTTTTTGGGTGGCAATTCACTAGAAGAAAGCTCCCCTCTGCCACAGGTGTCCAAAGAATTTGGCCAAGGATGTATTTATACCCAGGAGGGAGGCAAACATCAAATGAAGAACAATTAAAAAAACATTCCACCTCAAAACAAGGAGTGCATGGAATACCTGTGTTTTCATAATTACTGTGGAAGGAAAGCCATCTTCAGAATTAACAGATTCAGAAATGTGCTGGGGAAAACAGTATGGTAACAGTGGGGCCCACTCATGACCATGTCTCTGTGTCATTTGCATTTGGCCTGGCATCATCCCAAATCCTTATCACCTCATTTCAAGGACGAGGAAATCGAAGACCATAGAAATCAAATACAGGTTCAAGAGCAGAAGCAAAAACTGGAACCAGATCTCAAATCTCATCCCTTCACATTTCTTCCAAGTCCAGAGGCACTCCTAGTCAATCTGCACAGACCACAACCTGCAGCCTCCTCATGTTGTTCTCTGTGGCACAGGGTTTGATACATACACTGGACGAGAGAGGAAAGCCTAGTTTATAGCCTGTTTTAGATAATGCACAGAAAAGTGGAGGAAAACGTCTCATGGACACTTTCAATAGCTTTAGGAGTTAATACAGGGGCTTCAGGGTATCAGGGAAAAGAGAAGTCCTAAGCAAGTCAACTTCAAGCCACGTGTGTGGCTTGAAGACTCAGTAGCAATGGCCGCCATTTTGCCTTCTGCATTCTAGGACCAGTAAGAATGACTATGTTTGCTCTGGTTCCATCAGGTCTGAGTTAATGACTGCTGGGTCAAAAGTCATGGGGAGTCCTGTTCTAGGTTTGGACAGTGATAAAAGTGCACTGCAAGCCTATATTACCTTGGTGTTGTCCACTACAATTGGACCAAGATGTTGGCATCTCTGATCACCACACTTAGGGAAGGTCTAGAATTGTGTGTTCTGGTATTTAGTTGCCTTTTAGCTGATGGAAAGTAAAGAGATGGGCTGATGTTAGTGTTAAGGCTGCAGGACTGCTTCTTTTCAACCTCTGAACTTGGTTTTCTGTCTTTTTTATTTTTTAATTATATTTTTATTGTAATGAGGGGTTACAGTTACATGAGGGGTTACAGTTACATGAGGAAGGTAATGAGTCCATTTTCTATTGAACATTGTTACCCCCTCTTTTGTTTTTCCCCTACCATCTCTTCTCTCCCCACCTCCCCAACTCTTCCCTCCTGTAAAGTTCATTTTCAACATAGTGTCTTGGACATCTTGTTGTTACAATGGGTCATCCTGTATCCTTATTTCAGAATTTTGTTATTTCTCTTCCCCTCCCCAAATCAGGAAAATGTATATACAAGACGCAGGACACCATACTCAAATACAGTGACAACAGGGGTTATACCATGGGGGAAGAACATATAAAGAAACAAAAAAAATCACATAGTACATTACAAGTACATTAAAAAGAACAGCAGGAAAGATAAAATCTCTTATATCCCTATCTTAGGGTTCATTTCACTTAGCAGCAGCTTATATGGTCATATGGCAAAGGACATAGCAAGCAAGATCAACAGAAAGCCCACGGATTGGGAGAAGATCTTCACTAGACATACAATGGACAATGGTCTCATATCTAAAATATACTTAGCATTCAAAAAACAACAAATCCTCAAATAAACAACTGCTTGGTTAATAAGTGGGCTGAAGAGTTAAAGAGAGCCTTCTCTGAAGAGGAAATAAGAATGGCCAATAGACACCTGAAGAAATGCTCAACTTCTCTAGCCATAAAAGAAATGCAAATGAAAACAACACTGAGATTCCACTTCACCCCAGTTAGAACGGCTTAAATCAAGATGCTGGAGGGGATGTGGCCAAAAGGGAACTCTATTACATTGTTGGTGGGAATGTAAACTTGTTCAATCATTTTGGAAAGCAGTATGGAGGTTCCTTAAAAGACTCCACATAGAGCTTCCCTATGGCCCAGCAATCCCACTTTTAGGTTTTCTGTCTTAAGACAAGGTACTTCATAGGAATCTCGAGTTCTCTCCACAGTTCAGCATATGTGGCTATAAACCCCTCTGAACCCCAGACTTTCATTTATGAAATAGGAATAAGAACATCAGTTTCAAAGGATAGTTGTGAAGATTAAGCAAGATTTAAATATATAAGGTATATTTTAGATATATGTAATATTTTAAGTAATTTTAAACACCCCTTTTCTCTTTCCCTTCTGGAAAGTTCTCTCCCATTCTCTGATTTCCTTTCTCTTCCATCACCAGAACACAGATGACAGGAGCCAGTTGGAATTTGTATTTTAGAGGTCTTAACTTGAAACCACAGTAGGGAGAAAGGTTCTCCTCTGGCTTGAGAAGAAGGATGACTGCAAGTTGCTGGAGTTTAATTATTACATATAATCACATATTTATTGTGTATAAATGCTTTTGTTACTTTTATTTTGCCCTAGAGGGGAATAAATGACTTAATTCTCTTTCCATTCTTTCTCTTGGTTGGAATTTCTGCTCACTGACTTCCCTCCCCAGTTTTTCTGCTATAATACATATCTCAGGTGATGAAACCTTGGAGCTGAATGAGCAACCTGAGGAAATTCAGGGCTTCTGCAGAAAACAAGCTGTTGCTAGGGAGAGTTGGGGAGAATGTGTTTGTTTAACATCCGTATTCCTGCCTTGTCAGGTCTGATGGCATGTTATTTCCACTGGGTGAGAGCCAGCCCCAGTTCCTCCCTGTGGTGTCCAACCTTGAAAATTTCTCTGCGATTATGTTTCATCCAGGGATTAGCAAAATGCAGAGGGGAAAAAACCTGAGAAGGTGTTTGGCGTGGGGCTCAGTGCTGCGTCCGCACAATCTGCAGCATTCATTCCTGGATAATTGGAGAGCAGCAATATGAACGCAGCTCTGAGCTCTTCACCTAGCTTGCTGAATGGTCTGCTTACCCAGTGTCTACTTTGCTATTGTTTGTTTGTCTGATAATCCTCCAGGAAATACCAAGTACATGCATGGTTCTCACTCCTCACTTTGACCACACCATGTCTTAGCTATCAGAAAATCTAAGTGCAGAGAGAAAGAGATAGAGAGAGAAGCTATGAACCCTTTCTACACTCACCAAGTGTCATCACTTGGCAAATCTTCAGCAGAATCTTGAACTCATCTTGAAGATTCTCTTTTCCTTATTTTTATTTTTACTAGGGGAGACATTAACTCTGTTGTTAGAAGCAGCAGACCCAGTAGTTTCCAAAGAGATTCCTGAGATATAAAGTTATTGCTTTGGCCAAGAAAGGGGCAGAAGAGTCTGTGAGAAGCACAGTTACCTTTAGGATTTCAGAGTGGAGCTGGGCAGCAAGGATTGTGTGTGTCACAGGAAGGGAGCCAAGTCAGGGACAACATGGGAGTGACCCACCTCCGCTCTTTGCGCCTGGCCTCATCTCCTTCTTTCATTGCTTGTTTTAAGCATGCAGCCCTTGGCGGAAGAGACTTGAGGAGAACAAATTAACCTATCCTTGCAAAGAGAAAGAAACTTAGATTCAGATGCCCGCAGCTATTTCCCATGTGATCTCAGATATAAACATGCTGGGATCTCAGTGCGCTCGTGCAGGAGTTACTGAGGCGGTGGTGCTGGGGTTAGGATACCTGATGAAAGGGGCTGTTTCTATAGAAGATGAGGACTGGCCCACACCACTGTCCAAAGTGTGTGGTAAACAGCGCTCTCAGTTGGAGTTCTGGTCACAAGTCTGAGCTGCTGAGTGGACCCAGCCTGCTTCTCTGCAGAGGTGGTCATTTGGCTGCAGGTGGTCCTCAGACAGAGGGTGGAGGGACAGGAAATAAGAGTGTCCTGGAAGGAATGGGAGGGAGCCACATGATGGGTCCTGGTGTTGGTCATTCCAGCTCAGTGCAAGATTCCTCCAGGCAGCCGGTGTACCAATTCACTGTCTTTGCACTAACAAAAATGGATGTCACAGCAGGCCTGGTTGGGCCTGGAGCAGGGACCGGGCTAAGACTGTAGGTAATGGCTCTGAGTTCCTTTTGCAGCCTCTGACACTCATGGATAGCCACTGAAGGGAACTGGAGCTATCAACACACTCTGTGCTAGTGGTGGACACCCATGGATCACTAATGATCTCACAAATAACTAGCAGAAAGCAGCAGAAGCCCAGTGGATCCAAGCCCAGGAGTCCTTTCCCCCAAAGACCTAGAATGTCAAGTCAGGGACAAGAAGTGAAGGGAGAGGCAGCCTCATGTGACTGAGAAGACGCCTTGGTCCTCAGTGTCCCGAAGGCCAGGCTTCAAGGTCCCTCTTGAAAGTCATGATGCATCTGGAAGGCCCAGCACTCCTTCCGGCTCCCAACTTGTGTCTCCTGACTATGGAGGGATCAAGAACAGCCAGTCCACCTCTCACATTTCCTTTCCACCAGTTTAGAACCAAATGGGTTCTAATTTGGAGGGAATGCCTGACACTTCCTGTAGACACTGGTTTTGCACTCTCCACTGAATAAAAATTGCTTTTGCTGAAGTTACGGCTGAGCCTGAGACTTGGAAAGAACCCAGCCTTGCTGGCTGGGATGAAGCACTTACTCCAATTTTTAAGCCCATTTAGGCTACAGAGCTCCATCCTTCAGTTTGCATATCCTACCTCCCCCATGACCGCTCACCATCCCAGGGTCCTGTGAGCACACAGAGTGACTCTGTAGTGTCCTCTTAAGGCAGAATCACAGAAAGGGCCTCTTCTTCTAGGTAGAGAAATGAGAAAGCAGCACTCCCTTGGAGTGGACCCTGGTTGACTCACCTCCTGGGCCAGGATGTGAGGTTGGGCAGACAAGGGACAAGCTGGCAGTTAGCCCACCATGTTTAACCTGTACGCCAGCTTGGAGCCTCTGTTCAGGGCAGTCTGCATAACCTCCACACCTTGTTTCCATGGCCCTGGGATCACGTAGGAGAGGAAGAGTGAGAGACAGACTGGTTGGAGAGTCAGTCTAGAGTCAGGAGAAGGAGAAAGCATGAAGAAAGGTGTGTCAGGCTTCTATGAACTTCCTGCCACCTGCAAATTGAGTGACTGAGGAGCCTTGAGTGAACTGGAGGAAACCCTCATCTTTCTTCAACGGCTGAAACAATTAAGTTACTTTCTGTAAGACAACTATGGGCAATGGTTACAAAGGAGGCCAGTGGGAAGATTACGTTCTATAAAAAAATCATACAAATAACACACTCTTCCAGTATGAGGGTCACAGGGGTGGTAAGCTGAATGTATGGGACGCGTCCTCTGCAGGGGTGCATAGGTGATGCCCTGTGCTGGGCGGGGGGAGGCACCGCTCCATGCTCAGGACACTTCCTTTCCTGTTGTGGAGCTCTGGGGCTTGGCAACAAAGGGGCCACTGCACCGTCTTGCAGTATGGTACCAGCGACGTCACCACTCAATAAGTCAGGGAATCACAACCATATTGCAGTCATTGGTTTTCTCAGTCTGATGCTATAGGATTTTTTTTTCCTTCTTCACAGCCAAAGCCTTGCCAAAACTGTGTTAAAAATAGATCTGGTAATACTTTTCCCATTTGTAGGCAGTCATGAATGTTTAGCAATGTGGATGGCCAGCAGATGCACATAACTTTAGAATTAGACCCTGAATTTTACATAGTACATCATATATATTTGCCTGAAGGATTTTTTGGTGTGTGTGTGTGTTACTGGATTTTAACTCAGGGCCTCATACTTGCTAGGCAAGTGTTCTACCAATTGAATCAAACTCCAGTCTGGTCTTGGAGGTTATTTTTGAGACATCTTGGTTTTTTGGGGCCTGGATCTTGATACACCTATTTATGCTTTCTGCATAGCTGGTGTGCCATGTCCAGCTTTGTCTCTTGAGATGGAGCTTGAAAACAGCTGCCTTTTGGGGGCCACTCTGGACTGAGACTTTGATTCTCCTGATCTCAGCTCCTGCACAGCTGGGATGACAGGTGCAGTCCACCGTGCAACCTGCCATTATTATTTTTCATAAGTGAAGCAAAAGCCAAGTTTGAACTTGGTTGATCTAGAAGAAGAAATATGTGTTAGCCATGTAACTTTCTGTAGGAGAGCGTTTGTTTACTGTATAGAACATTTGGGGGGTAAAATACATGTGTAAGATACATGCAGGGGGAAAAAACCCCTGCCAAAGTGGCCAACTCTTGACTATTTTACCTAATTTCAGCTCAGATGGTAAATCCTCAAAGTTCAAGGGTCTAAATTCTGGCACCAAAGTATAGAGTTATTTCTAGATAGGCAGTCACCTATGCTTGTCTCGGCCTGTCTGGCCTGAGAAAGGCACACAGGGTCTGGGCTAAAGTGGGAGGTGGTTACGGCAGGAAGTCCCCCAGGACAGCATAGCTCAATGGCTTGGAAGCTTGCATCAAGATAAGGTCTACAGGTGGTCTCTATACCTTCAAAGGAGGTAGCAAAGCAACATACAAGTGCAATGTTCAGAAATCTAAGTATCACCCAGTAGTAGCTTTATTTAAGGAGTGTTCTGTTTTGCGTTCCAAATGTTCTGTGTTCCTGGCTTCGAAGAAACTCCTGGATGGTCTGGAAGCATCTTTTCACAGCTGGGCCTATATGCTATTTTAGAAGCATAGAAAACCATTTCCAGATTAGGATTGTTTGGGGGCCAGCTTGGAAAAAAAAATAAATGAGACCCTTATAATGACTAATAGCTGGTCAGGGCGAGATACGTCTGTCACAACAGCTACCGTGGAAAGTTTAAATAGGTGACTGCAGTCCAGGCCGGCCTAGGAAAAAAAGTGAGATCCTACTGCAAGTAACCAGATAAAAGGGGTAGAGAGCTCAGCTCAAATGTTAGAATGACTGCCTACCAGAGTGGAGGGCTAGAATGACTGTCTACCAGGGAAGTCAAACCCCAACACTACAACAACCAATGCCAAGAAATCCCACTGCCTGCTGTCATTCGGAGGATGGAGAGACAGGAATTGTCTTGGGTTCAAAGTTTTATTTTTTGTTAATAGTGGAAGTGATCAATAGAAGATATGATGTTGATGGTTTTGCAAGTTCAGCAGTGGTTAGAACTTCATGATCAGTCTTGAACTGTTGAAGTACATCCAGAAGCATCTAGAAATGAAGGTTTTCTTGCTGTGGAGGCAGTCCCACAGATGAAGATTAACTTTCTTCTTCCCCTGGGCCCTAAAAATTATTTTGACCAAAATGTTTAAGTCAGGGTTTTCATGTAGACACAGCTTAACTGAGTCATTAAGAATTTTATTGGTTAAAGTAGGCATATATTTTTCCTAGTAGACATAATGACATAACAGTAATAAAAATGTAATATTCAAGTAATTGCTGTAATGTAATTACAGTTTGGTCATAAAGTAAGATTAGAGGTCTGGGATGGCTGTTTGTGGGTGAGCATTTTAACGTCTGAATGCAGTCTCGAAGGTGCCGGGCCAGTCTCCGGGGAGCTCTAGCACAGTTCATCATATAACCAGGTACCACGAGCCTAGCTGAACCGGCTCTGCTCCATAGATGTCCTGTTCCTCTCGCCTGTCCACTGATGTGGGAGTTGTTCCTGCTTCACACTCCTAACCATCACGGTCACGGAAGTCAGTGTTTTTGGTTTTACATGGGAAAGGCCAGAGTGCTTGCTGGGGAAGGGACTAGACAGCTTGGGGGGGATCGTGGAGCCACTATGTCTCTGTCCACACAGGGCTGCAGCTCTGTCTCCCTCACACGGAACCGCTCCATCCCCGAGTACTCCCGATGTGTGGCAAGGCTTGCCTGTTCTGATGTTTGGAGGGAAGAATAAGTTTCATATCCAGTCAGAACAAAAGGAGTGAAGACAAAGGCTTTTTAATCATAGTTTTATGATCACTGGAGATGTTCTCTGCTACTTTTTTTTTGTGTGTGTTACAGCATAATCTAGAGAAATTTGTAATATAGCCAACAGAAGTACTTAGCCATTTGTGAAGCCAAACAAGAAATATTACCTGGTAGCTTGTTTAGGGGACCCTTATCTATGGTTTCACTTTCCATAACTTCAGTTACCATGGTTAACCACCACCTGAAACTATTAAATGGGAAATTCCAGAAGCAATTGATGTTATAAACTAGACAGTTTGTGGAGTAGCACAGATTAAAATCTCTCACTCTCTCTCCAGACCTTCTAGGAATGATTCAGCTGTTTCTACTGCATCTAGTTACTAGGTGTAGAAGGCCACAGAATTGTAAAGGTGTAAAATTTATTTTCAATGTGGTTGGTCAGTTTTGGGAGAATTCTGACTGCTATGTAGAAGTGATTATGTGAGGTGAAGACTGCTTTTGGATTCTGAAAGGACTGGAAATCGAAGGGAATGTCTAGTACTGTTAGCATGTCCATGTATAGACACATAGAATGTCATCTCATGTAGAATTCACACAATCTCAGTAGACTGAAAAGATCCTTAGGCTTTTGTCCTTCTAAGAAAGTGCTGTTCTCTAAATCTTTTCCAGACTTAAGTTAACTCTTGATGGCTCTTGCTATCTGCTAACTTATGAGCCAGCCACATGTCAATGGTGTCGACTATTGCACAAACTTTTTGACAATGCCGATCATCTTCAACACTCACAATCTTCCAAACTTCTTTTAATGGATACAAGCTATAGACTTAGGCCAGTCTGAATCTAGGTAGCCTCCCGTGATAGGTCTTTGCCTCATCATTCCTTCTTGCATGTCACCTTAGAAAACAATATGAGGTCTTAATCCAACCCTTGAATCTGTGTCTTGCTTCCCACAATAGTGACTGCTGAACTGAGGCCCTGGGGAAGGTGAGAAGCAGCTTCACTGAGTTAAGAAGGATGGCAAGAGTGGCTGGAGCCAGGCTGGATGTCCAGATTTCTTCTTTAATTCATTTGAGTGAAGTCTAGGGAAAACAAAGCTTGGGATCTGGCTGGTCCAGATTGTTGGCTTTTACTTGGCATCGACTGTTACTGCTGGAGAATGTTACTTTCTTCTTCAACTTCTTTCTCATTAATCTGTGTTAAAAGTGGTCTAACCCCGTGAGTTGGGTAGGCTGCTCTGTCCAATCAGCATATATTTCCATCAGTGTTGAGTGGGTATGGGGAAGGAAGCAGCAGGAATTTTAAACTATCGACCTTGAAGGACTTGTAGGAAGGTGTGTGTGACATGTGCATAATACCACTGGCTCTCAAAAAGCTCTAGTAAACGGTAAGTTATAGTTGGCTCTTATGATTTATGCTAAGCAGAATAAACGGTGATGGAAACATAAAATATTTCTAAGCTTACACCTTGGTCACTCAATTCAAATGAAACTCAATTTTGTTAGTTAAAAAAAGGCTCTGAACAGGAAATCAGGTTGTTTATTGTCCTGTGATGGCCACACACACGGTGGTTGAGAACAGAAAGAGCTCTGATATTCTCAAGGGATAGGTGCTGTGTCATACCTTCATTCAAATACCGTCCCTACCATCGCTTCAGGGACTTGGTGTTCCAGGGGGAAGCTGAAGGTGGGAATGTCAGAGGTGAGGCTCATAAATGAAGTGATTCACTGTCCACGTATTGATAGTCTGGTTGCATAACCAGAAGGTGGAAGATTATTTTGGGAGCAAGCCTGTCACCATCTATGATACATGTGACATGGAAGTAAACAGGAAGTGCTGAATAGGTTTGGTTTACTCCTACAGGAGAAATAAAATCAATGTTTACCAAATGGAAAAGCACAAGGTTGGTACAGAAAAAAATGCTATTTTCAAGCTTCTAAAAAGGTTTTCACAAATAACAAAGTTTCAAACTTATAATTAAAAAGTATTTTTAAAAAGTTAAATTCCTTAAGATTCTAATTCTACCTATGTTAGTTTTTCTCTAATCCATACTCCATAAATGTCCACTTACATATCATATTCCAAGAGGAAAAAAGGTCATAAAGCCATCTAATAGACATTCAATGTTCCCACTTTGTAGATGGGGTATCCAAGGCTCCAAAGTTCTCAAATGTCACATAGCAATTGATCAAATGTCAGAGAGTGAGCTCAGACAGGATCAGGAGCAATTTAGGACCGTAATTTCTCATCTAGCGTTAAGTGATAGGTAGATTGATTCTCTTAGTGTCACACTCAAGGAAGATATGGACCTGGTGGTGGAGACAAATGCACTGTTGGTGTAGCTTTGACCAGAAGCCATCATCAGACTTATGTGTCCAAACTGAGTCCACCCCCACACTTCAGTGTCTATGGGTGAGCATTCCTTATGTTGGTACTGATGGCCTCAACTGAAAAGTTGTGGTAATTTGCAGTTCTAACACTGTCAATCCGAGAAAACAAAGAACTGAAAACAGATGATAAGATCTAGGAAAATAAAAAAAGTAAAGTAATGCAAACAAACGAAGAAGATTATTTTAAGCAAGGGTAATTTATAATTTTTAAAAAGTTGGCAGGGCTGTCTGAGGTTAAACATTAATAACCCACATTTCAGAAGAATATCAACACTCAAAGAAGGACTAGTCCAAGAGAAGTATGGGCAAAGTATATGAGTAGGCAATTCAAAATATAACAACTACTCATGACCAGTGAACACATGAAGAGTGTTCTGCTTCAATGGTATTCAAAAATACAATGCTGGGTAAGAAATGTACTCATTACCTTGCTCATGTAACTGTAACCCATTTGTACAGTATTTTCACAATAAAAAAATTTAAAAAAATTACAAGAAGCACTTAAATTTTGAACAATAATTTGAAAAATAAAAAAATACAAAAAAATGCAATGCTCAGTCTCCTTCATTAAAGCAGAAAAGATTAAATTGTAGTACCTAGAACTTTGTGAAGGCACAAAGAAACTGATTTTCAAATGTTACTGCTAAGAATGCTGAGGGTGGGAGGCTTGGCCTGTGTGGCAGAATGCCTGTCTAGCAAGCTCAATGTATTTAGTTCAATCCCAGTACCTAAGGTCGGGGGAGAGCAAATTGGTAAGGCCCTAATAGAGATATATTTGGATTTGTGTTGAGTTTCAAAATTTAGAGAATACCCACAATTAAGAAAGTTACCCTATAACCAGTGAACAAAATTAAAAGATGGGTACAAAGCCAGAGCTGCTCTTCTCAGAGTACTTCTCCTTAGTCTAGACTGGCCTTATGCCTAGTGCTGATTGTAAGACATCTGAGACAAGCTTGTTTCCTCTCTCTTAGAAGATGCTTGGTTGCCTAAAAGTTCAATTACTCTGAGACTACCATGCTGCCAGGAAGATAAAGCTTGTGATATGCAAAGAAAAGGTCATGTGGAAGAGCACCCAGGCTCCATTTGGATGCTTGGTGACATCAACTAACTACCAGACAATGCCAAGAGAGCAGAACTAGCTAGATAAGGACTGTTTGAATCCCCATGCTCCAGAATCATAAGAAAGAATAAATTATGCTATGCTAAGTCTCTAAGGTTTAAGGTGATTTGTTAAATCAGGGAAAAGATAAAGACATCCCTGCAAAAGATAAATGAAACAGAAACAGGTAGGATCATCCCACAGGGCCAGGACCACAGTAGGCAAGGCAGAATGGGCTGGCTTGTGAGAGAGGCAAGCTATCCATACCAACAGTGATAGTAGTGATCCTGAGCATATCTTTCATTTATGTCAAAACAGCCTATTTCTTTATTAATCAATTCATTTTCTTAATTCCCCCACCTCCTGATCCCATTCCCTATCTAACAGTACTTAGCCATGCATCTTACTCTTTAGCTTATGAGATAAAAAAGAGGGAGGATAATTCAGAGAGAAAAATAGAATAAACACCATCCCCAAATAGATGTGCTATAGGCGACTTAGTATCTTTCTAAAAAGTTTAACCTTTCATTTGGTAAGTTTTATATTTACAGAAAATCTCAGATAGTACAAAGTTCCCTGATGACAGCCAATTTCCCTTTATCAAGATTTTACATTATGAGGGCTGGGAAGGTGGCTCAGTGGTAGAGTGCTTGCCATGCATACATGAGGCCCTGGGTTCGATTCCTCAGCACCACATAAGCAAAAAAGAAAAAAGCCAGAAGTGGCGCTGTGGCTCAAGTGGTAGAGCACTAACCTTGAGCTGAAGAGCTGAGGGACAGCGCCCAGGCCCAGAGTTCAGGCCCCACGACCGGAACCCCCCCTCCCCCCCTCAAAAAAGATTTTACATTATGATAAATTTGTCCCAATTAACCAAAACTGATGTTACTAACCAAAGCCCTAACTATACATATTCTAAAATTCTGCATGTCTGCTTTATTTTAGAATCTTTATAAATGATTGAACAAAGGGTTTTCTACTCAACGTGTCAATTTATGAGTACAACGCGTCTGGATCAATGTCATCCTTTCTACCTTGTTACCTGGTTCCATGATCACTCATGTACATTGAATAACTCACATATCACACTGCATTTCTGATCAAGTCTTTTTAGGCTCCTCTTGGCTCTGATAGTTTCTCAGACTTTCCTTGACAGGTTTGAAGACTATGATGAGGTAAGCTTGTTAAAACATACAGTTCAATCTTGTTTGTTCAACATTCTACTTGGGATTCTATTTCACAGGTATGAACTCCTGTTCAATACCATACTTGAGATTTTAGTTATTGTGATAAGGCCAGAAGAACTAAAAAGCTAATAGATTAGAAAGAAAAAAAACCCCGTCTTTACTTGTAAATAATAATCATCTATGTTGACAATTTCTCCCTAAACTTCACAAAATAGCTAGTAAGTGAGCCAGCAAGGCTTGAGCATACACATTTACTATACATTGATTTTTACATACTAGCAAACTGAAAATTAAAATAATTCTTACAGCATCAACCATGAAATATCTATGCTTAAAAGATATGCCAATAAAATGTGTATTAGGCTTAGTTTTTTTTAAAAAAACTATAAAACACTGATGAGAGAAATTAGAAGAGACTTAAATATGTCATATGCATTGATTAAACTTATGTACTTAAGGTATCAATTCTCTTCTAATTCAGCCATAGATTGAAAATAATTCCAATCAAAGTCTCAAAAAGAGATTTGTGGAAAAAAAGGAAAAATTTCCTGACTTAGTATGAAAGCACAGTAATGAAGACAGTGAGATGTGGTTAAAGGTTGAACACACATTTCAATGGAACTAAACTGAAACCCAAGCAGATCCATGCCTTTATGTGCAATTGAGTTTAGACCAGGGTACAAAGATAATTCAATCAAGCAGGGATAAGCTTCTCAATGAACAGTAATGAATCAAGTAGACATTCATAGGAAAGAACAGGTCTCAATCCTTACCTCACACTTTATAGAGGAAGTAAACTCAAAGTGAACCATGTACCCAAAAGTAAAAGTTAAAATCTGAAATATCAAGTAAACATAAGAGAAAGCTTATATGCTTTGGGTTAGAGATTTTTTTTTTTACATGAAAAAAGTATGAGCCTCAAAAGAAGAGAAAATCTGAACTTCAAAATTAAAAACTGCAGCTTTTCCAAAGATAATTTAAGAAAAGATAAACCCCAAACTTAAGACTAAAGGCTTGACAGACACATTTATGATAAAAGATCTTTATAAACTCTTAGTTTGTAATAAGACAATTTTTTTTTCACATAGGCAAAAGATCTAAACAAACACTTCAACAAAGACAGAAACAGATGACACTTAGCACATGAAATATGTTTAGTATCATTCATCTTCAGGGAAGTCACAATGAGGTAAGTATCTAATAGAGTGGCTGAAATGAAAAAAGAACAAATACACTAAAGATTAGTGAAGATAGCAAGTATCCAGAAATCTGTGGGAAAACACTTTAGGATTTAAAATATTAAATATTCACTTATCATATGACTAAACTCCTAGGTATTGTACCCAAGTCAAATGAATATTTGAGTCCACAAAAAGGTCTATCCATATTTGTTCATGGCAACTTTATTCTGAATAGCCAGAAACTGGAAACAAAGCAACCACTCAGTGGTGAATAAACAGTGCATCCTTACAATAACTCCAAAATAAGTAACAGTACATTACTGATACACACAACAATATGGATAAGCCTCAATAAAATCATCCTAAAAAGTCAAGAAAAACCTGAAATTCAACTTTGTATGGAAATGGTTAGTGTAGAAGAGAAATCAGACCAGTGGTTGTCAAGACTGTGATGGGTAAGAGATTGATTACAAAGGAACCTGAGAGAACTTTTTTGGGTTATTGTAACTTGATTGTGGCAGTGAGCTCACAACTACACTCATTTGTCAAAAGTCACTGAATTACAGTACACTAATCTAAGAAGGGTATATTCCTAGATGTAAACTTTATGCATTAAACTGCTTTCTAAAAAAAGAAATATATTTTTATACCCTGTCTAAAAAACTTTTGTACCATACAAATATAAAATGCCAATCCAGGGATGTTATAAAATGAACTTTGAAAAAGTAGTGAAATAAGTATATCAGAATGAAGTTTAGACTAACATTATTGAAAACCTACATAAATGTATTAGACTGAAGTTTGGTAGAACATTATTAGAAGCTAACTACATCATAATTAATTGTGGTGGGCAAATTTCTTATTTTATTGAAGATGTACTAAGATTTAGGAAGTATTAAAATATAAAAAAAACCTTTGACAGAACAGTCCTGTTAAAAAATACAGTTGGAGAAATTCAAGGGGCTTGGGGAAGGCTATGTGGTGAGCGATGGGGGAAGCCAAGGGAAGAGCTATGGAATGAGGTGTTCAGTTGTCCGTTCACTCAGTAAAACTGCATGTGTCCCCTCCCATACCCTGTTGTAAGTGCAGGGTTAGAGCCCTGGTAAAACAGCCTCAGAATGTATCCTAGAGTAGGGAGGCAAACTAAGTCCATGAAATGATTGTCAGAGATGATAAATGTTAGAGTGTCAAAAGAATGCAAAGAAAAGGAATGTGGTGAGCTAGGACAAGAGTGAGGGAGTATCAGGGGAAGGTATGGAGAAAGTGATAGTTGATGTACTAGCTAAGAAGGAGGGGTTGAGGACAGCTTCTGAGGTCGGATGCTTTTAAACCTCGAGGATTCATAGCTTTACATCCATCAGCTTTGTGGAGATTCATTTAGCTTCCATAATAATACCATTTAATGTGCTAGTTATGACAGCTTATAAAAATGATTTACAGGACAAATATAAGCTTCATTTCAGCTGAACAATAAAGAAGCTGAGATCCACCTAAAAGAAAACCACACATCTTATTTTTACTGCTGCTCCCTTCTTTCTACCCTGCCTTTCACAATTTTCACTACATGAGACTCTGGGAGAGCTGAATGGCATAGGTTCGTATTAATAAACTTTTAGTATCCTAAGCTGGAGGAGGAAAAAACAGAAGGAAATAGCCTATCCATATGAAAATAATAATCACATAATATTTATTGTCTGGGATTGAAACGTTTCAAATATGCAAACTAATAAAATGTCAGGAAAGGCAAAACTTCCTAATGTTAAAGATACCATAAATTTTTCTCAACCTAAGATGAATGAAAAAAGTTCAGGTGATACTTTATGTCAAGAGAAAAAAGTTACCTTTAAACCCAAGTGAAGGCAAACTTTAAAACCTTCAGAGGGCACCGTATACTTACCATTGAAGAACTAGGAGAACGTGGTCTTTAGCAGCAGAATATACAAAGCAACAGCAAGTTAAAAAAATCCTCTCCTTTTTTTTGGTGCTGGTCCTGTGGCTTGAACTCCAGATGTAGCTGCTGTTGCTTAGCCTTTCTGCTCAAGGCTAGCACTGAACCACTTGAGCTGCAGTACCACTTTCAGCTTTTTCTAGGTAGTTTATTGGGAGTTAAGAGTCTTATGGGCTTTCCTGCCTGGGCTGCTTTGAAGTGCAACCCTCAGATCTCAGCCTCCTGAGTAGCTAGGGTTCCAGGCATGAGCCACTAATGCCTGGCTGGGAATCACTGTTTAACACGTTTGTTTGGCTTTCCTTATTTATTTAAAGTTTTATTTTATTTATATCCTCCTCCTCCTTTCACATTTATTAACATTTTCTCTTCCTCCTCCTTTTTCCTCACCCCCTCTTCCTCTTCCTGTCCATAAACTGAGATCCTCCCAATACTCACCTCTCTAGTAGCGAGGATTACAGGTTTGAGTCAGCAGTGCCTGACAGGTAATCTTTTTTTATGAGGTCCCTGACTCCTGTAATTAAGACTTAAGTTGCAGTATCCTAGTCACAAAGGCCACAGGAGGCGTGATACATGGGGTCCTTGGAACTGGTGTCTCAGAAATTGTACTTGTAGTTATTTTCTTCTTCTTCTTTTTTTTTTTTTGGGTCCAGTAGTGGGGCCTGAACTCTGGGACTGGGCGCTGTCCCTCAGCTCTTCAGCTCGAGGCCAGCACTCTACCACTTGAGCTATAGCGCCACTTCCGGCTTTTTTCTTTTTGCTTATGTGGTGCTGAGGAATCGAACCCAGGGCCTCATGCATGCAAGGCAAGCGCTCTACCACTGAGCCACCTTCCCAGCTCCTGTAGTTATTTTCTTACAGAAAAAAAGCTGTGATCTTCATGAGATTTGCTGGCAATTCAGTGAAATAAACACTGATAATGGATTGCTTTTTTATTTTTAAAATATAATTTTATTGTTATTATGAAGGTATTGCACAGAGAGGTTACCATTTCCTAAGTTAGGTAATGAGTACATTCCTTTTTTCTTGGACAAGTCATCCTTTCCTTTGCTTTTCCCCAGTGGGATGTTTTTCTTAAAGGTTTGAATTCATGTACTTATGGGTAATTTCTATCAACCAAAATAATAGATGTGTAATACGTATACACAGAGATTATAGAAAGGTATTTATTGAAGGCTTGTGATCAAGACAGTCTTAATCTGGTGCAGGCTAAAGGCATCGAGACGAAGCAGAGAAAACAACAGGCAAAGGAAGTCTGGGGAGAGCTGGGGCAGTGTTCTGAGCCAGGCAGGAAATGGGCAAGCTAGGAAAGGAGAGCACCATGGGAGTCTAGGGGAAAGGCAGACTGGCATTGTAAGCTGTGGTAGAAAATCACCAAGACCTCTCTTGTCCCCGTGCAGCTGCTCACTGGTGTCCATGCAGGCCCCAGAGGCAAGCTGCTCAGTGTCCTATGATCTTCAAAGGAACCAGTGTTGTGAGATGCTCAAAAGTTTCCTTAGCTGTCTCCCTAGTTCTGGTGAAGCCCAGGGCTTTCTTTTCTCTTTCCTTTTACATCTCCCCGCTACCCCACCCCCTCAGTCGTCATCTGGGGTCTGGATGTCAGTCATACAACATTTGGCTACTATTGAAGACTGGCTCCTAATCTGTGGCACGGTGACCCACCTCGCACTCAGAGCTTCTGCCGTCTGGCCACTCTGACTTGCTATCTTCCTGTAGGAGTGAATCAATGTTGATTTGGACTCTGTTGCTATATAAGTAATAAGCTACTTGGATTCTAAACTCCTTATGAGCCATGCCTATGGAACTGTGTCAAGCCAAATATCCTCCAGCAGCAATGCCCAGGAACTGCCTGACTGAATGGCATACACAGGTCAGGGAAGAATGGCCAATGGGAAAGAAAAGCAGGTGATCTGGAGGCAGCCAAGCTGTCAGAAAAGCAAGATACTGTATTATAGGCAGGCACACCCATTCTTCATCTTAAAGATCAGAAATAACTTGCCCTGAGGTAGAACAGATCCCAGGTTGAATTAAAGAAGCTGCTAACTGTAACAGAAAACAATCACTTGTAATTCAAGTTGTGCTCAGCCCCTCTCTTTCCATTTTCCTATCTAAATCTTTGTATACCATTGCTCCCCAAAAAATGCACATAAGTATGCTAGCCTAGGAGAAGCTATGACTAGTATGATGAACACTTATTTGTAGAATGTTTCAGAACATTGTTGTGTGCTCTTCTATTGCATTTGCCACTGTAGACACACATAAACAAGACAGGGATTATTTTGTAACATAGATAATTTATGAAAACATAAAATAGTAGCCTGTGTGATGAGCGTCTTCTGAAGACATCTAGTCTTCAGAGGAAGTTTTTCTCATTATTTGAACAGATTAATATGTTCATTGATCACATGTATTTATCTTTTGGTTTAAGACACTAAAGGAGTTGGCATGGCTCTGTATAATTATATTCTATTATACTGTATACATAATACTTGGCATTAGGAAAGGAATTTGAGTTAAAATGAAAATGTCTTGTAATCAAGTTTTTTGGTACTGTGTTTCTAGACTGAGGGCTACAAAACAGTTCCCTTCAGAACTGTTCTCAGTTCTGTTCTCAGAAGCCTTTTGTCCACACTGTGGAACAAAGGATCAGAGAACTGGGTCTGAATACCAGATCCTTCATATGTTACTCTGCAGAAGGCGTCTAACCTGAGGATGGCCTAAGGGGTTGGGAGCCTTGCATGATGAGACAGACACAGGGCATGAGGAGCCCACAATGGCTTGTAGCAATGATGCTGAACTTACTGCAGTGCGGATATGGCATAAGTTTGGACAGTAAGTAGGGTGGGTGTTCCTTGGTACATAAAACTACATTTTGGTCATTTTCATTCTTTTTTTTTTTTTTGTCGGTCATGGGGCTTGAACTCTGGGCCTGAGCCCTGTCCCTCAGCTCTTTAGCTCAAGGCGAGTGCTCTACCACTTGAGGTTTTCTGGTGGTTTATTGGAGATAAGAGTTTCAGGGACTTTCCTACCCAGGCTGGCTTTGAACCATGATCCTCACATCTCAGCTTCCTGAGTAGCTAGGATTACAGGTGTGAGCCACTGGCACCCGGCTTCTATAAATTTTTTTGAAACTTTTATTTTCCTTTTGGAATCGAGTGAGAATAATGAATGCAGGGTGGCGATGAGCAGAAAAGAGATCATGAATATGATGCTGTAGGCTGGATTACAGTAGCTTCTAACAATGCACTATTGTATGTGGGTTTCTTGTGCCTTTGTGGGAATTGACTGTTTTAAAGTATGCTTCAATTGCCAAAATTTCCATGACTTACGACAGCTTGAATACTTGATATTGTGTTCCAGAAAACAAATACAAGTCTCCCTCTCTTTTTTATTTAAGAGCCATGGTATCATTCTCCTCAGGACACTTGAGACTTAGTTGAAGAGATATGACATTTTAATATTTGAGTTTTTGAAGGCATCTGGCCCTTATTTAACCATCACATTTACATCCAATTCCCGCAGGCACGGGTTTGTTGTTGAAGCTTGGCGTGGTGCCCTCAGTAGAAAGCCTCTGCTTTAATGAACACAATTCCACAGAAACTGCTAGACTGCCCCGCTCTTCTCCACCCCGCCACTGTACAGCAGCACAAGAAACTGCATATTGGATTTCAAAGAAGAAGATTAAAAATAAGAAAATACATTGCTGGAGAATTAGCTTTATGAGAGTTGCGGGGGTATACTGCTATGGCATATTCAACTTGTTGCCCTGAGATTATTTGCCGAAGTGTTTATGTACTATGAAATGTTCAGCCAGAACATACAGGAAACTATAAAATATTTTATGAGATGTATACATGGTTGATGGTAGAATGTTAAATGCAACCTGGGAAGGTTCTATCTAAATTCCAGGAGGACAGATGAGAGAGGATATTCTCTGTAGTTATTTAGTTTTATAAAGGGGTTACGTGAACTGGAAAGTATGCCTGATTTGGGGATGATATGAAAAATATCATCAAATTAAACTCCGTAATTTTTAGACTAGTAAACTTGTTTTCTGTCCTACCAGAATCCACCAGTGTGCTTATTTGTCTTCTATGTGGTAAAAGCATTAATGTGGGTTGTTTATTATTTTATAAAAACAAACAGCGGTAATAAATGGGGAATTCTCAGATACAGGAACTATATATATCTTTAAAAATATTTGTGTTTCTGATGGATTTTGAGTAAAAATAGTTGGTTTAAAACTGGAATATGATTTCTGAACCTCAGCCAGTATGGCATGTGAAGGCGGAAAGGCTAATGACAAACCCTAAATGGCATGTTCAGAAGTCACACTCCCCAATGGAGATGAAGAGAGAAATAATTCTATTTCCTTTACTTCTAATTTAGAGACAATATCAATTTTTAAGAAGACAGGTTAAAAAATGTTTAAAGTTCAAATTAGATCTCTATAGCATAAGGGCCAAATCCAGAATTTAGCATTGTGTAGTGTGTGACTTAGAGTTGAGCCTGGTATGTGAGAAAAAAGAGATCATTTAAGTAATACCAAAGTCCCTGTGATGATTTCAATGTTAACATTTATGTGTTAGGATATGTCATAATTAGTTATCATTTTTCATAAACTGACATTATTGTCTGGGATAAATATGCTATAAAACTCCAATGTATCCTGGTCTTTTCTAAATCCAGATATGTTAACATAGATTAAAATTAGGGACCATGGAATCTCATCTCTGGCCTGCCACTGCCATTGCTAAGCGATGGGTGGAAACCACCTTCTCCATCCAGGCCAAGTGGTAGCATCTGTAAAAGGAGTAGCTGTTGTCTGTGACCTCTAAGATCATCATCTGCTCTATGATTCCATATGACATTTCACCTTGAGAGAGTTTACTAGACATTTTCTGAAGCTTTCCTTCTATAAATTTTACTTCTATATTCACTGCTTAAGAAAGTTTTATTTCACTTCAAATTTAATCTTGTGGAAAGACTAAGAGAAAGAAGTTAAGTGTAGAAAAGAAAAAAAATTAAAAATATTAATATTGAGCAATTATGGACACATCTAGACTGATTCAGGACACACATAAATGACCTTGTTTAATTCTAAATTCAGCTCTCTGGCTTATGATGAAAAGTGAAAGGTTATTATATGAACTTGCCGGGCAAAACCAGATTTTATAAATAATTACCTGTCAGACTGTTCATGATAGACAAACATACACCAGACCAACAAAAATACAGAGCTGTCATATTTCTGAGAGAAATGTACATTGAGTCTTCCTTCTTTGGGACTATAAGGAGATCAGGTAGAATAAAATGAAGAAAAAAAAATTAAACCCTCTATTTTCTGCTCTGCACATTTAAAAATATATAATGTGGGAGAGAGAAGGAATTTCAACATGAAAAATTAGTCCCTGAAAATTTTATACCTCCTATAAGTCTGGCAGATTGAAACCAAATACAATATATGTTGTTTCAAAAGTTAGAATGTATATTGTAGGCTTATAATTTTCCATTGTTAGGGACTCTAAGCAATAAGTAAGATGATAAAAAGAAAAGTTTGATCACACGTTAAGCATGGGTGGGACATTAAAACACTATGGTAATTTTTGATGATGTAAATTTGTCTTTTTTGTTTCTGACATGCAGTTTTTCTTCCAAAAGGATTACCAGAGAACAGGTAAAATCACACAGAACAAATGTGAGTAACATGACATACTCACAGAAACTGGGTCATAAGAAAAAACCTTACAAGTTCCTTATTTCTGTTTTCATTAATTATTTACAAAGGCTGTGTTAGTGTGTCTCAAGCCTAAACTACATACATTTCTCACAGAATTAAAGAAATAACTTTCTTCTTTGCAGTTCATATTTAATAAGGAACTGTACAATTATGTCTGCTGAATTCTGGTTTGTTCCCAAGATTCTCATTTAGTAGAAGACGTATAGATTCTGGTAGGGCAGCTTCGATGTCCCTGCAAACAGCAGCACAGCGCCGCTACCCCCTCCACCCCTACCCCCCACCCCCCTTCCAGGCTAGGGTGGGAACAGAGTAGGGAAGAAGTACAGGCTGCTCCATTCTGACTGCTTCTGCAGGGGTGGAGTGAGTGGGCCTGGGAGAAGAGGATCCTGGCAAGAGGAAAATGAAGATGGAGGTTCTGTGTGAGGACAAACACACCAGAGGAGTAGGACAGGAAGTGGGGGAAGATGGTGAAAATGATACATATATTGTAAGAAGGGAACAGTCGGTTCCTCAGGACAGTTGGATCTTAGATGACAGTTAGTTTATGAAATGAATATTTGTCTCTAAAATCCTCATAGTCAACATGTGTTCAGAGTAAAGTGAGCGGGACAGTGGGAGGAGAAGACAGACGACCCTTTTAATTTTGTCTCCTTTGTCTCAAGCCTGGATTATAAAATGTATCAAGTAAAACACAGACTAAACACTGGGGGATAAAAGACACTGCTTTCAAGATCTGGGAGCCCAGGGCAGCAAACCCATGCCAAACGAATATTTCAAAACTGTGTGATCTGTGTTTTTGTCCACCTACATGTTACCCCAAACATCCTGTCATTAATTAGCCGAATAGCTCCTCTAGTAAACAAGACTCAGCGCTGAAGGGCTGGACAAAAGCAGGAGTCAGCCCTGCTGACAGTCAAAACAAAGCAGGGGATGGGCCCTGCAGGTGAACTTAAATTTTATTTTGTGCAAGGAGTGGAAGTCACCTCAGTGTCACATTGCCTTTCTTGTTCCCGTAGGCAGTTCCAGGCACATCAGCAGGCCAAAAACGCCATCCCATTCCTGCGGTAGGCACTCTGTCAAAGAGAAAGGGAGCTGCAGTGAATTATCACGTCCAGTTACACCAGGAAAAGAGGCAAAAGCTTTTTTCCTGTGTTGCAGACTGCTGGCTACAAGCTAATATGGTACTTACTAGGAACATTTCTGGTGATAAAGCTACAGCAACTGCTCTATTAAAAAGTGACTGTGGAGCCAGGCGCCGGTGGCTCACACCTGTAATGCTAGCTACGCAGGAGGCTGAGATCTGAGGATCGCAGTTCAAAGCCAGCCCCAGCAGGGAAGTCATTGAGACTCTTATCTCTAATTAATCACCAAAAAGCTGAAAGTAGAGCTGTGGCTCAAGTGGTCAAGTGCTAGCCTTGAACACAAAAGTTCAGGGACAGTGCCTAAGTCCTGAGTTCAAGCCTCAGGACCAAGACACACAAAAGAAGTTACTGTGGTTAACAAGTGGTTAGTCTACTTTTGGGGAAGTGGGAAATAAGCAGAATAAGACATCTCATTTTGTTATTTGATTGGGTGGTTACACCAAAGAGGTGCTGTGCTGAACCTGCTCCTCTTTTATAAACATGTGTTCTCCATTCAACATGCTCCAGAATCATTGCTAAGTATCTGAACAGCCTATAAATTGCTGACTTGCTACGGTCTTCCCAGTCCTTGATGTCTTGAGCAGGAAGCTACGGGAGCCAATTCTGAAAATCTCTCCTCCTAAGATGATGATGTCAAAGGAGAATTGGTTTTCACCCCAAGTTAGAGATTTTGCACTTAAGAGTTGGCGGACCAAGAAAATACAGGGATTCTTGTGACTTATCCTGGATCTTTATTTTGCACAGAAGTGGAACAGAACTAAAATCTAGAATTTAGGAATAAAAGTTTCCCTTTATGGGCATATTTTACATGATTTAAACTGCTAACAGCCACATTTAGATACTTCATAATCTTCAATTTGTTTTTCTGTAATCGATTTTCAGAAAAATAGAGAAAATGATAAAAATTCCACCCTAAAGACCCATCCTGTCTGGAGTTAATAACCTGCCATTCTGGAGTCTTTACAACCGACGGGAGCCACGGAAGGTCCTAGCCCACATCTTTGTGACTGCAGCTTTTAGTGCAAAAAACTCCAGCATTAGCCAACCTATCCTTGGGACAATGGGAGGGTCCTGTCCAGGTTCTGAAGCTGCAGGACTGCTGTCACATTAGTGACACAAATGTCCTCCCCCCCCAAGCTTGTTATATGTGCCCAGACACATACCAATCCATGTCCTGCAGCACGAGGATGACAGATCTCCCCCACACTCCATAAACTTAGGACCATCACTGCTTGTACCAAAAGCTCTGGGACCATTTGTGCTTATCTCATAGTACCTGGAAAAGGTATCATCCATTCCCACAGCTCCACAAAAGTGGCTAACAATGCAATAGTACCAAGGCTCAGTACCAATTACTGAACATGTACAATACGGACACCCAGTTCTGTGGGTAGGATATGACCTGCTTATCTAGACAGACTACATTCTGGTATAGATCATAATTTGACCTGAATGGATAAGCATACACCAAAAACGAGAAGCTAGCTAAATTCTAAATTAAAAAAAAAAACCCTAGAAACTATAAATGGTGTTTTTAAAGTTTGAGAAGTTTTATGTGTTCAGGAATTTGCCCCTTTCTTCTCACTTTTCCAATTGTTCAGCATGTAACTGTCACAGTAACTTTTTATGATCCCTCATATTTTTGTGATACCACCTGTAATATCTCTGTTGCCACCTGATTTTTGTTTGGGTCCTTTCTTTTTTCTTGGTCAGTCTATTTAAAGATTTTTCAATTTAATCCTCCTAAAATCCAACTCTTTGATGATCTTTTGTATTTTTTTTTGTTCTGATTTTATTTATGCTCTGATCTTTGTTATTTTTTTTCCTGCTAATTTGGGATTTAGTTTGTTATTGTCTTGCTGAATCCTTGAGGTACATAGTGGAGTTATTTGAGATCTTTCTGTTGTTTTGATACATGCATTAATATGCTACAAACTTCCCCTTCAGTACTACATTTGTAGAAGATTTAACAACTATAAATATATATATGTATACACATACAATATGACCACCCAAATTTTTATAATACTACAGAGACAGAGACTAATACAGAAATAGTTGGAGACTTCAATGCCCACTTTCCTCAATGGACAGATTAGATAGAACATCAATGAAGAAACACTTGAGTTGAACCATATTCTAAAACATTATATTGAGCAAAATACAAATTCTTCTCATTAGCACACAGGACATTGTTCAGGGCAGGTCATATCATTAGGTCATATGTTAATCAAGTCTCAATAAACTGAAAAAAATTAAAATCATATTATGTATCTTCTCAGATCACAACAGAATAAAACTAGAAGTTAACAACAAGAATGGAAGTAAAAAATGGCAAAAATGCTTGATAAGAAATGTACTAGTTATCTTGCCCACGTAATTGTAACCCCTCTGTATGGTATTTTCACAATTAAAAAAAAAAAAGAAAATGTTTGTAAAGTTCAATGGGTAACTGAAAAGAGAAAAAATTCTAGAAATAAGTGAACATAATAATACAACAGGGGGCTGGGAAGGTGGTAGAGCGCTTGCCTTGCATGCATGAGGCCCTGGGTTCAATTCCTCAGCACACAATAAGCAAAAAGAAAAAAAAAGCTGGAAGTGGCACTGTGGCTCAAGTGGTAGAGCGCTAGCCTTGAGCTGAAGAGCTGAGGGACAGTGCCCAAGTCCAGAGTTCAGGCCCCACGAGCAGACCAAAAAAAAAACAAACAAACAAACAAAAAAAACAACATACCCATATCTGTGCAATATAGCAAAAACAGGTGCTTTTTTTTTTTTTTGTATCTGTGAATGGACAGGCTTGAGAAACTCTTTAATTCCCAAATTGGCTCACTTCTATTTTTTTTTTTTAATGGGTCATCATCAATTGGTATTTTTTAAGGAATGAATACAAACTAAAATTAAGAAGCAGAACAGAAGCCAGGTGCTGGTGGCTCAGGCCTGTAATCCTAGCTACTCAGGGGGCTGAGACCTGAGGATCATGGTTCAAAGCCAGCCTGGGCAGGAAAGTCCGTGAGACTCTTAGCTCCAATTAACACCAGAAAACCAGAAGTGGTGCTGTGGCTCATGTGGTAGAGCACTTGTCTTGAGCTGAAGAGCGCAGGGAGAGTGCCCAGGCCCAGAGTTAAAGCCCCATGACGATGACCACCACCACCACCACCAACAACAACAACAAAAAGCAGCAGAACAGAGATAGGTATGGTGGCTCATGGCTGTAAATGTAGGCACTATAGAGGCTGAGGCAGGTAGATGACTTAGCCAAGGAGTTTGAGGCCAGTTTGGGCAGCATGCAAGACCCCATCTCAAAACCAAACCAAAATAAAAACAATAACAAAGAGCAAAAGATTAATATTTATTTTAATCAAAAGATGAAAAATATGCCAGAAAGCTTACCTTGTAGTTTTAAGTCCAACACTATTTACTGAGTTTAATACTTGTGCCAGGAGGCAGATAAAGCATTAACTATAGACAAAAATGACTATGTTCTCTTCTCATTTTCTTCTTTGAATGCCCAGATAGTAACTTTAATAAACTGAAAAAATATCAAGATAATTAAGATGTTTACTGAAAGGTTCTATGGCAAGTGGACTACCATCAGGGCCTATAAGGAGGCGGCGCACTGTGTTTCTGTTGAAGTCTCACCAAGGCTGTGCGTTCAGTGTGATTTAGGGTTGAGCAAACAATGTTGCCTGTCTGGATCTGTTTGGAGTTGGCCAATTTGGGTCAAATCCAGCAATAAAAGGGTCAATAAAAAGATTTGGAGCATATAGTCACCCTCTCCCTAAATACCATTAACTCCTAATTAAGATGTATTTTGGATGATTTGGGGGCCACAGGAGCCTCCTTCGTTTCCCACAAGTAACCAAGCTCTTAGACTAATCAGGAGCTCTTCCACTCTCCGTATGGGTAAGGTGGGCAGAAGGAAAGATTGTACAGCCCTATTTGGCTCTGCTGGGAGGGTGGGAGGGAGCAGCAGAGTAAACTGAGAGCAAAACACCTGCACTAGCCCTGACTTAATAAACATCTGACTTACTGAAATACTACATTGAGCTGGGAATGAGAAAGCAGTACCTTTCTGAATTTCATGTACAAATGCTGTCTCATAGTCAACTCAATTAATCCTTCATCTGTCCCATCCTACATAAAAGCTTTATAGGAAGACTCAGTAGAGCTTGTTAGCTGGCCTTTTCCTACCTCTCTGGTGGCAGCTTCACTGCCAGAAGAGAGGTAGAAAACCTCTCTGTGATTTAAACCTGGTTAGTTGCTCAAATTCCACAGCCTCCATTTACACACTGGAACTCAGCTCTGCCCTCTGTGGGTTCCTTGACTCAGCCTGTAAGCCCTCTCCTAGCTCCTCTAATTGCCGGAGGAGATGACTGTGCCCATGAGAGACATGCTGCTTTGCTTTAATACTCTTTGAAGCTCTGGAACTTCATATCAAAGCTAGGCAACAACTTCTTAAAAGATAAAATATGCCCCTTTTCTTTGCTTCCCTGTGTCTGCGTGTGGGCAAGAGATTTAATTATAATGAAGAAAGCAGAATGGTGGTCTAAAGTCTTAAAATCAAAGTGGAAATCATGGCTGAATCTCATTAGCAAACATAAATACAAATAGGCACATCTTGTTTGCAATACAGCCATGTGACTTTTCCCTTTTTGATAATTTCATTCTAACTCTGATATTTCAGAGAACCTAAATTGAACCATATGATGTACAACACTGAAACACGCAAAACTCTTAATTAAACATGTTCCTTTTTGTGTATTTCCCTCATGTTATAAATACCCTGCAGAAACCTTGGAGGGCAGCTGGCCTGACAGCAGAGACTTGATTTAGGGAGAGCAAGGGTGTCTTTCGTTTTAAAGAAGAGGTCTACCCTGATTAGGAAAATGGGAAAAAAAAGACACTGCTAACTCTCACGCCATGCTGAGTAATGTGGCATCTGATGACTGGTTTTGGCAGTCTAGGCTAGCTTGGAGCTTGCCGCATGGCTCAGGCCAGCCTGGGACCTCAATCCTGCCTCAGCCTCCTGAGCACTGGGATTACAACAGTGAGCCACCACACACAAGAGAACTCATTTTATGCATGTTTTTCTCCTACTGTGTCTTATTTTACTAATGAACTCTAACATTGCTTTTTAAAAATTCTTGGGTTACTACCAAGTTGTTTCAGCATTCTGATTAAAAAAACTCTACATTAAATTTACTTATTAAATTACTATTTCTAATGGCACAAGTCATTTCAAATGATATGATATGTGTATTTGTTGAAAAGGAATTAGGTGGTTCGTACCAACTATACTGAATTTTAGAAAAAAGTTTTTGTAAATATCATCTTTAGTAATTTTATGAGACTAAAAGTATATCATTTCTACATTTATATTGTTTCCTATGCAACTGAATGCGCTTAAATACAACACTGGTTAATATTCAATGTGAGTTAATATTAAACTTTTATTCAGCTATTTTATATTATATTCATTCCAAGCAGCAATACAAACACATGCACACATATGTGCAACGTGTGCACATGTGCATGCACAACAGGAGTTGCTAACCCAGATAAGTTTTGAAGGAGTTCAGGCTATACAACCACTAATTTTTATTTCTGTTAGTTGACCAGTAGCTTTCAGAATACATGAGTCTTGCTATTTTATTTATCTTTATATGTCTAGAATATCTCTAATACGCAGGAACACTTCAAAAATTAGATGAGTGAGCAAATTTATCAACACAATCAAATATATCACATGGCCAGGTGCCTGTGGCTCATGCCTGTAATCCTAGCTACTCAGGAGGCTGAGATCTGAGGATCGTGGTTCAAAGCCAGCCTGGCCTGGCAGAAAGTCCATTAGACTCCTATCTCCAATAAACCACCAGAAAACCAGAAGTGGTGCTGTGGCTCAAGTGGTAGAATGTTAGCCTTGAGCTGAGGAGCTGACGGACAGTGCCCAGGCCCAGAGTTCAAGCCCCCATGACGACAAAAAAAAAAAAAATATATCACATGCCACCAACAAGTTGGTTTCACTTTAAGGATACACAGATGGCACAATGTAGGAATCAATAAACATAATACATCATACCAACAGGATGAGAGTTAATTATATGATCTTCTTATTAGATTAAAAATGCACTTAATATATTCAATATTCATTCCTGAGAAAAGCTCTGAACAAATTAAAATATCGAAGAGACTTTACAATAAAAATGTTTTAAAACATTAAAAAAATGAAGACAACACTCAACATAATAGAGCCTATATGTAAAACAGATACTTAGCCAACACTATACTGAATGAGGAAAAACGGAAAGCATTTCCTCTAAATCAAGAACAAGATAAGAGTGTCTAGTCTTACCCATCTTATTCAATATAGCAGTAGAGGTTTTAGGTACAGCAATTAGGTAAGAGAAAGAAATAAAAGGGACACAAATAGGAAGGTCAGGAAGTCAGATGATCCCTATTTGCAGGTGATAGGATGCTATAAAAGCATAAATAATCCAAAATTTTTGGAGCTGATAAATTTAGTACAGTAGCAAGATATAGAATAAACATAAAAAGTCAGCTTTTTTAGACAAATTTGCTGGGAAAGAAATCATATAGCACACATAAACTACCTAGGAATAAACTATCAAAGGAAGTAAAAAAGACCTCCACAATATGTTACAAAATAATGGTGAAAAGAAATAGGAGACACTAAATGATAGAAAGACCACCTGTGTTCATGAAGTGGGAAAATGAACATTGCTAAAATGTTTATATTACCCAACGTGATTCAATCTAGCCCCCATGAAAATAATATCCTTCAGAGAACAGGAAAAGCCATCCTGAAGTTCATGTGAAAGTGCAAAGGAAATGTCCTTTGCAATGTCCATTGCCAAGACAATGTTGAGCAAACAGAACAAAGCTGGAGGCAACACAATATCTGATTTCAAGACAAAGTACAGAGCCATAATAAGTAAAACAGCATAGCATTGGCAAAAACAAACAAACCCAAAACAGACTAATGGTATACAATGGAGAGGCATACACCTAGGCCAACTATCTGTTGACAAACCACCAAAAAACAGCTTCTTCAACAAATGGATAAACTTGATCCCTCTCCCTTACCTTGTACAAAAATTACCTCAGAGTGAGTTGGTCTCATACCTGTACTCCTAGTTAGTCAGGAGGCTGAGATGTGAGGATTGTGGTTCTAAGCTAGCTGGCAGAAAAGCCCAAGAGGTTTTTATCTCCAATTAACCACCAGAAAGCTGGAAGTGGAGCTGTGGCTCCAGAGTACTAAGGTCAGTGGAAGAAACTAATGTATATGCAGTTGCAGGAGAAAAGATGGGAGAAAAAAGTAAAGAAATATGGTATTTCAATCAAAGTCTGAAAATTGTAAAAGTGGTTTTGGTCTCCATATAGTGAAAATATTTATCCAAGAAACTCCTACTCGGGTGTGAACATCCTACTTTGAGTGCGATTTTGTTTGGCAAAGGGCTGTGAAAGAGTGGAAGCTAATACAGAACATGTCTATAAACAAATTTATTTATTTAGTACAGACTGACACATTCACTAGAGGATTTCAGCAATTACATGTGCAAAACTATTTCCTACCGTGGTTTCCTTTTGTGATTTTGCTAATTTATTCAATGTAGGCCATTTTCATGCACTGAAATGCTAAAAGCCATTTTGCCACCCAGGCTGAAATGAACATATGGGAGACTCCGCCTCCTTTTCAATTCTTCATATAAATATAATTATCTAAGGTGATATTGAAAGTCAGTCTTTTAAAAGAGGATCATGTCAGGTTAATGCCATATTATATACATACATATATATATATATATACACACACACACAATGTATACAATGGGCACACATACACTTAATGTATACATCTAGACATACATATATTAATGCACTCACATACAACTACACATGTATGTGTGTGTATATTCTATGTATAAATTGTATACATATAGCTGGGCACTGGTGGCTCACACCTGTAATCCTAGCTACTCAGGAGGCTGAGATCTGAGGATCATGGTTCAAAGCCAGCCCGGGAAGGAAAGTCGGTGAGACTCTTATGTCTAATAAACCACCAGAAAACCAGAAGTGTTGCCGTGGCTCAAGTGGTAGAGTGCTTAGCCTTGAGCTGAAGAACTCAGGAACAGTGCCCAGGCCCAGAGTTCAAGCCCCACAACCAACAACAAAAAATAATTGTATACATATGTACATAATGTACACACTTTATCAATGTGACTTAATATGACTTCATGTTAGTAAACATATGTATAAAGATATAGATGATGTCATATGTTTATGTCAGACATATGTATACTATACATTCATAATGCTGATAAAACATGCTGTAATCTAAATTTAGAGAAATGTGGAGATTTTGGACATGGGAATATGATAAAAGCTTTTGGTAAAACACAAAACCTGTATGAAAGTGTAAGGTGGGCTGGGAAGGTGGCTCAGTGGTAGAGTGCTTGCCTCTGGGGCCCTGGGTTCAATTCCTCAGCACCACATAAACAGAAAAAGCCGGAAATAGTGCTGTGGCTCAAGTGGTAGAGTGCTAGCCTTGAGCTGAAGAGCTGAGGGACAGCACCCAGGCCCAGAGTTCAAGCCCCATGACCGACCAAAAAAAAAAAGTGTAAGGTATTTACATCTGTATTCAGTATGTTGTTCCTGTATTCAGACTTTTGAATTTATTTTAATTATAGTAACACACTGAAATCATTAAAATAGCTGTGAATCACTGCCTTGCCCCAGTGCATGTAGGCCTCCTAGGCTGAGTATGGCAGGGTCCTGATATTCAAGGGCAGAGGAATTTAGGTAAGTTATGCTGAGTGATAAACTTCTAAGATCTCCAACCTAGACTCTTAGCTTACCACAACACCCGAGTTTCTGTGCTGGGTTTAGAAAGCTAAGATAGACAATGACATGGATAGACTTCCCTGGCTTATAGGAAGATAAGCCAAGCTCTGCTATAAATGAGCAGGTGGAAGCGAGCTATTCCATTTCATTGTCCTAGAGTCAAGACAGAATTAATCTTTCAAAAATGTTGAAAATCAGCCAGGCACTGGTGGCTCATGCCTATAATCCTAGCTCCTCAGGAAGCTGAGATTTGAAAATCATGGTTCAAAGCCAGCCCGGGCAAAAAAGTCTGATCTCCAATAAACCACTAGAAAACCGGAAGTGGTGATGTGGCTAAAGAGCTCGTTTTGAGCTGAAGAGCGCAGGGACAGCGTCCAGGCTTAGCGTTCAAGCCCCACAACCAACAACAACAACAACAAAATGTTGAAAATCTTTATGGAAAGCTAAAAGGTAATGCTGTCAATTTTACCTACCACTTTAATGTGTCATGTTGAATTTCTTTATAATTTATTTTGCCATAATAAAGGGCTATTTTTAGGGGTCTTATGCTGAAAATAGTTTTATTAATGTTTTAATATAATAGTAATTGTATTACAGTCCCCTGAGAGATATAAATTAGCAAAATCACAAAAGGAAACCATGGGAAATAGTTTTACACTTGTAACTCCTGATATCCTCTAGTGAATGTGTACATCTGTACTAACTAGTCCTATAACTGGTAAGTCCTAGGGTCAATCTTCATAGTACATGGAAGAGATTTCATACTGCAAGAGGGGATATTAAAATATTTTATGGTGAAAAATTATATAGGAGGAAATATAAAAAATGTTCAGGATACTCACATGGGAGTAAAAAAATATGTAATGATCAAATGTCTTTGGTGATGGGGTTAAATTTTATTAATTATTAATACATATCAGATTACCTACACAGACATGTCAATGTGCCTTGGGGTCTGGAGATTCCCTATTCTGACATAAGGTACTTGGGGAACTCAGAAATAGCTAGCATTTGTTTTATTCATTTATTCATTTGTTCACCAATTCACAAGTACTAATGTACAAGTACAAGTGACATGTCATGTACTACTCTAAGTGTTGAAGATGTGAATACACTGAAGATATGAATACACTAAATCTTACTTGCTAATCGGCTGATACACACACACACACACACACACACACACACACACACACACACACACACACACACACACACACACAGTGGAGACAAGTGCTACGAAGGGAAATGAGGCTGGTGAGGGGACTGGGAAAGAGGTAGTGGTATGCCACCTTTCTGATAAGGTGACACTTGAAATGAATGCAGCTCAGTAAAGTACAGGAGGAAGCCAGACAGATGACTTACACATGTAACAGCAGCGTGTGGGTGCATTACAGGAAAGCTGTGGGAGGTCTGTGGGAACACCCTGTCTACCTTCCAGTGCTTTGGTTTTCCTGTGTGTGTTCTCAGTGTAAGGCACAGGGTAAGCTCTGGGGATGCAGTGAAATTGTCCCAGTTTGTATTGCCTCACTTTGGGCCAGGAAGTAGGGAGAGGGAGAAATACATACTTAGAGGTACGTGAGTGCGCGTAATTACGTATACATAAAGGTTTTAAAATAACTTTGTCAAGAATGACAGTCACATCCCTATGCAGACCCAAGTGAGTGACAAAGCAACAGTTTCAAACCAGAAGATGACCTAATTGCCAGTAGTCTGTGTGGATGCTTTCATTGGCAAGGGTTGAGTGTAAGTGCTAAATGTGTGTGTGTGTGTGTGTGTGTGTATTTATATATACGCAAATGAAAAAACAAACCATTTCCTAATCAATCTTTTCATTTCCTTTTAAATCTTTAAATATGGGTAAGATTTTGGTGAACTATTTCCCTCCCAGTATCACACAACGTAAGAAAATTCACACAGCACCAGGGGAAAAGTGCACCAGCCCTATCCCTACAGGGAAGTCGCCTGGGGTGCCAGCTGCAGCTCTCACATAGAAACAGCATACACTAGTTCTACAAAGGGGAGTTCGTTGTGACATTTCAAATTCCCTTTTATCACTCTTTCTCCCAGATTTCACTGTTCTATTTTCATAAAGTGCTTCGATCATACTTGGCCTCCTTTGTACTTTCCCTTCACCTGCCCTCATTTCCATGCTATTCATCCCCCAGTAGAGCCTGCTTTACTTTCCTGTCACTCATTTTTTTAAAGCCTATATTTAGTATACCCAGTTGTAAGATAGAAAGTCAACATAAGAAAAAAAATGATCATTTTATATACAAGCAATAAGCAAGAAGAAACTGAAATTGAGAAATCACAAAACATGACTTTGGGGAAATCTCACTCCAAAATGTGCAAGATCTATACAATGAAAACTTGAAAACATTGCTAAGGAAAACACCCCTGAAAAGCTTTAGTGAAGGGAGAGAGGCGCTGTGTTAATGAGTCAGAAGACAATACACTCAAGCTGTACTCCACCATCTAACCTGTGTGCAATAGAGTCTTACCTACATCCTTGGTTCAATTCCTTTCTGGATCCTACCAGGCTTTTCTGTGGGAAGTGGTAAATTGTTTCTGGATTAAAATTTTAGATGTTGAACATCTAAAAATGCTGAAAAAGAACGAAGTTGATAGACATATAGTACCTGATTTCAAAACATAGTACAAAGCTGAAGTAATAGATAGGGATACAGACCAGAGAACCAAAATGGAGCTACGTGTAGTCAACGGCAGAAATCAATATGGAAATAAGAGGTCTTTTCAACAAATGATGCTGGATTAATTGGACATGTTTATATGCAAAGCAACAAATCTTTATCTTACCCTATACCACATAAAAATATTAACTAGAAATGAATAAGACTCCAAAAGAAACTAGAAGAATGTTCCATGCTCTCAGTGTATCAGCAATCACTGCAAAGCTTTGAAATAAGTCTTCCCCAAGGAGAGCTTGACATCACATTCTGGAGAACCACCTTTGCAACAGTGTGTCTAGTAGCAGTCTTGTTCCATCCCTGACGGTTAGCCCTCTTTATCACTATGCTTTTCAACTCTGCTTTCTCCACTGTAATCTAGATTTACAATCATCAAGTCCTCCTCCACTTAATGCAAAAGGTTGGTTAAGGTTACAAACAGGTGGACTCACTGATCTCTTGAAGCATTAGAACCAGTTGTCAACATGCCCAGTGAACTAACTACAAGAGGCTCAATAGTAATACAGCACTAGAAAACCCTGTGGAAGCTTTTCAGAGCACCAAGATAAAGCATGCCCACCCTGCTACAGAGTAAGAAAACAGCAGGCCTTCCAATGAGGGAGTAGTTGGGAAAGGCAATGAGTCCAGGGAGGCATATACTGCAGGGAAAAGCAGGCAGTGCTCTGGAGAGAAAAGGGCCACTAAAAAAAAAAAAAAAAAAAAAAAAAAAAAAAATCTCTTCCCAAGTAAACTACTATTTTTAAGACTAAACAATATCTTTCTATACTGGAAATGCAGGTTCTAGCCTTTACATTATTATAGCTCCTTTAAATTTTATTCTTTCTTTTTCCTAAGTTTAAAAACAGCACCTGAAAACAAAGAATGTTACTTTTTTTTTTTTTTTTGTGGGTCATGGGGGCCTAAACTCTGGGCCTGGGCATTGTCCCTCAACTCTTCAGCTCAAGGCTAGCACTCTACCACTTGAGACACAGCACCACTTCTGGCTTTTTCTGCTTATGTGGTGCAGAGGAATTGAACCCAGGGCCTCAGGCATGCAAGGCAAGCACTCTACCACTGAGCCAACTTCCCAGCCCAGAATGTTACTTCTTGGTAACAGGTTAAGAATCAGATTAAATCAGATGATGCTCTGGGAACTGGTTAATACGTTTTTGTATTAAATTTTGGGACTGTACTAGCTATTGCTTACTTTCCCAATACCCAATACAGTTACTTGCTATATGTAATATGCCACTGTCTTTTTTGCTTCGTTCCCCACATCCTCCTTTAGCTATTTCTCCAGATGACCTGAGACTACAAGTCTGGTCACAATCAAAGCATCTGCACATTAAAGAGAGTCAGTCAAGATTGGCTACAACAACTCAGATTAGGCATTACATAAATATTTACTACAGGGAATAAAAACTGTGAAAACAACACACTCATGTTTATGAGGATCTATTGCTGCTAGACTTACACCATGGTTATCATACTACTGGATGACACCAAGTTTTAAATAGAATTTTTTGAACAATTATGGAAAGTTTTAAAACTCCTCCACTTATTTTTCAAAGGCAAGATGTTCATCTTAGCTACAGACTACGGCTTAAGATCGATAGGTCCAGACAATTTTATCTGCCATTCATTAGACAGATATATTTTTCTAGATTTAACAGCTACTCTTGAATCCATAAATTATTCCTTGTAACTGGACTTCTAGAGGTCTCTTTTCTTCCCTATAGCACAGCGATATTTCTCACAGGGGTTGGCAATACATTAGAACCACCCAGGGAGCATTTCAGTATCCTAAGACTCAGACCACATCCTTCAGCAATTAATTCCTGGAGGCAAGGCCCCCACAGCAGTCGCAATGATCAGCCAGGGTGCAGAATCACAAATTCACAGTGGCCCTTCAGGTTCATTATCAGTCTTAATTTCCCACTGTCTCTATCCCTAGGGTTAAGAAAAAAACTACCATAATATTCTTCTGTGAACATTTATATTAATCTCTGCAACGAACACTTTTCCAGGCTTTTCTGTTACCTAGTTTATCAGTGAGCCTTCTCTCTCAAAGACTGATAGGAATTAAAGTTGTCCAAAATGCTTCCCTCTTGAGGGAGTTTCTTTCATCTTCACAACAATACATTTGTGTGTATTTTGATGGCTTATGGCCGACAAGGTTTTTCTACAAGCATTATCTCATGTGAAGCTCCCTGTAACTCTACAGAGTAGGTAGAGTTACTACACTCATTTTAGATGGGAAAACTGTGGCTCAGGAATATTAGGTGATATGATAAAATTTCAGGGTTCCATGACAGAGCCAGGACACAAACACTCAACCTAGTACACTTGCCATTACTTCAGTCCACCCTACTACCCTTTGAAGAAGTAGACTGGTAAAAAAAAAAGGGGTGGTTTTCTTTTTAAAGGCATTTTAGTCTAAATGTGATATGACAATGTAGGTTGTAATTCGAGCACTTGGGTACCATCTACGGGAAGGATCTAATTAATTTAATGAGATGCCTGGGATATAGTATGTGGTCAGCATATACTTGTTGAGTGAATACTCATTACCCTTGTTTAACAATGTCTGTGACTCTCCTAAAGAGCACAGTTGTAGAAATGAGTGCTCCAAATGAATCTTCACTTTTTCATCTTGATTTTATCCACTTTATCCTGTTAATTATAAGGACCTAGAGAAAGGGTCATAAATATAATTTCACATTCAAGCTGAATCAGTCTTCAAGGAAGACAACGACAGACTGAAGGACAAGAAGACACACACAGAGTAGTCTAGTGTTCCTGCCTGGAAGAATAATTCTGGGAAGTAACTAAATATATGCAGGAGAAAAATATTAACTGAAAACAGCTCACAAGACCATATAATTAAATTAACATCACTGGGAGGAAGAATAAGGGCTCACCATTCCAGCAGACTGGCCAGATGTAGGCCCTTAGTACAACCATGGCGGCCACAGGTTTATAGATTTAGAGCTAGTTCACTGCGATGGTGATAGATTTAGCTGGAAAGAAGACAGCTATTATGTATTTGGAATAATGCTCCTAACACACCTGACCTGAGGGCCACCACTGGCTGACATCTGGAGCAATGCATAGATACCACTTCCTCCTCAGACAGTGAAGTCTGAGCAGTTGCATGGTGGATAGGAGGCCAAGAATTGGTCAGGGATGATGACTAAAATCTGGGAATCAAAATGCTAGTTAATGGTGGGACAACTTCCAAGAAACAGAATTAACAATTTAAAAGAGTTACTGAGTAAAAATGTACTAATGCTCAGATTAAATTTTAACCAACAAATGATTTAAGGAGGCCTAAGGGACAATCTCATTACTGAAAATAAAAAATTAAATAAAATAAACAGAAAATTGCTTGACTCATAGCCTCTCTCCTCCCCCTCCTGTTTATTCTGCTTCCTTTGTTGCTTTTGTCTCACTTAGAATCCTTGGGGGGCTCTAAAGGGACACACACTTCTTGACATATATTCGGCAGGTCACATCTAGATGTGTGCTTTTTGAATTAAGATGGCTTATTTAAAGCAATAAGAAGCTGCCACAGAACAGCCAAAATTATACATATTAGAAATGGAAAAGACCCATTAGATCATCAAGTTGGTCCCTCTGGGCCAGTGCTGGAGAAGCAATAGAAATAAAATGATCCATGCTCCAACTGTTCTCTGTGGTTAACAAGACAATAACATTCTCAAACAGAAAAGGGTTTTTTAAGTTTATGACTAAGATAGTGAACTTCCCTTTTTTTCAGTTATTTGGTTGTTAGTTAGAATCTGGTGGAACGTGCTAGTTTGCTTTAGTTATATATGTATGTAGGTAGGTAGTATGTGTGTATGTATGTATGTGTGTGTATATGTATCTATCCATCCGTGCATCATCAATGTATCTTTGTGCATACACAATATAAGCAGATATTATTAAGCCAGCACTCACCACGACTTGCAATTTCTCTTCAGTTATAAATAGTCCCATTTATATCCATGATAAGCTACTGGTTTACTGACAGATACAGATTCGGATGATGGTCAAGATTTGCTAGTGCAGATACTACACCAACTGTCTCATTTCTCTCTTCTTTGGGAATTTATGATCTAATCACAAGTCTGTAATGTCCTCTTCACTACTGCCCTGCTGCTCCTCCAGGATACTGTCTACTGAGCCAGGTTTCAGCAAGGCGGTCAGCCAGGATACATGACTTTGACAGTAGATATGTAAGGCATTCTGTCTTCTACTGAACTTGGGTCTGGGGTGGGAAGGCTTACAAGCCTAGTGCCCCAGAAGAGCCTAATCCAGTGAGGCTCTTCTTCCTTCTCCCATCCCATGTCTCCCCTGCCACAATTTTCCTTTCTTTCTTTATGCCTTGTACAGATGCAGCTTCTATTCAGTGACCACCACTTATGTTCTATTCAAGATCACAAACAAATGAAAGCAAAAATCTAAGCATCTAAAACACACCTAATATGTAAATTAAGACATTATTCATATATAAGTACAGAAATTTCTGCTTAGTGAATTCTTAAAGGAATTTGCTAATAAAATCTGGAAACATGATCACTGTTTTTAAACACCTGAACGTCTATCACAGGAGGCAAGATTAGTACTATCCTTTATGTTCCAAGAAAACGCCCAGAGAAAAAGAAAGCAGGATTTCATTATCTAAGAGAGAGATACATAAAAGACACAAAAGTATATCCTTGCTGAGGTGCATGTCAGAATGAAAACCAGCACAGAACCCATTCTTCACCACTTATTTGTGTAACTTACAGTGGTCAGTTCTGACTGTGGATCTTGTGTTGTTTGCTTTCACAGCTCTTCCCTTTACAGGGACTTAGATGTAAACACATCACACTCTGTGGGAGGATCACAGAGGCCCACACACTGACTCTGCTCCCTTCTTCTCAAGGGGCTTTGCTGCAGAGCAGGGAGGGAGGCTGGGCTTGAGGCCCACCTCTCAGACTGGCCGCTTGAGACTAGTAGCTGCTGCTTCTGCAACAACTTGTTTTCTTTCATCTCCCAGGCTTTGTGGCCCCTACTGAAAAAGATAAGGAGTCGCAGACAGCCTGTTTCAAGAACACTCAGAAATGAATGCAAACAGATGCAAAAGAGAACCATGGTTTTTCTGACTTTGCTCCCCTAATGAAACGGCTACCTTCATTAGTAGTGGTTTCTTTGTTCCTTTCCATTGTCTTATTGTACACCACAGGCATTGACCTGCAATGTGTTATGTTTGACTCTTGGTGAATTGTAGCTGCTCAACTGTTGCAGGGAATCCGGTTAATACATGGCAAAGGCTACGGTGATAGGTATGTTGTGCATATGATTTGTGAGTAAATGTAAATACTACAGACAGATATCAGATACAGCCATACAGTTCAAGCACTCCTGTTACAAATGTGTACACAAACTGCCCTGTAGGTTCCCCCTCCCTCTCATCAGGGACGTTTCTGGCTGTCTAAAAGGGAGAAAAACATTTGCTCTACCATTATTCCTGTTTAACAGCAAGTCTGAAAACCTTCATATTATCTGCCATCATGCCCACTCAAGCTTATTGTCTTTAAATAGTTTCAATGAAAGTTGTGCAAGGAAATAATATTCTACACTTTTTGGTCTCCAGGGAGGAATATGGCTGTTCCCAGAAGAAAGCGAGTCTTTGCTGAATCTGCTTCTTTAAGAGTAAAACAGGAAGTTCAGTCCTTTTTTATTGTACCTTTTCCACTTTTGAAAAGTTGCCCAAATAGTTTCAAGTAGAGTTAAAGCAAAGTTATTAATGTCAAGAAGCCAAAATCTTTCTCCATGGTTTGCTGAATGAGGAAGGAAAAAGACTGTTTGCCCTTAGCTATCCTTTGCTTCTCCTGTTTGAGCCAAAGGAGCAAGAGAGAGATGAATAAGTGAAAGGGGCTAGTGCTTAATTCTTTAGCAAAATCACAATGTTCTGCCCTCACTCCAGCAGCTGACTGTGGCTAGTCCATCTTTAAGATAGATAGGCTCTTCTGTGAGAGACAACACACTGATTACAGTGCTTCTGCCAGAGGGAACCTCACACATGCAAACCATTATGTAAAATATAATTCCTTTTCCTTTAAGAATACTCAAGATCATTAGACATGGTTTCTTCAATGCTAAAAAATCAGGCCAAAAAATGAAAATAAACAGTTTTAAGTAGTCACAACGTCATTCCCTCATGCATCTATGGAAATACAGTAAAAGTGACTGAAACTGTGGCTTGACGTGTCCTGTTGCACCGTTTTTTCTATTTTCACAACTCTAACATTTGCCCTCTTACCCTGTATCACAGCACTTTCACTCTATGTCAAACATTCACACAGCAACAGGCAGACGGGCAGCCTTCGAGAGAGTTAATGAACAACAGGAAGCGGCCCAGAAGCTTGCTGTAAATTAAATAAACTCCTTATAAATAAAACATGGTAACAAATGAGCAAAAATGTAGGGTATGACAACATGACATAACTTTTACAAACAGCAACTGAATGTACAGCATAGCTTTATCCAATAGTGTGCTGGGCTAATTTAAAGCTAAGGTGATGATTCTGTTGATTTAACAGTTTAGCATGGAACTCATAAATAAGAATAAAGTTTGTAATAAAGAAATCATGAGAACTTTAGCATTCATGAATACAGAATTAGGTATGTTGTTATATGAGGTAGATACACATTTCAATTCAGTCATTTTTTTAATATTATAAATCAACCAAAACATTTAGGCTGAACAGTGAGCAATCTTATTTAGATTCAAATAAATTTTTTATTAAAATTTTGAGATTATCACTAGGTCTTAGTTGGTAAACATTCTCCTTTTCTTGATGTCTATGTAGGCTTTGCTTCTTGTAGTTTGCCTTCTTAAACCTTTTAGGGATATAATACTGAGGTTTGAACTGAGCCTTGAATTTGCTAGGGTGGTGGTCTACCACTTGAGCCTGTTCAAGCCCTGCTTTTTGCTGGCTATTTTAAAGACAGGGTCTCAGGACTGGCCTTGAACTGTGATTGTTCTATTCTAGGGAAGAAAACATCCCAGATCAATTCTTTCTATTTTTAATGTTCAGGTCAAGACTAACTGGGTTTATTTTTGAAAAATGTACCCCTGGATTATTTAGGTAAGTGAGTAATCCTACTCTTCTACTTTACTACTGCTATGATTATGTTTGTGGCATTAGTAATAGATTTCTTTAAAACATTCTTTTTTTTTTAAAATTCTGGAGGCCAGAGTAAAGTAATAAATATAAGTCCATGTCCCCTACCTGGGACTAGATAAAAATACCTTTGGAGAACAGTCACTTCCAAACAGGGTGAAGATATTATAGCCCCCCAATCCCCTGATAAGCAACTTTCAGGCTATCCAACTAGGGAGCTGGCAGTAAGTTCCCGTTCATATTGATAGAACTCATAGACATTTTTGCAACAGATGCAACTTGTTGAGGCATGGAGAAGCAAGAGCTGAGCAAAAGGGGAGGAGTGATTTCACTCTGTCCCCAGCTTCTACTTAGTCCAGGAGCTCATAATGCACTCTCTCTTCCTTAGGCCTCTGACTTGATGTTCATGCTGATGAATTTACTTGCCTGGTTCTGTTTTGCTTGGGTGACTTAGTCCTTTAGGTCCAAGCTTTGAGGATACTTCTCATAGGAAGGCCTCTCTGAATGTTAAGACAAAGTTAGGTCTCACGTAAGTATATTAAGTTCACAGTGGGTACTAACCCTATTTACTATATACCAAGCTGCCCACCTCTTTGCCTGTAAGCCTGTGGCAGGAAGTGGAGGTCACCTGTTCAGTTATGTGACCCTTGCCCTTGGCACTCACCCTGACATGCTGTCAGATGCCAATAAATATTGGATATCTCAGTAAGGGGCTGAAATGATGATGATCTTCTTAATGATAACTAGATTAGGGCTTATTATGTACCAAACATTATTCTAAGCTCCTGTTGGGGCTCAGATAATTGATATCCCAAAGTATTACTTAAACATGCTGAGCCCTATTGAATGAAATGAAAGAAGGTGGTTTAGAACCAAGGTCTGCTCAACTTCCCGTCACTGCTCCCTCCATACAGAAAGGGGTTCCCTCTGAAGTTCCTTCTGCTGCTGAGGATATGTCTTCCTAAACAAATGCAATTGTCTTTACTCTCTTTTCCCCAGGAATTGTGATAACTAACCAGGAAAGAGTAAGCACCAGAAAAGGCAGGAAAGAAATGTCACCGTGTCCTGAACGACTCTTATCCGCTCTCTGAGGGAAGCTGGGGAGCATCTGGAAGATGACTTCCCCACAGTGACAACATTCTGCCTGCCCCTCACTTTTGGTGGCTGTTGGCTACCTCCAACCCAGAGGAGCTTAGTCCTAGGACACTGTCTGTTGGTTGGGCTTATTTCCTTCTCTTAAAAACCATCTGATCTCCTTTCCATCCCTGCAGCCACTCACCCATGTCCCTCTGCTCTGTGAGGAGCATATTTGAGCTTCAAACATCCATCCCTTTGAGTTTAGTCTTTTGCTTATGCACATACTACATTCCTGTTTTTTTTTTCCCTCCTCACAATCTGCTTCCAGTTCATTTTTCAGCAAACTTCCAGAGGGCAGAGAGGAATCTCCCCGGTCCCCACACCCTGTAAGTTCATATTCCTCACAATGTTGCAAGGCAGGTACCACTACCAACCCATTTATAGATGAAGAACTTGAACATAGAGAATCTTCTTGATCTTTTCAATTTTCAGGTTGGTTTATTTTGGTAGTAATACACCAATTAAGGTGAATGTGCTTTACATGTTAGGAGCAATAGTGAACTAAGAGTAACAGCTGATTGATACTAAACCACAATAATTCTTAGGTAGAACCATACCAATCTTGACAGTCAATTAGTTTTATGTGGTTCAACCTCATGTATTGAGTTTAACTACAGCTTAGTTTTAATCCCAGGGCCTGTCTGTATATCTACCTACAACTAGAAATAAACAAAGATTCTTCCCATCCCCTCCCCCAAGAAAAAGAGCAGCATACACTTACATATGGTCCTTCTAGGGTGATGGGTACCTGGATAAGGACCCAAGAAGTCATAAAGCATGGAATTCGACAGCTTCATTTCTGCTGCTGTCTGGAGGATATCTTTGCTATACATAAACCTCTCAACAATGACCTTGGTTGTGATACAATCTGCTTGTGTGATGATCGTGTCAAAAGGGGTAAAAAAATTCACATAATAATATGTTCTTCTGTAGCTTTAACATTTTTAGTGTGATATAAAGCTAAAAAGAGAAAAAAATATTTGGAGCTGACAATGATTTAAATTTGCTGGTTCCCAGCATTTCTGGAATATTGCCAGGGTTAGTTTGGATTGGATCTCTCAGACTCTGCATTATGCTAGTCTGATGTAGCTTAAAACACACCCTTGATATAAAGCAGTAAAAGGAGTCCACCCAACCCCACATAACTGGCAGTCTGTTCTCAAGCTGCCTGCTCTGAGCCAGAATGTTTTGTTGTTTCGCTCCAGGAGGGTGATTCCGTGTCTCCTGGTGATGAAAATACCTTATAGGCTAATCCAAAGATATCTAAGGCAAATGCTCACAGAAGGGAACAGAACTTGTTTTTAAGGCTAGGAACATTTTTAGAGTCTGCTGGAGATTTTTATTTCAAAATCTCCAAATTCAACAATTCTTCAGCCTTGGTAAACTTTCAAATGGAAAGCCCCAATATTTAGAGTAAATAACGTCTAGGCTTCCCCTTCACAGCAAGTTTTCTTTTTCTCCCCTGTCATAAGAGTGTTATATCCTGGCAGCTGAAATACAGAACTCCTTTGTAGTACAGCTATCATGCTATACCGCGCAGAATGTGTTGCTAATGAGGTTATTGCGTAGAAGAGCCATAGAAGGACATGGAAAAAAGAAAATACCCTGACAAATGTGTTGACCAAAGGATGCCAACAACTCTCCTAGGGTCCTGTCCGAAACTCAAGGATTTAAGAAAGTAAAAACGAGCTTTAGTGTATGCGAAAAATCATAACATTGAAACATAAGTCCATTTATCTTTTAACTATTTTTTCTAGTTCTCTTCCAAAATTTTGCTGGTTATTAAAACACTGCTGTGTAAATAAAACTGTTCTGCTTTATAACTTAACCCCTATTTCTTGTCTTTGCAATATAATAATGTCATTGTTTATTATATCACACTTATTCTTAAAGCAGCAGAGGCGGATTTGAAGGAGTCTAGTCAGCACATTGAGGATAGGCCTTTGCAGGAGGATGACACTGGGAAACAAAAGGCTGAATGGACAGCTCTAGAAGTCCTATGAGAGAGTATAAACTGTGACACCACTAGATAAGCAGAGCTCTTCATCAATATCCTCCCACCTGCGAAGGGGATTCTTCAAGGCTGAGCTGTCCACTGATAAGGTTATGGGCAATACATTACCAGAACTTCAGAGAACTATTCAAATTCCAGATTGGACATCTAATTACAAATCAACATTTATTAACATACATCCTGTCTTGATGAGCAAATGCCCACTTTTGCATCTCTTTGCAGATCTTCATATTTCTTTGCTTTGTTTACCTAACTATCTTGACTTGTGAGGACCACCAAAAAGGAGAGCTAACAGATGAACCACCACATATGCTATACTTAAAGAGTTACAGGCTGTAGGAGTTAAAATGGGCCTTTAAGGTAATTTAGCTCAACATTCTCATTGTACAGTTGAGTTTGAGGGACTTTTCCAAATGTTGTTCAGTCAGTTAATGGCTGAACCTGGAACAGAACCAGGTCTCCTGACTCCAGTTCAGCTACTTTTGCCATCATAACAGGTTTCAGCCATGACATACTACTTAAAGTCAGTAACCTAGGCACTATCAGGACTTAATGGGAATATATTCTATTAAATAGAGAAACTAGCTAACAGAAAACTCCTTGTATCTAATTCCTAAAAATTCAAGTTGTGGAATTATAACTTAGTATGCTGTCCACATACATAAAAAGGCAAAGAAAGTTATGTGAATTCTTAGACTTTAAAATGTCAAACAAGCCTGCACAAATGAGATTAATAAGTATATATTCAATGCAGAAAAGTCACTCTGCATTGGGCAGCATATTTTTTAAAAGTCTACTGTATCTGTGAAGTGAAAACTGTAAAAATTTCTATATAAAATATATTTTTTCTCCAGAGAGCATACATTAAAAAAAAATACAAGATGGGAAATCAAGAAACCTCACTCTATTCTGAACTCTGCCATTAATTCACTGAACTACCCTAACTTGATGAGCCATAGTTTTCTAAGCTAAGGGCTGTTTTTTTAATCCTTTCAATGTATAGATTAAGAAAGTATATTGAGGGCTGAGAAGGTGGCTCAGTGGTAGAGTGCTTGCCTTGCATGCATGAGACCCTGGGTTCAATTCCTCAGCACCACATAAGCAGAAAAAGCTGGAAGTGGTGCTGTTGCTCAAGTACTCACTAGCCTTGAGCTGAAGAGCTGAGGGACAGCACCCAGGCCCAGAGTTCAGGCCCCACAATCCACAAAAAAAAAAAAAAGAAAGTACATTGAGACAGTGTGGTAAGAAAGGCCCTGAAAGTTCTGTGCTGGTGCCTTGGAAGGGGGCCAAAGTGGACAGCAGAAGAGTGTGGACAGGCCAAGACTAAAAAGTGTTGTATTGTTCTCTCCAACCTTACTGAATGGTTTTGCTTTGATCTGATTCTGGTATTAGGCTAAGGTATAAGCTCTTGTTTAAGAATGAGGTAAGTGGTTCACAGCTCAAATGTGCAAACTATTGACAAGTTCAAAGTTTTGTGATAGTCCTAACTCTCATATTCTTTTCCTAGCTTAACACCCAACAAGGATTAGGTCTAAAAGATTAAAGCTAACATAGGAAGCCTTTTTTGTACTGGTTTCTACCTTCCCTATTCTTCTCATCTCCAGTCATTCCATGCCACAGTAAGATCCAATGCTGGTGAACGCTCTGATTGAGGAGAAGCACAATTCACCTGGGAACTCTACATTTGCTCTTGCTTCCTCTGTACCGGCTTCTCTGGCTAATTCTCCTGTCTTACTCGGCCAGTATCTTATATCTTATCTACTGTACTTATGTGCCAAGAGTGAGAAATTTCCGTATGAAATATTAATCTTTCTCTCCAATGATACTACCTTCTACTTGTTCCTATGTAAGTTTGTGAAGGATTATCATGTTAATTGCACATTATAAAGAAATAGTATAATCCCCACTATGTTCCTTCTGGGGTGTAATTGTCTTTTATATTGGTTAAAATATTTAGTATTTAAAAGTTCACTAAAGAGGGGCTGGGAAGGTGGCTCAGTTAGTAGAGCACTTGCCTTGCGTGCATGAGGCCCTGGGTTCGATTCCTCAGCACCACATAAGAAAAAAGAAAAAAAAGCCGGAAGTGGCGCTGTGGCTCAAGTGGTAGAGCGCTAGCCTTGAGCTGAAGAGCTGAGGGACAGCGCCCAGGCCCAGAGTTCAGGCCCCACAACCGCCACCCCCCCCAAAATAAAGTTCACTAAAGACTTATTGAAATAGGACATTAAAAAACACCCGGAATTTAGTCCATTATTTAATTTCAAAAATTTGGAAACAGCCCTTATAATGCACAGCTTACAGTTTTGGAGGTTTATGCTACTATGTAGCCATCTTAATTCCAAAGTAAATGTGAAATAAGTCTCCAAAGACTTGATTGTATGATATGGTATCATTTGTTATTCAGCCAGAGAGAGCAACACTCCATTTAAAAGCAATTTTAAAAACTCCCTCAAAAAAGAAACTGAAATATTATCACTAAAAAGATAACAGAATAACAAAGTTAGCCAGAGAAAGGGTCAGCCTTTACTTGTAGAATTATTTTTGTGTTGACAGTATTTTCTTCCCTCACCATTCACAGATTATTCACGTGTCCTCTTCTGGGTGCTGAGAGTACACCCATGACTGAGGCAGGGAACACCGTGGCCTCACACAAGATGCCCAGCTAACAGCTACACAGTGCGTCCAGGGGTGACGACAGCGATGAGGACAGATATGCAAGGAGAAGGGGGTTCTGAGGAGGGGGTGGGATTAGTTTGATGGAAGTGGTGAGAAAGGCCTGTCTGGCCACACAGGTAAGTGACAAAAAAACAATGCACTCAGGAGGCTGAAATCTGAGGATCACGGTTCAAAGCCAGTCCCGGAAAGTCCTCCCGGAAAGTCCTTGAGACTCTTATCTCCAATGAACCACCAGAAAACTGGAAGTGGCCCTGTGGCTCAAGTGGTAGAGTGCTTGCCTTGACCTGAAGAGCTGAGGGACACCGCCCAGCCCGAGTTCAAGCCCCACATGGACCAAAAAAAAAAAAAAAAAAAAAAAAAGAACAATGCAGAGAAGACTACAAATCCCACAAGGAAAGACACTGAGAGAACACCAGCAGATTCCACGCACAGTAGAGAGGCCAGCGTGGCTGCAGCCGGATGACCAAGTAGCTGGGTAGTGGGCATGAGCTGAGAGGCCATTAGGGGCGTGATCATATAGGGTCTTGGGGGTAGAGAACTGGGGTATATCAGGTTAAGTAGAATGCTCTACAACCTTCTAAAGAGTCACCCCTTGCCTTCTTGATTGTATGGGGTACTTGCTCTTAGGAGGATGCTAATAAATGAATGTCAGGTTTCCTTTCTTCTGCATTTCTTGACTTGAGGAGATACACAAAAGGTCTGCATGAATCATGTCTTAATGCTTAATTATGGAAAGATTACAAATGGTGAAAGTAGAGGTCTCTACTATGTGTTGAATGAAGTTTGGCCTTGTCTCTACCAATTGTATGGCAATTCCTTTCCTGGTCCACAGATACCACCGCAAGACCTGAAACCATCTGCATTAACTATGTCCTAGAGAAAGCTCTGACTATACACATTTATCATTCCCTACAGCTCTGATGGCTGCTTGAGTGCGAGTCTAAATGATTCTCTAGTTGGGAAAATGTTAGCTTGCAAGGAAGGCAAGTCTTAAGATATGACTGCAGTCATTACCAGGGCTGTTCCTCAGTCAGTCACAAAGCATACTGAAGCCCTAGCTATTCTCCGATCCCAGGAAAGAGAACGGAGGGAAGGATCACAGTCTGTAACTGCATGCATTAAAATGCTAGCAATTAATTTATCAAGGAAAATCAGTAACAAAGAGCCATTATGAATCCTGAGATTTCGGCCATGAATAATGAAATCTACAAAAAATCTTGCTGACAGCTGCTTACAGAGTAAGATGCTATTTTCACTTAAAAAAATTCACATCACAATAGGGACCACCAGATAGTCACTCTTCCATACAGGAAGCTTTAAATTGCATATCTGTACTGTTAAGTGTGATTCACTACATCTAAGGAAGATTCAGCTAGCCAGAATTCCAATCTCTTTTGCTATCTCTAGCATATTTTTACTTAAAAAAATCAGTAATAACCAATCTCACCCTTGATTCTAATTTGCAATCACAACATCCATAACAAATATGCATGACACATGGTAGAATCTCATTGGTTGACACTCCTGCAGAAACCACAACCCCTCAACTTTCAATAAAGCAAAGGCCTCTTCGTCTAAGTGCACATTAGCTGCTGGCTCGGGTGGGCCCTAGGACATGGCCGCTCCCCAGCGGCAGGCGTACCGCAGCAAGGCACTCATTAAGCTATTGAGTTTCATTCCAGTAACCGTTCAAATACATTCTTCATTGTACCATAAAGTATGTTTGTTTGATGCTGGAACTTTGATTTTCTTCCTCTACTCCTCTCTCCCGCGCCGGTTATACACAGCTCACCACCCCTGTTTTGGTATTTTTTTTCCCATGCTAACACACTCACAAGGATTCAGCTAATTCTCAATGGGTCTCTTGGTCATTAGTGCAAATTAGTGAGGTTTTGCTGAATATGGTCAGGATTGATTTGCCAAGTTCTTTTCCCGTTAAGGTTTTAAACCCATGTGTATTTCAAGGGAAATCTAATTTGTAGGTTTCGTATTCATTTACACTCAGCTCACAAACGTGGTTCTGTGAGTGCCTCCATCGCTGGTGGACAAGAAGCCACAGGAGCTGGTTTCCTTTCCTTTTAACAAGTTCTTGTTAGAATGTTTGCTTTGAAGTAGGTATTTGGATCCTGTTGGAAGCAAACAGAACTAAACCCCAGGAAAATGTAAAGTAAGATTTAAAAACTAAGTTCAAAAAAGTTTTTCTTGCTCCAATAATTATGCTTTTTAAAGAAAAATCTCCAAGGCTAGAACCATCCAGCTAACTTTTCAAGGATGATGTCATCACTTCGCCTGCCTGAATGACGCTGAATCTCATAACGCTTCTGCCTTGCAGGGTGACAAGGCGAGTAGAAGGCTTTCTCTGCTTGGACTATGCCCTGTCCATCTTTCATGTCTCTGCCTCTGTTCAGTTGATGGGCCCACACTGCTCCATCATTTGTTTGAGGCTCTGCTAAGGGATTCTTGAAGTATTCCTTTATGCCATGGGTGTTCCCATCTTTACTGACTCCTGTGTATCTTCCTCTCTCTAGAGCACCTTAGCTCTGCCTAGCAGAGCAATCCCTTCCTGAAGTTTGCTCCAACGAACCTCCTGATGGGATAGATTCCTTGTTTTTCAATTTGACTGCTCATGGATGGCATGAGCAGTGCTTTAAAGGCAGAAGAGCTCTCACGGAGCCAGCTTTTAGCTAAAAATCCAAAGTAAGCAATTCTCAGCTGGGCACCAATGGTTTATACCTGAAATCCTTGCTACTTAGGACATTCAGGAGACAGATCTAGAAGATCAAAGATCAAGGTCAACATGGGCAGAAAACTTTGCTAGATTCCATTTCCAAAATAACTGACAAAAAAGTAGAGCTAGGGGTGTGGCTCGAGTGACAGAACATCAGCCTTGCTAGTACAAGGTCCTGAGGTCTAATTCTCAACATTAAAGAACAAATTTGCCTTTATTGTCTTACTTCTAACCTCTTTCTCTCTCTTTCTAAACCTTGAAGAGTGTGGTCTTGGAAAGACAAATAGCATATCACCCCACAAGAGCTATGGCAATAGCTCCCTGGCAAAGTAAGAAAGCCCTCCTCCTTCTACAGAAGTAACTGCTTCCAGAGCCCAGGAATTCACCTCCAGGGTCTGTGGAGAAAAATATCCATGGACACTGCTAAACACTGAGTGACTCACTTAGACAGTGGTGGTGAATTCTGAGCAGCGAACAAAGAGCTGAATTAGAAACCACGAAGACACCCTTAAGAACCTGTTGGAATCAGTCAGACTTTAAACTGTAACTGTTTGGGAAAATTTGTTTGTAGGGACCAGCAAGAAAAGCATGTTGGTAAATGTTCCTAATATCATCCGATAATGTGAGTGTGAGTGTGTACTAAATGCAAAGAAATCTAAACTAATTCTGCATATCCATGAATGGAAAAACTGTTTCCCGACTTTCCCAAATGTAAGACTTGCTTTAAGACTTTTGGAGAGAATAGTGTCATACTCCATTAGAAGATACATCATAATTAGCTCATGACTACTGCTTAGACAATCCCTAGATTTATTCCTAGTGGTACACTTTCAGGCAGCTAAGGATAGTCATTCATTTTCATTCATTCACTGACTCACCTATCCAACTTTTTTTTTCTTGTCCTGAGGCTTGAACTATGGGCCTGGATACTGTCCCTGGGCTCCTTTTGCTCAAGGCCAGTGCTCTACCATTTGAGCCACTATGCCACTTAGGCTTCTTCTGTGATTAATTGGAGATAAGGATCTAACAGACTTACCTGCCTTGGCTAGCTTCAAATGGAGATCCTCATCACAGCTTCCCAAGTAGCTAGGATTATAGGCCTGAGCCACCCACAGTTGGCTTCACATATCAATTTTTAATGTATTAATTATGTGTCAGGTCATAAAGTTGTCTCTATTACATGAGAATTTCCAGAAAGAACAATGGCGACAAGAAGCAAGATCTCTAGCTTAATCCTACAAATTGTTTTTAAATCATTATTTTACTCTATGGAAAATAACTGAGCCTTCTTAATTCATCACAACATGTTGATCATGTATGAATAGTTTTGAAGACATCTTAATAACTACTTAACATTCTAGTACATAAATATATCATGGGATCTTTTTATAAGTACACAGGTTCTTTCTAAATTTTCCCTAACATCATTGCCTGACTCTGAACACCATGAAGTAAAATCTGTTTACTCATTTTATTTCTGCAGGGTCAGGGCCAGTTATGTGCATGTGTCATACACTTATTTTTTTCTTACTAGTCCTGAGTTTGCCTTTCTCATATAAGCTTCTACAATGTCAAAGATTTAGTTGAATGGTTCTTTGGACAGTTTGATATACACACTGGTTTGTCATTTAAAAAAATTTACATAGAATTCTATTATCATAGAACTCTGCAATTTTTACTCTTATGTGAATTGTCTATTTTTCTTCCTTATCAGATTGTTATTGGTCTGTTTTATCCCTCATTGGTTTCTAAAGTTTCTTCGAGTAAACTGAGTTTCATTTCTACCGTAGAACTTGATTTTGTTTGTGAATCCCTGTAGCATCTTCACTAGGAGTTGAACACAAAATTATGTTAGCTTTTTACTGCTATGATGAAATATCTGAGGGAAACAAATTTAATGTAATATTGATTATGGTTTCTGTCCATGGTCGGCTGGCTCCACAGCAACGGGCTTGAGGTAAGGTAGAGCAATGAAGTGGAAAGAGCAGAACTGATTAGCTCATGGCAGCCGGGATGGGTTGGGGGAGACAGAGAAGTCGTAATTGAGGGACGTTTCGTACCCAAAACCTACAAAAAAATTTAATAATGTGCTGTTTCCTTACTTGGTCAAACATTAATTATGACCCCCTAGGCAGAGAAATTCTTTCAAAATATTATAATGGAACTCTCCCTTGGAAAGAAGTACTTTACCAATGAATACAAGCTGTGGGCGGCTCTTTTCCAGTTATTGTACTTGTAAGTCTTCTACCATATTTAAAACACTTCACATTGTTGAAATAAATACTTGGATTGACAGGCATGATAAAGTCAGACAGTATCAGTTGTAATAAGATGCTACTTAAAATTATTTTATAAAAAGTAGTATACCACTAATTTGGACATTCTATTTTGCAGCAAAGCCCATTTAAGAGCATTTTAAGAGCATTTGTGGCCAGAATAAATTCATGAAATTGTAATGTTCATTATAGGAAGATATGTTTTTAACTTTCAGTGGAATATATACTCTTCCCAAACTAAGGTAACATTTGTTCTTATGCTTCCAATCCATATCATAAATTTGTGAGATAGGCTTTTTTTTGGGGGGGGGGTAACATTCATTTGGGCTTATTTAGAAGACTGAGTGTGGCATTATGTTAAAGATACTGGATATGCGCACACACATATATTTTCCTGGCTTGAAATGTTTCATTCCATTAGTGAAGACATGGAGAAATCAGAGCCCTGTGAATTGCTGGCAGGAATGTAAAATGGTGTAGCTGCTATTAAAGATGGTTCTCAAAAAGCTAAATGGGATGACCATATGGTCCAGCAATTCTATTCCTAAGTACACACCCCAAAAACTGAAGGCACAAACTCAAAGACTTGCACACTAACATTTATAGCAATATTATTCACAATAATAGCCAAATATTCATCATCATAGCCAAACAGTAGAAACAATCCAAACAACACAAATAGATAAACAAAATATGGTATATTTTTGCAATAGAATATTATTTAACCTCAGAAAAGAATAAATCTTGATACATTATAATGTAGATGAACCTTGAAAATATTATACTACCGGAAGTGAGGAAGACCACAAGTGCCACATGTTATGTAGTTCCATTGGTATGAAGTGACTAGAATAGAGCAGAATAGAGATTACCAAAGACTAAGGAGGGAGAAGGATGGGAATTATTGTTTAATAGGTACAGAATTTGTTTGGGATAATGGATTCCAGTAGTGGGTAGTAGTGATGGCTGTTCAATGCTGTAAAGATACTTAATGACACATAACTTCATAATTAAAGATACCCTCACTAGAAAAAATGGTCTCACAAGTCAGTTTTATCTTATGTGTACTTTACCACAATAAAGAAAAAGATGGCTGATGAAGGATGAGAGATTTACAACAAAACAAGGATGGTAAACAATTTACTGATATCCATGTCATGAGTGTTCACTGAAAATGTTCATCACCTCCTCTGTATGTTACAAAGTGTCCACAACTGTTATGGAAGCTTCAATAAGAATGCCTTATCTACTTCTATTCCTTTTACAAACTTGCTACTATTATATTTAGTATTTTTGATTGATTTCTGGAAACTCAGGAATTTCTAGATCTTTTGTCCTTCTTAACCCCAAAAGGAGTATAGTGAGTTCAAACCACCTAAATGAAGAGAGGGGCACTGTTAAGGGAATTGCTGTGGGGAAATTCCGTCCCCCCTCACCGCCCCCTCCAATTTTTATAATGAAGATCTAACATCTATGGTGCTCATATTTGGAAACTTGAAATCAAGTGAGACCACAAGGGTGAGGGTCCTAATTTGATGGGTGGCCCTATGGGAAGGAGAACATCTCTACATATAGCAGAGGAGACACCTTGTAAGGACAATGAGAAGGTGGCCAACTACCAGCCAGGGTGGCTAGCTGCACTTCACCAGTGACTGACACAACACCTTCATCTCTGACTTCTTAGTCTCCAGAACTGTGAGAAAATAACTTCCTGTGGTTTAGGCAATCCCTCTTATCTGCTTTGGTATGGCAGGCTATGTTGATGGATAGTTTGGAAAGTACACACCTACGGCATGCAAGCAACACTGGGAAAAGAAGACACACACCAGCATGTGCCCAGGTTCACTTTCAGACACTTCTAGCTAGAAGGGTTGGAGCAAATGAAACAAGCCCACAGAAGTCAAGTGATTCCTCTAAGCTCCTTCAGGGAGACTAAGTCCTTGTCATAAGCCCTGTCCACCACACTGCACAGCTTCAGTATATCAAATCCTTGAACCAAGTGTTAACAGACAAAATTACAATCTTTCCTTTTACTAAAATCTATTTTAGAAATTCAGCTCCATTTTTCCAAGTCTATATTTTTCTTCCTATACTTAGCTTTTTTTCTGAAACCACAGATCAATTTATCCATACAGGATAAAAACTAAAGAGAAATCTTTTTGAATAAATACAAAATGTGTATAAATATACAAAAGCAGAAGTATAAACCCCAAAACCTGAATATAAATTTGGACAAATGTTGACTCAATTATTCATTCATGGCAGAGGCCTGCGAGCCCGAAGATAGCACATGTGCACACAGACGGCACCATACTTCTCCATACTTGCCTATTTATGTAAAGACATTCTAGAAATATAATTATTTTTGCTTTCCAAATTAATCATTTATAGTTTCATTTCATGAAATATTACATCTTTACAACAGTTAAAGTATCCATTTTGATAAAACATCCTTGTGAACAGACCAAGAAAACCAGGTTAATAAGCATCTGTGTTTTATAGAGCAATAAAATAATACATAATTATAACATTTAAAAATAATATGAAATATAAAATTGTATAATATAGTAATTGAATATTATTTTGTTTTAAAAAGCTCTCATAGAATTTTTTATTTCACTTTTCCACTAGGTAAACTTAGATGGCATGAAGATAAATACTTTTAATGATGTGGATACAATGGAAATATGCCAAGGATACCCTGAAATGGTAATGACCCATTATTAGTACTCCCAACATTTTAACATTTTGTTAATTTTCTTCCTAATTTAGACACAGTCACTGAACTGAGCCACGAGATTGTCCATTCCAGATTTTTTTCTTTTCTTATTTGTACTGGTAGTTGAAATGCACAGTTATACAGAGTAAGAATTAAGTAACAGAAATAATTTGTCAATACTTAAGACTTTTTGAAAGAATGTGCTTTGATGGCTGAAGATAATTATTAGATTGATTTCAAAACTACTTCAAGCAAAGGCAGCACTACTAGAATTATAGGTATTCAAAGACAAGCTGTTTTGATAGAGACAGACTGTAAGAAATAAGGTTTTTGTGATATGCAAACAAAATAAACAAGAATCCCTAACTAATGGAGGTACCTCTTGCTTTCCCCTATCTTTTTAACATGGCTAAAACAAGGTATACACTATGTGGGGGCTGGGCCTGCCTGACGGAGGAACTGTGGGGAAGGAAAGGAGATTTTACATTTGTTCATTCACCCAAGGCTGAACCACAATGACTGAGAAAAACTGGAGAATCGGAGAACGAGCAATCTATTTCAAAGTTAAATGACTATTCTGTTCCTTTAATATGCTATACTATACAAACTGAAAACCATTCTCTTTATCTAAATAAGCAAGAAATACATTATACTAAGGTAGAGTAAAATAAGCCAGAAGGCTACAAATAGTCTGGGGATAAATAAGGATAATTTGTCTTCTGTCTATGTGCAAATATTGTGGCTTAGTGGAATTTCTAAGCTTTGAGTTCAAGTTCCAGGTCCACCACTATTTGCCCTGAGACACATTAAGTAACTTTCCTGAATCTCAGCTTCCTCATCTCCAAAATCATCATTACTGTCATCATCACCCTTACTTAGGGTGTTTACACAAAGAGCTCTACCTATTTTAACTCATTTGGTCTTAACAACTTCATGAGAAGTCACCCTGCACATAAGGAAACTCAGGCTCAGAGAGGTACATAACCTGCCCAGAGGATAGATGATTAAACCCAACCAGAGACAGAAGACTAAACCCAAATCATAGGACTATTAGTACTAAAAATGTGCTAGTTTCTCATTATTGTAACAAACTACTTGATATAATCAGTTTAAAAAGAGAAAAGGTTTATTTTGTGCAGTTTGGAGGTTTCAGTACACTGTTGATTGGTTTTTGTCACTTCTGTATCTATGGCAAGGTAGCACATTGCAGTAGGTCAATGACAGCTGTATGAAAGTGTCAACATGAGCAATGAAGATGGCCATCACACAATCTCATTTATTACCGTATCCAGATTTTGTTTGGGGCTCAGTACCAGTTCTCTTAGACACACTATATATCATTTAATGCTAAATCTTCCTTAGAAGGTATGATTCACTAACTGATTGGAAGTATTGAGGATTGAACTCAGGGCCTCATGCTTGCTAGACAGGTGCTCTACTACTTGAGCTATGTCTCCAACCCCTTTTTGTATTCATTATTTTTGAGGTAGGAACTTTCTGGGCTGACTCTCCTATCTTGTGCTTCCCTGTGTTACTGGTATGCACCACTGTTCCCAGTCACTAGTGAGATGGAGTCTCATGAACTTTTATGCTTAGGCCAGCCTTAAATCTCAACCCCTCCATCTCTATCTCCCAAGTAGCTAGGATTACAGGATGAGCCACCACACCCAGCTGAGGATATAGTTTAAACTGTTCCTAGTTTTAAAATCACAGAATGGCTAAGCCTGAGATTCACAAGATGTAGACTTTCTGGAGTCAGGATTCAAATCCTAGTTGTGTTGACTCAGCCCTAGGTCTTACGAGAGAATATGCTGAAGGCCAAGCAGATTAATCCAGTGTTGGCTTGGGGATAGACTTAGAGAGCTCTCTATGGTGAGCACACACACTTGGTAGTTTTGAAACAGCTGTATTTAACCTCAACTTCTTTAGCAGAATCTCAGGCTTACTTGCTAAAATGGGTTTTTAAAAACAAAGTCTGAATTGTCCTACCATCTATTAGTCATCCTACAGATATTCAATGTTAGAAAAATGTCCACGTACAACTGAGTGGGAACAATACCTTGACTGTGTTCAGCATTCCTTGGCTGTGATCCCTAATTTAATACAAAATTCTTCATTTTAAAATCACAAGTTACTACAGTGGAAGAGACCCATCTTCAGCACGTGTACCATGGCCCTTCTTGTGGAGAACTAAGGCCTTACATGGGGCTGCACTAACTTGGCAACTATGTGAAGTCATCTAAGAAGGGACCTTGCAGCGTCAAAACGCATGGCTGACATCTGGCTGAAACCTAAGGGTAACCTCAAGCCAGAACGGCCATGCCAAGTTGCTTCCTAATTCTTGGCTTTCAGATGTCAGGAGATAGTAGATGGCCACTGCTGAATTAACATATTAGGGTTTATAGCAGCTTACCATGGTTCTCGTATAGTCAAGTACTATCATTCTATCATTTTTGCAGACTATACCATTACCAATTACAATAGATGGCCAAAAGGCCAACCGTTAAACTATTATATTCTAATTTACATTTGCTTGCCATAAGCATTATTATTTTGGGAAGTGATATTTTCCCAAACCATCACATATATAACATGGCTGGCATCATTTTGTGAGATGCTCACTTACAGGCTAAGTTCACCATTTGCTAAAAGTAATGGTGATTTACAATCATTTATAATTTCCCAACATAAAGTTATAAAAAGGAAAAGGAAACTTGCTTACTTTTTGGAGGTAGGGTTGGTAGTGTGGCTTTGAAGGAAGTATGGGGCAGAAGCAGAATAAGGTGTATTTGAAAAGAGTGGCAAGAAACAAATCTCTCTGTTAAAATTCATTTCAGTGACTTTTCAAAAGAGGCAATCTTAACTGTTCCCCATGTGTCCAAAAGGTTTAGTTTCAATTGGTATAAAAGCAGAGCAAGGTTTTTAGAAAGATCACTTTAAAAGCTAGGCATTGGACATTGAATCTCAATTCCAAATAAAAAAGAAACAGCACACATGAATTCAGGAAATTGTCTGGTTGCCAAAAGTGTGCTATTTCACACTGGTACGATGGGGAAAGTATTTGAGAGGACTGCCAACTATGTGATCCTGTTTCCTAAATTAGACCCATTTGGTGGAGAAGGAAAGTTACCTTCACACTTTGCAGAGTGGTCACTGAAGGCCAACTCTGTGCCCAGGAGTCTGCACAGCACTGAGTAAAGGTAGGCTAGGCTCACACAGCTCCGGACACACCAGACACCTGGGACACGGAAGCAGCTCAGCAAAACCTTTAAAAACTCGTCAAGATGTTGGCTTGTAGAACTACCTACTAGTTCAGTCTTTCTCTTGGCTAATATTTTCTTTACCATTAAACAAAAAATACTTTAATCTGCTTAAAAACTCTGCTCTGAACCTATTCTTCTCCTCAGCAGCAACCACCTTTGGCTGTGTTATCAGAAGCAATCTCCAAGAAACTTCCCATTAAAAGCCCAAATGAATGGCATTTTTTAACAGAAATAGAAAACACCCCAAAAATTCATATGGAAATAGAAAAGACTTCCAAATGGCTAAGGCTCTACAGAGCAAAAGGAGGAACATGAGAAGCATCCTAATACCTGATTTCAAACTGTACTACAGTAGAGCCAGCATGGTATAGGCACAAAATCTGACGCAAAGACCAATCATGTAGAATAGAGAACTCAGAAACAATACCATAAAGCTATAGTCATCGGATCCTTACAAAAGTGCAAAAGCATACATTGGAGAAAAGACAGGCTTTTTTATTTTTTAACCAAATGGTGTTGGGAAAACTGGATATTCAATCTAGATGAAAACGAGATCCCTATTTCTTATCCTATTAAAAAAAAAAATCAATCAGCCTGGTGCTGGTGGCTCATGGTTATCATCCTAGCTACTCGGGAAGCTGAGATCTGAGACTGTGGTTCAACCCCAACCAGGCAAAAAAGTCCCCATGAGACTCTTATCTCCAATTAACCACTCAAAAACTGGAAGTGGCACTGTGGCTCAAAATGGTAGAGTGCTAGCCTGAGCAAAAGAGCTCAAGGACACTGCCCAGGCTGAGTTCAAGCCCCATGACCACCATCACCACCAACATCAAAAAATCAATTCAAAGCCCTTAAATGTAAGATGAAACTTCTAGAGAAAAATAGGAAAATATTTCAACATATAGGCATATGCAACATCTTTTTGAACAAGACTATTAACAGCTAGGGAATAATATCAAGAGGGTCTGCTCTATAATATCACAGTATTTTTCTTTCCCCTGAGAGAAAAAAAGAAAACTTTCTAAGTTTGAAGAAAATTAAATATGTGACTATCAGATATTAGAATGCCTGGTGACAGAGACTCTACAGTTAAATTCTTAGATGTCTGAAAACAAAAGACTTGGGGGAAGTGTTACTTTGTCTTGAGTAACTTAAAGTCCTGTTCAAAAAGAAAATGATGAGGGACAAAGGTCTTTTTAGACATTAACTTATTATCTTGAACAATTTTGTTGAATTACAGATTCTTTCACCTAGGTATCTGAAACAGTACACTTCCACAGGTGTACAAAGCACATCTTAGGAACAGACAATGACTACATGAGCAGAAATTCCGGAATCCCTGAGAGGAGCGCTAGGGACTATTTCCAGCTCAGGATCCCTCCCTGACTCTCAAGTTGGAAACCTATAATTAAAGCCAGTTCACAATGCACTACATCTTTCATTTTTTCCTTTCAATATAGAGCCTCCAACCTCACTAAGCTCCTTCCTGGAAAAGTCTTTGGCAGTCACTTTTTAGAAGCCACAATTTCTGTTGCTTTTCATCTTTTTACTATATCCTTTGTGCCTGTAAACTTTATTCCCACATGTGGTCAGTAAGGACAGCACCCCCGGAAGCAAAATGGCTCTTAGATGGCTCTCAGCATTGTGGGCCTCAAACAGGTGGCATGATGTCCACATATGGGACAGGGCAGGAGTCTGGCATCCAAAGGTCTCAAGATATGCAAGAACTTTCTGGCATGAAAAACACATCATCACCATTCTAAACATGTAGAAGTGGAGGCAGAAACAGGAAATTTCCGGAAGGCCTTAAAGAGAGCCAATCAGATCTAGGGCTCAACCTTGTCCTTGGATGTCAGGTTGGGCTTTCCTATATGAGTCTCAGAAGAGGACTACTGGCAAACTACCACTGTAATCTGTACTTTTAACTTCTATTAATAAATGATGAAACTCTAGCTCAGGCAAGCTGACTGAAAAGATCTGGAAAATTCATCAAAGACAGATGACTGTAATTCCCATGAACAGTCCTGATGACAAGTCTGGTTCATTTAGGACAGTATTTTTTTAAACGAGACCTCATATACATGAGCATACATGTATGCATATGTAGATTCTACTTACTTTACAGACTGTAGCTGAAATAAATGACAACTTACAGAAGTGCAGCACTTCTGTCCCTGGCACTGATTTTCTTTCTTTCTTTTTCTTTTTCTGCTGATAGTGGGGATTGAACTCAGGGCATTGTGCTTGCTGGGTAAACACCCTATAATTTAGTCACACTTCCAGCCCCCTTTTGCCTTTGCTTGGTTTCTAGGTAAGGTTTTACCTTTTGCCCAGTAAGGGCTGGGCCAGGATCTTCCTGCATGTTGCAGGGGATGATGGACCCTGGCCATTGTGCTTCCCGGTGTTGCTGTGATAACAGGCTCACTCCTGTGCACTGCTATTGGATGAGATGGAGTCTCCCAAACTTCTTTTTACCAAGCCTGATCTGGAACCATAATCCCTTGACCTCGGTCTTCCAAGCAGCTAGGATTCAGCTAGGGTTCAGCCATTGAATCTGGCTCCTTGATTTCCTAAAAGCAGCAGTCTGTAGGTAATGCTTCTCTGAAAACCATGGTGGCTCCATGACTGAGTGGACTGTACCCACATCAGCAACACCTGAGACAGCTCTATGATGAGAAACAGTCTTGGGAGTCTTTGGACAAACACCTCCAGGGTTAGTGAGACTAGAACCAACCAGCCTACAAGTTCTCCCCTTTGCTCATAATAGTTTATAACTATGATGCTGAGCTCTGTATAAGCCAAGCACTTAAAATGCTTCCTCCCCATTTCAAATGCAATCGTGACTTTGTTAGACAGGTTTCATAACATCACACAGAATAGAAAAAAGAACAGTTCTTTGGAAAGATTGCTTGAGATATGTAAATACAAAACCTAATAAAAATTGATATCAGTAATGTCATGCTCTAGCTATATAAACTGACATCTTAATTAGCAAATTTAGGCAAATTCACTGAAGCTAGGCCAACAGAACAGCTGCTAACCTGCAACAGCAGGTTCAAAGCCATGATCAATGACCAAGTTAGTTAGTTGAAAATGATGCATTGCTTTGTGAGACACTCTTATGAGCTGGCTCTTCAGGATCTCTTCAGAAATATGAAAACCACAACCAGCAATGACCACCATTTTAGATACCTCAAGCCACCTGCCTTTCTCCAGGAAATATCATTAAACTCACAACTCAGTAAAGCTAAATAAAGCCTCCAAGTTTCCCAATTTTATTTGACTTTATTCCCCCTTTCTGAGAATGAACCCCGAAGTGCCCACATCAGACTGAGTGGAAGTTACCCCTTCATCTGTGGAGGAGTCACGGCAGCAGTGGATGCCGAGGGCACCCCTTGATCACTGGGGTCTCTACTTGGCACAGTGCTTCAGATGGTATTCATTTGGAATAAAGAGATCGATGACATAACTTGTCCAGTCCTCCTCTGCAAGTGGCTTTGCTAGAAGAGGGCAAGGGCAGAAAAATATAAATTCTTCTGTCTGTAGGCAACCAAAAACATACCAACTCATCTTGGAGTAATTTAAGCAATAAGATGATTTAGAGGACAGTTCAGTGGCACCATTTTTGGAAGGCAAGAGCTTAGCAGAAGGAACACAAATCAAAGGTGACTGGCAGGTAAAGGATATATGTAGCAATCAGCCAAACCATGTGCACACTGGCACAAATTCAATAAGATCATTTATAACATTTTTAAGGCAGAAGTACACAAAAGGGGGTCTGGTGCTAACTAAATCCACAGATAGCTTACATGCCACTGAAATAAACACTTCCAGATGCGGGTGTACAAAAACCTTTCACAGAAAGAACTGTTTTCTTTCATAAATCTGAAGGAGGGACTCTAAGCAGGGAAGGGCAAAAAGTCTAAAACTGAGACTGAGCTTCTTACAAGTTTGGAAGTGCTCGCAGGGGTGGAGAAGTGGGGTGGGTCCCAATGAACTACACAGCACTATCTAGAAGCATCGCTATGAACACTAAGGTTGGATTCCTGTTCAGTTATAACAGGGCACCAATGTGCCACCATGTAAGTGCTGACCTGCCTGGAGTCTGTCAGTGTTGCCCTCACCCCTGCCTCTAGCTTTTGGGGAATGGAGCAGATGAGCATGGTGGACATAAAAGGTTCATACAGAGACAACAACCAGGCATCAAAGCTCAGAAAGTGATGCTTTGGAACTTACATTGGTGTTAAGAGCCATTAAGCTACTGCAAGTACCACTTCAATGATAAATAAATCTCAGTGTCTGTTAGATCAGTCATCTTTCAAGAATGCATGACCGAATTAATTAATGGCTTAGAAAGACAATTTGTTAATCAAAACAGCATAATATATGAGATTTTCTAGTAAGATATAAATACGCTCAGAAGTTCAAACAGAAGGTATGTCTTCTGTGCTTTAAGTTTCTGTAATCTGTGCACTATGCTGTATTCACCTTCTCCCTATACTCCTTAGCCCACAAACCAGGAAATCTTGAAATTAGTTTCCTGGTTGAATCTTGGAATTTAGTTTTGAGAACAATTTTAATTGTCTGTTCTAGACACATTCAAATATTAAACCTGTCATCTGTAAATACTCTCTCCATCAGTCTTGTTCTCATTGTATCTCTTGAATACACTTTATCTTCTTATTGCCACTGCCTAAGAGACTCTTCTCGCCTCCAGTCACCATACTGCCATCACTACCTCCCTGGCCTGGGCCTCCGGTCGGGTCTGCGGTATACACAGTCAGGACAGTCTCTGCACATCATTATCTGTCTTATACTCTCTAATACAGAGTTGTTCATAGAAACCCTTTGCTTAAAAAGTCTAAAATAGCTCCTTTTGATGACACTGTCAAAATGAAAATTTTCTTATAAAGTCTAAGTGGAAAGTTCAATACTTGTAAAATATTTTTCCATTATGTAGAACACAATTTGATCATTGCTGGTCTATACCCTGGAGTCCAGGTAAAGTGGTTGGAATTCAGTTCCTTCCGGAGCTAGTGTCACCCTACCTTAGACGCTCCCTATCCCTCTGCATCCTTTCCATACTCCTTGTTCTTCACTGTGCCTGAGCAGACATGCCGTTTTCACCTTCTCTCCTAGTTGAAATTGCCTTTTCAAGAGTCTTAGCATTTCCTTGCCTCTGTCTTACCAACTCAGTTCAATGTTAATGACACTGCAAATGATCCTTTGACTCCACAGGTAGGTTGGTTCTGTCTCCCACTCACTTTGCTCATCTTTCTGTCACAGCACCAATTACACAGACCTGAGGAACTCATTTCCACATACCATGCTCCATCCTCAGGTTTTTAACATAATGTATAGCAAGCGTTTATTGAATGAAGTGGGATCTCAGAGCTCTAGAGGGCTCAGGACATGTGGAGATATTAACAGTGGCCCTTCATTTACAAACTTTGTGTGGTTCAGTTGTACCAATATAAATTCTGCTGAATGGACTGTTGTTACACTCAGAAATCCAGCATTATCCTCTGAAAGTACAGTGTGCTTTCATTCCATTAGGAAGGTATATGTCTGAAGTTTTTCTAGCAGTGATGACAGAGTGACTCATAGCAGTGTCATCTTGCCTTGCCTCCTTATGGTTCTTATTCTGGAAACTTGTGGATGGGCTGTGGGGGTGACAGACATTACCAGCCATCAAAAACTAAAGCAAAGTTAGTGCATTCACATAAGGAGCAAATCCTCACACCGTTTGGGTAGAGTATAGCTTCTGAGAAATGCTCAGTGTAGAGTCTAGGCTTGTATTTCCTTTACTTTCCCTTGTCCTTCCTTTTCCCCTTCCCTTTCCTTTCTGTCCCCGTTCTCGCCGCCCCTACTTTTTTTTTTTTTTTCTCCTCTTCTCCTCTCTCAGTCCCTCTGTCTCCACTAAAAGCCTGCTTGGATGAGGAATGATTGTCAACTATAACTTATTTACTTATTAGGCTTTTACTTAATTAAATAGGGGAATTTGAATGGGGGAATAGGGGAATAGGTGTTTTGGGTTAAATCAGGAATGAAAAATAAAATCAGAGCCAGAAATGCAGTCTGTAACTTCTCTACTGGAAACTGTAAAATCTGCACAAGTGTTTGAATTGGAATTGACAGGAGCCTGTGGGCCAGGCTGAGAACCTCTGGAGCCAGTGAGCAACTCTAAACCTCTCTCCCTGGTGTTTCACCAGGGGCTCAGGGACTTCTATCACCTTGAATGCACCTGGGCAAACTCAAGAGTCTGACACAGGGCCTGCTCTCATGACCTCTGCCAACTAATCAGTCAAAATATTTCCCTACCTAGAGGCCTACTTCACACCTGGGCCTACGCCCAGAGCAGCAAGTGCGCTCTCATCAGCTAGGAGAGCCTCTCCAGGTGCAGAGTGAGACTTCACATCTGACTGGCATATGAGCTATGAAGTTTCTCCCCTCACAGCTTGGGGTCACACAGAGGCAGTGTGTGGGGACTTGATCTGGGCACATGTAGCCTACGGGATTTGGTTTAAATCAAATCATAATTAAAACACTGGTCAGAAAAATAAGGCATCATTTTTTTTCTGCACATTTTTCCTAACTGGTATATAACCTTAAATATATGTTGGGTACTATAAGAGTTAGGTATCAGTTTCAGTGTTGGAAGGTGTAAATTCTCATTTATGACAATTTACTTAGTATGTTGGGGGATTAACTTCACAGTTACATCAGTATAGTAAATAGTAGTCCAATGACTCTATTTGTTAACTAAAGCATGCAACAATATTTAAGACATCATCAAAGGTAAATTATCTGTTCAGCAGGCTATCAATACAGGTGTTTGGAGGGGATTTTTGTCGCAGTCAGTAAGACAGTATACAAATATTTCACTTAAAGCATTCATATGAATGCTAAATACAAGCAATGTCTGGACACGATAAGAAGCTACTTTAATAAAACTAACAAGTTATTTTATAAGATTCACCTAATTTAGATGTAAATATTAATTTTAAAAATTGATAAGATGAATGAATAGTATGTATAACAATACTTATAATCTTCCTGTTTACAGACTTTAAAGGATTTTTAGCGTTTTTTTCTTTCCGGGGGCAGGGAGTTATAGAGTATACCTGGGATTTGAACCCAAAAGACTAAATTTGTTTGAGAGTTGCTATGCCATTTGAGCCATACTTCCAGTTTTTTTTTTGCTTTACTTATTTTTCAGATAAGGTCTTAAGTTTTTGTCAGGGGATGGCCTAGACTATAATCCTCCTTCCTATGCCCTCCCAAAGAGCTAGGATCTTACATATAGGCCATGACGTCTGGCTTAATGATTGAGATGGGGGTCTCAGTTAACACTGTGCCTGGGCTGTCCTCAAATGGTAATCATACTACTCTTGATCTTCTGAGAAACTAGAAATAGAGGGATGAGTTACCATACCTGGACTTAATAGCATAATTTTAAAATTTAGATATAGTTCAGTTGGGTATGGTAGTGTACACCTGTAATGCTATTACTTGAGAGGCTGAAGATTTTGAGTTTGAGACTAGGATGGACTATATGGAAAGACTGTGTCAATAAGCAAACAAACAAAAGAAAGTTCCATTTAGTTTAGTTCCTCCAACCCTATCCCCCCCCCTTTTTTTTAAAGAGAGAGATTTTCTTTTTTGGGACTTACCCAAAAGATTTTTCTGTTCTGTTTCTATTGCTCTAGAAGACTGTGAAGAAACAGAAACTATAATAACATACTTAAACTTCAAGGTTTTTAGTCCTGAGAGAAATATTTCCCTTTGGTGTCATTGTGTCTATTTTTTTCCACCTGTGTCCAAATTCTTCCTCCCTTCCTCAGTCAACAGTATACTTTTACAACAAATAGAGGCTGAAAGAAAAGAGACTGAAAGGAAAATCGTAATGAACAAAGCCACAGATCAGGACTGGATCTCCTACTGGTACTTTAACCATGTCCTGTATCAGAGATACAGGCTTCTTTTTTGTAGTTAGGTTCCTGAGAATATTAGCATCCTCTGGAGTATTTCTAGAGGCTCCATGCCATTTGGTTTTGTACCACTCAGAATAAAGGTTGTCTGTTATCCATTGTTTTCTATGTGATCTTGCAAATATTTTGTTGATGAGGAAGTTAAAACTCAAAACTTGGTTTGTTTTGCTTTTTAGATATTTAGAGCAGCCCAGATGCTCTGGATGAAATTTTGCAAGTGAGTTCAAGATCAAGCACATTTTGATACAAGTGGTTAACAGTAGGATTTTTCGGATAATTCCTTGTAAACAGTTTATTGGCTACCCCAACAAAAGAGAATGCTGCAGAGATTATTGAATGAAGTAAGATCTTTCTTCTTTCTCTTCTGTTCTGGGCTGGAAATATTAAACAGTTTTATAATATAACATGACTGTACTAACTCTGTTTGGCAATACACAGTCATGCTGTTATGCTTGTAGTAACAGAAAAAATAGTGTTGGTAATGAAGTTCTCTAAGTTTGAATTCAACAGCAAAGCAAAATAAATCTGACCCTCTAACTTTAAGCAAATATTTGTGAAGGAAGGATTCTCAGGTGACTAAAATTTTCTTTGGGATATCTTGTTTAAAATTCATTAAAAATATTTTCCAGAAAAGTATGAAGAGGTAATGCTTGATAAGAAACTCACATAATGATTCCTTCTAATAATTTACAAGTCTAGAAATGTAAGAATTTGTTAGATGGCAAAATAATTTTTAGGTAAAATATTTCTATTTCTCTTTTGAGCCAAGAGAACTGCAGATCTGCAAAGAACATTATTTTGCTTTTAAGTTGCAATATTTGCCCATCAAACCCTTCATAATGCAATATAAGTAAAATAAAATATGGAAATGAAGTGGGCAGTGACGGGTATAATATTGCAAATATCATTCCTACCTGTTATTTAAAAATACCCTTATTGTTCTTACTGAATAAGCTTTCCAGTGTGAATCTTCAAGATATGACATAGAGATTTGAATACATTTTGGAATACTTGCTGCTATGCAATAAGGTGTAGGAAGTGCGATCTCATGTTCTCCAGATAAGACCACTCCAAGGACTGAGAAGAAAGGCCAACCTGTGGTGAGAATGTGAATGGTAGGCTTTCTGGAAATCACAGAGGCTCATGGCTCCAGGGGTCATGCAGCATTTCTCCTATCCACACAAACAGCGCTATTATTTGCTACCTGACTGGGTGCTGGTTACTTAAATTTTCTCTAAATCTCAGCTTTACGGGAATGAGAACATTAATCTGACTGTGATGTCCAGAGGAATAAATATGATGATGAAGATAAAAAACTTCTCTTGAAAGTATGACTTAATCCAAAATGATTACCAATTCCAATAAAGTTCCTTCCCAACTTTTCTGCTTTTTTATTTTCACATTTCCAACATTCTCTGAATAATCCTAAATTGAACACAATTGGACCGTACAACATTTCTGATACTCAACTGTTTATAACCTAGAGAAACTGCAGTTTCATATGATTTGACCTAATAAAATTTTGTAATGGAAATTTTACTTCTACCTGCCATGTTTAAAATTAAAAACAATTGCAGGAAAAGTTTGGTATTTTCCCATGGGACACTCAATTTTTGTGTTTTTTAATATGATAAACACGCCACATGTTAATTGCTTTCTGATCATCAGTGGCTTAACAGTGTGTTCAGTGCCTATCTGTAAGATTTTAGTACTCCCCCCAAACCTAAGAAGATTTCATTTCAAATAAAAATGTATTTATGAATTTTACCATTTTCAACTTGATATTTACATTTGAAAACTGTTGAAAACTATTTTGGTGACATTTAATACTCCAGAGTAAACAGAAAATGCTGACAGGTTTAGTGTGCTCTGACATCAGAATTATTCATGAATGTGAAATTTTACATCAAAATAGCCACAGAGTCTGATATGCAATTATTGTCTTTTTTTAAAAAGTAAAATGTACAGAATTCTAATAGGCGATTTTCTATTTTTGATACTTATTAATGTATTAGGAATATCTCTGAATAATGCTATAAGAACAACCTGAGAGAGTTAGCTTCTTCATGTACTTGAAAGGTATCTGTGGGTATATTGTAGTCTTCTCTGATGTGAATCGTGACTGGCTCTCCAATCCTAGCTAGTTCATTCTCTTGTTCTCCCACTGTCTGCTGCTCTCTCTCCTTAAGCTTCTTTATTTTTTCCCTTTCACATGCTCCTCCACTCCTCCCTCCCCTATCATACCCAATTACTGGAGATTGAACTCCGATTGTTTGGCTTGCCATGCAAGCTATCACTGGAGCCACACCCTCAGTGCCCTACCTAGCTTTAAAATGTTATGGCTACCTTCCACAATTTAAGGTAGTCTTGCTTCGAGAGATACATCTAAAGTTATTTAGGTTAACAAGTATGCTTAGATAAGCAATTCTGTTTTCTCATATTCTAGTTCAAGAGAGCACCACCTGATCATATGAAAGCTCAGGGGTTAATGTATTTTTATACCTTGACTATTAGGAAGAACTGAAATAGATTTAGGCATTGCACAGGGGATTATGTCATCTCACTTAACAGTTTCCTTTCTCTGGCTTTCAAAATTACAGACCTTGTTTATATCAGACATTTATAGCACTTCTCATTGAGACGTAGGCTTGAGTGGCAAAGCAGGCAACTATGGGAACAACCACTTTGTAACTACTGATGAGCTAGGTGAAACACACATCTGAATATCAATAAGAAAAAGTAAAAGATAAATGAAGAAGTAGAAAAGTGTCTGCTAAAAATTTAATGTATAATTTATAAATGGCTTAGAAGTTCCACTGGGTATCAGTGGCTTAGGCCTGTAATCTTAGCTTCTCAGGAAGCTGAGCTCTGAAGAGTACACTCTGAAGGTAGCTGGGGGAAGGGAAGTCTGTGAAACTTTTATCTCCAATTAACCACCAAAAAGCCAGAAATGGAGCTGTGGTAAGTGGTAGAGAGCCAGCCTCAAGTGAAAAAACTCAGGGACAGCACCCAGACACTGAGTTCAACCTGCAGGAGACACACACACACACACACACACACACACACACACACACACACACACTCACTCACACTTAAAAAATTAGCAACTTTTTGGTATAAACTAGCATATTGATAACAAATATACTAGTTCTTTACAGAAAAATAGATACAGTCCAAAGTCAAAGAAATATGAATTATTAGTAAGCCCATAAAATGTTCAGCATCTCATCAGTTATCAAATATAAAACAAAGCAAAAATATACTATTACTACGACATGTGTAATAGGAAAGACTATTCTTTAGCACTTTAACTTTCACAGAAAATTTTATGTTGGAAGTAGGTCAGCTCAACTTTCCTGCATGAAAGTTGAAGTCTCAATCTACAGTTTTTAGAGAAGTGACCACATTTCCTCTACTGAGGTGAGCTGCAGCTCAAAGCTTCACAGAAGCTTAAAACACAACTCAGACCTTACAGAACTGAACAATAGCAACCTCTAGCATCAAGCTGTTTTACTATCATCTAATTCTAGGAGCTGGAAGTCTGAGGGAGTCAGGGCAGTGGCCACTACTGCTACCATACACAGCCTGTCAATCAATCCCAGCTCCACGAGTGCCTAATTTTCAAAGGCAGACTTAGCTATTGCAATATATTTCATGAAACTGTGTCTACTCAACCAGGTTGCTCATGATACAGCATGGAATAGGCATACTATACCCTGAAGACTGAGTAAATTCTGAAAAATTGTAGGTAATTCAGGAGAACTTCCAGGTGAGGCTTTGCTGAAGAATGGGAAAACCTTGGGTACTGCCCTGAAGGGGGGATTTTCACTTCTGCTGCTTGCTTGTCTGCTCTAATAGTGGCTATCACATGTCTGGGACTATTTGTTCTATTTTCCAGATGTATTTAAGAATTATAAAAGCACATTGGCTATATGTTTGTTAGATTAAAAATTAGCTTAAGTTCTATCTGAACATGTGATTTAAGTACATTTTTACCCTCAACGATGCTCCTAGATTGTAAAAGTAATACATGAATACCAAGTAGGTTCTATGATGTATAAATGCACAGACATGAACATAATAATGTACAAATAATCAGCTAAGATGGTTCCAGTGATTGCCTAGTCTATTTAAAAATGAACTCAAGACTGGGAATGTGGCTTAGTGGTCGAGTGTTTGCCTAGCATGTATGAAGCCCTGGGTTCGATTCCTCAGTACAACATAAACAGAAAAAGCTCGAAGTGGCTCTATGGCTCAAGTGGTAAAGTACTAGCCCTGAGCAAAAGAAGCTCAGGGACAGTGCCCAGGCTGTGAGTTCAAGCCCCTGGACTGGTAAAAAATAAATAAAAATAAAACAACACAGTAGGCACCATTTCTTTTTGAGGAAGACTTAATTATGAAGTTATCCCCTTTTAAGGCAACATTTTAGGTTACTTCTCAAAAATCCTGTTCTCTTTGTTATTTTTTTTTAAAGGTTTCTGGATAATTAACAGTCTTTTTCTTCTCTCTTTATTTTGCTAGTCATTCTTTGTCTCTTATCTATGGATTTGATACTTTTAAATCTTAAATCCTTTTTTTTTATAAGCCAGTTCCTTTTATTCTTTGTGATTTAATTATTTAATTATGTGCTCGGTTTGAATTGAGGGCTTCATGCTTGCTAGGCACGCCTCCGGCCCTGCTTCATGTTGGTTATTTTGGAGATGGAGTATATTGAACTTTTCTGCTGAGGCTGACCTTGAACTGTGATCTTCTTGATCTCAGCCTTTAGAATAGCTAGGATTACTGACAAGTCTGTGGGTCTGACTCATTTCAATTTTTTACTTCCAACTATCACATATTTTTCCTAAATATTACCTTCCTTTTGGCTTATTGCCTAAAGTAACTTTACCTAGCAAGTTGGAAAAAAACACTTGATTTCATTCTTTTGTTTTAGTTACAAGACTACAAATACTCATGCAAAAGTATGTATTGCTTTCATCAGTAGTATTAACATCATGCTCTGGCTGCAGAGGCATCTGTGCTGAGGGTATGTTTACAAAGCCCTGGGGACCATTGGCAGGACCAGAAAAAAATCATTGCGAGAAGTGAAAATGACTGTCACCATTATGAAAAGCTTTTAGAGGCATATATAAAGCACATTCTTAAATCACATAGAGGATTCACAGAATTCACAATAACTAACAGGAATAAAAAAGGAAAAGACATTGACTTTAGATATAAGGAAAAAAAGAAAACCTGATTACTTATATAAACAAAAATTAGCTAATTCCATTCTTCTAGGTAAAAATGTATACAATATAATTTATTACTTGCTTGTTTATAAATAATGTTATTTATATATATTCTGGATTAGTAAATTAATAAGAGTAAATATCTTCAAAAAGTCAATTTTACTGCTCCTTTGTTATGTAAACCAAACCTTACTTTCCAAATATCAAACTAACTTCATAGAAACAGAGAAAGACTTTATGAAACTTCTGTTAATATTAGTAAAAATTATTTTGAAGGGCAGCTATAAGAGGAGCATTTAATTAATATACATATACACACACGAAGACACACACACTTTCTTCAGACTGCTGAAATATCAAGTCTTTAATTCTCCATTAAAACAACAAAACCCTGATTACAGGCTTTCAGATCATTTGAAGATGTGAAAGCTGGTCTGCAGTTCAGCCTAGTTCAAAGGCAGTAAAGAAATCATTTCTTCTTCTTCCAACTCAAAGTATGTTTAGGAGGAGGACATCTGATAGAAGTGGTAATGCCAGTTTAACCAATTTTAAAATATAAAATGCTTCTAGCAATATTTGGATACATATAATTTGACAAAAAGTTTTATAAACCTAAGTTTTGGAAAATAGAAAATATCAGCTCCAACAAACAAGTTTAATATGTAATTGAAAGAAAATAATATTTTGTAGAAAAAACTTACCCTTCCAAAAAAAGAGACAAAAATGACTTTTATTTCCCTTGCGAATTATGCCACTTTTCTACAACAAAATTACGGCTGCCACAAATTGCTTTCAACAATTCCATTGCTTCTTCATTTGACCACTTGAAAATCAAAATTCTTTCAGATTATAAATATAACTTCTTATAACTCTGTTATTACGTACTGTGAATGGGGAGAGGGGGCCAATCTTGTGGCCGTAGCGTCGAACGGCCTCTCTGATGTGGCAGGGCTGGATGGCATCGCTGTGAGCCTCAACACCACAGGCCGCAGTGCTCTGTGACAGAAAAACACATAAACTGTTACTAAATCAAAAACACACAACAGGACTACAGTGTATAAAGCAGGAAAATAAACCTTTATAAAATGGACCATTTTCCCCCTTAGGATGTAACATCATCATTGCCATCTACTGTATGTAAAAGAGAGTTCCATGAACAAACCAAGGATGACCTTTCCACGACCCTTCCTAGCAGGCCTACCAAATGCAATCGTCATGCCCACAGTATTTCACCTAAACCTCTGTGGCAAGGTAAGGGGAACACAGTCACTTGCATGCTGATGACAAGTGCCATGGGAGCTTGTTGAAAGAACCACAGGAAGCTCTTGCTTTAAAAAACATTTAAACATTTATGATGATAAATGTTTCTTGGGAGATTCCTAGGCATATATTTGAAATATCTCGAGGGTCATGAATTTATAGGGGAAAATGGAAAAGCACTACATATTTATTTATGATACTGTCAAAGACTATTTAATTTGGTTCCCAATTTTCTAGGTGTCTTAGGATAAAGCACAAAGAAAAGCTTTCTGTTTTTAATCTATCTCCTTTACTGAAAGGAATGTTTGAAAGCCCAAAATGACAAAAGAAAGAGAAATATTATGCATAATAACAGTACAACCTAAGATATGATAGATATAAATGTATGTACATGTTACATGGTTTCCAGAAAGTTAGTCTCCTGGTTTGCACACAAGTTCTGGCTTTTCAATTATGTTGGTTCTAGGTCCCAGACCTATCTGTTGCCAGCTCTAGCAAATTATATAGTATCTCTGGGCCTCAGTTTCCTGATCTGTAAATTATGATAATGATTACAATAACTTCATAGGATTTTGTGAGAATTAAATGAGATAAAATAGTATGAATAGCTATAAATAGTATTGGACTATTATTACATTATTATTCACATAAGGATGAGAATGAAATTTCCATGTTCTTGAAATGTAAGACAGTTTATTTTAAAGCACACTAACTACCATGTGCTAGTTCATTAGCAGCTAAATAATCAAGAGAAAGAAATATTCAATCTGCACATTACTATTACTGCAGTCTAGAATTCATTTGTAGTTACCTAATTTATATCATTTGTTTTCCTGATAACTATACCTATGATTTTTTTCTGATACTATATACACTTTTAACTGTCATAATTCTTTCTAGAGAAAGTAATTCTATGGGTAGTTATGCTCACCAATGAGGGACTAGGTTAAATAAAATAATATCCATGAATCAACCCCTCAGAGAAACAGAAACCATGGCAACTGCACCTGAAGCTGTTTTAGTACTTCTATAATGCTCCAAGATATATAATGTAGAAGAAAAATGTACATGGCCCAGTGTTACTACCTGTTAAAAAGAACTATTACATACTCATCGATGCATAAGGTAGCTCTATCAGGGTACACATGTCCAAAGAGTGCTGTTTTCATGGGGAAAATGGGTTTTTCATGTACAGTCTTTTTTTTTTTTTTGTCAGTTCTGAGTCTTGAACTCAGGGCCTGGGCACTGTCCCTGAGCTAGCACTCTACCACTTGAGCTACACATGGCTTTTGTTTTTCTGTTTATATGATACTGAGGAATCGAACCCAGGGCTTCATGCATGATAGACAAGCACTCTACCTCTAAGCCACATTCCCAGCCCCTCATATGTATTCTTTTGTACTTTAAAATATACTTGTATGCTTGGTGTATGTTTTTCTTATTACAAACTAGTAAAATAATTTTAAAATTCCCAAGAGTTATCCAAGCTGAACCCAGAATAAGATTTAAACTAGACATACAAAAAAAGCAGATCTTGAGTATTTTTATTGGGATAGTGAAATATGAAATAAGCTGAATAGGAACTATTCTAGACTGTCATTCCAGAAACACTCCAAATAACGTTCCTCCTGTGCCCGCAACAACACAGATTAGATTATCTTAATTCTTACTTTGGCACTGACATAGAATACATAGGTTTCTTTGATGGCTTTCTCAATTCTCATTCCAACTTTTTTCAGTTGGCATATATTAGAATATGAGGACAAAGACTCTACTGTAGGTCTACAAAATAAATGTGAATAATACAGACACATCCACCTGCTAGTATAACAGATAGCTGTGAAAGAGCATGAGACTTTCTCTTTATGCATGCAAGTCCTTAACTGAGTTTTAAATCTAAAGAGTAAGTTTTCTAGTAGAAACTTAAGTGGAAATAAAGAGAGAACGACATTAAGAGGGTAATATCCTGTGTAGTAAAGTAAAATGAGAAGTTCTTCCAGTGTGTTCTTCTCTGTGGCATTCTGCTAAACTCATACGTTCTCCCTAAAAATTAGGTTTAATTTTCATTTATATTCTCAATCATCACTAAAGGTAATAACTTTTCTTGAACATTCTCTAATAAGTTTGTTATAAAACATTTTGGTCAAAATCTTTTAGAATCACTGCATGGCAATCAAACAGCATTTGGGAACACTGAAGTAGGAAACTGTTATGGCTCCAATCTTGTGTTTTCCTCAAATTCTTAGCTTGAAATCCTCACCCCAAACATATCAGGACAATGGATCTTTGGAAAGTGATGGGGTGAACAGGGTGAAGCTATCACTCTTTGCAGCATGAAACACCAAGTGGGCCTTCCCTAGACAATGAATTGTCAGTGTCTTGATCTTGGATTTCCCAGTATCCAGAATGTGAGAAATGCAACCAGTTGCTAACATTTTGTTATAGGAGCCCATATGAATCATGGAAAATTCACTGAGAAATTACCTGGTGGATGTTATTTGTACAACATGGAAATGATTGGCTCACGTTTTCCTTTCCACAATTCAATTTTGTAAAAGATATGATAGATTCTCCATTTTGCCAATTTCAAGTCCATCTGCCCTAATTAATGTTAGTGTTAGCTAACATAGTAATAAATGAAGTTGCCATATGCATTCCTACTTTTTCTTGGTTTGTTCACGGAACTCTTTGGAAGGAAATCTTTAGATTTAAAAGATTATATTCCTTTTTTTTAAAACCTTAATAAATGTCTTCTACCTATATCCAGTGCTTTACCAATGGACTTGTAATCTACTCAAAGATTTATCCTAAGTGCAATGCTTTAATTTAGCAGTGACTCTAGCATTTTATAATAGTCTTTAAAGTTGTTAGTGGAAAATTAATATTAAATTTACCTATTTGTTGTCTATTATTAAGATGGTGGGCCATACATAGCCAAATGACATATAATTATAATATGGTAAGCTTTGTTATTTCAAAGTTTAACCAAGATGACAGTACTTAAAATCTAACAACTTAAAATTTCAATTTTTTTAAAGGAAAAAAGAAACCAGAGAATTTATTTAAAAATAAGATCTGAATTTTCCCAGTCCTTCCTCTGTGTTCAGGTAAGAATTAAGATAAAGGATATTCCCAAGGTTACTAATCATAGACATGGGTATTCACCAAATCTCACTGTTTCTAGCATTCACAGCTGATATATAAGAAGGGATTTCATTATTTTATTTCTCAATTAGTTTTACTTACTGTTTTAAGTAGGCAATACTGTATATTGTTTAACATCAGATAGGATATTTTAAAGTATAAAAATTAAATTTGGCTAATAAAGTATTGCTTTATATAGTATTCTCTTTTTTTTGGTGAGAATACATATTAACATGTTTCACATTTTTCAAGAGTACAATAGGTTGTTATTAACAGTATTCATCTCACTGTACAAGAGGTGGCTTAAAATTTATTCCTCCATTCTAACTGTAATTATGTACCTTGAAGACTATTATTTCCCATGCAATAAACTGTAGCATGAAGCAGCTCAAGTCTCCAGTTAGAGAAAAAAAAGTACAGTAGTAGTCTGAATATACAAAGATGTACATGAACAGGGGCAGAAATAATCTGTGACCTTGAAATGGGATATGTATTTTGATGGCACTAATTTAGAATTTGGGAGAATCCAGATAATACTTTAATCCAGAATTTTGTTGTAATACACCTCAAATTTAATAGTTTTCAACAACACAAAGAAGGAAATGTAAAAATTTAAGAGAAAAAATTCAAAAAACTTAAAAAAGAATAACTTTGTTATACATAATAATAATAGGATAATTAAAACTCCTTACATATTTTGGAAAGTATAGCCACAGAAGAGGGGTTGTTCTCCTAGTTTTAGTTACTAGGGGAGAGTAATTACTAGTTGGGAGTACTAAAACTGAAGTGCTTTAAAACTGTTTTACAACACAGCAATTCCTTACCAGTCAGATTTTCCCTTAACAAATAAACAATGAGCTCTGCTATTTTGTGAGTGAAAGACAAAACCAGAGGCTGAAATCTGAATTTTCTTAGTATTGATTATAAAATTATATCTTAGTATAGTTCTATTACTTGTAATGGCACACAATTTACATTGTACTCAATGTACATAAAAGCTTATGTATAACAAATAATAAAAGTAAGTACACAAAAGTAGTACTAAAGATTGATCAAAACCAGACAGAAACTGGAAGATTAAATTACAAGAGCAAATCCACTGTTAAACACATAAGACACACATACTGGTACTACTACCATTATCATAAGCTCTTTTCATGGAAATAAAACAGAATCTCAAGATGTTTACAGTCTATTACTCACAGTGTCTACAACATAATTAAAAAATTAGTAGACATATAAAAACACAAGATGTGACCTACACCTAATGGAGACCAAACTAATTCAGACATTTAGTTGAAGGCTAAAGACAAAACACTTAAAAAATTAAAGAAGTCTCATGTATCAATTGAACAATATCCAAGTAACTAAGATAACCTGTGGAGTTTTAAAAATAGAGAAATAAGAATGTGGCAGAAAAAAATATCTGAAGGACAAATGGAGAGCAATTCTCTGTCATACACACACACATAAACACATATGCACACACACCATTAAAAACAATGAAAATGTTAAGCTACAATCAAAGTATGTGAAAAGCATATAGCTGGAAACAGAGTTTTATTCAGGATACACAAGAAATTCGTACACACTTGTAATAAAAGTCAATTACTGGGGCTGGGACGGTGGCTCAGTGGTAGAGTGCTTGTGCTTGCTTTGCATGTATGAAGCCCTGGATTTGATTCCCAGCACGACATAAGTAGAAAAAGCCAGAAGTGGAGCTGTGGCTCAAGTGGTAGAATGCTAGCCTTGAACTGAAGACCTGAGGGACAGCGCCCAAGCCCAGAGTTCAGGCCACCAACCGACCAAAAAAAAAAAAAGTCAATTACTTCCCCCCAAAAAACTGAGTGAAGAATTTGAATAGATACTATTCAGAGAAATATTTGTGAATGGGAATGTGCAATCAGATATGAAATGTTCAAAATTAGTCAAGAAAATACATAAACCACAATTTGTTATCATTAAATATCTATTACATGGCTACAAAATGAAAACATTGGATGCTAACAGGGCAGGGAGCAACTGGAACTCTTAGACATTACTGGTCAAAGTACAGAATGATATAACTATTGAAGGGAAGAAAATCCAACCTTGCAGTTACTTGAAAAAGCAAAATGCTTAAATAGGGATACAGGTTGACCCATTGTAAAAATGAGATGTACAAGACACTATGTTGAAAATGAACTTTACGGGGCTGGGGAGGTGGCTCAGTGGTAGGGCGCTTGCCCTGCATGCCTGAGGCCCTGGGTTCCATTCCTCAGCACCACATAAGCAAAAAGAAAAAAAGCCGGAAGTGGCGCTGTAGCTCAAGTGGTAGACCGCTAACCTTGAGCTGAAGAGCTGAGGGACAGCGCCCAGGCCCAGAGTTCAGGCCCCACGACTGGACACCCCCCCCCCCCCAAAAAAAAAGAAAATGAACTTTACAACTTGGGGGGGGGCGGAGAAGTTGGGGAAGTGGGAAGAGAAGGGATGGCAGGGGAAAAACAGAGGAGGAGGTAACAATGCTCAATAGGAAATATACTCATTACCTTACTCATATAACTATTACCCCTCTGTACACTATTATTGACAATAAAAAAAGTATTTTTTAAAAAATCAAGCACCTAATTTGATGACCAAGGAATCTCATTCCCAGTTTTTAATAAAAAAGAAATGAAAGTACTTGCTCTTAAAGTCTAATATAAGAATATTCATAGTAGGTTCATTTATTATACCTCAAACACTGTTTAACAGCCTAGGTATCTACCAATATGAGAATGAATAAGCTGACAATGGAATAATAGCTAATACTAAAGACAAATAAGTTATAGTGAAACATTAATTTCTGAGTAAAAGAAATTAAACATTTGGACTATATACAATAGATGGTTTTTTTTTCCCTTTTGTACTGTTACTAGAGCTTGAACTCAGGACCTGGGCATGGTCACGCTAGCTTTTTTGCTCAAGGCTAGTGCTAGGGGGCAAGTTGGGGTGGGGCAGGAAGCCACAGATCCACTTCTGGCTTTGCTGGTTAACTGGAGATAAGAATCTCATGGACTTTCTGGCCTAGGCTGGCTTCAACTATGATCCTCAGATCTCAGCCTCTTGAGAAACTAGTATTATAGGCTTGAACCACTAGTGCTTGGCACATAGTCTTTTTATATGAAATTGTAGAACAGAATTAAAAAATATTAAAATAGTGGTTGCCTTTTTGTGGACAGAGCCAGTAACTGGGAGGAAGCATGAGGCTGGGTGGACCAGGAGTTGATGACATTTTGTATCTTGAGAGAGTTTCCAAAAAACACAGGTGAAAGTTCATTAAATGGTACCCACAGAAGTCAAATTGTTCAGTGCATAAATTTTACTTTAAAAGGCAAACCAGATATTATGCATAATAAAATGTTTAGGTATGAAAGGTACTGATGTCTGTAGTTTGCAATGCAATATATAAGAAAAAGATAAAGTAGAGGACAGATCAAAGGACGATTAGATGGATATTATAAATATACAGTTACTTTAGTAAAAGGTAATTGTAGACTCTAGTGGTAGATATAATGTTCTATAACTTTTTAACTTCTTTATGCTTAAAAGTTTCATAAGAAAATATTAGAAAATATATTATCTTGTTTCATCCAGAAGGAAGTTGTTTAAAATGTCACTGACAATGAGTGAGTATAAATTGGATGCTTCTAAAAATTTGATCTTTAGAAAAACAGCATAATTTTCTTGTATTTGAAACTCTTCACTCTACACCAGGAAAAAGAAAAGTCCCACTGACCTTTTTCCTTTTTCTCTGCTTAGTTTTAGCTGCGTCTTGCCCAGCATTCCCATTCCCGAGGGATCCTGATGTGGTTTTCCCTGAGTGCTGGGATCCAGACGAGGGAGCTGTCGGCGTGGGAGGAGGCGTGCTCTCAGGGGAGTCTGGGCAGGACTTGATGCAAAACCCCTGCTCAAAGAGACATGCCTTGAACCCAAGCCTCCAGATCTTCTAGTAACATTAGGACTATCCTTATACCTCATAACTTCAATGCTACTTGCAATTCAGAAGGGTAAAGACATTATTTATTCTCATCTAATGCACAGAACGATGCTTCCCCTTGTTTCTAAAATTCTAAATATGATAATTTTTAATTTATACATTCAGATAAAATCAGAATTCTTTACCTGTATCTTCTAAATCTTCTGATGTCCTAGTAAGATACAGATACTTGTATTTGAAATTTCTACTAGTATCCAGAATTACATGTCTCAAAAGGAAACCCTAAGCTTTCTCCTCCAGCTAGATACCTTCTATATATTATTTGTCAGTGGTAACAAATAGGGTCATTAAGTTTGGGCTCTTCTAGACCTTCGCTTCCCTCCCTCCCCGTTTGGCTTCTTTGGCCATAATTATAAGTTTATTCTTATTCTCTCTTTCATGCATAAGTGCCTCAAATATGTGTAGACTGTTGTTTTTTTCAGTCTCTTCTTTCCAGTGGTCAAACATTCTAAATGTTTTCAATCAGTTATTATTAAACATATTATTACACACATCTGTCTACAGGATGATGCCTGAAAACTAAAATAACAGAAAACTCCTTGTTACCTAACAATATTGGCTTCTAAGGCACTTATAGACATAAAAAAACCCTTGTCTCTCCCCTTGATTTTATTATCAATCTACATTTCCCTTATCCTATCAAACTATACTGCCTATCCTACCTACTGTCCAAACTCTTTATAATGTAGTAAAATAAACTAGATAAGACTCTGAAATACCTTGCTGAAATACAGATACTGAATCCAAGAGTTTTTCCTAATCCATTTGTCTAGAAAGAGTACCAAAAAAGAGAGGAAGAACCTGGTCTACTATGACTTGCTTCTGGAAAATAAAGGTATTGGTTGCGTATCCCTCATCCAAAATGCTTGGGGTCAGAATTCTTTCATATTTTGGATTTTTTGGAATATAGTGTAACTCCTAGTGATTGTATCTATCTGTATGCAAACCATGTTATAAAAAATAGAAAATTTATATGAATTAGTATTAAATTTGTTACTCTAGTGTGAGGAACCCAAGCTTAAGCAGCTCAGTCTCTAATGTACTTAGTGCTCAAGAATAATACTCCTTTAGATACAATGGTCTTAGTATTAACTCCATGACCTTGAGTTTCCCATTCCAAACCACTGAATGTGACACTGCCATTTGGATATTCATAAAACACCCTTTTGAATCCATCATCCTTTAAGCCAAGAGTTCTCCAACTGTTCCTTAATAACTCCAGGAGTGTAAGACCTTGTACAAATAGGGCCTTAATTTTTAAAATTTAGTTACCTACTATCCCTCCTCAATGAAACTGAGCAGGAATATTTTCATCATGCTTTTAATTTACTGTATACAATTATTCTTATGAGCCTCAGAAGATTCTCACTATTTTTACTTTCAGTCTTCTTTCCTTCAACTTTCCGGCTTTCTTTCTGAAGCCTTTGGTTCTAACATACGCACACACTCTCCCCCCCCCCCCCCCCCCACCCCACGCTCTTTTCGTTCTCTGCGTATTTACTTTAACCTCTGAGATTTCAGTCTGGACCACTCATTTGGAAATTGGTATATGCTATCTTGAATTGTTTGTTTGCTTGTTTGTTTTACAAATCATTCTGTATTCCTGAACAAAGCTTGAGACAGTCTCCAGATCTCCCTCTATCTCATTTAGTAAGGTCCTGGATGTGTAGACCCTTGATGTTGGTTACTGACTTGCAATACTTTACAGTGGCATTCTTGTGTGTTTTGTCAGGGAATTCAGGGCAGGAAAGAAGACAATCATGATGAATGGCCACTTTGACTATCTGTTACAGAGGAGGAAAGGTGTATGCCAGGCCAGGAAAAAGCCTGAGGCTTATACTAACATTCCATCAGAATGCTCTCGGATGCTCATGTTCCCACCTCCCAGAGAGCCCAGGAAACCCAGTACACATAGGACATTTTTCTCAACTGCAGTGTAGCTGGGAACAGCGGCTGTGGTTGCTGAGCAGTTGCCCAGGGCGGCTTGGCCACCCTGGAGAACCAAGTGTGGGGGGGTGGGGAAGGGGCTGGGGGAGTTTTTCTAGCCACGCAAGCAATCGCTTCAATGCTAAGGGAAAACTAGGCTTGTTATGTTCACAGTAAATTTCCTCAATTAGAAATGTTACAACAAATTTGTCTGATGTTAATGGAAAGCATACTATACACATATTCATAAAGTGAACATGCATCAAAGACATTTTAAAGGGTGTTCTTTGACATCATAATTTGGGTTTGAAACCTAAAGAAAACAAATAGTGTTTAATCAACTAAGTAAGCTTTAGGGACTTTTAAAGTATGTTGACTGATAATGATGTATGACCTTTTCTAAGAGGGAAAAAAAGGACTTTTAATAGGCATAAACATTTGAATTCCCACTTGGTTTTCAAGCCAATCTGACTGTCCAAGGTATATGAAAAGATGTCAAGTGCATTTTGGGTTGTGATAAGATGCTGTATGGCATATATATTTGTATATTTTTTAAGTAGTTTAGAACAGAATACTAAAACCTGGGGTTCATGGGTTCACAGATTCCTTAGAGTTTCTTAGAAACAACTTGAGCCACTGTCCTCACCTACAGAGGTTAATAGGAAGTGAGTGTTAGTAATTAAGGCAATGGTGTAAAACAGAGCTTTGCCATGTTCAGGTTATACATTTTCACTCAAACTGATAAAAACTCACTTTATAATAATACATGAAGATACTGACCAGAGTTTTCACTGCCTTCTATCTGGTTAAAAGACTGAATTATATGCAATTGCTTTTTATGCTTAAAGGTAAAATATTAGCAAATGCTATTTACAGAGAATATTTTGGAAACTAAAAGTGGTATATTATTATGCATAGGCTTATGAGTGGCAAGAAGGGCCTTTTTTAAAAATAGATCTCCAGCCGGGTGCTGGTGGCTCACACTTGTAATCCTAGCTACTGAGGAGTCTGAGAACTGAGGATCACAGTTCAAAGCCAGCTCGAGCAGTAAAGTCTGTGAGACTCGTATCTCCAGTAAACCACCAGAAAACCAGAAGTGGCGCTGTGGCTCAAGTGGTAGAGTGCTCGCCTTGAAGAGGTGAGGGACAGTGCCCATGCCCAGAGTTCAAGCCCCACACTGACAAAAAAAAAAAAAAATCTCCATGGGCTGGGAATATGTCTTAGTGGTAGAGTGCTTGCCTAACATGCATTAAGCCCTGTGTTCGGTTCCTCAGTACCACATACACGGAAAAGGCTGGAAGTGGTGCTGTGGCTCAAGTGGTAGAGTGCTAGCCTTGAGCAAATGAAGCTTAGGGACTATGCTCAGGCCCCATGACTGGCAAAAAACAAAACAAACAAACAAAAATAGTTTGCCACGGGTAACATTTCTAAAACCTAAGTCAGATCAGAAAAGGACAGGACTTTTATGTGCAAGGGCCAATCTAAAACCTGAAGATAAATGGAGCCAGGCCTTTCTAAATCAGCTTATGGATGAATCAGTAAATGAAATGGAAAGCTATTAATAAAGGACAGGAATCATTATATGAACAATAGTCAGCTTCCCTCTCTGTCACTCAGACTCTGCCTCTTAGTACTGGGGATAAAATGTAGGGCCTTTATATCCTAGGCAAGTGCTCCACCACTAGCTATAACCTCAAACTCTTTCATCTTTGAGAGACAAAGAAAGAAATAACTTTTTCCAATATTATTTAGTTACCTAAACCAGTTGTTCATTTTCCATGGAAACAAGGAATGTTCTGAACCCACTTACCTTTCATTAAAAGGCTAGGAAAGCCAAAGGAAGGCAAGAAAAGGTTAAAAAAATCAGTATATTAAGTGAACTATCATGGCCTAACACACAGAAAATACTCAATAAATACTTATTTGAATGGACAATGTATAAAGATTCTTTAACTGAATATTGTATATTCTTACATTTGTTTTCAAGGAACTATTAATGTAAATACTAGATATGTCACAAAATCTGCCAGTGTGTTGAAGCTGATTTTCCAATACTTACCTCAGAAGAGTTGTGGTACTGAATGAAGGTTGCAGAAATGGCATGGCTGAAGGGGTCCCCAGCCTTGGTTACCATGTCCTGCCTCACAAGTAGAGCCAGATCCACCAGCTAGAAGATCAGAGTAGTGAAAATAAAGTCACACAATTGGAAATACTCATTAATGGCACCGAAGTGGCAAGCCTACAGGCAGGATGTTGTGAATGGCATTGATAATACTGGTGCCTCAAGATCTGCACTGTGGAGAAGAGCACAGACCACACATGGACCTATACATGAACACAAATGACATATTTTGACTGTAGGGGAGTGGTTCTCAAAGCCTATTTTTATAATAACTAGGGACGAGTTTTAAAGTACTGATTTCTGGGCTTCAAGCCCAAGATTGCAGCTCTGTAGGTCTGCTCTCAGGGGTCGTCTGGGGGTTCTCATTCTGAATGTGAACCAAGGAGATGCTGACGCTCGTGTCCCACAGACCACACTTGCCGAACTCTGCTAGAGGACAGAGATCCCAGACCAAACTTCGAGCACTCGGGAGAGCTCACATTCATACAAAGGCAGTTTTCAAAGCCATGAAAGAATCTCTAAAGTAGAGATTAAGTTGAGGACTTAAAAGAAAGTTGGCATTCCATTCCTGCTTAGAATAAAGCTGCCAGAAAGTCTTTCTTGTACCCTTAAACTCATCAGCACTAAGGAAACAGAGAAATGTAACCAACTAGGAAATGAGGCAGGTATCACAGTACAGAGCAGACTGTTCTCATCCTACACAGAGCATAGGTGGAAGGCAGGACTGACCGTGGACAGAGCTGAGTAGAAACTAGCTTGATGGATAGTTTAGCATTCTCACCTGTGCCACAGTCTCATATGCCAAATAGGCTAAAATTTCCATCGCAATAACATTGGGCTTTATCTCCATGCTGCCACAGTCCAGCCAGTCTCGAAATTTCGAAGCTTTTTTTGCTAGTCATTAAAAAAAGTGGAGAAATTCAAATAAGTTTTTTTTCATTTATTTGAAAATAGAGAGTTATTTCAACTATTAAAGAAAACTACTAAAAGTGAAAAGGCTTCAATTTTATTTAGGAGACTAAGATTCAGGTTCTTCTCTTGTTATTTGGAAATGATATAACTTATGAGGGCGATGTATTTTAAGCTCTCTTTCTTCTATTTGAAATTTTTAATTGTTATGATAAAGAGGGTCTGCAGAGGGGTTACAGTGACATAAGTCAGTAAAGAGTAAATTTCTTTTTGGACAATGTCACCCCTTTCCTCGCTCTCTCGCAGTTCTTCCCTCCCATCCCACCCACAAGTTACACAGTGCATTTTCCACACAGTGTGCAGTGGCTACACTGCTGTATTCGTTCACCTTTTGTCCCTTCAATCCTGTGCCTCCCCATATCCTCCCAAAGACATATAAACGAACACACAGAACAGGAAAGGAAACAAAAACAGCAAAACATAAACTCATTTTCAGTTGTTTTTAATATTATTATTACCTTCAGTAATACAAAGGGGTTTCAATTCAACAAGTGAAATTTAATTTTAAAGGGTTTTGATCTTCATACTACTACAATAAAAATGAAAAATTTGTCCTGAGAACTGCATAAAAATAATATAAATAAATGCAATGTCTGTGAATTTTTATTACGGTCTAAATTTTCTACTCCTAAGAAACCCAAATTTTATTTATTAATTCATTAATGAAATATTTTGGGGCATAGAGGGATTTAAACTCACATTTACTGCTTCTCACATTGCTTCAGAATGTTACCATTGACTTTAGCTTGCTTTTAAAAGTTGCTTGCTTAGGATAATTTTAAGTTACTCTTGTAGAAACACAAAAGGAGATCAGGGGAAGAACACAGAGAAACTGCATTTCTACTACTTTTCAAAATCTGTTTATTAGTAGAAAAGGCTCAGAGCTATGAATTTAGAATTAATGAAATTAAGTGACAATTAGCCTGATTCAAACCTGTAGTTATATTTCCTCTAATTGTGAAGATGTTCAGATACTTTTTAATTTTTTCTTTCTGGTGATGGGGATTGAACCCAGAACCTAAGCCCTTTACCATTAGAACTGTACCCCTTGTTCTCTCACCACCCCTTTCTTTTGTGCAAGTACTAGGCTTCAACTCAGGGCCTCAAGCTCTTGCTTGGTTTGCTTGCTACAGCTAGTGTCCTATCATTTGATTTATGCCTCCTGGCCATCTTTTTGCTGATTAAATGGAGATGAAGTCTCCTGGAATTTTCTGTCCAAGCTGGCTTCCAACTGTGATCCTCTGATCTCAGCCTCCTGAGCAGCTCCAATGATAGGGGTGAGCCATGGGTATTTGGTCCCTACTCTACTCTGTGTATTTGTATTTTAAGAGAGGGTGGTTAAGTTTGCCTCAATCTCTGAATCCTTTTGCTTCTGCATTCCAAGTAGTTAGGTACAGGTGTGTGCCAGATTCGTAAGCCTTCAAAACCAGAGTGACTCCACTCTATATTTACGTTACTTCCCTAGGAACCCCCAACACCTGGCCTTGAGTATATCTCAGTGCTCAATGCCTGTTTCTTTTCTCCTATGAAATGCTGTCTCACCACTCTTCTTCATTCACATGCAACCTGCCCACATAGCCAAAGGTCTATTCTCCTACTTTAGCCATTTATTGAAATGATCAGACATCTTTCGTTGGTACTTCTAATTTCTCAGACCATATTATACATTCTTTGTGGGTGAAGAACATGTATCAAGTCCCCCTGCCTACATAGCAGTTCCATATCACTATGGAACCAAACAACATATGGAATCTTCTATTAAATATCTCTAATCTACAACACTACTAATTTGATACAGGGCTTTCCTTAGACATTACTCATTTAACTAGTGCCCAGATGAAAAAGATTGATAGCAAAGATGTTATCAAATCTATACTTCAAAAAAATCCAGTTTTTTTTTATTAATCTGGACTCTGGTGTACAGAATATTTAATAGTAACTCAAAGCATGATGTTTTGATCCACACAGATGGAATCTTCATGGACTCCATATACAGAAGGGTTTTCTTTTAAATAAATCATAGACAATATGAAGTCCTGTTATGAAAGTACATATCCAAAGCTGTCAAATGTGGCAGAATTATGATAATCCCCCTTAAAGCATTCTCCCCAAGGTAACCAATCTTCCAAATATCTGACGTGCAACATTCCATCTAACTGGTAAGCTGGAACAGCTCACGAACACTTGTTTAACATCTGTGGAATACCTGTGAAGTTATAGTCAACAGGGAGAAATTTGACAAGATCAATAAAAGGCACTTTATCCACTTTCCGCTCTGACAGGTCACTGGAAACAGATGCAGATACCCACTGATTATACTCTGAAATACTTATGTGAAAAGTGGGGAGGAGAAGGATGGTCAGTATTCAGCTCTACCCATACACACAACAGAATGAGGAGCTTCTGGCTAGGCTGTAAGCTCTGAGGATAGAGGGACAAGAATATGACTTCACCATTGTGTCCCCCCATATAAAGTAGTGTCTGACACCAGCAGACTCATGCTCAACGTATGTTTTGTAACACCAATCAGGTTCTTCTAGCAAGGCTTCATAATAAAATCCTTCTGGACATACACACATAAGCAAATGCTTAAAATGACTAAATCCTTTTTCCTATAGAAAACAAGATGACATTTACAGTATAATTATTTTATCAGAAGAACATACTGATTTTTTTCTTGTGTGTGTGTAGTTTTTTTTTTTTTTCTGTTGTTCTGGGGATTCAACCCAGGACACTGCCCTTGCTAGGCAAGTGCTTTGCCACTGAGCTACAGCCCAGCCCTTGATTTTTAATCTACTATGAAAGGCTATTAGAAGACATTAAAGTTTTAGTCAAGTAAAGTGTTGTAGAGATTCAGGAGGCAGAGATCAAGAAAAGCATGGTTGGATGCTAGCCCAAACAGAAAGTTAGCGAGACCCCATCTCAACCGACTACCTGGGTGTGGTGAGGTATACCTGTAATCCCAAGTACATGGAAAGTATAGTAGGAGGATCATGGTCTAAGGCTGGACCCAACTGAAAAACCATTCCAAAAATACCTAAAGCAACCAAGGGCTGGGTCATGGCTCAAGTGGTATAGTGTTTGCCCAGCAAGTTCAAGGCACTGAGTTCAAATTCTAGTACTACCAATAAAAAAAGATTTAGCTTTACTGGGTAATAACACACTAAAATTTTTCTTTTAAAGTGAATTAAATTTAAAATATGATTTGAAAAATAGCTCGATCGCACTGTTACTTTATAAACTGGAGATTTATACTTTAAAAGACGCAAATGCCATTTTTAAACCTAAAAATTATAATTCAGAAACCTTTCATTTGCTGAAATTGCCATGATCTGAAGTGTCATTTACTTAATGCTTTACAGATGTATGATGCCAAATCGTTAGTCAGATTGGAAAGCATATTTATTTAGGGGGGGAAAAAAAAAAACCTCTTCCAGAACATGCTTTCCCATATATTACTGACATTTTCATGGGGCAGCATTTGAAATGTGTCATCTATTTGCACTTTTTATCATCTACAAATGAAGCTCTTATTTTGTGTTTCCAAGTCAAACATGTTGTTACTCTGCCCACATAATAGGTTTTTGTTTAGAGCCCCATTGTTTCTACAATCATGCAGGCTGGGGCCATGTGCAACTGTGTCATATTACTAACTGGACTTTTCATCACACTTTCTTGACCTCTACACTGAGAGAGCTTTACTCACCACTGAACTACTGATATGAGGATGGTCTGCTACACAATCCAGCCACTATCCTGGGGCTGTCTGCACATTTAATAAGCTGGTACTCAGTTTTATCACGAGGTTATTAGTATTCCGAGTATGAACTAATGAAGTTGGCCAATGCAAAATGCATGCCACAGCAGGAGGCTGAAGACAAAAACGGAAGATGTGTTCTTTGAAGTCACGAATGTGCACAAAGAGAGATTTGGCATTTATAATTAATACTGGGGTCTTTCAAACATTATTTGTAGACCAAGTAGACAGCAATAACCATGTAAGTGTGATCAAGAAAGTAGAAAAGAAACTGAAATGAGAATATTTTAAAAAGGGCATTTTACTGACTGAAGGTAATATGAATAATTAACATAGGTACCTGTGTATTATTAGAACCCTTTAAATCTGTTAATACTAGTAATTTCAGTAGAATGTGTAAAATCTTTCATAGGCTGCCTCACAATGCATACGTTGTTTCTGTAGTAGTTATAACTACACACACACACACACACACACACACACACACACACACACACACACACACACACACACACACAAATACATCAATTTCTGAGACATGGAGAACTTGTCATAGTTTAGTACATCTGTAACACACAGTCTCTCATATGTATAATTGTGGAAAGTTAAATTCTTACTTACAGAAACTTAACTGTCGACTTTCACAGAATTCTGCATATTGGACCGAATCCATTATTCGAGTCTGTCTTTCTGCTCTCTAATAGATAAAAATAAAAAGATACATTAAAAAAAAGTAGACTACTACATATATTCTCACAGGTCATACTGCAAAGAACCATTTCTTTGAAGTACCATTTTGCTTTCTTTACTGTAGGTGAACAATTAAGTAAGACCATGTATACCACGATATATAAAATTACGACAAGTTACAGTATTTCATGAGGCTTATTTCTTTTGGAAGTAAAGTTTAAAATGTAAGTTTTTACTCCTTTATTATTGAAAGTAAAACCAAAGAACTTAGTTTCTTGGACTGTGCACTTCTGAAGTTTCTTGTTTATCCTGTTCTTTTAAAGCAAAAGAAAACTGTGAAGGGGCAAAACCAACAGGAAAACTGTTATTAACTATTATTGTCCATCCACTTTAAAGCTGCATTTTTTCAATGCTGAAACAGGAGTCAGTGAATGAAATCCATATATTCCTCCTTCAGAACATGGAGCCAGAGTTAACAAATCCATATTTTAAGTTGCAGAGAAAATAAAGAGAAGGTAAACACAACACAGACCCTTTAATCTGAGTCCAGGTATGATTCACAGTTTGGTATAGCTTCACTCGTGGCTTCTTTGATTCAGTTCAGCAGATGTTTGCTGCTTCACTGTCCCACAAGAGGTAGGATAATTATAATTCACCCATGGTCTGGTGGGAAAGACTACGACCGCTTCCGCTTCCTCGGTAAGGGAAGCGTTTGACATGAGACAGGCTGGTAGTTCGTGGAATGGGTTCATGGCCAACAAAGGAAAAAATTCCCTGAGATTTCAATTTCTCTTCTATTTTAGAAGGACTTTATCACAGTTGTTGAGCACATAATTACTACTTCTTTCCATTTGTGTAGCTGTCTTTATAGTTTTCAAATTGAAATTATTTTTTTCCTTTCCTCTGAACTAAGTGGTTACGGTTACTTCACAGATTTATCAGTTCACTACAAAAATGCTAGATGGGATGCTAGGAGGTCAGAGAAAATGACTTTCTGGGCTTCTTCTAAGGTCATCAACTTTTCTCTCATTTTCTACCTTTTTCCTTGCTTTGCATTTTTCTCTTCTCCTTCATTTCTTTACGTACTTGGTGCAGAAACAAACCCAGTCTTCCCTTGCTTATTTGCTCTCTAGGTTCAAGTATCCTTTTTGAAGATATACAAGTAAATATTTTGCAGATAAAAAGTATATACATATGTATTTGTGTCAAGTGTATAAATACACAACTGTAGATACTGTTTAGAGTATGCATCAGAAAACTGTGTTCTCTTTAAGGGCATTCTTAGTAGGTATATGTTTGGGTAGATTTTTATGTACTTGGGAGTAGTTTTTGATATGTAGATGCACTATTTAGTTTTGGTCCTCTTCTTAATGTATCAGTCACAGGACTCAAATGTTGATGTAAAGTAATGCAAAAGTAATATTTATATGTTTGAATATAACTGAGTTAGTATTGTGTATTTTTTAAAGAAACTCTCCATGACTGTTAACAGTGCATTACTCATATATCTATTTATGTACTTTCATGTTTGTATACAAAATATATGCTGTATCTGATGGCAGCTCCTAGAAATGTATGACACATGGTTAATAAGCAGTGGGTTTTTTGTATCTGATGACAGCTCCTAGAAATGTATGACACATAGTTAATAAGCAGTGGGTTTTTTTTTTTTTTTTTTGTGATACTAGAGTTAAAACTCAGGGTCTTTTACTTGCTAGGCTGTCACTCCATCACTGAGCCACGCTCCCAGTCCTGTTTTTGCTGGTTATTTTTGAGATAGGATCTCAAAATTTTCCTGCCTGGGCTGGCCTTAAATTATGATCGTTTTGTTCTCAATCTCCAAATAAGTTAGGATTATAGGCATAAGCCACTTGTTCCAGGTTAGTTATGAATTGTTGTTTCTTTTTCTTCTTTTATAGGTACTAGAGCCTGAACTCAGGGCCTCATGCTCTTGCTTAGCTTTTGTTTGCTCAAGGCTGTGCTCTATCTCTTGAACCACACTTTCCCTTTTGTGTTTTTTTTCTGCTCAGCTGGAGATTCTTGTCTCTCAGATTTGTCTGCCTGGATTGGGTTTGACCCTCAAGTTTCAGATTTCATCCTCTTGAGTAGTTAAGATTACAGGTATAAGCAACCAATGCCTGGTTAGTAATGAACATTTCTGAATAAATAAATGCTATTCTCTAATGGCTATTATCCTAAAGCAACCGTCCTGGGCTACCTATGCATTCTTACCTGCTACTTTCCAGCTAAGTGGCCCCTCTACCCAACATATGGCTAGACAGAAGGAATTAGACTTAACTATGGAAAAATACAGAATCTTCCTAGAAAGATTTTTAATACTTTTTTCTTCCATCAAGTTAATGATCAAGATTTGTCTTCTGTATGTGTCTGTAATAAGTGATTGTAAAAATCTAAGTTAGACAAACTTACCCTAAGAGATTGAGTTTACTAAGTTGCCAGCTTTAATTAAATGAAGTGTCTAGCCCAGAGTTCAAGCCCACGACCGACAAAAAAAATAAAAAAAATAAAAAATAAATGAAGTGTCTGGCTAAGTCCAATATTATGGTCTGCAAAGCATATTTTCTGACAGTATTTCAAAAATACTCATAAACTTTTAAAGACTTTAAATGGTTAGAGCTAGCGTCTTACTTTCAGATATTCTCTTCAATGCCTGTTCTCTTTTATTCGGAGGCATCTTAGTTTTTTTTCAATTCCTTCAGCATGTAAGCTGCAACCTTTGATCTTAGGACCATCAGGAAGTGGCCCCAGTGCCTAGCCATACAGGAAACACTCAATGCAAGGCAATCTACCCTATAAAAAAGATGTATAGGCATGGTGCACTATGGTTGGAGTGTAGCTCAAAGTTTATCTTGTTCAAGGCTCTTCATTTTAAAGATAAGGAAATTGAGGTTGAAACCAAAGGTAACTAAGGTAGAGCTGAAGCCTGGGGCTTCTAGTTCCACGCTAGCCTATTTATATCATAAAAAGATGTCTTTAACCTACAGTAAATATTTTTTAATTCAATGTTGGCTGATATATGACCAAGAACTTTAAGAACTGTGAGCAGATTATATGAATTCCAGAGGAGAAGCAAACCTTAAACCAAAGACCCATTTAAATATCAAGACATTAGCCAAATATTAAGGAAGTTTGGCTTTTATTTTCTGTTGATCTACTGTAATAGGTATTTAAAAGGTGCTTTTGCTTACTTGAGCCCATGAATTAACCAAAAGAAAGAGAAAAGCTTGGCATCCCAGCTTCCATTTTATGCATGACTTTGCTCCAAAGAATTCTCTCTGCAGTCAATGTGCAGGCAATGACTTTGAGTTCCAGGAAGGACAGGACTGATCAATAACATCTTTATAACAACAGACCTGAACTAACCCTAAGGAACATTGGAGCCTCCTCGGGACAGACTAGACAATGAAGACTTGTAGACCTTGTTATCGTTGTCATCACTGGACAGGGTCTACAAGTCTTCCTCTCCAAAAGAGGACTGAAATAATGATCAATCACATCACACTCTGACCAGGTCTGTTTATATAATTATACATCTCTCTCTCCTTTTGTTCTTTGTCTGCCTAAACCTATTACTCAATATATGTTCTTTCAAAAATGACTAAAGATGGACTGAAGTGCTGTTCCCTGAGACACTTACTAATCTTCCTTTCCTATAACCACATCTCATCCTAAGAAATCTCCGTGAAAAAGTACAAATGGAAAAAAGTTATTCACTTAGTGAAAACAACATGACCAAAATAATGCCTACTTTTTACATACAGCAGCACAATAACAATTTAAATAGCTCCATTTTACAGCTAAAGATACTGAAATTTGGAGAAATTAAAAGAAAAACATCTATAAGCATTAAGATAAAGAGGCAAAGTTAGAAGTAAAACCTCAATCCTAAACCTACTCTATTGTACACACACATTTCTCAAGATGCAACTGCTTGTATATGTTATTGTAACTAGAATAGAAGCTATATTCATATTGGGGTTCAGCTTCTGAGCCAAGTAACACACTGAGAACTTAATTTTTAGAACTGTCATTTTATGAGGAGCTAAAAAGTTCATATGACAAGCCAGTATGAGCATGTAATTGTCATAGTAAAAGTACAAATCTCCCCATGTAATTGTCACCCCTCTGTACAGTATTTTTACAATAAAAAAGTACAAATCTCAGAATTAAAGATCATTGAATAATTATAACTGATTTATTACTACTTTTATTCATACTGATATTCTCAAATGATACAGTGCTCTCCTCATCTCTGACCGCCACATGACTGCAAGGTCATCTTCAAATGAATCATCTCTTGTATCTGCAAACACAGTTTGGTTTCTGTTTAATCTCTCAATTCTACCCACTCCTTGATTTCGTTAAGTGTCAGCAAAAGTGTTCTTAAATATTCAGAAAAAAAGCCACAACAGATATTTTTTCCCTGATATTGAACTTTTCTAATATTACAATATAGGAATGTAGGAATATACATGGAAAAATAGGTTTTTAAGAACTGTTCCTAAATTTCCAAATATTTAACTGTTATAGTTTCTTTTAAAAAAAAAAAGATGAAAAAAAATGATGGTATTAGTAATCACTCATTCCACCACCAAGAAATTACAGCCTTTTCTGGTCATTTTGAAGCAAACAAAGGAGGCAGACTTTCAACCCAGATGAATTAATTTTCTGGGTCCTACTTACATGCAAACACAGAAAAGCAAATATTCCTGTGTATGAAGTACCTGGTACAATTTGTGTTTTCAACATTTTGAACAAAACAGGCTCTTGATACCTGTTCATTGGAATTTTCATGAAAAGTTTTAACTTCAGTTAACATGAAGGTCCTGTGTCTGTGCAAACTACTTTCCCCAAGGACAAGCACAGTTCACCCCAACCCAGGCCCACCTGGATTATTTACAGCTACATTCATTACCCAGCATGTAACTCCCTAAGTGTACCAAAGACATTCTCCTTTCTGTGTTTGTGTCTTTTTTTCTTTTTGTTGACATATACATTTAAACTTTTCTGTTTCTGTGATCTTTCTGCCATTTGGGTAACTTTATGTATATAGGTAGATATTTGATGACTTCCTGTAAGTCAAGCAAAATTAGCTCAAAGAAAAATATCCTTTTTTCCCCGTTGTTTTATCTTATCAGTAGGTGTGATAGCTCACTCTTGTAATGCCAACAGTTGAGTCATAGGCAGGAGTTACACATCCTGAGCTACACAGCCAGACTGTTATTTCAGTTTTGTTTTTTTTTTAACATGTGTGCCAGTCCTGGGGCTTGGACTCAGGGCCTGAGAGCTGTCCCTGAGCTTCTTTGCTCAAGGCTTGTGCTGCACCCGAGCAATAGCTTTACTTCTGTTGGTTAACTGGACAGAGTCCCATGGACTTTCTTGGCTAGGCTGTCTGAACCACAATCCTCAGATCTCAGTCTCCTGAGTAGGTAGAATTATAGGCATGAGCTACTTGGTACCTAGCTCTTTTTTTTTTTCCCAGTCATAGGGCTTGAACTCTGGGCCTGGGCGCTGTCCCTCAGCTCTTCAGTTTAAGGCTAGCGTTCTACCACTTGAGCTACAGCGCCACTTCCAGTTTTCTGGTGGTTAAGTGGAGATAAAAGTCTCACGGCCTTTCCTGCCCGGGCTGGCATTGAACCTCCATCCTCAGATCTCAGTCTCCTGAGTAGTTAGGATTACAGGTGTGAGCCACTGGTACCTGGCTTCAAAAAAATGTTTAATTCATCTTTTTTATTCTCCTCAGATTTACTGATATGATCTCCTAAAGGATCTTCTTCTCCTTCATCTCTTTCCATCAGTTGGCCTACCATACAACAAGAATAGTGTTTTGTTTTGTTTTTGGTCAATTGTGGGGCTTGAACTCAGGGCCTGATACTATCCCTGAGATCTTTTGCTCAAGGTTAGAGCTCTATAACTTTGAGCCAGAGCGTCACTCATGGTTCTCTAGTGATTAAATGGAGATAAGAGTCTTACTGATTTTCCCACCTGAGCTGGCTTTGCACTGTGATCCTCAGATCTCAGCCTCCTGAGTAGCTAGGATTCCAAGCGTGAGCCATCAGCTCTTGGCAAGAATAGTCTATCTTTCAAACAATGAAGACTGGACTATGAGAACTGGAGGTGATGCTCTAGATGTGAGTAAAAACTTGGAGTAAGAGCTTGAGGTCTGGAGTTCAAGCCCCAGTAATGCTACCCCTTCAAGAAAAGGTAAGATGGGATCTTGCTGGTTATGTAAAAACTCTTCAACAATTTCCCACTTGATGTGGACCAGAGCCCAAGTCTTCCCACTGTCCTCAATCTCTCTACAGTCTGATATTGCCTCCCAACAGTTTCCCTACTTCCTACATTTCAGTTGCAATGACTTACGGTATTGCTTCTCAAAAACACCAAACATTTCTACCCATAAGCCTTTGCATTTGCTATACTACTGTCTTCATTATCTTACCCAAAGTATGATCCAAGGCTGGATCCTTTACATCCCTGAGATCTCTGTTCAAAGGTTCCCTTATCAGAGACTGTCTATGAGCAGTTCAATATAAAATAGAAGTTCTTCTCATATTTTTCTCTAGTCCTTAATTTGTTTATAATTTCTTTTTCTCCAACTAGAAAGTATATACCTTGATGGTAGAGACTGTGTCTATTTGCTGTTTTTCCAGAGTTCACCACATAACAGAATATACCCACTTCTAGGCTCTAAGTATTTTTCCCCCTACACTCTGTGTAAGTTACTACATATAAGGCCTCCATGGTGCTGACAATTTAGGCTACAGATTTATCTGCATGGAGGTTGTCCTAGACACTGGATGTTTAGTTCTGTCTCTCCATTCACTAGATGTCTGCATCATCTGGCTTGGGAAAACAAAAAGTCTCCAAACACTGTGAAACACTGCTGGTGGTGGTTGGGCGGGGGCGGGGAGAGGGGGCTGCACAAGTCATTCTCAACTGAAAAGAGTTAGTCAAAGGGAAGGGCTGCTTCTCTGCTATGCATTCATTGCCATTTACGGCTCTGTATATTGTCTCTTTAATTCTCAATTTTAAGATGGGATACCTATTTTTAAAATGAAGATAATATGGCTCAAATATACAGAGCAGGAAGTTTGGCAAAGGCTGCTAAGCTAGTAAGGTGTGCTGTCATCTGAGGGGGGAGTTGCCTTACTGTGAGGCTCATGTTCTTGGGGAGGGGGGGGAGAGAGAGAGAGAGAGAGAGAGAGAGAGGGAGAGAGAGAGTGTGTGTGTGTGTAAGAATTAATACGAAAACAAGCACTGATGTATTCTTTCAAGGATTTGTATGGAAACTTCATAAAGGAAACTTGTAAAACCAAAGAAGCTTTGAAGGACAGGAAGGAAATTCAGAACCCACTCCATTTTCCTTGTCTTTTGTAAGACATTTCTCATTGAAGCACCAAGAACTACAGGACAGAACTTGCAAGCTCTGTGCTTCTGGTTTCCAAACTGGTCGTTTTACATATGAGGCCCAGAGTGACCATGATGTTGAAAGAACAACTAATCCCACACATGGGTCAGAGCGATTAGCTAATAATGTGAATCGCACTGTGTCACTTCTATCAAACCTCGCTTGATTCTGACATCATGGTGTTGTGAAAACTCTTACCTGCAGAAAAGTCTTATCTTGGAAGAGAGTTCCTCCATGAAATCGACAAGAAAAGCAGCCCCTCCTTTTCTCTCTGCTAAGCCAATTCAGTAGGACTTCCCATCCCCTCCTCCTTCACCCTTTTGAAAGCTACACTACCACTGCCAGAAGTAGTAAGGAGTAGCAGATAAAAATGTCTCCAAGATATATTATGATGTAGTTTATAGCCTTGACTGCTTACAATTTCTGTTGATCGTCTTACTCTCCCAGCTTATACTTGAAAATCTGAAAATATATGATTGAAAATATACTTGAAAATCCTAATATATTTACCTATACTATCCTAATTAAGAAGCTACCCACTAAGATGTATAAACTATAGTTAGAAACTTTCAACTAAAGGAAAACATGGCTGTAAATAAGCTGAATATGAGTGGGTATACCAAAAGCTCACTTAACAGTAAGTCTGAATCACATGCTTCAAAACCTCAAAAACAATAAAGATGAAACTATAAAAAGATGAATAATGAAGTTGATTACACTATGTCCAGTAAAGGAATGAAGTCACTAGTCGAGAAAAAATTCTCATGGGAATATATTATAGAAGAAAAAGAGGCTTTTACAACTTGATAGCATTTCAGATTAGAAACAAACAAAATTAAATTGTTTATCCCTCTAAAAAGCATGCTCTTAATCATTTTAAAGCTAAAGTTCCTTTTCTCACAATTAGCTGAGTAGTTTCCATGAGTCAGAGACGAGAGAGTTCACCAAGCGACATCTGCCACAGAAGCTGATCCAGCTGGCAGCACGAGTTAACACGAAACAACAGACAGAAAACTGTCTTTTCTGATATGTCAAGACTTACTCATTGAACAAAATAAAAGAAAGCGAGTTTCCACCAAACATGACTTTTATTAGAATACAGCAGTAAGCACAATATTCAAAATAGCTTTTCTTTCAAATGCAATAAACAAAAATTCAAAAACACAAATTCACAAGACAGGAAAAAGCAGCAATGTCTACATGTTCAGAAAATTCATATCTATTTTAATTATTATCTTAAAATTATTTAAAATATTTGTTAAAATTATTAACTAATTCAAAACATTCTTTATGAAGCAGAAATAATCTTTAAAATGATTGTGTGTTTAAAGCTTCTAACAGAAAATGTCCTGCAGAAGGACATCTGAGAAAGTTCTAGCTATATTCAGATTCAAAGTTTCTAGTAGCCAAAGCACAATGGCTGCCTGGTGAGCTCCTAAAAATGCAGAAAAGCAAAATCCCCTGGAATCATAAATTCAAACCCTATAATTATGGGTATTTAACAAAATGGCTTCTGTTAAGGTACTTGATGATGAAATTAAATCTTATCCTCTTAGATGTCAGTGATCAAGTTTTATTTGGCATTTACTTATAAGGGAATGTATTAATATATTATAAATGTTAGATGATTAAGTGTCATTGGCCACTAGGTCTCAGCTGTAGGTAAGAAGTCTTAGTAAGGGCATGCAAAGAGCATGGAGAATGGATTCCAAGGGCAGATGAAAAAAGGACTGTCTTACTAACTTGGTAATTTGAGATAGTATTTCACCTTAAAGAGAGCAACCACAAGCACTTTAATGAAGCCAAGGACAACTTTGGCAGCAAAAGGAAGGGACAATTAAAGGTGGATAAAGTGCAATAAGGAAGAACGATAGCACCAGACACTAGTAGAGCTGTCAGCGTGGAAGAGAAGCCATTCACTTCCACTCTGCAGAGGGACAAGCTGCCGCTCACTGATGCCATAGCTTTAACAACACTCACAAAACCAAACAAAGCACAAAACAACATCACACTATTTTTGAAATAATTTCAGACTTACAGAAAAACTACCAGAAAGGCTTAGTACATTTTTACCCACTCATCACCCCAAAGGCACCTTAACAGATCTGGAGAACTAGGCAAGACAGTTGGTTCAGTACTTGCATGAGTTTCTGTGGCTTTTTTTTTTTTTTTTTTTTTAATCATGACATATTGCTAGAAAGAGTTAGCTCCCTATTTGGAAATTAGTGCTCTTTCTGATAGATTGCTGATTCTTTTCATAATACTCCTGACTCCGATAAAATTTTGTATCTGAACAAACTATGATCAGCTGTACTGGACATTAATATTACATGTTACCATTTAAGAACTTGTAAGATTTATGATAATCTAAAAAATTTCTAACCAAGACTTTCTTTAGTGGCTCTGATGAGAAACTATTTTTTTTTTTTTTTGTCGGTCGTGGGGCTTGAACTCTGGGCCTGGGCACTGTCCCTCAGCTCTGCAGCTCAAGGCGAGCGCTCTACCACTTGAGCTACAGCGCCACTTCCGGTTTTCTGGTGGTTTTATTGGAGATAGGAGTCTCACGGTCTTTCCTGCCCGGGCTGGCTTTGAACCTCGATCCTCAGATCTCAGCCTCCTGAGTAGCTAGGATTACAGGCGTGAGAAACTATTTTTTTTTAATAGAATTGAAAACAGTCAAATTTGAGCAATGTACAGCTTTGATAAAATCTAGAAATGTATTCTAAAACAAATAGGTCATTTAACAAAACATAAGGAGACTATGAATATTGTGTAGTAGCTATTGAAAATATAGACTACACTTTTGGAGTCATTGTGCTGGGGATGGCAGTCAGCGTTAGATAGAGTAATAACTTGATATACATATGCTGTAAATTTTGTGTTTCTGGTTCTAGTCAGTGAGGGGAATATTATCTATTGTACCACATCAGTTATCCTGTAAGTATAATTGAATTGAACATGCCCTATTGCTTTGCATATCCTTCTTTGCATACTGTTCTTTATAGGAAGTAGAAAAAAATATAGCCCAGATGGTACTTATTTTCTATAGCATATTATTTTAATTTTGCAAGTAACAGGATGGATATTTTGATTAACAAAAAATAAAAATAAACACCTAAAATCAAATCCTTTCCCCTATTTTCTTCCGGAATTTAAAAGGCAGGAAGCATACTAATAAATAGTGAATGATTTTTTTTCAAGCCTTTGATGTCAAAAGTCTTAATGAGTAAAACTCTTCAAATTAGTATGTCTTTTTGGCTGCAACACATTAAGATATTAACACTTGTCCTGTGGTCATGAGTGTTCTTGGAAAAAGTCAGAGCCTATGGCAGTGTATTCCTACACTATAAAAACAGACTTAATTTGTCAATTATCTTGGAAAGAGGAAAATCAATGTCCTGGTGAAAGGTTAAGTGGAGCTTTGGAACTGACAGTGGGAATCCCAGTAAAACTCATGTTTGAGGGCTGGGATGAGCCATTTCAACACTAAAAGATGACAAGTTTACACAGCAAATTATCTTCTCTCATGGCACAAAAAGTATGTAGCACAACTTGTGAAAAACTTATGAATTCATTTCCCTGGAAAAATTTGAAAAAGATTTTATAAGGGAGCCTCAATCTTCACTAGCATGTGGCAAGGCAGAGCCCTAGCAATCCTACTGAAACTCAACAGATGGGAGCTATCAAAGTCTTTCCAATTATCCAAATGCTAACCGGCGTAATTTTTATACTAGATAAGGTCTAGCTTAAAACACTAAATACTTGGTAATACAAAGTATATTCTCAACTTATCCATCTAGGGATCACTTATAGGTTTTATTAGTTAAGAATATTTTTTTCACTACATATAATCCCAAATTAAGAGTTACTTAGCCAAAACAAGTTTATCTTTCTTCATATAAATGACTTTTGGAGATAACTATTCTGACCTGACAAGCAGATAACTACTCTAACCTGACAACCTTTTGGGCTTGACATAACCACATACTGAGGTCATCAAGGCCCTGGTTTTCAGCATCTACACTCATGTTTTAGGTTTTTGGCCTTGACTTGATGATTCATACTGGTGATTTGAGCTGTTATATCTGTATAAATCAATGAAATACAGGAAGAAAAGAAAAAAAAGGTATACTTCCCCTGTTATCCTCTTTAAAGAGAACTACTGGCAAGTCTCACAAAATATTTCATTACTACATTTATTTATTACATTTCTACAACTAAGCATCATACCTACCTACAAGGTAAGAAGAAAGATATACAATTCTATATAGACAGCAAAAGCTAGCTACAAACCAGAATGTTGATCTAAAGGAAGGACAACATGAATATTTGGTACCAGGTAGGTGTCTCAGCCATAGTGATGTAAGAGTAAGGTATAACATTCATTTAATTTATGTGATCTACTGTTTTGTTTTCCACAAGTGATTTTCAGCAGTCACGGGGTCCTATAATGAGTTAAAAAAAAAAAAAAAAAGATTCCCCTCCATTACATTCCTCATTGCTCATTATTCATTACTCGTTACTTACTGCTCAGTCTGTTCTGTTAACACGGGGGGGGGGGGGGGTCTCATGAACATTCTTCATTACATGAAGTAGAACAATGATGCTCCCAACCTCAACCCCCTGCCCCCATCACTTGGATGACAGGCTCAGGCCACTGTGCCATGCTGTTGGTTAAGATAGGGTCTTGAGAACTTTTTGCTCTGTTTGTCTCAAACTTAGATCCTCAAAATCTCTGCTTTTCAAGTATTCAGGATACCAGCATGAGCCCCTGCACTCAGAAATTGTGTATATTCTTTTTTTTTTTTTAATTATTGTATCCCTATCTCGGGGTTCATCATCTTATTTTTGCTTGTCCTAGATATATAGTAGTTATTGCAAATAACTTTGTGCTTGGCTTACTTCATTTAATATAATTTTTTCCAAGTCTTTCCATTTCCTAACAAATGGGGTGGTGTCATTCTTTCTGATGGAAGCATAGAATTCCATTGTGTGTGTGTATCAAATTTTTTTAATGTACTATATGATTTTTTTGTTTCTTTTGTATTTTCTTCCCCCATGATATAACCCCCATTTTTACTGTATTTGATTCAGTACTCTGCATCTTGTATATACATTTTTCTAATTTGGGGAGGGGGAGGGAAGTAACAAAATGCTGAAATAAGGATACTGGTTGACCCATTGTAACAATGAAATGTACAAGACACTATGCTGAAAACAAATTTTACAACTTGGGGGTGGGGAGGAGTTGGGGAGGTGAGGAGGGAAGGAATGGTAGGGGAAAAACAAAGGAGGGGGGAACAATGCTCAATAGGAAATGTACTCATTACCTTACTCATGTAACTGTAATTCCTCTGTACAGTATCTTTACAATAAAAATATACATTAAAATTTTTGTAAAGGTGATGTACAGAGAGGTTATAATTACCTAGGCAAGGTATGAGTGCATTTCTTTTTGAATAGTTTTATACATTCTTTATACAGAAAATTTTCAGTGAGAGAAGTCATTAGATACTTAATCTTTGGGCCACACATATTTAATACTATACTGTGAGAACGCCCTCACTAGCAATGATGCAAGAATGCACTCCACTATGTCAATATTGGGCTAATTTCCTCGTTCTCCTTTCATAAGAAGAATTTCCCCCTTTAATTTACAGTGTCAAGAGGTCTTTTGATACTGGCAATAGAAGAGAGATTATGTATGGACTAAATATTAAGTCTGTCTTTTAAAAATAAAATACCCACTGGAAACTTTTAGAAATAGCTGCTTTTGAGTAGAACTAAGGCTTTATAAAAGTCAAGTACCTGTCATTGTTCTTCGAAAATATTCATGAGAAGTTTAAAATGATGTTTGAATAACATATGCATAGATGAATAGAAGAGAAGCTCCACAATCAAAACATTGCCAGTTATTTGTAAACCACTGTGACCTCATAGTTTTTCACTGTAGCTGTCTAAATGGAATGATTTGTTAGGTAAAAGTAAGCATTCTGTGCTACAGGAAAAATGTTTGGTATTCTGATTATATCGCAATAAGGTGAGGCTTCAAAAACATAAATTTAGTAGACATGCTTTGAATTTCCTTTAGGAAATTCTGTTCCAGTATCCAAACAAAATTCACCTATTTCTCATATGTAATGAACTCTTATAATATTAGCATCATATTTATTAAGACACATTTCTTAATAAGCATCACACCCTGCAGGAAACTTGACGATAAATGTAAAACAGGTCTAGACATCATCACCAAGTTCTTCACAGTAGGAAACATGATCTTCCTAAAAAACAACACAAAACAAAACCCTCATAAGGCAGAGGTGTCCAATTTTACTTTATAATCATTTTTCATATCAGCGGTTTTCCACTTCTCCAAAAAACAGGCTTGATAAACAAGAGTTGTCAAGGATGGAATACAATTGTCGCACTGAAATTTAGTGACAACAGAAAAGTTACATTTAAAACAAAAATATAAAATCCTTCAATTCATGAATACATTATAGGCCAAAGTTTTTAAAAAATATTAAAATACACTGGTTGTGCAGGGAAGGTTTTGCTGTTACATTTCTTCACGTTAACATATGTATTTCAATTCATCTCACCTCTTATCACTCTCCCTTACCCTTTTCCTTCCTTTAAAATCAATTTCAATAGATTTCATTATTCTGTTTTCATAAATGCAAATCATTTCAATCATCCTCGCTAAGAGGCAAAACGCTGAAAACAGAAAACTGGATGATCATTGACATCTCATATTTTTTTTCTGAAACCTTTCCAACTTCCTACCATCTGTCTTTAGAATTTTATTTTTCCCACAATAATACAGTGCTTATCAATTAATGCTCCCTACAGTTCAAATTTCTTTTCAGGTTTTTAAACCACTTTGCCTCTACTCCTTTTCAACCAAAAGTCTTTTGAAATAGTTCTCTCTTAGCTCATGATTAAGAGATGAACAATCTGATTAGCACAAATATGCAAATAACCCAATGTCCTTGGACCCTCATGAGTTTTCAAAATTTGTGAAAGAACCACAGTTATCTCTTATCAACTATGGTTTTAAAATATTGTGGAATTAAGACAATGAACTTTTATATTTACAAAGCAAATACGATAAATCTTTTATCTTTTCAAGTGTGATTCTGTTCAGAAATTAACAACTAGCTGGATAAAAAGCAGAAATAAGAGAAAATATCTTCATCCATCTCAAAATTAAGAGAGGCTAGTAAGCATGTATAATAAGCTCAGGTAATTCTTCCAGATGTAGACCAGACTGGAAGAAATACTGAACTTTCCTATTGCTTTCCTTTTCCAGATAGTACAGGTACCCATGATGTGATAGTTAGCAAGTTTTCTAATCTCTGTCTTCAGTGTCCTCATCATGTTAAAATAGCAAACATGAGATAGTATACAAATCAGGGTTTAGGATATTACTTGCCACATAACAAGTGTTATGCAAGTCTCTTCTTTCCCACCATTGCTTTGAGGGCATGGCAATTTACTCAACTTTACTTTGTGGATGTCTTCACCAGAGCCAACTTAAAACAATCGTAACAGCAGAATTTTTGCAATATTTTGAATGAAAATGACAAACATAAAAGGTTGTAGGCTTACAGGTTACTTAGGCAAAAGGAATCTGCTATAGAACTCAAAGACAACTGAACGTTTCTCCTATTTAAAAGTCAAGTGTTATAAATTTGCTGAAATTTTCTGATACTAATAGATATTTTAACAGAAACTTATGTATCCCTTTCGGGTAAAAATCATAAGAAAATAAGTTCTTTCCAAATGATTCAACAGCTATGCACCATAGATCTTTGGGAATATTTTTATTATTATGAGCTTATTTGCTTATATAATAAATAGTTTGTAAGTACCTCTAAAGTTACATACTGCTCTGGGTGCTCGAGATTTTGCCAAAATTTGTGCCTCCTGGAGCTTGCATTGGAAGAAACTATTGGAAGAAGAATGATAATATGGCTAAGGCAAGGTGGTATGTGCCTGTCATCCTACTGGCAAAGGGGTGCACAAAGAGGAGGATCACAGTCCAAGCTAGCCTGGGCATAAATTAAGACAGTATCTTACCAAGAATCAACACAAAAAAGACTGACAAAGTGGCTTAAGTGGTACAGTACCTGTTCACCAAACCCAACACCCTGAATTCAAAACCCCCACAACTCCCCTCTAGGCTCACTTCCTCCCAAACCAACCAACCAACCAACCAACCGCCAGCACACATCAGGAGGCTGGAAGTCTGATCTCAGAATCTTAGTATCATAGTCTGGTTCTGATAAGAACTTTTCTTCCTGGCTTACTGATAGCTGTTTCTTCATGTTCTTGCACAGCAAAGAGCTCTAGTCTCTTCATGATCCTGCAGGGTTCTTGCTCATCCCCTTATGGGAACTTATCCTTGTGACTTCATCTATACACACATCTATACACACTCTTCCCAAGGCCTTGGTCTCCAAAGATTACCATGTTGGCTGTTAGGACTTCAACAAAAATCAGTCCAAGGCACCTTTTTAATGGCAAGGCTGAGGGAAGACTGTCTCTCTGATAGATGCATCTATCTGCAAGTATCTGAGAGAAATGAGAGGGCTAGAAACCAGTGCAAAATATCAGTTTGTTTAGTTCAGAGCCACAGAGCTAACACTGGGGAAGGGGGAGAGACAGTGAGCAAGCGAATGAGTGAGCGATAGAGGAAAAGAGAGAGAGAGAGAAAGAGAGAAAACTAGATAGAAGATAAGCCAACATATTCAACAACATTAAGGGTCAGTAGTGACTTTAACAAAAAGCTTTGGAGAACAGTGAGGATAAAAGTATAAGTTAGGTTCGTTCTAAAGAGAGTTGGAAGGTAATACATGCAACCTCGTTTGAGAAGGTACATACTACAGGGAAAACAAAAAAATGTAGCTGGAAGTGTTTCAAGAAAGGGCAAACTTTCTACCATTTCTGCACTGATAAAAATTAATCAATAAAGTCTGTCAGTGTTGTACAGAGAGCTTGTGAAAGTGTTCTCATTGCTTCTCTTTCCTCAGTGAATCAGGATACAAAACATAGGGAACCAGAGTGGAAAGTAGTGCCAGAGGCTTGATAAGACAGAAAAAGGTGTGTGTAACATTTAAGCACAGCTGAGAGAGGGTACTGTTGCAGGGTGACTGACAGTACTAAGCACTATCTGAGGTTCAAAAGAACTGAAGTAGGTTGTGTTTTTCTCCCACTTCACTCTGTTGCTTGGGAACAGACATGGTATTGGAATGGCAAAGAGTTAATTTAGCAGGGAATGTAGCTTTCCTAGGACAGGCATTTTAACTGATGGGTTTGGTTCTAAAAAAGGTTTGGAAACTCTTTAATAATGATTTTCCTACCTTGTCTAAGGAAAATTTACTGAATAACCACCACAGATTAGATCGACAAGAAAATTCTAACAAAAATAATACACCCAACAATCTAACTACTATGTAACAAAACAACTAAAATATCTAATAAAAGAAGAAATAAAACACCCAGACACTTGGAAAATGTATACCTTTATATTTAAAGTATAATAAATAAATTAGGCCAAAAGGCAATTCAAAAGGTCACTTACAATATACTTACAAAATAATACTTAAATAATAGAGATACAACATGTTTTATAAATCTCTAGGCTATATCAAAAGCCATAATGAGAGGGAAATTTACACCTCTAATATTCCTCTGCTAAACAAAAATTATTTTCTTAGGATAGTACCTAGAAGTACATTTTTAACTCAAAGAACACAAAAAGAGATGTGAGTTTTTAAAATGCATTTAATAAATGCTGTCCCATGTATTTCCATATAGTTGAATCAACTGAGGCTTCCACTAACACATGAAATTGTCTACTTTTGCATACCCATGCAAACTGGGTAATTCTTGGTACAATTTACATGAAATACATTTCATCCCTTAAAGTATGGTTTATTTTTTCCCAGCTTTGATTTTGATTTTGCAGGTAGGAAACAGAAAAATTGGTATTATTAAAAAAGTTGGTATTATTTAAAATGTATTATAAACAATTTATGAATTTTCCTATGGATGTCTCCTTCAGAGAACCCATACTATTTTGAGTAACATGTATAGTCACTATATGTGAAAGAATCCAAGTCCCAAACAAATGGTGGAATAATTTACAATAATACCATGAGACACTAGTAGAATAATTTTAAAGAGTACTTGATTAGTTTCAGACAACTGATAGTCCAAAGAAGTAAAATCCAGGTTACAAAAATAACCAATCACTCCAGTTCAGTTGCATATAGAAGATCAGTATTTTTCTCTTATGTGTTTGGTTTATTTCTCATAACACATTATCTTCAGGAGTTGCCTTCAAATGGCAAAATCTCTTCATTTTTAAAAGGCTGAATACACATCATGTTATGCATGCATATCTATCATTTATATGTCTACCTATCTGTCCATTTATCCACCCACTCAAAATTTCACCTCTCTTTACCTACATAACTTTAAAACACTGCACATAGTTCTCAAGATACTCCCGCCTCAGATTCCTAAGCACTACATGTGAATAACATGTTCATATATTCTAGCTATGAAAGTATACCTATATGCATTGCATACAGACAAATATTTGAGGCACTATGCTAAGCATAGAAGATATGATAAGAAATAAGTATAGGCCTTATTTAGCAAGTTAAACTAAACTAAGCAAATGTAAGAAGTTACACCACAATTTTTCACATACTAATATATTTGAACTGAGATGTTGGGAAGAAAAGCAAACATCTATTTAGGAAGTTCCTTCAAGTAAGGTGTGTGTGTGTGCGTGCATATATGTGCATGCATGTGTGAGAGCATGCACACACGTATGCACATGGGTACCTTTAATGGCACCAGCCACCATTCTTAATTCTAAATGAATACAGTGATCTATAAGTAAGTCTAATCGTACTTAACATCTTGATTTTTATGATGAACCAAACATCAAGTATGCAAAGAAAGGAACGAAAATAAGTTATTTATACCAAACAAGAGATCTGTTAATTTAATTAAAACTGAAGCATTAAAAAGATAAAAATGTAGCTACAGAATGTACTTGGTTTCATATTTGGAAATACTAACTTGTGCTGGAGGTGTGGCTCAAGTAGTAGAGTGACAGCCTTGAAATACTAACTTGTTGAGATTAAACTGTAAGGATAAATAAAAGCCAGACTATATAACAACAATCTGCCCACCTACTGTGGGGAATGTGGATGAAGGAGAAAGAATAGGGAAACATAATCCACAAAATATTCAAGACAAAAATATTTTGGTTATTACAACAACCACAATTTGAGAACTATAAACATTTAATGTAAATTAGTGGTAAATCCTGTGGTGTTCTTAAATTCAATGATATTTTAAAAGTCTTCTCTGCCAAGGTGTTTTATAAACAAGGTGGTGGACTGATCTCTAAGAAAACCTTGAATGTATCTTAAAAGAGAGGATTTCGTTTTTTAAAAGAACAAATTAAAATTACTTGAGACAGAAAATATTGATTGGTTCTATAAAAATGCAACTGAACAGTATAATCAGCATGTTTTTGTCAAATACCCATTTATGCAAAAACAACCACAGCAGCCCGGTTAGGCCTGTACACATGTATTACTGCAGTGGGCACAGATGCTATGGTTCGGTGGCCATGTCTACCTTTATCCTAAGAAATGAATTTTTATTTCCTGTGATGGAGACAAGGTAGATGAACAGAAGTGACTAGCTCTGTATTTGATCACCAAGTCCTGACTAAAAATATTTCCCTGTAGCAAATGGGATGTCAGGTCACATATTCTGATTTGCAGAGGAGACACAGAATTTCTGACTATAATTTTAATGCTGCCACCTTGTATTTTTCCTCTCTTGCAGCCTTAGAAAAAGGGCAGGAAGAAAAATAACCCATCTAATTCTTATAGTACAGAAACTTTGAACAGTTCTGAAGGTAGAAGACAAATTGCAGTGGTAGGAAAATTTATTTTCATAAACACAGTAGTTATCTGGTTAATTTTGCTGTAGAGGAAAGCAACAGCCCTCCAGATTATATATCCAGAAATATTACGGAATGATCAAAAAATAAAAAAAGTTCCACAACCACTCTGGTTTCATACCTGGTCTGTGGGTGCTCCCAGAACAGTAGAACTCTGACTTGCCTGTTTGTGAGCTCACCATTCACAGATGAAAAGCCCAATGGGCTCCCTTGAGATCCACCTGTCCAATCTGAGACAGTGAACTACAGAACGATGGATTTGGGTCAGAGTCAGAAAATGTTCTATGTCCTACAATTTAAAACTTACTTTTTTCATGTCACTAATTGAAAATCCCTTCTCCAGGAGACTTTTTCCTTGGACAAGCATCCATGGAACAAAAACACAATTGTTTACCATTATAGAAATGTAATTTGAGAAAGTTTATAAAGTTGCAAGCAGAAATCAATTTCAGAGCTACATATTACAACCCAAATTTTGAGTTCCTTTTAAGTAACAGTATACGGGCTAGGATTTTAGGTCAGAAAATATATATTAATATTATATGCATTTCTGCTCCATGTAGGTAAAGTTATCAAAAGTTTGATAGATTATGACTACTAATATTTCCTGAAGAACAAGTCCATAAACTTATTGAGTTAAAAATTTGAACAAAAATTTTAAACAAAATTATATATATAAGTATATATATAATATATATTTTAAAGATTAAATATTAAAAAGAGGGGGCAATAATGCTTGATAGGAAGTGTACTCATTACCTTACTCATGTAACTGTAACCCCTTTGTACAGTATCTTTATAATAAAAATATATATTAAAAAAGAATAAATATAACAATGCATTCTTCCTGATGAATTTCATTGAAATGCTAACTTTTACAACATTACATTGCCTCATGTTTTAAATTTACCCTAGTTCTATTTTATTTTGTACCTTTTACAGCAAACCACCATGAGGTTAATTCTAATGGCTCTGCTTCTGGTTAGTTAAGTAATGTGCCTTGACTCAGAAAAACTCAATTTCAAATACAATAGCAAATGCAATAGAAAAATCTACAACCCCAAATCCACAAATAAAGTTGACATTAAGGCCTAATTTCATAATAATGCTAAGAATAGCAAATATTGGTTGGGTCTGGCAAACACTCTTTTTTCCTAGATATTTATCTTTCGATTAGCCAGGTATCACTCTAGCATTCTGTGGGCACAAACAGCATTTTATCTCTTTTATTACTATAGTTTTAGGACCCAGCACATGGCTGACTTACAAAAGAATCTCAATAAATAAATAAATGGATGAATGGAATGAGGGATGTATAAGTTACACTCATTCTACCATGCTATGGTTTAGGGAAAACTTCTGGAGATCTAAGCAAAGAGCCAAGGTTATAACATCACTTTATTCATTCGCAGTGTCACCCTGTGGAGGCCCTTCATTTTACAAACCTTTATGGTTCTCTTACTAAAGCTCTGGGGACCCATGCTTTTGTTCAAGGGGACCTGTATCTTCAGCTTTATCAATGAAGCAGAGGATTTGGGTAGGCTAGTCAAGACATTCTATCTTACCAGCTAGTGTGGCTGGCAGAGGTCTGGAGAGACCTTGAGATTTAAGCCTTGAAACATAGCTTTCTCTCTGTCTGGATTTGGAACTTCTATAGCAATTTGTGCTTCTAGGTAAAAAATCAGTCTGAAGATTAGGCCAACAAAACAGAAAAGGGCAAAAGGGAATTATGGGAAATTAAAGTTAGATATCCAATACTCATTGTGAACTATATTAAACCTTGCTTGGAGGTAAATTTAACGCGGGACTCTGTTTACCTAAACCAATACATACATTTCCATAATTGCTTAATTCTATTTGAAATGAAAGTTTTTGGAACCTGCTAATCTAAATATCATGTAATACCTGATTTCTAGACATACTATAAAGCCACATTATGGTACTGGCATAAAAATAGACATACAGACCAATAGAACAGAATAAGAGAACCCAGAAATGAATCTATACAGCTTCAGCCAATTGATTCTTGACAAAAGTGCCTAAAATGCACATTGAGGAAAGCATAACATCTTCAACAAATGGTGCTGATAATTCAGATGCAGAAGATAAAGCTTATCTCCTATCTATCACTCACAAAAACCAGCTCAAAATGGATCCGAGACCCTTACTGTATGAGCAGAAACTCTGAAACTACTAGGGAAAAACAAAGGTAAAACACTGATGTTTTTGTATGCATGCAATCAATCCTGGGGATTCATATATGGTAGGCAAGTAGTCTACATAAGCTGTGTCCCTAGTCTATTTCTTAATCCCAAATACATTAAAAAATTTAAATGTCTTTGAGTTGCAGCTCTTAAATAAAACTAACAATTTTTGGTATTTGTAAATAGTCGCATCTTACTGATACTTTTGCTAAAACCTTACCTAAGATATTTTGGACTCACTTTATAGGTACTTTGTTTTCCCTTTAAAATTAAAAAGATCATGATATGTAGAAAAGGGGACTAACAGAAAGAAAACTGGAGATGTACAGCCATCTCCTTGGTTTTATGAACAAGTCTTTCAGTCCATTTATCTCCAAAATTAACAACTGTAGGGCTGAAACTTCTAGAGGATCATAGCCCATACAGTATTTGGGGCACAGTTGAATGGTACCCTAGGTTCTTCTTTTCACTCAACTTTCTGTTTTAAGTTTTATGGCTGGTTCATTTTAGGTTAAGCAACACAAGATGACAACCTAGGATCTCACCCAATTTAGAGTTTAATCTTTTCTTTTTTTTGGTCTGTCATGGAGCTTAAACTCTGGGCCTGAGCACTGTCCCTCAGTTCTTCAGCTCAAGGCTAGAGCTCTACCACTTGAGCTACAACACCACTTCCGGTTTCCTGGTGGTTTATTGGAGATAAGAGTTTCATGGAGTTTCCTGCCTGGGCTGGCTTTGAACCATGATCCTCAGATCTCAGCCTCCTGAGTATCTAGGATTACAGGCGTGAGCCACCAGCGCCCGGCTTTAGTGTTTAATTTTTTAAAAATCAAGCTGCCTTAAATTTTATGCAAATAGTTTTGTTTTCTTGCAAGATTACAGTTTAAGGGCTTAATTAAAAGTTTTAATTAGGGCTCCAACTTAAAAGCATGACACAAATAGTTACTGGGGATTTTGAACACTCCAATGTGTTTAACGGCTGATTTCTCTGGTAAATTCTATCTTTACTCTCATTTACTTTTATCGGTTGGAAGATTCTACAGAAAGAAGAGTTCACCTGATGTTTTAAGTATCCATCTTTGAATCCCCTTCACAAACTTAGACTGACCAGTCACTTGATTAATCATAAACCTAGTTTATCGGGCTCCTCCAGAAGCGGAGAGGCTAGATTTTACCTAGAGCTCTTCTGTGACTGATCAGAATTCCTGGTTGTTAGAAACCCCAAAGCTATCTGCAGCTTATAGTGACACTTTCTTGCCTTCTGCCAAACCACATTTAGTTGGTTAGAATTCAGAAAATCTAATGAAAAAAAGAAACCATTGTCAATGCTAAAACATACTCAGCTCATTTGGGAATGGAGTGGGTAGAAGGAGGGGTGAGAGGAGGGACAGGAGGAGAGGTAGGAAGAGTGGGTAGAAAGAGGGGCTTGCTGGAAGAAGCTGTAGTCATATGTATTATTTCCCAATTAAAAAAATCCTTAATTTTATTTAATTTTTACTTGCTAATTTGGAAGGAACTTTAGAGGTCATGATCCTGAATCTCAACTATAGTTATACCAAGTGTTAGAAATTTAGAGTTAGAGAGAAAGTAGGGTAAGAGTTAATTAACTCTTGATAATGGACTATCAAGGCAAAATGAACACATAAATTCAGACATTTTTCATATTTTGTCATATAATGCTTAATAGTAATGAAGTAAAAATTATGAGAAAAAGTTAGACACACATTCATCAGCTACATAGGAAAGCACCAAGTGTGGTTTTTCTATGCTTAGTCAATGTTTTGAGAAGAAGCTAGGGGTCCCAAGTGAGTTTTTATGACTATAAGCGAGTTTCTTTTCTGAAGTACATTTATATGAGAGGAAAAAATACAACAAAGAAAGAAAACCCAAACTACGCTTGTTGGTAGGTCTATACCATTTTCATACATTTAATGGCAGAAGGTAGTACACAATGTTTCTGCAGCCATAAGTGATACTTAAGAGGAAAATTAAATCACTGAATGATGCCAGGACTGATTATTCCACTGCACTTTAAAAGCAAGAGATTGCAGTCTGTGAATCCAAAGTGGTTTCATATGGACCGCTACAGTTGTGGTTTACTCTTGAAAGTATAACCTGTCAAATTAGAAGCAGGCAAGGCCTCTGCTTTTAACGGTTCCACTTTCTACTGTCTACAGTTGTGGCTATAGGCTATCATTTTTTTTTTATCCAGTTAAATTCTGGTTGTTTTTTTTTGAGGAGTAGAATATCAAAACGACTGTCTGTTATCTCAGGTTTTAGTCCTCATATAAGTTGAAAGAAGTTACCAATCAGGCTTGTAGATGAAGCAGACTTCTATTGTGACAATTGTTATCAACTACTAATATTCCATTATCCTGCTTACCACATATAATTACAGGAAAGTGGTATATGGGCCGTGTAAGTGCTTAAACTTATTCCACTCTGCCCTTTCAGATACTTTATTGATTTTAACAAGTACCTCATTGACTCATCATTTTCTAGACCTACTATCACGACTGTGGGCTAGTATGAGCTTAATGTTATAAAATGCTCCATTTTTTTCCTCTTTTGCTTAATTGTGGGATATTCCTTAGGAAACAAGTTTGTTTAGCTGAGATTTTTCCCATCAAACCAACAAGCTATCTGTTCAATTTTATGTTTCATTTAGAGTTGTTCCATAAGGCCCATGTTTTATAATATAAAAATATTAAAAATAAAGATACACAGTATTTGTTCTCTGTGTGATACACTATAAGTGAAACCATGCCACTAAATAATCATATCCTGTTTAGGCCATAATGACATCAGAAATTTATGTTTATCATCTGCTTTGGACAACTTAGCATGTTTTTAGCTCAAGGCAATGTTGAACTAAAACCATTTGCAGTTGCCCAAACCAAGATAACCACACATTTCTAAGGTAATTGATACCTAAAAGAACACTGCCTTTAGATCACAGTTCATGATCTAAGCATTGCTAATTCTTTAAAGAAGGTTGTTAAAGTTTATAAAGCATATATGTCTATTGGACTTCCTCCAAAATTTAACATGAAATAATTATATTTTTAGCATGCATAGACACTATGATGAAGTAGGCACTTAGCAAATCGTTTCAGAATTCTGGAATTACCTCTCTTGACCAATTTAAAGAGAAAGGGGAAATTGAATTGACTTTTTTTTTTAATCACGTAAAGATATAGTAACAGTGGTGAAAACTGTCCTGTATTTTGGATGGTGCTCAAGTGAAATAAATCATTACTTTCATTTTCCTGAAGTATATTTAAAGAAACAATAATTTCATGTATAGATGGCTTTTAAGGTCAATAAAACACATACAGTTTTCAAATCTATTGTGAAAACATATCCAGGCAATCCAAATATATGTCAGTAATTGTGTTAGTGATACAAAGCATGTAATTGCCCTGAGTACCACCTTGGCTAGTGAGTCCAATCATAACCTGCAAACACTCTGAAAAATAGCTCTTTGCAAGTTATGCCAAACAAAAGTGGCAAGTAAAAGCCTTTCACCCAAAGATAGCAGTATAATTTGGAACAAAAAAAGTAAATATCTGATTATAAACTAGCTTAAACAGAATAAAATGAAACCAGAAAATGTCAGATCCTGAGGAAGGAAACCTTGTTTTCAAAGGAGAAACAGAGAGACAGAGAACTGAAGCTGTCTTCCAAAGTCAACTGTGAGAGAAATTCCCTCTCTATACGGTTTATACCAGGGGATACTAATGCTATCAGACAAAGGACTCTCTGGAGGAGCAGCAACAGCATGGTACACGATGATGCAATGGTGAGTGTGTTACTGTGAAAAAGAGGAAAGTATCATACCTCCATTCTTTCTTGTTTAACGTCATCAATTTCCTCATCTTCAAACATTGCCAAAAGTTCTCCTGTCTGGTCAATAGAAGTGAGGAAATCCTGAGCAATTTTCTGTCTTTTGTTTGTATTACTACTGCCACTCAATTTGTCTTCATGAAGATAAGGAAAGAAAAAAAGAGATGTTATCCATAGGTTTCTATCAGTACTCAACAGTACTTGTATTAAATAATGCACAGGAAATTAAGAACTGGCATTCTTTCAAACATTTTTTTGAAAGGGGGATTCTTGCATCTAAAATACAAGTGGAGGATTTACAGAATTAAATCATTCATTCTTATTACAAACTGACAGAATAGAATCAAATAATTACCACAGTAAGGATGAAAGGGCTTACTAGAATCCTTTATAAAGAGGGAAGGTTCTTGGATTAGTGTATCAGTGCATCATTATCAATGTACTTGGATATGCACTTAATAATTTGACAGGTTTTCAGTCACTATTTCTTTGAGCATTGTTACATTCTCTCTGGTCTTTTTTCTTGCCTTTTGATGTACACAGTATGCATATACTAATGTAAGTTAATGGTGTTCCATATTCCTCTGAAGCCTTGTTAATTTTTCCTTGGCCCTATAAATATATTACATTTTCTTAAAAATCTTTTTTTTATTTACTCTATGATCTTAAAACTATGTTTAAACATTTTAAATGATAGTATTTAACATACAATTAAATGTATTTCTCCGGGGAAACCTGTCAAGCTCCTTACACAGTCATTTTAGAAGTCATATTTAGGGATAGATATGTCTCATCTGAGTATGTACCTTATGACTTATGCCAACTAATCTATAAGAAGTTTTAGTATACTTTTTACAAGACATAAAAATTAGAACCTTTGATGAAGATAAAAAACGTTTTAAACATGTTTAAAAATGATTAAGAAGATGGCATCAAACCAACATGATGTCATTGGACAGCTAAACTGCAGTCTTAGCACTCTGAGCTTGTGTTGAAAATCAGCACCTATAAACTATTCAGTGGTAGGCATGTATCAAGTGTTTTCACTAAATTAAGTTGAATTCTCATAAGATTCCACATTTTAAGCAGTATAATTTCTTTCTGATATACAAGAACACTAAAATAAATAAAGACAAACAATAGCAACAACTAAAAAGAAATGAGAACATAAATAAGAAATTAGGTACCACGTAGAGAAAGCAAAGATCTGGGAATGATTGGAACACAGGTCTATTTTGGTCCTATATTCTTTATGTATACCAAAGAGGAAACATTAAAATTTATCTGCAGAACTATTTTCCATGTACTAAGTTCTATGAGAATTGCTAATATAATAGGTGACAGTGTGTAATAAATTTGTTTGTAATATTTTATGTAAGGGGATTTCATGATGAATGTAACTAGTTCTCTTTCAAAGTTTACTTACTCTAGTTTTCTGAAGTTCTTCTTAATGGATGCCATTACATAATGTCTGTTATTAATAAAAACACATTATTTCTAAAAAGTATATAAATTAAATAAGTTCTACACTTTAAACTGATCAATACTTTGATTTAGTAAGCATTTTTAGTACTTACATATTTGCAGCTTAGCAGTTTGATTTTGCAACATTAGTATTTTTTCCTAAACATTCTAAAATAAAGAACTGAGTTGCTAAGTCAGAGAAGGAAAGTTTTCTACTTCGTATTATGACTTTTGTTAGATTTTTAAACAACACAGGAATAACAGACTAGAATGAGGTAACTTTATATCATTAATCATATCAGATTCTTTTTATGGTAAATTACCAAAATCTACATGAGCCAGTTTCTAAACTATATAATATTTCTGGCTCCCTTCATCCACCACAGAAAAATTCCACTTACAAAAATCAGTTATGCACTCAATCATCACAATTTTTATGGTTTCATAATATAGTATACATTATTAACAGAAAGAATTAAAATACCAAGTTCATATGAAGTAAAAAGATTAAACTGTGTACATACATATTTATGTATATATTCGATAGTTACTTTAAATACTTTAATTTCAAACATTACTACACATTCATTCAGATATATATCGACATATACAAAAACACATATGTGTATATATGTATAGAGATAGATAGACAGATAGATAGATGGATAGATAGATGTGTGTGTGTGTGCATTTGTATACATTGAACCTCATGTATTCTACCCCTCGAGCCATGCCTGAAGTGCTTTTGTGCGATGTGGAACTCCAGATCCTCCTGCCTCTGCCTCCAAGTGGTTCTATGGGTTTATCTACATTGACAATGAAAAATTGTGTCATCTAGCATAAGTATGTCATCAGCTCTTGTTTATTCAGTGCTTTGTTTTGGTTACCTTCTAGAAGATCATCCTCATCAATGCCTTTGACAATCTTTGATTTGTAGTCTCGGATAAACATGTACTTTAAAAGTCTTCTAAGTTTTTTCTGTTAAAAATATGAAATGAGAAAATGATATACATATTTATACTGATAAGGAATATTGTGATAACTAATTTTATTAAACTCTACTTGAGCATCACTGAGAGAAATATAGAAATCACTAATACACTGAAATCAAAATGTGATCATCAAGTTAAACATAATAAAAACAAAAGTATTGTAGCTATACAAGTATTTATAACAGCACTTTTCTCTAATCCGGACTTTCCTATATTATAATAATTATTTTATGGTATGTCTTAAGAGTTTAAAAGTATTCCAGAGTTTTTGATAAATATCACATTCCCCATACTGATTACTTATGCTGTTGAATTATGTATATAGTTTTCAGATAAAATTTTATTTAAAATGATTTATAAACATCTAGACAATGAGTTCATAACAAATGCTTTTCAAAGGCAAGTAATGGCTTTCCTATAGTTTTGTGAGAATATTTATATTAATCAATTAATTAGAGACTAAGTCTGACTATATAATCCAGGCTGGCTTCAAACTTGTGATCCTCCTGACTCAGCTTCCAGAAGTTTGGGATTACAGGTACACCCTATTATGCTTGGCTTCTGGGAATCTACCTTTTCACTAGAAGAGTTCATTTATATGTGCTATTTCAGGAAAACAGTCTATAATCTAGGGAACATTGTTTTGAAACTCATAGTTAGGTTTTAATAATGGCCTACTTTGCAGCTTGTTTTAGGAGAGCCCAATATGATTTTACTACAAACCTGATGGGTAACCCTATGCAGTTTGTTCTCTGCTTACACCAAGAAAGTACTGTCTCTGGTTTCTGACCTTTAGGTTTATGATTTCTCATCATAGCTGAAACATATATTGCACCTTAAAAGGCTGTGTGTGTGTGTGTGTATTCATTTATGCTTGGCCTGGGACTTGAACTCAGTGCCTGGTGGCTGTTCCTCAGTCTCTTTGTGCTCAAGGCCAGCACTCTAGCACTAGAGCCACAGTGCAACTTCCAGCTTTTTCTGAGTAGTTTATTAAAGATAAAAATCTCATGCACTTTTCTGTCCCGGCTGGCTTTGACCGGCAATCCTCAGAACTCAGCCTCCTGAGTAGCTAGGGTTATAAGCATGAGCCACCAGTGCCTAGCTCATTTAATATTTTTGATAGACCTGAAAGAGGAAAAATGTAATCACAAGGAAACCAAGGTTAAAAAAAAAAAAGTACTGGGAACTCAGCAGGGCCAGAAGTAGAACATGACCTGTGCATCTCAGTTTTCACTTGTAAAACAAGAAAAGAGCATGGGCACATGCCTGTGTGGGGATTCTGGAGAAAGCATGGGAAGCTGCTTAGTGTGGTGTACAACACAGCAGGCTGTGAGGAATGCTGGAGTACAACTACAGCTATTAAGGAAACATTCCTGCCCAAAGAACTTTTGCCACTTTTTTTTCTCTTTGCTCTGATTCCATTTGGCATTTTAATTTTTTTTGTCTGATATTTTATTTATGCAAGCCATTTTAAATTCTTTTTGGATGGCATATAAGTAAAATTATAAGAAAATGGGTGACTATCATTCTGGTAGAGTGCTCTATCTAAATAGCTTGTGTTGTGCATTCCTAAAGTTTCTGTAGAATGAAGGTTTTGGCTTCCCCAACAGGGCACGAAGAAGAGTCGGTGTGAACTATTAAATTCAATCATTTTACCTCTACTGGTGAAAAAAATTGACAAGATATTCTGCTTGTTCCCCAGCTGTCTTCTTCAGACAGCTCAAGGGCCTTCTTTTTGCCTACAGCAACAATACTCCTTCTACACCACATGCTGTGATGGAGTCCTTGAGGTCTATTGCTCTTCAAGAATGCCTCAAGTATTCAATAAATGTCACCAAGTCTTGCAAACTCTTCCTCACTATGCTCTCTGAATTCATTTTTCCGGTTTCCAGAGCTACCATACTAATCATTCTTTGTCCTAATTGGTAATAGAGCATTTTGGTTAGCCTCCTTCCATTACCCATTCTACTTAGGCCTGCATGAACCTTACTGTAGTCAGAAGCTTCCACTTCAACATTCAGCCTCTACATCTAATCATAAAACCTTAAAATTCTGTCTTAAAAAATGCATCTTCAGATCAGCCAGATTTACTACCATAGATCATAAGCTTCTTGATTTAAAGCTATAAATCATGTCTTGATAGTAAAGACATTGTTTTTTCTTTTATATATCCTTTTTATCAACTAAGAGTTGATTGAAGCCAGGGGTGCTAGTAGCTCACGCCTGTAATTCTAACTATGCAGGAGACTGAGATCTGAGGATCACAGTTTGAAGCCAGCCAGGGCAGAAGAGTCCATGCGACAATAAACTACCCAGAAAAAGCTGGAAGTGGTGCTTTGGCTCAAGTGGGGTAGAGCACTAGACTTGAGTAAAAGAAAGCAAAAGAAGCTCAAGGACAGTGTGTCCAGGTCCTGAGTTCAATCAAACTCCAGGACCAGAAAAAAAAAAGGTTGACTAAAACATGTAAAATAATATAAACTATTTTAGCTAGCTTTTCATGGAAAATTGATGAAATTAGACACAAACACCAATTTTATATTTTAATACCAAGAGATAAGAGACTAAGAAACATACCAAAAATTAGAAATTATAGTGTCTTCATGATTTTAAATATTCATCTTGACTTCTTTCTTTTCTATAAACCAGTGTTACAGAGAGGAAACTTTGTAAAGTTCAATTACCATATGAAATTCTGTAATTATGTTGATGTTAAGGTTCACAATGAGCAGACAAATAAGTATATCACTGAGGCAATACACCATACAGTCAATATCTATTGAACACTAATTAGTAATGAAAATGTCATCAGACAAGTAGAGATTACCCAGGATTGTTGGCAGCTTTTTGTCTAAGTGCTATTTACCCAGGTAAAAACAAATATCCATTCCTTTGTAGTAAACGTAGTTTGTTTTGTAACTATGAACACTGAACTTTTCATCAATGATCATGATTCCAATTTGAATACGATATATCAAAGGAACATAGTTTCCTCATGTAAATTCAATTAAGCTACAGGCCTAGCACCTAACATGGTGACATTGTTTTGTTACCTTATCTTTTCGTATCAAGAACAGAAGATCTTCAGCAGAGATTACTCTTGCTCCCCTCAGCTGGGAAACTTCAGCAGCTTGCTGCAACTAACAAAGGAAAGTCAGGATATTTTTCCCAGTAATATAAATTAAACACAGTATAATCATGATTCTCAAGAGAGAGAAATATACTAAGAGTTAAAAACCTTGAGGAATAATCCAGTGATTACAAAATTGCTTTTAAAAGCAAAATGTCCTATTTTGAGATATTCTAAAAAATGCAATTAAATTACCTCACAAGCCCACCTGTAACTGATATAACAAACAGATATCCTTGATTTCTCTAATGCAAAATAAAAATCATACACAGCTTCCAGAAATACATTAATGCACCTGAAAATAATTTTATGAAATTTTATCCTTCCTATCCATGTGAGCAATGGTTTCACTCAGTATCACTAGTTGAATAAGTATATTATTAATCTGAGCTCCCATGCTGGTATGATTTGAAATAGGCCCATTCAGAACTTAAAAGATCAACAAAAACAGTAGCTGTTTCTAATATCCAAAGGAAAAAAAATACTTTCAGTTTTGGCAAGTCTTCAGTGGTTAAAGGATTCAGTCCATAAATCATAATACTGGACTGCATTAATTTCTTTCCACACTAATCATATGCACACAAAAAGTTAACTGTATCTGGACTGTCCAATACAAAACATACTGCATGAAAAGTTAGATTCCCCCTGAAATGTTCATCTGGTCTTTTCTTTATCTACAGAGTTAAGAGTTTTTAGGAATTCAGAAGCCCTAGAAACACAATCTTACTTGAAAATGACCTGGAAAATAAAAGAATGTGAAAAACGATAGTTGTATTTTTTTGGCAAAGGCAAACTCAGCTTCTTATTTTGATTAGTTGGAAGGAACATAAAATACGTCCATCTGAAAAAAATAAAGATGCTGGAGAAAAACACTACAAAAAAATGTTCCAAATTTGATCAAACCATGCTGATTGCAACAAACCAATTCTATCCAACATAAACTATTCCAAAAATATTTACATATAAAAGCTGTTCTTGAAGGCACCCTTCTTGGAAAGGAACAAATCTAACACACATTCTTGAGTTAATCTTTTAAAAGTGACATGCTGCCATCTTAACAATTATATGAAATTAAATAGCACATTTGTACTAAAGAAATTCTGCTTGAATATTTAAGCAATTTTGCAAAGTTAGCTTCAAATGTTCTTTAAATACACAGACTACAAAATAGACTATAAACCTCCCTATGTGTCAGCTTTACCACTGATTTCCTGGATACTGGTGGTTGGTATATAAACATAATTCTACCTAAATATAGAAATTTAAATTTAACTGTGGACCATTTAAAAGGAAATCTTGGGGGAAAAGTTTTTTAGAAGATGATGCATCTACTCAAAAAGAAACCTGACAGTTTTCAGCAAGCCTGAGCACATTTTTTCTAAAGTCTGAAAGTATATTAGGAAACGTACTTTTATATCCCTTTTCAATTAAAAACATTTATATCACAGTCTAAAATACATGTGATTAGTGTGGAGAAGAACCTGAGTTACTTATGCATCAGTGTAGACACACAGAGAGAAATCCGGAAACACTAAATTACTCAATTTTTTTTCTTAAATGAAGAACGGAGATAATCTGGAGGTCCCAAACCACTACACAAGGCATAAGCAATTTTTCTTATGCTGAGTAAGAACATTAGAAACAGGCATTCCTAAACACTTTTCCCAGTTAAACCCTGGTTTACCCATACTACAGATAATTTCTCTCCAGATATAACACTCTACAAAATGTCACTTCTCAAACACATTAACCAGAAAAAGAATGACAATGGAAAATACAGAACAGTTCTACATTTAAATCACCTTTTCAATACCAGTTGTCATCTTTAGTAGGAAAAGTCTAAAATTTTTATTTTTATTATCTGATTTTCTAATTCTCTTAACCATTATAATGCCCTGACTGGCACTGGCATTGAGTACTCTCTCAGATGCCTTGGCTCTGCCCAGTTCATGTGTGGGAAATCAAAATATCTCTGTGTGACTTCATTAGGACCTGTCAGTTCTGGTGGGAATCCATGCTCCCAAATCACCTTTCCCACTCTGATCTTTTGTTCTCTACAGGGGGGGGGGGGGGGTTCATTGGATAATGAATGTAATACATACTAATACATATATTACCCACTGGCTTATAAATTCGAATACATATATTATCAACTGGCTTATAAATTCTTTTTAGCTAGGTCTGCATGCAAAATCCTCTTTCTATAAGATTACTGTAAAGAACAGAATAGAGACTTTGGCAGCACAGATTGACATACTATGCAGCTTAAGATCTGCATATTTAATACAAAAATAATACCAGGACTAGAAAACCAGTGTCACAATGTTCTTTAAACCTTTAGTGTCAAAGAAAGTTGATTCTGTTTTCTAAGAAATATTTCATTTTAATTCATGAATATTCTAATTTATTATTTACTGCAATCAGTCAAATATTTCTGGAAGTACTGGAAAAAGTACATTATTTCACACACACACACACACACACACGCACACGCACACACACACGCACACAGACTTTGAACCCAGGGCTTGTGCATGCTAGGCAGGCAGCTCTCCCACTTGAGTCACATTCATAGCTCTGAAGTATATTTGCATTCTCTTTCAGGTGATCCGTAGTTTTGGCTATTAATAATTAGCAGTCTCACTAGTAATAATAGCTATTATATACTGGGCACTTAATACACACGGGGCACTGGGTTATGGTTCTTATAAGTACTAAATTGCAATTTTAAAAATTGTATGTAAGTTTAAATGTATTTAACACTTAAATCTGCCTAAGTTCCATAAAGCTGGACTCCAATGCCTGCCACCACTATTGATCACATTCAATGCTTTTAGTTGCTCCATATTTAAAATAGCATAGTATATATTTCAGCTTTAACTTTTATTATGAAAGGCGAACAAGACTTAGATCTTGGATTTAATTATCTTCTTTTTCTCCTCTTGATTGTACCTTTAAATTACAAAATTTTTAAATGAAAAACCAATGTCAAACATTACAATTAGATAATACTGAAAGTAGCTTGGCCATGATAAGCAAATTTCTTTTTACTCTGTTTTTTTTTTTTTGGTTTTCCTTGTAGTTAATAATTACGTCGTTGCTTTCCACCTTATGTTTCTGTGACTCCAATACTTCACAGTGGATCTTCAACATGTAGACTAAGGGAGCATTCAAACATCCTTTGACTCTTGTTTTAGATCATTATTCACCTCATTAAATGGTTTTGTTGTTTTTTTAAATTTTTTTGTATGTCGTGTGGCTTGAACCCTGGGCCTGGGCACTTTCCCTCAGCTCTTTAGCTCAAGACTAGCATTCTACCACCTGAGCCACAGTGCCACTTCCAGTTTTCTGGTGGTTTATTGGAGATAAGAGTCTCACCAACTTTCCTGCCCAGGCTGGCTTTGAACTGCAATCCTCAGACCTCAGCCTCCTGAGTAGCTAGGATTACAGGCATGAGCCACCAGTACCTAGCAATGGTTATTCTTAGATGACGAAACACATTATCTGGAAGTTCCCATATTGGTTCTGGAGTGTAGTTCTAATTGCTGCTTTAAATCCTTATCTACCAAAATCAACATCTGTGTCACCCTGGAGTCAGCGTGTTTTGGCTGTTTTTCTTGTGTATGGGCATGTTTTCCGGTTCATACATTTAAGTCATCTGTAATTTTATCTGAGATAGCAGGGCTGATACACAGGCCCCTGGATTGCTATAATCCTTTAAAGAATAATTGTTCTTTTTGTACTTAAATAAAATGAATTCAAACTGAAATATGTATTTACCTTCTCTGTGGTAGGCTGCAGCTGAAATGAGCTCTGACAGAGCTGACATAGAGCTGACAGATAGCTGAACAAGGGAGGGTCCCTTGGGAATAAATTAACACCTATATGCCTGCAAAGGTATTTATGCTCCCCTTACTCATCATACTCAATTGATGATCTGGATGAAAATAGAATTCAAGGTTAAATATCATTTTCTACTAGAAGTTTGTGTGCATGTATATGTGCATGTGTATGTGCATGTGTGAGCTCCAGTCCTAAGGTTTGAACTCGACCTGGCCACTGTTTTAAGCATTTTTGCTCAAGACTAGTACTCTACTAGAGATGCAGCTCCACATCCAGCTTTTTGTTGTTTATTTGGAGATAACGAGTTTCATGGACTTTCCTGCTTGGGCTGGCTTTGAACTTCAATCCACAGATCTCAGTCTCCTGAATAGCCAGGATTATAGGCAAGAGCCACCAATGTTTAGCTTATTTTCTCCTAGGATTTTAAAAACATTGCTCTACTGTCTTCTAGTATAAAAGGTTGGTATTGAGTACTCTTTGTAGTTTGATTCCAAAGCCTTTGTATGACTTTTTCCTCCTTGGAAGAATGTCTATTATTGCTCTCATATCTCAGATTCTAAAATTTCATCATGCAGTGGCTTGATAAAAGTCTTTCTCATATATTCTGTTGGGGACTCATAGAGATACTATAGGCTATGCATTCCTACTTTTTACATCTGGAAATTTTGGGGGATTACTCTGAAATTTTCCTTCCTTCTGCTTTCTAGGTTCTTCCTGTATGGAGTTGGCCCTGGAATCTCTGATCCTACAGACCATTTTTTAGTTAAACTCTCCAAAGCATAATTCTATCCTGCCAGTATTGTGAGAGCAGCTGATTACCCTATGGTTGAGATAGGATATTAGGATAAAAATCATGCCTTTAACTTTCAACACATCTTTCTGTCTTTTAGTCTTTCCAAAACTTAGAGAGCACTGTTTTTCCATTTTTCAAGTTGTTACTTCCTTTGCTATTTCTATCTACTTTAAGCTACCAGATTTATTCTAACATCTCTTACCTGCTATTTAATACTCTTCTTTTTTTCTTTGTCTTTGCAAGTTGGTTTTTTAAGTTTACTTTGCTATGATTCACTGGGGTCTGGAGAGAATTTTAACGTAAGACATGCTGTATCAGAGGCTGTAACACTGTAACATTAGTAACACTGAATTAATGTACTAGACTGTTCCTTGTGTTCTCTGTATTATTTCACTCAACAACTCATGACAAATATGTGTCATCCACACATAAAAAACTGTAATACTAAGTAATAAAAGCTCAAAATCTGGCCACTGGTCTCTTCCATGCTATTTCTTATTTAAATAGGGGAAAACATGACTAAATCAAACCTTATATTACAGAGAAAAAGCTATCCATAAAACGTTTATATTTGTTTTCCGTTTATATGGTACTGAGGAATTGAACCCAGGGCTTCATGCATGCTATGCAAGCACTCTACCACTAAGACACGTACACCATCTTGACAATAAAAATAATTTTAAAAATTCATATATGGTCCCCAACTTTCAATGTACATCCTATGATTTTCAAAGGTCATAATGGTGTGGAAGCACTATCAGTGTGAACTGTGTTTGATATTTCTACCTCTCTGCAGGTTTGCCTATGTGGTTCTATTCTATGCTGGTGCTGGACAATAGGAGAAAGATACATTGTTCAGCTTTGAAACCATGGGAGGAACATCTGACAGCTTATTGAGTGGCTAAGCTATGCTTTAAGGATCACAGTTCAAAGCCAGACTGGAAAAGTCTGTCTCCAATTAACCAGCATAATGGCATATTGGAGGATGGCTCAAGTGGTGGAGTGTCAGATATGAGAGAAAAGGCCAAGTAAAAGACTTGAGTTCAAGTAGCTGTACCAATACACACACACACACACACACACACACACACACACACACACACACACACACACAAGCTGAACATTCTGATCTTCAGTTCTTCAATCAGAAACTAATGGGAGATAAATACAACATGAACTCCCAAAAAACTTCCTGTTTCTATATTCTGATTCCAGTATGTAACGCTGGGCATAGTTTGCTTTTGGTTCTATAATTAAGTATTTATGTCAAGGAGAGAAGAAAACCCCTACAAAACTCCCGAGAAGCAGTAGCACAATTTGGTGAATTGGGCCTCAGAGTCAGCCAGAGCAGTGGAAGCAACAACCGGCCCAAATAACCATGGACCATGGAAGGACACAGTGTCAGACTGGGCTCTTATTTAGTATTAATGGCTTATTTTACCACAATGTTTGCCAGGGTACAAACAGTACACATGATGTCCTATCCAATAGTACCAGATACCTGTGAAAGCCAAAAGCGGTCGCAAAATGGGATTATGGTGCTGTAGCTCCTGCTACACAAAAGAGATCAGTCTCTACTTCCCATCTGTCCTCTGCTTTTACCATTTTTTAAATACAGATAATTTGTATATATTCCCACTTAGTTTGAGAAAGTACTGTTTATTCAAATTTTGTATCCAAAGACTGCTTGCATAGGAAAAGTAATATATGTTATATATAGTATTTTTCAAATTGCATGTAGTATATGTAAAACTGAATGAAAAGTGAGGTATCTTATGCCCAAATGTAAGTCCCACATTTCACTATCAAGCTTTTAAGCCCAAGAAGATAACCTTCAGATCATATTACACTCAGGCCACTGTAAAGACAAATGAAATAATGTAGTGCAGATAAATACTTTGTAAGCATAAGATACTTCTTAGGAATCCCCCATTCTTGTTAAAGAAACAGTGATACAGCTAAGTATAGTTAAGAAAAAGTTTCCACTGAAAGCTCAGTAGGTGAGGAACATGTTTAGCTTTACTTATTAAAACCAAAATCAGGATATTATTATGAGATTCATACAAATCAGCATATAATTACCCAGCAATATTCACATCGTCAAATTCTGAGAGGGTAAATAGCACAGAGAAGACAGGACCCAAGATCCTTCAAAGATAAAAGCAAGATGTCCCCAGCCTTCCAAGATCCTTACTAACTCAAGCAAAGTGAGAGATGTAGTCCCTCTCTTTCCATTGTGCACCATGGGTAGCTTGTATGATATCAGCACTATCATTCTACTTTGCAAAGATCTCATCACGAGGAGAAGACTCCCCTTCCAGAAGGAAACTCTCTATCAATACGTATGCAAATTACATAAATTGGCAATTAGGCAAAAGCCAGTTAACATTATCAACCATATGGCAAGTATAGGGAAACAGGCACAGGAACTAAAGGACGAAGGCTAAGGACTATTGAATGTTACTCTGGTTCTGTGTACATGTGGTTCATAATTAAATGTGCTGGAAACCACTAATACATCAAGACAAACAAACCTTCTGTAGTATACAGAAGGCCAGACCTTCAAACAGTACAGTAGATGAAGCCAAAATGAAATAGATGGCATGGATCTGGAAGATGAAGATTCAGATGGGTGAGTGCAGATTCATGTGGGTGAGTGCAGATACACGTACACACAGAGACAGACAGACAGTCTCTCTCTCTCTCTCTCTCTGTCTCTGTCTCTCTCTCTCTCTCCAGCATGGCCCTCTCTCCTCTTCCACCAAGTACACAGTTCAGGAGGGACACTCAAGAACGTTGAGGGAGGAAGAGGGCACCTGCTTATTCAGGCAGATCAGCCAAGTCAGCCTTGGCAACCAATGGGGTGACAGACACTGCAGCCGGATTTGCTTTCACATCCAAAAGTTCTATTACTTCTAACTAAACAATGATCCCTGGTTTATTCATTCAGTATTCATTCAGTATTCAGTTATTGAGCCTATAGGCTAGTCATGGGGTTGGAAACAGGAAATTACACTATTTTAAAGCAAAGCAAAAGAAGCAAGCAACCAACCAAACAAGAGGAAGGAAACAAAACAGTCTTTAACCTCACAAGAGCCTACAGACAGATTTTTAGTTAAAACATACAACCAATGACAGCAGATATTATTACAAAGTTTATTCTGAAATAAATCAATTGAATCCACTGATGTTGGGAACCTAAGAATTACAAAGTAAGTGTCATAATTTATGTATTATATTGCCAAGAGAACATTAAGCTAACACCACTGCAAACGTTACACAGAAAGGAAGCTTCATTAAGATGGTTATTATTGTTGCTGTGTTATTTGTGCTGCTGGGGATTGAATTCTGGGCTTTGCACATGCCAGGCAAATGCTCTACCACTCTACTGCATCACTAGCCCTTCTTTAAGGTTATTCATTATAAAAACAACTCTCAAAGACACTGTTAGAGATTAATATGTCTAAAATTAATCTTTGCTCATCTGGAGTTAATGCTCAGATACTAGCCATGATGAATATTTAGCCTAAAGGTAAATCAGATTTTTACCTCCTAGTCTTTAATGAGGATTTTGAAAACAAAACAGACCAGAACCCTCAATTTTCAAATTTATCTGGCTGAATTTCAACTGATATATGTGGGTCTAGGATGCCTTTGAGACTGACCCCATATGGGATCATAGTATTGATTTATATGTATGTTTATCAATCAGGGGCTTGGAGGAAAACAGAATACTTAAACTGGATAAACAGAGGAAGAGTTTAAATACAGGAATATTTAAAAATCTGAGAGGCATGGTTAGGGAAACCACAGAAGAGCTAGTGTGGTGCCTCCCTAGTTCCTTGCTCCTAAGTCCAAAAAGAGCAGAGAAGCATTACTATATCTAGGCTTACAGAACAAGAGGAGGCAGCAGCTACCCCAAACTAAAATTGTAAATAAGTTGAGGGCTATAACACTCCCCCTGGTGCCTCTTACTGGCCAAACTCAATAAGAAAGCAGAGATAAGGCGAACCTCCCAGAATAAAGAAAAGATGAAGAAAGGTGAAAAAAAAAAAGGAAAAGAAAAAAAAAAAGAAAAAAGAATGGGAGCTATTGCCCAAAAGGAGATAGCCAATATCACACGAGTCTTCAGATTCACCAAGGACAACATCACAAGGCCACTTTCTCCCTAAACAGCTAAAGGTATTTTGCCTGCTTAAAAAATATTTCTGTTCAGACAACCTAAAAATAGAAATGGGTGAGAAGTATCCCTACCAAATAAACAATGTGGAAACTAGAAGACCTAGTAATTGTAATTCCAGGTTCCAAAACTTAATTTAAGAGGAGTAGCAATAACAAGAGTTAAGAAGAATAAATTAGCCTTTGTTGAAAGCACTATGAGATGCTTTCGTACTTTTTTTCTGACATACTTTTTTCCCAAATTATTTTCTTCTAATCTTTGCAAAAATGTTATAGGCTCGGAGATAATAGTGCTTCATAGATTTCTCACAGAGAAGAAGTATTTTCCAAATAAGAAACAGTAACTCAGAATTTTAAAAAGATAAAGATAGGATTTCAGAATTTCTGCTAGAAAATTATTGCTTATATCACTGTATTCCATAGATAGCTGATAACTAGTCTTTTAATATTTAATAGTTTCTTCAGGGAAACTAATATATATATGTGTGTATATATAGTAACTTTTTCAATCAGTTATGTTACAGGACTTTGACAAAATTAGCAATTTAGCCAGGTTCTGGTAGCTCACACCTATAATCCTAACTACTCAGGAGACTGAGATCTGAGGATTGAGGTTCAAAGCCGGCCTGAGCAGGAAAGTTTGTGAGACTCTTGTCTCTAATAAACCACTCAGAAAAAACTGGAAGTGGTACTGTGGCTCAAGTGGTACAGTGCCAGCCTTGAACATAAAGAGGCTCAGGAACAGCATGCAGGCCCAGGCCCTGAGTTCAAGCCCAGGACTGACCAAAAAAAAAAAAAAAATTACTAATATAGCTTTCTGGTGTTTTTAACAGTCTCTGATAATTTCCATAAATATTCCTGTTATACATATATGTTTCAGTTTTTGAAGTAGGGAAAGATTTTTCATATGGAGCAAAACAAATCTACTCTGAAAATGTGCATCAGATGTGATACTGGTTACATGACCTTGTACTAGGCAATTAATATCAATTACCTTCATGTCTCCATTTTTAATAGAATGTAATGACACTTGTATTTCAGGGCTTTGTGTCCATCCTTACAAAATTGTATATGTAAAATACCTATCATAGTTAATGATAATCAGGCTTTCAGAAATATTTGTTCCTGTGTATGCTTAGCACTCTCTGTCTACAAGGATCTAGTATATATAGTTAAAATGAAAAATGCTAGTATGCAACCTGGTGAGAACTCCATCTATCTTCTCCTTGCTAGTTAAGGGAAAGTAGGAGTAATTTTCAACAACTAACTAAATTCCAGTGTTACAGATGAGTAGACTCAATATTTATGCCACACGTTTATTTAATTTGCTTACTGTACTATCCTAGGCATATCATAAATATGAACTCAAAAAACTACCACAAACTATTTACTTTCATGACATTTCCAATAAATATTTACAAATTTCCAAATAATCATGAGTAGAAAACTCACTTTGCATTTTATTTGCTTTTCTAAAGGACACACACTTACTAAACACTATATGAAAATTAAGCAAGGAAGGAAATGAAAAGTCATAAAGATAAGAAAAGTAGAGGCTTATAGCAACTCCAGAACTGAGTGTGGGTGGCACAGGCCTGCAATCTCAGCACTGTAGAGGTAGAGGGAGGAGAATCACAAGCTTGAGACCAACCTAGGCTACATAGCAAGACTCTATCTCAAAATTAAACAAATAAACAAAAAGCAACAAACTAACAAAATATCAAAAGGCCAATATCTAAAACCTTGGTTCAAAAAGACAAAGATGTGAAAAAAATAAAGAAGTTAATCAACAAAACAATCCTAAGAGAAGAAGGAGTAGGGAGAATGCAGTCATAAAATTCAATGTGTACCCTACAAAATTAAGAAAATCAAGGGATGAGACAGGATTGGGAGGACCCAGGGAGAATGATAAGGGGTGACAGTGATCAAAATGCATTGGCTGCATAAACTGCTGCGTTAAGTGGAAACTAATTTGTACAATTACTTAAAGATAATTACAGGCCTGGGAAGGTGGCTCAGTGGTGGAGTGCTTGCCTTGCATGCATGAGGCCCTGGGTTCGATTCCTCAGCACCACAGAAGCAGAAAAAGCCGGAAGTGGTGCTGTGACTCAAGTGGTAAAACACTAACTAGCCTTGAGCTAAAGAGCTGAAGGACATTGCCCAGGCCCAGAATTCAGGCCCCACAACCAACAAAAAAAAGAGAAAACATTCCCAAAAGTAAAGAATATAAATTTTAGAATAAAGCCACTAAATGCTAAACACTAGGATTAAAAAAACGACAATATCAAGTCACATCTACATACTAAGTCACAAGCATTTCATTCTCAAAATATTGACATAATTCTTGATAGAACACAAAATAAAGTCCATCTGTCATTGGGCTTATTAATTTGTAGTCAGGAGATAATTAATAATGAGCAAATTAACATCTTGCAGGAATTCCTATGCCCAAATCAGAAGAGTAGGTAGAGTAAGGGCTGCGGGTATGGGTGTTGTGGGTTACTTCACATAAGGTGAGTACCAACCACTATCCAAGTACCTTTTGAACAGAACTAGAAGTAAGGGAAGAACCTTGTAGGTATATGGAAGAAAAACCTTATGGGTATATGAGAGAAAAACATGCCATGCAGTAGGGGAAAAGTGCAAAAGTTCTGGAGCAGGACTGTGCTTTCAAGTGTTGGAGGGAAGAAAGGAGGTTAAAATGTTCTAGGAGGGTAGTTAATATCAGAAAAGTAGCTCACATAGGATATACAGTATGCTCTATTAAAAATTCTAGATATTTGGTAACATTTCAGAATGCTGAGGACATGAGTCTAGCTTCTATGTCCTGCAAAGGAAACAGAAAATGTTTTTCTATTTTTCTATTTCCTTCTACTTTAACTCTGTTATACTAAAATAAATCAAATGTACAACTTTGAAAAACATGTTGAGGACAAAAGAATAGGCACTGAAAACATAAAGAAAAGGAAAACAGTCCACATGAAAAAGCTAAATGTCACCTCACCAACAACCCTGAACACCAACAAGGAATGAAGAAATGTCTTAAAATCCTGAAGTAACTTAACTCATAATCAAAAAGTTTTCACACAAAAGCAAAAAGGTGAAGGTACATTAGTATCAAACATGAAAATTATATGAAAATTCACCAGTCATAGACTCTTGTTGTGGAGCTAATGCAGAATATGTTCCACTAGAGTAAGGGGAAAAAATCATGTGTGTGTGTCCCTGGCTTGTGTCCAATGGGACAGAAAGGGTAGGAGGTCCCAGGGTGATAGATGTACAGGAAGCCTAAAGAACAACTTGTGGAACAAGCAGAAACAGAGTCTAGGAAAGGTAATCTTAAAATACATGAAGCTAAGCCCAGTGCTGGTGGCTCACACCTGCACCAGGAGGCTGAGATCTGAGGATTGTGGTTCAAAGCCAGCCCAAGCAGGAAAGTCTATGAGACTCTTATCTCTAATAAACCCCTCAGAAAACCGGAAGTGGCACAGTGGCTCAAATGGTAAGAGTGCTAGCCTTGAGCTGAAGAGCTGAGGGACAGCACCCAGGCCCAGAGCTCAAGCCCCACAACCAACAAAAGAAAAAAAAAAATACATGAAGTTAGAGAAATATTTTTATTTACATTGACAGGAGGTTCACATTTGTTCAGAAATAGATATGGATTACTTATAGATACATATGAAACTAAATAAAGAAGTGGGCTATAAAACAAAATTTTAAGCAAGTTGGCTTATGTATTCAGTGATTTCAGTCAGGTGAGAAGGTAAAAATGGTGATGTAACTGTATTGGGACCTTAGAGATTAAGAGATGCTACAACAACAAACAAACAAACAAACAAATAAACAAAGAGACTAGAGAAATGAAACAGGAAAAAAGACCTTGAACGTAGAGGACAATAGAATGCCAAAATGGATGGATGAGGATGGAAAAACAGGGATGATTTCAGAGAAAATATATCAACAGTTTGGCACATGATAGCCAGCTAGCTGAAGAAAACAGTAAGATTTCATCTTCAGTAGATGTTATGTAAGGATCAGAGAGCTATGCTTATCCATGGTTGAAAAATCCACACACAAAAAAACACACATTGAGGTTTCTAGTCTCCAAATACAACTCCAATGTCAGCTCCTCCTGGATTCATGCTTTAAGTAAACAATGGATGTTCTAGGACTACCTACATGGACAATAATGTAGTATCTCACAGGATCATCTTTACAGAGGGATTTGATACACAGGGGCACTGAGTCTACAAAGAAGAGAAACCTACTCTTCATCAGGATCCTGGCTGAGACACCACATGGCTTAGCTTCAAAGGCCACTGAACTATAACCATGTGAGACAGAGATCGTACATATGACCAACAGAACCCTCAGCTAAGCCAAGTCACTGAACCATAAGAAATAATGAAATCAGGTAGACTGTTAAGTAACAAGGAAAAAAATTTACACTTTTCTACGATGTTCTAGACCATAATGCATACAATGTTCGTTGATACAGGGAAGGCATCTATACTCAACAGGTGCTAAGGAATACCTCCATGGGGGCATGGCACCTTAGCTGAGGTCTGGGGCCTAAAAGATTATTGGCCTCTAGCCATTCAATAGGAACTCAGTTGTGGGAGAGTGGTCGAGGCTAGCATATCAGGTAGGTGGACAGCAGATCACAGACACTAGAGACTAGGAGAAACTAAGAGATGAGGCTGATCAAGAAGAAATAAGAATGAGCAAATGAGGACAGAGTACAATGCAATAGTCAACTCACAATAATGTTGGCCACTTATTTACAAAAATCAAAATTAATGTATTGTAATGGCACTTTCCAGACTAGGAAAACCACTTACAAGGACATTTCCAGGAAGAACATAAAATGCATAAAAATATAAATTACATGCTGTCACCTATCCAGCCATTGTTGCTTTTTAAATCTAAACATTTTCAGTCTTTTACCAACAGGACATTGCAAAAGTATCTGCAAATTCTCAGCACTCAGTAGCTACATCTTTCTAGGCTCCAAATTCCTCACTTGAAATAGGGGATAATAGTAACTACTACTCCTGAGGGTTATGAGATGATTATAGACTTCTACAGGAGATATCACAGTATGAAGGCATCGGGGTGTAAAGTTAAGAGATGAATGTAAAGCACATCTCCCAGAAATATTAACATTATATTAGAGCTATTAACATATTATAATATTAACATTAATATTAGAGAATAATTAAAACATTACTTTTATGTTAAAACATACACAGATTACGGCATAGCATAAACACTTTGAATTAGGTTTTATGATTAAAAAAAAAAAAGTAGCCAGGCATGTTAGCTTCTGACTGTAGTCCTACTTGCAAGGCTGACACCAGAGAACCATGGTTCGAAGCCAAGCTGCTTGAAACTCCTTCTCAAGTTTTATATATATGTAAAGTTGGGCGCTGGTGGCTCACGCTGGTAATCCTAGTTACTCAGGAAGCTGAGATCTGAGAATCACGATTCAAAGCCAGCCCAGGAAGAAAAGTCCGTGAAACTCTTATCTCCAATAAACCGGAAGTGGCGCTGTAGCTCAAGTGGTAGAGCGCTAGCCTTGAGCTGAAGAGCTGAGGGACAGTGTTCAGGCCCGGAGTTCAAGCCCTACAATCGATCCAAAAAGAAAAAAAGTTTTATACACACACACACACACACACACACGCACACACACACAGTGGTAGAGCGCTAGCCTTGAGCTGAAGAGACAGTGTTCAGGCCCGGAGTTCAAGCCCTACAATCGATCCAAAAAGAAAAAAAAGTTTTATACACACACACACACACACACACACACACACACACACACACACACACACACACACACACACACACACACACACACACACACACACACACACACACACACACACACACACACACACACACACACACGCTCCAAAGCCACATGGGAAAATGAGATTGGGAGGCCTGTGGTTCCAGGACAGCCCTGGCAGAAAAGTCTGTGAAAGTCCATTTTTGTGGATTGAAGCTAGATATGATGGCATGTGCCTATTATCCCAGTAACTACAGTAATGAGCAGAAGAAAGGAAGTGGGCGAAAGTCTTTACCTGACTTTCAGAGCCTCCCTCAAGTGTGTGAGGCAACCCAAACACACACAGAACAATTCATCTACAAAGATCACCACATGACATTTATGCCTAACTACTATTTGACAAAATCCTAGTAATCTAGCTTTCAGTAACTTAAAATTTATAGATGTTGGGACAGACACTCAAATTCAGCTACAACTCACTAGGAAGAAAACCAACTTTAAATGCAAGCACTGAAGCTACGAACAATCCAGGGCTTTCAAGAACCACTCACTAACTTCCAAAAAAAGTAAGAAAGTCAGAAATACATCATTTACAAGCTGAATTATTCATTTAATGTATATGACTCAGAAAAGGACATTTTCCCTGTGCTTTAATTGTTAAGAGCTGAATTGTTTCATTCAAGTGGAGCTGCTACAGTTCTTTCATTCCTAGAACACTGAAAATGACAATTCTGTACTATTTACATAGCGTGGCAACTGTGAGGAGAGTTAGTTTCAGGAGCTGGGCCCACTTACTCATCTCTTCATCTTGTCCAAACACCTATACCTGTAACTAAGCACTCTTTACTGCTGTGGGCAAAAGTTCCTTAGAACTCTGGTTCTCAGAATGCCCAAAACACTGCTGTATTAGGGACAGCATCATAGTTTAGGCATGGATTTTCCTTCCTACTGCCATCATTTGCAAAATCTTTCGAGCTCAGCACCAACATCCTATCCAATTATGCATCCCTAACATCTAGCATTAGAGTAAGCCATGGATGTTTACTGAATGAGTTCATGTCTCAGGTACCACACCAAGAGTGTAGACATGGTATAACTAACTTGATAACGATTCCCGGACTGCTAGTTGATGGAGTCAGGCATCTGAAATAAGTCCAGGTCTGTTGGGTTTCTGGCCAGGTGACACCAGCTGTTAGTTTAAAGTATCATCTTAGATTTTTAAGTTTCAGGTTCTTAGATGGAATTTTCTCCAGACGGAAAACAAAACCATCACTTTCTAGTCGACAGAAGTAAATTTTAAAGCAAGTAAACTGGAATATCAATTAAAAATAGTAAGTTTAGTATTTCAAATTGCTATTGGTGAGCTTCTCCAATTTTAATAATCACACAAATAAGCTAGGTATGGCAGTGTATACCTATAATTCCAGCTACTTGGGAGGCAGAGACAGGAACAAGGACACAGCACGACCCACTGCAACAATGATACCCACAAAACACTATATTGGAAACAAATTGTACAACTTCGGGGGTGGGGGGAGGTGTGAGGGAGGTGGGAGAGGGAAGGGATAATGGGAGAAGGACAAAGGAGTAACAATACTAGACAAGAAATGTACTCATTACCTTACTCATGTACTTGTAACCCCTCTGTACAGCATCTTCACAATAAAATAAAATTTAAAAAAAGAATTCAAGGCCAGCAGGGCAAAGGTAGAAGTAAGACCGTATCTCAATAACTCAAAATTAAAATAAAAAAATAAAAGTAAGTAGGGCAGGAGGCAAAACTCAAGTGGTAGAGTACTTGCCTCGTATGTGTAAGGCCCAGGTTTAATCCCCAGTGCTTAAAACAAAACAGAAATCATAAAAATTTGACTATCTCTAAATTGTTCTTGATTTCATGTGGATTATTTCAAGAGAAGAAAAAGGAATAAATGGACTACAATCTACCTATACCCATTATGTCACTGAAGAGAAACTTCATCATTATTCATTAGAAGAATAGCATCTGAGAAAATACTTTAGAAATGTCATAAGAAAATTATTAATCCTTACTATAAAAGACACTGTCATACTATAAACACTGAAATTCAAAAAACCAGCTGGCAGACCACCCAGAGGATCCTAGGAGACCATGAGTGGTCTGTGGAGACTACACTTTGGGAATTGGTATTATAAGAAATGAAACTACTCTCTCGTCACAACTCAGGAACTTGACCTTTTTGTTGAGGGAACACATTGTCCTTAAGACAAGAATATCACAGTATTGAGATCTCTGAATTCTTCTCAAACACATCATAGGCGCAACTACATTGATTATGGGAGGTAGTCAATTAGTTGTTCCTAAGGCAATGAATGTCTACCATGTGTGAATATCATATTGCAAATGACACATCCACACAAAAGTTTGTAGCTTTTACCCAATTCTTAACAACAGAGCTACCAGCTGTTCTGTAACTAAGAGCTTCTCCTCTTCTTCTTCCTTTTCTTAAATGAAAATTCTCTAACCTATCTAATATCAGAATCTAACAAACAAAATCAAACAACTGCTTTTAGAAGCAGTCTGTCTAAATGGTCATATGTCTCTAATCCTATTGACACTGAAAGCATTCTGCAAATCCTTCTCAGTCAATTTACGAGCCACAGAAAAGTACAGTCCAGATACTTCTCAGTAAGAAGCTAAATATTCATTGGTTACTGCCTCTGTGCCAGGGAAATAAACATATAAGGACAAGTGAGAAAAACCCTGAAGGAGAAAAACAGTTTAAGGGGGAGCCCTACCCAGTTTATTACACAGCCTCTGGAACCAAAAAAGTATGGCGTGTGAGTGGTCAGACCAGCACAACATAAAAAACTGAGAAACTGATTCAAATGTTAGGAGATTCAGTATATACGTGTGTGTGTTCCCGCACCAGCGCGCCAGTACTGGAGCTTGAACTCAGGGCCTGGACACTGTCCCTTAGTGGGTTTTTTTTCCCCCACTCAAGGAAGGCTTTTTATCACTTGACCCATACCTCCACTACTGGCTCTTTATTTGGAAAAAAGAGTCTCATGGACTTTCCTGAAAAATAAACCAAAGCAAAAAAGGGCTGGAAGCATGAGTTGAACGGTAAAACACCTGCCTAACAAGTAGAAGGGCCTGAAATTAAACCACAGCACACAAAAAAAGAAAAACTTAAATTATGTTTAAAATGGGCATGAGATTTTTGCTTGCCAGAAGGTGACAAGAAGATGAATGAAGAAAGATTGTGAGACACCTACTCATATCAGTTTCACTGAAAGGTTTCTTAGGAAACTATGGCATGAGTACTTTACAAGAGCTTTGCAAAAACTCATTCATACAAATGGCGGAATAATGTATAGTCTGCATTTCTCAGAGGATAATGATTGTCAACATAATTAAACACTTTTGACTCAGACAGTCTTATTTAACCAAATTTAAAGCAATAGCAAAACACATTCTCTACATAAGCACAGTTCTTAGAAAATGCCCCATTATTACTAACAGACATTACCAGAGAAACAAACACAAACTATTCCTTACCCCAAATGCCTGAATTGTGTACTGGACTCGACACCAGCGGCTGGGAATGCACAGATGATTTACCCTTAGGTAGAATATTGTGTAATGTCCAAGACAGCAAGAAGAGGCATATTAAATTGAATATGGGCATTTTAGAAACCAAAAACTAGGCACAAGGGAAGAAAAAGGTAGGTGGGATGTATGCCTGGGAAAGGAAAAAGTCAGACTGACTTCTTGTATTTAAGTTTCACTAATACAGTTAGTACCCCACAGGAAAAGTACAACAGTTGCAGGAAAATGAATTTGTTTATAGATAAAATACCTGAATATGCATACAAATATGCACACATAGGTGACAAAAATATTGAGAAATACCTTTGTAAATCTTGGGATTATTGCCTTTTTTTTTTTTTTTTTTTTTTGCTGGTCCTGGGGCTTGAACATGGGGTCTTGGGCACTGTCCCTGAGCTTCTTTTGCTCAAGGCTAGTGCTTTACCATTTGAACCACAGCTCCACTTTTGGCTTTTTTGATCATTTATTGCAGATGAAAGGCTCACAAACTTTCCTGCCTAGGCTAGCACTGAACAATGACACTCAGATCTCAGACTCCTGAATAACTAGGATTACAGGCATGAGTCACTTTTTTTTTTTCAGTGATACTCTAGTTTAAATTCAGAACCTTGTACTTCTGGGCTAGCACTCTATGACAGTCACAGAGGAGAACCCAGCTCATCTTGCTTCCTGGGGAGAAAGACCTCAATTTTGTATAGCTTGTTACTAAAGACCAACCTCAATACCTTCTAGACAACCCTCTTTCAATATGATAGATTTCTGATGTTCAGACCTAGCAAAAGAAATAGGCTTCTGGCATTACACTTGACTCAATGGTCTCTGAGAGCCAGCTCCACAAGATTATCTCCTATCACTTTCACAAACTACAACTGCAATGCTAATGACCACTCTACAGTGGTCTGGATGGGAATGACTATTGAGTTAAACTGTATGTTGCCCATAGTACAATGTGTCAGATAATGCTTTGAGGTCAGAGTGATACTATCCCTGCCTTATGATGAGAGACTGTGGCTTTAAAATGATAATGACTTGCAGTCTGATCTCAAAATCTCCACTTTTAGAGGAATTAGGCAATATAGACCATGTATGTCATCAAACCTCTAAAACCACAGTGAGATCACCATTTTAGCAATAAGAGAACAAGATTCTGTCAATTAAACTGATAAAATGTTTTCCTATGAGTTGTACTCAAAATATTGAGCAATACTGACCAAAGTTAGAACACAAACTATGATCAGTCTTATCTAAGAAGAAAATGAGGTTGCTCGGCCATGGTTATAATCCTCTAGCACTGCAGTGACATTGTTTCCAGTATTTCAGAAAAGTGAAGAAACAAAACTAGATCCTCGCTTCAGGTAGCCTGAGAAGAATTGAGTTGAGATTTTTATTTTAATTGTATTTTAAAAGTGCTTTAAAGAAAATTGTTATTTTATATAACATTTGAAGGAGATTATATATTAAGCATTTGAAGGAGATATATTAGCAAAGTAAGCTGCGGAAAAACCAGGCTGCAGGCATGGCTTAAGTGCTAGACACTAGCCAGTCAAGCACAGGGCCCTGAGTTCACGTCTCAGTACTGCCAGAAATAACTATTAAAAAAAAGTTAGATAACACTTCCACTCTATACTAACAGAATTAATTGATCTATGAATATTTCCATGGAAGAGAAAAGAAATCTGTAATGCTTAAAGACCAAACTATTGAAATGTTACTCAAAGACTCTGCTGGTTTTAATAGTAGTTGAAACGCATCTTCAAGTGTAAAGCAATAAAATCAAAGGAGCTTTATCTCTATTGCTTTAAAAATAAGAGATGTTACTGAGCCTTTGCTAGGCAGGCGCTCTCCAATGAGTACAAGGGCACCCCCAACCCAAGAACTTTCTAAAGTAATAGAAATGTTATTCCTTGCTGGGAAAAGTTTCATGAGAGTATATATTGTCTAAAATCTGTATTGTGTATTAAGTTTATGCATACAAATAATATATATATCATAACATTGTACATACATATTAGAGTCTAAAACAAAGCATTAAATATTAGGTCTTCCTGCACCAAGTGTAATTAACAAATATATAGCTACTGAATTCCAAGTATGTGCTATCTATTCTATTTTGTGTTAAAATGTGCGTATTAATTTACCTTAAATTTTGTAACACTATACTATGTATGACTTGAATCTCCCTGGTCATTTCTCAGAAGATAACATGGTTAGTAGCCTTTTTAGCAAAAAGACATCCTACTTTTATTATTATTTTTTCAATGCTAGGGTCCCACTCACAGCCTCATGCATATGTAGAGAACACATTACAACCAGAGCAACTCCCATTCAGATACCGGGTTTTGGTGGTTTTGTTTTCTTGTGTCAGTATTGGGGCTTGAACTCAGGGCCTAGATGCTGTCCCTTAGCTTTTTTGCTCAAGGATGAGCCATAGTTTCGTGGACTTTCTTGCCTGAGTTCCCTTTGAACCTTGATCCTCAGATCTCAGCTTCCTGAGTAGGTAGGATTACAGGTGGGAGCCAGCAATCTCATATAGTTTTAAAAAGAACTGTCACTGTATTACAATATGAATTTTGAGAATTATTTCCTTGCTTTCAGTCCCCCTTCCCCCTGCCATGTGTGTGCTTGAGAAAGCACTTGAGAAAGTCTTCCTGAAGTCTGGTGGCTTACTAAGGCCTGAGAAAGCACCTTTATAAAGAGGAGCCATAATACTAGAGATGGTCTGGCTGGACATTACTGTAGTCAAAGGATCAGAACTGTCCTTGGCTTTTCTACCTATATGGAATTTGTGAGCAACACTTTTTCTAGACTAGAACATTTCCATCAAAACAATGCTAATCATTTGTAAAACAACCACTGAATATAAAAATATCTAGAGAGAGAGAAACACTTACTGTTTTCTGCTTAGACTGGTATGCCTGAGTCATTACATTATCTGGAGCATTTTCTCCTCACAGAATTCCATCTCATGCTAGCAAATCCCCAGTACTGTGGTACTAGTGTTACAAAGCTTTCCCAATTGTATTCAGTTAGAAATTCATGTGAGGATTGCAACACTGTTCTTTAAATAACTGCCGAGTTCCAGGCAGAAGAAATGATTGGCATTTAACATACACAATGTTCCAGCAGATAAAGACACTGCCCAAGATGAATTACTAATTCTTCCGAGGTTCACTGTGTTTCTAAATTCATTAAGAAAAAAGGAGTCTTCTTGAGTTAAAATTTTGTGCCATTTCTTATCATAAATAATAATGATCTAAAATTGCTGTTTGTGTGTACCTAGGATTATAATAAATGCCATGTGTCAAGGGGAGTATTACTACAGTAATTTCCAATATCTATATAATTAGTTCACATAATATATTTAATGGTTTGTTACCTGTTTAGTTGGCAAGTTCCTACATTTACTAACCTCATAATTTTAAATTAGAAAATTATATTTCAACCTACTGTTTTTATTTTGACTGCATCCAAAATATATGAACAGTGGCACATATAGTCAATAAATGGGCCATTATTTTTCCAAGGTGTATGAAATACTTACATAGTGATGTCAATGGCATTAAGTTTTCCTGCTAAACAGGGAAACAATTAAAATTGTGTTAACTATAAAATAAGGATTACACTAATGTTAATAAAAGGAAAAGATTTACCTTTTTTTAAACTGCAGACATGCAGTCATATGAATGTAACCTAATGCTGACTGTATAAAACATGAACTAAGCAAAGGTTTTCCAGCTGTTTTTGATCAGCTTCCTTTGTTTAACATGAAGTCAACTTCCAGAAGACACAGACAAGCTGTACATCCACAGGTAATGGTTACCAGATGGACAAGTTTTCCCTGCTGTTTGGTCTGACATCAGAAAGAACATACTACAAGGAAGGACAGAGAGTCTGAGGGAACCTGAGCCACAATCAGGCCCTACCCACCTACAATGACCAGTATAGACCAAGACTCTCTAGAGCCAAAGCAATTGTGTAATTTTAAAATACAGTGAAATGCATAAAATACCTAAAATATGGTGTCAATGATGAAAGGTTTTACATTTTGTAAGCGGTAGTTTTAACTATTAGCTCTTTCCTTTAGGCAACGGTATTTAAGTACCTAGCTTAAGATTTTACTTACTATGAATATACAATAAATATTTATAAACAGTGACTCATGCCTGTAATACTAGCTACTCAAGAGACTGAGATCTGAGAATCTTGAGGTAAAGTCTTGAAGTTTGATGCCAGCGTCAGCAGGAAAGTCCATGAGATTCATTTCCAATTAACTACTAAAAAAGCCTGAAGTGGAGCTGTGGCTCAAGTGGTAGAGTGACAGCCTTGAGCAAAAGAAACTCAGGAACAGTGCCCAGGCCCTGAGTTCTAGCCCTAGGACTGGCACTAACTAACTAACTCACTAAATAAATAGCTAACCAAATAAATAAATAAATCTAAAAAAGAGAAATATTCATAAGAATAAATGTGGCCATGTTCCATGGAGCTGAAGGAAATATTACAGATAATTTTCATATAGGTAATCAAATTTCATCTATCAGTAGAAAAACCCAATAAAAACAAAATTAGAGAAAGCTTAAAACACATGTAGTCCATGTCTCAACTTCTTTTATACTTAACATTTCTTGTAATTTGAATTTAAAGATGTATGGTTTTAGGGGAAAAAGACCAAATCAAAACAACTCCAGAAAATAAAGAATGACATTAGTAGACTAAAACACTGAGAAATTCCTTAAAGATAGAAATTAAACAAAATCAGATGAGAGGAAGGACTGGTTGAAAACTTGCAATACAAACACAGGAAAAAAGACTGTCAGGTGGGATAAATTCCTGGGAAGCTCCAGACTCAAAGAAGATAAGACAAAAAAAAAAGCATGTGGGTCACTCAAATGGATGAATAATGTAAGAAAACTACATAAAATCAAAGAACCAACCCTTTTCTCTGTAGGGTTACAAAGGCCATGGGAGTAGAGTATACAGGACTAAGTGAGAGAGAACAGGCCTCTGCAAAGCCTGGGTCTGCAGAATATTCCAATTCTCTCTGCCTTAAGCCTCCTACTTCCAAGATCTTGTTTGGCTCTCCACAGGCCTGTCCTCTTGACATCAGACATTCTCCATTAGTGTGCACTCCTCAGCCTGAGCCTCACCCTACATCCATCCCCATAGAGGAGATGCCCTGCATCTTGGAGGTAGGGCTGGGAAGAGAAGGGTGAGGGCAACAAGTTGCCTCATTTTCCAGCAAGAAACTCTAAACTGTTTACATTTGGAGTCGTGCTTTTTGTAAGCTGATCTCAGATTGTGACTCTCCTACCACTACCTCTCGAACAGCCAGATTACAAGTGTATGCCGCCATGCTTCGCTGGACAGTTTGTTTTCCATGGAGCAAAACATTTTCATTTTAATGACGTGCAGTTTATAGATTCTTTCATGGCTCATTCTTCATTTGATTACCAAGAGATCACACTTCTAGGCTCAAACTCTTTGCCTAGGTCTTCTTTTCTTCAGCCTAAAAGTGGTAGACTACCTTAAAGTGGGCCACTGTCCAGCTTACCACTGACATTTCTCTTTCCCTTCTTCTTAAGTGATCTTACTAAATGAGGTCATACATCCTTGGTATTTTAAGTCCCAATTCTATACCAATGACTTCCATGTTTACAGATATCCCTCCTTTAGCTGGAATGCTCTTCGCAAACAGCATAGTTTTATATAGGGAAGGTCAGGGAGAACCTGGATGAGGCAAGGCTACTGGTGTCATTTTGGTAATGGCAAGGTTCCCTTGGGTCTCTAGTCAATCTTTGGTAATTCAATAATTTTTTTTTTTTGTATTTTTTGGGTCCAGTCGTGGGGCCTGATCTCTGGGCCTGGGAGCTGTCCCTCAGCTCTTCAGCTCAAGGCTAGCGCTCTACCACTTGAGCCACAGCACTACTTCCGGCTTTTTTCTTTTTGCTTATGTGGTGCTGAGGAGTCGAACCCAGGGCCTCAGGCATGCAAGGCAAGCGCTCTACCACTGAGCCACCTTCCCTGGTAATTCAATAATTTAAACTTCATCATTATTAGATCCAGGGCTTCAGGTACCAGTGGTCACACTGCTATGTGGTGTTTTTGATGTTACTACTACAATTGTTTTGGGTTGCCCACATAAGGTGACAATATGTTTGGTGCATTTTCTGACTGCTCCACTGCCTAGAGGTTCCATCTCTCTCCTTCCCTTATGGCTTCTCTATTTCTTGATAGTCAACAATATTGAAATTAGGGAACTAATAACTCTAGGCAAGCACTCTATTATTAAGCCACATTCCCAGCCCAACTAATAACTCTATAATGGCTTCTATGTGTTCAGAGGAAGAGTTATACATCTCTAACTTGAAATCAAAAGCAAGAAATGATTCAGTTTAGTGAAGATACTGCAAAAAAAGTCAACCAAGTTTTGCATGCAAAGGAAAAGTTCTGGAAGGAAATGAAAAGTGCTAGTGCAGTGAACACATGCAATGGTACGAAAGTGAAATAGCCCTGTGGCTGACATGGAGAGCGTGCTAGTGTCACGAGATTCCTTTAAGCTAAAGCCTGATCGTGAGCAAAGTCCTAACGCTACTCAACTATACAAGGACTGAGAGGGGGGAGGAAGCTGTAGAAGACAAATGTGAAGCCAGCCAAGGTTGGTTCATGAGATGGAAGGAAAGAAGGGGATGACCAGCAAAGGCTGGTGTGGAAGCTGAAGCGAGTTAGCCACCTCTGGCTATAGGCTACACAAAAAAGAATTTGCAGAGCAGTCAAACAGCCCCATGTTGGAGGAGGACACCACCTAGGACTTCTCACAGCTCAAGAGAAGTCAATGCTTTGCTTCATAGTGAAGACAGGAAGAGTCTCTTCCTAGGGGCTGATGTAGCTGGTAACTCCAAGTTGAAGTCAATGCTCAAAACACTATGGCCCTTATGAATTATATTAAATCTACTTTGCATGTGCTCTATAACTGGAATAACAAAGCCTGGATGACAGCACATCTGCTTACAATATGGCTCACCAAATATTTTAAACCCACTGTTGAGACCTACTGCTTAGGAAAAAAAAAAAGATTCCTTTCAAAATATTATGGCTCACTGACAGTGCCTGCCTTCATCTGAGAGCTCTGATAGAGTTGTACAATGAGATGAATGTTGTTTTCATGCCTGTTCAGCTCACAGGACATCCATTCTGTAGCCCATGGATCAAGAAGCACAGTTTACTTTTAAGTCCTGCTATTTAAGAAATACCTTTCAGAAGGCTCTAGCTGACTCAAATCTTATGGAAGTTAAGGAGGTCAAGACTTCCGTGGAAGAGGTAGCTATGCCTATGATGGAGAGAGCAAGTGAGCTAGCAAAGCCTGAAGACGGGCCCAAATTGCTAGAATCTCAATGCAAACTTTGAATGGAGTAGGAGTGGCTTCTCATGATGAGCAGTGATTTCTTAAGACGGAATCTGCTCCTGGTAAAGATGCTGTGATATTACATAAACTTAGTCCACAAAGCAGAGAGATGGCTAGTGTCAGAAGTTCTACTGTGGGTAATATGAGGAAAGACTCATATGGTGGCAATGAAGAAATGGCTGCGGCCACCCCAAACTTTAGTAGTCCCCACCCTTATCAGTCAGAAGCCATCAGCATCAAGCAATACCCTCCACCCAGTAAATTCATAACTTGCTAAAGACTCAGAGGATTCTGGCATTTGGGGCAATAATGTATTCTTAAACTAACATATGTATATTATACATTGCTTTTCTTTTTCTTTTTTTTTTCTTGTCTCATCAAGGCAAAATTTAATTCTGCAAGAAGGGTATGCCATCTGCCAAAAAGCTGGCAAGCAAGCACACATAGCAGGCATTCTGCTCAGGTATTCGTTCCTAATACAGCAGATACTGTCCCTCTGCAAAGATTGGTTGAGCTCAGGTTCACAATCTGCTTGAGACTAGCTAGTCTGAGTAGGGTAAAATGTATTTACATAAAGTGATTTTGAAATAAGATTAACAGTTCACAAGCACAGTGCTTTCTTAGACATATGCTATTGCACAGCAGTATACCACTATGGTTTGAACATGGTTTGAAAGTATCTGCAAAGGTGTTAGAAGTTCAGTCCCTAACACAAAGCCGTGATGAAATGGAAAAAACCCTCAGAGGCAGGGCCTAGTAGAACATAATGTGGTCATCACTTTGACAAATGGACAGTCTTGCAGGAATGAACTGGTTCCCTTGAGAATGGGTTATCATTAAGAATATTTGAGACTTCCCCTTCCCCAGACACTTGCATCCTTTCTTGTCCTGTGACCTCCTCTATGTACACTACTACTGTGCTGATGCCACCTGCTGCTATTAGGCCCTTATCAAAGCTTACCAGAAGCCAGAGCCATGCCCTTGAATCTCTAGAATGGTGAGTTTAAACAACTTCTTTTCCTAAGAAAGTATCTATACTTGGTTATAGAAACAGAAAAATAGCCAAGACAAATACAATCCTATTTTTTTTTTTTTTTGTCTGTCGTGGGGTTTGAACTCAGGACCTGGTTACTGTCTCTGAGCTCAAGGCTAGTACTCTACCACTTTGATCCACAGAGCCACTTCCGGTTTTCTGTTGATAAACTGGATATGAGTCTCATGAGCTTTCCTACCTAAGCTGGCTTTGAATTGTGATCCTGAGATCTCAGCCTTCTGGGTAAACAGTATTACAGGCATAAGCCCCCAGTACCAGGCAATTTCAATTTTTTTGTTTGTTTTTGTTTTTGTCGGTCGTGGGGCTTGAACTCTGGGCTTGGGCACTGTCCTTGAGCTCTTCAGTTCAAGGCAAGCACTCTACCGCTTGAGCCACAGCGTCACTTCCAGTTTTCTAGTGGTTTATTGGAGATAAGAGTTTCATGGACTTTCCTGCCCAGGTTGGCTTTGAACCGTGATTCTCAGATCTCAGCCTCTTGAGTAGCTAGGATTACAGGCGTGAGCCAACAGCGCCCAGCCAATTTCAACTATTATACACACTGATAAAAAAAAAAATTCAGCAACTCATGGTACTGAAACAGTTTAATTTTGTGACTTGGAATAAAGACAAAATATTTGATTGATGTCTATGTATCTTTAGCAAAAATCTCACACAAATTCTAATAATCTATTTAACGTCTACTCAACTTCAATAATATCTACATCAATTATTATTTTTCCTGTGAAGCTGTCAATCCTCTAGCTGCTGAAATAAAAACATCTAGAATTCACTGCTGATTCCATCCTATCTGCAAGCTTCCAATGTCACCTTCAAAATCAAGCCAGACCAATCACTTTATCATCGCTTCAGTGCCTGGTAATCAGGAACCACCAAAAATCTGAGTGTCCTTGCTTCTATACTACAGGTACACTGGCTAATCATGACAAAGGGGCCGGAGTGAGCTTCTGAGTCTTAAATCACACAGAATGGAGGGAGGGAGTTTGGGGAATCTGCTACCCGGCAATGCTCATGTGTGTAAAGATTCTGAATTAAACCTCTAAATGGTCTTGAGAATTTAAAAAAGAACTGATGAGTTTACCTTCTTAGACCTTCCTTGGACAGACATACTTTTGAAACTGGTTTAATTCCACTTCAGAGTCAAATAAAACTGTAGAAAAAAAATCTTTCTTGCACACCAAAATGTAAGCTTCATGAAGACGATGACTTTTGTTTTATATATCCTTATATGTCAACAGCAAAATAATGTTTTATAAACAAATGTATACAGATCACCTATGTAACTAAGATGATCATCCAACTTGACTCTAGTACAAGATAATTGAGGACGTAGTATTTTATTTATATCTGAACACAGAACTATAAAGTATTTTAAGCATAGTTCTACCCTAAGAGTAACAGAAAAATGTAATAGTAGTTGCAGAGTATTATAGTCTAGGGTCTGATAAAACATTAAGCCAGAAAACTATTCCAAACTTATTACCTGCTCCAGCAATTTAAGGTAATTTTTGCATCTGGAACAGAAAGGAAAAAGCCATGTGAGTTCTCAATGAGTTGGATATAAGTGAGATGCCTTGGTATACTTTATTTGGGCCTCTAAATGAAATAAGTAGCTTGAACAAAATGGAAGCAAATTAACTTGCAAATAAAGAAACTACATATCCATGCATTTTCAAAAGGAAGGTAAAATATTTATTTAAATATTCAGAAACAGTTATATACAAGAAACAAAGTATTTATAAACATCATTTACTAGTGCTCCAAATGCTATTCAATATAAGTAGATGTGACATTTCTAAATTACAAGTTAAGATTCAGTAAAACCAAGGAAAAACTATTCAGTACACAATTATCTCTTCCTTTCGATTGGTATATATTAAATACATAATGCAAGGAATTGCATTATGTCATTTTCACACATCATATAATATTCTTTGGTCAGTTTCATTGTAACCTCTTTTTGTTATATGTGACAAGTTCCTTTCAGAGCTTTTATATCCCATGCTAGAGATATACTAGAGATATAATTAAAGGACTTAACACTTTATTTCTATGAAATTAGATTCTTAGGTGAACTTCACAATTCTGAAAAAGTTATTCACAAATAACTGAAATCCATTCCAAAAAGATCACATGAGAAATATACAAAAAAATCAAAAATCTTTTTTCTTACATTTTTCTACATTTCTCTATTTTTGTAAAGTTTATTAGCATACATTAGCTGTACAAGAGATGTTTCATTGTGGCATTTCCAAACATGTATACAATGTATGCTGATCAAATTCACCATCCCCCTAATTGCTTTCCCTTCCCACTTCTAAAACAAGTTGAACAGATTTCTTCATGCTATTTGGAATCATGCAAATAAACTATTTTGACAATATTTATTCATATTCACATTCTATATTCATCCTCTCTCTCTCGTTGATATCCTCCCCCTTAAAAAGAGCTTGATGCACTTACTTTTAGGTTAACCAAGACAATATGAATGACAACTTCACTAGACACTCTATCTCCTGAATGTCTAACATGGCATATGTCAACTAGCAAATGAATAAATAAACACTTGATGAATGGATCGAAGCAAGAATAATTTTTGCCCATTGGAGAAAATATATTCACAAACAGATTTACAAGGTAGAAATAAAAAATAGAAATATATTAAGGACAGTGTAACTACTATTAGAAGTAAGTATAATTTGATTATTTCCCTTTATATTTAAAATATCTGGGTTACAGGTATATGAAAGTCATGTTCTTTAAAAGATACATTTGGATATTCAAAACTATTAAGTTTGTAACAACTCTATTAGAAATGACCTTAAATTTAGTCTTTGCACTTTGTATTCTTAAAATGAATTAAATGTTTAATTTTGTTGAAAAATTTTCATTTTGCTAGTTATTGTTTTAACAAGACATGAACTAATGAAATTAACAAATTTCATTTTACTTACACACACACACACACACACACACACACACACACACACACACACACACACACACACACCTCAATATCTTTGATATAGTAATTGCTTACTGCACCAGTAAATTTTCTCCAAATTATGTAGTATATATTTTCACTTAAGGAAAACCTGAAACTAATCTAAACCTTGAAACTTTTTCACTAAAACAATCTGAACTTTTAAACGATCCTTAGGAACTCATAGGAAATCATAAGAACATAGCATTACTAAGTCACTCATTTCAAAATGATAAGCAACTCAGCCTTGCTTCATTTCTGGCCAAATAGTAAACAACATAGCTTTGCTTCATTCTTCTCATGCTTGTGTGAGTAAGTGTGGTTTTGTTATCTCCATGAGCCAAGGTTTGAACTCACATATATCAAATCACTCACTTGAATTTGTGAATTTAAGTAGTTGTGTACATTATAAAACAGTGGATTTTGAGAATCTAGGTTTTAAAAACTTCTACCTCAAAGACTATGCTTAAGCTTTGGCACATTGAACTGGTCATATATATCAAGAACTAGAAAAACTATATATACTGGCACAAAAAATAAGTTATTGAACTGTGACAAGGTATACTTCTGTAAGTGTTGAATCAAAATCTAGTTCCATAGCTATTAATACCCAAATTTTAATATTTAAAATATCAGAAATAGTGAACACTAGGTGTCAGTGTAAGAAATGGAAAAATATTTGTAAAAACCTGTTGTTTCCAGTCAGGTGTATAACAAAAAAATCAAAAGCAGCTGTGACCACATTTACTTATAATTGCATAATTCAGTTAACAAGCCAATCTTTTCAAACAAAGATTCCTGTTCCCAAACTATCAAGTTTAAAATCAGATTAAGCTGATTATTATAAATTACAACTCTTTTGTGACCTGAGCAGTGTAATACACCATTTTGTTTTTACTTCTAAGAATATAGATGTTTGAACCAAAGTTTACTTTTAAGAATACATATTTCTAATAATAGTGCTAGGCCCAGATATGATGGATATGGACGCATAGCTGCAGGATTTCGGCTGGTAAATAATATCGCTGGGCGAAATGTTTTTAAAAAAAGTTTAGTCACTTGGGCTCTCATTCCAATTGCTGGCTCAGGGCTGGCATGTGACCATTTGAGCCGCACCCAGTCCTGTATTTTGATGGCTAAGTGGAGATATAATCTCATGAACTTTCTGTCCAGACTGGCTTCTAACTTTTGATTTGCCAGCTCTCAGCCTCCTTAGTAGACAGGATTACAGATGTAAGCTACAGGCACCCAGCTACATGCATTATTTTATATAATGTATATGAGGTAGGTAAATTCCAATATATTAATAAACAGAGATTCAGAAAGATTAAATAATATAATTAAACACTGGGTTAAAGGCTAATACTTCATTCTGCTGTATTTATTATATATGTATAAATTTGATTAGTAAAAATGATATAGTTTTCATACTTATCCATATTATTTCCCATACGCCTCTAAAATAAAAAAATGGCAGTCTCTAAATAAGCTGAGTTATCCTGCCAGAATATTCCATTCATATTGTTGTAATACAATCCCTGGATCACTCCACTTGATTTTCTTCAAACATTTTCTCTTAAAAGTATTAAGAGTTGGTAATACCTATCTTTAAGAAACTACCATCAAACCCAATTTATTTAAAAAATATGTTGAAATATAGCAGTTCTTACCAGTGTTTCTCATCAAAGTCACCTGTGATGTGTTTCAAGGGGTAGCCCAGAATTTTTTATTCAAGGAATATGAAGTAGAGCTTGGGAGCTGTTTAAGCCCAGCAAGTGGCTCTGAGGTGAACTCTGAGCTGACAACCATTGCTAAATACCATAGGAGAGATGATAAAATGAAAGCATAATCAACTACCCTATTCATCATACTTAGTTCTAAATTATTTTATTGATTTTTAATAGCCAAAAACATTTAAAAATGTAAAACACACACTAACATGCATGAACATTTGTATCCTGTTTGCCTAATTGACAGTTTTCAGTCAAAATGTCATTTAAATTTTTTTAAATGCTAGCAATTTGATAGCCCAAACTTCATTACAAATTACCAATCTAAATTAGTGTTTCTCTAATCTGGACTTCATAAGGTTCAAAAAGCTCCATAATGATAGAATTCAGATCAGCAGGAGGGGTAAAAAGGATACTACACAGAAAAAGGAAATAATTTTAGTATAGAAAAATTCTCTATCACAATTGCATTATTGTTATAACAAGATCCCATTGACAAAATGAATCAAATTATGGACTCAAAGAGGTAAATACTGTTTTATGTAAGTTATCTGTCAATAAATCCTACAAAAAATCCAAACACAGGGCTGGGAAGATGGCTCAGTGGTAGAGCGCTTGCCTTGCATGCATGAGGCCCTGGGTTCAGTTCCTCAGCACCATATAAGCAAAACGAAAAAAGCTGGAAGTGGCGCTGTGGGTCAAGTGGTAGAGTACTAGCCTTGAGCTGAAGAGCTGAGGGACAGCGCCCAGGCCCAGAGTTCAGGCCCCATGACTGGACCCCTCAAAAAAAAAATCCAAATATAAGTAAAAATGTCTTTGAACACAATAGGTTTTAATCCAAATGAAAGAGAAGGACTGTATTGCATATGATGATTATATTACTCTTACCAGGTTAACTAATTGAGTGTGTACTACATCTTCTACCAAAACCGCTGTTTCATGAAGAGGCCTTCTGGCATCACCCAAAGAAAACCTGCAAAAAGAAAAAGACCTAATTATGATTCTAACTATTTCCAAGCAGGTTATCAAGAACTGATTACAGATTTGTCTAAAAATCTTCTCAAGCTTAGGGACAGCACCTAGGCCCAGAGTTCAAGCCCCATGGCCAAAAAAAAAAAAAAAAATTAAAAATTAAAAAACTCTTCTCGATTTTTCATTTCACTAGATATGCAGAGAGTCTCTTTCTAAGAAGAACACTAGAAATGTACAATAATGCATTAAAATATCATTAAAGCCTGTGGTAGCAATATAGAAAACAAAAGTCAGATTAGATGATTAAAAGCAGTTCTGTGGAGTGAGAGCACTGGATCCCAAATCACTCTTCAGGCTAGTAACTTAAAGATTAGACAGTGCTGTATAATAGTCAAGGTAGGGGAAAGCATGTGGAGATTCTAAACGAAACGGGATCAGTTTGAAGAACCCAATTTAAAAGCAAGAAGCCAAATATCAGTAATGATCAGTGCATGAATGACAAAAGCAGCCATTTCACAGAATGAATTTTACCAACAAGGGCTTTAGATGTGAGAGAAGGAAAAATAAGGGAAAAAAGATTCCTTAAGAATTAGTAGCTATGGGTTGGGAAGGTGGCTCAGTGGTAGAGCGCTTGCCTTGCATGCTCGAGGCCCTAGGTTCAATTCCTCAGCACCACATAAGCAAAAAGAAAAAAGCCGGAAGTGGCGCTGTGGCTCAAGTGGTAGAGCACTAGCGTTGAGCTGAAGAGCTGAGGGACAGCGCCCAGGCCCAGAGTTCAGGCCCCACGACCGGACCCAAAAAAAAAAAAGAATTAGTAGCTATAATTCACTTTCACGCTCTTAGAAGTGTTTTCATTAATGGAAACACACACACATACATACATACAGAAATAAAGCTAAAAGTTAAAATGATTTATAGTGACAGTATTCTCAGGTACCAGGCAGCATCATCCCATGTAGAACATATTTAAATAAACTTGAAAATATTTCCAATAGTTGATACTTAAAATGCATTATATACATGGTGGCGGGGAGAGGGGGGCATCCTGTAGGCAGGCTAACAATCGAAAAAGTCTATACATAACAAAATAATCAAATAATAAATGCATCTCAATTATGTGACTCATAATTTTAAAAACTAAAAAGTACATGTAGGGGAAAAAAAACTACCAAACTCATCAGCCACATATGAAAAACACCGAAAAGAAATACAAGTGAAAAATATGATCAATAGAATTTTAAAAATTAATGGGAGCCTGGCACTAGTGGCTCATACCTGTAATTCTTGCTACTTAAAAGGTTAAGATCCAGAAAAATCTCTGTTCAAGACCAACCCAGGCAGAAAAGTCTGTGAGAGTCTATCTCCAAAAAATCAGCAAAAGGCTGGGCTAGTAGCATGGCTCAATTGGTAGAGCACCAGGCAAGTAAGCAAGTAAACTGATTGTGAGGTCCTAAGTTCATTCTTACTCACAAAAATCAAAGGGATAAAACTTGATTTAATAGCAGATTAGGTTAAACTAAAAATAATGGTGCTCTAGACTACAGTTCTAAGGAAATTACCTATTAATGCAGTATGGGTAACAAGAGAAGGCTATGATAAATGTTATGCCAAAACTATGGATACTGTGGTGAAATGGGTAATTTTTAGAAAAATGTAAATGACCAAAATCAATCCAAGAAGGAGCAGAAAACTCAATTAGTTCTATGAATTTTAAAGAAACTGAATTAGCAATAGGTCCACGATAGTGGAATTAAGCAGGCATTTGGGTAATTTCTATTCATACACTTCTATTCTTTAATGAGCATATTGTTTTAAGAATTTATCAATTTGAGCCTCTGAAGTCAAGGAGTTCATGTAAGTCAGTGGACGAGTAGATTCTCAGCTGACATTTATTTCATTGTAGTTACTGCTCCTACTCAGGGGAGGAAAGAAGGTCCCAAGTAAAAGGTTGAGAAATATCTAAGCCCAGATATTTCACATGGCCTTTATCCAACTAAGAAGTTTACAATATGCAACTGTAAGTGGCTGTGCATTCCAGCCATCACCAATATGAAAGGGGAATTGTTATGATAAAAAACAAAAAGAAAGAAAGAAATATTCTCCTGGCCTCAGTCACCACTGGAACTAGGAAGTAACATCTCCCACTTCATCCATAAGGTCCTCAACAAGGCAAAGGAGAGGACTAGGATATGATGATTTTAAAAGATCCCTTTTCAGACACTTGATTTTTCACAACTGTAATCCTTAAATCATAAAATCAGTATCTTCAAAAATAAGATAATATATATGAAAATTAAATCTTACAACGTAAATTGGATAACAATCATAGAATTAATAAGAAAGGGAAAATTTAAAAATGAAAGGAATGGGAAAAGTTAATAATATATGGAGAAAAACCATTTCCAAGAAGTTTTCCATTTTCCCTTACAGATATATTTTTTTAAAGGCTAGAGATGTTATCATAAGATTTTATACTGTTCGAGTACATTTAATAGACTTTTTAATGTAAAATGCCTTTTTTAAAAAAAAATTTAAGACCTGAGTGACAACAGAGAAGGGTTGATGGACTTTTAATCAAAGAAGCAAAAGAGATGTTTGATAATAATCAAAACAAAGCACCTAAAAGACAGTTACAAAGAACCCAGGTCCAAGCAGATCTGCTGGTAAAGTGCTGAAGATCATATATAAAGGAAAAGGCAAAGGGGCTTCTGTAGTCCATCTTCGTGGATACTGAGTTGCTTTCAATGCTCACCACTGGCTACAAATGCTGATGTGGTTAAATTATTCTGGATGCTGTGGTTAAGTAATTGCTGTGGTCTTGGGAGCTAGCTACTTTTTTTTTTTTTTAATTAACTCTGGCTTCTTGGATGTTTTCTTCCCTCAGGTAATTGATATTGCTTAGGAATAGACATCAGGTGACTGGTAGTAGGTGTAAGAAGGCTCTGGGTGACTGGTCTCAGAAAGAAAGTTCCCTTCAAAACATTTTATTTGATTATACTGTTATAGGCTAGGGTACTATAATACTCAAGAGTTTCTCCTAAATGGAATTAAGAGTGAGTGGGCAGGCTTCAGTCCTAGCATGCATGAAGTCAGCTAATTTGGCACTAGACAGCACATGCAAACACAGACATCATTTTGTTTGTGTCATTTCTTAACCAGTCTTTATTGATAATGATTTACCACAGTCCAAAGGAGATAGGTGAGAAGTTGGATCAGTCATTTAAGGCAAACACAGGGTCAAAAACCCAGGCCAATTATCCTTACTCTTTAATTTTTATACCTCTGTAAGTTCTCACAACATTATTTTTTCCCTTCTGTGATTGTTTTTCTCACTGCTTTCCTCATTACTTCACTCAATTTCCCCCTTTTTCTAATCATAGTATGTAATTTGACATAATTTAAATGAAGTTTTGAGACTAGATTTTGAATTTTATTGTAGCCCATGAATATGATATACAGATGTTTAATAAAAATATTTCTCATGTAACATAATATTGATGCAAAAACCAAGCTATATTAACACACATTTGTTTATGATAAAAGGTAACAGGGAATATTTTGAAAAGATGAGTACTTAAATTATCAGTAGGAATCAACTAGTCTATGGATATTTACCAAATTTCTAGTATGTGCCTGGCACTATTCTATTTGCTTGGAATATAACAGTGCACAAAACAGACCCAAAAAAATGAGTACAGTTTACATTCCAATTAAGAAAACATAAACTATACATAGTATTTGGGTATTAAAAAGATGGCATTCCAAAAGAAGTAATGCAGAACACAATCAAAAAATAGGAAGTGTGAGATGGGAGACAGTTGAAATATTAAAAGGGATTATTATGTACTTTTTGATGTATGAAAAAATAGCTTTCAATATGAATTATATATTACATATGTCTATGTATACATACATATATATGTATAAATTAGCAAAATTTGTACAAACCAATATTCATCTATGAAAACTCATCTATTATTTCTAGGAAAGTTTATAAAAATAGCAGGATATCTACATGAATTTTGTCTCAGAAGACATAGGTCAATTTTTATCATAGATCCTGTATAAAACACTATTTGAAGAACAGGAAGAATAATGAATAGAGCAATAGCAAACACTGAAGATTGCTAACTCACAGAAAAATGGAAAGAACAGCACACAATGAACATCTACATATCTGCACATAAAATCATATATTCTCTCTCAGAAACTAATTTACATTCATCCACACCCAATGTTACATCTTACCAATATCAACTTCCCTTTATTGAGCACACATAACTATTACATATTTATTTTACAGGTGCCAAGCACCATTACACCCCATAATGCACTATCGCTATAAATCTGCCTCTTGATGAGATCTTCCTTATATTAAGTAAAATTTTATTTTTTTTAAACTTCCAAATAGTGGGCTTAGTTCTTTCAGTTCCCCAAACGAGATGGAATATCAAATTACATGATAGGGCTTAAAAGTATGAAACAGTTTGCATTCAAAATAATGGTTTGTAACCATTTACTGTTACTCCCCATTCTTCAATTTTTTTTAAATTTATTGGAAAGTTGATGTACAGAGGAGTTACAGTTACACAAGTCAGGTAATGAGTACATTTCTTTTTGAACATTGTCACCCCAACTCTCCATTCTTATTCCCAGTCCTAACAACCACTAATCAACTTGAAGAAAACACGCATTTCCTTTCAATGTTAAAGAATCACCATTTCTCATCATTTATGTCTCCATGTAAATAGCATTAGAAAGTCTTATCTTTTACCACTTTCAATTCTTGATGAATCAGGATGGTACTTATGTATTCAGGTCTTGTCCAAGTGTGCATGTGAATATAAAAGTACTCAAACTTTTAATAAATAGCAAAGGAAATAAAAACTCTACTCAAAATGATGAACAAGTCATAAGCCAAATATAAAGCCCTTTGGCAAAATGACATCCTTAATTTAATAGATCTACTAATCACCACTTTTATGAACTATAAAGAGATAAAGCAGCCTTCAGGCTGACTTTTCTCAACTAGAATTCTCCATCTCACTCGAGGACAACGTGAGCGATGATGCTGACCCCCAGTGACAAGGTAGACCTCTATTCATGGGACAAATTAATCTAATATGATCTGTGAACTCATGCAGGCTTCTAATAATTATAGGTCCCAGAATTTTTCTTGAGACTGATGTCAAGTTCAAAGGTGTAATAAGTAAAATCTTCCTACTCAGTATTTTTGAAATGAAGCAAACTCATGCCAAAATTATGATGTAATTATACTCCTTTTAAATAGCATTCTAGAAAAACCACCTGGCAATAATTAATACCATAACACATAATCTCTCCTAACATAGTTTATTTGCAGGGAAAATGGTTACCGTCTCATATTATAATACTGAGTAAATGAAGCTGTAAATTAAAAAATATGGAAAACAGTGAAAAGCCATTATACTACCAATTTAGAGACTTGAAAATTGTGCAAATATTTGTTACTGCCAATAGGAAAATACATAATATATTCCAGTTGTACTACATAATACAGTTCATTTGCTCCTTCAGAAAGGGCTTTCATTTGAATCAGGAAGTGTACAAGACAATTGTCTTTATAGAATATGTAAACTAGACAACAATCAGTCAGTTTTGTTCTAAGAAAATGAAGAAAACATTTATCCTTAGTCTCAACAATATTCTTCAAATCAACAAGGAATTGAGTATATCCAGAAGAAATGCATTTTCAGTTTGTTCTACTAAGCACAAATAGAAAAGTGATGACATGAGAAAGATGTTAGAATATAATTATATGTAACAGTTCTATTGAGAATAAACATACAGCATACACTGAATGATCTTTTAGGTTTACTTCAGATTTTAGTCCACAATGTAAAGTTTTTTTGGCATGCATAAATATGAACTTTTCATACACATTAATAAATACTATCATTGTAACTCATATATTAATCTTTAAATGGTACCCCCAAAATACTCTGTATTTCTAGGAGCTTTTAATGAATGTATGAAGCTACAAAGTGTACTGAATACATTAATAGGAGCATATTGTCATCCTTTGATATCTGAGGGTACTGACTACAAGCAGAGATACCAAAACCTGAGGATGCCCAAGGCCTGTATATAATTGGTGCAGTTTTTACATATAACCTATGCAATTTTCTTGTACATTTTAAATCATCTCCAGATTACATCTTATAACTATAAATGCTATATACTTGTTATACTGCACTGTTGTAGAAATGACAAGCAAAAAAATTTCTATTGAATTCAGATGCTAAACCCACCAACATTTATGTAGTTGGCTTCATAGGTACTGGTACCATGGTAGCAAATATTTATACTTGACATTGTTAAAGATACTGCACAGAATCCTACACATATATATCCTACATATATGTATGAGGTGAATGTATATATAAATATATATATATACACACATATAGGCTGGTGGATATATATATATATATATATATATATATATATATATATATATACCGCCTACATAAGAGACACACACATATAAATTTGTTATATATTTAATTCTTATATATAAATTTAATTCAGTTAAACAATATTCACTTCAAAGAGAAAGGCTAGGAAATGCAAACGTGAGCACCCCTATATACATATATATAATATATTATATATATTTATATATATCTTTGAAATCTGTATTTTTTTTTTTTTGTGTCGGTCATGGGGCTTGAACTCTGGGCCTCAGTGCTGCCCCTCAGCAATTCAGCTCAAGGTTAGCACTCTTCCACTTGAGCTACAGCACCACTTCCAGTTTTCTGGTAGTTTACTGAAGATAAGAGTTTCATGGACTTTCCTGCCTGGGCTGGCTTTTGAACCACGATCCTCAGATATCAGCCTCCTGAGTAGCTAGGATTATAGGTGTGAGCCACCAGCGCCCGGCCTGAAATCTGGTTTCTAGCTCTCTAGCTCTGACCTACTTTCTGGCTATTCATCTTTTGTTCATGAAATACTAAGACAGCTGACCACACAATGGTTTCATATCTACTCATGTGTTATTCTCTCATTTAGCCAATGTCCTGAAGAAAGTAGTCCAAAGGATAGCATTCACTTACAAATGTCTCCTAATTGTCAACTTTTATTTTGATACTCCTCTGTGGTATACTGTACTGACTACCTTAACTAATTCCACTTCTCTTAATTTAACTTTAAAATAATAATAATGTTATTATTATTATTGAGCTGAAGAGCTGAGGGGCAGCACTAAGGCCCAGAGTTCAAGCCACACGACCGACAAAAAAACAAAAAGAAACCAGATTTCAAAGATATATATAAATATATATATATATATATATATATATATATATATATAGGGGTACTCACATTTGCATTTCCTAGCCTTTGCTCTTTGAGGTGAATATTGTTTAACTGAATTAAATTTATATATATGAATTAAATATAGGGGCTGGGAAGGTGGCTCAGTGGTAGAGCGCTTGCCTTGCATGCATGAGGCCCTGGGTTCGATTCCTCAGCACCACATAAGCAAAAAGCAAAAAAAAGCTGGAAGTGGCTCTGTGGCTCAAGTGGTAGAGCACTAGCCTTGAGCTGAAGAGCTGAGGGACAGCGCCCAGGCCCAGAGTTCAGGCCCCACGACCGGACCCCCCCCAAAAAAAAGTTATTATTTTAAGAAATAATGATTATTTTAACAAACAGAGCAAGTTCTGATGTCCTGTGCCCCGGGATCCAAGCAAGTTGAACAGTTTGATACACAGCTTGGGTTCTCCCACTTACATTATTTTTTACCCCTTGTAAAAACCCATGAAATTATGCTGATGTGATTGTCCATGAATATCACAACTGGATGACTAAACAGACTATTTAACATTTAAAATTAATGTGTTTAAAATATACTATTTAGTTCTTCACTAAATTCATAGAGCTCATCCCCCCTACTCCAGCACTGGGCTTGAGCTCAGGGCCTCTTGCTTGTTGGATGTTTGCTCAGCTAGTGCTCTGTCACTTATGCCACCCCAATAACCTCTTTTTTTTCTAGTTGTTTTGGAAGTAGAGTCTCAAGCAAGGACTTTTCTACTCAGGATACCTTCAAATCATGATCCTTTGGCTCTTAGCCATCTACGTGTCTAAGATTATAGGTATGAGTCACTGGTGACTAGCTCCCAGAGCTCATTTCCACTTATAGATGTATCCTTAAAAACCCTTAATAAAGAAAGCAAACTGAATGAAAAGCTTACTTTTTAAAGAATTAGGAAAGCAAAGAAAAATTTATTTTCTATGTGTATACACTTCAAAGAAGTAAATTAATGTTTACCTTTATTATATTTTCACAGTGTCATCTTTACTGTGCAGTTAAAATACAATAGCCTACAGACACAAGTGGAATAAGAATGGGGGATGGGCAGAGAGTAGAAAATCAAGAAGGCTATCTGCAGCACTTTTACGACATATTACAAGTATAGCATATAACAGAAAACTATTGGTTTAACTCAGTATAACTACCTCAATTTTCTTTCTTTTTTATTGTGAAAATACTGTACAGAGGGGTTACAATTACATGGGCAAGGTAATGAGTACATTTCTTATCAAGCATTGTTGCCTCCTCCTATGTTTCCCCTTCCCATATTTCCATCCCTCTCCCCTCTCCTCCCCCCGCCAAAGTTGTAAAGTTTGTTTTTCAACATAACATCTTGTAAAATCATACATTCTTCATATAGTTTGACTTCATATTCTTCTTAAAACAATAATGATTTAAGAATAATTATGTAACACCATTGGAATAAGAAAAAAAGATTTTATAAAATATTGTTTACCAATGTCTCTTTTTAACTTGTTTCCTATGAAAGCAAGATACAGTGTCTATCATCATAAATTTTATTTTGTAACTAATGTAATTCTAATTACTTGTAACAAACTTAAGGCTTAAGGATAAGTTACCACATAATTAAAACAACAACGATAGAACAGAGGGTGTTCTTATCCTTATAAAAGATGCTATTTTTAGTTTCAGTAAAAGGGAAACAAAATTAAGAATATTGTTGAAGAAGAGTTATTTCAGATATTTAAATTTAAACAAATAAGGGTAATACTTCATGAGTATTTTCTAAATTTGAATCACATTGAAAACTACACTCACAGACCTAGTTAAAATAATCATCTCCTAATTGCTAAAGTCTCTCCCTTTGGATTGAAAGGTAGATGGTTAAGTGAAATTGAAAAGTAGAAATTTTAGATGCTACATAGTCTATTTTTGGCTTTAACACTAACACATCTGACAACCTGGGATAAACTTCTTTACATTAGCTAAATATTGTAAGTGACCTAATAGCTAACAGAGGTTAGATCCAAAAGTTGATATATCTAAATGTAATACTAACTACACTTAGACTTGTTCTCTATATTGGGTTTCCCGACTAAAAATATCCACCACATACATACATATCTTATATATAAATTTAATTCAATGAAACAATATTCACTGGACCTCAAAGGGGTACAAAGGCTAGGAAATGCGAACACAAGTATCCCAAGTCACTGAGAGCTCCAAAGTGTATAGCATTGGGCCAATAAAGCAGACAACTACACAAATACAATTCTTGTTTTCAGTTGAATATGAAACTTTACTATTATAATACACAGTTAAGATTTTTTAAACATAAATCAAATTGTTTAAAATATAATTTTTAAAGTGTACTGTTAAAATTATAAACTAGTACAGTTATCTCCATTTTTTTTATAGACAAAGTCAACTAACAGGTTAGGAAAAAGGGACTGCTATGATCCAGGCATCAGCAAATGCATTTTGGAAAAGGTCAGACAAGGAATATCCCACTTTTGTATGCCATAGGGCTTGACTGCCACTTAGCACCAAAGCAGTCAATGAATATCCATAAAGGCATAAATAGATGTGGCTATGTTCTAGTACAATTTCATTCATGGCTAATGAAAACTGAATTGTACCAGTTATATAACACAAAACTTTATTCTTTTGCTTTTTTTGCTAAGAATTAAAAAATGTGAAAAATATTCTTATCTACACAAGAAGAATAAATATAAGCAACTAAGTAGATTTGGCCCTCAGGCCAGTTTGCCAACCATGAGAATAATCAAACACCAATACTGAGTAATTTGTAGAGTGACTTATAGATACTGATAATAATTTCTAGTGTTATTCAGAGAAACGAAGAAGAAAATGTATTAATACAATTTCACTTTATGCTTCACATTGAAGTATAAAAGAAACTACATTTTATTTTTTTATTTTTGTTTTTATTTTATTTTTTGTCGGTCATGGGGCCTGAATTCTGGGCCTGGGCACTGTCCCTCAGCTCTTCAGCTCCAGGCTAGTGCTCTACCACATAAGCCACAACGCCACTTCCAGCTTTTTCTGCTTATGTGAAGCTGAGGAATGGAACCCAGGGCCTCATGCATGCAAGGCAAGCACTCTATCACTTAGCCACCTTCCCAGCCCCAAAACTACATTTTTAAAAACAAGATTATACCTCCCCTACCCACGTACTCTTCCTTATTTATACTTATTTATAATTAAATTGTTTGCTAATGGTTTACATGGTGGCAAAGATTCACTTCAGATTGGGAATAAAAGAGCATTTGAGACCTTATGTCAAGACGACCCAATTTTTAAAAAAGTCAGGCAGTAATATCAAGGTTACCATGGAGTTAACTTGTCTATTTTTAAACTGTTATTTTAGGAGTATTAAGAAATCATTTCTTCAACTTTTATATAATCTAGGAAATTTTGTGACTACTAAGAAAGGTGCAAATAATAACCTATAGTCTACATTTTGAAAGAGTATCTCTGAAAATATGAGCTTACTAGGAACTTTGAAGAAAGTGTCTTTACATTCAACTAGAAAAAATGATTGATTTAGGTTTAGTTAGCTGTTACAATTCCTTATTTTGTTTTCCTTTCTCAGGCTTCCAATTTATACAAACACTTTATCTGGCATCTTTTCTAATCTTTCCCTAAGTATTGTGTAATATAAAGGCAAAGTGACAGATCTGAAACCAAGTCTTCAATAATACTCCCCAAACTATTCCTTTTGGTAACAAATAAGTTTCTATTTAAAGATACAGATTCTAAGCTTTAATATTTCATGTTAATATTTCAGAAGATTGCCTTGAAATGTGATCAAAGGAAACAGTATCCTAAGCCTAAATATCACAAACACAACCACATCAGTGCCCATCCCTGCATGGCATGGCCTATTACCCATCATAATGTTTTTCTTTAGGCTTTAGGGGAAAACCTATCTGTATTTCTGAAAACAACTGGCAAGTTAAACAGGTTACATGACTGTCCAAAAAGAATGGACAGTGCCTGGAAGTTCTAGAATCTTCTCAGAACACAGATATAACAGATGACTGTGTTACTATATAGTATCATTTTCACATAATGTCAATTATCCATTTTCAGGCTTCTCTTTGTGTTTTGTGATTTAGGAGAACTTATTAGGACATGAATCTGCCTTTACATTCTTACACTTGGCCCATAAATTCCAGGGGTGAGCTTCAGCAGAAGTTGGGTCCATTTGATTACAATGGAAATAAACACATTTCTGCAGGTTGTGAATAGTATATTTGGAAATTTTAGATAAAAAATGTTAGAACTATGGATCCTATTTTTTAAATGGACATGTGTCCTATTTTAAAAGATTGCTAGTCAAGTCCAAAGCTGCAGTAAAGTTAAGTTTCCATTTTGAGTTTATTTATACTTTATCCATTTAAAAATAAATGTTCTGAAAAAGGTAACTGGCAGTGTGTTGGCCAAATTTTCAGAGATTCAACCATGATGTGTCATGATGGGAGCTTGCAGGCTTCTGTGTCATCAACGTGGATTATGCCGCATGCCACCTAGATGCTAAGAGTTCAACTCCAGAGCTGCTTATCAAGCACAGTAACTGAAAACTTGCAGTAAACTCAAAAGTGTGCAAAGAAATAAATATCCTTTGGAAAAAACTCTGATTTACAGGGTGGCCCATTTAAAACTGCTCCCAGTTAATAACGTGGCTGTGTACAGGGCCTCTTTTAAATGGGCCACCCTGTATGAAGCTTAGGTCCAAGATAAAAAATGTCCTCCCTTGAGAATTTTTAAAAACCAAAAACACTGTAGGTTTAGTGGTTATTTTTAAGGTTTGAGATGGTTTCTTTGGACTCCTTTAGAACTGAAAAAAGATGGATACACATTTAAAAATTGAAATGTTACAACCACACATCTGTAATGAGAACCAGTGCCAGTGGATATTTTTAAAGCAAATTAAAACGGTCAATTTTTTTAAACTTAGGCAAACAGCTGCTATACACACATTGCACAGTAACTACTTTTCAGCAAAAGTTCAGAAGGAATTTCCTAATGAAGATTTATAGGATGTTCTGGGGTTGATAATTAAAGGCTCCCCCCAAAATATATGAACAACAACATAAGAGAAATCAGGGTTAAGGACTTTGTCCTGTCAGGGAAGGATCTAGAGTCCAGAATAAGGATTCACAGTGGTAATTACAAAGCAAAATTAGGAAGACACACTACAAGCAAAGTTCCACTGCCTATTTCTTGTACTGACTCCAAAGGGCTAAGATGGCACAGAGATAAAGAAAACTTCCAAAAATATCATTCGGATTATGGTAGATAACTTATGCCTATGTGCTTGATAATTTGGACATTCGATGCCTGAGTGACATGGAGAAGGAATATTTGATCTGCTATATATATCAAATATTTATATAACTCAGAGCATCTTAAAAAGAGAAAGGGTAGGTCTGAAAAGGATAACAACAGTATTAGTATAATCCAGTGTGGACCAAGTACAAAAACTTACAGGGCTGATGAGAATTTGCAATTAAGCTGATTCCTTCTAATTTCCATCCACATATAAAAACTACAAATTCTGTCATAAAATAGTAAGTTGATTTTGAATTTTAGACAGTTGATTGAGAATGCTGGTTATTTGTTTGTTTTTAAATGAATCACCAAGAAAAAAAGAGGGACTAAGGGCAAGAATGAGATTCCAGGTCGTTTTGCTGGGGAAAACCAGAGGTTAGGGAAATGGACCTGACCTGAGGCTGCTCTAAGCCACTACTAAAGACCACCAGTGGAAACTCAACTATGTTAAATAGGCCACCCTAAAATGGGAAGATTTCCATTTTTGAAATGTATTTTAAAGCAAATAATTTCATCTCATGGAGAAAGCCAACAAGGATAAAGCCGAACACATCACCTGCATTTGAAACAATATATAATTGCTCATCATAACCCATCAACTTGGAGAATTTAATAAATAATGTGTCACAAAAAAAGAAAAGACCAACAGAAAACATTCACAACCAACAATTATACTACCAAGCTACACGGAGCTTTAGAAATATGCTATTTGCATATGTGGCTTGTTTCCCTCAGTTCCTAAGACTAACAGAACCAAAGAAACCCACATCCTGAGTCACAGAATAGAGCCACCTGGTTTTGTCTGTATCACAGGACAGCAAAATGCTTCCATTCCCCTTATGTCATGTGGGCATACTCAGTATTTGTATAGTGCTTTTAACTAACAAAACTGCTGCACCCTTCCTGAGATCTAGAATGGTCAAAAGATTCAATGCAACACTTCATAGAAAAACCTTTGCTGTCACATTAAAAGAGATAGACTCAAAGACTGTCATTAATTTTAAAAGGTGATCAGAATTTTCGTAGAATGATTTTTAAAGTACTTTGTGATTAAAAGGCATCTAGAGAAGTTTCATAATTTATTCAAGTCATAATTTCTACAGTTCTAATGCAAGGAGCTGTAGAATAAAGATGTTATAGTTAAAAAAAAAAAAAAACCAGAGACATATAAAACTTGGAAATATCCACACTTGATTTCTTCTGGTTTAACTCAATTTGACTGTCCACTACTACTGGAGTGTGTCAGAAAGACCGTGGCAGGTTTTGTATTGGAGTCGTACACTTTAGATTCCTACTCTCCCTCCCACTCAAGTGCACAGCCAAGTTGCCCCATTCTAAGGTCACTTTGAAGGTGAAAGGGCAGGTCTTCATCATTCAAGATTTCATCAGGTTGTACGACCTGACAATGAAACAGCACAGTTTTCTATGATGCTGAGAAATACTGGGTACAGGGACATTGGTTCTACCTCTCCAAAGGGAAAAGGATGATCACTGGACATGTTGGCAAGCACTGCTTAAATACTTCCCAGGGATTCATAAATTAGGGTTACTTCACTGACTAGCCAATGAGGTCATCCAGGCTCCAAAATTAGCAAGCAGATTGTGATCCTTGGGTCTGCTGTCATTAGCATCACCCAGTATTTAAACATCAAGCGTTCTTTAGGCACAGGAATCAGGGAGACCAGCTATTATAGAATTATCTACAACTCACAATTTATCTGCATAGGTTTTTGGATATCTAGAGATTCTGTGAACAGACAATAAAACTTGCTAGATAATCTGTCATGTTTTTAGGGACTTTTATTTTTTTCTTTAATAAACTAGGAACTGAACTCAGAGTCACATGCTTACTAGACTAGTTGAACACTCTTACTATCTGAGCCACATCCTTAGCATTTTTTTCTTTTGGGGTTTATTTGTCAAATAGAGTCTTGAGCTAACTTTGCCACAAACCATGATTTTCTACCTCATACTGCTGGGGTATGCCCCACATTGGTGGGACAACTGTACCTTACCATTATGCCTAGATTGTTTTTTTTTCACTTTTACATTTTTTTTATTGTAAAAATACTGTGCAGAGGGGTTACAGTTACATGAGTGAGGTAATGAGAACATTTCCTATGGAACATTGTTACCACCTTCCTTTGTTTTTCCTCTAGCATCCCTTCCTGCCCCACCTCCCCACCCCCCAGTTGTAAAGTTCATTTTCAACATAGTGTCTTGTACATCTCCTTGTTACAATGGATTAACCTGTATCCTTGCTTCAGCATTTTGTTATTTCCCTTCCCCTCTCCAAATTAGAAAAATATATATACAAGATGCAGGGCACCGGAATCAAATACAGTGAAAACAGGGGTTATACCGTAGGGAAAGAACATACAAAAGAAACAAAGCCTAGATTGTTTTTGAAATAGAGTATCCTTAACTTTAGCTTAGCCTGGCCTCAAGATACAATCCTCCCACCTCCATCTCTCTAGTAGCTGGGATTATAGATGTGCTTTACCCAGGTTGTAACTTTTTATTGTTTTCAATGCTTTATTTAGCTATTAATATTGAAAAAAGTTATTTGGTTTCTCTCTATGTATTTTTTGCTGGTTGAACTTCCTTTTAAAGGATTTTATTTCTTTTTTATTTTTTCTTGCCAGTCGTGGGGCCTGATCTCTGGGCCTGGGCACTGTCCCTCAGCTCTTCAGCTCAAGGCTAGTGCTCAACCACTTGAGCCACAGCACCACTTCTGGCTTTTTCTGCTTATGTGGTGCTGAGGAATTGAACCCAGGAACTCATGCATGCAAGGCAAGCACTCTACCAGAGCCACCTTTCCAGCCCAGTATTTTATTACTTTTGTTTCAAAATGCGAATCAACATTAACATACTTCAGTTCAGTAATATCAGAAAAATTTCAAAACCAATGATCAAGCTCAGCTTTTATCCTGAAAGTAGAAGCCAGAAAGTACATTTAAATCTACCTCCACACCCATCCACAGAGATAAAATACAACATGGTGCACAATCTCCCAAATTAATGATGGATTCCAAACAAAAAAAATGAAAATGTCGTTTATGGTATAGTCAACAGATAAATGAAACAGGACTTGAAAGTACCACTTGAAAGTAGGTACCACAAAAACTTTTATAAAACATGACATATTTTTCAAATGATTAAAACCAAGGTCATTAGAATGGATGCCATTAAAGCCGCTATGTAAAATGAGATGTGACTCACATTTATGTTCCTATTAAATATAAATTCTCGCCAGGTACCAGTGGCTCATGCCTGTTCTGACCTCTTCAGGATGCTGAGATCCTAGTTTAAAGTTAGCCCAGTAAAGCCTACAGGACTCCATCTCCAATTAACCACTCCAAATGTGAGAAGCAGGGCTGTGGCTCAAGTGGTAGAGGGCCAGACTCCAGCAAAAAAGCCAAGGATAGCATCCAGGCCCCAGTTCTGGCCCTAAATAAATAAAATACTCTAGCTTGTCACCAGTACCTCATGTGTATAATCCTAGATACTCAAGATTTTGAGATCTGCCAGATCATGGTTTGAAGCCAGCCCAGAGAGCAAGTCCATGAAATGCTATCTCCCTGAAATAACCAGTGAAAAGCCAAGCTGTGGGCCCAGTTCAAATCGTAAAGTACCGGCCCAGGTAGGGGATTTTATTCTGGAAAAAAAAATCATATGAAGCAGGTCTCCAAACAAGGCTTTTAAAAGTTTCTGAAATGTTAAAATGTTAAAAAAAAAAAAAAGTAAAAGAAAGATACATCCATGGCAAGTATTCAGACACATAGAATAACAGTAAGATTTTAGAGTTTAAAATGTTTTAAATGTATGGAAAAATGTTTTCTTGAAAATCAGTCTAAAATTAGATGACTAAACGCTTAAGTACTATGTCTACAGTCTAGAGATATAAAGATTTTCCCATAAAAACAAATGGGCACAACATATCTAGATTCTGCAAGCAAAGCAAAACTTGAAACTGAAAATATTGTTTTAGCTGGTAAAAACATTTTTATATGTTAGTGAATTATAGTGAGTTTCCTAACTGCCTGAATTTCATACTGAAGTGACACCAAAATATCTGTACAGTCTGTATATTTAAATGAGAAAAGTAGAGTAAGAAATTAAAGTATAAAGGAAAAAAACAAACACCCAAACTATAAACTATTGTCAAAAAGTAAGTACCATTTGTAGGAGATGTAACAGTTTGTTATACAAAGACAAATCTAATTATACAAGTGTAGTAATCCAGTACTCCTGCTAAGAAGTGCCTTCTATAAAATCCTTCAGCCAGTCCAGAATTGTTCCTGCACCAGCAGTAGTGCCGGGTATAACTGATAAATGATGGTGTCCAGAACCACTACCTGGATCTAGCTTGGGCACTAGAAAAGAAGCATAGCCTGAACATACTGTGGGCCCCAGTAAAACAGCAGTCCAGTCCAACAGTAAGTAGTTGAAAGCCACATCATAAACTTCTGTTTCACTGTAGCCACTCTAAGAGACTGTTCTTATGCAGGACATTTCTTTTCTACAATAGAAGTTTCATATGAGCATGGACATTAGGGAAAAAAAAATCACTCCACTGACTGTACTCCTTATACTATCCCTCCTTCCCTTCAACAAACCATTAACTACATTTTAAAAAACACATCAGCTATATTTTTTAAAGCAAATTTGGATGTACCAATTCTGTTAAAAGTTACCATGCTTGATTTTCAGTGTTCCTTGAAAACATATAAGATATGACTTGGACACTCTTTCCATAGGCCAAAGCTACTATGTATACAATGTACACAAAGCTTTCTTGGTGCTTTGCTCAGAACTGGCAATAGATAAGCATTGAAAGACCAACTACATTATTATATTTTCAGGCTTTTCTCAGCATCACACAAGTAGATATTCAGCCTTCTTAAATGCTACTTTACATATATTTATGCAATATTTAATTCAAGAAGATAATAAAAATGCAAGAAGATAATAAAAACAAGAGCTTGAGGATCATACCTGCTGTCTCTTGTATCTTACAGGCAGTCCCTTATATAAATATTTAATATTTGTTGAACCAAGTATTTAATAACAATCACTGTTGAATCAAAATATACAAGGATGTATGTGAATCTTTTTTGTTTTCTACTTTGGCTAGTTGTTGTCACTTCCATTGAGTCTGAAAATAGAGTAGAGTATAAGGAGGGAAAAGTGGAGAAAGATAAAAGAGAAGAAAGGAAAAAAAGGTCAGAAAAAAAGGAAACATTTTCATAATCGGACATATTTGATGAGAATATGAATTGTGTGAACACTGATTACTAAGAGTAGTAAGCCATTTCTGGATTTGGATTAAAAAGAAGCTGGAAACAGAGCTGAAAACCACACTCTCAGACACAGCAGTGCATAACAGTCACTGGGAGGATTTATTAAAATATCAATCCATAGTCTCAATTCTAGCATTTCTAACTCAGCAGGCCTAGGATGGAAGTCCTAATAACTCAAGAACTCCCTTTAGAGAGGCTCTGGGTCCAAGGCATTTAAAATAATTGTCAAGAAGTGGGCCCAAGACCAGAAGTAATGGCACCCCCTAAGGATTTTTGTAGAAATGCAAAGCATAATGTCAGTAAGCCAAGAAGGCCTGAGGTGAAATCCACACAATAATTGCTTTTTAATTAGTTGTAAAATTCCTGCGCCTGACCTCTGACTCTAAAGAACTTTGTTAGAAGTGGCCAGAGAAGGACAGAATCATTGGGATGATTCAGGTATAGTGGACACTACAAGCACAGAGAGATGGGCATACACACAACTGGCAGGCACTAGCATGAATGGCTCTAGACACTGCAAATATGTACTGTTTCTCATCTAATAAACATTTATTGAGTGCTACTACTTTAAAATGTCCAAAATATTGCTTGGCGGTTAAAAGAATGTAATAGATCTAGTTCCGTCTTGAAACTGTTCATAAGTCACTGTCAGAATTCAGAGTTTACAAAAGCATTTCATAACATCACAATTTATTATTAACATAAATTAAATGATTCTTTTGGTAAAAGTTCACTAATCTGAAAAAAGAGAAAGAGGTTGTTAATTATTTTATCAATATCCAAATTAGGAGATTACATAGGTAAATTGGGGCAGGGAGGGGGACCCTGTGAAATTTGAGGTGGAGAGCCAGATCTGAACTGGGTTCAGTGAATCAGGTCATACTTGGATTTCCCTTGCTCACAGGCCACTGCAAGACACAGGGTTACATAGTTCTGAACCATAGGTGTCCATCAGAATTACATCCTTAGAGCTTTTTACAAACTCCATACCACCATGCAAAAAGGCCTCAAAACTACCTAAACTATCTGGGAAACTGTGAGCAAGCTCTTTAGTTTATTCTGTACTGTCTGACTAATGACCTCTGAAATGTGTTTTGTTACTTCTAATAGTCTCATACCACGGAATAAAGTTCTATTATTTTCTAGCCATAACAACAACAGACTTAAAATAGCTAAACAATGTTCATCCAATCACTTGAAGGACAACAAATGAGATTGAAAAATAATGAAAATCAGTTAAGAAGGTTAAACTCATTGAGATGTGAATGTTTTTAACTTGAGAAGTTGAGATTCAAGCCAATACATAAAAAAAGTATTAACTAGGAGAATTTATAGTTTGGCAGCTCAAAATAGGTCTTGAGGTCAGAGATCCAGGAGAGGCATGGATGATTACAATGACATCTGAGCACAGAACTTCTAACCTATCTCCCTCATCCCCTCTACAAAAGGTCAATGTGCCTCACTTTAACTAAGGACAGATTCTGATCTGGAGAACAACTCCTAATCTCAGACTCTGAGGTAGCTAAGGATTATGGGTATGAGCACTGATATCAGGCTGAAATTCACCTTTTTAATAAGCATACTATACTGATAATATATGCATTAGTTACAGAGATGATGTTATTGTTCCTAGGAGCAATGAAAGAAAAAAATCTACTTGGGACAATTCGGTAGGAGCCGTCCTATTCTGGGTACACATGTGAACCTTACTGGATTAATACCAGTTAAAAATTGCAAGTATTACTTTGTGTATCCTTGAATTTTTTTCTGATTAGAATACAACAGTTTCTGAAATGTTGTTACCTGGGTGTGGTATTGTATATCTGTAATCCAAGCACCCAGGAAGGTGAGGCAGGAAGATTGAGTTCAGGACCGGGTTGGGCTACTTAGCAAGTTATAAGGACAGGCTACATAGCAAGATCCTGTTTCACACTTAGAAAAGTATAAAACAAATTTTCCTCAGTCTCCAAACAAATGAGATGTTTATGTTCACAGACTACTATATCCACAAATCCCTCTTAGGTGAAATCAGTAAAACTCAGTAAAAACTCGTATTGACTGGGGCAACAATAAAAGCATCACTTCAATGATTAAAAGCAACACCACACTCACTCAGTATAGTAGCAAAAGTTCTAGCCACAGCATTTAGGCAAGAGAAAGAAATAAAAAGCAGTGTTCGCTTCGGCAGCACATATACTAAAATTGGAACGATACAGAGAAGATTAGCATGGCCCCTGCGCAAGGATGACACGCAAATTCGTGAAGCATTCCATATTAAAAAAAAAAAAAAGAAATAAAAAGCATACCAAGAGGAAAGGAGGAACTCAAATTATCTCTGTATGCAAGGGAGATGAAGCTTTGTAGATAGAAAGATGAAGACATCATCAAAACAGTGCTGGAACTCATTTAAATACTCAACAAAGGGTGACAATTCTGTGAGCTACAAAGAGGGATGTTAGTGTTAGTGGAAGAAATCCAGAGGTATTGGCTTCAGGGTAGGGAGAAAATTCAAGGGTTAGAACTAATGTCCAACATTAGTTATGGGAAAAACAAGGAAACAAAGTAAATGCTACACAGTGGTTTCCAAAAGTCCAGAAAGTGACAGGGCTGGAAGAGCTGCTGACATGCAGCAAATCCCACTAAGCGAAGATTGCTTATGTTTTGTCCAAGAACTAGAGCAGCCCTGCTGGCCATGGGAGTCAGCAGTCCCCAGGCTGGGCTGCACAAGGACAAGATTGATTAGATGGCTCATGTGCACATTCTGTTTGTGTTTAAACAAAACCATAAAAACTGAAAACAAAAAGAGAAAACTGGTACACAACAAAGAGTAAAGTATTATTAGAGAGTAGTTTATTACTGGTTTTAAGCATTCAGTAACTACCTAAACTTTGGAAACACAAAATCAGGCAAAGACAGACAAATTATTTGGTATTATTTTCCCACACAAACATATAATGTTATTTAAGTTGTGTAAAACTTTTACAAATTCAGTTTTTCTGTGCTTTGTAACATAAATACGACAAAAATATGCTTAAGAAATAGTTACTAGAAATAAAGGCAATACCAATATTGAGTAAGTGTAAATAAACAAATATGGTAAGCATACCTACACAGAAATCAGCACAAGTTATTTTTAACCAAAACCCAAAACCACTATGACATTTTTATGGGTTATACCTGAAGAGGACCTTTCAAACCAACTGCCCAAACTTGAACAATGAGTCACTTCAAGATTGATAAAAGATCAGAATCTAGGTAGGCCAACACCTAGGTGCCATAAAATGCAGACAATTCTTTGAAATAATCTCTTCCTGGTATGTATTCCCAAAAATTCTAGTCTTTTTATAAAAGTGATGGGATTCAAATGGGATATGGTTATTTGTAACTATTTATTTTCTTATTTTGTTGTATGTCATATATGAGACTAGTATGACTCCATAAAGCAAAAGAATGCCTGAAGCCAAACCTATCAAGGCAGGGAAGGAGTTATTGAACAGTAGATAAAAAAAGATCCAATCTAAAATTTAAAAAAGTGAAATTTTAAAAAAGTCCTTTACTAAAAGCTCAGAACAGAGATGTAATGAATTAAAGATGTACATGAAGTACTGGAATAGGTCCACGTGAACGAACACTAAGCACCCTGGCACCACAAACTAAGGCACACTGGGCAAACTCTCTGTGGACTTTTTAGAAAAAAACAAAAATTGCCTAACATCTATTTACTGAAATAAGAACATTCTTAATTACCACTTCTTTACACATATTTAAATTTGAGGTTACTATTAGAAATATTATTCTAAATCTATGTAAACTTAGAGCACTTCTTATTTTGAGCAAAAATTTAACACTGAAGTTACACATTAACCTTTTGTAATTATAAACAATTCAAGAGCCCTATATTAACAACAGCTAATATAGTACTGAGTATCTATGAGGGGGACTGTGCTAAGAGTTTCATTGGTACCATCTCATTTCTTAAAACCAGTACCAGGGTTTGAACCCTGGTCTTACCTCTTGCTCAGCTTTGCTTGTTCATGGTTGGCACTCTATTCCTTGAACTATGCCTCCAGCCCAGCATTTTTCTGGTTTAACGGAGATGGGAGTCTTACAAACTTCTCTGTGAGAAAAGGCTAACTCTGAAACTATCTGGAAAACAACTGTGACAAAAAGGGCTGGAAGTGTGGCTCAACTGGTAGGGAGCACTTGTCTAGCAAACACAGGGCCTAATTTCAAACAGCAGTACTACATCTGTCCCCCATCCCACAAAAATCGTGGTGAGAAAACCTGGGCAGATGTGGACTTGGATAGCTATAATGGTGTATAATGTCAGTTACTTCAACCGGCTTTTACTTTTATAAACTATGACCCAAAAAAACACCTATTAAAATGGTCTAAATAGTAGATATAAGAAAAGTTTATGGGGGAGGGGGGAAGATGGGAAGGGATGGTAAGGGGAAACAAAGGAGGAGGCAACAATGCTTGATAAGAAACATACTCATGGGCCTGGGAAGGTAGCTCAGTAGTAGAGCCCTTGCCTTGCATGCATGAGGCCCTGGGTTCAATTCCTCAGCACCACATAAGCAAAAAGAAAAAAAGCCGGAAGTGGTGCTGTGGCTCAAATGATAGAGCGCTAGCCTTGAGCTGAAGAGCTGAGGGACAGCGCCCAGGCCCAGAGTTCAGGCCCCACGACCAGACCCCCAAAAAAAAAAAAAAAAGAAAAGAAATGTACTCATCACCTTGCTCATGTAATTGTAACCCCTCTGTATGGTATTTTCACAATTAAAAAAGAAAAGAATAAAAAGAAAAGTTTATAGTAACAAGACCTTAACAAAGTAGCCATAATTTCCACATGATCTAGCAATTCTACCCTTAGTTACATACCTGAAGAAATGAAACAGACTTAAACAAGGACCAGAAGGTCAGTGTTCTCTGTAGCCTTTGTCACAACAGCCAATGAAGGAAGCAAACTAAGCATTCATGAAAGATAGCTGGATAGACAAACTGTACCTGCACACAAGTCAGTATCAATCAGCTATCAGGAAGAATGAAATACTGACACATATCACAACATGGATGAACTTTGTAAACATTATACTGAATGAAACAAATCACACAAACAACAAATATTGTATGATTCTACTTGAAAAGAGAAACAAAAATTAGTGGTACCAAGATGGGGGAGAGAGATAAGGAACAAATGCTTTGGGCCTACAGTTTCTGTTAGGGATGGTGCACATGCTCTGGAGAATATTATTCATCGATACAAAGAAATGAGCTATATCAAGCCATGAAGACATACATGAACCTTACACACACTGCTAAGTGAAAGGAGTCAATTGGAAATGACAATTCCAACTATGGTACATTCCATGAAGGACAAACTTACAGAGTGTAAACAAAGAGCTGTGTTTTCAAGGTGGGGAAGGGAACAAAAGAGGAAGAAATAGGTAGACTAGAGGGGATTTTTCAGGACAGTGAAACTTTTATTTTGCACATACTGGTGGTTATATATCACTATACATTTGTCAAAATCCACAGGAGGTATATAACTCATTGGTCTGACAAATGTATTATACAAGTATGCAAGAGTTTAATAATCAGGAAAAGAAACAGGAGAACAAACAAGTGAAAACATTCCACACTCTTCCCACTCTTCTGTAAACCTAAACCTCCTAAAAATATGAAAATCAAGTCTTAACTAAAAAACAAGTTTAGAAATAGTGGTGATGGTGAATTTAACTAATGGCACTGGATCTTCCATTTAAAAAGCACTAACTTAAAACTTTCATTGTATTTTACTGCAAGAAAAAGATATAGAAACTCCCTATTTAATGAGTAAGTAATACTGCGATTCCAGAGGTAAACATATGCTAAGAATGACACAGTTCTATGTGGAAATTCATGAAAGATATTCTCACCAAATACTATTCCAGTCTATCAACTTCAAGTGCTTCTCCATGAACATGAGAGATCATTAGCCCTATCAAGCTGCAAAGTCCTAGAGCTTTAGGTCCTTCCTCTTACAACAACTCAGGCATCACACAGTAATGTACAGGACATTTCTAAAAGGTGGAAGAAAGGAAATTCACTGCCTAGGGATCTCCTAACTTGAAAAACTACATGACTATGAGTCAGATCCAGGGGCTTATTACTTGTTGTCTGCCTCTAGCTCATTCAGAGTGTTGCAAACACTCCAACAGAAAAACTAATGAGGCAGAGATTAACAAAAGCTCCAAGAAAAGCTTGTTCTCTACTACCTAAGGACCAGAAAAAGGGTGGTCAAACAACAGAAAACATTTTGGCATTATCTGTCCCACTTTGGCCAATTACTGTGGAAAACAGCTCCACTCTCCCTTTTAGCAGTCCAAACGGGAAGTTAAATTTCCACTCCCCAAACTGTCACCCTGCTCCATCCCAAAAGGCAGCTTAATTCATCCACAATGTGTGAATCAGAAAGTCTATCAGGCTGATGTGGTATCATCCACCAAAGACGACCCTGGGTGTGCTCCAGTCCCCTGCTAGGGATTATCAGTGAAGTGGAGGTGGGGAGCTAGTCTTTCTGTGGCTGCTGTTCCAACAGGAGGTTGCAGGGTGCAGTAGCAAGCTGAGCCTCCCTCCATACTGAGAAGAAGTGAGACTTTTAAGAAAGGAGCTCAAAGCACTGGGCTTGTCACAGTGGGAGCTGGACCTCAACAACCAGACAGCACCAGAGAGATTGGCCAAAGGCAGTACAGGTGAGAGCTTGACAGAGCTCAAGTTCTGTTCTACCCCTGGTGCTGCCGAGACTCCGTGGGTGGCTCAAACTTTATACCAGCAATGAGAATGAATATGTTCTGCCAAGCACAGCTGGTCAGCACTGCTATGTGCATCTCTACTCATAGTGTCAGCGGGGACCATAAGGAGGCAGGGTCCAGAATTCACTCAGGATCAATAAGGAGGTACTAGGAAGAAGACTAGTTAATACTCCACCTCCCACACCATTCCTGGTCATAGTGGACTTAAAACCCCAATCACAAATAAAGAAAGGTAAGTAACAAGATGATAGCCTTTCAGAAGGAAGCAATCAGCAAGCAGAGAAGAAGGTGAACATGGAACTTACCCATCTGTAACAAATCAGTTTCCTGGTCTTCTGGGAGCTATATTAGTTGGGGGGGGGGGGGGGGGAGGGGGAGAGGGACGCAACACGCAGAGGAGGAAGCTGAACATACACACCACATAGCACTGAGGTTCTAACACAGTATAGCAGTTGGAGAGGGTGGAGGGATTAAACATGATGCAGAGCTTCCTGATGTAATGAACATACTGTCACACCAAGCAACAGTGGCTCTCATCTATAATTCTAGTACATGGGAGACTAAGATTGGAAGGCTCACAGTTCTGGGCCAGCCTGGGCAGAAAAGTCTATGAGACTCCATCTCAAAGAATAAGCTAGGCATGGTGATAACACACTTATCCATCCTAGCTATAGTAGAAAGCTGAAAACAGGAGGACTGCAGTCCAGGAGCAATCCTGGGCAAGAAGTGAGGCTCTGTCTCAAACATAAAAGAACAACAAAGAACTGGAGGGTGTGGCTCAGCAATAGAGTGGCTGACTGGCAAATAGAAGCCTCTGGTTTGAATCCCAGCACTAGGGAAAAAAAACAAACCATTGTTAATACCAAGAATCAGGAAATCATAACAAAAATGAGAAAAAAAAGAAGCCTAGTTTGCCCAATATTGTTTCCCCATGATCATCCATTTCTTCATCAAGTACTACAAGAAATAAATTGGCCACATATTTCTGTGGGTCATTTCCTTACAAAGGGTCTCACATCATATAAAATTCATATTTAATAAACATCTTTTCTCCTGTTAATCTCTGTTGTTAACAAGGTGCTCATTTATGAGCCAGGTGAGAAAATAATATTTTTTACTTTTCTACATATAAATTTCACACAATCTATTCCAGAAAGGGAAGGAAAAATTTACCAAATGATTTTATTACTCTGATACAAAACAACACAATATAAAAAGACCAGGCAGGGATGCAGTTCAATAGCAAAGAGCTTGAGTAGCAAGCTCTTTGGGTTCGATCCTTAGTACTCCAAAAGAAAAGCCATAAATAAACAAACAAACCAAAATACAACAAAACCAGAGCACAGTAAAAAGAAATGAAAGGTCAATATTTCTTAGTAGTATATTTAATAAGTACAAAATGGCCAGCAGAATTTATTCCAATCATACAAGGCAACTAAAGTATTTGTAAATTATCCAATTTCATCTTATCAAAAGATTAACAAAAACACATGAGCATATAAAATGTTGAAAAAGCATTTGCTCTAACCTAATGAAACTTTATCATGAATAAACAGTAGAGTATCTCCTGTGCCTGTCAGGGCTTCCATCCCTAAGCCACTGTGCTGTCTATGGTGGCAGGACAGGATGAGCACAGGGAAGCAAAAGAAAGCAGGTGATGAAAGGAACATGGAGATTGGTCAGGGAAGTGACTTCAGGAAGGTATATTAAGGAAGACATGAGGAAAATTATATATATATAGAGAGAGAGAGAGAGAGAGAGAAATAGTGGGAGAGCTAGGCTAGGGAGAAATTCCAGAAGGAATTAGGAAGGGAAAAGGGTCTAAAGACATAGCTAAGGATCTAAAAACCAATTCTCTTCTGTTCAGGTATCTTTCCACTATAACATTTTGTCTACCTCAGTGCTTACAACTTTAAAGCTTGGTATTCATTTTTATAGGTAGGTTGGATACCACTTATTCAAATCTTTTTGTCCTGCCACATGGGTGGAGAGATTATTCCCTGTATGTAACAGGTATTTACTTAGAAACTGCTTTTGTTGAAAAGTACAGATTCTATGCTTGGGCTCTAAATCCTCTAAAAGCTAGGAAAAAGCCTACCTTCTTTGCCTCCACTTTACAGCTCCCTTGTCCTAAGCCATGCTCACCTGCAGTCATCTAGGATCCCAGGAACAGCAGGACAGATGGGTAAACATCTTGGGACAAAAGTGAAATGTATCCTTTCCTCAAAAAACCCTAATGACTTGCTATTGTGACAGGCCCCACTTAATCAGTCTTGAGATAATGACAAATTAAGGATGCCTAATTACGCATCCCTCTTATTCTGATATCCTTCTAACCCAGGCTGTCCTCGTTAAATAAACCTAAACTTCAGCCATGTGTTTGCTCACACTGTTCTCATGGCCAGCACTAATATTAATACATTTCCTTTCTCTGTCCTTCACTGTAATTATCTCCTTAGTTGATTGGCCTGTTAGAGTGAATTTAGACCTACCATGTTAGAACGCTCAGAGTTGGGCCTCTGGACTAAGAATACAGTTATAAAACCACTGGAAATTAGCAAGCACAAGATCCTGATTTTAAGCCTCAATTTCTCTTTCTCTCTCTCTCTCTCTCTCTCTCTCTCTCTCTCACACACACACACACACACACACACACACACACACACTTGGAAGAAAGCCAAGAGTGTTACTACACATCTGTAATCTCAGCACTCAGGAGATGGAGGCAAGGGCATTATCAATGTGAGTCTCTGCTATATGAAGTTTGAGGGTGGCCTGGGTACATAACAAGACTTTGTCAAAAAATAAAAAACCAACTAGTAAATAAAATAAAATGCTTTAAATAATTATTTCCTTTAAAACTATTTCACAGTAATTTTAACACTCATTGTTATAAAAAATTAGGTTGAAATAGTTTTCTCCATTCCCTTCTTTAATTTTAATAAATAAATGTCTCAAAAAAGTAACAAAAAAGCGTAAGTATATTTAAAAAAAAAAGTAACAAATCATCTTTACAGTCTCCTATAATTTAGAAATGAGTAGAAATTGTCCTTATGTGCCAAAAATTTATATAGTAAAATACTCAAGAAAGGGAATGAGCATATGAGGAAATTCAGAAAACTAAGTATGAATTTAATCTGTAACTTTCAAAAGCAGAGATTGAAGAAAAAATAAAAACTTAAAAGATACTTTTTTTCTTTGTCATTTTCATAAATTAAAGCTTAGTATTAAAGGTTCAGAGTCTTAATTTAGAAACAAAATCTTAGAAAACATGATTTTTAGTGTTGAATTGGTTCAGGTTCATTTCAGTTGAATTAAAAAAAAAATATGAAGTTTATATCAATCCAAAATTGCAAGGAAACATGGTTTTCTCCTTAAAAAACAAGACTTGGAAAGGTTCGTGAGCCAATTTTATGCATATAGCTAAAATGAGAGTACAAACTAGGATGGGGTTCAAATAAGGAGAAGTGCAGTGGCTATTTATCAGAAAAGGTAAAGTAAAACGTTTGTATGTATCAATTCCTCAGGCAAAAGACCACCCAAAGACGTTTTTACTGGTTGAAGTTTAGAAAAATCAGAGGAAATCCTCACCACCAAAGAAAACAGCTCTCTTTCCAGAAGAATTTGTGAAACAAATCAAAAGCCTTACTTTTGAAATCCCTCCTTTGTTTTAACAGAAGAATATCACAACGATTTTATTTTGATTGGAAGGTCATTAAGTAATAGCCTCATGTTCTTGATGTCTCAAGCTATATGAAATACAAATGAGCACTTCTAATAAGTATACTATTGGAATGTTTTTTGAAAAGTCACCATAGATAAATTCACTTATAACAAAAATTTGGACATTAAACTTCTCTTCCGTGTGGCAGTAGGCCAAGGGAATTTCCCACAGCATACAGAACTTTGTTATCATTTTCTATACTGATGTTCTGCACACAACATTCTGAAGGCCTTAATAGATATTCCGAAAGAACAAATTTCACTGTTAAGGACTCAACTATTGCATCAAATAAAAAAGTAGGTTTCTTTACTGTAAAAATGGATTCAAGTTTTAATATGCATTGCAAATCTCCAAGTGATAACACACAGTATGAAGTATTTCCCAAAATATGTGACAAGAATAAAAATTTAATGTAAAAAAATCTATACACATCTTGAAAAATACTCAAATTCCATGGAACAGTTTCGGAAATGAAATTTTAAGTACAAACTAAACTGAATGAAGAATTCTAGTTGGCCCAAAGAAATCAGTGGGTTAAATATAAAGCTTCTCAAGGAAAAATACACTAAATGCTTTTAAGTCAGACATTTAATTTTACAATTTTTAAACATACATAAACTCTTAAAAGCTAGCTACTCATTGTTCTAAAACTTATGTGAAAAAAATGGTAGTAGAAGAAGTTCAGAGATTATTCTCATTTGGACCACTCAACAGTGGGAAGATTTATAGGCAAGAATAAAAACAGATTTTAAAAACTTACATAGGCTAGATGACTTTGATCAAAATGCATTCGTTGTACTCATGAACTGACATGTTGAACTGAAACCCCTTTCGATAATTAAAGCTAAAATAAATAAATGTGTTTGGTCAGTTTATAAATGAAGATTTTTTTAATATTTTAATTTTTTAAATGTTATAAGAAAACAAAAAGACAAATTATAGACTACCCTTACAAAATACTTCTCTAATCAAGATAAAAGATTGTTAGCCAAGAAAGACAAAGAATTTACAAATCAAAATAAGAAAATAATTTTAAGCCAGAGCTAAACTGGTACTTTATCAAAGAAGAGATATACAGATTATAAAATAAGCATGTGAAAGGAAGATAAACATATCATAAGGGAATTGGGGACTGAAATGAACTATAATTATATACTTACTCCATTGGCAAAAACCCAAAATAAAACATCATCAAATGCTGACAAGAATGTGAAGCAACAGGAACTGCTGGTTCAAATTCCAAATGATACAACCACCTTGGAAGACAGTATGACAGTTTCTCACAAAATTAAATGTATTAGCACTATGGAGCTCAGACAAGATTGGGTGATCATAATGGAATACTATTCAACCACAAAGAAAGATAAAATCCTGCTAAGAAGCACTGTGGATGAACTAAAGATCGTATTGAGTTACATAAGCTAGGTATAGAAAGACAAATACCATGTCATAGAACTGGTGAGCAGAATACTGGTTACTGGATGTCAGGGAGGGGAGAATACGAATGGAGAAAAATTGTTTCAGAGGTAAAAAGTCACAGCCAGAGAGGAAGAGTAAGTGTTGGTGTTACACTGTACACAGAGTTGTAATAGTTTAAAAATACAGTACTATATAATCCAAAACAACTACATTTGGGTGTCTTTATCACAAAGAAACAATAAATATTTTAGATGTTTGATGAGATTAGTATTTTGAATTGATAAATGCACCAAGTATAAATACAGCAGAACACCACACTGTGTAGTAAAAAATAATTTGTCAACTAAAACTCTTAAAAATATTTTCACTACACATCTGAAAGAAAAGTAAACATATTTTTACACTACATGATCTAACAATTGACTTTTCTGGCATTTACCAACAGGAATTTAAAAAGTTATGTCCACACACAACTCTACACATGAATTCTGTGAATAGCGGTTTTACTTGTAATTGTCAAAACTTAAAGCAATGAAGATGTCATTCAATGAGTAGATTTTTAAAAAAACTTGTTATATCCATACAAAGGCCTTAAAAAAGACATGGACAAGCCAGGCGCCGGTGGCTCACACCTATAATCCTAGCTACTCAGGAGGCTGAGATGTGAGATAGCGGTTCAAAGCCAGCCCCAGCAGGAAAGTCTGTTAAGACTCTTATCTCCAATAAACCACTAGAAAACTGGAAGTGGCACTGTAGCTCAAGCGGCAGAGCACTCACCTTGAGCTAAAGAGCTGAGGGACAGCGCCCAAGCCCAAAGTTCAAGCCCCACAACCGTTTAAAAAAAAAAAAAGACATGGACATACCATGAGAGATCATTAAATGTACATGGCTAAGTAAGTCAAATAAGTCAATATAAAAATATATGTTAGCTGATTTCAATGATATGACATTCTGAAAAAGCAACACTACAAAAAATAAAGCGACTGCCAAGAGTTTGGAGGTAGAGCATGGGTTGTTGCTAAAGCTACAGTGCTAGTTAGTTGATAAATCTTATACATTAGTCCAAGCCCAGGGAATATGAAATCCAATGACTTAGCCCTAATATAAACTACAGATTTTACTCATATCATTCTATCAAGACTGGCTCCTTATTTGTAACTGCAACTATGTGAAGCTGCGCTGTGGAAGGAGGACATGGAATTCTGCACTTTCAGTACCATTACTCTACAACATCAAATTGCTCTGAAATAAAGTCTAAAGAATTAGTGTGGGCATTTCAATAGACAAAACATTATGTTCACTGAAAATTTATTAAAATGCTAAAAAAAAATCAAACTACAAATTCCACAAGAGCCATTTTATGGCAGTTACATCATCAACCCTAAGAGTTGTTTCAACATGCCATGTTTATGACTTCAAACAAGTCACAAGAAGTTTTATTCTTACTATCTTTTAATATTAAAGTACTTCATTTTTTAAATGGATACTGGATTTCATATCTGCCACATGCCTTTAATAATATTAAACACATCATCTCATATCTTTTTCCTCTTTACAACGTAAGCTGATGTCAGAGGGACCAAGATACTCCAGAGGGCAAGAGTAGTAGCTCACTAAAAGCAACATCCCCTATCTCCTAGTTCACTGCTCCCAACTTCATTTCCTAGAAGCCAGAAATGCTATGATTCTTTGCAAGTAGTCAGTTGAATCCTTTGTCATCTGACAATAAAGTCAGGGTTCTGATTCTGACATTACAGATCCTGGTTTTGACACTGTCTTTGTGAAAAACTACCCGGTTATGGAGAAAACAGTGCTTCCCAGTTATATAACATTTTGATATATTCAAACAAAACTGTTTGAAAAAGCAAAAATATGACTAGATAGGAGAATGATGTGCTTTGGAAATGAGACTGGGGAGTAAGATCACATAAACTTCGTTTATTTCAAGAGTAAATTTAAATTTATTTAAACTATTTCTTTTCATAAAGGGTTCTGTGTCACAATAAAACAAAAACGCCAGTCTAACAAGAAAATAAGCAATTTTTGTGCTTTTCTTTAAAAGTTAATAATAAATAAAACTAAGTGTTTTTATCTTAGATGTTCAGAAGGAAAAAATTCTACATTTTAAAAGCTTTCCTCCCATAAGAAAGCAAAATTCAGACAATATTTTTATTTAATTTTATATTTCTAAACAAATCAAAATGGCCAGCCCTGGGAAGAAAGGCCAGAAGACCTCAATCACCTCATGAATATGACTCGTTACGCCACTCCAAGGCAGAGAACTATAACAAAGACTTCAGCTACTACATAAAAATCAGACATATACAAAATTCTATCAATGTAAAACACAAAAGGAACAACTCTGACTTCCAGTATTATATATAGATAAGAAAAATATGAGGTTTTATAAAAATATATCCCATCTCTTCCACTTTTTTGGGCCAAATGAAAAGGCTTTTTATTGTGACCAGTGCAATATAGAAAACAATCCTTAAATAAAAGCAAGACTAAAAGTTTAGAAGAGTCCTCTATGACTCTGTTTATTAAAGTTACAGATTGGGATTAAGAGACCATAAACTATCAGTCCATATAAAGAGGAGGGAGGGAGGAAATGTATATGTACTTGGGAATTACTGTTGGTAATATCTGGTTCAGATTAACAAATACATATCCAAATTAAGAAGGAAAAATTGACTTAAATTATAATTTTTAAAGGAGTAAAAATTTAAAAATAAAAAGGAAAAATTGTATGAATTTATACATACATATGTATGCAATTGTGTCTATAATAAAATTCACTTTAAAAAGGCCATGATCACTTATAATGTACTAAGTGATTTTTTTTTGTTTATTTTGTATGTTCTTCCCCCATAGTTCTTATAACCCTTGTCACTATATTTGATTCCGGTACCCTGCATCTTGTATATACATTTTTATAATACGGGGAGGGGAAGGGAAATAACAAAATGCTGAAACAAGGATACAGGTTGACCCATTGTAACAATGAGATGTACAAGACACTATGCTGAAAACAAACTTTCCAACTTGGGAGGGGGAGAGGGAGGAGTTGGGGAGGTGAGGCAGGAAGGGATGGGAGGGGAAAAGGAGACAACAATGCTCGATAGGAAATGTACTCATTACCTTACTCATGTAACTGTAACCCCTCTGTACAATAACTTAACAATAAAAAATATATATTAGAAAAGGACATCATCTGAAAAGGTCTAAGTTCTAAATAAAATAATGATGTTTTAAATTTAGTTCCAAATTTAAAAATGGATTTTTAAAATTAATAATCTTTAAACTTTTAAAAATCAAAATAATTTAATATGATGTCATATTAAATAGACAGACACTGGAACAAATTAATAGTTGCATCTCCAGGGCCTAACAGAGTTGGCATTCAGCAAATAATCACTGAATAAAAGTGAATAAGATAATGCATTTGTATTAGCTCTCTTAGAAGAAAGAGATTCAACTCCAAAGATTATATAGAATTCTTGAAGACAGGAAATTTTTAATAAGAGTGAAAGATTCTGACACACAAAGATAATTAACTTTAGTTCTCTAAGCTAATATACACTTTTGAAAAAAATTCCTTTCCTATTCTTATCAAATATATATTGGTTTTAACAGACATTGGAGAGAGTTTATATCTATTCCACATCAGAAACATCTGGTTCTTTGCTTCCTTTTCTAGTTTAGTCAGTGATTAGAAATGAACAAATTTTTAAAATTATTAGTAGGCCTTTACATGGCTGATGCTGGTGTTTCACAAAAAAAAAAAAACAAAAAATGACTTCAAAAGAAGATTCTGTCAAACTCTACAACTCTACATTTGTATTTTTCATTCAAAATTTAAAAATGGAAAATGGAGGTTTTTATCCTATTAATTATATTATCATATTAGCCATATTAACTATATTCTACATATCCCTTGTCTTTGAGAGGATCATGAATTATGGAACGTGGCTGACGAGAAGAAAATTCAAACTGGTAGTTAAAAGTCTTGTTAGTGGTGTAGAGTAAGAGAAACAACCACTTCTATCACACAATTAAAAATGCAAACATGTATTTTACTAAAATAATTGTTCAAAACAATCCCCCAAAAATCACCACCTTAAAGAAAACCATTCAAGTGCTTACTATGTTGGTGATAACTATTTTCCACCAAAATAAGCAAGGAAAATCATCATCAACACTATATGGCTAAATTGTTGACGTAAAAGTGGTTTTGTTTCTAATGCTTTTATAAGTTTATGCAGCAAAACATTTTAGTTTAATACATGCACAAACATAATCAGATGCAGTATGTCAAAGTGGCATCAAAACGTAGGGTACATATTTAGTGCTAGAAAAGATTTGACAGCTATATACAAAAAAGAAAGAAAGAAAGAAAAACCACCCAAAAACACAAAAAAAAAAACCACAACAGGAATAAAATTAAAAAGAACCTACTGTGATCATTTTATTATAAAGACTTAAATAATTCAATCTCATTCTGAGTAGCATTCATCCAATCTCATAGTACTTAATAATTTCAACTTGACAATTAGCAATTATCCTGTTTCAAGGATACCAGTGAAGCCAGGCGCCAGTGGCTATGCCTGTAATCCTAGCTACTCAAGAGGCTGAGATCTGAGGATCATGGTTCAAAGCAGTCCAGGCAGGAAAGTTGGTGAGACTCTTAACTCCAATAAACCACTACCAAAAAAAATGGAAGTGGTGCTATGGCTCAAGCAGTAGAGCGCTTGCCTTGAGCTGAAGAGCCCCAGGACAGTGCCCAAGCCCAGAGTTCGAGCCCCATGACCGGCCAAAAAAAAAAAAAAAAAAAAAAGGGTACCAGTGATAAGAGATGGACTAAAATGTTTAAACTGCAGTGAAGTGACCTATAAAAGGAAGTGCACTATTTTTCAATTGAAGTTTGTATAGGTAATTTTATCTATTATATTTCCAGTATAATTAAGTTTTATGTTAATTAAAAAAAGATAAATTGGCAGCCAAAGCCCCTTTAATTTTGGGAGGATAATAGGAAACAAGGAGATAAAAGACATTGAATGAGGGGTATCCTTAGAACAAAAACAATGGTCGAATAAAAGCAAGATATATTCTATAAAGGTATCCATAATAACTGGAAGAGAGAAAAGACAGGAAATTGAGGAGGCTCAAGAAGGAAGACAGCAACAATCAGAACTTTCAACTGTGGCCCTTTGCAGTAAAGATACTACATTTTCATCCCTTTGCTTATGGAACAGCTGACTAGGCCAGGATCATGGAAGAGACCACCTTGGATTGTTGTCTCCCATCAGAACAACTGAATGTTTTTATAACCAGGGCCTTATGAATACTACCATCTTTTTACTTGGGACTTGATATGAAAAAGACTGGAAATGATTGTGACCATGTAACAAACTGATACCACGGCAACTGCGTTGAGAAAGGGTATTTACATTTATTTTGTAATGAATATTATGAACTTGTTTTTAATTTTTGTTTTTATTTTAAAAATGCAATAAGTAGTTGCTGTCCAGATTGTTAGGTTTATACATATCTTGGTAATATTAGCAGGAAAATGCTCATTAAAATTGGGATCCATGAGGATTTCTTTTCTCTTTTTAATAGAAGACACACAAAGTACAAGGTTAAAAAGCAGTAAGATTAGTTAATCTACTCAAGCGCAAGAGAGCCAGCTTGAACTGGTCTACCAATGTACAAATCTGTCACACAGAACAAGTTAGTTAGCTCCTGGCTAAGCCGTAGTTTTGAATTTGTAAGGTAGAAATAACTGATAGCTCTTATCTGTAGAAGGATTGTGAGGATTCAATATCTACAAATTGGTAAAGCTCAGTACCTGGCAAATGGTAACAAATATTTATAGCTTAACAAAGACTGACAGCAGGATACAAAAATTATGTTCCACACCTATCAACAGCATGCATTTTGTTTAATTAATTTGCTATATCATACATAAAAGACAATGGAACTGACCTGTATATCTGTGACAATGTTCTGCCATTTAAAAAGGAAGCAAGGGGCACTTACATTGCTTCAAAAGGACTCCCACCATTCTAAAAATACTGGCCCGCAGCTGTTTAAAATTTATTTTTTTAGACCATAGCACCACTGTTTGGTTGTTTCCAATTTCTAAAACCACAAATAGTAAAAGTGTACTCAGTCTACTGCAAACATAAATAGCAAATGCACGCTTCAGCACTTTTTAAAGGATATGGAAATTGGCAACAAAAACGCAGCTCATGATGAAAATTGACGACAGCTCTGCCATATTTCTTCAGAAATACAATCAGGTAAAAATTAGGAAGATCTCTACCAGCTGGGTGGTATTTTTGTGTTTTTTTACTTATATTTTCACTAACTGAAAGACTTTCATTATGCAACTTCTGGCACTTGATAAAATAGAGCAATAGTACCTTTGCTAAAACCACAGTTTCTTTGGTTATGTTTAGCATTACACAAACATCTTTCACCTTAGATATCCTTTTGCATTAGAGTATTTAATTTTACATTGACTAAAGACAGCATCTTTTTCAGAATATTATACTTTCTGGATATCATTAAGCAAAAGAATTGTATTTTTATGACTTTTCAAAAAACATGCATGTGTTTCTACTAGCTATTTCTATCCATAAAAATATTGTGAAAACTACAGCTGAAAATGACATAGTAAAAATGATTCAGAAAAACTTAGGGAAGAATAATTTACTATGTTGCTATAAATTTAACAAAGGGAAAAAATATTTTAAAATACGTAAAAGCCACAAGTTTAACTTAGTATTTCTTCCTTGCTATATCTAAAATAACAAATTCTCAGCTCCTGAAGGAACAACATGAAGAAGAAGAAAAACAATCCTGTTGTAAAATATTAAAATAAATAATGTTGAATGTTGAAATCAATAGGGAGAAAAATGCTTTGTCACTAAAAATAATTTGATATGCCTTTGACTTCAGTGTTAAAATTCTTACTGCTAAGATTTATATTAGGAATATTAAAAATTTTTTTTTGCAATTTCAAGATGTGTTCAATCTGCAAAACTGTTGAATGAGAACTGAATATGAAAATCATTATATAAACTGAGAAAAAACACTCATTTCAGATACTTTTTCTTTCCTTAAAAATCCCTAAATAAATGAGTCAAAATTGGTAAAGGCTTGTGAGGTAGTATGCACCTGTAGTCCCAGCTACTCCAAGGACTGAAGAATGGCTTGAGCCCACGGCCTAATTTGGGTGGCATCGTGAGATCTAGCATCAGAAAACATGACACAAAAACAGTATTCTATACCATGACATAACTACTTCAAATGAGTTTAAAGTAAAATAAAAAACTGTCATAGAGATTCCTCTTTATATGATTTTTACAAATCATACTTAACCAATAACCACACTTAACCAAGAATGAATACATTTTTAAATGCCCCTCCCAATATGTAGTTTATTAAATAGATAAAAATAATGCAGAAAATCAAGTCAAAACATGCAATGCAAAAACAATTTGGTAAACTGAACAAGACAGACAAGTTTTTGGGGTACTTGCAAAAGAAGAACTTTGAGTTATTTTTTAGTTCATTAAAAATAAGATCAAGACTGTCACTCTCCTATATTCTGCATGTTTAGAAGCTCCCTCCCCCCTTAAATTATATAAGTAGTGTTGCTTTCTCCAGATCTGTGCTAGGCATTTGATTTTGTAAGACAGCTGATTTTCTTTGAATCCTCAACTGTCAAACAAAATAAAAAAGCACCCAAATTGCTTCAGAACTTAAGAAAGGCAAAGGTACATTTTCCCCCCTCTGGCTAACACCTATTAAGACCAAAAACCTATATAACTTTTCAGAGTAAACTTCTTCGAACTTAATGTTGTTTACATAACACAAATTGGATAATACTGCATCACTGCATCTCTAGAAATCTTCTAAAAATCTCAAGTTTTCAATTTATCTTTTGGTCTACTAAACAAGATATTATTTGAAATGCTAGCTGTTTATATTGTTCATAATTACTTTAAAATAATATTTAATTATATTTTCTTAAAATAAAAGCTGGCCTAATCAATACAAAGCCAGGGACAAAATATTTTTAAAGAGCTTTTCAAATAGGAATATATAAACTAGTGAAGCAGTTCTCTGATTTGAAACAGGATTATTTTTACAAAAATTAAATGCCATTTTGTATTCGGAACAGCAGGAAAACAGAATGAAAGTATAAATTTCTACCTCATTTGCTATAATCATAAATTCTAAGCTGGAAAAAAAATACAGAATTAAACACTAGCAGCTAATAGAACACACAAACCTTGCAATTTAAAACTAGAATTTTCTTCTTAATACGCTATAATAGCATTTGGTTAAAATACCTTTTTTTTTTTTTTTACCCTGAAGTTAGTCATGAGAGAATGGAGAGAAAAACAAATCAGTGCCAATGCATTACAATGATTTGCTGAAAATTTAACTTGTGAAAACAAATCAAGAACTTGGGAATACCCACAAAAGAATGAATCAGTGACTCGTCTATAACAGTCACTTATAAGACCTTCCATTTCAAAGTTGGTAAAGTGAATTAATTATGAAAAAATTAGTTTGTTCATGAATTAATTATAACAGCTGGCATGAATGTTTTGACTAAGTAAGGTGCTATGCCTTGTTAATTTTATATACATTGATACCAGGCTAAGTTACATTAACTGAAATTATACCATTTAGGATACTAACATGATTATTACTATGAAATAGCTATTCATTTTGAGTAGACCCAGAAACCTCTACTAATAGCTATCAAAATACTTTCTGGGTAATATTAATCACATGTGGGAAGCTATAGAGACATTTAAGAGACTACTGACTACACCAGCTGATGCTTTCTTTACAAATATTCAGGTTATTTTGTAACACTTAAAACCTTAGGACAAGAAGTAATTACATCATCTTCTTGTACTTAAAAAGGTAGTGCTATCTTTGAAGATATTCTTTAAACTGAATGTTTTTAAAGTATTTTAAATGTTCTCTTGAATGGATTAAATTTCTATACATAATTAATGACTACCTCTAACATAAAGTATATTTTTCCTTCCCCCAAGAATAATTAAATTTTTAACTATTTTCCATACCATTCAGAACTTAAATTGTTTACAAATAAGATGACCTCAGAAATGCTCTAGTAAACTGTGGAATTGCCAACTAAAGCATGAACTTTCACAATTCAGTAGCACACTAAATAATTTATGAAAAAAAGATTATTTGCACATTTATTCCCTAACCACATTAAAATCATTTCCTAGGCTTTTTATACTGGGGGGTGGGGGGAAGGTCACTTATTTTGGAGCAAAGAATATAACAAAAATACTTGTAATTCAATAGACTATTTTTTCTAAATTATGGTCAGGCAACAAACTGCCTAACACTAAAGATTGACATTTGTAGGTAATTCAATAGTGAGATGATAATTCTTCAGTAGTTTCACAGTAGCGCAATTTTTCACATTACTTAAAACCACTGTTAAACCTATAACACATTTTCTGTTTCACTGTGGGTATTTTTTCTATCTTTAACCCTAAAAGTAATATCTTTTATCTGTCAGCGTACAAAAAGCATTCCTAATTCAGAAATGTTTTCCTTTTTGTAATGCATGACTTTGAACTTAGAATTTTTCAAAGATCAGTTAAACATGATGTTTAAGACCAGACAGAGCTTTATTTATGTGAACTTGTGGCTTAACTGAAAACAATTTTCCTGGTCCAGAGAAAGTCAAATTTGAATGTGAAATACCATAATCTAGCTTTCATCCACCCGCTCATAGAACATATGTAATAGGGCACTTGGTCAGACATATCTCCTATCAACTAATCATTATCATATTCAACAGACAAGAGAAAACTAAAAAGGAGGGAAATTCTTGTGATTTTAAAGTTCAATTACAATAGTTATAAATGTAAACAGTTATATAAAATCTCCTATTCACTTCAGCTACTATTTAATAAAAGTCTCTAATATCTGAACACAGTATCAGATCAATGAGATTTGAAACAGAAATTTCTCTAATTTTGTGCCACTGTACAAAATTTGTTCATAGAATTGCCACATATTGTATTTTGAAAAGCCACCAATATTAAATGAAAGATTTGCCAATGTTAAATAAATATTATTGCATTATTGGAAAAATTAATACATAATCAAAATATCTAAAAGAACACTTACATTCACTATTTCTACTCAAAAAGTATTACAAACTTTACATGCTCTTAAAATCACAGATATATTTAAGCACAGCTGGTATAGTAATCTCACATATATCATACATTAATGGAACTTATTATGTGCAATGTAAGCACTTTAGATTTGTGAACCAGCTTTATGGTCAAAACACTGTACTTTAGAGATGAGGCTCAAAGGGGTCAAATAACTGGCTGGAAGTCACAATTAGCTGGCAGTATGGCTCCATGTGCTCCTAAGGCCTATCCTTATAAACAACACAGTAACACATGCATTTTTAAAATCTGAAAACAATGAGATATTCACTAACATCATTTCAGTGTCAAATACGTAAAATAGCTTAAGAATATTAACTAAATCTAAATCTCCTATTAAACTATTATAGATGTAATAAATATCCATTCTGTAACTTATCTATTGTCCTCTACATTGAAAGTAACAAGATGAAGGCTTATTTATCATTTTTAATTTAAAATCATGGGAACAAATATACACCTAAGCATGTGTTACCTCTTTATGAGACTAATGTAAGGATTTCAATATAATTGAACTTGCTAATCAAGGATAAAAATATTTACTGATAATTATTAACTCCTATTAAATGTACATGTTAAGTTTCAATTTAATTTTATATTTAAACTTTTCATGTGAATTTACAATTATCCTTAAACTGTCTTACTTATCCCAGCATCTTAAAAACAGAGGAAAATTCTACAGTTTAATGTAAATAGTGGTAAATGTAAATAATCTCATTCACCAACCGAAAATGCAAGCAGCTCATTACTAATTGCTTGGTTTGTTCACTGAGAAAAGTATTTTCTTTCTTTTTCAGTGAATAATGTTTCATATTTGGTTAAATACAGGAAGTCACACCACCAGTGGAATGTGATTATCTATAATGAGAGTTAGTTATTCCCTATTCCCATTTATAAAATAAATTAATATATCAACACATTCTGTAGCATTTATATAAACTTTAAAATACTAGCTAGCTGAAAGTGAAAAAAAACCTATAATCGGGATAATTTCATACTGTGCATAATCATTCTTCACAGAATTTTTATTACTCAGTATGGAATGGATTATAGCAAATGCATTTCACACATGCTCTTTCTTATTCAAAAGGAAATATAGAATAGGATATAGGGAAGTTCCAGCCAAATCTTCATTCAAATCCAACCTTCATGGACGCCACTGTAATTGAAAGACATTTCCAAACAGATAGCTGTGGACCTCATTTTCCTTTAAAATAATATGTCTTTCACATCTGTTCCAACTAAAACATTCATGTTCTTAAACTTCACCAAGCTGCCTTATGCTTAGTTTGTAAAATATTATAGTTTTGTTTTGCTTTAATTTACAACTAGTTAAGCTCATAAAATGCTGTTCAGGTTTTCAAATTATGTTACCATGTTAAAAAGTAGTAGAGTGCATATGCCTAATCAGCATTTTACATCAGTGACTTCCAAAGCTTCAAGCTTCACTTGCTTTTGACTCACCTTCATGTTAGTTCCTAAACTGGCACCAATCATATATTTTGCTATTTTAATATTAAGGTGGCTTCATTTTCAATTTGACTTTGAATATATCTTCCAAAATAAGAAATCAGGTTTCCAAGATCAGATAACAAAATCAATGATATTCATTTTCAAAACTTTTCTTTTGACTTACACAATAATTAGAAATTAAAATAAGTCATGCACTAATAATACACAGTATACCATAAAAACTTTTAATTAATGATTACATCTTTCTTGGAAATTCTACAAAATTATAAAATTGAAGATCAGCTCAAGGAAGGTTCAGTTCTAGAGTGTATTAAAAACAAAATAATTGGAACAGAGGGGAAAAAAAAGAAAGAAGAATACAAAAACAGCAAAGGCCTTCAATATTTAACAGTGAAAAAAGCTTTAAATGCAAAAGCCACAACACAAATTAATGTTACTATTATTTGACAGAGAATTCAAGGGCATTTACAAGGTTCACTGCAACTTAATCAAGGTTCATTGCAATAACCTTTTATATAGAGTAGTCAAATAACCCATTCAGAAAGACTGCCTAAATAAATTTACCCATAAACCTATCTTAATAATCCTCATATAATATGCCTACTCCACCAAACAATATGCCTACTCCTCCAAACACAATCTATGTTTAGAAACATCTTTTATCATTCAGAATATTTACCTAGAAGAGGCAATAAATATTTCTGAATAAGAACTTTTTTGCTGTAATTCTGATATTTAAAAGTAATATAAAAATCTACAAAGAATAAATTAATAAAACATAGGAAATATTAAATTTTTATCTGATTTTAAGTGCAACTTTTAATTTAGAAGGAAATTAACATATGAATTAGAGAAATAAAAATATATACACACAAAAACAGAGAATTAGAAAGCACTACCACACAAAATAAGATAAAATGATACAGATGATAAACTGTGAAGAAAACATAAAGCTAAGAGCGTGAGGGTAGACTCTACAAAGAAAGTCTTATACCATCGTGTGGAGAAAAGTTTCTAAATGAATTAAAACTCAGATCAAAAAGATCATCAGAGAACATGAGGGGAAGAACTACATGGTGATGAAGAAAGCCACTGAGAATAGAAAGTAGAATATGAAGGCAACATTAAAAAATAATGAAAAGTTAAGCTGGGCACTGGTGGCTCAAGCCTGTAATTCTGAGGCTGAGATCTGAGAATAATGGTTCAAAGCCACCCTGGGCAGGAGAGTCTGTGAGGCTCTTATCTCCAACTATCCACCAGAAAACCAGAAGTGGTGCTGTGGCTCAAGTGATAGAGCACTAGCTGAAGAGCTGAGGGACAGAGCCCAGGCCCAGAATTCAAGCTCCACAACCGACAAAAAAAAAAAGTTGAAGTTAAAAATAGTTAAAGAAGGTATAAGCCAAAATATTAGATGACTGTTCTCTGTTTGCATCTCTTTCTCCTCTTACAGTCTCTCCCCATCTGTATCTGTTTCTCAGAATTCAACTACAACTTTCCCAAAGAAGTCCCTCTAGACCATTCATTCATTCCCTCTCCCCAACCCTCAGGCTATGCTATACCTTCTCACAAATTCAAAGCAAATGGAACTTCTCCATCTTAGCACTTTAGGTGGAGGAAAGGACAGGGTTATACTCATGGCCTTGTGTGCTTTCCTGCTAGAGTCACTCAAGACTAGTTTTTAGCTTTGGCCTTTCCAAAGCAGCACTTTCATGGTTACATGTATATTTATGTAATTATTTTTAACTATTTCTCAAGTATTAGCTTTCAGAATTGTTAACTTCCACTGGCAAGAACTATATTCAATGTGTATTCTACTATTCCCCAAAACCTAGATAAAAGTAGAAAACAAGAAACATCTGATGCTAAGGCAAGAAGACACGGGAATAGATAGGGCCACTGAGAAGATGCATGGACTTACACAACTTAGATCTTGAAGTACATTTCTAGCTACACTCCTACCACATGCCTTTTCCAATTTATATATTGACTCTTATTATAAGATTACCTTGAAAAAAAAAGTCTGAAAACCTAGATATTAATAATAATAATTTCCAAATCCTGATGCACAATATATCCATTCATATACAAGCTTGTCTACTGTCCTCATTCCCAACATACTAACCAACATATTAAGTTATACAAACTACCTCTGGGAGTGAAACTCCAAACCACCTTAATTCTCTAATTCCCTGAATCTTCCTCATCTAATCAACTGAGAGAGCTAGGTGACTCTTCTCATGTCAACCAACTTTCAAGTTATCACTACTGACAGCCAAAATAGATTCAGGTTCTTTGTGTTCCTGGAAGTACTACAGCAGACTGTTAGTACCTTACCTAACTGCAATGTCCCCTTCCTTATATACACGCATCTTGGGCTTGTCTTTCTTATATAGTTGTTTCATTTTACCAATAGTAAGAAATTTTGATGGAATCCAGTTTGATACCATAGCAAGAGCAAACTCTCTACATTTTAAAATCTTTTCTGTAATCACATGAGCCACCTATTAGATTTCCTTTTTCTTTGATCAAGTTGGATTTCTGCTTCTCTCAAAAGTCCATCATAACTACTCAAGGAGGATGCCTTATCCTTCTCTCTCTCCATCTGAAGACTAAAGCTACATGGCCCAATTGCTAATTATACATAGTATAGAACTTTGTGCTTCCAGATCTGTGAGCTGAAACTATAGGAACTATCTTCTCTGCCTCTGAGGTTGCTAGGTTCACTAAGTCCTAGGCATAAACCATACACTCATATAATACAAAGTTTTTGAGCCTCTGATATACCTCAGTAGCACATAGCCTACACTCTGTACATGAAGAAAAGAAGCCCCCAAAAGCAAACAACTTGTTCAAGGTCAGAGAACTGGATGGTAGTACCAGCAGTGTTAGTAACTCAGAGCCTAACTCCACTCTCTACTTTTCCTTATAGCCTAACTCTATTTTTACTATTTTCACAGGAGTGAAATAGTTACATTGCAGTAATTATTAGAGAAAATTCTATACTAGAGCGATTACATAAAAAAATGATATCCTACTACATTCATTTTTAGCCACTTATCTACATATAATGTGAGACTCATTTATTCAGTATATATTTACTTAGATCTTATCAACAATCACCAAAATTAAAAATAACTTCATGAAGAATACACTTTAATAGTGGAGACTGATGATACATGCCCAAATAGATGAATATGTAATTAAATTCTAGTGTTAGATACTGAGAAAGACAGGTACAGGGAATAGGGTAGGGAAGGGATACTGTTTTAAACACCATGATTTAAAAGGTCATCAAGAAAAAAAAAAGAAAAAAAAAAAAGAAAAGGTCACCAAGGACAATGTGATTTTGAAATGAGACATGAAGAAGGAAGTGTAAGGATAGCTAAGGAAAGAACATTCCAAAGAATATGTATAAAATGTCTATAGAGGCCTAAGGAAAGAGTTTACTTGATGTATTCAATAGGAAAAAAATGGTAGGGCTGTAGTAGACAGAGCAAATAGGAGCACTAGGAACCATGCCATAACCAAGAAGACAGACTGACCACTGGCTTTTACTAATGGGTCATTAGAGACTTTTGAACAGAAAAAAGGAATCTGACTTGAACTTTTTTTATTGTTATAATGAAGGTGATGTACAGAGGGTTATAGTCCCATAAGTCAGGTAAAGAGAGCATTTCTTTTTGGACAATATCACCCTTCCTGCCCCCCCTTCCAGTTTTTCCCTCCCATCCCACCCACAAGTAGTATAGCTCATTTCTAACATAATGTCTAGTGAGTACCACTGTTGCATCTGTTCATCCTCTGTCCCTCCATTTCTGTGCCCTCGTTACCCTCCCAAAGACAGATAAATGAACAAACAAGACAAAAAGAAAACAAAAGTAGCAACAAAGAAAAAATACACAAATGTGGCCAAGTAAATATCATCCTTTCTTCTCAACAATGGAAAAGAAACCAGAAAGAAAACAATTTTACTTGCCATCAAACACAATTATCAGGTGCCCTGAAATGAATCTATTGTTATAATCTGACTCAGCTCCCCCATATTTCATAAATTTGACAATCTTACCATATGCATGTGCCTCAAGAGTTTGAAAAGTTACTGTCCAGAAAGGGCCCCAGTGTGCAAACATTCTGTTGCACAACTGACGGTACAGCAAAAGGCTAAATGAAGAATCTTACAAACAAGTATTACAAAGTAGGATTAAGACCTTTAATACATGTAAAGTTATTAAAATCCAATATGAAACGATGAGTGCCCCAAAAGAAATATAAACTGCTAATAATTCACAGAACAAATACAAATGGCCAAAAAATATTTTTAATGTTCAATATCACTAAGAGAAATGTAAATTATCAGTCTTCACCAGAAAAGATAAAACAAATAAATAGTAATATTGTTATGTTGTTAGAGAAACAAATATTCAGTCACTGGAAATATATATATATATGTCTATACCTATATCTATATATGTTTCCAGTGACTGGATACACACACACACATACACACACACACACACACATTTTTTTTTTTTTTGGTCCAGTTGTGCGGCCTGAACTCTGGGCCTGGGCACTGTCCTTCAGCTCTTCAGCTCAAGACTAGCGCTCTACCACTTGAGCCACAGCACCAATTCGGCTTTTTCTACTTACGTGGTGCTAAGGAATCAAACCCAGGGCGTCATGCATGCAAGGCAAGCACTCTACCACTGAGCCACCTTCCCAACCAGTCACTAGAGTTATATTAATAACTCTAATCTGTTTAAATAATGATAACCCAATCTGGTTAAATACAAATTCCATTTCTAGGAATATAGCCTATGAAAATGTGCTAAACATATTAAGAACAAGTATTTCATCAAGTGTTAGCTGACTATTATAAACTGGTGACAACAGGAATGCAAGTTTTAGTCCAAGTCATTAAAAAATTACTCCAAATTTTGAATTAAGAAAGTAGCTTTTTAATACTAAATCTTTATAATCTTATCAAAATACTTATTACACTTTTATCTGGGAATCAATATACTACAGAGACTTTGAAGATTAGTGCTAAAGAGGAGCTACTTCAAAGTTTCTAAAATGCACAGAAATTTAGATAAATTATATTGCATTGGTCAATGCAATATAAGCGATTTTGTCCATAATGTCAATAGCATTCAAAATAATTTGGGGACTGTGAAGTTAAAAAAAAAGTCAATATACTAAAACACATTAAGTCCAGGAAGAGATTTGAAAAATAAAGCAATGTATGAGTGAGCAAGCAGAGTGCACAGCCTCAATATCAAAGGAGTCTGTGACCACCCACACACATAACAGCTCAGAAGGAAGAAATCAGTTTTCTACAACACCTTAGGAAAAAAATGAAATATGTGGCCACACACATTCCCAATCCATGTAGTGAAGGAAGAGTGAAAATAACGGAAGGAAACTAATCTAAATATGAAGAAAAATAGAAGAACGTACGCCAAATTGGCTATTTATGATTGACAGCATTAAAATACAACTGAAGACAGTAAAAGTTGGGGAAAGAAATTCAACATCATTTGGGGAGAGGAGTTCAGCTTTAGCAGAGAGAAAGCAGGAAGTCAAGAAAGTTTCATCTGATGATTACCTCTGCTAACGTAAAATATTGCAAATGCCTAATTCTTTCAATATGGATCATAAAGTACAGATTATTTTAAAATCAAGGGTTATGCCACTCCAGTCACTTATGAATAGGTAGGAGAAACACGTTCATCAGGACAGAAAGGGCAATCACCAGGTATAACGTTAACTGTTTACAAAACAAGTAAAATGCTTTCCTGTAATAGGTGATTATAGTTTATATAACCTGCACTTACTACCAGCTAACAAAACGCACGTGTCACTATTTACCAAGGTAACTAGCATTACCTAGTATAGGTAAATTGTCAAGATAACAGAGCTGCTTTAATCTGAAAGAAGTCTTAACAAGAAAGCCTTTATTAAAACTGCTTATCTACTAGATACACTGGGGCTCATTATAATGAATCCTGTAAGACTTTGAAAAATAACATCAAAAACAAAAGCTGGGGATTCAAGTGGTAGAGCATTTGTCTAGAGAGCACAAGGTCCTGTATGAAAACTCTAGAACCACCAAATATATGTACATGGAGATCTTATATAACTGTTCGTAGCTCTATTGCTCAATAGTATTCTGTGGATGGTTGGTTTCAAATTCACCTGAAAAAATTCAACTGAAAAACTTCCTAGTTATTAGTTTTGGCTATTAAAAATAAAACATCTCAGAATATTTTGTATACAGAATTTAGGCAAACATATACTTTCATTTTTCTGGATTAAATACCAAAAAGGATCATTTCTGGGTTATGTAGTAATTGTATGCTTAGTTTTTAAAGAAACTGCTAAGCCACTTTCCATGTGTGCTTGTGTATTATATATAAAATTTTCTATCTAGATCACAAATAAAAAAATTAGAAATAAATTGGTGATTCCAAGAAATACTGAGACAAGTGGATGACACAGAAGTATAGTACAAAAGGGAGCACAGGAATTTATAGTAAACAAAGAACCATTCTCTATCTTGTCTGAGATAATCCAGACATGGAACTCCATACACTCAGGAGCACAAGTATAAATGAGTAAACCTGAGTAAGGTTAATGGCTTTTATTATTACCCATAACCTGATTATGACAGTATAATATAGCCCTACATGGTGTTACCATTTGGGGTAACTAGATAAATATCAACTCTGTCATTTCTTGCAATTTTATCTCAGAAGTTTAACTTAAAACACTATTATAAAAGTTCAATAAGGTATTACTAAATTCAGATGTAAGCAATGTCAATTCCAAATAATAGGATTCAGGTGTCTTAGTAATAGGCTAAATATCCCATTAAGCCTCTATAATTTATAGTAAATTACTTACAAAAATTAATTTTGTCTAGTTTTTGTCTTAGTGATATTGGAGACTGAGCTAAGGGTCTTAACCAGCCATCTATCACCTCAACCATACCTACAGTCCTAAGTTTTTTCTTAATTCGACAGATTGCCTTAACTGGGAACTATGTTATAGACTACATCAAATTCCAACCAATATTTTAGAACTGAAATCTTACTAAACACTTTAAGTTTAATTTCAAGGGCATATTTACTATAACTGTCAGATTATTATGTAAATTGCTATAAATATATTCATATAATAATATTTAGAGGTTCTATTTTAAATTCTTTTTAAATAGAACTATGAGGTTCTATTTTAAATTCTTTAATCCAAAAGATTAACATAATCTTAATATAATGATACTGAGTTCCAAGTCATAATCCTGTGAGTTGAATGCTTATTAAGAGTAAGTTATAATAAATCATAACAAAAATGTCTCAATCTCTGAGCTGAATATGTTAAATTTAGGATAATATACTACTACTGTATTAAAACCTAATGTTTTCAACAAAATTTCATGGAGAACCAAGGACAGTACCTTTTCACTTTGAATTTCATTTTCAGACTTGAAAGCCAAAAATAATACATAGACACACAAAGTATAAATATGTCACTAAAATTAATCGACATCATTCTTACAATTCACCATTTTGGAGACCTTCCTGTTTCCACTATATAGTCTACTTAAGGATGTTGCCATTACCCCATATGTAAGTAAGTACTCCCCCTAAGTAGCATGAAATTCTCTCGATGGGATTATTAAAGGATCTACAGTTCTTCATGGTTTGGACAGAACAAACTATGACATGTTGAAAGAATGTTTCTCACTGTGTGGTTCTGTCACCACCCACATACAGAATTTACTACCTAAAATAGTACTGACATTTCACACTGTGTATCATCTACTAATTAACCTAAAAATAAAATCACATCTCAATATTATTATACCTTGACAAAAGGGCAAATACATAGAGAATAGCTAAAACTTCAACCAACAAGCTGGGCCTTGGTGATTCACACCTGTAACCCTATTTTGCTTATAATTAATTTTTTAACATAATCTAAAGAAAGATTTCTGTATTTCTCACTAAGTTCTATGAGACCAAGGCATGAAAAAAAAAATCGATTAACCTTTCAGAAAACTATAAAGATGAGATTCAGGTGAAAATACTGTATGCTTTAAAAAAAATCTGAGATGGCAGGCACTGGTAGCTCACCCCTGTATTCCTAGTAACTTGGGAGGCTGAGGTCAAAGGATAGCAGTTCAAAGCTAGCCAGGGAAGTAAAGTCCATGAGACTTCAATTAACCACCAAAAAGCCAAAACTGAAGCTGTGGATCAATGGGAGTGCTAGCCTTGAATGAAATGCTAAAGGCAGCACCCAGGCCCTGTGTTCAAGCATCAGGAGGCACACACACACACACACACACACAAAAAAAATCTAAGCTACTCACCACTTACCAATCTTTGTAACACAATGGAGTCAAATCACCTTCCTGCAACGCATAGTATGGACACATAGTACTCACAACTGTGACTTCCTTTGATTATAAAATAGGAAAACTAAGATCTTTATTATTCATTCAATAAAAACTCAAGCTTCTGTTGAAGAGTAGTTTTCAAAAACACAATTGTTTCCTCACCAAGCAGAGCAATGATTTCAAGTAATGAGTTAGAAAGAAAAGGATTATTTAAGCCAGGCACTGGTGGCTTACACCTATAATGCTAGCTACTCAGGAGGCTGAGATCTGAGGATAGTGGTTTGAAGCTAGGCTGAGCAGGAAAGTCTGCAAGAGTCTGGTCTCCAATAAACTACTCAGAAAAAGCTGGAAGTGGTCCTGTGGCTCAAGTGGTAGAGCACTAGTATTGAACATAAATAGACTCAGTGACAGCCCTGAGTTCAAACCCCAGGATCAGCAAAAATAAAATAATAAAAAATTTAAAAAATTGCCTAAATAAATGTGTTTCTTTATAAATAACTAGGATCAGAAGAATTAAAGTACAACTTTAAAACTGTTAAAATGATCAGTTCAATGTTTTTTTTCTACAAATTATAAGTATTTAGTTTTGAGGAAAAAATAACATATTTACTTTAACTCCTAAGTAGGTAAAAATAAAAAGTAACATAGGTAAAATAAGAAAACAGATTATTTCCTATGAAATGAAAATACTATGAACACAACATGGTTCAGGAAGTGTTCAGCTATAAAATGTGGGTTCTTTTCCTAAAGAATGTCTTCCTAGTGGAATGTTTCTACTCATTCATCTTTAATTAAGAAGGAATAAATGTGATGTTGTTATAAATAATTATTATTTTTAATACACATTTGGATAAAAATTTCAGGATTCCAACGATTGCACTGTCTAGGGATTTAACTTCATCTGTTCCATTACTCATTCCGGAAATATTTAATAAACTTCTACTTATCAGGCAGTGTGCTAAGCCCTAGGAATAACATGTAAAGACACAAAATCCCTCATCTTAGGGAACTTACATCCTAGTGCCAAAGAGACAAAGAGACAAAAAATGTCTATCAATAGGAATGTGACTAATACAATTGAGAAACTGTAAGTAGGCTAATTGGCAAGAATGGTATAGCCTGGGCAAGAAAGGCAAGAAATAGCCCAAGGCCCAGTAAGGGCAACACAGTAAAGGACATTAAGACAGATGGTAAGAACCATAAGTTTTACTCTGATTAGCATAGAAAGGTTCTCAAATGTTGGCAGAGAAATGATTTTTTTAACTAGCTTATATTTTTGTTTGGGGGGGGGGGGGGGTCCAGTCGTGGGGCTTGAACTCTGGGCCTGGGCACTGTCCCTCAGCTCTTCAGCTCAAGGCTAGTGCTCTACCACTTGAGCCACAGGGTCACTTCCGGCTTCTTTTTTTCTGCTTATGTGGTGCTGAGGAATCGAACCCAGGGCCTATGCATGCAAGGCAAGCGCTCTACCACTGAGTCACCTTCCCAGCCTCTAGCTTGTATTTTTAAAAATAAAATATAGCCGGGCCTCAGTGGCTCACACCTATAATCGTACCTATTCAGGAGGCTGAGATCTGAGAATCACAGTTCATAGCCAGCCCGAGCAGGAAAGTCTGTGAGACTCTTACCTCCAATTAACCACCAGAAAACCGTAAGTGGCATTGTGGCTCAAGTGGAGGAGCGCTAGCCTTGAGCTGAAGAGCTGAGGGACAGAGCCCAGGCCCAGAGTTCAAGCCTCATAACCGACCAAAAATAAATAAAATATAGAGTATCTCTTAATTAGCAATTATGTACATAAAACCAACCAAGTATCAAACTATATTCTAAGAACATTATATTTAATCATTTCAATTCACAATCCAACCATATGAGATGGTTTGCAGATGAAGAAACTGTACATAAAAAAGCTAAGAACTTACTAGAGGTCACACAACTTGAATATAGAAGAAGTGAGATTTTTAATCTAAGCAAACATATTGTCTTGTATCTAATCACCAGCTGAATTGTGAAAGAATTAGAAATATTCAAGGCCAAGCACCAGTGGCTCACGCCACTGTAGTCCTCCTTACTCAGGCTGAGATCTAGGGATCGTGGTCTGAAGCTAGCCTGGGCAGAAAAGTTTGGGAAGCTCATATCTTAAATTAACCACCAAAAAGCCAGAAGTGGAGCTGTAGCTCAAGTGGAAAAGTGAGAGCCTTGAGTGAAAAAGCTAAGAGACTGTGCTCAAGCCTTGAGTTCAATCCCCACTACTGGCCCCCCACCAAAAGAAGATGATGATGATGGAGGAGGGAGGACTAAGAAGAAAGAAGAGGAGAGGAGGAGGAAGAGGAATAGAGAGGGAAGAAAAGGAAGTGGAGGAGGAGGAAGAGGAAGAGGAAGACTATTCAGTACTAGAAACTTTACAAACTTCTATTTAGATAGATAATGTGAGCTAGAAACTTCTATTTAGGAAGACAATAGAACTAGTGAGCAGTAGCCTGGGATAAACACATCTTAAAGACATGGGAGCTGCCTTAAGCCAAGATGGCACATAAGTGGTCTTTAGGCTGCAGTCGGCACTTTATCAGTAACTGAGCTGTGTGTTTTGGAAGCAGCTGTGACAAATGCTCTTACTGCCACCATGGCCTGGCATTGTGAGATGTTGAAGATGATGTTCTCTATAGCCAGTCTGTAAAGGATAATTACTGCATGTCTCCATCAACAGCTGCTCAGTTTATTTAATCACAACATGACAAACTTGTAGAATATGATTATGAAGAACTGAAAGAGTCTCCCAATTCTCATCTGACCCAACAGCTAAGTGAAATTGACCAAGCTTCTCTTTATTCATGCCTTGATTGCATGAGAAAGGTATAGGAGGTGCTGTGTCAGATGAAATACTGATTGAAGCGATTCTGAAGAACAAGTCTGATGTGCAGAAGATCTTGTCTGTAGTTCTGGAACAAGATAACGTGCAGAAGCTGAAGGACAAGAGTGAGAGAGCAAAAGGGAAGCTAGCAAAAGGCCCCTCCTACTAGACCTTCAGCTTTTGCTTCAACATTGTGTCTTTGCTACCTACTGAAAAGTGGCAAGCAGCACACCCTTACCCTCTCTAAGATTCTTCATTATAATAAACAAGTTGAAGATGGAAAGGACAAAGAAATCTTCTTGTAGCAGTAACACCATTTGACTTTGTCAACATCACCTGATGACATTGTAAAAGCTGATCAAATGAAAGCACTTACTAGAGAATAGTAACTAAAAAACTTGGTTACTGTTGTAGAAATTTTTATTTTAAGTTAACTTAAAGTCTTTGTAGGATCACTTTGGGATCAAGTTATGATTATGGGATTCGAGGTATGCTTTTTATTAAAATTGTCTTATGGGAGTCAAGTTATGATTTTTATTAAAATAAGTGGATATAGATTTTTTCACTGAAGAAATTTTTTAGACTATATCTTCTTGCAGTAATAACTGGTTTTGATTTAGTACTCCATAGTTTTGAAAGCATACTTGCAGGGCTGGGAAGGTGGCTCAGTGGTAGAGCGCTTGCCTTGCATGCATAGGCCCTGGGTTCGGTTCCTCAGCACCACATAAGCAAAACGAAAAAAGCCGAAGTGGCACTGTGGCTCAAGTGGTAGAGCTAGCCTTGAGCTGAAGAGCTGAGGGACAGCGCCCAGGCCCAGAGTTCAGGTCCCACGGCTGGACACCTCCCCCCCCAAAAAAAGAAAGTATACTTACAGAGTACTGGTACTGTGAAACTGAACCTCAGATTTCATTTTTAGCAATTTAACTTTGTACGTTTTTATGATATTTTCTTCTACAAAAGATTTTTGTGCTTTTTCTTAAAACAGGTCAACTACTTGGGATTATTATACTATGAAGAGTATTCTTAGGATATATGGCATAGCTTTAGCTGAGACATGATTATATTTTGAAGTATTATTTGTATCATTCCTAGCTTTATTAATTATAATTAGTAAATATTAAACTTTTCTATTAGAAAAATACTGAAATTCTTGACTTGTGAGAGCAGTATGAATGTGGCTGAAATTCATTTTTTATGGAAATGAAGTAGGACCTTTTAAGGGACTGTGTCAATATTGGGGTTGTATTAACATAATTTTTACACATTTTCTCAAAAAGACATGGGAGAGAAGACATGTATATAAAGTAAATATCAAGTATAAAGGAAAGACAGATACTAAAAAAATCACACATCAAATTGAGATGAAAGTGAAAAAGAAGGCTGTGTGGTAGAGGGAATCATCGTTGCCTTAACTATTAAGCGTACAAATGAAATCCCATCTCACTCAAGCCATGCCACTCTCCTTTTACTACCTTTGGAAAAGACTAAAGGTTTTACCTCTGGAGAAGGACACAGAGGAATTCCGCTAGGAATAATAAGCACTGACAAAATAATGGGGGTGTTGATATATCCATCACATCACAGAAATAAAGCTTAAGGAAAAGTCTATGTAACAAATTTTGAAAGAACTAAATACAGAGCTTGAGCCCAAGTTCTGTCTGATCAGCTACCAAAATACTCATGACCAGGTCAATGAACCCTAGATGGACTAAAGAATTCTTCGGTGAAGTTTTCATCTAAGAAAAAATAATTCTACAGCTCATGGCATCACTGAGAAACCTTCCAAAAGAACATCTAGATCTCTGCCTGTTCATCTTATAGTGAAATTCTTACTCAAATACAAATTGATACCTCAGTCATAAATATGAATTGGCAAACCAAAATATCATCAGACAAAAGACCTCTAACATCACCAATGGTGATCAAAAGTTAGAGGATAAAAAGGAAAGCAGAAGCAGAGAAAAAAACTAAGGAAGTAATCACATACAACTGAAGAAAAATTCTTAGGGATATATTCTATTACATGCATGAAAAGACTCAAAAAGATTTTTATTAAATAAAAAGAAACTCTGGAAAAATTTTAAATTTAAAAAATTATAAATTTAAACAGAAATTATGCCTGGAAAAAAAATGATAAAAAGTTTGGATGGTAAAGCTTTCCAACTCCTAGAAAAAAAAAATTAGCAGATGGAAAATGCGTTAGAAAAGAGAAGGAAAAAAGAATGGAGCAAGAGGTGTAACTGCTGAGTAACACTAATTCTAGAAAACTAAAGAAAAAAATGAATACGTAAGGTTGTTAAAATGGAGAAAATCTCCAAGAACTGAATGATGTAGATAGATAGATACGTCTAGCAAAGTAGATGAAGAGTGACTGTATCACAGCACACTAAAGTTTTAGAATATAATGGATAAGAGACCCATAAAGTGGCTAAAATAAGGGGAAAGGAGAACACAGAAAAGCTTGGAATCAGAATGGCATGAGACTTCTCAATCGGAGCAATACCAGATAGAGAAGCAAGGAACAAAAATGTCACAATTGTACAGGAAAATGATTTTTGACCTAAAATAAACTATCAAATAATATGAAATTTATACACAAAGGCTGTAAACTGATGAATATGTATTCTCAATCATTATGCTTGGCTTTAGATTTGTTATGTACAATCTTTCAACAATAGTTAACATCTAAATTGTGTTTTCCTAAAAGCAATTAGTTTCTTCCTTAGGCATATTCTAAATGACTAGAAAGGGAATCTGCCAAGAAAATTACTCACTGCCAGCAGAAAGTAAAGTAAGATTAAAACTGTACTGAGAGCAATCCCCATGCACACTTGACTGTAGAGAAATTTATGGTTTGTCCATTTCAATTTCAACAGCAATCTGGTGACAGAATTTTCAAGTCCTAGAAAATTCTCTTAATAAACAACAAACTAAAAAGTTGGGGGAATTAAAATGGAAATACATAGTCGAAAAGAGAAAGGAATAGAATAGAAAGGAATGTTTCAATAAAATAGTAATCATTATAGAATGAAGATTTTTTTCAAGGAAGTTCAAAGTATTTTCACATACCTATTAGTAAAGTAAGAGCAGTTCTGGCTTCATTTTACCACTGAAAAATGCCAGAGAACTAAGTGCTCATTTCCTTGTGAATAAATTTAGTGCTTCTGCCACAAGGCTAGAGATACTAATTGATTATAATTACAATTATCAGTAAGTGTAAAAGAAGAAACTATGAAGATGAAAGTGATTGGTAAGAACACAATTGGACTATTGGAATAAACATTCAATTTCAAGGAATTATTCTGAAATTTAGGTGGCTGTGTATGACTGGTTTCTTCCAGTTATCATAGTCTACAAGATTTATCATGTTGCTCCACTCCTGAATAATATATTCTGTTGTAAGGCTATCCTACATTTTTTCAATTCATTCATCCAATGATGGACATTTCTACATTTAGCTATAAATAATGCTAATATAAACATTGGAGTGTGTTTCTGTGTTGGCATGTGTTTGTAGTTCTCTTCAATACATACCTAGGAACATAATTAGTCATATAGGGAATCTTTATTTACTTAAGAAACAAAGCATGTTTTTCTGAAGGTGGCTAGACTATTTTATATCACCACCAGCAGTACATGGGGCCTCTGATTATCCCATATCACCACCCAACACCTTCATGTCTGACTTTGATTCTAGCCACTCTACTAAGAGTGCAGTGATCTCTCATTATGGTTTTTATATGTTGCCCTAACGATTAAGGACTACATGAACTATTATTCCCTAATGACTAATGTTCCATATGAATTTATCATTTTTACAATAAAGAAAAAAGAAACAGAGAGATTAACAACACTAAAAAGTGTTGTTAAAAAGTAACAACACTAGAAACAAAAAAGCTGAGGTTTGTAAGGTAGGCACTAGCTCCACTCCCGACTCACTCTCCTTTAACAGGATTAGATATGTCATCTATTGGGCAAGGAGAGAGCCCCAGAAGCCAGAGAATTCTGGGTCACACAACCCCTCCTAAACCAGTTTCTGGTTTAAAAAGAAAAAAAGAAAGACAGGATCATCAAGACCGGAGTCTGTTTTGTGCTGCTATAACACAATACTCAGAATGGCTAACTGATAATGAACATCAGTTTATTGGCTAAAAGTTCTTCAGTTTGGTTAAGTCCAAGATCAAGTCCTTGCCAGTACCTGCCACAGACTTCTTGATACATGATTCCATGGCAGAGACAGAAGGGCAGGAGGGAGCTAAGCCCATCCCTCCATGTCACCAATCCCACAAGTAAGGGCTGGACCTCTGAGGCACAATCACCACTGCAAGGTCCCACATTTTGAGCATGGTTGCAACTTAATTCCAATATAAATTTGGAGGAAACACCCAAAGCATGGAAACCACATACAACTGACTTAGATGAATTCAGGATTTCTAAGCAAAATCAGTCCTCTCCCAAAAAGACAAAAGGTAAGAATCAGCTGGTATTCAAATTAATAGCACAGTATGAGTCAGTAAAAGAGTTCAACAAAACCACCAATACTTTCTTGAGATTGAAACCTTACTGTGGAGACTGACAATGGAATAAAGTATTAAAAAGAAACATTTACTTACACATTTTATAATCTTACAAACCATAAATTAACTGGAATTTAAAGCTGGAAAGTGGCACTCATTAAGAAAAAAATGAAGATTTTATGGGGCTAGAGGTACAGCTCAGAATAGAGCTCCTGCCTAGAAAGTGAAAGACTCCGAGTTCAAATCCCAATACCATTTTTTTAAGACAAGATTTAAAAATAGGGCTTCAAAGCATTTCTTTCAATATCTTCATGACAAAATTCTTCACTCACTTTAAAGTTTTGTGACACTTTGTACGTTTTCCTTAAGAACGTAAAGTTTAATTTCAAATTAAGTGCTCATTTATAACACTGACAACTATATTAGCAACTAGATTTTGTAAATTGTATTTAGGCTAGTATTAATTTATAATGGGCAAATTGTTTCTATTTTCCTTACTTTTTGTAACTTAATATGTGAAAATCAGCATGTATGCCCCCTGCCTGAAATGATAAGAGTACATTAAGCCTTTGCTAGGCAGAGATGAGGAAATGAGATGTGCCTACCAGATTGTTTAAGTGTGCACAGATAAACTTCCAAAGAATCTATGTTGTTCCACTTTTCCTTTCTTTTTAAAATGTTTTGAGAGGTGGAGGGGGCAATTGGATAAATAATTACAAACCAGGCCTGCCTTTAGATAGAGGGTTTATCGTATAATTACAATAAAGATCATTTGAAAGTATCCAAAATGTCTCCAGCATTTTAAAGAGCTAAGCAGAGTTATTTTTAAAATCAAACATATGCGCTTTTTCTGTTTATGTCTTTGGAAAGAACATTCTGTATAATGAAAAACATGACCAAATTTTTCACAGTACATCACTATAAAACCCTGTAATTGACTTTTGGGGTTGGTTTACTCTATATCTATTTTTGACCACGTAGAAAACAGCAATGATGTGGTGAAAAGCCTGAAATGTAAGTCCCATCGCAGAGTAAGACTCCATCCTGATTAGTATAGAAGTATCATGTTTGCACTGGGAAATATGCCCATTTTAACAGAGACAATTTTGGTGCCTAAGAATCTTCTTTTTAAAATCCAACTACGTAAAAATCCATATCTTGAGTGCCCAGCCCAGCCCAGCCTAGGCGGAGGATGTTGTTTACACTGAGCCCTCCATGAAGGAGGCTTAATGCTCATGTTCAGAATAAATGCTGGAAATGACAGGTCTGTTTCCGTTAATCAGATAGAAGACATCATTGAAAGTTACAACTTAACATCATAAATTAATCTTTCCACATATGGATTAACATTGATGGTTATTTTGTTCATGTCTTAACCCAGATTAAATAAAGAACTTAATCTCTTCTAAGAGCCTTGAATTCAGTTAACTCTAACAAAACTAATTTGTGATTCCCAACAAAAGCACTGTTTTTCTTCATTGAAAAGAAGTTTAAAATATCTCTGAATGAGGGCTGCTGGTTTCATCAATAAAATTTACATATTAGCAAGTAAAATAAACAAAGAGAGGGAGATGTGTGTGGTGTAAACATCAGCTCTGAAACACCTACCACAGATTTATCTCCTGTGAGTTGACTCAACCATTCCTTCTTCTCAGTAAATAAACTAAATTCTATGCAGGGTACTGCAAGAGAGTTTTCAGGGGCCAAGAGAAAGAATATGTTTCAGATGGAAACTTCCAAATTGACAACCTGCCCACTTTTGGTAGTTATTAAAGTGTCCACAGCACTTTATGAATTAGTTGTGGTTTACCCAAATAATCATGGCCAAAACTGCCAAGGTCACATTGCACATCCAATTTATTACTATCAAGAATCAATGTACCTTTAAAGATTTTTAGTGAATTTAGAAAAATACAAACTGAAGAACAGCTTTCTAGCAGCACTGTTGGATGGAGAGCAATCATACCAAGTTATTTTTCAGATCAGAAATATATTAATGTAGATCATTACCTTTTGTCACTACATTTGGACTCAACAAATATAAGAATATTCAATATTTTCTGCTACTTCTTACAAACAGTGATACAAAAATGCGGAGTTTTCACTATCTTAGCAGCTAAAAATCCTCCTATGAGTTACCTATGTTAACAATCACCTCCAAACAAAGGACAAAAATCTCAAAATAAATTTCTAACTAAACAGTGATATAAAAATGTCATAAGCCAGGCACCAGTGGCTCATACCTGTAATACTAGCTACTCAAGAGGCTGAGATCTGAGGATCATGGTTCAAAACCAGCATGGATAGGAATGTCCATGAGACTCTTATCTCCAATAAGCCACAAGAAAACCAGAAGTGGCTCTGTGGCACAAGTGGTAGCCTTGAGCTGAAGAGCTAAGTGATAGCACCCAAGTCCAGAGTTCAAACCCCATGACCGACCAAAAAAAAAAAAAAAAGTCATAATCAGACGTCTACTTTCAAAGTTAAAAAAAGATACTGAGCTCCAATAGAAGTCACCAAGATGAAAATTCTAGCAGACTTTAGATCCAGTTGTGTGGGTAAAATCACTATATAAAGAGATGAAATTGTCACTTAATGAACTGTTTATAACATAAACTAGGCCAGAGAATTAGTAATATTTTAAAGAGTTAACCAGAGAGGCATTTAAATAGCAGGCCTTTTTAAGAAGCATCAATGTGATGTTGTTACAAGTTATGAATTATTGTATACCCTATAGTCCTTTAGTCAATTAAGACAAGAAAAGGGAAAATAAGGAGGAAAATGAAAGAAAAATAACTTGGGAAAAAAATATTCACCTACTATGGGCTAGACACTGTGTTAGTTATATGTTATTAGTATTATTTCATCATCAAATCTATCCTTTTTCCTGTTTTACACATGAGGAAACAGATACCTATACATCTTCATAAGCAATTAAGGAGCAATCAGGTTTACAAACCCACAAACAATACCTATCAGCTTCACATATTAAAAGAGAATTTAATTTGCTATTAGCATTTTGTACATATTATTAAATATACCAAATACTTTAAAAGTCACCCTCAATTTGGAGACTGATTTGAATACCTACATCCTGTTCTGCCTTTACATTAGGGGCAAGACCCTCTAGGTGGGAAGGATTCACATGAGGATTCCTCAGATATGCATGGCAACATGCTTGTGGGAATCTTAAGGAAAAAAAAATGTCCATAAGAAATAGAATACAAAGTAGTCTGCATCCTAATAGTGGGGGCTTGGGCTAGGCACCAATGTCTCCAGCTTATAATCCTAGCTTCTTAAGACATGAAGATCTGGAGAATTGCAGGATCAAATAAGGGCATACTTTTCTTATATCTTCTATTCTCTCAGACTCGAATGTATTAAAAGAGACAAACAAAACCCCTTCCCATCTCAACAGATGAATGTTTTCTTGCCATAAATTTGTGGGCACTGAAAAGGTACCCTGATGTATTTCAGACCATTGTTATATTTTGTAGTTCATTTTCTATTTAAAAAAAAAAATAGTAGCTAGGCGCTGGTGCCTCACACCTGTAATCCTAGCTCCTCAAGAGGCTGAGATCTGAGGATCGTAGCTCAAAGCCAGCCTGGGCAGGAAAGTCCATGAGACTCTTATCTCCAATAAAAACCACTAGAAAACCAGAAGTGGACCTGTGGCTCAAGTGGTAGAGCGCTCGCCTTTAGCTGAAGAGCGCAGTGACAGCGCCCACACCCAGAGTTCAAGCCCCAGGACTGACAAAAAAAAAAAGTAAATATTCCATTAGGAAAGGAAAAGAATTTATTAAACTAAGTTGTCAATCAGTTACATTTAAATGTATTATATACTTGATTTAAATAGTTTACAGAAGATCAGTCCTCTAGTATAAAATTTTTTTAAAAACTAGACTAAATAAACAAGTTCAATTTACAGATTCTGTGTGTTATAAGGCTATATCACATAAGGGATATAACAGAGAAGCATGAATCTATTGGTAACAAACTAGTGACTATTAACAGAATTAAGCAATGAAAAATGAACGAAAAACAACACCTCATGAAGCATTAGTATTCACAGACACTGATGCTTCTGTGAAGGCTATCCTGACAGAAGAAACTGAGCCAGACAAAGGACTGGATTAGTTCTATCATTACAAGCACTGGAGTGGATCTTAAAACCTATATAGTTCAGAAAATTTCAGAATCAAACAGTAGTTAGAAGGTGTTTTTACTCTTATTTCTAATTGTGCAAGAAAATGGGGTGAAATTCATCAACCAACTTACTTTCTAATAACTCCCAAAAGAAAATTAAACTTAGGCTGACCAAACCTAACTTATTAATGACTTAAGAGGCAGTATGTTGGCTTAAATAGCTTCCTCAAGATCATCATACTAATTCTCTTATAGGAAATGTTTCCTACTACATTGTCATTTTTGAAAATTAATAATGAAAGCTTAACTGTTCAGACACTATTAAGTCTAAATTCAGAGCTAAATCTTAAGTAGAAAATAACTCACATTACTACAAACATCATGATTCTATGTGTCTATTACTATGTATGATTACAATACTTAACAGGCAGAGTGTACACCCACACTGCCTGTCACCTCAAGGTAGCTGGCAATTCTACAGGGTTCCATCTTACAACCCTGAGAAGTAGGAGAACTACAATCAGACAATTCAATTTATCCTATCAATCTTCATTAAGTACTCATTATTTGGCAAGCACTGAGTTGGGTGCTGAGGACTAGAATTCACGAAGGACACTTGCTTGTGCCTAGTAGACCTTACTGTACAAAAGCAGACATCTCATCCCATCAGAAATGAAAGGACAGTGCTGCAAGTGGCCCAACAGAGCCCCAGAACTACAGGAATAGGAAAGCATGAGGGAAAATAAAGAGTGAAAAAACTTTGAAAGAAGACTGCTAAAACCACAAAATAATTCTAGTAGCTAATGCAAAAAAACATTTTAGGTATACCAAAACTGAAGCCAGAAGGGTGTGGAAGGACAGAGATATTGACACGTTCTAAGCCATAACAATAATCTCAAACAAATAGTCAAGTAAGTCATTCCTCCTGCATGTCATGATCTGTTGTGTGTCTGTTTCTGAGCTAGACGATGAGCTCAGGCTGACGCGGTAGTGAGGCAGATCAGGCAGCAGTTGCCTTCTGACGTCTGCTTCTTCCATCCTTAATAAGCAGGTTGTTTAGAAAATTAAAAAAAAAATCAGTAACCTTCACTGAAAAGTAAGCAGAGGGAATCCTGCTTCTTATTTTTTTAATTTGTTATGCTTCATTTATTTATTCTTTCCACTTCTGCTTTTCAGAAAAGGAAGAGAAGCTTTTTCCTAAATTAAGAATCAGAAAACTTACAGTACAGCCCAGAATTTCTTACTTAATAGCAGAAATCCCAATGGCCAAAACTGCATCTTTTTAATCTACAAACTGAATCTATTACCATCTACTGCACAGGTCTCTAAAAATTTTGATAAGGAGATAGGCGCATGGGTGGCTCATGCCTACAATCCTAACTACTCAGTAGGTTGAGATCTGAGGATCGTGATTCAAAGCCAGCCCAGGCAGGAAAACTCCAAAACCACCAGAAAACTGGAAGTGGCACTGTGGCTCAAATGGTAGAGCACTCGCCTTGAGCTGAAGAGTTCCGGCCCAGAGTTCGAATGAAAAGGAGGCTTGAATGATAAAATGAAGTCCTCACACTGAAATAAATGTACAGGTTGATACAGAACAGACCCTAGAAGAAACAATAATTCAGCCACCAATGGAAACCCATGACAGTGACTGACAAAGTAACCTCTTCCCCACATCCTGTGTGCAAAGACTTACCCACAGAATTTGGGCACCACTTCACTCTCCCATTAGGAAATATAATTCGATAACATCCAAATCCACCAGGTCTTTTAACTCTCTGTGGTACAAAATACAAAGCACATACTACACATATTAAGTACAATGTTGCTTTACTAAATGTCCCATTGTTTTGTTACTGCATGAAAGCATTAGCAGCTAGCAGCTATGAAAGTGAGGATGTGTAACTTGAGAATGTTCGGGCAAAGAAAAAAATTCTCCATGACTAAAACAAGACAGCAAATGACTTCATCTTCGTTTGTAAAGTGACCTCATTATGACAACTAGCCAGCCAGCTAGCTTCCAAAGCCACTAACAGTAGCTTACAAAGTGATAGCTGTTACTTTTCAAACAACTAAATGTTGATTCCATTTTAAATGTCATTTTCAAAAGAACTAATGATTTAAGAATCAAAGCACTACAAATTAGGAACAAGAATTGTTCTACGGAGAGTACAATGAAAAGCCTGTGACTTGTTCAATAAAAATTATAAACAACACTTGACTGCAGGATTCTTGGACAACAGAATTACTTAGGAGCACATTAATGCCTTACTAAGCAAGTCATTGAGAAACAAGACCATCAACGCAAAAAGTGGTTATTTTGGCCTCAAGCAATATAAAAAAAAAATCACTTAACTAAGATATGATATCAAATTTATTAACTAACTTCTTTTTATAATAAATATTTGGATGTTTCTGCAAAACTTAAAAAATATTTCATGAACTCTGAAATTCCAAGATCTCAAGTACAAGAAAAACAATTACTATCACTTGATTAAAACTATTAACTCTCCATTAAAACCCATTATTTTCTTTGGCAATCATTAACACATTATTAAGAAGTTTTAAAAACAGCATTCAAATATAAGACAAAAATCACTGATTAAACTAAATTACAGTATATCAATAGAATGTAATAATGTGAGATCATTAACCACTAAATTATAGAGACAATTTGTGGACAATGTAAAATATTCATGGTATTTAATGAAAAAGCTACGATAAATCACTTAAGCTGCATTCATGTGTTTATTTGTGCACATGGATTAATACACAATACATTTCACTGTCTGTACCTGTGCTGGTACTACATTATACACCACAGGTACAACTCTACTATAGCCTAAGAACATGATTTCAGGGAGCTCAGTAAATGAAAAATTGAAACAATAAAGGATTCAGTGGTTCTGTGGCAAATGGTTCTCAATATAAGAAATACATAAATAGCAAAGCTATCAAACACAGTTAGGAGTTATGCAGTGCAAAAGTAGCACCTGGCTGAAAGAACAAGCCAGGGCTGTCAAACAGCTGTTTGGGGACATACTATACTGGGAGAAGAAATTGCTTTAAGCTAGAGTTATTATCTTCTCAACAAGCTGTAAAACCAAGAGCTTTAAGCCCAGAGAAGTGTTCTTCTAACTAATTTGTCAAGGTGTTTTATACATTAGTCAAACAGTATTAAGATATATCACAAGATGGCAGGTAAAAATAGGATTATCTTATTTCTCTTAATAGAACCCAGACCAGAAGCTGTTGTAGATCATTCGAGTTATTCAAGAATAGAGCTCCAAGGATACTTAACTATCTATGCCAGTAAATATTTATCAATATTTGTATTATTTAGTGATGACACCCAGTGAAGGAAGTCAAAAAATACCTGTCATCCTAGCTATAGCAGGAAGTGAAAAATAGGAGGATCAAGGTCCAGACCCATGCACGAAGATCAGATCTCAGAAACAACCAATGCGTAAAAAAGGCTAAAGGTGGCAGGTGTCAGTAGCTCACACCTATAATCCTATCTACTGAGGAGGCTGAGATCTGAGGATCACGGTTCAGACAGCCAGGGCAGGAAAGTCTGTGAAACTCTTATCTCCAATAAGCCACCAGAAAACCGGAAGTGGCACTGTGGCTCAAGCAGTAGAGCGCTCACCTTGAGATGAAGAGCACAGGGACAGTGCCCAAGCCCAGAGTTCAAGCCCCAGGACCAACAATAAAAAAAGCTAAAGGTGTGGCTCAGCAGTAGAAAAGAAGCACCCAAGTACTCAAAAAAAAAAAACAAAAACAAAAACAAAAACAAAACCCTAGAGATTAATTAGAATACAGCAATAGGATATTTCAATATCCAACTATTAAAAATGGGCAGATTATCTAAACATGAAAGGTACTTCAACTGCCCTTTATACTAAGGATATAAATTCGTGGTACATATGTTTAGAAAAATATACAGTTTTACAACCAAAGACATCAGGTATACAAGGAGCATACTCTAAGCCAGATCATGGTAGGCTACAAAACAAATGTTAACTGATTTTTAAAAACAGAAATTATACCAAGCATTTTCTCCAAATATAATAGTATACAGTTAAAACTCAGTAATATGATTTAGTTATGAAAATTTCATAATGGATATGAAATATGCTTTTTTTGGTCAGTCATAGGACTTGAACTCTGGGCCTGGGTACTGTCCCTGAGCTCTTCAGCACAAGGTGAACACTCTACCACTTGAGCCACAGTGCCACTTCTGGTTTTCTGATAGTTTACAGGAGATAAGAGTCTCACAGACATTCCTGTCCAGGCTGGTGATATTCAGATCCTCAATCTCCTGAGTAGCTAGGATTACAGGCGTGAGCCACCAGCATCCAGATGAAAAATGCTCTTAACTGTCCAAAGGCACAAAATAAAATTTTAAAGAAATTTAAAATTACCATGTGCCTGGGTGAGGTGGTACATTTCTATAAGTCCAGCACTCAGAATAAGACAGGAAAATATTGACTTGTCTCAAAAAATAAAAATAAGGAAGTGGTGCTGTGGCTCAAGTGGTAGAGTACTTGCCTTAAGCTGAAGAGCTCAGGGACATTGTCCAAGCCTAGAGTTCAAGCTCCACGACCCACAAAATTAATTAATTAAATAAATAAATACCAAACAACTGTTAAGACTAATGTGGGGAAATGATTTAGAATATACAGCAAAATCAGTTAAAAGAGAACTTTACATCAATAAACAGCTACATCAAGAAAATAAGAAAAGTCTCTCAAATAACTTTTAATATCTGAGAAATTACAAAATAATGAATAAAGCCCACAATCATAGGAGAGAAATAATAAAGATCAGGGCAGAAATAAATGAAATAGAGACCAGGAAACAAGGAAAAAAATGAGGGAAAGTAAGCGTCAGCTTTTTGAAAGGATAAGCAAACTAGCTAAACTAAGAGCAAAAGAGAGAAAGCTCAAATAAAGAAAGGGAAATAGGAGATATTACAACTGATACCACAGAAATAAAAGACTACTACTATAAATATGTGCCAGCAAAATGGATAACCTAGAAGAAATGGATATCTGTATAGATCTACCAAGAACAGACCATAGTAAAAAGGCAATTGAACCAATTAATTTCAATGAAGTTACAGTATACAAGTCATATAAAAACTAGCAGTACTTCCTAATAATCGTGATTTATCCAAAAAAGAAACCAAGAAAATTTGTAATAATATTATATAAGCCAAAGAATAATTTTTAACTGTCTGATCTTTAGCTATTTTGTCTAATACATAGAACTGCTTAAAATAATCATGGTTACAACAAAACACACAATAATAGAGATTGTCGGCTGGTACTGAAAGCTATTTTGTTTGCACATGTATATGTGTATGATAATGATATGCATACATACTTATAATACATGATACACACATAATGATGACATGTATACATGTAATTGATATATGCCATGTATTATACATGTATATGAAATACATATATCATTTAATACACTAAAGACATGAGATTCAGATCAAAACATTAGTCCATTTGCTCTTTACAATAAATTATATAGAGCTGGTTAACTTTCCTTCTCAGTAGTAATCATTCTGATTAAACAGATGAAGCTCAAAGTCAAGCTAATGTCAGTGAATCCTCAGAAAACTAATTTAGGTGCAATGGTGGATACAATGAATGTTTCTAGAGATAGGTAATAACAAACTAATATATTTCATTTTCCAATCAGAATGAACTTCAAATGTGGCTTCCTCCCCCCCCACACCAAAGGGGGAAAAAAAAAAACTGATGACAAGTATTCATAAGATTACAGTTGAATATTTTATGTTTGGACATTAAACCCAGTGAATTCTAAAAGAGGAAACATGTCTATGGATAAGTGACATAAATGTTAATATTTTATTAGTAATAATAATCAAGCAGGGAATAAACTATCAAGATTTATAATTAGGGATAGACTAAAATTATTTATTTGAATTCCATACTCATTTCTAAAAAGATTTTAGGGTAGTTTTTACCTACACAATACAAAAATTACATGATAAGCATGTATTTGTAATACAAGTTCATTAGATGATTTAGTTCAAAGGATGGTTATTAAGTGCCATAGACATGATATTTCACATGACAATAAAATATTTTTTAAAATTATGTGAACACTTTTAAGAATTCTCAACTGGGCATTCGTGGCACACGCATATAATCCTAGCTACTCAGGAGGCTGAGATCTGAGGATCCTGGTTCAAAGCCAGCCTGGGCAGGAAAAGCTGTGAAACTCTGAGGTTCAAAGCCAGCCTAGGCAGGAAAGGCCGTGAAACTTTATCTCCAATAAACCACCTGAAAACCAGAAGTGGTGCTATGGCTCAAATGGTAGAGCGCTAGCCTTGAGCTGAAGAGCTGAGGGACAGGGCCCAGGCCCATCACCAAAGAAAACAGATTTTCTACATAAAGCTTTAGTAAAATACAGCCACATTAATTTGTTGTTTTCAGACTGCAATGGCAGAAATAAGTAGCTAACAAAAACTGTACAGCGCAGAAAACCAAAATTATTTATTACCTGCGTCTTTATACAAAAAGTACCAGCTGTCAACTATTGATAAACTATCCACCAGTATAACATAAACTTTAAACCAAGACTTTACATATAAAAATATAGGCTTTATCACATAAAAATGTTTCTCAAATACATATAGTATACTTTATCATTCTGATAATATCAGGATTTAGTAGTAATTATTTAATGTGAATAAACTGGTACAATCATGTACCAACAGTACATGTTTGTTTCATTCTGTTAAATGTTTTGCCTACAGGACTGATATGATGGTGCCTGTTGGCAATCCTAGCTACTCAGGAGGCAGAGAGAGCAGCATACAGTCCAATGATGGCCTGCTCCAAAGCTCTCACGACTTTCTGAAAGACAAACTAAAAGCAAAAGAACTGGAGGTATGGTTCAAGTGGTAGAGCCATTTCCTAGAAAACAAAAGGCTCTGAGTTAATCAGTACTGTCAAAATATAAAAAAATAAACTAAATAAAAATCTTTAGCCTTGAGTTGCCATAATACAAACCTAAAATTCAAAGCTATTTTATCATCTTCAATTTTTATTTTCCACATATACATTTGTGAGTTATTTGCTGTGATTAATAATTAAGTATGAAGAATAAAATCATACCTAAAACCTTAGCAATTTGCTAAGTACAGCCTAAGCAAAGTAATTCCTTCATTTTCAAAACTTTACTACTTATAACAAATAAATTTCCCAACTATCTATTGTATTTCAATTTCAGATCAAATTCCTGTGCCATTTAACACAAAAGGCTTTTAGAATTCACTAAGTTGAAAAGTAGTCAAATAATACCAGTATACTCTTACTTAGATTAATCAATTAACATTTAGACACATTTATGTGTATTTGTTGTTTTATAAAGCAATTTATCACATGTACTTTACAGAGCAAGGTCATGTTTCTGTATGCATGCATTAGCACTGTCACAACTAGTTTCGACCTACTATATACATTACAACTTGTATGTACAAAATATATTCTCTCTTCTCTCTATAAACTGTTCTCTTATGATGTAGGAACACAATTTTCCTTTCCTTGGACCTGAATATTCAGCAATGGAAGAATATTCTAATAGTAGGGGGAGGGAGAGGCTTTCATTCTCTCTCGAGATAATTTTCCTATAAAGCTGATTAGAACAAAACTGTAATCTTAAAAAATATTAATTAATCATCAAAAATCTTATGACCAGAAAGGACTCAAGGAGTTAAATTTTAATATAGTTAACATTAATAATTACCTAAATATAATTAATTACATGAATAATCATGAATAATTACCTATATTATTTGATAAAAAGAAAAATCTGTAAAAGTCTACGTAGTGCTGTGTACAAGTCATTAAACAGATACTTCTGCAAATCCAAGGTATCTTTTTTAAGACCTACACTTTTATCATTTAAAACTCTACAGTTTATTAAGACTAATCAAGCTTTAGTCATCACATAAAGAAATGGATTATCTTGCAAATTATGCTTATATATTTAAAAATTGACATCTCCAACAATTTGACATTTTATGCAAAATTTCAAGCTTTTGAAAATGTAAAAACACTTTAAACAATAATGTATTATTTCATCATAAATATATTTTTGAGTAACAATAAACTTCTCTTAATATTCATGAGAACATGAATTTTTTTGATCTTCTAGTCCAAATGAAACAGTTTTTTACTGCTAAAATGTCTGAGAAATTGAGACTACCAATGGGAATACCGTCGATTTTATAAAAACAAAAAGATCAGAATTCTAGTGCTTCATTTTCAATATAAATTCTAAATTGTTAATTATACCTGAACTCAGCATAAATTATACACAAGGCTTAATAGAGACCTAAATCCACAATTGCCTTTTCTAAAACCAATGAAAAATCTATATGCAGCAATGAAACTGGCATGCAAATAAAAGAACTGTCAAGACACGTATTCCTAAAAATAAGCCTACAATAACTATTTTAGAGGCTGTGTGTGGTCTCACCCATATATTTTGGCAAGATGCACTTTCTCCAACCACAGTCAAGATTCATCCAAAAGCAGTGGCACTGGAGAGCCTCTGTCTCACCTGTCAAAGTTGAAGAACGTTGTTCCAAAGACCACCATGAGTCCATGGAGAAAAGCCACAGTGCTGCAGCTGTTACTGATAAGCAGTTGCTAAGGGGGGGAAAAAACTTCAAGCAATTAAGTAAATCATCCTTAACAAAGATATGGACAAGGATATGCACATTAAAATGATGAGATGACAACGGCCAACTTGTAATTTGGAATAGTGGGGGGAATCTTTCATAAGTAACACTAATTTGTAATCCTTCTGATAAAGATTCCTATTTTTTTTTTCACCCTCTATTGGATATCTAGTATCTAAATGCTAACCTTGAAATGCAAGGCTTTAATACATATTTTTTCACCCATTTTCCTCTGATTCTGTGTGTTTTATTTCCAACTTAAAACTGTACTATTTCCTTAATTAAGCTTTGAACAACTTCCTTCATAAAACCTCACAATTCATCTAAATTATCAAGGTGCTAAGTTCATCACAACTGCTTGAGTCTGACAGCTAAAAGCATCTGAGATTAAGATTTATACAGGGGAGCTCTAACTATGTTAAAAATCTGACTTTTTAAGATGTCTTAATATCTCTTTAACTGCGTTATAAAAACAGCTCTCATTTCTGCTTTAGACTCACTTCCAAAAGCATATGGTCTGGGGAATCTGCAGGTAGATTAACACAAACAGCAAGAGAAACAATTACTTGAAAAGAAACATGCCTCAGTGAACAATTCAAGCTCCACTTCCAACCCCCTCAACCTCCAATGAAGCAATAAGAGACAACTTAAAGCACAAAGAAATACCTGGCTACATAGAAATCAATCACAATGAGGATCTCACTTTAAATTCTTTTTTCCTGGTAGATGACAATATTCTCTAATTCCTTAATAGTGAAATGATTCAAATGAAAGAGAGCTGTCCTGGTGTCTTTTCCAAGGATGGGGAATATCCAAAAGGTGCTTGCAATAGACAATTGCTTGCAATAGACAATTGCACCTACAACCAACTCCTATAAACACAAAAGCAATGTTACTTGGTGCCCCAAATATATGAGGATGACTCACAGTTTCATTTACTCAGTTCTCTAAGGATAAGATTCTTAAAAGATTAGTTTCACTTTTCCCTAGACATTCACTGGCAAAGCTGGAATATGATTTTTCTTTGGTTTTGTCAGTAGCATGTTTGATATAAATTTTATTAAGTGGCAGTGTATGTAACACTGCATTGTGGGTAGTAGTTTCCTGCTTTAGTCTAGCCACATCCTCAGCTGTCATCTGAGCATGTTTCCCATATTTTCTGCAAGTTATCACCTTTTTTTATTCTTAAAAAGTGACAGCATTAGAAGATGAATTGTTTCAATAATCATAAGAAACAAAAAATATTTATACAGCTTATATTAAACAAATATGGGTTTGTGTACTTCAAAAAACAATTTAAAAACAAACCAAAGTAATCCTCATAATTAAAAGTAGTAATGTCCACGTGAAACAACACATTAAAGTAAAATAACATAAAGGAATGATTCCAAGAAAAAAATGACAAGTTAAAAGAAAGAAAGAAAATCTCTGCAACCAGATACCTATACTGTAACAAATGAGGTATAACATATCAGGAAACAACAATTTCCAATGAATGTTAAGTTTCAGATCTACTTGATGTTCATCAGTGAGGATTAATATCAAACTAAGAATCTATTTTGAGAGTGTATTTTTTAAAAAACGCATCAAAATATGAAAAAAAAACCCACAACAGCTGCCTAAAACCTAAGGAGAGGGAGAGTAAAGAGAAAAACCTAGTGAAGGGGGAGGAGGGGGAGAGACAGAGAAGAAAAAGAAAGAGGTTACAATGACCTAGTATTTCCTCTTTGAACACCTGATTTCTACATATCACACGGAGAACTATAACTGCTAAAAATATCTAAATAAAGTTATTCAAAAACCCATGGAAAGGTTTGGGCTTTTAACATGACCTAATTAAAACCAAAAAAAAAAAAAACAATAAAGTTCTCATTATAAGAATTAAAAAATACCCTGCATAAACACATAATCATACATAGATGAATGCAGGCACATACATACACCCACTAAAATAAGGAAGTGTTACTGGGATCTCATAATTCGAATTTTAAGTATAAAACTACACATATTTTATTAAAGAAAAAATGTTAAGTTATGAATGTAAGTCCAACAGATTTTTTTTTTGTTTATTTTTGGTCGTGGGCCTTGAACTCGGGGCCTTAGCTTCTCTCAAGGCTAGAACTCTACCTCTTTTAGGCACAGCTCCACTCCCCCGACAGATTTTTAAGCTTCTATCGAATATTAAATCTATATATCAAATTTTTAAAAAAGGAAAACGATTAAAAAGTAAACTATCAAATACTAACTAAATAAATAATAAATCAAAAGTTCCCTGCTAAATCTTCACAATCAGAATATCTTAAGCTAAACTAGACATCTACAGTTTATAAAACTACTTGCTGTTTTCAATTAAAAGAATGGAAAAGCAGCAAATAAGTATAAAACAATCTCTTTTAAAAGTATAGAAATGGACACATTTCTATAAATTTACTATAAAATTACTATACTAAACTATAATCTTAGCTGAGAAAGTAAAGACTAATTCAAAGGATAACAATAAGTACAGATAGTATATTTAAACATTGCATTGCTATATTTGAAATACCTTAGTATTTTAAGTTTGACCAATTTTGACAAACTACTAAAGATAAATAGGAAAGATGTTAACTCCTCAATTTTTTTCCAATTGATTTCCAATTCAAAGCTGTGCTTTATTTCTGTGGTATCAAGTTACATAAGGTACAGAGTGGACCTAAATGTGCTGTTGATTCCAACAAACATTAATATATCCCAAAATAATGAAGTTTTAAGTGACTTAAAGAAAAACCTGTGCTTTCCATTCCTGATTATAAGCATGACATTTATTTGCAATGACTACCCATGAGTCTCTCTCCACCACAGGTAGGAAGCTATTTCTAATGAAACAGTATTAAATGGATCACTGTTGTTTTGAAATTTCTATCTCAAAGTGATATGTGCTCCAAAGCGGATAGATTTCCAATTTGGGGGTAGTGAGATATTATGTGGATAATGAATACATGAATTTCAAAACACATGATTTCACTATCATTCTCTTGCAGGATTTGAAGGCCCTTATGCAGGAGGGAAGGCACATATTCAAAAAGAGCAAGAACAGCAATTCTAACCCATAGATTACATATATGCAAGAAGGTTACCTAAAGAAAAAGAACAAGCACTTAAAAGGCAAATCAGATGTTAAAAATTATTCAAATTGATTTCAGGTCAATTTGGAGAACCAAAGTAGACACAATAAATAAAGCTCTTTTAAGGAAGAGAATATCCAGCAAAAAGTTAGGATCATAAAACGTGTCAAAGAATCCTGATACAGAAACTAAAAGCTCATTCTAAAGAAGAAAAACATTTGCTTGTCCTACTACAAAAGCTACCTAAATATTCTCAACTGCTAAACTGCTATTATGCGCGTATAAAACCATGTTTAGAAATTCCACATTATGTCAACAAAAATCTTCCTACTATTTGCAATGGATAATAGAGATAATGATCACAGTATCACACCTTATTTATGAAAGAAGATAGCTCCCCTTTACCTTAGATAAATCTATGTTAAACGAACATTTTTCAGTGTAAAACTTGCTCGTGTGCACAGTAAAGCATGGTAAGACTGTTTTTAAAACAACAAAATGTACTGGGTTTTAATCACTAAACATTTATTCTGAAAAAGTTCTGGATATCTGAATAATAAAGGATTTAAATCATTCCCATGTCCTCTCAGTGTATTTTGGGAAGATCAGTTTTTTGTAAAGAATGTTACAAACATGTTTGCATAGTTCTCTTCAGCTATTATGAAGCAAAAACAGACAAGAAACTGTGCAAAAAGAATATGTACAAGGATATTTTAGTTGCAACTCACTGAGCACCCCCTTACTCCACTGTATATCCCAGATAACCTTTTGTAATGCACCATCTCTGCCCACCCTCTCAGTCATATATTTCATGCCACTCCTAGTTATTATCATTCTGTGAAGAAGTCTAACATGCAGATTCAGTGTGGCGTGGATAAATGGTTAAAAAAAAAATGCCTAGAAAATTGGTCTATTCTCCTTTATAATTTTTGTTGAAAAATATCCCCCCATCGCTCTCATCTGATGAAAACAGGAAGCTCTATTCATAAATACAAAATTCACTGCCTATGATATATAATCATCTTAATAAGAAAATGAGTTCTATACATACATGTCCAAGGGGGCAAAGAGAAGAGATAGTTTCCCAAAGATGTTTTCAATTTTCTTTTGAATCAGAATTAGCAAATGGAGACGACTAACATACTCTGTCTGTGTGCAATATTCCTTACTACACACAGCATTTTGTAATTTATTTCAAAGCTTTCATTATAAACAAAAAAAATACAGCTTCTGTTAACCCACTCCATTCTGGGTCCATAAAATCTAAGGCTGAATAACCTAAGGTACAACTTAAGTATTTTACTTTATATATGTATAAAATGTGGAATAAAAAGTTCTACTGATGTCTGAACAAACTACTTAAAGAATTATACAAAGTGGATATTTTCTTAAATTATAAATTATAATTATAAAGAAAACTAAGATTCTTCCTCCAAAAAAATGATTTTATAACTCTTACCAGTTTTAGGCTCTTTAAACTAGTCATAAGATAAAGGAAAACATGATATAAATAATTCTAATCACATATAATCTTTATTATAAGAGTCACTGTCTAATATTGAAAACAAACTAGACAGGTATGATTTAATATCTGTAAAGGAATCCCCAGACCAACATTTTCATGACAACCAATTACAGTCAAGCCCAGCAAGCAGTTTGCAAGAAGACCTTTAAAAAGGTAAACTTTTACAATGAGTTACAGATTCACAAGTTTAAGAAGACAAGAAAAAGGAAAACAGAAGGAAGTCAGCCACCCTAGCAAATATAAAGCAGACCCCAAAATGTGATACAATCCAAAGATGTAAATTATTGTAAATCATCACTGTTGTTCAGAATTTCACACAGTCTCTCGAGCCAATTTTGCTCACTCTTCCACAGACATAATATAGAACTAAAAAGAGGAGGGGAGGGGATAAGAAAAAGGAAAGGACAAAAGGAGGGGAAGTGGTAGGAAGGAAAGCCCTTAGCTGCAGAGGTCTGCTTTAAAAAATGTTCAACCTTACAGGAGTTCAGGCTCCTTCAGCATTTTGTATTCTATCCAAATCCTCATGAGTCAGAAAAATTAAAAAGCTATATCCTTCTGCATGCCAGGAAAGGCCTTACCACAAGCCTTTTGTCAGAGAGAGAGACAGACAGAAAGAGAGCGAGGAGAAGAGAGGAGGGGAAGGAGAGAGAGGAGAGAGGAGAAACAGGAGTGAGAGTAGATAGAAGAGAGAGGAAGGAGACAGAAAAGGAGAGAGGAGAGAGAAAAGGAGAGAAGGGGGAGACAAGACAGGAGAAAGGAGAAAGAAGAGAGGAGACAGGAGAGAAGAAAGAAGGAGAGAGAAGGAAAGAGAAGAGAGGGAAGAGGAGAGAGAGGAGTGGGGGGAAGAACAGAGAGAGGAGGAGAGAAAGGAGAAAGGGCAAGAGGGAAAACAGAGGGAGAGAGGGAGGGAGAAAGGAGGCAGAGAGGGAGGGAGAGAGGAGAAAGGAGGGAGAGACAGAGGAGAAAGGAGGGAGAGAGTGAGAGTGAAAGAGGAAGAGAGGGAGAGACGAGAAAGAGAGAGAAGAGAGAGAGGGGAGAGAGAGAGAGAAAGAGAGAGAGAGCGTAAAGGGAAAGCCACAGTGGTAGGCAGTCCCACTTTACTTTGAGTACTGTGAGGTCACAAACCACATGATTCTGTCTCTCCAGTAATAGTGCTTGCAAAAAAAAGGAGTTTTAAAGCTTTTGCTTTTTTGGATTGTGTGAATGCTTCATTCGCCTCACAAACAACCACAGAACCACAAGTGCGGTGCAAACTTTCTCCAGGAGGACAGCAAGAAGTCTCTGGTTTTTAAATGGTTAATCTCCGCAGGTCACTACCAGCCACCGAGACCAACAGAGTCAGTGAGTGCCCTCTAACCACAGTCTATGCAGTAATAGTAGGTCCTTCAAATATTTGCTCATTCTCTTTTTGTTTTGTTTCTTTGCTTTTCACATGTTACCAGCTACATAATTTCTTGACAGAAAAAAATAAATATAAAGTCTATGTACTCCAGGCATACTGTAAAACTAAAACAAGGTTTGGGTATGGTTTGTATTTTCAGTTTAAGGCTGCAAGCAGTATTTACAACAGAGTGTACAAGTTCTATCTGGAAAAGAAGGAGGGACTATGGCATCAAACAGCCTCTTCAGCACAGTGACACCATGCCAGCAAAACTTCTTCTGGGGTAAGTGTTATCATATTTTAAAATCCTATAAGATATGAACCTGCAAAACATAAAGGTGTGATTCTTGATAAGCTGCTAGTTTGTCCAGATAAGGGTAAAGTACATAAGAATAATGCTATTTTGTTCATCAAAAACTGAAAAGTGAAATTGCTGCAAATACTTGTGCTTAGCATCTGTAACTTTAACTCTCAGAGTAATGACATGAAATAGACAAAATTAAATGATCTCATGGTAATCAAAACGTTTTCCAGAGGCACTGAAATGAGGATGTCAAAACAGTAAAAGTTCTATATTCTCATTAACCTTCACTTGAACAAAATCAGATGCTAAATTAACCGAGTTTATTAAAAATTATTGACTCGGCAGCTCTCAATATTTGAGCAAAGTTCAAAAAGGATACAATTTTACAAAATAACAGACCACAAAATTATCATTAACATTATGGCCTTCCCTGTACGTTACAGAAATAAACCTGGAGGAAAGCTAACATTTTAGCTAGTTCAACTAAAAGAAATCTATTTATAATTTCTAAGTGCATCATAAGATATATACATTCTTATTTCTAAACAACTTGATATAAATGAAATACAGATTAAACTAGAATAAAATTATTCTAAGTACATCATAGCCATTTTGAAAAGATCTTTAGAGTTACCCGGGATATTTAAAGTTTAAAAGTCCTTTAAAACTTATATGCAAATGTATTTTTTTAATTTTAATGTTTCATCTATACACTGTAATAACTTATTAAACTTGTGATAGACTCAGGAAACACAGAAACATCTAAGATTCTTTTAATCACTTTCTTGGACCTACAAAAATGAATACTGGTTTTAATCTAGGGGAAAATAAAACTCCAAAAGGATACCCTGGATTATTTTAAAGAGCCATACTTATTAAAGTATGCTGGATTTCAATAAAACAGAATAGGCATAATCCAGCCCTCTAATATTTAACTCCAAGTTAAGTTTGATACAGGCATATAAGTGATCTCAATATTCATCAGCTGGCAGGGTACTAGAGTAAAATATCAGAGCACTTACAAGATTCGCTTTATGATGTCCAACATGTTCCCACTACGAGGCAGTTTTGTTTTCTTTTTTCCTTTAAAATAAATCTTTTTGCTACATCTACCAATATAAACTTTGCTAGTTGTTTTCAACTAATGATTGGAGTCTGCTTACTCCTCCTACTTTATACATTTTAACTGGCCACTGCTGAAGAGAGGATCAGTCTGAGTTTAGGTCAAAGAGAAATAATTAAACCTGAAGAGAGGGGAAAAGGTTTCTCTTCTAGAGTGAGGAAATGTACTTCATATTTTACAAAACGTAAAATTGCTGTAATGACTCCCTCAATAGCTATAAGTGGGTCCCTTCACAGTTACAATACATACAACATAATAATCACTGATTATATAAAATTTTAATAGTGGATATTAAGCATTACTCAAACTTTCTGTATGTAGGAAGCAGAAAATAACTCCAACTGGACTGCATTATAACCCATATTGTAATTATAGCTCACATGGAAGACCTTTTGCTATTACCTCTCAAGAGGTGAGAAAAAATTGTTAATGCTATTGTTATATGGAGGGATTAGCTGAAACAGGCATATCAAACAGTTAAGAACACTTCAACATTAGAAAGAAAGCTGTCACAAAGAATGTGATGAAATGTTCCTTCTATTTTACAAGGGGTCTTATTTTATAACATTTTTAAGAAATATTCACATTAAAATCTCCAAAACCTGATAAAGTTTCTATGGAAGACATAAAAGTAAGCTGATTTATTTTATTAGTACTACATAATATCTTTAACACTGTAACCAATTCTTCATCTTCTGTAAATTTCACTCTTTCCCTTCCCCCTCCCGCAAATAGCACTTCAGAGCCTAACAAGCACCCAGTACACTACACTACATTACAGGTGGAGAGAGGACTTTCAGTATAGGTTATTATCACAATGCATACATGTCATCATTCCATAATCTATTTGAAGTCTAAAATCTCACTTTCGCCTTTAAATTCGTATAGAAGGACTATTACAATGACCTAATAAAATGCTTTAAGAGTATAGCTCAATTTTATAAGGTAGTTAAAAAAGACAATTGAGATAAAGGACAAAGGACATATTGACTGATTATCTCGCCTCAACTCTAATGAATGAAAAGTGTGTCAGTATGTGAGCATGGAGAGAATGTGTGTGCATGTGTGTGTGTGTGTGTGTGTGTGTGTGTGTGAGAGAGAGAGAGAGAGAGAGAAAGAGAGAGAGGAGCGAAAGAGAGAAAAAGCCAGTTAAGAGTCTAAATGTCCTTGATCTCTCAGCATACTTTTACCAAGAGCTTTCAAAATATATTCAAGCTTGTTGGAAACAGTAGATTGACTCACTATCTTATAATTAAGAACTTGTGAAAAATTATCAGCTGACTGATTAAATTTCTACATAAAATCTTCATAATTGACCAAAGTTTTAACTGATAAGACAGATAGATGTATGACCAGTGATTTCCAAAACAATATTTGTGGTCTTATCAATGACAGTTTTCTCTCTAAAACAAGAAGAGCTAAATTCCATAATCTAGGGAGAATTAAGTCAAGAACTAACATTGAAAACTAATATATATTACAAGCTAAAAATTTCAGGGCATACAATTCCCAAAAGATTTCATTATTACATGAAATATGCTTAATGATTCTACTTTCAACTTTTAATAATGGTTTGTGATATAAATGATTAAAAAGAAATTGCAGGAAAAGATCATAATAGTTCATGTGAACCTCTAAATCACAAGAAAGGCATGAAATATACATGATTTCATTATGATACATTTTAGTTCTTTTAATAAAAAAAATTAATCTATTCAATTACACCCTTCAAGCTAATCACTGATAGTCTGACTTGTTTAAATCAGTCATGCTAAAGTTGAATTCAGCAAGATAGAAATGTTCCAGTTTGTTAAAAGAACACTGAAGTATTTGATGGTTAAATAAACTGCAGGGGGGGAAGCTAACTCATTGAAGGCACTAAGATTTTATCAAACACACAGAATTAATCTTTATTGAATAGAACCATTCACAAATCAAATCACACTGTACTTCAATACTTTCAAGCAGCGCTAATCAATTACAAACCTTTTCTAGTGCTTCAAAACTCATGTGCTTTCAATTTTACACACTGGTGGTCCTCAAGTACTATATTGGGGCAGAGTTAAGACATTCTGTATCACAACTTTTTTTCAACAAATATTCATCTAGAGGCCATTTTTTCCTCTCAAGAGCTGCTCACATGAAAATGTGGTAATATTTTTATACTGTACTTCTTTGTTAAAGTAAAAGGTTAAAGGTTACCTAAATACTTCAACTATATATATTATATATATAAAGGAAAAGGTAAGTATTCATATAAAGAATCCAATGGGACTGGATTATTTATATTTGCATTTCCTATGATTAATGATGCACCCATGCATACTTGAAAGCTGATGGCAAAACAGGGTAACATCTCAAATTGCTCTCCAAAGCATAAAAATGCCAACATTCAGTGATGCTTTAAAATTTGTTCCACAGCACTAAGCTATGACAATCCTATGTAATGCAAAAGTTCATCAGAAACATTAAGAATTAAAGTCTTCAGAGACATTTTATGTAAGTTTCATTAAAGCAACCTCTAGTGTCTCTTAAAAAAATTATAGCTAAATACAAAAAATAACATCAATCCAATGTGAAAAAAAAATTCCTGCAAAGTCTAAAATTGTAACTGTGACCAGGCATAACTTTCTTTCTAATCATTTACCAAGACAAAGATATTATTATAAAAGGTATTAGAAAATCAAATACAAATTTAGACCAAGACTTCCTAGTAAGTTACCTTAGTGCAATTTTTCTCCTATACCAATGACGGCTATATAATTTCCACCTAGATTAAAAAAAAAAAAAACTCAACACTATCAGTACAGTCACATGTTAAAGATAATAATAAATGCTAATATCTGAATGTTCTAAATGTGAAATATTCTAATGGTCTCAAGAATATGGAAAATCTTCATGAAATCATTACAATGGTTAATATTTTAAAACAAATCTTTAGAAAAGGAAATCTCACATAATGACATTACACATCTTAATATAATCTCATAATTTTGAAAACATTATGGCATTCACTGGAGGTGTTTTGATTAATGGGTTACAAACAAAAAAAATAAGGAAACTGAAAACTTTATTCAAAGGGAGTTTCCTTACAAATTTTAACCACAGTTAACCACAAGCTTTTGTCTATTCCACAGAAAATATACATAAAACAGACCATATATTCCCACTTAACTTTTTAAGACTTATATAGCGAGAGAGAGAGAGAGAGAGAGAGAGAGAGAGAGTGTGTGTGTGTGTGTGTGTGTGTGTGTGTCCACCTTATGTAGAGTACTTAGGAATTTCCTCCTCATAGTACTACTGAAGACATAGTATACAAGGTTTGGAACACTAATGAATAGATGTAAGAAACACCCCATAAAACATTTTAAGTTCTTGTTGTTATTGTTAAATGGAGTTAAGACTAAGCCTAGTTTTTCATAAACATGTTTTCTTCTACTAATAAATTAAAACTGTATCACTTAACACAATGTATTAACCTCAAATAAAATGAGCTATGGAAGTAAAAAAGTTCTTGAGAAGCTAGTTGCTACGTAAGTATTTAATACCTGTAGTGAAAATAACATTATGCTATTCATGCATTTCCCATAAATATTCTGTATTGTTATTAATCTGTAAAGCTTCAGTGTACAGGGGTTGGAATGGAGCTCGGTGATAGAGCCTCACATGCAGAAAGCCTGGGTTCTATACCCTGAATCACCTCTCCTCCAAAATCTGGTACATATTCAGGACCAAAAAGCATAGTGAATGCAATTCTGGGCTAAATAAAACATAATAGATACTGATTTACTTTCACTAAATAATTTCTATCTTTTAAATCGAAGAAACTCATCAGTACATAGATACATAAAATAAATACAATTTTACATAATGCTTAAGATATGGAAAAGTTATATACTAATGTTAACATTTTTACCAAGTTAATATTATTCCCCAAAATGTATTTAAAATTATATTAACACCCAATGGGAAGACTTTGTGATCTCCACTATTTATACTGCCATTTCTCTTAAACTGTATTGAGTTAGATTAGATTAGTGACATTAACAGGGCAAGTCTAAATATCCTGTACAAGGCAAATGATTTTTACTACAAAATCAACTAAATTCATTATATTATACTTTTCAGTTATAATGCCTTTTTTGTATATCATTGTTGTCTACTAGAATCATACTATCAACTATAAACATATATTTATATAAAAGTTCAAGCCTAAAGCCCAAGAACTTAAATATACATTTATAGGTCCCCCTAAAATTACATGAGCCTTGCATGTGCCAAACCATTGTTTACATATTTCTTATGGTCACATATCTCACAACTAGCTTTATTTTGTGGTTCGGCAAAAGCAAAAAAGTAACAGGAAAATGCTAGCCAAAACCAAGCAACAACAGCAATAAAACTTTAGGCATATATATAGGCACAGTCTTTCTTTTTAAAAATTAGAATAATGATGTGGTATTCCACAAAACTTTGTATGGATATGGACGCATTTTTGCACAGAAACAAAATACTTGCCACATATGTTCAACTTCAATTTCTTCTAGCTATCTATCTTACTTAAAAGTTTTTATATAGTATGTACATATTTATGACTGTGGATGTCATAACCATATAACCAAAAAATCTACTGTAAATCATTTAATTGAAGTAATATTCATACTTCCTTGAAAATAATTATTTTTTACACATATACTGCCCAAGAAATACTAATCTGTAAAACCAATAAAAGAGGTTTGGCATCTGCTAAGAAGCTGAAGATTATAATAATCAATGACACACTCATAAAACACAAGAACATTATTTTCCAGTTATAAATTTCAATGCCAATTAAAAACTGACATCAGTAAAACTAATCATTAGGGCTTCCAAAGGTAAAGCTAAGTAGAATTGGTCTGCTAAGAGATATTGCACAGTTTATGGATAGTATCTCACAGAAGAACTCTAACTTAGAGGTAAACAAGCGTATTACTCATTGTCTGTGTAACCTGGGTAGACAATTAAAATACTGGATTCTTAACTTAGCGCATTTTTCAATAATATTTACTATTATCTTCTTAAATGTCTTTACTGAACTCCTCAGGTTAAGACTTCAAATCTCTAAGTGAGAAACAGCATTGTTTTTGGTAGATAATTTTAAATTGTTTAAATGAATCTAATATTGGTGAGCATACTTTGGAAAACAGAGTATCACATTTATCGTATTTTATTATGTAGTAATACACTACATTCTATGATTAATATTTCTACCTGCTGCTATATCACTATAACTTGGTCCTAGAGAAAAGATGCATGAATGTGAAAAACATAAAAGGTACAGATTTCTTTTTTAGTAGTGATGCTTTCATTATAAAGTGTTTTATATAAGTACAGCTTGGAGGGAAAAAACCATTTTTGGAGAAAAATGAATTCTTTATTTCATAAACCTCTCAGATTACAGATATATGCAACAACAGTTATGATTACAGAAAGAACATTAACTGGTAGAGCCCTTGCCTCACATGCTCAAGGCTCTGGGTTCCATCCCCAGTATCTCAATAAATAAATAAATAAATATGTCAACATTCCATAGTAAGGGACTCAATTAAAAAGATTTAAGGCATGAGCAATCTATGAGAAAACTCCCCCCAAAAGAGTGCATACTAAAATTAGGTATAATAACTGATCATAAAAGATAATTCATTAAAATTACCTTTTACCCCTCATAAAATCTTTTAGGTAATCCAGTTTGTGATAAATTACAAAAATTAGTTCCTGCTCTTACAAATACAAAGACTGGTACCAAAATGAAAATGCTTAAGAGGACAATACTTACAATCTTACTGGAATACATTTGCGGAATGCAAATGTGAAATTTAATGTAATCTAACCTCTGATTAACAGTCCAACCTTCTCTCCATAGCAGAAACACTTTTTTATATTCTTATAAATTTCAATATTCATACAGAATTCTTTATATTCTCCCACTTAAAACTAAATGTACATATATACATACACCCACATCCTGTTTCTTTCTCCATAATTTAGAAGAAAACAGTGCATTTTATAAATGTTCACATTTTAAAATTGTTATCATTTAAGCTAGATAGGAACAGTAAGTTCTGTTAGAAAAACTTAACTGTAATTTAATAGGAGAGATTCAAAGTATATTCCCTTATAACATCCAGTAGTATATTACAAACTAGTGCATCAAATTGCTTAAAAAAAATGCATACAGTGGCTAAATTACTACTCATAAATATCTAGAAATAATGATAATAGCATATGTCATATGCTGATTACTGCCAGGCTTACTTTTACTTTCATAAAATTTCTGAATTGATCAATACACATGTAAATATTTTTAAAAAGCTAAATATTCAGCTGGAAATGCTAAATTATTTATTATTAAATGGTTAAATCTCGCACATAAATAAAAAATTCTTGCTGAAATATAGTCAAACAATTTCTTGACTATGAAATTAAATTATATGCAAAGTATTTATTTACAAACTAATTATACATGTACAAAGGGATAGGAAAGGATTTTTCAAATAAAACCTCATTAATAGATGAAAACTTAAAATTTCTATCTGTCTTTAAACCTTCTTTATACAAATACACGGTCAGTTCAATGTATTCTGGTTTTTTTCATACATAAACATTTAAGACCTTTACTACTACTTAAAAACTTTAGGAAAAATGGCCTTGTAAATTGGCAGATATATTTTGAAAAGTAGCTATAAAAACAGTGTGCTCCAAAACTTAAATTTGCAAAACATATGAAACAAACAAGAAAATGCAAACAAATGAGTAAAATTAACTAGCAATAAAAATTTTTAAAAAGAATAATACAGTGAGAAGCCAATTCTAAATATAGGAGAAATATACACACTTTTTAAAATCGAAGTTCATTTAAGCACTTTAAAAGGGAGGCTTGAATTTAAACAGAAAAACTCAATGACCACAGAATTTTTTTCTAAACTGGAAGACTGAAAAGAAGTATCTAATTAATTTTGCTATTATTATAATGTGGGATACTTTGTTTAATCACAAAACTATCATTTACTCTAAACTTGCTGGAAAAGCGTGACCATGGCATTTCTAATGTACGTACCTCTTCCTTATCACTTACGATGTATCTTCAGCATTGAAGAAAATAAAAAAGTTCCCAAACTCTGCCTTTAAAATACATAATTAAACCAACATATGCAGGCTATGTTAAAAACACTTATTTTAAGAAGGCTAGAAATTCTTTTTGCAAGTTGATGCATCCACACATAGAAAGCAACTTTTACTAAGTTCTTTTGCTACGCCATAATGATCTGCTCCAGAAACTCAAGGGTACCTAAAACAACGGGCTACCTGTTCTAGCCATGCTTAGGAATGTGTCCAAATCACTTTTATTGATTTAACCTTTATAGGAATGCTACATATCCTCAGAGCAAAACATTTTGAATGTATTTATAATATGATACACTTCTGAGAAGCCATGAAAAAGAAAGCTAAAAACAAATCTAGACACTCCTCCACCTTTGGTTGTTATGGGTTTATTTTTATTTTAAACATTATCAGTGGACCTAAATATGAATAATTCTACTTGAGAAAACTTACTTTGGCGCCACTGTGAGTAGAAATAAAAATCTATTTCAGAGAAAAGAAAGTATTTAAATAAGCTCTCACTTTAAGAAATAAAACCTTCTAACTTGACAATGATGTCACATCTACAAATTTTAACAAATTCTAAAAAATCTTTCATACTCTACACATTAATCATAGACCCTGTGAAAGTATCAAGCTGGAACTTACAGAATTTAGCCTTTACTGAATAAACTAAGTTGTACTCCAGTTTACATTCTGAGGTTTACAGAGCAAGTTCTGTGTAGCCTATCTCTCTAGCTTTCTGCACTGGAACTTTACCTATGGCTGTAGCAGCTAATTCCTGCACTAGGTATGTGTGCCAAACAGTAATTCACAATATCATGCTTCCTCACATTTAACTCACCATCCGTTACCTTGAACCTCAACTCTGAAAAAGCTCTACTTTCAGTACATACTGTTTTCTTATAAAGGCAACTTCCTGAGCATATCCAGATGTAGCACTCACACAAATTACAGGCAAGTTCTCAAATAATTCTCAATTAATAAAAATGTAATAAAACTAGAGTCACTACTTATTACTTCAATGATCACCCATGAGTTTGCATTGGGAACTGACAGTCAGGACTGTGTCTTAGAGAAACAAATGTACCATAGCTACCCGAGACTAATTTCAGGTAAAACAATCAAGTTTATTGCAATGTCAGACAAGATTTCTGAAGCTCTGACAATTACTGAACATGCATGAATAAAATGATTATGTTCTTGGGGTTTTTCCTGAAAGTGAACTTAATTTTGATCTAGCATGATATAAATTTGGATTCATCTACATCATTTTCTTCTTGTCATCAGTTTTTTAAATAAAATTCGAGCATGCATGAGATGATTCTAAACTAGAATCAAAATAATGTTATGTAGCCTGCTTTGGTGAAACAGGGTGAGAGCAGAGGGAAAACAGGGAGGGAGCTAAGATTCAAAATTTAAGGAGGCATTCATTCTTCCACCCTCAAAGTAAGAGCTTCCTTCAATTTTCTGTCTTGGGTACTATGTTCCCTCTCTTTCCCCTTGGGTGCCCCCTTCCTCTCTCCTAGTGTTGCTCTGGAGGCCTAGCAGAGAATACTTCATGAAACAAGTACTATGCAGGGTAACAGAAATACAGAAATATGGTGATTTGGGAATAAAAATTAAAAGAATATTTTCATATTCAATGGCCTGCTTTATATTTTCCTTTACAAAAAACACTTGTCTTGAATTTACATAAAAAAACACATTAAAAACTTGACCACTCTAGACTCAGTAGTTATTCTGAGATATTAAAGGTAATTCTGAAATTTTCTTTAAAAGTGTTTACCATAAATACCTTATCTTACAAAATAAACTATGTGCATCTCATACTTGCCCAAAACTCTTTTTAAAGAATAATTACAACAGTAGCTTCCATTGAAGAGCTCACAGACTTATATACAACTTGTCCATGAATGCAATACAACAGTATCTAAATCTGACTTATCAATAGAATTGCCTTAGGAGTAGGTCTTGGAAAGAAGTGGGGTGAGAGGGAAAACCTTGAGGAGTTTTTCAACAAAGCCTCCTAGATAAATTGGCCATGTATGAGGGCCAACAGATAGCCAACTTTTAATGTACACAGAAATAAGATAAAGTCAATGCAGATATAGAGAACATTAATTACAAATTGTCTCTACATTAAAACTTGTTGACAAGAAATAGAACATTAGTATTTCCTTTCCTTCCCTTTTTTGTAGTAAAGATGTCGGTCAATGGTTGTATTCAACAAGTAATATTAATATGGAAAAAAAGAGCTGTAGGGATCAAGGGACAAGCACCTACCTACCAAGTGCCAAGTCCTGAGTTTAAACACAAGTAGAACCAAAGGGGGAAAAAAAGTAAAATTTGGAAATAAAAAAGCACAGATGATATGAATAGCAGCACACACTACTGGGACTGATCAGCTATTCTAAACATATAATAAATATAAATATATGTTAAAAACCTAATATTTTAAACTTCAGATTAACTTAATTATGCTCAAACTAATATTCTTTGAAAACTCAAAGTTCCTAACCTGGCCTATGATTTTTTTTTTATAGGATATCTTCTACTAGAATTGAAACTGCTTTGTTTTTAGGCTTTTTTTGTTGAGTGTTTACTGGTCCAGTTTCTTAGTCTTATAATTCCTTATATGAAGAGAGGTAGCTTAATTATGTACAGAGGAGCAAACAATGAGGTACTAAAACCCAACCAAGGTCAACTGACGAACTGACATTCAAACCCAATCCTTACTACTTTACAGTGTTACAGGTGACCTCAAAATTGAAGCAACTTCCTAGTCCTCAATTTCTTTTGAAAAAAGTTTTCAGAAATGTGATTATTATAAAGTTGCTAATTTGATAAAATACAAAAGGAGAATCATTATGTCTCCAAATTATCCTAATGTACACCTTTAAGTGATACTAACCAGAGAGAACCAAAACAAGTAAGAAAAAACAAAAGTGTATCAAGGAATAAGATTTGCTTTCATTTTGATCAGAAAATAAAGTTTCAAAAAACTATGTAACTCTTAATATTATACTCAATAATCTTATTCATTCAATGTCCCTAGGACACACAGTATATTATCCTTTGTATAATTGGAAAATACCATTTAGGAGTTAAAAAATTAAACTCTCAAACATTAAGAATGTTTAATATTTTTAGATATAAAATTGATCAGGACTGCAGTCATGGACTCTAGTGTCAGTCAGATCTGCCATGGCAGATGTCACAAAAAGCTATGAGATCAATTATTTAATCTATATGACTCCACTCAGCAGAAGGTCACAGGTGATGGGAGTTAGAGGAGATATTTTCACAGATAAAGAACTGAGGAGAGTAAGGGGGCTAGGGGAGAGAAGTTTTCAGGACTATAATTTCCAGCCTTCTCCCAGGTGAAGAACAGGATTGTAGTTAAAGGCCAACATGGCCAAAAAGCAGTATCTCAGCCTACAAACCAGGGTCTGGCAGTTCACACCTGTAATCCCACCTACTTGGGAGACATAAGTAGATTTTCCATCTGAGACAAGCCTCGGGCAAAATCTGAAATCCTTTCTGAAAAATAACTACAAAAAAAAAAGGGGAAGTGGAACACTGGAGGCATAGCTCAAGTAGTAGAGTTTGATTAGCAAGCTCAAGCTCTGAATACCAACCCCAGTACTCAGGAGGCTGAGATCTGAGGATCGTGGTTCAAAGCCAGCCTGGGCAGGAAAGACCGTGAGACTCCTATCTCCAATAAACCATCAGAAAACCGGAAGTGGCACTGTAGCTCAAGTGGCAGAGCGCTCGCCTTGAGCTGAAGAGCTGAGGGACAGCGCCCAGGCCCAGAGTTCAAGCCCCATGACCAACAAAAAAAAAAAAAGAAAGGAAGGAAGGAAGGAAAGAAAGAAAGAAAGAAAGAAAGGAAGAAAGAAAGAAAGAAAGAAAGAAAGGGAAAGAAAGAAAAAAGAAAGAAAGAAAAAAAGAGAGGGAGGGAAGGAGGGAGGGAGGGAAGAAGGGAAGAAGAAAGGGAGGGAAAAAAGGGAGGGGAGAAAGAGAGAAAGAAAGAAAAGAAAAATGAAAGAAAAAGAAAGAGAGAAAGAAAAGGGAGGGGGGAGGGAAGGAGGGAGGGAGGGAGGAAGGAAGGAAGGAAGGAAGGAAGGAAGGAAGGAAGGAAGGAAGGAAGGAAAGAAGGAGGGAGGGAGGGAGTAAAAAAATACTAAAACTTTAAAGAAAAACAAAGGGCTGAAGAATGACAAGAAAGCTATTTGGAGATCTACAAATGTCAACAGACTTCTCTAATCATTCTGCACCCACATTTAAGTTGATATATGGGGTGTTTTAATAATCAAAGCAACAACATTTAAAAGCCTAAATAAGGTAGATTCACCTATTAAAACTAAGTTCATATGCAAACATAAAACAACAGATGCCACATTTTAGAAAAAGAAACATCATGTTCATACTAGTTTTAATGAGAACACAGTGAAAAGTTTGAAAGTGAGTTTATGAAGACGACTCAGAGTACAACTTGAGGAAGAAATAAACACAAAATGAACCAACAAGTACTACCCAGTAAGAGACATGGAAGTGTCTTTAGGGAAGTTCTCAGATGCCACTAACCTGACAATGGGGGCTACTACTAAAAAAGGTGTCCCTGGCAGTAACAGGTGTGGAGTAAGCTCTGCATTCCTTGATGTCAGCTCTTACCTCCTACACTGGAAGCAACGAAGATAGCAGAAGAGAGCTAGGAGATTTTCTGTGCAGCCCTAACAGTCAATGGAATCAGCAGAGGATAGATGTTTTAATGGCTTAGTGATTTAGCAGTCATTAATTTACTATACAGTACAGAACTATGTTTGGGGGCTAAGGAGTATAGGTCAGTGGTAGAGACAGAGACACTTGTCTAGCACTTACAAAACCCTGGATTTAATCCCCAGGACCACAAAAACAACAACAAACAAACAAACAAAAAAAGAACACGCAAGCTAAGTGGGCCAAGACACTCAGCTCATATCTATAATCCTACTCAAGAAACAAAAATAGGGAATGGAGAGGCTTGGGGCTCAAGGACAGCCTGGGCAAAATGTTCACAAGACCCCTTTCAACCAATAAAAGGCTGAGTGCAGCAGTGTGTGCCTTTCATCCCAGTTGTGCAACAACCATAAATAGGGATACTGTATTCTAGACTGTCCTGTGAATTAAGACCCTATTTGAAAATAACTAAAGCAAAAAGGGTTGGGGGTATGGCTCCAGTGGTGGCTCCAGTGGTAAAGTACCTGTCAGGAAAGTGCAAGGTCCTGAGTATTAACCCCAGTACCACTCTTCCTCCCCCACAAAAATTAACAAGTTGAAGACAGCACAAAGAAAATAGCAGAAGAATCTGGCAATAGAATTACTGGAACAGGGAAAACTTTAGGAAAATGAGACAGAATGCTGACAGGACTGACGGCTAGGAGGAAAATGGGGAACTATATGAAGAGCTGTGTCTTTGTCACTATTAAACTGTGATTAGAGGGAAAAACATGACAGGGAATTACATAGAATCTTTTAAATTCTACAGTGTGTGCATATTACAGGAACTCACAACAGTCATGCTAGATGTGTTTACACAGTGTAGGATTGGAGAATACTTCATTTTGACATTGGTTTCTATAGTTTCACCTAAAATACATGAATATATATAATTTTTAGATTCAGCAAGGAGCATGGTCTAACATTTGAAAAAAAGGACACAGGAAACAATATATTTTCTTTCCTATGCTCAAGTTATAAGAAATAGAGCAAAGTCCCCCTATTAGAACTACTTGTAAGAAGGAAAATGAGCAGAAAAACCACAGACTCTTAAGGAGTCTTGCCTGACTGGCAAGGCTTTGGTGTCCAGTAAAATTAAATCGCTTTTACCCTACTTATTCTATAACCTGAGGATAAGCTCCATGTGCTCACTTTCCACATGTGCAGAGATACTATCACCCACCTTGAGAGTTGTCCATGAAAATTAAATTTAAAAGGTGCCCATACCCAAAGTGGTAAATCAATACACTTCCTAGTTAGATCAGCCTTCTGATCCCTAAAATCCTCCCAGGTCTAAACCTAACCTCTCATGCTGCGCACTACAGGCCAGCAGCACAAGCGTGACCCAAAAGCATATTAACTATAACTGTAGATGGTGAGGCCAATCCCAGGCCTCCTAAATTCAAACCAGCACATTAGTAAAACAAGATTTGAGAAGCCCTGCTCAACCCAGCATGCAACTAAGGAGACATGTCCAATTGGCTTAGGATTCCCCAAAGCTCTCATCCATCTCTGGACACAGCATAGAGAACTGTGCCCACAGTTTATATTCCCAAGCCCTTCTTCAAAAGGACTCCAGAGATTGACAGAAAAAAACGATTCATCTACTTCCCTTCCACAAGCAAAGTTTCAAATGAGAGGATAATTCTCATGTTCAACCACGAGGACTGAACAGGAGTTCCTGCATGCATGCCTCCCTTGTAATGCTGACTTCCATCATTCCAGGCATCTTGCAAGCTGTACAAAAGCACCAGAATGCAGTTACAGATCTGCATTCTCTATCTTCCCTCTTGTCCCATGTTTTTAAGACAGTATCATAGTGTTGGCATAGCATAGTGTTGGCGAGACATGACTACAGCTGGGAAAAACCATGTTGTTCCTAGTAACCTCTCACAAATCATACCTTTAATTAATAATCCACCCTAGAACTTTAGCCAGTGGTGACCTTGTACTGATAGATCTACAGATATCCACTCTACAATAGCTGCCCTGAGATTGATATTCTATACTACTAACTTATTGGTACAGTTTCTTACAACTACAGATGTCTATTCTTCCCACCCCATCTTTCCATGGCCCACTAAATGGGGGGAAAATAGAAAACAGAGAAGTCAACTATAAATTTGAGAAACTGTCAAGCTAGGGAGTAATTCAAATTCCTTTATGGGGAAGATACAACAATGTGAGGAGAGATGACTAAGAACATCAACTAGCTACCGTCTGTGCCAAGGACTCCTAGTTTATTGCGTGCTTGCACTTCTTGAAGCAGAACTCTGAACTCCCTGTATTTCTTGCATGTAAGGCCTCCCACATTCACTTGTCCAAACTCCCCCCGGCCCCCCACCTATCCTTCCTTAACTTGCCCTCACTCTACACAGACTAGCCCCTAGCTGAAATACCACACTTTGTTGCCTAGGCATGCATGCTGGGATTCTTTTCCTTCCATCGGAACCTTCTTTTTGTTTTTGCTCCATGAACATTGCTTTAGATCCTAAATTTCCACCAAGAGTTCCTATCTGTAGATTTGTCTTTGCATAGCACTTAGCTGCTTTGCAATAGACACAGCTTCACCATAGGTATTAAAAGCCGATAGAAAGATGTACTTACGTATTTAAAATCCATGAACAATTAGGCAAGCTCACTTCTCGGATAATGGAATTATGTATCACTCTCAAGTGCAGCCTCTCCCATGGAGGAGGTCCTGCCAAACAACAGCCACACTACTGCCTTCACAACTTCCTAGTCACTCTGTGAAACTCAGCACTGACCAGCCTCCTCTAGCACCAGTCACGGTAACACAGGAAAATTCAACGAGCCAGGCAGTTACTAGAATGTAATAACATGAGAGGACTTCTTTGTAAGAGTAGTGCTAGGACCAAGCACAGAAAGGTGATAGCAACACTAGGAAAGTCATCCTGGAGGATATATTCATGCTGAGGTTTCTATTTTGTTAATGTTCTATTTCTAACTCTCTTAATTGCTGCCTATATTCTACCTAATTGTATGTTTCACTGAATTCTACAATACACACACACACACACACACACACACACACACACACACACACACACATTCACACACACACACACTTTTCTCCAAATAGATAAAACTTTATTTTACTTTTCATCCTGTTCCTCCCTACCAACCAAGATAAATAAATACAAAATAGCAAAGTAGTACAACTTATAGGAGCAACATACATTTAAAGCTTCTATGGTATCCTAAGGTATTACTACAATACAGTGGGTATACTATAGTAAACTGTCCCTAGTACTCTTTAAGTACTCATAAATGGGCCTAATCTACTGTAGAAATATTTTCAGGAAAAAGAACATATAATCACACTTTTAATGTTTATAAAACGAGTATGTTAAACATATTTATTCCTATGAGATATATGCATTGACAGCAGAAGACTCCATTAATCAGAACATTTTATAGCCCATAAAAAAAAAACTATTACAGCGAGCTGGGCGCTGGTGGCTCACGCCTATAAGCCTAGCTACTCAGGAGGCTGAGATCTGAGGATCACAGTTCAAAGCCAGCCTGGGCAAGGAAAGTCCATGAGACTCTTATCTCCAATAAATCACTAGAAAACCGGAAGTGGCGCTGTGGCTCTAGCAGTAGAGCACTCGCCCTGAGCTGAAGAGCTGAGGGATAGTGCCCAAGCCCAGAGTTCAAGCCCCACGACCAACCATAAAGGAAAAAAAAAAACACAGCTAGCCTGGTGCTGCATACCTGTAATCCTATCTACTTAGGAGACAGAGCAGGAGAATCACTAGTTCAAAGACAGCTAAAGAAAGAGTCTATCTGAAAACAAAGCAAAAAAGGACTGGAGAAATCATTTAAATGTTAAGAATGCTCTTGAGGCCCTGGGTTCAATCCACACTCCTCAGGAGATAAAAGGACAATAAGTGTCTAACCGAAACTCAAGTTGGCTGATTTTCACATACTGCAGTCACGTACTGCTCTACACTAAAGCAAGAAAAACAAATATTAAAGAAAATTGAGAGGTTTCTCAGCCTCTAATCATACACTAGTTAAGAAACCCACTTATTAGTGAATTGTTTTTAATGTTTCTAGCCAGTGTTGTTTCAAATAAACTTTCTAAATGTAAAACTGCTTCATTAATCAACTTTAAAAGTAAAATGAGTGGCAAAGACCAATGTCTGAAATTTGAGTATAAAGACAAAAGCATAAAAAGGAAAGAAAAATGAAATTGCTTAAAATTTACAGTTAGGATTTGTTCTGGACCTTGATGAAATGATTCCTAAAAATTCAGCTGGAAGAATGAAAATAAGAAAGGAGTCCAGAAATATCTTAAAAAGAAAAGTTATATGGACAGACTTGAATGGTAACACCAAGTATTAAAACATATTAAGAAGCTATAATAACTAAAATAATGCAGTACTGGCAAAGGAATAAAGTTCAATAGAACAGAGAAGAAAAGTCAAAAGTAATAATTTATTATCTGATAAAGGCAGAATTTCAATTCTGAGGGGAAAGGAAAACTGATAGATTTGTGGTGGTAAAACCACTGGCAACTCAACTTGAAGTAAAATTGTTTTCACTGAGAACTCTCCCTGACAACATATAACAAAATACATTAAATATTAACCCAGAGGAAGAAAACCAAGAAAATGAATGGAGAGAGGCATCAAAACTGATTTTAAGACTTTTTGCTGAAAAGCAGAAGCAACAAGACTTACAAAGCTGATTATATATTAAAAAATGAAATCCGGGGGCCGGTGGCTCATGCCTGTAATCCTAGCTACTCAAAAGGCTGAGATCTGAGGATTGAGGTTCAAAGACAGCCTGGGCAGGAAAGTCACTGAGACTCTTATCTTCAATTAACCACCAGAAAACCAGAAGTAGCGCTGTGGCTCAAGGGGTAGAGTACTTGCCTTAAGCTGAAGAACTCAGGGACAGTGCCCAGGCCCAAGCCCCATGACAGACCAAAAAAATAAAATAAAAAATAATAAAATTAATAAAAAATGAAACTAGCTTGTTAATCAAGTCAATGTAGTACATTCACAGCTGTAATTATAGAACTTTTAGACTGAGTATATACATGTCACATATATTAACAAAAAAATCTACAAAAACCATATACATTTCAATATTATCCATAGCCCCTTCTTGTAAACTTCCTATGCTGAAAACTGAATGCAATATTAAATACACCCATCAAATCTGACATGCCAAAGCAGCCAAAAATTAAGATATTAAGACCTCTAAAGGACAATGATAAAAGAGGATGAAGAAAAAGATAGATCAGTGACTATACTATCTCAATAGGTCATATAATACATAACGGATTTTTCCAGTTCTAATAGAAATATAATTGTTAGCTGGGCATTAGCGGCTCATGCCTGTAATCCCACCTACTCAGTTCATAGCCAACCTGGGCAGGAAAGTCTGTAAGACGAACCACCAATTAAACACCAAAAAGCTGAAAGGGGAATTATGGTTCAAGTGGTAATGCACTTGAGCAAATAAAAGCTCGGGACAGTGCCTAGGCCTTGAGTTGAGTCCCAGGACAGGTATCAACATAGACAGATAGACAAACAGACCGACAGATATAACCCAGAAAAGAATTTGTACTTCTTTATTTCTCTGTGCTATCCAATATAGTGGTCACCTGTTTCATGTGGCTACTTTAAGTTTTAATGGAATTTAAAATTTATTTTTAAGTACAAAATAAAATGGCTATCATACCAAACAGCACCTCAATAGACATTTCCCTCAGTATAGACAGCTGTACTGGACAGCATGTTGCAACACAAGAAAATTCATTTTTCTCTATAAACTTCTTCCCACAAAATTGCAAATATTTCCTCCTACATGTTTTACAAACTTCCTAATTAATATGCTGATGGTATAACAAAACAGCATAGTACGTATTATATTTCAGGAATTATACTGTGTGCTTTAATCAATCTGATTTAATATTCATATTGTCCCTGTGAGGTAGATGCAGGTCCACAATTCTGTATCTGAAACATGTTGCAGAATTCCTAAGTTCTCAGACAGTGGAAAGTTAACATAGTACATAGAACAGTCTGCTACAGAGCTAGGAAAGCATGCAGGAAAAGTGTATCATATGATTACCCACAGGAAGGATCAGTAAAGGTTATTTTAAATCTGCACATCAAGTAGAACTAGGTTCTGCCATCACATTAGTCATGAGCATAGAAGCCCATTCTCCAAACTACACTGTAATTTTAAAAGAATGGATCTGTGAATTTTTACGTACTTTCCCCTATAACTAAGGATTATCATCACAAAATTACTCAAATGACTTCATCATCCTTATCAAGCATTCATTTCTAAGACTGAGCAAGATGTTTTTCTTCCAAATAATTATACTGTATACTAAAATGAAAATATCAGTTATTTTCTTCTCATGAGAGAACTGATATTGATATTTAAACACAAAATCTAATTTTTACTGCTACACTTATAAAATGACATACTTTTCAGATACTTAATTCAATTTGATCTAGAAACTTAAAGCATTTCCTATTTCATTTCTGAAAGAAAAATATATGTGATCAAAACTTTCATTATACAATGCTTTTATGTTTTCAATCTGGTTTTTTTTTTTTTGGTCCGGACGTGGGGCCTGAACTCTGGGCCTGGGTGCTGTCCCTCAGCTCTTCAGCTCAAGGCTAGCGCTCTACCACTTGAGCCACAGCGCCACTCCAGCTTTTTTCTTTTTGCTTATGTGGTGCTGAGGAATCAAACCCAGGGCCTCAGGCATACAAGGCAAGCGCTCTACCACTGAGCCATCTTCCCAGCCCCTCAATCTGTTTTTATATAAATTCTTGCCTTCCGGATAGAAACTGACCTAATTAATTTGAAAAGGTTCCCATCAGTATACTTATATAGTATACCTTAAAATATCTCAAGCATATGTATTTCACAAAAAGTCTAAGTTTGTAACACATATTTAAATAACAGGAAATTTAAATACCAGAAATAAGGTATTATTTAATAATACCCAATATTTAATAATATCTAAAGTATAAATGTAAACATTATGGCTACCTTTATGTCTAAAATTATGAAATATAATATCTAATAAGAAATATAAGTATGTAACTTTTGTGAAAAAAATTATACTTTCCTTTAGTTATTGATATGCCCTTGCTGAGACATATTTGGCAATTCAATAAAGAAAATTGGAATAAATGTTAAGATAACATGAAAATGACAACTTAATCTAACACTCATAAAATATCAGTTCTTATTGCTAATAAACAAGTTATTAACTCAACAATTATTTACCTTTCACATAATTCATTACAGTCACATATGAACTGGTAAAAGTTTATAAACTGAATTATATAAGTCAAACTAAAAATGACAGCAATGTAGTTTCATGTGTGTCTAGAGCATGGGGTCTGCCATTGACTAGCGGTAATGTCTTAACAAGTTAGTCAATCTTGGAGTCTCAATTCTTCATCTACAATGAAATGATCAGTCACCTAGTACACAGTCAATTCTGCAAGCACTTTGGCATCATTGATATTACTGAAACATCTTTGGAATCATATCTGTACCTCTTACTTTCAGTTTCAGTTTCCAGAAAACTAAGATGGAGTATGGAAACCATTTGAAAGAAGCCTATGTCAGTTTAAAGCCATCCACTAGTAATTCCGATATGTACACACTAGGGTTTAAAGCTAGATAGGGATAAACAGGAAACACAGTTTTTCACAGCTCATAACTTCATAATACTAAACAATAGCCAATGGTACTGCATCATACACACAATGATGCCCCAGTCTAGCGCTGCTATGGAGAGACTGTTGGTGCTGTTTATCCCAAATTCCAGAGAAAAAAAGCAAATCTTACTAAGAAAATTACTACTTCAGTTTTGAACATACTAATGACGAACTCACAGACTGCTTTGTGAACATTCCAGGAAGCAGTTAGAAATACAGACCTAAAGTTAGAAGGCTAACCCTGGAAAGTGTTCAATCCATCACTCCTTTATACTACCACAGATTTTTTTATTTTCTAGTTCATGACAATTAGTTGTCTCCATACTGTTCCTACTGCAAGAATGTATGCTTCTCGATGCATTTATATACTGCCATACAGTAAAAGCTCAAAAAAGTTTATTCTTAAAAATGCAGCCAGGCACTGATGATTCATGCTTATAGTCCTAGCTACTCAGGAAGCTGAGATCTGAGGATCACAGTTCAAAGCCAGCCCAGGCAGGAAAGCCTGTGAGACTCCTATCTCCAGTTAACCATCAAAAAGCTAGAAGTGGAGCTATGGCTGAAGTGTAGAGAGGTAGCCTCAAGCAAAAGAGTTCAGGGACAGGATCCAGGCCGAATAGAAGCCCCAGGAACATCAAAATAAATTAAATATATAAATTATAAATAATTTATACAACTAAAAGAGTAAATTTTACAATATAAAGAAAACTGACTAAAAAATATTTTGAGACTGTGAATTTACATAAAGATAAAATTTTTATTTGGAATTATTGTAACATAGGAATTTACTCAAGTGGTAGAACACCAGCCATGAGCAATAAAGCCAAGGAAGAGCTGGAGACTCTGAGTTCAAGCCCCAGTATGTGTGCGTGCATGCATGCATGCGTGCGTGCATGAGTGCATGTGTGTGTGTGTGTTACTACAATACATAAATAACAAAAAAAAAGTTTTTCTTTAATCTAGTCACAAAATTACTGAGTGTCACCAGGTTGCTAAAACTGACATCATCACTAGACTGACAAGTCTGAACAAATACAACCTGACAAGGCAAGAACTATGTAAACAACTGAAATAAACAAGAGCTCAATGAAGCTTCTTAAAGTACAGTAATTAAAATTCTTAACTTCATATAACCTAAAATGTGGACTAAAAAGATTTCACTTTTTAATTTACATACTACATAAGTTCTATAACTTAAAAATGTACCCCTGTATCCTTCTAACCCTTGTTGTTCAAAGAGCTGTGATAAAAACAAATATACTCAGTTGTATATACTAGGAAAACTAGTATAGGGACAACTATTCTCATCTCAATTCACTAGGAACTGTTTAAAATCTGGAAGTACTTCATAATGGGTTTCACTACTGGTATTAATTACTCCCATATAAATATGATAACCTTTATTAAAAGACACTGGTTGTACCTATCAGCAGATCTTGACAGCTTTAGTTGTAACTGATAAACTGGATTCCTTTAAGTGAAATACCTGTAAATGACACTAATGATAGTGCTCAATTAGATAGTAGAGAACTAAAAGGAGAGAACTAAAAGCAAAGAACCAAGTCATTACTAGTGAATGGATGGGAAGACAGGAGCAGTAGAAGACTGAAAAACAGCAATGCAGATAGGTTTAGAACTGTGAAACAGAAGCAGTAACAGAATTAAATACCTGCAACACAAAACAAACATAACCTTTAAAGTCTGTTTTCTCATATGAAATAAACATTTAAAAAAAGATGTAGATTGATTCTGATTTTATATAGTCAAAACCTTAAGAATCTTATACTAACAGAAAATACTGATGAATTATAAAGGACTCCCCTAATATTGGCCCTATATCCCTTTCTGTGAAGCAAATCATAAGGGAGGAAAAAAGGGTAACTTCAAACTCCTCTCTATGAGGTCTAAAATAGAAGGAAAATGTCCATTTATTCCAGAGCTATAGCCAACAATAATTTTTACATTCTGAACCCAGCTTAGGTACATAAGTTGGGAAGATGTTTGCAAAACTAATAACAAAGTGCTGGATTTAGCTTTTATTTTTCTTTTTCAGTTTAAGTGGCCTATGGTCTATCCGATATATTAAGCAGAAACTCCAAGTTTCAATGACAAAAGAAAATACTACTCCTCAGCTTTCGTCTTGTAGAGAGCTGTTTTGCAGAGCAGAGACCAAACTTCTACAAATGACCAAATAATAAATATTTTCAGCTTTTCAGGCTGAAATATCCAACTCTGAGTGATGCTTAATTAGATAAATGAGAATTTACTTACAAAACCAGACTACATGGCTGTAGTTCACTGGCCCTGCTACAGATCGTGTTTCTTAGCTATTAACGTTATATGGTTTTAATGAATATTATGAATTTTTAAATATCTGAGATTTGTTTTAAAATGCTACATCTCAAAACAAAGTGGAGAGTAGGGAGAAAGGTTAAGTAAGACTGGTAAAAGGCAATAGTTATTCGTTCTACTATGCTCTATAATTTACAAAGTATATAAATGTATATTTACAAAGTAAATAAATCAGGGCTGGGAAGGTGGCTCAGTGGTACAGCGCTTGCCTTGCATGCATGAGGCCCTGGGTTCGATTTCTCAGCACCACATAAGCAAAAAAAAAAAAAAAAAAAAAAAGACAAAGTAAATAAATCAATGAACCAGCTCTATAGAAAATGAAATATCTCTTACCTTATAAATCTTGAAACACATGCTTAATTTTTTTTTCTGGTTAAGGGACTTGAATTCAGGACCTGGGCTCTGTCCCTGGGCCTCTCTGTGCTCAAGGCTAGCACTCTACTGCTTGAGTCACAGAGCCACTTCAGCTATTTCTGAGTAGTTTATTATTTATTTATTATTATTATTATTTATTTATTATTCTGAGTCTCACAGACTTTCCTGCCTGGGCTGGCTTTGAACCTCACACAGTAATCCTCAGATCTCAACCTCCTGAGTCACTAGGATTACAGGTGTGAACCACCAGTTCCCGGCAATATTTTCTAACATAATACACCATAAAAGATTCTTGACAATGCCACTGTGGCATTTCTACCTGGCCCCTTTGCTCAGGGCTTTTTTAAAATGGTAACTTTGACTTGATTAAATACAAATTACTTCTAAACTGAATTCTATGAACTTTATTAATATTGCCCTTCTTCAATATGAACAAACTTAAAACAGCAATAGTTGGTGTGCATGTGTAGAGACGTACTTACATCATACTCTGAAGCTCTGTGGCAAAGCTTACAGGCCTCCCAGCACTTCTCCCACTACTTGAAGTAGCAGCAGCCATCGGGCTAGCGGCAGTGTTATTCATCTACATAAAAAAAGAAACAGAAACCTTACACAATGTATTTATAAATAAGTGCGTAAGATGGAAGCATTTTTCAACCACTTCCAAAAAAGGTATAGAAAAATTTAAGTTCCTAATGATTCTGCTTTGCATAACAGTTTTCTTTCACTTAACGTTCTTCATTCAAATGAAAAGGTACAGTAGAGAAAGGCTGCTTAGTTGAATGTCAGTCAATACCTATTCTGCAATAAGTAATGCAATAAAAATACTCATTAAAGGCTTTTGACAGAACTCAATGGTTTTGAATGTGTTGCAAGGAGCTCTTAGATTCATTAGCAATTCTTTAGGGAGCTCCCAGTAGCCCCTAAATACACACACACACACACACACACACACACACACACACACACACACACACACACACACAGTTTCATCCAGACCACTAGAATCACAGCTTAAAATACAAATAATACAAATAAAGTCAATCAGTAAATCAGAATTATGGACTATGGTATTTTATGATGATATGAGCAAATATTTTACTTAAAATGCTATTTTCCTCCTAAAATTAAGATAATACAGAATAAGAAAAATAGATGTCAATCAGAATGCATGTCATTTTATTTAATGCATGTGGCATTAATGAACAAGAATAAATATAAATAGCTCAAAATAACATCACAGTCTCTAGGCAGATAAAGCCTCTACTACCATGACACTTCGTATGTTCATGTAAACTTTGCTATGCTGTAACCTTCCTTAAAATAAAAACTCTCTTGAATTCTAAAGAACATAGCAAATTCAGAACAGGAAAAAGCAGGTCAGAGAGACTTACTACAGTTTAACTGAGAAAGCAGACTCTAGAGTTGCTCTCACGAAACACCTGCTCTGCTCATAACACTACAGAAGGTAGATGATGGTAGAAAAGAACTTCATTAGGGCAACTTACTAATCTGAAGAGCCCAAAGGGTCATCTTGCTGGGAAAACTGGCTTAGGAGGAGGTAGTTTATACAGGAGATTGGGTGATCACTGGTTGGTAGGCTCCTTCTCATAGGTAGAAGTTTGTTGAAAACCTAACCACATTGCCCACATAAAATGCTTTCCCAGTCCACAAATCTCAAGGATAGGATCAATTCTTTGGGCTTTTCCAGTCACAGAACAGCTTGCCTTGTACAGCTCCTGACATCTTACACAAAGGATATGTTACAGGGGACAGCTGTACCTGAGACCCTCTCATTTCTCACCAAACTCACAGTAATGAAGGAAAACACTTTGCCTGACTAGTATGGAAGGCAGAGGAGGCTAAATAGGAAGTAATGAAGTCACAGTGATCAGTCATAAAACCTAGTCTCAACAGCTGGCTTCATATTAAGACTACCTAGGTTTAATTCCCAGCTCTGCTGCTTTGCTAAAACTTTGAGCAACTTAACTTGTCAGTGTTTCCATAATAGTTCATCTCTTAGGGGGTGTTCTAAGAATTAAATGAATTAACGCATTACATTGCTAATTCATTAAGTAAATGCAAAGAATAATAACTCCTAAGTATACAATAAGCATGAAATAATGCTGTTGAAAGATCTTGTCTCCTTTCTTGATCCACTAAAAGCTTTCATGTCAAGTTACATTATCCTTATTTCATAGTCACAAGTTAAAAAACAACTTAAATACTTTAATTTTAAAAACTCAATAAAATTCCACTAACTTTAAATACTTCCATTACAAAATAAACAAAGGAGGGTCACTCTTCAAGGACTGGGCCCTATGCAAGTAGGCTGGAGGAAAAGGCTTCTGCCTGAGTCCACTGCCTAAAACAGATAGATAGGGAGGGAAAGAAGGAGGAAGGGAGAGAAGGACAGAGCTAGATTAGATAGATAGATAGATAGATAGATAGATAGATAGATAGATAGATAGATAGATAGATAGACAGACAGACAGACAGACAGACAGACAGGTAGATATAAAATTGTATATATTGAAGGTTTTAAAATGCAACTGGACCAAGAGAGACTAGATAGATAGATAGATAGACAGACAGATAGATAGATATAAAGTTGTATATATTGAAGGTTTTAAAATGCAACTGGACCAAGTGAGACAAGCAGCACACTACCTAGATGAGGTCTAGAATATGTCAATATCCTTCTGACCTAGAGTGGGCCATGTGGGCCCTAAGAGCCAGCCCATGGCCACTAGCCACAGAATGCAAGAGCACAGAAAGAGAAAGAAGCATTCCACTCCAACTGAGCTTGAGACCCAAAATTCTAAAATTCTAAAATTAAGAAACTAAGAAAGACTATCATCTTTTGAAACTTGAATTTGTTCTAGATTTTCACAAAGCCTTTTGAAATAATTATTTCTTCCTAATAATTATATAGGAAAGTAAATATTACCTGTTGAAACTTGGGTTAAAAAATTACAACAGGGCTGGGAATGTGGCTTGGTGGTAGAGTGCTTGCCTAGCATGCATGAAGCCCTGGGCTCAATTCCTCAGTACCACATAAACACAAAAAGCCGAAAGTTGGGCTGTGGCTCAAGTGGTAGAGTGCTAGCCTTAAGCAAAAGAAGCTCAGGTTGGAGTTCAAGCCGAAGGACTGTCCCCCCCACCCCCCCAAAAAAAAATTATATCACCAGTCCAAGATGGAAGGAAACAGATAGGAAATCTAAGATTTTACAATCAAGCAGAAATGGAACAGAGTTTTTAGGGAGGGAGCAAGAAAGAAGAGCTGAGGGAAAGAGAAAAAAAAGGAGACAGAGATAGAGACAAAGACACTGAACTTTCAAAGAGCCCAGAAAACATTCCTTGCTGTCCAACACAAGGCTGACAGATAACTTGGTGAAATGTTAAACTCAGTATTAATGTTAAACTAAGTATTAATAACAGCCTCCACAAATTGTGATTTGAACCGACCCATGTCAGATCTAATGCATATGCCATTCTATGGGATTATTATATGGCCAAGAAACTGAGGTATTGATGGAGCAACCCACCCCTTTTTCATTTTCAAATCTACTCACCCATTTTTAACTCTTTGAAGCAGAATTTTCCTAGATCAAATTCTTGTACAGCACAAGACAGAAGGAAAAAAAAAAACTTAGCCAGGCACTGGTTGTTCCTGTAATCCTAGCTTCTCAGGATGCTGAGATCTAAGGATCACAGTTTAACGCTAACCCCTGGCAAGAAAGTCCATGAGATTCTCATCACCAAATAATCAGCAAGCCAGTAAATCAGGATGTGGAGCTGTGGCTCAAGTGGTAGAGCACAAGCCTTGAGTGAGTAAAAAAGTCACACACACACACACACACACACACACACACACACACACGAAAAAAAGGAGGGGAGGAAGGAGAGGAAAGGGAGGAAAGGGAGGGAGGAAAGGGAGGAAGGAGAGGAGGAGTGAAAGGAGGTGGAGGGAGGAAGGGAGAAAGGGAGGAAGGAAGGAGGGAGGGAAGGAAGGAAGGGAAGGAGGGACGGACGGACGGACTGAAATGAAGGAAGGATAGACATCTTTATTTTGTTGTCTTCCTGCCTCTCCACTGCAAATGTTTTACATCAAAAGTACTTACTGGTAAGAAGAGTCTCAATCCTACTTTATTATAGCACACTCATCCTTTCACAGTCAAGTAATTTAATTTTCAAATCAAACAGGTGAATAATATTTTTCTTGACATGATGAGCTGATAGCTCATTAGACTTTTTACAATAATTATTTCCCCTTCCCACATTTTGTTTGATGATTTAGATAATTTACTTCTTTAGACATTAACTTCTTTACACATCAAAGTCCTATAATTCCAATGCTTTATTTCCTTTCTTCCAGACATTTAAAATAAAGGGGAGGCTTCTGTTAAAAGCAGAAGCACTCAAGTCAATTTTGTCTAATAAATACAGTTAACATGGAACTGAAAGCCTACTGTAATCTTCTCAATGGGTTCATGTCCTGCAGTTGTTTCAGCTTTCAATTGAAATGCAGCTGTTTGCCATATTTTACAAAATGAATTCAGATGTGCAGATTGGGACCTAGATCATTTCAACATGTCACAGTTCAAATGTGAACCCAAGGAATAAGTTCACTTCTCATTAATATAATATAGACCTGATCATTAAACCAATAGCCAATACTAGGTCACATCTGTAAAATCTCATTCCAGAGAAAAAAAGTTAACATTTATCTCTTAAGATACAGCAATTTAATGAATACTCCTTCCCCCCAGAAAATACTGCTACCAAATTAAAGATCTCAGTTGAAGTAAAGGTGCACATCACAAAAAGTAAAGCAGGCAAAATGCAAGGAACCTCTTACTGGATTTCCATATAGACACAGTTTTGGCAACTAAAAAACCAAAGAAGAAATACCACAAGAAACCTCTTAGAAAACTAAGAATTGAGAACTAAGAATTGGGTACTAACAAAATCTGGATTGATCAGTTAACCCAGTACATTAAAAGATAATAGAATTTATCCTTTCTTCTAATGTATCACTGTTGAGAAACCCTAATTCAGACCTGTGTATTTACTCTTATGTTCTAATTCTAAGCATGCAGTCTCAATTCTAATCATCCTGGATATCTGTAATATAATTTAAAACTTTTATAATTAGAAAATTTTCATAAACACCTCAAAGACAAGAAGAAATTATGGTTAAGCCAAACACTACATTGCTTAAAAAATTTCAGGTTACATCATAATACAAATTTTCACTAATGTGAATAATACTGGTCAATCAATAAAATGCAAGAACTTAAAAAAAGTGTACAAAGTATCTATAAGATTTCTATATCTAGTATTAAGGATAATACAGCGGCAATTCCAATATATTAATATATTCCATATTGCAAGTGGACTTGAGGTGATATTTAAAATTTAACCAAAGCCTAGAAAGCAGTGCTCAAGAAATTCCAGGCCAAGAAACAGCAGAGTACCGAGATTCCCAAGGCCAGTGTGGACGTGAGATGAGCAAGTAGGGTAAGCAGTAGAAAATAAGACCTGAGCATTATGAAGAGGCCACTCCTTGACAAGCTTTGAAGAGAGCTAAATTTTACATACATATAAGGAAATGTGGGCCATGCACATTACTTGAAATGTGGTGTGTTTTAAAGATGTAATTTCAATTAGGCAAAAATATACTGTAAAGAAGCAAGGGGACAATCAAAAACACTTAGGAGTCACTGTATACACTTGTTACACGAGTGTGACAAGCAGAGATGGTGACACAAATCTCTCTGAAGGCACAGCAAACCTGCAGGTGGGTTAGACATGGGGAGGAGAGAAGCGCAACCAAGGACGACTCTGAGGCGTAGGGCCCTAGAAACTTATGGGAGAAATGGTGCTGTCAACTACTAAGAAGAACACACAACATCCAACCCTAACAACACAGACAAGCTCACTTTTTCAATACCAAACATGTTCATAAACTCAATGACAAACCCTGAAAACAATTATCTTCCTAACAGTAAAGGAGAACTGCATTTGATATTTAAAAATGAACAGGTTCCTTAAACATTAACAGTCTCTTCCATCATTGATTCATATTTTAGAAATTGTAAATCTTAAGAGAATTAGATTATTAACTATAAACAATTCAACAAAATATCTGATGTAGTTAAAAACATAGTTTATGTAGCTAGTAGGAGATTTAGTGTAGACATAAAAAAAAACATCGATTTGGAGTTTGTAATTTTTTTCAACGCTAATATTAGCTCACATTTTTTCACAATCGCCCTATAAGGTGAGTTTTTTCCTCTCGAATTATAAGAATATCAAGAGTAAAAATACTTGCTGGTACAAATCTAATTTTAAAAATAAAACAGACCGTCACTCCCAGGTAACTGATAATCTATATTTTGGTCCATTTATATAAATAGAGATAAATACTCAGTCCATTTAGATAAGTATATATTTCAGCCAAAATCACTAATCCTCTTCCATTTTAGTGTCTAGTTTTTTGTCTGTAAAAGATGGCCTCTTTTCTAATACACTACGATAATGTAAAATGTCTAGAGAGTTATTCACATAACAGTAAGTGGGCTGACATTGTCACTGAGTTCTCGATACTGGTAACTTTAAATGTTATGTTCAGAAACTCTTCGTTTAAAAGAGTATGGCAAACAAAAAGAGAACTATGCAAACTGGAGGGAGGGGGACCAAAGACATGAGCAGGCTTCGAACCAGAGTTTGAAATCACTAATTCCATCCAAATCCCTCGTTTTTCAGGTGGGGAAACTGCAGTCCAGAGGGGTTTCTTGAACTGCCCAAGGACACAGCACTATTTAGTGATACAAGCTGAAACCAAAACTGAGGTCCCCCTGATTCCTGGTCGAGTTCTTTCTACCACACAACAAGGAACACAAAAATAAAAGTTTATCTTAATTAACGTATAAGACCTCCACAATGTGTTTGTCATGGTGAACTTTGTTGTCTATGTCAAGCCAACAGTGTAGCAGTAAAAAGTCCAGTTCTGGACTTCATATAGAGGCTCAAACATTTACCATGTGACCTTGGGCAAGTCATGTTACCTCTTTTGCCTCAGACCCCTCATCTCTAAAATGACAACTCAAAATTCTTCTTTTCTACCTTACATAGAATAATTGCATAAAGCACTTAGAACAGGGCCTCACACACACAAAATGCTCATTTCATGGGAAAAATAAGAAGTAAGCTCATTTCAGGATTCTCATTAAGTGTGGTGTCCATTTTCAAGAAAGGAAGTTCTGATTAGACTGAGCCGACATGAAGAATTAAAATGTACAGGATTCAGTAATAAAACCATTACAGCATTTTAAGTAACAAAAGCACAATGTCAAGGTTTTTTAAATAATTTATATTTGTATAATTTATGTGGGCAAACATCTCACAGAGCTGGTATCACCTGCTTGTTAGGAATGACATGTTTGGATAAATGAGATGCTATAGGTTTTAGCACAGTGGATAAAACAGAGCTCTTATCTAAGAAAACATTGGTTCTCCCTGAGCAGTAGTAGTATGAGTTGCTTTGGGCAGAGGATTTAGTGTTTCCAGATCAGTGAGGCACCATTATTAGGACTGTGAGGACTATTTGAAAAAAGAATAGTTGTTGATGACAGTGCTCTCGTATAAACAATTTAATATACAAAAGATGTAATTTTTTCCGATTTAAGGTCACTCCTTACTGGAGGTAGACCAAATGAAATAAAACCAAGTAAATGAAAAAGTGTTTATAAAATAAGACAATTCACAAGTTCTATTCTCAGCTGATATTCACTGACAATCTGGTGAGAAGCTGGGATGGAGACACTGATTTCATTTTACAATGAGGAAACCAAGTCTCAAAAAACTTAACTTAGCCAGGTGCTGGTAACTCACGCCTGTAATCCTAGCTACTCAGCAGACTGAGATCTGAAGATCACGGTTCAAAGCCAACCCAGGCAGAAGTCCATGAGACTCTAATCGCCAATAAACCAGAAGTGGCATGGTGGCTCAAGTGATAGAGCACTAGCCTTGAGCTGAAGAGCTGAGGGACAGCACCCAGGCCCAGAGTTCAAACCCCATGACCAACAAAAACAAAAACAAAGACAAACAACAACAACAAAAAAAAAAAAAAACCCTGAAATTACAGAACAGAAAAGGGCAAAAGCTAGTTGCAATTGGTTTTCAGGTGCTCTTTCCACCAACCCATCATGCATCTTAGAGCATTAACAGTTCTTCAAGACCTGCCCAGTCTACTTAAGGTTGACATTTACAAAGCTATATTAAATATGTCACTTGGGTTACCTCATTTTACCCTTTTGAGCCAAGACATGAGTGTTATTACTAAGGATCAGAGAGAGGCTTTAAACCAAGAGTGCCTGATTCAATTACATATAAATTCAATTAATATAACTTCAATTAATGCAACAATGCATTTGACTGAGTTCTCATTAAGTAAACTATATGCAAAATGGTTATCATTTTAATACATAAAAAGATTTCAGTGATTTCACTATTCAATTTCACCAGGTAGTATTTGAACACATATATACCAATATTCTGGTTTAACTGATAGGGCCTAACTTTCTTTTTAGCCCACTACAGAAAAAATACAATCCCTCCCACCAAAAAAAGAGAACCAAAGTTCAAGCTACCCAAGATTGCTTTCCAACACTTATTTTTTAAGTTAACCAGTGGCTTAAATGAATTAAGTTACCTGTTGGCCTTATTCCAGATATATCATCTATTATTTAAGCACAAAACCAAGTAACTCTGTCACTGTTTGAGAGTAAGTAATATAGCAATATGGTTAATCACTGCAAAAATATATTTGATGCATTGTAACAAGTCTAAAACTATGGTGGCCATTTGATTATTTGGTCTCAACTAGGCTATTTTAGACAGTGATAAGGGCAACAGTAACATTTATGCTAGAACAATTAGGCGTTAAACCATGACTGTGCCAGAATAACTAAGACAGAGAATCACTCTGCCAAGATCAACCCATTCTGATTTACGTTTGGGGCTACTCTCTGCCTATGGCCTAGCCCATGAGTTTCACATTATTGCTCCAGATCTAACAATTACCTTCAGTTTTGTAACCAAGGTTACCACTTTATAGGTATCAGGCCACAGTCAAGGGTACTACCTAAAAATACAGTTTTTAAGCTTTATTCTCAGGAGCTCAGTGTGTAACTTAAGTGGCAGAGCACTTGCTTACCATGTTAAGAGGAGGAGCCCTGGATTCAATCCCCAACACCAAAAAAAAAAAAAAAACCATAATTTTCAAGCTTGACTTTATAAACACCTGCTAGAAAAAGAAAAATGCACATACTTAAAAGAAATCTTGTGAAACATAGATCACTGAATTTCACTTATGTCTACACAAGTTCTGAACATGGATAACAAGGAAACTACTTCTAAAACATCCCAAAGCCCAAAGGCTACTACTGTAATTTATCAAATTACTTTATTAAGGTTAAAAAGAGGAAAAAGGAAAGCACCAACTTTCAAATTTTAAAAAAAAAAAACTTGCAGGAAAAAAAATTGAATATCTATTACTAAAAACGAACCAAAGAGAAACTCATGATCATAATACAGAAGACTAATGATTAAAGAAAACTCTAGTTAGCATTCTCATGGCTTTGCAACCAAATCTGGCATGTGCTGTACAACCTAGGAGTCAGAAGAATGATTTGCTTTAATTTGTCAAGCTGTAAGTAAGTAATAACAAACCCAGTCTTTGAACTATAGCATTTGAATGAAAGGCATGATTTGAATATGATTATGATTCCTTTAGGCAACAAACGTTCCAAGAATTGTCTTTCCTGATTTAAAACTCAAAGAAAAAATTAGAAGAGCACCCAATCTAAACCCTTGCTATCCTATGCAATGGCCACTAACCATATACAGCTACTTAAATTGTCATTCATTTATTAATGAATTGAAATTAATGTTCCTCAGTGGCACATGAAACATTCCAAGCACCCCGGGGTGACTTGTGCCTAGTAGTGACCAGAGGGACTGCACAGATCATAGGCCACATCCATCCTGGCAGAAAGTTCCACTGAAGAGTGCAGCCCCAGGCCTAGAAAGCCTTTAACAGCACAAAAATAAATAAAAACTTAGGATAACAATAAAGCACATTCTGTTTTGGCAAAGTAACGTTTGTTCCTCAAAATCTGCCTCTTTTGGAATACTACACCAGAAATTCCGCCAGTTCTTTCTTAAAATACATCTCTATAGAAGTGGGCTTTACACAAATCCTGCGACCCCAGGTTTTCTCCCAAATTAGTCCACAGTCGTTCCATTTCGACTGTCTTCACTAATCTCAGAGACCTAAGGCTAACTTATCCACGCGTGCAGTAGGAACGTGGCCAGGGTCCTCTCTGAAGGCCAACTATCATTTTCCCTCTCTCACTTGACAATCCAAAGGGAGCTCATTTTGATTTCTTTTCCTTTTTTTTAAAGAAAGCAAGAACTACGTGTGGGCATCCAGAACTCAAAAGCTGGGGCCTCCAGAGTAAGAGCAGCCAGGGGCAGATCGAAGCGTGCTAGCACCAGGGTTCGCTCTCCCATACACCCCACCATTTCAACTATGGTCCCCACATCCAGGGCACCGAGGTAGAGACAAGCACAGCAGTTTCCCCCGGTGTGCGTCTGGGGGTCGGGGCTCACGACGTGGGGTTGACCTTTCCCCCCTCGGGATGCCACGCTGCCACGAAGGCGCCCCCAATGCCCCCCCCCCCCGCGCCTTCCCAGGGCCCCGGCAGTGGGCGTCTCCGTCAGGGGTCCCCGCGGCGCCCCCGCGCCGGCCCTCCCCAGGTGAGGCGGGCCCGGCTTCTCCCGCGCGGCCCGGCCCCGCGCGGCGGCGGCGGCGGCGGCGGGGAGGAGTCACCGCCCACCCCCGCCCGGACCCGCGGGAGAGCTGGGCGCCGCGCAGGGCCGGCCCACCGCCGCCGCCGCCGCCGCCGCGGCCCGCGAGCCCCCGCCGCCTCCGGAGGCGCGGGCGCGCGGGGAGCCGCCGGGCCCGGGCGTGTGAGGGGCGGAGGCGCCCCGACCGCCCCCCCGGGCCTCTCCCCCTCCCCACCGACCCCACGCCCCCGACAACCTCTGCTTAAGAACACTTGTAGGCCCGGCTGCGCGTCCCGCGTGGGGCAGAGATGGCGCGGTTTCTGCTGCTGCGGCCCGGGAGCACGCGCTGGGGAGGGGGCGGGGGGGCGCAGAAGAGTATGGAAAGGGGAAGGTGACAAGGCGGTGTGGCGGAGGATGGGGGGGGCGCAAGATGGCGTGAGCTCGCCTCTACCGGGCGGGCGGGGGGTGAGGGGGGGTTAGAGCGGACCGGGGAGATAGCCACACGGGAGCTCCACCCCGTGGCGGCGCGGGCGCATGCGCAGTGCGCCAGGCGGCGCGCGACCGCGGCCCAGAGCGAGCTACTTCCGCCACGCTCCGGGGGCGGGGCCCCGTGCGCGAGCCGGCGTGGTGTGCGCGCGAAGCCACGCGGCGGGCCGGGGGGCGGGGCCTGCCGGGAGCCGAAGCGGGTGCCGGCGGGGGCGTGGCGGGGTGCGCGCGCGGCCAGGTGGCAGGCGCGCGGGGCTCGGGGCGGCCGGGGGTGCGTGTGAAGGAGTCCGTGGTGCGCAGGGGCTGTGGGTGAATGCCAGGGCTCTCCGCGGGCTTGTGCTCGTGCCACGCGTGGCCGAGCCTGAGGTGGAGCGTGGGCTGGGCACGCTCCCGGGGACCGGGACTCGCCAGTCCTCCCCGCTGGGAGGCCGGGCGGGCGTTGCTATTGTTTTCCGGGCCGTGGGACCGTCCCCGGCCGGGTCCGCGCGGGCTCCGACGGTGGCTTCGGATGCGTGCGCCCCGCGGACCGGTCCAGGGCTTGAGACCCTTCTCAGCATTCTGTTCCGCGCCCACAGCCGCTCTCACCCCAAATACAGGATACCTGATGGGGTCAGCGGTTAGCTCTGCCGGGTCTCCTTCCCACGCATGACTGCTTCACTCGCTTTCTTGCCTAGGAACGTGTCAAGTGCCCAGATTTATTCTTCCTATTTCCAGAAGTTGCTCTAAATAGCCGGTTATTTGGCTACGTCTTCTGTGGAGTGTAATTGAGGCCTGTGTCGGTTTCTCTTCAATCACCCCAGTATTGACCAAATACTTAAAATTCCCAAGGAGCAAGCTTATGTAGGATGTGAATCCAATTTTAATTCATACGAGGTAAGAGGTGTAGTATATAGGAATGTCTGAGTGAATTGTCCTAACTTAAAAGGGATGACTGGTTCAATGGTTTGCATAGTTGGAAAGTTGGGGATTTTTTTTTTTTTTAGCATATTGCAAAGAAAAGAGAAAAATGATCACATCCAAGGAACTATCTGTAGATATTTCTAACATTTAGATACATGAATTTAGTTGAAATTGTATTCAATTAGTGTTGCCATATACAACAGTTCATGCGGGGACATTATGCTTGTATAAATGGCACCAGATGATCAGAGTGGAGCCCACATCATCTTATTCTCAGGCTACTGATGTTTAACCTCCATTTAATGACACACAATATGAGTAATGAAAACATGGTGGCTCATGCTTGTAATCCCAAGTTTTCGGGAAGCAGAACTGAGAAGGATCACAGTTTAAGGCCATGATGGACAAAAAGTTGATGTAACTCCTAACTCCATAAATAAGCGTTAGCACACACCTATCATGCCAGTTTCACAGAAGGTGTGAATAGGGGATCAACATCCAGGAATGCTGGATCAAAATCACAAGACCCTGTCTGAAAAGTAAGCCATGCAAAAAGGGTTGGGATTGTAAGGCTAAAGTGTAGTGAGTGCTTCCTGGACTGAATTCAAACCTAAGTACCGAAAAGGAAGCTAATGAGATGTTGTAAACATGGGATACCGAGAAAGGTAAGCAAGTTAAGGTACTGGCACAGGAGCTTAAATACTCAATTAGAAAATTGTCAATAACATTGTTGGCAGAGATCTTAACGTTAGAATCAGATGATCTTAGTGCCCTGCCCCTGTGATCTGCCCCAAAAAATCTAGTTTTCAAAATTTTACTTAGCTTTCATTTTTGTTACAGATTGAGAGCAGAGTTCTCAATAAAACTACAAAAGTATTTTATACAAATATCCTGAACTGCCAATGTTATGAGGGTATCTTAATTTTAACAAAGCTAAAACAATGAAGTTACTGCCATTTAAGGCTTTGATGACTACCACCTCTCATCATTTGGAAAAAGTAAATAATTCCAAAAGTATGTGGGGAAAATATACCAGGAAACCGAGTAAATTTATTACCACAAAAATGTCTCCATCTTTCAGACAGTCACTAAAGGAAAATGAAGCATTGTTGTGTAGATTTGTACATGCTTCTGGCATTATGATAGCCATGTAGACTTGGCCTCATGAGAGCAAAGAGTGCACATAAAACCCCCACTGGCATCTTTTAAATGATTGGGTTAGATAACAAAATAAACTCCTATAAGGAGCAGCAAAAGCCATAACTAATAAAAGTCATAAAATGACTTCTTCATATGTGTTTGCCTTGAGGGTGGTTCACTTCAAGAGAATTGCAAAATGTCTACTCTTCTGTGATCCATAATTTATCTGTGGGAATGCTTATAGCACTGCTACCAAGGATGTAAACTGGGTGGAATTGTGCATTGTTTAGACTCACATGTATAATTGTGATATTCAACTAATTTTCTGACAAGAACCATTTTTAATTGCAATCTCAAAGGTGCCCCTATTTGGAACCATTTGTCCTGACTAAACAATGTGTGGAGAACCAAGGGAAGGCCACTTAACATCACTAGCCTTCAGTGTTCCTATCTTTAGAATAAGATGTTTTAGTCAAATATACTGAGAACTTGCAGCCCTAAAGCTCTAGGCTCCTTTAAAACAAGGATGGTCAAAGATGGGTCCTAAAGTTATACACAACTATGGTAACTTTGGGGCTACAAAATGTTACATGAGTATGTAGAACTCTTGATTTAGGCCTACTTGCATATTCAACTAATGTTACACATTTTATAAGTACCGCACGCTAACCGATTGCACAACTGGAGCTCCTAATGTTACACATTTTAAAAGAAAAAATAAATCTGTTGATACACTAGAGGGGGTGGGGCCACAGAATTATTCATGTGCGATCCAAGTGGCTTTCTCTACTTTTCTGTTGCATTTGTATATTTCAAAGCAGAAAAAGCAAGCTAATGATGAGAAAATGTTAAGAATAATTTCACTGTAATTATGATCATTCTCCTAGGTCATTCTCATTGTAGTTTAACATTCTCGGCATCTTTATCAGGGCTTCAAAATACTTTATCCCTTATTTCCTTCCCTTTGCACTCCAATATCTGACACTTGGTTCTAGAAACAACAGTTCATTATATTGCAACAAATATTTACCACTCACTGAGAATAACAGTTTAAGGACTTGAAGATGGCCAAAGAGATAACTGGAGGTATCAAAAAGAAGAATACTCCAGCCAATGAGAAGAACGAGTACTAAGTTCTTAGGGAAATGAAGGGAAATTTGGATTTGAAACTTTTTTTATAATCATTTAATTCATTTCTAATCCTTACTGTGTAAGAGGGGCTCATTTAGACCTTTATCAAGGTTGTGTTAGACACTTTCCATCATTGTGTGATCGCACTTGAGATAAACCACTTAGCAGAAAGATCTATCTTTACACATGGTTGCATAGGTTTCTGTCCATAGTCAGCTGACTTCATTCATTCTTTATGCTGGTGACAGGGCAGAAACATCATGGCTGAAAGGCATGGCCTAGGAGAGCTCACCCATGATGGATAGGAAACAAAAAAAAGGGATGAGGACAAGGCATACTGGTCTGACAACCCCCCAGTAACTTACTTCCTCCAATTAGGCCCCACCTCTTTGTTTGCACCAGCTTCCAATAATCTCAAATTAAGAATTCATCAATGGATTAATCCATTCACAAACCTAGATCCCTTAGGAGCCAATAGCTTCCCAAAAGCCAGTCAGCTCAAAAACAAACTTTTAGTGCTACGGCCTTCTGCAGAATTACAGATTCAAACCAGAAAAAAAGAAATAATCAAAAAAAAGTTACCCATCCTTTAAATAAAAATAATTCACAGGAAAGAACAACAATAACAACAAGCAAAGTAGAGAATTCAAGTTGAGATAAATATACAAAAGCACCCAGTCCTTCAAAGTATTTTCATTGAAATATTTAAATGTAAAACTGGATATTTCAGTGAATGGTTAAAATCGCTGCTTTCTTTTTCTGTTACACATGGAACCAGGGCCAAAAATTAATTGGTGCCATGTGAAATAAACCAGAGTGTGACTAATACAACTTGCTATTCCTACTTTACACTCGAAAGCTGGATGCAATAAACCTATTTGACTAAGTAATGCTCAGATCAATTGTTCAATAGTGATCAAAGGATAGCTGAACAGGTTTAACCAGGTTACTTCATTTTTATTTCCAGCTTTCAACAACAGTATAAGCTGTAGTTTCCTCTTACCAAAATATATTTAAAACAGCCTCATTAACTCAGGTATAGTGCAAAAGATGGATTTTGCTGCCATGTACTTGCCATAATACCCTGGTGTTATTTAAACTTTGAAAATAAGCATGCTCTTGAATAAAATGGGAATTCAAACACCTACCGGGTAGGGTTATTACCAGAATTTAAATGGAACATTCCAGACAAGTTGAAAATATACAGAAATGTAGTTACTGTTATTTTCTAGATTTTAATTTGTTTGGGGGGAATTTTACACTGTTTACATTTTAATGCATGAAGATTATGAAGGCACAAGATTATGAAGCAAAGTCTTACCTCAACCATAAGAGCTTATTTTCCCTAACACAATAAATTTATGTTAGTATGACAGTTTTTTTGACATGAGTCACACTGTGTTTTACATACTGTCCTGGAACTCATGATCCTCCTGTCTCACCTCCCAAAGAGCTGGGATTACAAGTACATGCCGCCATGCACAACACAATTTATTGAAGATTATCTAGGTATATGGAAGGCATTGGGGATGTAGAGGTGAATAACAGTCTCTACCCTCCAAATGACTGCTTATTGGTGAATTTAGGATGAACAAAAACTCTGTGTGTGTGTGTGTGTGTGTGTGTGTGTGTGTGTGTGTGTGTGTGTGTGTGTGTGTGTGTGTGTGTGTATCAGGTATCTAAGTGTAGGTTCAGATGGTTTGGGTCAGAGGTAGTGGTGCATGGCTGAAATCCCAGCTGTTTGGGAGGTAAAGCTAGGAAGACAGTTGTTTGAGCACAGCCTGGACGAAAAGCACAAGATTCCATCTGAATTATAACTAAAAGCCAAAAGGGCTGGAGGCACAGTTCAAGTAGTAGAGCGTACTAGATCCTCACAAACACGAGGCCATGAACTCAGAACTCAGTGTGACTAAATAAATAGAAACAAAAAGATGGCTTGAACTTCCATTCTACCCTCCTCCATTGAGTAAAGCCCAATGCCCAGCCTTAGAGTCCTTCATGTTTCTATGGAGCTAATGTCCTCACAGTTCCTTGTTTTTGAATGTGTACTTAAGGCTAGACTAGGGAAGTTTCCAGATGAACTACTGTCAATTCTATGCCACAGCCAACACTCAAACATGGAATTAGCCCTGTTCCTAGACTTCACCCAAAAGCATTATCACCAAGTTCCATATGGAAACAACAGGTTTACTGAAGTTTTGAAGTGATCCAAGAGGAGGGTTATTTGTATCACAGAAACACACTTGAAGGTCAGTTCCTGTCTGAGGCCTGCTGCCTCTCTGTGCTGTTCTCCCACTGTGCAACCTTCATGCTCTTCCTTGTGCACAAATTCCTACTTATTGTTGAATAGTTCAGTTATCTCTGTTTGCCCCTTTATAGATTCCAGTAGAACCAGCCTTTGAGGACACACTGACCACCTACCAGCTTATTTCTTAAAGGATTTAGGGACCATTTCTTTCATGCAAAGTCAATGGAAATATGAATGGTTTCACCTGCCTATGCATAGACAGTATGAAAAATAATTAGGGAGTAGTCATGTGAGAATACTACATGTCACTGGAAGTAGAAAAAGATGTCAGAGAAGCCAACCTCTGTGAATTTCTAAGTCAAAGTTAATGATATATGTTTTCAAATCTGTTTCCTTTTGTTTTTGTTTTTATCAGTCCTAGGGCCTGGGCACTGTCCCTGTGGCTCTTTGTGCTCAAAGTTAGCGCTCTACCACTTGAGCCGTAATGCTACTTTTCTGGCTTTTTCTGAGTAGTTTATTGGAGATAAGAGTCTCATGGCTTTTCTGCTTGTCTTCGAACCACAATCCTAAAATCTTAGCTTCCTGAATAGCTAGTATTACAGGTATGAGCCACTGGTACCTGGTATAAAATTTCAAATCTTTGTTACTTCTACCTGACAATCTCTTTAAGGGATTTGAAATCCTCTCTCTAATGTATCTGAGCTTCTACAAAATTTGTGATTTCCCCAAGTAGCAAGCCATAACCAAGCACGAACTATGTTATTCAACCACACCCAACTCAGCTTTTAGTAATAATACTTTCCACATAACAATAAAATATATTTACTCAGAGAAATAGCCTTCAAGATTTTTACAAATTCTGCTGGTTTCTCTCTGGAAATGGGTGTCAGACACGATTTTAAAAGTCTGAACAAAGAGATTCCTTTCTTCCAAGTTTTACAGAGAAAATACTATGAAAAAAAACCTTGCCTCTCTACTCAGTTTTTACATTTATAATAGGGAAATAATGAAATTGTTGTGCACTGCAGTAAAATATTCAGTGACTCACCCTATAATAACAGTTCTCAAATTATGCTTCATACTGGTGTCCTCCAATTTTAACTAACAATGATCAGTTTTCCATTCAGGGAGAAATGTTTACAAGTCTAATTTTCTCAATTTGAAGTTATTCTCACATAAATTTTTCTTAACCTTTTGGCCCTTGTTCCTGCTTATCTTGCAAAAAGTAGTAACACATGACAAAAGAAAGGAACAAAAAATAGTAAATGAATATTAATGAAGTCATATCAATAATAAAGTCATTTGCTACCATCATTGTTCCAACAATGTGGCTAGTACTCAAATATTTGGGAATCTAATTCAGAACTACTTTCATAGTGTAAGGAATATTCTGAACAGCCTAAACAACAGCAAAGAGAACAAGCATGTACTCTAGAAAAATCTTCAAGATTTATTTTACAGACAAATACATATGTGGTAATCAAGGTGATTAATCTGGTGTGCGTTGATTGAAGAAATATGACATGTGTGGAAAGAGCAATTACAGATAACACCAATCTCTGAAAAGCAATCTGTACAATAAGTAAATAATGGATTAAGATTGGGATTTAAATCGGAACAAGCAAAACTTAATTGTAACCCAATTAAAAACATAGGATGTAAATATGAAAAGAGATTAGTCATCAAGCATTGGAAAATATATGTATACAGTGGGAGTAAGTTGGAAAAGATAAATGAGTCACATTACAAGGACTCAATATTTTAAAATTCAAATTATGTAGTGAATTTCCTTAATTTTTCCTTTTTTTTTTTTTTTGCTCCCAATACAATAGAATATCAGTAATGGCTTGTTGGGGTCTTTAAATGCCAAGATCCTACCTCATCCTAGCATTTCTCATATTTAATACTGCACCCAGCATTGTGCCTACAACATGTGGAGTATTCTGTTGATGCTCCTTGTTTCATACTTGGGTGTGGAAATCTACAGTGTATGAAGTCATTTTTCTGTTTTAAACTTTGCCAGTGATTCTATTGAGTTGAGACAGGTAGCAATGTGATACAGTACCAGGAGGTATAAGATGGAGACTCTTTGACTTTATTGCTTATTACTTAGCCTTGTTAGGCCTCAGTTTCTTCGGCTATGATCTACATGTGTAGAGATTGGCATGAATACATGAGACTCTCCATGTTAAGTTCTAAGCCCAGTGCCTGGTTCCAGTAAGTGCAGAAGAAAGAAAGGAGGGAGGGAGGGAAGAAAAAGGGGAGGAAGACGGCAGGAGAAAAGAAATGGTGGTGTGGGGTTGGTGGAGAAAAGAGAGGAGAACCTCTGGTAGTGGTTAAGTCTTACACTTCAAGTCAAGGTTTTCTTGCTTTTTTGAGTACATTATTATTATTATTATTAAAGTAGAGGTTGCCATTCTGCAAAACAGTTCAATGTCACCCTTTCAACATTCTCACTCAACCCTCCCTACCCAGTGCTTCCCTCACTTTGCTTAATTTTTAAGATATGTATTGAGATTTTTCTCTCCTTTGTTTTTGCCATTTAACAAAGCAGTTCATATATACAATGCAAATTTTCTCTTTTGTGTGCTGTGTATACCTGTCCTGGAACTTGAATTTAGGGGCCATGAAATTTATTTCATCAGATTTATTTATGTTTTATATATACCACCTACATGTAGCTGAATGTAATTTTTATTATTTTATTATTTGTTATTTATGATTATTTTTTACTGTACCTGCATTTTGACTGAAATCTGTCTCAAGTAAAGCATAACTTTTTCTGCTTGGGCTATTATTTTGGCAATCAAAAAATTTCAGATTTTGGAGCACTTCAGAATTTGAGTTTTTGGATTAGGAAAATTTAGCCTAGATAGGCAGCCCAAGGAATATAAAAGTATTATATCTTGTAATGAATTCAATTTGCATTTCTCTAATGACTAATGATAGTGGGCTTCTTTTCATGTGCTTCTATGTCATGTGTATTCTCTTTGGAGAAAAGTCTATTCCTTATCTCCTTTTAACTTGGATTGTTTTGTTGCTGTTGAATTATTCCTATTCTGTATATTAGACCCTTATCAAGTTATATGATTTTTCAAATCATAAATGTACATCAGATTTACATATCTGAATTTGCTCTCATTTTGTGACATCTCTTATTTTCCTTGATACTATTCCTTGAATCACAGAAGTTAAAATATCTGAAGTCTACTTTGAGTTTTTCTTCAGTTTCTTGTCTTTTTGGTGTCATGCTTAAGAAACCATTGCCTGGGCCGGGCGTCGGTGGCTCATGCCTGTAATCCTAGCTACTCAGGAGGCTGAGATCTGAGAATCGCGGTTCAAAGCCAGCCTGGGCAGAAAAGACCGTGAGACTCCTATCTCCAATAAACCACTAGAAAACCGGACGTGGCGCTGTAGCTCAAGTGGTAGAGCACTCGCCTTGAGCTGAAGAGCTGAGGGACAGCGCCCAGGCCCAGAGTTCAAGCCCCATGACCGACAAAAAAAAAAAAAAAGAAGCCATTGCCTGATATGCAGTCTCAAAATTACCTGTGTTTTCTTCTAAGAAAGTCACAATGGGGCTGGGAAGGTAGCTCAGTGGTAGAGTGCTTGCCTTGCACGCATGAGGCCCTGGGTTCAATTCCTCAGTACCACATAAGCAGAAAAAGCTGGAAGTGGCACTGTGGCTCAAGTGGTAGAGTGCTAGCCTTGAGCTGAAGAGCTGAGGGACAGTGCCCAGGCCCAGAGGTCAGGCCCCATGACTGAAGGAGAGAGAGAGAGAGAAAGAGAGTCACAATGTTAGGTTTTGATATTTAGGCCTTGGATTCATTTTGCTTTACTTTTTTGTGCATGGTATGCATGCCCCTAACCCATGTGTCTACTGGTCATTTGTATTCTACATCTATTCTATACATCTAAAGCGGTCATTTGTCTCTCTTCTTTTCCCCTATTCTGCTGTGTTTCTCAAAACATTACTTGTCCTGGGCTCCCTTGCCAACTGACTGAGGTTTAAACTGAGAGCCTCAATATGCTAGGCAAGCAAGCTACCGGGCTACCAACCCAGCCCATATACCTGTGACTTTGAACAGAGATTAAATGCAGAAGAGGGAGGTGAACACATCCAGCCACTGAAACTGAAGTTTCTGGATCATTTTGGCAACTTAGAATTCTTTGAACCATCTTTAGTTCATATGCCTTTAAACAGTATCAGCTGATTGGTGGCACTGCTGGAGGAGTAGAAGACAGGTAGAAGGCCAAAGCTAGAGAATTTCTGTCCTCAGCCACATAGTTGCTCAGTAGACATTGTGTTGCCTCTGGTTCCATGTTATGTTAAATAACTCTTCTCCTTATGGTTCCTGGGGGTGGTCCCGCCACACTTCCTCCTAGGTGGTCCTATTTCCTGAGTTCTGGTTAGAACACCTAGTCCGGTTGTTTCCCTAGTCCTAGATTGGGAGCAGTTCCAACTGTTGCTAACCTCTGGACTATTGCATATCCCTTGCTGACCACTCAGTTCTCTCAGAGCCTATAAATACTTTTACTAAATTCTCTCTGTTAATAAAAACTGGAAATAGTTCTGTTTTTCGTTATTAAGCTTGACTGATAAAATATGTTACATATTTTATCATAGACTTAAATAGTTGCAAAGGATGTTATTTTCAGTGTATGGTAATTACTGCCCTTTCAAAATAAAACATATATGCATATTTCATGCAAGTTAAATAATGTAGAGATTTGAGATCATTGTCATCTACTTAGAAAATACACAGACAAGATCCTCACCAGCATCACATTGTTTTTCCCCCACTTCTACTTCTTTGCAATATATTTTAATTTTTCATGTTTTTATGGTTTAACTATCCAATTAGTCATACTTGATTATTTCTCAGCATAAAAATAAGGGTATATAATTGAAATGGCAAATTGTCTAGCTTCCTAAGTATATTAGTTTCTATAAAAAAACATTTCTAGTTTGAGGAAATGGAGGTATGGCTCAAGTGTCAGAGCACCAGGCTTGAGAAGAAAAAAAAAAATCCAAGCAAGAACATGAGTCTCTTAGTTCAAGCCCCAGTGTCAAGGCTTCAACTCAAAACAAAACAAAATTACCATAGTACAGAATTGATGAAAACAATATAACAACTACAATTTTCCTTAAATACCTAATATGAAAGTGAACTTCCTTACTTTCAGGAAGGGTTTTAAGGATTGGGAAATCGATTCTTTTTTTCTTTTTTTTTTTTTTTTGGTCCAGTCATGGGGCCTGAACTCTGGGTCTGGGCACTGCCCCTCAGCTCTTCAATTCAAGGCTAGCACTCTACCACTTGAGCCACAGCGCCACTTCCGGCTTTTTTTTTCTGCTTATGTGGTGCTGAGGAATCAAACCCAGGGCCTCATGCATGCAAAGCAAGCACTCTACCACTGAGCCACCTTCTCAGCCCTCAATTCTTTTAAGACCATGTATGTCCACAGAACGGTTTCATGTCCTTCTGGCGTATATGTAACACTGCATCTTGTGGGAAACTGCTTTATGAATGACAGTCTTTAAGAACACCGAGGTAAGCCATCCTAAAAGTCACCACTACCAGTCTTCCAGACAAATCAAGGTGGTTGGCTCACGCAACTTATTGAATTCGCTGCAAACACAAGAGGAAGAACAAAGGGGATGGGAAGGCCACAGGGCAGGCTACAAACTCACTGGGATGACTTACAATATCTGAATTCTGAATCATGCAAAGTGACGCCCTGTCTCCTCTGGTGCATCAGCTTTCTCTTGATGGGAAATGTGTTTACAGCACAAAGTTGAGGGCTAAGTGAACAGGCTCCTCGGCAGCAGGATAGTGCCTGGAGCCATACTTGGTTTCTTTGGCATGCACCTGACCACAGCTATAGCTTGCCAATTAAACTGATAAAAATCTATAGAGTTTATAGGACAGTTGACACGTGGGCCAGAATGAATGCTATCAATGAGAAGCCTGTTTAAAAAACCTTGCGCATAACAAGTGCTTGGTAGAAATTTAGGGTACTGTGGATATATGACATCCTTGGTCCTTCTACCCCTCCCCCAATATAATGAAGCTCCGTTCTTTTATGTCTAACATATTTTGCAAGCTCTTGGCTTCTAGATTTTAGTTTCATTTATCCTCTTATTTCTTTCTGTATTTCCCAAAGCAGAATGAATGTTCTTAAGTCATAACCAACTACATTTCTTCTGGTTGGAAAACCAGTACAGGAAAAGTGCTGAGATATTTACCCACAGAACTCTTTTAAGACACGAGTATGGGCTGAGGAGGTTGGAGCTGTCCTTCCTTACCCCCAACTACAAACCTCTCATTTTTTTTTCCTCCAATATCCCCCAGGTGTGTGTGAGTACGCGCATGCATGCACGCGCGTGCACACACACGCGCACACACACACACACACACACACACACACACAATTTTGCATCACTTTCTGTGTGTATCCTAATGAGAGTGGATAGTTAGGTTTAACACTGTAGTTAGAGAATATATGGAGATTCACTTAACAGGTAATGCTAAACTATGAACCCAAGGCATATTGTCCAATACAGATTCTCAATCAAATATAAGAAACTTCCCATTGCTCCACATTCTCATCAGTGTCTGATGACTTGAGTCTAAACCATGGAATTTGCCAGTATGAAAAATTCAAATTTAAAAGGATAGCAAATCCACTGAGTGCAGTGGCTAATGCTTGTAATCCTAACTATTCAGGAGGCTGATATCTGAGGATCATGGGTTAAAGCCAGCCTGGGTAGGAAAGTCTGAGATATTTATCTCCAATCAACTACTAAAAATCTGCAGGTGGGGCTGTGGCTTAAGTGATAGAGCACCAAACTTGAGCAAAACTAAACAAAAGAAAAACAAACAGAAAAACCTCAGGGGCAATGCCTAAGCCCAGAGTTCTGGCCTCAGGACCAGCCAAAAAAAAGGTGGGGGGGGGGGTAGGGGGGGGATAGAAAATTCAGGTGGAAAGGAACTTTGTCTCTTGTACTGGCGTTTGAGCTTAGGGTTCTACACTCAGGTGCTGTGTTCCTTAAGCCATACCCACAACCATATTTGCTTGTGTTATTTTTTGAATAGTATCTAACATTTATACTAAGACCAGCCTAAACAAAGGTCCTCCTATTTATGCCTCATACATATCTGAGAGGATAGGCATGTGCCAGTGTTCCCATCTGTTTATTAGCTGAGATGGGCGCTTGTGAATTTTTTTGCTTGGGCTGGCCTTGAACTGCTTCCTGAGTAGTAAAGACTGAGTAGTATTTACTCACTCACTCATTTTAACCAACGTTTATTAGCACCATACTAAATGCTGAGGATGGAGCTGGATTAAGGTCAGTCCATGTTCTCAAGGAACTTACACTCTGTTTGCGAAGCTGACATGAACAGACAATGTGGGTGATGAATATGATACTGGGCACAAATGCAAACTTGCCATAGCAGTGAAGGAGGAGAGAGAAAAGAACACATCAGACATTGGAGCAAGGGATATTAGGATATGCATAGTTGATATTTTTGCATCTGACTTGTTTATTTTTAAATTTTGGTTTCAACTCGGGATTTTATGTTATATAATAGATAAAAGGAAGGACCAGAGGATTTTTTTAAGGAAATGATTTGAAGTTGTAGTCTAAAAAGAGAATGCCAGTGGAGAGTGGATGGGCATGAGTGAAGGCAGGGAGGCAAGTTAGAAGTCTAGCACAGTGGAGACTCAGGATGATAAAGGCCTGACTTGGAGGCAGGGGTAATGGAGATAGATAGAAAAGTAGTGAACGAGATTCAGGAAATCCCATTGACAGAATTCAATGGTAGAGCAGAAGTGGAAAATAATGGAACTGTCTACATTGTGACACCCAAGCTTCTGCCAAAGTAGGGATATTCATTCATTTGTTCATTCAATCAGCTCTATATGTGTGTGTGTGTATATGTATACACACACACATATATAGAGCTGATTGAATGAACATGGATATATATATATATATATATATATATATATATTGCTGATTGAACAAATGAATGAATATCCCTACTTTGGGGCATATATATATATATAAGCATATATATATATAAAAGCATATATATATATATATATATATATGCCATGTAACAATGTAACAGACCTTATATTCTCTCTGGGGGTTATCCACTGTTAGCATGCTACATAACTCTAGGAGATACTGTTTATAGTGCTTGTATGTGGAATATAATAGGAATGGTCTCTGGTTTAAAATGATGTGGTCAGACTCTATATCAACAGTTGCTATTATTAAAGAACTAACAATGGGGCAGTGGGACAGAGAGAAAGTTAGAATGGCATCCTGGGCTCTGGGAGCATCAGTGGTGCCCCTTGCCTTTCCTGATTCCCGAAACAATGAATTGGACCCTTGGACATGTTGCCCTTGAGAGGTTTATGGAATCCTCAGTTGGAAGCGTCTGTGAGGCTGTAGGCCATGATACATTAGAAGCTTGTCCAGGCTTTCCCCATACACATCTCATTTTGTAGCTATACCCAGTTTCCTAGGATGTGCTGAGAAGAAATTGAGTTTTTAAGGGGTCTTATTACTCTGTTCTTGGAAGGGAACTCAAAGAAAGAGACAAAGCTGCCATTCTGACAGAAAACTTGTTTGTTTGTTTTTGTCGGTCGTGGGGCTTGAACTCTGGGCCTGGGCACTGCCCCTCAGCTCTTCAGCTCAAGGCTAGCGCTCTACCACTTGAGCCACAGCGCTACTTCCGGTTTTCTAGTGGTTTATTGGAGATTAGCGTCTCACAGACTTTTCTGCTGGGACTGGCTTTGAACTGCAATCCTCAGGTCTCAGCCTCCTGAGTAGCTAGAATTAAAGGTGTGAGCCACCCGCGGGCAGCAAGTTTTTGTTTTTAATGGCTCACAATTTACCTAATATTTTGTAGTGTTTTGGTTATTGATGACCAAGTTTGTTTCTTAACTATAATTTGGTAATTCTCTTTTGCTTTTTAGTTTTATTCATTTTTAGGCAGTACTAAGATTTGAATTCAGGACCTTGAACTTTGTAGGCAAGTGCTCTACCACCTGAGCCACACTTCCGGTTCTTTTTGCTTTTCCTTCTTTTCTTTTGAGATATAGAGTCTTGCTCTTTGACTGGGCCAGCCTAGATTATGATTCCTGTTTACACTTCTTACTATACAGTAGATGTTAGGACAGATATATATCACCACGCCCTGCTTTTTCTGTTGAGATGGAGTCAGGCTGCTCTGGAGCCTGAAACCTCCTGATTTCAGTCTCCCACATAGGTGGGATCAGAGATGCATGCTACCACATTCAGCTTTTGGTTGATTTGAATCTCACAAACATTTTTCCTGTCCTTTGCTGAAATCATGGCCCTCCTGATAAGAGCCTCCTGAGTAGCTAGGATTACAGGTGTGCGCCACTATACCCAGTGGAGTCTTCCACTTTTTTGACTTAGGCATACTCTCCAAATAAGAAGTTTAGAGAAGTGAGCCACTGATACTAAAATGATCAAGGCCACAAAAGTTTTTCACACACTAGAACCATCTCAAGGGTGAAGTGAATGAATGAAACCTTTTTTTTTTTCTGTTCATGCAGGTCTAATAAAAGCGAATGCTAGATTGTTTAGACTTTACTCTGTTCAGATATATGCCCCCCCTTTTTCTCAGTGACAAGCGCTAAGCAACTTTCTGTTTTTCTTTCAGTTTTGTAATTTTAACACTGATCATAAGATACATTCAATAGAAAATTTGGGTTTGAATTGAAATACTTTTGCCAGATCTCCGCCTAGAGGGAATTTTTTATGGTTGAGTGTGTGAACACTAGCAAAACAACGTTTCCATTTTCAAGGTTGACTGTAGGATAAGTTATGCTCCTTGCATCTCCTACCTCTGGTAATACTATTCTAATTAATTTGCTTTTCACAGTTCAAGTTTTATCACATGCCTTTGGGGAAAGGTATTTAATTTTTGTATGAATTGATACCAATAACTTCAGAGAAACCACGGTTAACTTATGAAGGACAATAACAGTACAATAAATTGTGGCACATTGACCAGCACAGTGGCTCACGCCTGTAATCCTAACTACACAGGAGGCTGAGATCTGAGGATAGCAGTTTGAAACCAGCCTAGGCAGAAAACCCCAGTACCTGCATACACACAGAGAGACAAAATGAGATTGAGCTCTGCAGTTGCCTGACCGTGCTGCCTCATCCCGATACCAACTTTGTCTAGAGAGACTTCTGTTCATCTCTCCTAGTCATACCAGCGGGATGATAGGATGGGATGGGGTACCAAGGCCCACGGGCATGGCTTCGAGAAGCAGATGAATATTCTCCTTTTTGTTAGTATGTACACAAGGAATTGTGGTTCCAGAAAACCTTTTCTGAGTTAGCTTTAAGGGCTCTGACAAACTTTCTGTCTCTACTGCATTATTTCAATGTTCTCTTCTAGACAAGATAGTCCCTTTAATGTTCCAACTCATTCTTTCTCACTTTGATTTTTAGTTCAGGATATTCTATAAACACTTCAAAGATCTTTGAATTTCATAGGAGCAATAACTAGATAAGTTGCAAATGGTATATTTTAAGTTCTTGTGAAGATTCAAGATGCATGTAGCCTATTGCAAGCTGGGAGATTGACAATATGAGATGGATTTGTTTAAATCCAGTTTTACTATACAGCCATAGCCTTGCCTGGTCTCTGACTTCAACTATAGTAATAATTTCTTTTCTTGCTGGTAGCATTTTGCTTTTTGGAACTTGCAAGATAGCCTTGTTCCTGGAATTTTATAAGATCTAGTACAGATCTTGGAATATTTGCATTTGGTTTTATTTGCATGTATTTTAGTTGAATAGTGGACTATGGGATTTCAACTCTTAAGGGTATATGTTTGCTAAGTATATACTTACCTATAAGGTAGAGATAAATCATTTAATAGATGTGATTTCATGTTGGAAATTCTCAGTGGAGTGACCCAAAATGGAAACCAATGTGAGTAAAAACATCCTGGAGGGCAGAAAATGGAAACCTCAGCTTATTTGTCTAGGCCAATGAGAAGGAGATTTGAACAAGAAAAGTTTAATGTAAGGAAGTATTGACTGTCAATCGAAGCAATAAGGAACTGACTGAATACAAGTAAAGAGAGTCTAACAAATCCAGAAAATATGAGCCATCTGCTTTCTCCAGGACTGAAATAGAACAACCTCTCTGCCCACTCAGGGATTCGGTAGAGACCGTCTTTAGCTTTGGTTCACTGGGTGGCAGAGGAGTTATACCCTCTAGGATACTTTAGAAAGCTGTTCATGGGCTGGGAAGTTGGCTCAGTGGTAGAGCGCTTGCCTTGCATGCCTGAGGCCCTGGGTTCGATTCTTCAGCACCACATAAGCAAAAAGAAAAAAGCCGGAAGTGGCGCTGTGGCTCAAGTGGTAGAGCGCTAGCCTTGAGCTGAAGAGCTGAAGGACAGTGCTCAGGCCCAGAGTTCAGGCCCCACAACTGGACCCAAAAACAAAAACAGAAACAAAAAAAACAAGAAAGCTGTTCATGGCAAACTGTTATAAACAGCCTAATAGTTGAGAGTGCTGGAGGAAGCTTTTGGCAACTGAGCATTGTAGGATCTTAGTACTAGAGAAGCTCTGTGGTGTGTGTGTGTGTGTGTGTGTGTGTGTGCGCGCGTGTGCGCCTGTGTGTGTGCGCGCGCGTGCACCTGTGTGTGTGTGTGTGCACGTGCGCCTGTGTGTGTGTGTGTGCACGTGCGCCCGTGTGGTGTGTGTGTGTGTGTGTGTGTACATGTGCTGCAGAAACCTGCTATGTAAAGATCAGGGAACCAGGAAACACACCTTATTCCTTGCAATGCCTCCTCAATGCCCACTTCGGATAACATGTTGGTGTTACTTTGTAAAGGGAAATATTTAAGAGGCCTAGTTCAATTTTCATGGAATGGATAAAGGTGAACTTGGAGCTGACTCCTTTGATAACTGACTATGGAAGGGAGAAAATGGTCTGAAGTAAACCAGTGAGTGTAGGAATGTGGCTGAAGGAAAGAGCTGCCTATTAAAACACTAACACAGGAGAGTCAACGCAAAGAAGATGAAAGGCTTGTTGCTTAGAAAACTTGATCCTGGCTGGGATGAAGGAGAAGAAAGTGCTTTCTGGAGGAAAAGTCTAGTCAAGGAAAGCTTGGAGGAAAACATGGGGGGACACATTGCTGAAAATGAAATCCAGAAGAACAAAACATTTAGAAGAGTGACCTACAACTCTCATCCTCTATGATTCAGCTAATAGAACCAAGCGGGGCTCCTGTTATTCCATTTTTTTCCTATTTATTTTTTCTGCCTCTCTACTTTGTAATGAAAAAATTTCACACCATGAATATGATATTTATGCACTTTGTTAGATGGACTAAGGATACTACTATACTACTATTTATATTTCTTACCTTAATGTCAGGGTATAAAGATGTGATCCATACTTCAGGTTACCTCTCCAAAGACTGCAGTCAAATCTTAGAACCTTGAGCAATGGAATTAGAATTGGATGGCACCTTCTTGAAAGTAGTAGGAAAGCAATTTGACAAAGAAGGATGGACTTGCTACAGGAAATCTTAAGTTTTAGGGTGTTCTTAGGTGTTTCATCAGAGACCTCTATATAAACTTTTATATAGAACATTCTACCTCTGCTCATAGATCACAGATCCTACTTCCATAGCCAATTGCCAGCAGCAAAACACCAGTAGACTGAGTTTTATTGCTCTATCCTCTGAGAAACAGCATCAGATGCTTTTCAGAAGTTATATTGGTCTCTTCAGGAAACTAGGATATCATTGTTAAGTTGGTACTCCCGAGGAACAATCACCTAAGCACTCCATAAAGGTGGTTCAGAAAGCTCATATGGCAAGTGCTGCCCTATTTAGGACATTGATCCGCTGTAAGTGCCTGAAAATGGCCCATGGGAATGTTAACAAGAACAACAAGGCAAGGTTTATGATGCTAAGGCCTTCCCTACAAACGTTTCATCTCTCCTTACAGCCATGCAAATTATTATGGGTCCACTGACAAAACGTCACAAAAACTGAGCTTAAAACAAATCAGACAGTATTTAACTATAGAAAAAGAAACAAGATGTAAAACACTGTCAGGAAACCTTAGGATCATTAAGTTATTAAGCTAACTGTCTTAAAAGTGTACACAGAACTCATAAACATAGTATCTACCAGAAAATTCTTGGTAAGCGCATTTGTATTTCTCATGTAATCATGTGTAAAAAGAGACAGGAGAAGCTTATTATAGCTTTACATCTACTTTCCTGGTCAGATGACATGAGAATTTCTTCTACCTTTCCTCATTTATGGGGTTAGCATGCACCCACTGTGTTTTAAGTAAGGGCAGTGGAAGAGGCTGACATGAAAAGGTAAGTTAGACCATTATTCTTTTCTTTTTGGGATTTGAAGTCAAAGCCTTGTGCTTGCAGGGCAGGGGCTCTCTTACTGAGCCACACCTCCAGCCCCACTCACCTTTTCTGATTATGGAGTCTTGCTTCCTGCCCAAGCGATTACTTGGGTCACCATATGTCTATTTTAGGCCAAGGTAAGATATGTGCAACACTGCATCCTGTTCTTGGCGGAGAAGTTCCATGCATTTTTCTGTCCAGACTGGCCTTGAACTATGATCTCAATCCGGCTGCCATCGGTGCCCTGCTATAATATATCCTGAAGGAACTCATGAAAATATTCTGGCACATCCAGAATTATTAAAGGAAAAATTTGTCTACTGAATTACTATTTCATACAGAAAATAAGTCAGGAAATAAGGGGTGTGGCTCAAGTGGTAGAATGCCAGCCTTGACCAAAAAAGCTAAGGGACAGTGCCCAATTTAAGCCCCAATACCATCACACACAGAATATATATGGGAGAGAGACAGACAGAGAGAGATAGAGAGAGAGACACAGAGAGACAATGAAATCAAATGATGTGTGGTTTTTCTTTTTTTGTTTTTGGTGCCAGTACTGGGGCTTGAACTCAAGGCTCTTGCAGCTCTTGCTTGAGCTGGGCTTTCTCTCTCACAACTAGTTCTCTTCCACTTGAGCCAAACTTCCACTTCCAACTTCTTGCTGGTTAATTGGAGGTAACCATCTCTCAGAGTCTTCTGTCTGGACTGGCTTAAAACTTTGATCTAAACCTTCTGAGTTGCTGAGATTGCAGGTGTGAGCCACAAGTGCTTGGCCATTTTTCACTTTTAGAAACCTAATCAATATTTCAGGCATATGCCATTCTAGTATCTTTCTTATCAACTACTCCTTTCTATTTTTTTCCCCCATTAATCTCATGACTCTTTTCATTAGGGTAAAAGTTGGCAAATTTCTATAAAACTAGAGTAAATATTTTAGGTTTTTCTCACAACCACAGTTTTTCTGTTTTGGGTGAAGGCAGCTATAGACAACACATAGTACCTGAACATTTGTAGTCCCCTAAATTTGTATTTAATATCATTTTTATGTATCATGGACATTAGGTTTTATTTTTTCAAATGTTATGAAATGTCAAAATCACTCTTAACGTGTGGTCTGAATAAAAATAGGCATTAAGACAGCTTTAGGCCATGGACCATAGTATGACAACTCCTGGTGGAAATGTGATTTTGTCAGTCATTAAGCTTCACTCAATCAAAGACCAAAGGAAAACTTTCCAAAGATGTTTCTCCCCATGTTACCCATCCAAAGCTTTAGAGATCCCTCAGTATGTTCAAAATTCTCCATTGGTTGTCCTATATGAGCTACAATTTTACCGGGACTTTTCTATGTTTCATCAAGAAATGTGTGTGTGTGTGTGTGTGTGTGTGTATAGTGTGTAGGATTTAGAACTGGAAACCTGAATGAAAGAAGCCCGAGTTCTTTTCCAGACATATTTATTCTCCGGAAAGTCAGAATTGCAAGGAGTTGTCACCAAACAGTTATGTTAAAAGTTATAGTAAAAGAACATGGAAGGGGAAATTATTATGCTTGTATCTCCCAGAACAGTGTTGTTTTCTGAAAATTAAACAAATATGTTCTTTTTAATGCAGTTAACAAGCAAGTGAGAGGAGGGGAATCTAGTGGGTGATTTGTTGTGCACCTTTTGATGCATTAAAAAAGGCAAAAAAGAGCTTAAGCATACTGCAGCACCACATACACATATGTGGAAGCTCATGACTTTCCTATGCCCCTATTATTACCATGGGACGTTGGCTGAAGGGTCTGTAAAAAGGTTTTCTTCTTTAAGGAGAATGCTTAGAGCCAAGACACCATCAGTTCCAGGCTCAGTCAGTTCCGGTCGAAAGTGTGAATGCTGGGCAAGAGGTTATTTTTGAAAGGAGACTGAAACCCTGCTGGGCCAGATACCTGAACCGTTGTTAGGGTATTTGGTGGAAAATTTCATTTCCACATTATAAATAACTGTAGGATATTTTAAGAGATTCAAGACTAGTGACTTCCAAGAGCTGCTTATATTAGTTCCACTGAAATGTTTAATGGAGGGAGGATGCCCAGGAAAGCTATAAAGCTAAATTACTGGATGTGATTAATTAAAATAAATAATCTCACCATTGATTCAATTGCCCTTAAAATCTCCAAGCTTTGAAAGCCTGCAGAGTTCACTATTCACTAAGCAAAGCAAAGCAAAGACAAGACAGGAATGGAGACAGAGAGGTTCCCAAGATGAGTTATTAGATTCAAAGGAAGGGCCTTAAAATAATCTCTCCTTCCCTCCCTCCCTCCCTCCCTCTCCCTCTCTCTCTCACAGACACACACACACACAGAGACACACACAGACACACACACATGCCCCTCTGAGAGCCCAAGTTTGAAATATGGACTGTTTCTAAACGTCATCAAATTTCTGGGAGTTCCTTGATTCTGTGAACTTCTTGGCGTGGGGCAAGCCATGGAGAAGGTGGGATACCACCCACCAAGGCATTGCTATCTCCTTCTGACCACAGGAAGAATCTATTTCCTAGAGCTCCTCCCCTCCCCTGCAGCCCCTCCTCCCCAGCGATGGAAAGGGGGACCAAAAAAGCCATGCGTGTGAGTTGTGCGTTCTGCGTGTGCGTGGATGAGTGGGTGTGTAAGGTAGGGTAAGGGATAGGCAGCCTCCCCCTCCCCTGCGCGTGCGAGCTGTGGGAGGCTGGCCGTACCCTGGGTTAGAGCTCTCCCCTGTGACCGAAGCCCATCATTAAAAGTCACACCCTCCGGAGCCAGCTCACCACCTCGCCGAGCCCCGCAGGGAGAAGTGGGGGTTAGCGCCCCCATCTTGGCATGCAGGGCTCAGGGGTGGGGGACACCAGGTGGAAGGCAGAGGTTGGGGAGGGGGTGCCAGCAGGTGGAGCGGACTCTGGCTGCTGGCCCCAGGAAGGCCAGCGGATGGGAGGCCTAGGTCTGCGAGTGGGGTGGGTGGGGGGAATCGGCGGGGAAGGCAGGAGGGAAAATGGGAATAGGAAAGTGGGACGCCTGAGCTGTAGACTGGCGTGGAGGAAGAGAAGAATATACATAAAAGCCCAGAGAGGAAGGACAGAGTGAGATCTGCCCACCCCATCCATACTCCACATCCCCTGGGAAGAGATGCCTGGCTTTTCCCCCCGACCTGCCCCGGGGGCGGGGAGCCCCTCTTGGGCGGGCAATCCAGGATTCCCCCCTCCTATCCCCCAAAGCACGGTCCCCTGAAGTGCTTGCAATGGAGTCCAGGGTCCTCCAGGGACCAGAAGGCCCCTGCTTGGTGCTCCTCGCGCCCCACTCCGCTGGGCTGCGCACGAGCCGGAGGGGCGGGTGGCTTCCAGACGCGGGGTGCGACCGAGGATCGATCCCACCGACCCCATCCAGTTGATGGAGATGTGCTGCGCGCGCAGAGGTTTAAGATGGGCACCCGGTGGGGATCTAACCACCTTGCTACCGATTGCACACTTCCTTCACACCCTCGCTTCCCAGCTACCCCGCGAGGCGCGGCACATGGCTGGCTTTTATGGTGTTTGGTAAATGATGTTTTTTGCAGACATGATGTTTTCAGGCTCGGGAAGGGTGAAACGGTTTGTTTCAAGAGGCAAGGGGGTGCCGCCTTTTATTCTGGGGGTGCCACAGCCTGCGGGGCTTTCCCTGCCTCTGTGGGTGTCTCAGGGTGTCTGATGTGTTTTGGAGGCTCGGAGTTTGAGGCTGGGGGGGGGGCGGGCACGTGCTGCTCACTCCCCACAGTGCAAGGGTCGCCTTCGCCAGCGTCTTGTCTCTGTAAACCACAGAAACCTAATCACGAGGAATCCCAGCCTCCAAAAACCACATTTTAGGTTAAAAAAAAAAAAGCCACTTTTCCCCCCTCCGCCTTCCTTCATCCTCTTGACCACAAGGTTTTGGGGGATCCAAAGTCGCTTTTTAAACCCACACTGGGTGATCCGTACACAAATAAGGAGCCATGGAAGCATTTTGCATCTCTTTTTATTTTTCACGTTCTGAGAACAGCGAGGACGAACGCGAAGACGCCGGATCGGGTCGGGGATGCCCGGCCGCGCAGACTAATGAGCGCGCGGAGCACCGGGGCGAAGCCGCCCTCGCCCCCCAGCAGGGCTTTGCCACTCATGTTAATGACCAAGTTGTCAGTTTCCCCAACTCTGAAAGAAAAAAACACAAAACCCCTCATCCTGGTCCTCTAGGAATGACGGAATGGATGCCTAAGAAAGCGCACCCCCGAAAGGGCCCGGCCGTCATCCACTGGGCTTCCTAGAACATCTCTATTTTGACAAGCCCCCATTCCCCAGTTTTTGGTGTCACCTAAGGCAGGAAACACCCGAATCCGGCAGGATCCCCCCCCCCCCCCCCCCGCCTCCAGCGGCAGGGGAGGGGGGGAGGGGTGGGGGAGGGTGAACAGGGCTGAGAAGTCAGCACCAGACACTCGAGAATTTTCCTTCCCTCCTCTCTTGAAATTACAGCGAAAAGGCACGACCGTCAGTCAGCTCGGCCGGCGGCTCTCGGGCGTCTCCGCTCCCGCCCCGTCGGACCCGGAGAGGGTTCCCCGTCCGGGGGGGGGGGGGTCAAAAAGCAAAGAGAAAGGACGCGATCCGCCGGACTGGGGCCGCCTGCCCGGGCTTCGGGAGAGCGGAGGCCGGCGCGGCGCTCGCGGGCTGCTCTTCCCGGCCGGCGGGCGGCGGCAGCGGCTACGATTCGCCGCTCGGGATCCGCTGCCCCGCGACTTACCTCCGGGCACCTGAACCCCGCGAAGCGCGCCGGGGAGGAGGGGCTGCGGCGCGCGGGGCCGCGCGGAGGAGGAGGAGGAGGAGGAGAAGGGAGAGGAAGGAGCGGCGCCGGGAGCCGGACTGGCCGCCGCCGCCGCCGCCCGAGGACTCTGAGCCCGCCGCCGGCGCGCGGAGGCGGGGGAGGGAGCGGCGGCCTCCGCGCAGGAGGCGGCGCGGCCGGCGGAGCGCGCCGCGCGGCGGAGGCCGAGGCCGGGCATCGCGCGCGGGCCGCCGGAGGGCTGCACTGCCCGCCGGGCTGCCCTGCCGAAGCCGCCGGGCTCCACCGCCGCCAGACTGGAACTGGGAGGGGGCGCCCGCGCGCCCGGGACGCCGCGCCCCCCGGGGACCCCGCGGCGGGCCGCGAACTCACGTCCCCCCCCGCCCCGCCGCGCCCCGGGCCGCCGCCGCCGCCACCCGCCTGTTCCGAAGGCTCCGCTGACCCCCGCGCCTCGGGGACCGGTCCCGCCACGCGCCCACCCCAGACGCCCCGGGTCGCCGCCGTCGCCGGGCCCCGCCAGACTCCGCCCGCCCGGCAGTCGGCGGCGCTGAACTTGATTTCTCACCTCGGCGGCCCCGTCACCTCCATCCCCGTCCCCCCGGCTCGCCTCCACCCCCTCCGCTTCCTCCTCCTCGCCCCCCATCTCCACCCGCCCCCTCCCCCGGCCGCCGCGCTAACTTGTGGCTGTTGTGATGCGTATTCCCGTAGATCCGAGCACCAGCCGGCGCTTCAGCCCCCCCTCCAGCAGCCTGCAGCCCGGCAAGATGAGCGACGTGAGCCCGGTGGTGGCCGCGCAGCAGCAGCAGCAGCAGCAGCAACAGCAGCAGCAGCAGCAGCAACAGCAGCAGCAGGAGGCGGCGGCGGCGGCGGCGGCGGCGGCAGCGGCGGCCGCGGTGCCTCGGTTACGGCCGCCGCACGACAACCGCACCATGGTAGAGATCATCGCCGACCACCCGGCCGAGCTCGTCCGCACCGACAGCCCCAACTTCCTGTGCTCCGTGCTGCCCTCGCACTGGCGCTGCAACAAGACCCTGCCCGTGGCCTTCAAGGTAAGAGGCCGCGGCCGCCCCCCCCCCCTCGCCCGCCAGTCGGCCGCTGTGCCCTGTCCCAGCCAGCCCCGGGGCTGCGGCTCCTCCGCGGTGCCCCGGGCTGTGCTGCAAGGGGGCCGTTACCCCCCACCCCCGCGCCAGCCCCTCTCCCACCTGCGCGAAGCCGCAGCCCACGGCCCCCTCCCCGCTCGTCCCTCCTCGGGTTGGGGCTCAGTCCCCCGGCCGGGTCCCCCTCCCCAGGCGCCCCGACGCCACCCGGCACCTCCCCGTCTCCCCCACCCCGCCCCAGGGCCAGGACCCCCGAGCTCCGGCCTGCGCTCCTCGCCCGCCTCCCCGGCGGGGCGCTCGGCCCGCACTGCCCCCCTCTCCGGGATGCTCGGCGAGCCCCGCGCTTCTCTCCCAGTCTGGTGGCCCCCGGGCCGGTTTCCGCGTCCGTCCCCCCCACCCCCTCACCCATCCCGCCCCAGGCCCCCTCCCGAGCTCCGGCGGGTGTTGGAGGGGGGCTGGAGGAGCCCCGGCCGGCGCGGTGAGGGAGTCCGGGCAGCCGGGGATGGCACCGGGCGCTCAGCGCCCGCGCCCAGTCTGTTACCGGGGAAGGCGGGGCCGCGGGGGTCTCCGTCGCCCCGGGGCGGAGCAGATCTGGGGTCTCTGGCACTGGACCCCCAGCGGAGGCGGAGGACCCCGGGAGCGGGCTGTCCGCCTCGCCCCGCCTAGGATAGGTGAGGGGTGAGGGAAAACGTGGGGACCCCGACGGAAAGAGGGGCGCTTTGGCGGACTGGCTTTATTGCGGGGCGCCCCGCGCGGGGAAGGCGGCGGCGGTGGCGGCTCCGGCAGGGCGCCCGCGGGGAGGCGGCGGGAGCCGGGCCTCCGAGCGCCGGCCGTGCGCCCGCCCCACGCAGCCTCTGCGGCCCGCGGGGTCCGTTAGTTTTCGGGCGGTGGCGGCTGTGGGAGGCGCAGGTGGCCGCTGGCAGGTTGGGGGTGCGGGGTCCTCCACTTCTGGCTCTCGTCACGGGGTCCCCCGCTCGGAGGAGACGCGCTGGGGGCCCGGGGAGGAGAGTGAGCGCGCAAGGGGGTGGGGGGAGCCCGCGCCCCTCGAGGCCCCTCGAGGCCCCGACGTGAGGGATGCCCCCGGGAGGATGGGCCCTGTCAGGCGCCCCGGGCAGGCCCTTGAGCTGCAGTAGGTGGGCCGGGGAGGGGGGGGGTGTGTTGGAGAACCCGGTAGGTAGGCAAGGCCTCCAGAGAGGGGGGATTAGAGGAGAGAGGGTCTAGGCTGTCCCTCCATGGGGGATCCCAGGACCTGGCTCCTGCAGGTCCCCGCGATCTCCAGTGTGCTGACCCCCGCCCCTCCTCACCCCACGCGCCAATTCCGAATCGGCTTGTGTGGGTGGGTGGAGTGGAAGGCAAGCGAGCCCAGGTCCATTAGAGCCGGTTGTTTCCCGAGGTCTTATCTCCGGACAGGAATCAGAATGGACTGTTATGGAAAGGGGAGCTTGCATTCTGGGGCAAGTTTCATTTTGCAGTTGGATCCAGTGGTCTTTTTTTTTTTTTTTTTAATTCTCTCTCTTTTCAACTGTCACATTTTGTAGGTTAATGTTTTCCTTGAAATGTTAAAAGATGCGGGTCTATGAGAATTGTAGAAAACTAAATTTCCATCTGAGAACTATCTTTTATAACATTTCATCCATCCATCCATCCCAGGGCCCAGAATTTTCCCATGGGCCTAATGTGAAAGTGGACATTTATTTCCACACCCGTCCTCAAAGCCTCCCCAAACCAACCAAACAAAAAGTCCCCCAAACCCGAACACAAACAGCAAAACCACAAATAAGGAGTTATTTTCACTATACAGGTCCACAATCAAGGCATGTGAAAGCAGGAGGATGAATGCTTAGCTTTTTATAGATGTCACTTAGGCGTGTGGAATTCATGCTGGTTTAGAACGTAACTGTCTTGAACTTCTCTCACGTTTATGATGCTGAATTGGTTTGGAGGACAAGTATTCTGAATAGCATTGATGCTGTTGGTATAGAGATGGAATGCTATTTAGTGTGTTTTGTTTTTTTTTTCTCCCCCCCCCCCCCCATAGTTTGATTACTATCTGGGCTTTCTCACTACCATCCTTAAAGAAAAACTATTTTGAAAGTTTCTTTTTCTTTGCTATTAATCGTACTTTTTAATCAAACAGGTCATAGATAATATAAGGTCATATTAAGTTGGACATTTTAATTGATATTGAATAATGGAGTTAGCCTAAAAGCTGAGTCTCAGTGCTTTCCAGTAGCCATGTCTGTGTTTACTGGAATTCAAAAATTGGGTCAGAGTGGAGATGTATTCAAACTCTTTGTTTCAAAACGAGTATAGACATTTGGACAGTCAGATTTTGACTGCAATTTTTAATATCATTTTTCATGTGCTTAACATAAAACCAACCTTAAAAAAATCTCAGCCTTTGGAATGAAAGTATGAGAGTAGTAGACTTCTTAGAGTCTTGTTCATAATCAGTTACATCTGCAGTGAAGAAATAATATGAAGAAGTCTCCATTTTAAGCATGGTGACAGCAACTTGGCTATCACATTCATAGCTATGTAAAAATATGTTAGGATGCTGTTAGGTAGATAGCAGATAGGTACATGTATTTAAAAACTCAACATGTGAAGAACTTAATTGTTGAAAAGTCTGGCATTCAAATCAATGCAAGATTTATTGAACCCATATTTTATGTCTGTGACACTGCGTTTGGCACTACAGACAATCAGAAATGAATTCAGAAAGACTGTTTGATATGATAATTTAAAATGGTGCTTCAACATTATATAGCCGGTGATACACTGGCTACATTAAGAAGTAAGGATTGACTTGGTATTATTCTTAATCTTGTTTGGGGTTTATATAACAATACTTAATTCATTTATGCCTGATATGTAAAAATACAAAAAAATACCCCAACTGTTGGTATACTTTATCTAAAGTTGTTTTTGTATTTTTAACAAAAGTTCTGTAGTTTTGAAATGGCCAGTTCCCCCCAGGTGTCAAGGAAATGGACATACATATTTTTAACATTTCTTTCAGGTGTATCTCACTGAAAGCTTAAAATAGTCAAGGCATACTATTAGAAGATCCTAGGCCCTTTCTATCCCAGATCATTGGAGTGACAGAGAGGCAGTTTGCAAATTCAGCTCATTAGTTTTGATATCAGGCAGAAAGAGTGGGAAGAGCATGTCAATCCTGAATCCAGTAGCACCCTTTAAGTTAGGGGTCTGTCACCATCTCTGCTAAGACCCCTGGTGCTCAGGGTTAGTAATGAAGTTGCTTTAAATAGCTTCAGGCTGAAACACACAATGAAGAAATTTTAAGTCCAGATGTATATTTTAAACTAAAAGTAGTGCAAGCCTGTGGCACTGTTTTAAGTTGGAGAACACTAGACTATGTATATTTACTAGTATCATATGTTTTTCTGGCAGGGTCAAAGAAGGAAAACTTATTTTACTTATATGATCTAGTATTCATAGTTAATTTTGTATCTTCAGTAATACCTTCCAGTATGACAAAAGAGTTTCGACATGACAGAGCAATTTCTATTTGAAAATAATTTTTTTGGACATCATTAGCCATTTTCTGTCTTCAAAAGCAAGTATGTAATTTATAAATACTTGACACTAGTGTTAAATTTTCCCTAAGTATTTAATGACCAGATTTTAAGTTTGTCTTTTTCTAACCTAATTATTCCTAAAAAAGGGACAATATTAATAAGCCTGTCAGATTCTTAGTAAGCCCAATACAGACTGCTATGCAAAATTACGTAAATCTTAGTAGATTTCAGGCTGTGTGAAGACAGACATATTTTTGTGTTATGCTTCTAAGTGCAATAAAGCTTAAATATTTAGGGTTGAACATATAAAACTTTCTGGTGAAAGTTAGAACAAATCATTTTAGATGGAAAATATTTCTCAAGATTTTTGAAAAATTCCATTTGAGAAAAATCTTATAGATACCTCTTATTACTTTTTCCGCTTCAGAATTACTGTTTGTATCCTTTTAACGTTCCAGAATACTTATTGCTAATTTTTTTCCCAAATAATACCGTGTATTCATTTTCTTCTTTAGAATTTGATTGGCTTTTCCTGAATTCTGGCTTCAACTCTAAAAGTGAACTGCAGTATTTGTTGAAGATTTTTGGTAGTTTACTTAAAGAGAATTAATTTTTTTTCTTGCCTTTTGCAATGACCGGCTCAGCTCTTTATTACAAAGAAAGATTTGATTAGTTTCTATCTTGAAAAAATAATTGCACTTAAATTTTATTGCCATTACAATGTGCCAGTATAATGCTGGCCTATCAGATAAATTGATTAGTGGAGCCAAGGCAGAATTACCCAGAGAAATACTTCAGGCAGATATAATTTCTAATATACTAGACTGAAACAATTTTAAGGGTCAGAGTTATTTATCCATTGCTCCTCTTTCAGAATGATTCCATTTTTAGTCATGCTGGTTCTCAGACAGAAGTTTGGTAGCATTTGCTAGCGTTAAATATCCTTTTCCTTCATTCTGTACAAGTGCCATATGTGATTTAAATGCTAGCTACAGTGAGATGTGCTAAATAAAGGATCTTCGTTCTCAATTCTGGAATGTCAGAACAGAAAATTACTTCTTCTTTGCCTATGATTTTCTTGAATTTGTTGGTTTTATATTTTAAGAACACCGAAAAATGGAACTGTTAAGGTTTCATCACAGATTATTCCTTGTCGAGAGTACTTAGTCTTGGTGGGTAACATGGAAAAAATTTTTAATTTGTATTTATGCCTCACCAGTTACAAGGTAATTTTTGACTGCTCTCTCCTCCTTAGAATGTTTTTCCATTGCTTGGGTTTGGTACAGATGAAATGTGCAAAAGAATTTCTTGATTCTTTTGGTTTTCTTTTAGATAAACACAATTGAGACTTTCCAAGGGAAATTTCTTTAGGTTCAGATATCTACTTTAAAAGATTCTCAAATGTGTAATTATATTTCTGATTGATATAAAATCAAATATAGCACTGCCTCCCCCACCCCCAACATACACTTATGCATTCCTCCCTCAGAAAAACATTGGGAAGTCTGATTTCAGTAGAGCCAATAGCCATTAAGCTAGATTTCAGTCATTAAAGGAAAGGTTGTCACTATATTGTATTAGCATTATTTTTCCAGACCATTTTCTTAACCTCTTAGAAGACTCACACAACTTGTATTGTCTATTATTTTGTTAAATGTGATATGTAAAACATACCAAATATTTAATATGGTCATTTATTATGCTGCTTCAGCAAAACAAAGTGGATTTATGTATTTCACTCCTGGGAATCTTTTCTTTCATATTTTCCCATATTGAATCAATTTTCCTTCTAAAAAAGTCAATTTCTTAAAAATATGCAGTAAAATAATAATGTCTCACAGCTCTTGAGTTTTACATTGAGGTAGATTCCTTTATTTCTTTTCTGAGATTTAGCCTGACTAGAGTGGAACTCAGCAGCAGTCATTCTGTAACTCTCACCAACAATCAAGAACATCTCAGGATGTGAAGTGAAGAATCACATATTCAATTGAGCCCTTAAAAGGTGCTTGAAATCTTGGGTTTTGCAGACTGCAGACTTGGAGCTAAACACTGTGTTATTCTCCTTGTCTTACAGACAAGATAGTATCTTCTATATTTTACACACTTAAAAATACTTCCTATTAAAGATTCACTTTGACCCAGAAGCTACTCTGCAGGTGTTAAAACACAATATATTGAGTGCACAAAATATCTTAACCTTCAGGAAAGTCCTGGCAGACGTAGTTGATGATTTTGCTATTTCAATTGTGCCCATTTCTAGCATAGTGAATTTACAGAGTGCGTCATCTCCCCAGGGAACGCAGCATTAGCTGTATCCATAGCCCCTTGAGGTAGTTGATCAAGTATACTGGGAGGAAGTCTTGTTCTCAAAGGATTTGCTCTTGACCTGGGAGACTTCTCAGAAGATAACTATAGGACTCTAGGCAAAGTGTCATCACAATTATCTGGTCCTCTTGAGGTGGAAAAGCTTATCTGAGAATTAGTCTGGGAGCTGCACATAACAAGTCTCTGAATAGCACATTGCTTTTGGCCGGGGATGCTGACTCAGCCTTAAGCTCTCTCTCTCTCTCTCTCTCTCTCTCTCTCTCTCTCTCTCTCTCTCTCTCTCTGTTTTAACTGGTAGCTGTGGAAGTTTGTTCTTCATGGAGCTTTGGTATTTACTTATGTAACAGTATTTATCAAATGCGGCACTGTTTGAGGTTTGGGGACCTGGCATAAAATGTCAAACAAGACAGATGAGATGAAGGCCCTTTCTTTATGAAGTTTATATCGTTTCTAAACTAATATAATCTGAACTCCTAGGAGTGAGTTTCTCAGCTTTAGGTTGCTTTTCAGTATAGTTAAAAGCAGTTGATAATCATTAGTATTTCTACAGTGAAATAAGGGTCACAAACCAGTGGGATCTGGGTAAGTGGTCGTATGGTTTAAGAAGGGCTTTGTGACCTTGAGTGGAATGACAAGATGCTGAATGGAAGGAATGGAACAGAGAAGCAAGAGGAAATAATAAATAGAAGTCAGAGTGGTATAAATACCGACCACCTTTTGTGTGTTTGGCTTGGTTCCATATGGGGCCTTGGGATAGGGAAGAAGCCAGTCCTACAAGATAGTTTGAGGGATTTTATTATATCATAAGGAGTCTGCTTTAGGGAGGTAGCCACCAAGCATACTGGGGCTGTAGAATGATATGCTTAGGTTTTTTTTTTTTTGTGGAAATCTTGACAAAAGGGAGTATAACTCAAGAAGTAGAGAGAGAGATAAGTGGGAAGTTTGCTAGGTAGATAAGTGTGCAGAAGTGTCTTTGTCAGACAGAGTAATGGGTTACTGTGGCTGAGCCCACTGCCTGCTTGCTGAATGCAGAAGAGAAATAATGGAAGTTAACTAAAAGGAAGCACTGTTGCTGAGGGGTAGGGTAGGCTTTTAGTAGTGGATTAAGAATGAAAAGTTTACTGGTGCCGATGTCTCACACTTGTAATCCTAGCTTCTTGGGAGGCCGAGATCTGAGAATTGCAGTTGGAAGCAAGCCCGGGTGGAAAGTCCCCAAGACTCATCTCCAGTGAACCACCTGAAAACCAGGAGAGCTGTGGTAGAGTGGTGGAGTGCTAGCCTGGAGCCAAAAAGCTCCAAACAGAGCACCCAGGGCCCAAGTTCAAGCCCCATGACCGACAAAAAATTAATGAAATAAAAGGTTTTATATAAGTCCGTAAAGAAGCTACACTGGCAGATCCCCTTACCTGCCTCCACTGTTAATCAGAGACACACATTTACAAATTAGCTCACCCTGGATGAAATGTGACCTCCTAAGCAAAACAAATACTTGTTAGCTTCAAGACAGATGATTTTAGATTTCTACTTGACTAAATTAATCTGCTTCAGATTAATTGTTGAAGATGAAGGATACCAATGTGTCATTCCAAGATGGCAGGTGGAATATGACAGAAGCATGCTTAAGGGATTATCTATCTATCTATCTATCTATCTGTCAATCTATCTATATCCTGTTTGTGCTATTTATTCATCATGATTGTTTTCATTCTGATGTATATATAAATACATTATATATATATATAATTGACATATATATATGTCTATTTTATACCTAAACTTTGGGGTTTTGGTAGCTTTGAATATCCCATTGGCTCCCACAGCAGAGTGGGCATCTAGTAAGTATTCTTAGTGTCATTAAATGCTGAACATTAGCTCAATGGAAGGGAAAGCATGTAGACTCCACTACTCTAAGACCTAGAGCTTCGTGTAGTCAGGGACTCAAAGGTTGCTTCTGAAGTCTTCTCTCATGAAACAAGTCAGATTTTCCACTCCTTAGCTTGGGATCAAGATAAGACCACACCTCAGGGCTCTTCAGGCTGTAGACAGGAGCAGATGCCTTCCTACAAGTGATGCAATCTGCAGATGGGATATCAGCCTTCTCTCTGAGGCCTAGTATCTGTGAACAGGCTAACATGGGAATTTAATAAAAATGTACATACATTCTGTGAAGAGTCCAAGAACAAATAAAGGAAATTCTGCCTGCCTTTGAGATGGGTGGACCCTGAGCATTGGTATGTTTGAAGTGGCATCACACCTCAAACACAGATGCTTCATTTCTGTTGGCTATTACTGGACCAGAGCCCTGAGTCCTGATAAGATAGGTCATTTACAATGAAAACAGATTCTCAATTTTTAAGCTTTTCTGAGGTGCCATTATTGCTGCTGTGTTTCCTGTTTTATGTAGGTGGTAGCCCTCGGAGAGGTACCAGATGGAACTGTGGTTACTGTCATGGCGGGTAACGATGAAAATTATTCTGCTGAGCTCCGAAATGCCTCTGCTGTTATGAAAAACCAAGTAGCAAGGTTCAACGACCTGAGATTTGTGGGCCGGAGCGGACGAGGTAAGTCTCTGCTTTTTTTTTTTTTTAAAAAAAAATCTGATAATGGACTGAACACCTTCGGACCCCCTGGTGAAATGTGGGCTAGTCTGTGTACAGATCAGCACCTTTTTTTTCTGACTTGGTTACTAGGAGGTTTTACTTAAATACATCCAGACATGATGGAGTATTTTCCCTGAGTGCATGGTCGTTTTTCATTTGTTTTGTGATATGAAAATTCATTGTTTTTAGAAAAGCCAACTCCTCATTGCACTGGTTGAAAGCCTATAAGGGAGAGGGGTCAGGATAGGAATTAAAGGGAGTCACATTATTGAGCAACTTGAGTGGTAAAAGGGAAAGCAAAATGGATATAATGTGTGGACATCTTGGTAATATTAATTTTGGTCTTAAGTTGAAACAAGGGCAGGTAGCATAAGGCCCTTTGCTTATTATCCCATTTGTATTATTTTGTTTATATTCGTACAATAAGAATCTATTAAAATCCTGTTCTTTTTCCCCACAGAAGCCTTTTCATTTGAGTAAGTGACTAATGGATTAGTCACTTAGTGACTATGTAAAATTGCCTAGCTAAATGAACGATCAGGACTCCAATGGTTCTATACTATTTAAATATTTCTACCAATCTTAATGTATATACAATGATTAAGGATCCATAAAAGAACCATAAAACAGGAAACAATCCCTTTGGGGTTTTTCTCAATTGTTTTGTAAATGGGGTAGCTCTTAAAAGAGAAGTCTCTAAGGAGGCTAATATTTTGCTTTTATTTACTTTTTCTGCAGAGAGACTTTTACTGGTCATTCACCTATTAGAAGTATTATGTTCAGTTTTATTGAATCCAATATTTCCATTTTAAGTATTTCAATAAGAAGAGGTGGGGAATTATAAAGTATATGGATTCACTGCTAGCAAATGAGGAGCACCAGTTTTTTAAACCAGGTCTAATAATTGCTCTCTAGTCTGGATCAGATGTCAAATTATTACCATTATAAAAACTTGATAAGGGAAATTCAAACAAGGCTGTTTCCGATGAGTAGAGTTAGTTTACTTTCTAGGAACAGGGCCAAGAAGCTGTACTTTTTAACTTAAGAAAAAATGATGCATGCTAATGAGATACTGCCACTGAAAGGTTGTTTGAAATAAAATGAGGCTCAGAGCCTCTGGTAGAACGAAGAGTAAGAGGTTTATCTCTGCGCTAAGCTAAATTTTCTTTTCTTAGAAGAAAAAGAACTTTCTATATTACTATTATCTGATTGGTAGTGATGGAAGTGGTGTGTGTGTGTGTGTGTGTATGTGTAATTATCATTACTTTCTCAACTACTGATGCAGATTGACAGTACAATGAAAGTTTCTCTTTCTTTCCTAGTAAAACTATGAATGTGATAATTTACCTGTATGTACAAAGTTGTACCTTTTCTGATAGCATTTCCTTATTTTCAGCTAGGGAATTGAATTTCAGTATTTAAAGGATGGGTGTAATACTTAAATTTGCTTTATGGATTCAAGCTAGTATTTTCATTTATTGGGCTTTTGTATTATATAGATGACACATAACTTTTTTTCTGATCAATTGGAGTAGAAACTACGGCAAAGTGATAGTGTACTTTGTAAACCTTCAACATATTTATTTAAGAAACTTCAAAGAGAAACAAAGGGTGTGCACTGTTTTACTATATTGGCTTTCTGAGTTTTGGCTGGTTTCCCAAATAGCAATTTTTATATTTAAAAAAAAAGACAGACTTAACTGCTTGCAGACTTTTCACGCATGGAAGATGAAGAAAGCTTCTTTTGATGAAGTGTAATTATGTCCAAACAGAGCTGACCCCCTCCCCCTATATTTCTTATGATCTTAACTGAAGAAAGTAGGATTTTTCCTTTGAAGCAGCGGGGACTTGGTGGAGGATCTGAAATGCTACAGTCTGCTGCCAGAGGCAGGATGGAGAAATTGGTCCAGACTTGTCTCTAGACTTAGATGGGGGGAGTAAGAGGACTGAGAGGAAAGAAAGAAAAAAATTGATTTATCACTAATCATAGTTTTTTTTTAATACCACTACATTAACATTGTAGGGAAGGAAACAGTAAGATCAAGCTGAACTGGAGAGGGCGAAGAAGAAAAAAAATGAGGACAGAGAACATTGACACGACAGCACTCTGCAAAGAATGAGTCAGTTTTTCAGTGGCAGGAAACCCTCTAACCTGTCTTGGTACCTTTTGAACCTGACCTGCTTTTATAACAGCCTCTTTGCAGCTTCCTCTCTGATTTTTCATGCTTCCTCATTTCTCTTAAGTAATTAAGTCTTATCAACACCATGTTACCATTGTACTTTCTTTCCCAGTCTTACAAAATTTCTAGGATTAAAAAAGGCATTAGCATAGTATTAAACCTCTTAGGACATTCCACAAGTGTTACATTCCCCTCCATCTTTCACTTACAGAAATCTAAACTCTTGGATATTGAAAAGTGATCTTAGATTTATAAAGAAGTCATGACACTACTTACTTTGGCGTTTTGGATTGTTTGATCACCATCATTTTTTAAAAAATGGTTGGGATAAAAGTAGGTCATCAGTGAAACTTGCATTAACAGTGGCTTATTTTTTTAAATAATTTTTTTCTTTGTGTTTTAAACAAACGTTAAACAAAGCGATTTTAGCTTTTAAAATGTTTCTGGTATACTTTCTCCCTTTTGACATCAGGCATGCTGCTTTTAATTTACAAGCATTTTTAAAGCATCTCCAGTGCACAGAGCATAGCGTTTTGTCAATTTAGGATACAATTCTGCTTACTGTCTTACTCCTCCTCCTTAGTCTTCAGGCTAAAGTTGGTGTTGTCCATCAATGACAGTTGCCTGTCTTTATCTTAGAAACCAAATGACTGGAGGACATATTGCAGAACTAGTTCCTAGATGAAGCTGTGGATGATAAAATTAGTTATCCCTAAGTAAAAGCCTGCCTTTGTGTTACTTTTAGAAAGTGGGATTTGGAAAAACTTATTATTATTTTTAATCTAAGGAAATCGTGAATGCCCACATAAACGTTTGACTCAGGAAATGTATTATTATAAGATGGAGAACCAATTACCAAGTTGGGTCATAGTTTTCTAAAAGCTTCTTCAGCATTGCATATGTGTTTCTTCTGAAGGAATAATCAGAGTTTGAAGGGACCTCTTCTGTTTTCTGTTTTATTTGTTGAAGTACATCTTGACCCTTAAGGAGTTTATTTTGGAAGGCCACAGTTATACTTAAATACTTGTTTCCTCCCCTTCACCCACCTCTTTTTAAAGGATGTTTTTAATGGAAAACTAGTTCTGCTCTGAACATTGAGTTGCTTTATACTTGAAGGGTGAATGAATTTCATGTTTGGCTTTTGTTCCCACATGAAGTGTTCTTCTAAATTTGGGAGAAGAGTTGGCAATTTATAGACATTAAAGATAATTGGGAAATATGTCATTGTCTATTAAGATTAGTGCCATGAATGAAAATTGTCTGCTGATCACAGCCATTAGAGCCACTGTTAGAAATGCAGTCCTTGGCCTATGGACTACTGGTCTCATCCAGGATACCTTGCTTATTTATTTTCTTATTTATTTTTTGTTTTGTTTTTGCTAGTCCTGGGGCTTGAACTCAGGGCCTGAGCATTGTCCCTAATGCTTCTTTTTGCTCAAGACTAACACTCTACCACTTGGACCACAGCACTACTTCGGCTTTTTCTGTTTATATGTCGCTGAGGAATTGAACCCAGGGCTTCCTGCATGTGAGGCATGCAGTCAACCACTGAGCCACCTTCCCAGCCCATTATTTGTTCATTTTTATGCTGGTGCTGGGTCTTGAACTCAGGGCCTAGGTGTTGTCCCTTAACTTTTTTGCTCAAGGCTGGCTATGTATCATTTGAGCCCAGCTTCCAGCTTTTTGGGGGCTAGTTGGAGATAGTATTTTCATAATCCTTCCTTTCTTAGGCTGTTTTTGAATGTTGATTTTTGGATTTTGGCCTCTTGAGTAGCTGGGATTACTGGCATAAGTCTCAGAATGGCATTTTAAAATGCTTTCATATGTGGAGACTAAACCATTTCTGTCCTCTACAGCCATAATTTTGGGGTTCTTACTGAACATACTGGCTTCCCATTCAAATTTCTGGTCTTCATTTCTATAGATTGTCAGGTTTCTGGGACTAGATTAGTTCCCTGGCTATCTTAATTTTCAGGTTCATCTTAATGATTAAAACAAATCATCAGTTCCCAAATAAATGAGTTAAATCCTTGTAAAATCTAGTCTGTATAGTAGATGGAGTATGATTATGTCATTGACAAATACATCATCCTGGCTAAGATATTATATTAGTCCATGTATTTATTGTTTCATGGACACAGAGAACTAATTGAGACCTAGCTCACAAGTAGATAACCTATTAATTTTTTTCCATATCTTCTGGCAGTGTGGAAGAAAAAAAATGAGCATTTGCTGCTGCTGCTGCTGTTATTATTATTATTATTAGTAGTAGTATTTCAATGCCAGGGATTGAACCCCAGGTTCTTATCATGCTAGGTAAGTGATCTCCCTCTGAGCAATATCCTCCAGCTGGAGAATAGATTTGCATTTCCCCATTTATTAATTTGTATGGATTTGGGCAAATTACTAAGCCTCTCTGAGTTTTGGGTTATTCCTTTATGAAATGAGGATGATAAGTCTACCTGGGGAGGATTAAATAGGATAATATGTATGAAGTGGCTGGAGACTAGTGGGGTTATAATTAGTATTTATCTTTTTCAGTTCTACCCAGCCTCACATTGCTGTCTTTTCTCATTACCCCTTCACTTTTGCCTGTAGAAACTTACAGTCAAGAGGATAGGAAACTATAGACTATGTAGACACAGTAACAAATGATGTGTGTCTCTGACAGATTTTAGGAACTTACATGGTCTGGGGTTGAAAAGAAAACCCATTCACTAGACCTGACAGTCCAAGACCTGTTCCACATTAAACCTTGTACTTAACCTGTTCCATGTTAAGCTATGAAAATATTGCATTAAACTTTGCGTTGTGACATATTGTCTAGGATTTGTGTTTTGATTGAATACTCTCAGCTTTCAGTAAAAGGAAAGGGGAGGGGGAATCTGACCCCTAAACAAAGCAGAGCAAAATGAGCTTTTTTATCTGTTGCAGGAGCAGACTAAATGAGTACGTTGGCCCCCAGAGTGCTGAATGTTTGATTGAGTCACTGTTTCACGCCCACCTTTTCCTGTCTTGTAACAGTTTGCAGTTTTGACTATCTGACATGACTAACCGTTGCAAATCTTAACTGATTACAACTGTCAGTGAGTCTGTGTGTAACAGAGTCTGGTATCTTCTGGAGAAAGCAGACGTCCAAATCTGCTACCAAACTTTTCCCAGCCGCACCCCACTACCATTATTTCATCACTTTTAGCTCAGTTAATTTGAAGTATCGAGCTGAAACTTCTGCTAAAAATAAAAATTCATGTTTATGTTGAGTGGTGAGCCAGTGTCAGGGAGTTACTTCAGGATTTCACAGCAGAGATAGATGTTAGGGGAGGGGTGAGCAAGGAGGATAAACCTTCATTCTAGTAATGATGAAATCATACCACAGGTACACGAAGGCCAGGCCAGGAGACAGTGGGACCTGTTAAAATGATTCTCATAAGAACCTCCCGCTTTTATCTTCTTGTTGTGTTTCACGTCAGTGAATAAAATGCTGGAATAATACAAAATAAACAGCATAAGCAACAATGGCTTTCTATTGTTCCCCCATGGGGTCATGACCTAAATCCTAAATGAAGACTTCTAAAATGGTCTGTGCTTGGATGTATTCCTGATGTTGGCGAAAAGTGGAAGGAAGGGAACCTTCCTCAAATGGATCAGGGTGTTTTATTTTCACTCCAGCCATTGCTCCAGAGTTTTGGTTCCATGGATTGTGCTTCACTGAAGACAAGGGTGGGCGTTGGTTTAGGAACGTCCTAGAGTGGCTCTCAGGGGGTTTCCAGTGCAGAGTAAGGACTCCCGTGTCTTCTCTTTGTTTCATTGGCTCCTCGGAGCTGCTTAAATGAGATCTGGACTCTCCTGTGTTGCTGTGTAATCATGACTCTTATCCTTTTATGTTCACTTTCCATCTTCCTCTTTTACATCTGCAGGCAAGAGCTTCACCTTGACCATAACAGTCTTCACGAATCCTCCCCAAGTAGCTACCTATCACAGAGCTATTAAAGTTACAGTGGACGGACCCCGGGAACCCAGAAGTAAGTACTTACGTCTTTATTGAAACTGGCAATAGAGTTTGTGGGGGAACCCTGGGAAGAGTTCCTTCTAGAAAGGTTAATGATACCGTCTTTGCAAAGTTTGTGATCTGCATATATACTTAGTGAGGGACAATTAGTAGAACTTCACAGTTAGTAGAAAATAAAATTACAGTTTTAGGCTTCACCACAAAATTGCTCAGGCCTTTATAACTTTGGGAAATGAGTTGATAATTGTTTAGTCACTGTAACGATTGGCTAAGAAATTCTGCTCATCTTTTCGAGATACACACACACACACACAATGGACCAAACAGACTCAGGAGAGCTGAGGATAGCAAACACTAAACCTAAATATCTTGAGCTTAGACGAAGAAGGATTTGCGTTTGTTTCCCATGGCCTGAGAATGTGTGTTCCCTTTTTAGCCCGCCCACTCAATTCCCTTTATAAAGAGCACACTGCTTAATTACAAAGAATTTATTTGCAAATGATAACTTGCTTGATTGTTACAACACTGTTGTTTGGTCATGTTCTGGTAATTGTTATAGATAGTTTCTTTTAACAGAGTCAAACCAGGCTTAACTCTACTTTGCTTTACTTGTCTGTCTGGCCATCTAGAAGAGGGATAATCCTTAGCCCTTAGTCACCCAAATGATTCAGGCAACTCATCACAGCAGCATTGACATGTATGTAGAGATTAAAGATGAGCTGATACATTGGCCATTCACAATCGGGCACTATTGGAGATATCACATAGAACTCTACCTTGGCCAAGTGAATACGTGAGAGGGGTGGGTAGGCACTGCTTTTAAGGAGTTGAATTTGGTTTGTGGGGGAGGAATAGCTAGCGGAAGGATTTGTTCCACAACAGTACACCTGCCTAGACTGGAAGAGTGGGCACCTATTTTCTTTCCCTACAAAGAGAAAAAAAAAGTCTGGTAAGGCTTTCCCCACGTAGGTGTCTTTTAGCAGTGGGAAGGCACAGTGGCTCCGTCCTTTTTTCTCCTTTCTTCGCAAAGCCTGACTGTTGCCTAAATGAGGGTGGTCTCCTACCTCCAGTGCAAGGCCTTGATGTTGTTTTGTTTTCATGTGTGGCCTTCTTCCAAGTCCCCCTCCACACCTTCCCCTCCCCCCCCAATGTGGAGTCAGTGCTGGGAAGGTCTATCTGGGAAGGTCGGGCCAGATAATTGGTTCATGGGCAGGAGCCACAGGTCTTCAGGGGTTATACAGTGCAGAGCAAGGATGCCTGGCCTGGTTTGGGGCTTGTTTGGACTTCAGTGGATGGCCATAAGTGAAGGATGGAAGATAGACACCTTATGATGGAAGTCATCTTCTAACGTCTTACATGACTAGTCCTTGAGTTCCTGACCAGGTAGGGGCTTCTATTCTCATAACGTAGTCTTTTAAAGTTTATTTAGCACCACTAACATTTGTCTTTTAAAAATGTTTCTTCCTGATCATCTGCTGCTTTCTTTAGTACTTACAAAAGCTATTCCTCCCTCTCCACCTCCCCCCCTTCCCCCCCCCCCCCCCCCCGCCTTCTTGGGTGTATACACTTGAGTTAACCCTTCCAGTTGATGGCTGAGAGAGAAGCAGAAGAGGGTAGGTACTCCTCATCCTGAAAGATATGACTAAAGGTAAGGAAGAGGCAGAATAACTTTGAAAAAAGGCTCTTCTGAGTCAATATGAATAGCATTACTTCATTTCAAAGCAATTTGGCCACAGCAATTAAGCTGATGGACTTACCATCCTGTAAAAGCAGAGAAACTCTCTGAAAGCAGTGAGGATTTGGGGTTAGGGGAGCAGATGCTACCGTGTGATCTCAGATTGGGTTTTGGGTCATGTTGAGTATGCTAAGTGTGAGTGGCCTGTGATCTCCAGTGTCAGAACACCTGAACTAGTTCCATGTGGGCAACATGCCTTATAAACGGAAAATATCTGTAAAAATGGGGTGTTGTTTTCCTGACATCATGGTGGTGACTTGCCTGGCTAGAGGGATGGGTCTGACAGCAGTAACACTGTGATTCTGCCACCTGACGAAGGGGCTCTTTCCTCTGCCTTGAACTTGGCCATCTCTCACAAGGACTCAACTTGGTCATGAGGACTCTACTTGTCCATTCTAGTGCAAAAGCAGCCGAGGCCAATAAACAGACAAATAGTCATAGCTGTGTTCTAATAAAACTTTCTTTTCAAAAACAGATATGGTAGGCCAGATATGGTGGCCCAGAAATCATGCTTTGATGCCCCTTGCTCTAGATTTTAAAGTGGCTTATTTTTTTATCAACTTTTAATAGAAAAGGCCTTTAGGAAAAGGCTCTCTTAGAGGAAGAATCCCCTTCTCCCAATTAATGCAATTATTTTAGATTCCCCTTCTTAAATAGTGGTTATTTGTCATAAAACTATATGCTTCTAGTGTTACTATAATGGTTTGAAGGAGTTGGAGATTTTGTACTGTTGTTTCCTGTTTACATGTAGAGTTTTTCTAAAGATTTGAATATAGGGCTGGGAAGGTGGCTCAGTGGTAGAGCGCTTGCCTTGCATGCATGAGGCCCTGGGTTCAATTCACCAGCACCACATAAGCAAAAAGGAAAAAAGCTGGAAGTGGCGCTGTGGCTCAAGTGGTAGAGCGCTAGCCTTGAGCTGAAGAGCTGAGGGACAGCGCCTAGGCCCAGAGTTCAGGCCCACTACCGGACCGGGAAAAAAAAAAAAAAGATTTGAAAAGGCTGATCTGGTAGCTCAGCTGTTTAAATAAAGACTAAATAAAGACTAACTATAGATGAAATGTTCGTGTCTTTATATCAAGACTGCTTGGAGTGAAATCCCAGCCTCACCATTTAGTAGCTATATGGAGAGAGACAATTTCCCTAGCTTCTTTTTGCCTTAGTATTCTCATCTTTCCAAAATGAGAATCATGAAAAAAGTATCTTCTTCAAGGATAGTAACTTGAGGTCATGTATGTAAAATGAGCAGTTAAGTACCATGTAGTAATTCCATATTAAACATAAGAATTGGTGTCTTTCAGCATCCAAAGTCTGTTGTAATGTTTGACTTCTAGTATGCGTCGAGGAATCCAATACCATCTAGATTCTGTTGTTTTTTTTTAATTTAATTTAATTTAATTTGTGAACATACTGTACAGAGGGGTTACAATTACATGGGCAGGATAATGCGTATATTTCTTATCAAGCATTGCAGCCTCCTCCTTTGTTTACCCTTCACATCCCTTCCCTACCTCCCCCCTACCCCCCCCACTCCTCCCCCCCTTCCCCCCCCCCCCCCCCCCCCCCGCACCAAGTAAAGCTCGTTTTCCACATGACCTTGTACTTCTCATTGTTGCAACAGGTCCACCTGTATCCTTAAACGACTTGTTTTTCCCCATCTCCTCCACAAGTTATACTGACATCAAATATAGTGAAAGCAGGGGTTATACTGTGGGGGTAGATTCTGTTCTTTAGTGTACTATTATTTTCTTTCTAGTGTATTCCAGATGGCTTTGCTAATTTTTGCTCAGTAGCAATCAACACTAATCAATGGTTTGAATCAGGCCGTGAGCAGATAGTGATGCAGAACCAGTGATGAATACTACTTGTATGTAATAAAGTCCAAGACGGTGCAACAGCACTTAATGCCCCCTTCAGAGGCCCTGCTTATCAGCATGTCTGCCAAGACTTGCTTTCCACTCAGAAATCCGAAAGGTTTCACCCTCTGTGTTCTCTGTCTCTGGCTGAGCTTGTGCCTGTCACATCCCAAACAACTTCTTTTCTTAATATACACATCTGGCGTTGGCAGTTGGACTAACTTCATAAGAGCACATGATCATCACTCATTACAAGATTAAAAAGTACCCCATGGCATCATTGATGTTTTTTTTCACTTTGATCTTTTGCAGTTGTGATTCATCTCAGTTATAAAACTTCCCTTTAAAGGAACATCGCCGATGACTTATTAGAACCTTCGTGTTAAGTAGCGTAAACATGAAAATGGTGCACATCTTTGCAAAAATGCCATGGTATTTCCTTCGCTAGCTTATCATTTTAAGACATGACATCATGCTTAAGATCCCAAATTTGTCAGTCTTGTGTTTAGGCAAAAGCATTTTGACCTTCTGTTGGGAGGTTAGCTCTGCAGATCAACCATGGTATGTTCGCCAGCAGGAGAGGTAGTAGAGCAGCAGGAGTAATGTGTTTGGATATTTAACTCTTTTACGCATCAGTTCCTATTAGAATCTTCTACTCCCCTTGGTTCCAATTCCAGTCTGACTTAAAGAAGTTCTACAGGAAGTTGAAAACTCGGTGAGCGATGTCATATTCTACAGTAATGGTTCTGAGTTGGAGAAAAGGACTGCCAAGTGCACAGAGAATGGAAAAAGTAAATCACTACACACGGCCGGGATCCTTTTAATAAACATACTGTGCTTTCAGTTTTCCACTGCTAAACAACCAGCTACCCAAACCATACCAGCTTAAGACAACAAGCAGTTCTTTGTTTTGCATTGTTTGTGGGTTGATGAGGGTTGATCAGGATGCTTTCTCTGATGGGATGCTGGAGTTTATCACATGGCGGTGGTCAGATAGTAGCTAGGGCCGGAACATCCAGGATGCCTCTATTCATATATAGCTTGTGTCATGGTGGCTGAAAGTTAGGACCAATGGGATGATGGGACATTGCTCCCTACCCCAGGTAGTCCTTGAACTGCTTTCTCTTCTTTATGGTCTCTCCAGAGCTCTGATAGACTTTGGAACTTCTTACAGGACAGCCCAGGGAACTGTTAGGTCTCCTTAAGGCTTAGGCTCAGAGCTGACATGGAGTTGCTTCCTCTGTACTCAGCTGGTTAAACCAAGAGATTGGTAAAGCCCAGATTCAACCGGAAGAAGCAGCACATGAAGGAGTGAGTGGCCGGGGAGTAGTCTAATGGACTACTGGAGGCCATCAGCTCTCACAAGTGCTTGCAATAGGAGAAAGAATTCTTTTCAAGGTCCCATCTTTTGAACACCTTCATGATTTTAAAAAGCACGCATGTTTGACGTTCTACCAAGTGACCTCATGTTTCAATGCATAGTGAGTTGAAGAAGTTTGGCAACTATCAGATAAATCAAGGGTGGGCATGACCTTGTAGTGCTTGGTCTTAGCAAGTCAATATCAAATGGAGCCAGATCAGTATTGATAGGAGAGAAGACCACTAAGTGTTTGAACAAAAAGAGGTGTGAGCCTAGCATGAGAGTACAGTAGTCCATGCAGCATAGCTTACCATCACTCGAATGGACGTGTCTGAAGAATTTATTCTTGGTCATCAGATTTTGAGAATTGTCAGCACACCTGCAAACCCCATGCAGATGACCCGTGTGGGTGGGTTTCTAAGAAGTTTTGTATGTTGAGCCTTAAGGAAGTCCTAACTATGGTTACTCTCAAGGAGGGACCAAAGTGTCAACCGTATCCTTCCTGCTGGGGTACTGTTACTGACTCTGACCAGCTGCATGTCCTGAACTGGTGGGAGAAAGGAGACGCTCTACCTCTCCTCATGGGCCATCCAGCTCCCTTCCTGTGGGAATAGACCATACAGCTGCAACATTTCTGTGCCTGGCTCCCCGGGGTGACTTCGGTAGGGGCTGGAACTGAGGTGAGTGAGAGGTTATGGGGAAGTCTAAGGTGTTGTTTGCTTTTTGAGGTCTGCCTCCATAGCCTGGTTCAACAGGCTCCTTGGCTGGAGACTCCACAGCCGGATAGCTTTCTCCTCCTGTTTGCTCATACTCACCCCTCCCCAGTTCATCAACAAATCCTTAGTCCTCCACAGAAGTTTCATTTCCCATGCTCCTTAGGCATGTCCAATTGTAGAAGTTTCTCCTTAACAATGGAAGGTGACAGACTAAGCCAGACCGGGACGGGCAAGGCGGCGTCGGTGTAGTCTCGCTTTCTTCTTCAGACTGTTCCATCGGGTTTGGATACTGTTTTCCAGCCCTGGGGAGGGTGGAGAGCCTGGCATTTTCTCTTCCTCATTCCAGACGATGTCAGGGGCAGCTCACATTTATCTTCCATTACTGTTCATCCTTGTTGGGTAAAGGAAGAGGCTTTTTTATGCTGGCTGGCCATGACCTCTGCTTGTTTGCTAATGGTAGACGAATATTTAGAGGTTGGTTGCATATGAAAGAACATAGAGGACTTGCAAGAGGTGTTGGGCAGAGGGGGATAATAGAAGCATTTCTTAGGGTTATTTGATATCCCTGGATAGTTTTGCATACACATACCCATTGTCTGCGAAGATGGTTTGAGAACACTTTGATAGACCTTAGGCTGTACTCCTGATGCTGTAGGCCTGAAGTTTACTCCCTAGTGCAAAGCATTAGCAGGATCTTCCTTCCTTCCTTCCTTCCTTCCTTCCTTCCTTCCTTCCTTCCTTCCTTCCTTCCTTCCTTCCTTCCTTCCTTCCTTCCTTCTTGTCTTTTTATTAATGGTTCCAGTATTAGGGCTTGAATTCAGGGCCTGTGTGCTATCCTTGAGCATTTTTTTTTTTTCTCAAGGCTGACACTCTACCACTTTAGCCACACCTCCATTTCTGGCTGTATGGAGGTTAATTGGAGATAACAGACTCACAGACTTTCCTGCCTAGGCTGGCTAAGAATCACGATGTTCAGATCTCAGCCTCTTGAGTAGCTAGGATTACAGGCATGAGCCTCTATCACCCATCATTATCTTCTTGACTTGCAGACGTCTTTGAAATGTCCAAGGAATAGAATTATGTTTTGTTATTTACAAGTTATAGCAATACAAGCAACAGTTTCATTCTCATACACATTAGTCATTTGGCCGCTAGTGTCTAAAACATGGTTGAAGATCTTTGACTTAAGAGAATCATAACAGCTGAAACATCCATCATTCCCCTCCCCTTTCTTCAAGGAAGATTACAAGTTGGGGTGGGGGCATCCAGAGTGCTGGTTGGGGGTTATGTCTAGTGGCTGGTAGAATGTGGGCTTAAGAAGAGCAGTTTTAAATCTCTTTCAGTGCTTTTTTTTCTTTTTTGTTGACTGACTGTCAGGAGCTGGGAAGATGGCCAAGAAGGAAATGACACATCGAGAGGCATTTTGTGTTGTGCAACATTCTGTGGAATTGATGTAAGGATATATGGCCTGTTTACACATTCCTTCGCGAGCAGACGCATGGCAGTGATTGAGTTCAGCAGCACATGGCATGCTGCAGCAAGGAGCTATGGCCTTCACATCCTTTCATGGCAAATTATCACAGCCGTTAAAACATGCTCCTGTCCCTACTCTGCACTCTCCCCCGGCTTTCCCATTCTGAATGTGCTTTCTCATCCTGTTGGACTTGTGTAGCGTTCATAGGGGGAGCGCATTTTCCAAATGCATATGTTCCAGTGGATATATTTACTTCTAACTAAATATAGCATGGCAGGTTTTCAAGTGATATGTGTTCTCAACACACACACACACACACACACACACACACACACACACACTCGATCCAAATGTGTCAGTAGTTTGTGTGTTGGTGTAGGTCAGAAATTATTCATTCTGAAAATAGTAGGAGGGATTTGGTAGAGACTTGTAAAAGTGGTTTCTTTTCTTTTTTGATGTTATTTATAAAAATGGCTTTTTCTTCCCAGGAGTGACAGTTGGTGATAGATCACCAAAACTTGCTTTATTTTGTGTTTTGTTTGTGCATTTTCTTCAAGGCAGATTGGATTGAAGGAAAATAGGTTACCCTTACAGATAATAGAGAAAAAGAGAATTTATATGTCTTTTCATAGTCATAATGGTCCTTAACTAGAATTGTGTTGTGTATGTGTGTACAGCACCTTGTGTTCTTACTTGACTTTGTTCTCAAGGCTGGCACTCTTACCACTTGAGCCATACCTCCATTTCTAGCTTTCTGTTGGTTAGTTGGAACTGAGAGTCTCTTGAATTTGTCTGCCTATACCGGCTTTGAACTGTAGCCCTCAGATCTCAGCCCTCTGAGTAGCCAGGATTACAGGTGTGAGCCATAGGCTCTGGGGTCTTAGGATTTTTTTTTTAAGGAGAATATTTGTGACATTAACTAAAGCACATCTTTGCTTTTCACGTAAAATTCAAGGTTTTGGGGCTGGGAAGGAGGCTTAATGGTAGAATGCTTGCCGAGCATGCATGAGGCCCTGGGTTCGATTCCTCAGCATCACTAAATATAAAAAAGCCGGAAGTGGTGCTGTGGCTCAAGTGTAGAGCGCTTGCCTGGAGCTGAAGAGCTGAGGGACAGCACCCAGGCCCAGAGTTCGAGCCCCACAACCGACCAAAAAAAATATCAAGGTTTTGATTAGAAGATTACATCTGTGAAGTGTAGTACCTTTGTAGCAATGCAAGGGCTCTTGTGCTTCTGGAAAGTTCTCTTGCTGTGTGCTAGTGGTTAAAATCTGTTTGCTAGTTGACCAAAGCCCTTCATGAATACGGAGGATTAGGGCTTAAATCCACAAAGCTCTGGGAAAGAGTCACTCAAGATTTAAGTTATAGTAAGGGGGAAATTTTTTTTTTTGGCGCAGGTTTTAGGGATGCGAAGTCTTGGCTACTAGCGTGTTGGCACGAGTTGATGTGTAGACAGTTCCTTTTGACCTTGGAAGCATGATGGTCAGCTCTTGCCATCCCAGGCTAGCAGCAGTCTTGCTTACAGTGTGGATTGTTGGTGCTTTTCAGGTCTGGGGGTACAGTCTTCTTAATCTTAAGCTGAGATTCTTAAGTGTCTTTCTTCTATAGTTTACTCATGTGCGAAATTTTCCCTTTTACAGAATATTCCCTGTTTAGTTTTATTCTACATACATAAGAGCTTTCTTGTCTTATCAGTTTTTATTTTTAAAAATTAAAAAAAATTCACTCTAGAAAAGAAAAGTGAGAGGAGGGATGGGTTAGTAGTGCTGGGTGACAGTGCTGTCAGACACCTTGTATTCATATAGTGTTTTATAGACTGGGAAGGTAATAATAATAATAATAAAACGTTAAAGTACAAATTCACTCTTTTGGTGCCAGTACTGGGCCTTGAACTCAGGGCCTGGACACTCAAGGCTATCAAGACATTCAAGTGCTCTATCAGCTGAGCCACAGCCCCACTTCCAGCTTTTGGGGTGGTTAATTGGAGATGAGGTTCACATACTTTCTTGTCCAGTATAGCTTCATACCATGAGCCACCACATCCTGGCCCCCTATCAGTTTTTAAATCCCATTACATTTTTCTCTTTTTGTTCTCTTTGCCATTTTGATGTGTTTGTCTCAATAAAAATGAAGGGCTTTCATCATCCACATGCACTGCAATTACCTTCTCTCCCCTAGTGCTGTCTAATGTGTTCGTTCGTCATTATCTTATACTACTTTAATCAGTCATTACTGGAGGTTTAGGCTATGGATTCTTATTTTGAATTTATTTATTATGTGTATTGATTCATCAACTCACCATTCTTTCTCATACTTCCTTTTATTTTTTCTTCTTCTGGATATAGAATCTTCAAAATTCCCTTCAGTGAGAAACTGTTAGAGGTGAACACTCACATTTTGTCCCTAAAAAATGTGAGTTACTTGGTGTATTGTCTGCTACCAACTTGAAGTGATGTGAGAGGCACCTTGCTGATGGTCTTTCTGGCTGTCCTCTGATGGCCTGTCTGTCTGTCTCAGTGTGTGAGAGCCATGCTTCTCGTCCTGACCTTGCTGATGGTCTGTCTGGCTGTCTGATGGTCTGTCTGTCTGTCTCAGTGAGTGAGAGCCATGCTCCTTGTCCTGACTTTGTGCTGCGATTTTCAATTCCATATTATTAGATTAGCTGCAGCAATATTGAGGGAATGGAACACAGGACAGGTAAATATTCACAGCAGTTGGAGAAAGGGAAGGAGATCCAAATGTCTGCTGCCTTGGGGAGCTGGGAAGAGTCACGGGCCTGTGAGTGGGTGGGGAGGAGGTGGAAGGAGAAGGCCAAGGAAGAGATAAGAAATGAAATCCTGTTTCATGGCGTGGCCGTGGATAGATGCTAAGTTGCTTTGGAACTTTTCCATTCAGAGTTATGTTAAAGAACTCTATCATTACATATGAACCTCAGATACCATCTGCTCATTGGTCAGCAGGGCCAGGCATCTCCAGATGCTAGTCTGTGCATGTTTTCAGTTACTTTAGTGAGAGAGAAGGACTCAGAAGCAAAAGATGATTCTTGTTTTCTACAGCAAATGAGTTGAATGAAGCAGAGGTAAGAAAATAAACATGTGGACCAGAGGGGTGTTGTTTAAAGGTATTTAGAAATATTTCTGGGCAAGAGGGGATAGAGTGCTACAGTGAAGTGCAGCAATTTCCTATACTGGATGTGAGGATAGAGTTCAGTGGACATGGAAATGTTCTAGTACTTTCTGTCAACCCTCAGATTGCACAGACACCTGCTGCAAGACATATTTCCCCTCCTTCTTGTTCTTCACCTTCTTGAAGTTGGTTTTCATGAGTTATAATTGGGACAAAATTGATTAGGGGGCTTTTAAATTTGGTGGCCATTGAACTCTGGGCCTCATGCTTGGTAGGCAGATGCTTTTGCCACTGAGCCACACCTCTTGCCTTGTCTCTGTCGCTTATTTTTGAGATAGCATCTCATTCACTGCCTAGGGGCATGCATAGTGGTGATCCACCTACCCTAGGCTTCCTCATACATCTTGGGTAAGAGGCCCATGCTTTCTGCCAGGACTGACCTTTAACTGAGCTGCCCCATTTCAGCCCCCTAAGTAACTGGAATTACAGGTAAGATCCCCGGGCACTTGGTTTATGGTACATTGTGATCTTTATGATTTGAGCTGGTCTTTGGGCCACCATAAGACTGGCCCTGGAAAGTACTAGTGGAAAGATACAGGACCTCAAAGGATATTATAAGTGTCCTAGATGTAGCTGGTTCTACCAGAAGTGAGGAGAAATAGAGATGTACAGGCTGGGAAGGAGGGTGAATGTGAAGTGTGGCTACTAATTCTAGAACCCTGGTTTCTAGTCATCTCCTTACCACTCTCCTCCAGGCTACAGACACGGGGCAGTGTGTTGTCGTAGCAGGAAGGCTGTTTCAGAGTCACTTTATAGGGAATTCGCCTATAAGTGCAGATTTAAAGTGTGGGTTCACTTACGGTTAAGGAAAGTCAGATGACTTGGAAAGTCTGCTTTGGAGACCTGGATGCTGCCTTAGTGACCCTAAAGAAATCACTAAACTTTTCTCTAGTCCATTTTCTTCATCCTTTAATAGAAATAGACATGACCGTAGCCTGAGAATTGCTGAAAGTAACTGCTGAGGAATGATCGTAAAGTGCTTGGCACACAGGAAGGGCAGCTTAAATACCAAACAGTAATTATGCAGCGCCTTTATGCCAAGGAGTTCCAAACACTGAGACATTACCTCACCGATTCCCTCTGCATCCCTGCTAGGGAGGCATAAGGCCTTTGACAGGCAGGTAAACTGAGGCATGGGCACCCGAAAACTCATCGGCCTCATGTCACTATGCAAGATGTCAGACAGAAGATCCCAGTCCTCTTTCAATTCGTGGTCCATGGCGAGAGCACTGGAAGCTGGGCCCAATGCATTCTTGGTGTTGAGAAGCAGAGTTCTGTTTGTTAAATAGTGATTCCAAACTATACGGTCCTACAGATAGATGACACGTGAGTTCATGTAGTTATGCGTTTGTTGACTGAGCCCTGATCTCATTAGGAGTACATTTAGCCGACAGCCAGAAACTCTGAATTTTGTGAGATAGAAACCCACGAGTTGTAGAAGTTAACCTTCAACAGAATTTCAGTCTGATCCACAGTGAACATAGTACTTTCACAAGTAGAAAATACAGACAGGTACACTTGTGGCAGAACTCAATTCAAAAGCGCAAGTCAATCAAGAGGAAAACTATTTTATGGATCATTTGTATCTCCCAAGATCACTACCTTGAATGCTTTGATGTGCATCTGCCTCCTGCCGTGTTTTCCTGGTGTGGTGTTGGTGCTTTTATGGGGAAGAACCAGGAAATGGACAGGAGGCTGAAGAATGACAAGGCTACACCGAAGCTGAGGGAGAAAAGGTGTTCTTGGTAGAAGGGATGTGACGATGGGCCAGCTTTGTGGTGTGGCATTAAGGGCCCTTCTTCCCGGAATTGTGTGAGACTAAGTGCATCTGAGAAGGATCTCTTCTTCCCTCTCCCTGTCCCCCCTCCAGGGGAGTCCTTTTTTGGGTGACCATTGGAGATGTGTTTTAAAATATAAATAACTTGCAGCAATAGGAACATTTATTCACTCAAAAAATTATTTTTGAGCTCCTTCCATTAGCCAGGTTCTAGGCACACAGTCAGGAGCCAACGTTCCCTAGAGAAGACAGACAAGAAACAAGCGAAGGGACATTTCTCTAATCCCGTGTAATTCCCAACAGTGATAAGTGCTGTAAAGAGGAACTGATGGCCCAGTAAAGAATAATGGCAGCAGAGCACAGAGAGGAATCCACTCTAGAATGTTCCAAGGAAGGTCTCTCTGAGGAGGTAACATTTGGGGGCAGACCTTGAAGGGTGAGAGAAAGCCGCTCCAGGGCAAGTTGGAGAAGACACTTCAAGGCAAAATACACACCATCTGCATAGGCCTGGCCATGGTTAGTGCTAGAACCTAACGTCTGATTTCAGTAAAAGAGAGGATGTAGGAATTCCTCATGCTAGAGGAAAGGGGAAAAGGTTGCAGAAAGAGAAGATTAGAGTCACACTCCCCAAAGCTGCCTGTTCCGTGTCTCCCCACAAGGACATAGGGTGGTGTGAGGGGCACAGAATTTCTTTCATGTCCAACTCCTCTGCTTCAGACTTCTCTCCTAGGCTTCTCATCAAATACCTGAGATTCCTCCTGGAGTTGAGGCTCTGAGGGAAGCTTGTAGACACAGATGCCATCCTGGAAGGATAACACATTTTCAGCTATTTTTGGTTAACAACTTGGTTTATGTAAGTGGAACAGGTCAGAATGATTAGATACTAGTTTTATCATCAGACCCAACGTGGTCAGGAGAGAAGGCTGAAGATCTTGAGGAGCTCTGGTGAAGACAATGGAATGGGTGTGTGTGTGTGTGTAGTTGCTTGTCTGCAGCTGGCACTGGCTAAGAAAACTGGGTTCTAAAGCACATGTTTTTCTTAGGGAAGGAGCCATAGGAGCAAGCTCATACTAAAAATAACCCAAACAAACCACTAGGTTACCTATTTGCATGGATTCTCTGAGGATGGGGTGTAATACACTAAAATCTTGGGGTTTTATGGACAATGAGAAGCAATTCCAAAGGTGAAGCTGGGTTTTCAAACATAAGAGCACCGTGGAATACTTCAGAATGTTTAGCAAAGAGCACTGGGGATGATTAAAGGATTGTAAAATTGAACCTATAAGGATAAGTTGAAAGACTTGGGATTATTTAGCTTCAAGAAGAGGAGACTGAAAAATGACTTAATAACAGACTTGGAAATTATGAGAGTTATTAAGCTATGTATGGCGGCCAGCTGTTTTGTTTCTGGGGAAGTCACAGGGAGAACAATAGATTTTAACTAAAGCATGATAAATTTAGGTTAGATTTAAAGAACTTCTTGGCTATAGGATTGTTACCTTGAATGTGGGGTACTAGAGGCTGAGGGCTGGGATGGAAGATTCTTCAAATCCCTTCCATCTTAGAGATTCTTTGTGTGCTTAAAAAGTTCAGGGAAGTGCCACCTTGCTACTTTTATAATCAAAGACGTGATTTCTGTTTCCCATTATAATTCTGAAGCACAGAATCACAGAAATTTGTAGACATAAATGATGAGGGTAATTTGTCCTGCCTCAATCGCCATTAAAATCTTTAATTGAGAAAAATATGACTAAAAAAGAGGAACAGATCTGCCACGTGACCAAAAAAACTTGGTATTAGTAATCAGAGTGAGATACAGTAGGCAGAATTCAGGACTGAGGGTGAGAATATTTTATAGTGAGAAAAGCCCAGGTTTATTTGATTTGTGTGTTTAAGATCCAAAAGGTGGTGTTTTATGAAGTCGATGCAATTGTCTTTACTCTTCTTCCCTTCTGGGAGAATGTAAAACATTTCCAGGTGACACCGAAGTTAGCATCACCTGAAGCTTGCGAGATGCAATCCAAAAACCATCCTCAAGGAATTCATGGTCACACAGGAGGAAGGAGAAAGGAAATAGGTAGGATTTGTTTCCGAAAACAGAAACCTTCAATGCATTTAAACGCTGGCAAAGAAGCCAAGTTGAGCAGCGAAGTCTGAGCAAGGCTGGCTGACCAAAGCTGCTCCTTTCAATCCGAGAGTAGAGCTGCAGGGTAGCAAAGAACCCTATTTTCTGGGTTCACTTTTCTCCAAGAAGCCATGCATCAGTTTTTATTTTAAACTTTATTCTTTAATCCACCCTGCTGCATACTAAATACCTCTTGGAGCTACTTTTGTAATATGAATGAGCATATCTGCAGATGGTTTGCTTTAAACAGTCATAAAAAGCTCATTGCTGAAACTGGAAACAAAGCGTGCGCGCGCGCACACACACACACACACACACACACACACACACACACACACACACACACACACACACACACACACACACACACACACACACACACACACACACACACACACACACACACACACACAAGTAGTTCTCAAATAAGTCTAGGTGGATGCAGTTTTCTTTAAAGGAAAAGTAAAAAGACACCAAAGAAACAGACTTAGAAACAGGTGACCAAGCTTGAGATAGCTCAGTGGATGGAGTGCTAAGTTAGGGCAAAGAAAACTGCTCAGGAAAAAAAACTTATTTTCTTTCTTCCTGAAATAACTTGGGCTCCTTGGATCATTAAGCGCTTTTTTTTTTTTTTTAATTTAATTTAATTTTATTTGTGAACATACTGTACAGAGGAGTTACAGTTACATGGGCAGGATAATGTGTACATTTCTTACCAAGCATTGCAGCCTCCTCCTTTGTTTACCCTTCACATCCCTTCCCAGCCTCCCCCTCATTAAGCGCTTTTCGGCCCTCAAGCCACCTTTCCAAAGCCTGGGGAGCCACCCACTGTCCGTGGGCGGGTCAGAAGTCACAAGCTACTTCCTTTCCCTGTCCTTCCTTCCTTGTGTATAGTGTAATCTTTACACTATACATCTGACGCAGCCTTTTCTAGGATTTCTACATTTGGGTGTCCTCATCCCTCACTCCCAGAGAGTTTATTTGCAAAGCCTTTGTTAGGAATTCTTTAAAAACTACACCTAGCTGAGGCAACTTGTGAGAACTTCTGCCTCCCCTCTCCTTCTTCTGTTGAGGACAAAGCAGGGCTAGTAGGAAGGAAAGCTAAGTAAAGAAAGCTTTGGGTTACTCTTATGGCTGACGTTTATTAAACCAACTGGGCACTAGTAGCTAATACTTGTGATCCTAACTACCCAGGAGGCTGAGATCTGAGGATCATGGTTAGGCATCCAGCCCAGGCAGAAAAATCTGGCAGACTCTTATCTCCCAATTAGCTACCAAAAAGCCAGAAGTGAAGCTGTGGCTCAAGTGGTAGAGCAGCATCAGCCTTGAATGAAAAAGCTGAGATCATGCTCAGGCTCTGAGTTCAAGCCCCAGTACCAGTACACAATTTAAAAAAGAAAGCAAGAAAGCAACCTTCTCCTTGCATACTTTGTTACAATTAAAGGCTCTTTATTACCTGCTCTTTCCTGATGACTTTTAAATATATACAGGACACATAAACCAGTCTCTCTATAAGAGAAGCTTGAGAGGGAAGAAAAGAGGCAGAGTTAGTGTTTTCAGAGGTCTGGGATTCATAGAAGTCAGATGCCTGGCTGTGAGAGCCTGTAAAACACAGTCAAGAAACACAGAGCCTTAGATTTGAAGGGAATGAAAGTAGATGATTTGGATAGCGTATCGTGACTGTGAAGGCATTCGGGCATGCTGAGCAAGTCAGTGAAGGTCCTGTGCTCCAGTTGGTTCTCAGGGGATTTCTGCCTAGTTGTTCCTTGGGTATATATGGAACTCCTAAACTGGGGGCATAGATAAGACTTGGCAAGGAAATATTTTACAGCCAGGAGGTTCTTTTTAGGGGGGGAAGGGCAGTTGGCGGTCGAGATTAAATAATTTATTTTTGATTTAGCATATATTAATAATATGAGGGGATTTAGTGATCACCGATAATTCCAAATATAGTATTCTTTGAAAAAATTTAAATTTTATAATTAAGAGAACATAGATGGTCCAAAATACAAAGTGAGCACCCAGTGTATTGCTCACAGGTTATCTTCTGTTCTCTTATCTTTGCATTATATATTTGTTCTATATTTTGTGAGAACTGGTATGCAGAAGTTTCTTGGTAGTGCCAAGATGCTTGGTCCCTGTGCCTTTATCCAGAACTGCCTAGAACCAGGCTGAGGTGGTAGATGGATGGAGAAACTATTTGATTGTAGCTAACTTATCACCTACTTACCCAGAGGTAGCATTTAAGTAGAAGAGAGTTAGTAGAAATGGGCTTTGTAAGACAAACAGCCCTCAGTGTTTATTTTTTCTAAGGGTCAGCTGTGCGCAGTGAGTTACAGCTCTGGAGAAATCCTTCGGGGGTGTGGAGCTGCCATTTTGTTATCCTTTTTTTTTGTTAGGAGAACTGAAATAAAAGTAAACAAAAATTCGCAACTGAATTGGAAAAAAAATCTGACACCTAAAGATGAAATGTAGCTTTTATAGCATGAGGTTTGTGGCACAAACTGACCAGAGGAAGGAAATCTGATGATCTAGATAGATGTTCTGTTTTTTTTTTTTTTTTTTTTTTTACCACTTTTACTGAGTGCCTGCATGCTAAGAATTCAACAGAATGAGTCATTTATAGCTGTAAATAAAAACTTTTTATGGGGATGGGAGAAATCCTTGTGTTTGAAGAAATAAGGTGGCATTTCTGGCTAATTTATAAACATCTCCTTTCATTCCTTTCTAAATTGTAATCAACTCTTCCCAAAAAAATCTATTCGAAGATTTTTTCCCCCTTTCTACTGCAAAGAATTGCTAAAGCCGAACTGTAGCTGAATTCTATTCCTAGTTCTATCTCTGTCCAGTTATTGGGACTGATTTCAATAGTTTCCACACCAGGAAAATATCACATTGGTCAGTTCTACATTTTAGCTTAGGTACCTGCAGACTTATGGCTTGTAATTTATTTAAAATAATTTCTTAGAATACTATTTGTATTAGGATCTTCAGTACTAACAAGTCTTTGCACTTAAGGAGTAATTTAGTATAATATCTTTAAGTTTTATTTTAATTTTAGTTGACAATAATAATTATGTTCCAGGGAATTTTAATGTTGATATTTACATTGTTTTATTCTTGGTGACTTTAGTAATTAAAATAGGATGACCTTTGACAGCAAATTGGCTTTTTTTTTTTTTGTCTGTCATGGGGCTTGAACTCTGGGCTTGGGCGCTATCCCTCAGCTCTTCAGCTCAAGGCGAGCGCTCTACCACTTGAGCTACAGCGCCAGTTCCAGTTTTCTGTGGTTTATGGAGACAAGAGTCTCACGGTCTTTCCTGCCTGGGCTGGCTTTGAACCATGAGGCGTGAGCCACCAGTGCCCGGCTAGCAAATTGGCTTTAATTACATGTCTATATCCTTTATTTCTCTATTAGCTGAGCAGTCATGGAGATTGCACCTGCTCTGTCTCAGGGCTTTGGGTGCTCAGGGTCTATGAAATAACTTGAGAGTCTAACTTGAAAGAGCCATCAGCAGAATTGGGAATGAAGTCAAGAGTTCTGTCTAGTATCACTTTATATCTATCTGGACATAAAAGGATTAATATGTAGAGAAAATGAACAGGTTTCATGGAGTCTACTTCTAACAACTTATAAAAGTTTATGTCTAGTTAATCATACTTAGATGTAGATCATCTATTCTCTGATACAAACCTATTTCACACAAATTCCAGTCCTGTCTCAACCATACCTACTCTGGTCTCATGAGGACTAGCCCCTCCATTTCCCACTTTGGCTCATCATCTCATTTCTTTGTGTGCCTTTTTCAACTTCTTCTCGCCAGTGACTAGACCTTCTTTCTTGATGGAAAGGGGTCTTGAGTACATTTGGATTTGAAGAAAGGCTTAGGAAGTTCGTGTGCTTTTACAAATGAGGAAACAGAGGCCTCAAGAGGTTTCTTGGTCTGAGCCATATCCTCACGAGGAGGAAAGGCCACTCTGGTTTTCTTACTTGGGTATTTTTTTCTACAGTTTAAACATTGTGTCTTTGGGTAGTTCTGGGGGGAAATGTTGTAGGGCTGTGTGCAGAACAGAGGTTAAGATGAACTGAAATTAACTTAGAGACTCAAATACCATTTGAGGTACTTTCATCTGCTGTTGGCACAGCATGTAGGGTGAAGGTCTGGTGTGCGAGAGGAGGAAATGGGAGAAAAGAATTCTGTGAAAATCACAAACATTCCACTTTCTTAGAGAAGTGGAGATCATTAGTCACTGAAAATAAATCTTCTCACTGACTTATTTTTATGATTAGTTTTTAATATTATCCTAGATAAATATTCTGCTAGAGTTATAATTCCTTTATTTTGATAACTTATATTTTGTGAAATAAAGGTCAGTATTGGCAAGATATATAAAATTCTAGGACTAGCAATACAAGCACATGTATGTTGTTCAGTGCTTCTGATAGTTCCTTGTTATAGTTTTATTCACTATATAAGAAAATGTATGTATGTTATAATAATCCTAGAATATCCAGAAGGCATGAAAGAAAAAGGTTATTTAAAATTCAACCTCAAAGAAAACCTCATTTAATATTTTGATGTAATTCCTTTTATTGTCTTTTTTTCTAAGTGTATATTTGTATGTATACATACATAGTCACATATACTTTGTATTTTATAATTGTTTATCTTCCAAACCCACTTGTTTTTACTTATTATACTCTGAGTCTTGGTTTCAAAATGATAGGAATTTTCCCCCTTTGGCAAAGATGAGCACTTTTAAAACTACACAAATAGATATAAAATCCCCTAGTCCCATTCTTCTGAAAATATTATAGCCCACTGTATTACTCAGTTGTGATTGGTTATAACTTATACTGCATAGTTTGCCTTTTCCTGTCTCCTTTCCCTTTCATCTGTGCTCTGTGCTAGGTCATCTCAGCAAGTAAGAACTTGGTTTGTTGGGAGCCACAGACATGCATTGAAGAGCTCTTGGGTCTCCTCTGTAAACTCTTAAGGTTCCATGTCCATATATCATCCTTTGGAGTAGTCCTGTGTGCCTTAACCTAGAATGCTCAGGCCTGCCCTGTATCCTGCCCTTTGAGAGACTGGTGCATTCTCGTTGTATAGTTAACAAAGTTTGCATTGACACTGATGACTTCACAATGGTCATGTGGAGTAGGACGAGAAGGTGTGATCTTACAAGCCAGAAAGCAGGCTTGAGAAGTCCAGGGATTTTCTGGGCTCACACATCCCTACAAAGCGTCTAAAAAGTGGTTAAGTGTAACTCAATCCAAAGGCAAGAAGAACCAAAGCAGAGGATATAGAGTGAAAGGCGGAAAGTAGGACTAAAGTCTCGCAGCCAAGATAATGTTGAATTTTAAAATGGTGTAGGTGTACGTGGGAATTAGGTACAAAGGAAGAAGAAAACAATTTAAATCAGTTAGGGTTAAGTATTGGTTGTTCTGTTCTATTTGGTTCTGGTGAAGAATAGAGAAAATTCATGTAGGAAAAATTATAAGAAAAAAGAGGATTGTCATCCTTTGTTTTTTCTGTGCTTGGTTACAGCTAGGTCTCACTTATGCTAGGCAAGTACTGTACTATCCGCCATACTCCCAGCTCCTGCTTGCTACTTGTTACAGATGGGAGGGGAAGGGATGTTAGTGCTTAGTCCTTCCCAGAGGAACAAGTTGAAGATGAGATTGGGGTAGCCTAGAACCAGGGGAACAAGGAGTTATTTTTCTCTCTTGACCATCTTCCTAGGTTAAATTAAGATAGGGAAGATAAATGTTGGACAATTCCCTTTTCTATTTCAGGAGTTCTAGGAACATGAAAAGATGGGTATGAGAAATAAGGCTTCTTATAGATCATCCTCAAAATGACAATATGATCCCTTCATAAGGGTATCTGGAAACTAAGAAACACTTTGTTATACAGATGTTTTTACAAAAAGACATGAAGTGTATCTACCTACAAGTACAATTATATTATTTTTTACTCAAGTCTTTTGAAAATGAAACCAACCTTGCGTGTTTGATTTTTTTTTTTTTTAATGTCAGATGAGAACTTTTTCTTAGCAGCAACTGTAACTTGGGGCATGTGTTTCAACCAACACAGCAGCAGAAGTAAGCCAGGCTGGTCAGGGCCTTGCAGTGAGGAAGCTCCATCAGCCAATGTGGCCAAAAGCTCAGGGAGAAGCTCACACACAGGTGGTTCGAACCTGCTTTCCTAGTTAATAAGACAAGATGTAGACCAGGACAGATGAAGATGCGCTTGCTGACTGTGTTCTGGCGCACAAAATAAGAACAGCTCTAATTTTCACACAATGCAGAGCATTTGTTAGCATTTTGAGTTTTGGATGAAACCCCCTAACGTCCATATTTCATTTTTTGTAACTGGGAAAAATTAGGAAGAAATACTGGGTTATGGAGGCATTACTTGTAATAATTTAAAGTATTTATTTCATGCTCAGAGTATGTTAACTAGAAAATGTGGTATGATCTCCTCCAGTTTTCAATCTTTTTTTGGCGTATAACTGAAGTCAACAAAATAATAGTTGAGTTTTTACCAACATATATGAAACAGAATCTTCCAGTTAGCTCACCTGTTAAGGAATCATGTATCCCTAGTTAAATAATATGTTGATGGGGCACGAGAGAGAAATTGATATAAGAATGGTCTCGGGAGGTGATAGAGCCGCCCACCCCCCAACACTTTGAAATCCAGATCTACTATGTTGGGAATGGTTTCTGGCTTGAGATGTGGGTGCTGCTGATGCGACACCTCAAGGTTGCTATTCTGCCCTTCCAGAAAATGCTGGAACACGCAGCTCCATTCTTGCCTTGCCTGCCCCTGAATCTGACAGCAACGTCTCAGCTCCATTCTTGCCTTGCCTGCCCCTGAATCTGACAGCAACCTGTAACTTCAAATCACTTCTTCCTTCCCCCTGCGGATACAGTCCCTTCTCCTTCTCTATGTAACATTGTTCAGTTCTTATTTTCACATAAACTGCTTGATTTAAAAGTCTCATATCATTCCCTTTTCCTTCCTCTATCTTTCCATTGGATTTATTCCAGCATAAGTTCTTGCTAGAAGGGCTTGCCATGCTGTATTTGCATATTTCCTTTTTATGTTCCTATACATTGTGACTTTCCATTTTTCAGTATCATACAACTCTCTTCTTATAGGCCATGAACAATATAAGTTAGTTTTCTTCAAAGAAGTCTTTGCATATAGGTACTTGAAAAAAAACCAATTGTTGAATATACTTGACCCTGTTTTCTTCTTTTCCCTACATTGCCTAAATCAATAATAGGCAGCTGATCTTTATTGAGCACCTACTTTGTATCTACAACAATCCTAAAGGCATACAAATTTAGGATATAAGGCCCAAGATTCTACTACTGAGGGATGAAAATATAGACGATTGCACCATAATTAATTAATAATTCTATGGCTTTTAATAATCAATTGTGTGATAACTGTCACATTTGTTCCTTCAGCAAGTATTTGTTGAGTTTTGGACTATGGGTCAGGCATTCTTGTTCATGTTTGGGATATAATGTTTAAACACACACACACACACACACACACACACACACACACACACACACACACACACACACATTTCTTTCCTGAATGGGAGCCTCTGTTTTTTTGTTGGAAGAGGAAGATAATAAGCAAATAAATATATGATATGCAAATACACAGACTGTGACAAGTGCTTTAAAGGGAAGTGAGGTAGGGCAAGGGGACAGAGATAAAGGAGTCTAAGTGGGTGTTTGTTCACATGGTCAGGTAGGCCTTGATGGTGAGGCAGCATTGCAGTAGAGATCTGAATTACATCAGGGAGTGGGCCACCTGTAGATGTCCAGGAAAGGACACGGAGACACTACAGTTCATCTCTTTGGTATATTTGGAAGAGTAACATGGAGGGGAGTGTGGCTGTAGCAGTGAGTGGACTAGTGGTAGGCAGGGAAGCCACAGAAGTGAGGGGCAGAGAATGGTACTGGGTGGCTCAGATTATGTAGGATCTAGGCTAAGGGTCTGCAGCTCAGGTTGTAACTCAAGTCTGCAGTGGTGTTTAGAGAGGCACAGGGCTGGAAGAAATATTTTTAGATGAAAAAGAAGGCAATGAATACTGTTCTGGGGTTAATTATCAATCTTTGAAATGAGATTTGGAGGAGATGCTACCAAGGGACACTGAGTAGATCCAGCTAGTGAAGTAGCAAGAGCCCCCAAAGAAGGTAATATCTAGAAGGCACCTACTGTTCTGTTGGCAACTGGGAATTGTCGGTTTAGCAATAGGGAAGCCATCAGTAATCTTACAAAAGACATTCATTGGGGGATAGATTCAAAAGACCATGCAGGAATAATAATAATAATTCTTTCAATAAGGCACAGCATAAATGCAAAAGTCATAGCATCATTATTGTGCATAGAAGTCCTATGAGAATGAAAGGACTACTTGGAGGAAGTTGAGTCCTGAAGAGTACGAATATGAGTGACTGAGTGGATGGGAACCTTTGTGAGAGGCACTGGGAAGGGAAAGGCCTGGCATCTGAAGAGGAAGAGGTAAGAAGAAAGGCTGGATTGGAGAAGGGGGTAGTCACTGGGGGAATAGGGAGGTCAACCAGCAAAAACAAGTCAGAGGAGTGCTGAGTTTTGATGGGGCCGACTGGAGGGTGACAGAGTTGGAAGGGAGGGCTGTGGATTTCTACCCGGTGTGCAGTTGCAGGGATTTGGAGCAGATCCTACCTCTGTCTGCTCATTTCTGTTTGGTGGGAAGATCTGATGGAAGGGAGACACAGGCAGTGAGGCACAGATGGAGGCCAGGAGGCCAGCTGGAGAGTTACTTCCACACCCTAAGTGTAAGAGGAATGCAGATTGAACCTTAGGAACTGTATGTGCCATTGAAGTCCATATTGACATGGTAGAGACAGGGAGTGCACAAAGAAGGGATATCTAAAGGAGAGGAATCACTGTTAGGACCCGGGACTCATCCTAGGCTGTCAGTGCTCGTTGAGTTCCTACTGTGTGCCCTCACTATTCGTAGCACCGCTCTGGGTGTTCAAGTAAACACGGACCTGTAACACACTTACTGGCAGGAAATGTGTGGGAGGAAGCAAATCTGTGGCAGAACTCGGCTTGCATTTCTTTTTCTTCGGTGAAGGATCTTGCAGATCCTTCTGTGCCTGACACACAGTTTGCCAAATGAATTAGTAATGTTTATAAAGTGACTTTTGTCAGCGTTAATTTTTAAAATAAAAATGTGGTGGGCAATACAACTTAATTAGCCTTAAGAATGTTCCCACAGCAGCTGTAACCTAAACTGTGTGACTAGATCTAGCTTGTCCAAATCCAAGCCAAATCGAGAGGAACATTCATTAAAACAGAGGGGAAAAGATTGAGGAAACTGGCCAAAGTACATGAAGATGTTTAGAATCGGGGCATCGTAACTGTTTCTATCAGTACATGAAGAAACTCAAGTTTTTATTTCCTAATCTTGTGAACAAGTGCTAGATCTTCACCAGAGGACGAGGAAAAGGGTAGTACTGCCACCTCCCTCTGCTCCTAATTCAGCATTAAGCTAATAGGGTATGATATGGTTGGCATGGTTTTTCCTTGACATTGCTGTGTAGTCCTGTAGTTTAGATATATAAATTACCTAGACAGACAAGACAAAGACAGACAGATGGTTGTCTATGGAAGGGCTATACATGACCACATGATGATATTGTTGGTTTAGGTGTGAATAAACAGATGTGTGAATAAATGAGCTCTAATATTGGTTACAAACTAACTTACATTAGTAAGTTATGTTAGTGAGTGCTCACTAATTTGTGAAGTATAGTTCTGAATAATTCATGAGGCTTTGGCCTCTGGTTTTAATGATTTGTGTGGTAACAGTATGCCACTGTTCACAATAGAATGCTTTTTTTTTTTTTTAGGAACAGTATATTTGTAATTGATGTCATTAAAATGATGGACTTGGGTTTGGGTTTTGAAGCAGATGTTCAGTGGTTGAGATTAATCTCTAGCAATGGTTTTGGAGGTTGAACCCAAAATGTGTGCAAAAGTAAACATTTCCCTTTTGGGGCAAATAACTTGAACTTGAATGCATGAAACTGAAGCCAGTGGGCATCGACTACAAGTTCATTTGGACATAGATGTCTGGAAAACATCATCCATTACCCTACTTTTTGGGAGCCATAGTTTAAGATTGTCTCCCTGTGCTCACGTAAGAGCCACGGGCTGCAAGTGTCCCCATTTGGATCTCCCTTCATGGGCACAGAGGATTCTAGGGCCGCAACCACCTGTGTCTCTCCAAGCTGCCACAGGAGCACCACAGCCTGTTTCTTTTTCCATTTACTATTGATCAGGAGCTTCTAGACTGGGAATCTTTACCAAGTGGCATAGTTCCTGGGTTACTTCTTCCTTTCTTGTCCTATAAGCACAGGAAATAAAATACTTTCCAAAGGAAAATATGCAACTCATTACTCTTCAGTTGAAATAAAGCTTTTTCATACAGAAGTGAGAGGAAAAGTCTGCAAGGGCACATATATATTATTTTCAGGTATATTATATGAATAGGTAAATGGATTAAGATCTCAAATACAAAATTAATTCTGTAAGGTGTCTGTATGCTAAACGGGCTGTTTTTTATGGCATTCTAAGTGCCATTATTACTCTCCCTAAAAAGAGAGATTTCCTTTCTGGCTGGGGAGAGAGATTCTTTCCACCATTAATCTTTATTTTATTTGGTATATGTTGGGTGATTGTTTTTTTCCACTTTTGTATTGCCAGCAGAATTAAACTGATAGATTTGTCTTGGCATGCGTACCATGGTATTAAACCAGAGACATTTATAAGATGATGCATACATTATTTAAAAATAAATCCTTCCTCTTACTGCTGTTCCTTTTTTTCTTTGTTTACTGTTCTCTGGAAAGAATAGGGTTATCTCAGTTTATTTTTTATTCTTCTAAGTTGGATCATACTGGTTTTAAGGCTGTAAAGTGCTTGCATTCGTATCTTCTTTATCCTGCCAATATACAAGTTAATGGGAATATTTCCATTTTTACTAATTTGTGGGATAAAGGTAAATAGACAACAGGTTGGATTTGATACTAGAAAAATGTTCACAGCAGCAGTTCATTTGGCGGTTGAGCTTCTGAATGATCATTTTATTCATACATTCTTTTTCTGTCAGGGGTTGTGTCTTTTCACCCTCACCCTGAAGTTCCCAACTCAGTAAACTTTTCAAATATGTAAGTAATCTAATATGTGGTTGCTACACTGACGGAGAACTCTAAACAGAAACATACTGTGTTTCTCCTTTTAGTGACATAAGAATAATGGCAACTGAAATACAGATCCTTCGTCTCATTTTGATGAATTGTCAGTGTTCTGAAAGCAACATCCAAAGTGGCCCTGGGTGGCACAAGCTGCTTGAAACCAGGTTATTGCGTCTTTTATTTTGCTTTCTACAGAGCTGGAAAAACCAGCTCAGGCCAATGCCACAGCATTATCCAACACTTACTCTCTTACAGGAAGTAGTGGAATTTCCTCCTTCAGAACCTGTAGATAATTCAGCAGATAGATAGCCAATTCATTGACTTTTCTCCTTGAGCCCCGGTGAATATCTCAACGCCATCACTTACATCAGAAGCTGTGGTTACTGCTATCCAGAGGCACCTTCCTGGACCTTCTTACTCAGATTGATGGTTTCTAAAGTCGTTTGGACAAAGTCTCTGCTGGGTGTCCATCTGAATCTCATGGCACCACAGGATGGTGGTGACGTGAGATCTGCAGCATTTGTCTGTAACAGGTCCTGTTTCGCTGTGTTCCCAGTGAGGAAACGTTCAAGGGACTGACACTGATGTTGAAGTATGCAACATTCACCATTCTTTGTGCCTACAGATAAATATTTATTAGCTGGAGAAATTCTTCAAAATTTAAGCATAATTTCCTTTCGCTTCTTTCAGCGTTCATTGTTAATTCACCCCCACATCTCTGGCAAGAGTAGCATGCTAACAAGACAATGTCACTGGTGTTGTCACTTTTATATTTTTAAAGTCTAGGTGAAGCTACTTCCGATTTTAGCACCATCATTTCCTGGTATAATAAATACCCATACTTAATTGATCTTACCTAGTTAAGGATATCAAAAAGCAGCCCAATCTACTTGATATAGTTGTTGTTGTTTTTAGCCTAGAAATTTGTCTTTTGTGTCTGTTCGGAACTTCATAGATTTCAGCTCGAGATATGAAACGTACCAATGATAATACCTAACACATTATATAGTATTTGTGATAACCCAATAAAGCAGATCTCAGTTGAGATGTAAGGGGGAAAAGGCCTGGAGAAAGTAACCAGCATGCCCGTGTTCCAACTCGGTGAACTGCAGAGCGAGGACTGGAAGCCAGCATCGTCGCCCGACTCGTGCCAGGTGACACCTCGGCTGTGTCTGTTGTGCAGGTGTTTCTCTGGTCCTCACAGAGGGCAGCTGGCCTGCCTGCCGCTAGCATTGCTTCTCAGGTGACCTTCAAGTATTACAGTGCTTGGTAGTTTTTAGAAGGAGTCTGGTAGGAGTTAGAAAGTTTCTCTTTTCCCCCTCCTTATCTCACGGAGAGAGCAATTGTGTTTTCAGAAAGCAGATTTGGGTTAGGAATGTTTTGTTTCTCAACGGATATAATTTGTATACCTGAATAGCACATTACAGACTCTGAGTTACGACTATGGCCACACTGGTTCAGCCTATTTATTTGGCAACAGTCCCTGTGATGTTTTATTGTTCATTTGGTCAGATTTCCTGCCCTAAAACATCTCTTTTCTTTATGACCCTTTTGAGTGAATATCTTGTTTCTCATTCTCTCTAACCACCAAACTTCTAGAAAGAGTCAGACTTTGTCGCCTCCACTTCCTCATCGCCCACTCACCCGCTGTCTCCTGCAGTCTGGTCTGCACTCCCCCAGCTGGGCTTGGAGGTTGCTAGCCATGGCCCACGCCTGGCCCTCGTAGACTCTCCCAGGCTCAGCCCGGAACCCTTGATTACCTCCCCTGTTTCCTTCCTCCTCTCCTGCCATTTTGAATTCTAATTTCCCCCAGCCTGTTAGACTTTCTCTTGCAGTGGACACTGCCAAACATTCTGAAGGTGGCTTTCTTCTCTCTCTGTTTCCTTGCTTATTTATTTATGACAGTGTCCCACCAACAGTCATCTGGATTTTATGAACAGCTCCCAAATCTTTATTTTTTCATCCTTCCCATCTTTCATTGTCCCAGCTCTCTTACCTGTAAAGCAAATGCTGCAAAATCTGCTGATCTCTAAATAGTGAGTGTGTACGAGCTCTCCCTTCCTTGCCCTCATGCAGGACAGGGTTGCCACTAGCCAGGATTACCAATGGTTCTCGCAGCTTTTCTTCTCTTTCCCTTTAATGTTCTCCTCTCCGTGCCGCTGCTCAGTCTTCCTGAGGCTCAGCTTTGATTATGTTTCCAGGAGAGGTTCATGCCGTGAAATCCCACTGGTGCCTTCAAAGCCCATGGCCCACGACAACCTCGTTCCGTTTTCTCTCCACAGCTCCACTTTGCTACACAGTTCTAGTCCAGCAGCCCTTAAGTGTATTAGAACCAACAGCTTTGCATATGATATTCATCTCCCTGAAGTGAAATCTACAGACTTTTATGTCTGCCCATGCAAGTTTTGTAAGGTCAGTATAATGCCATTATTACAGAATAGAATAAAAAGAGAGAAACTCCCTTTAAACTAGGATTATGTATACTTATTTCAACATATAAATACTTGGTGAAGAATGCATGCAAGCTAGAAAACACAGTGAACCCAGAAGATCTTTCGAAATGTAGAATTTTGTAGTATGATAAAATATGCTTTTCCTTAATTTCTGAATAGCCTGACCCCTAGGAAAACCAAAGTGTTAAAACTAGAGGGAGGTACTTCAGTATAATTTGGTTCTACCTTATCTTTTTTTTTTTTTTTGCCAATCCTGGGGCTTGAACTCAGGGCTTGGGCACTGTCCCTGAGCACTACTTCCTGCTTTGCTGTGTATGTGGTCCTGAGGAATAGAACCCAGGCTTCATGCATGCTAGGCAAGCACTCTACCACTAAGCCACCTTCCCGGCTCTTTAGATCTTATCTTAAAAAAGTAACCTAAAAGTAAAATGGGCTTAGGTGCATGGCTCAAGTGGTAGAGCCTTCACTTAGCAAAAGGAAGACCCTGATTTCAAAGCCCAGCCCCACCACAAACAAACAACCCACAATCAACCAAAAGAAAATCGAACCTGCCTCCACAACAAACTAGAGACTTGAACAATCCAGCTGGCAAGGTATCTTATACTGGTGTGGCCATGCTTCTCGTGGCTCCTGAGGATGCCTGTCCTCTCCTGGTGGGGCACATTCCATGCACACTGTGCTGCTTTGATTTCTTCCTTTTGAAATTGCATCTTGTGACTTAAATGGTACACTGCAGTTAGCTTTCCTGCAGGACTGATCTTCTGATCTCAAGTCTTGCATCCTCTGCCTGTTGTATCTCACTCTTCTCAAGAACATACTGCTCTGTATTAGTTATTTATGCCTGGCTCTAACCTCACCAGCGTGCTTAGAAGGTATTAGAGAAAACAGAACACATCGTGTAAGAGATTATATTCTAGCCTCTTATGACAAAGTGCCTGGAGCATGGGGTGCCGTATGAATGGCATCAAGTCAGTAAGTGACTTGATGATTTACAAACAGTTTTTACAGAGCAAGTGGAAAGATCGATTCTGATTGTAATACTTAAAAGTACTTACATTTGCTTCTTATGATATTCTCATTATATCTTTATGTCATAAACTTCTAACAGTAAATCTGGTATAAGAAAAGCACACAAAGCCCAATGCTGGTGACTCACGCCTGTAATCCTGGCTACTCAGGAGGCTGAGATCTGGTGATCACAGCCAGTCAGGGCAGACAAACCTGTGAAATTCTTACCTCCAATTAACCAGCAAAAAGCTGAAAGGGTAGGGTTGGGTCAAGTGGCAGAGTACCAGCCTTGAGTAAAAAGGCCAAGTGAGAGTGCAGAGTTCTGAATTCAAGCCCAAGCAACAGCATGAAATAAACAAAAATGCACACAAATGTATGTGGATCTCTGGTACGCATGCATGTAGATAGACAGACAGACAGACAGACGGATGTATTGGAGTTCTTACCACAGTAAGAACATTTTCTATACATAGAAAGAATTTGGACCAACAGTGAGCTGGCATTCAAACACTGCAGATAAAGTATGGATAGGGTGTCTCTCTTTTATTCAGTTCTGAAGCAAAGATAAAATCAACTTTGAAGTCAGTCAGGATACCCGTGCAGGCTCCCTGTTTTTCCTTCTTTATTATGAGAAACCTCAAAGCCACTGTGGGTAATTCCCTCAAGATCTCCTCCTAACACATACGTCTAAAGAGTAAGCAAGATTTCCAAGAACGGAAAGCTTTCTGCTTTTTTTTTTTTTTTTTTTTTTTTTGAGCAACCCTCTCCAGTGACACGAGAGCTAGGAAAGCCCAGTGCTTTCCCCACCCACCTTTCATCTCTAACTAGAGGAGCATGAAGCGTTTGTGTAGTCTTTCCTGCCATGGCTTCATTTTCTGTCATCTTAACTCCATCACCAGCCCTCAGCCTCCTAACAATATCCGTATGAAGGAAATCAGACTCCTGCGACAATGAAAAACACATTGAAGCTACTGCATACCACCATTGCCACTGGAAAAGGAGACATTTTTTTTCCCTGTCAATCCAGCTGCAGCATTCTTGCAATGTGTCATTTACATGGCTGTATTTTTTCTGTATTAAAGACTTAAACCCGTAGCTGTTGGTCAACAAAAGTATTGTTATTGTTTTTCATAATGAAAAACATTAACAGTTCTGTGTGTGTGTATATACACATACATATATATGTATGTATGTATTCCCCCTGAGGTAGGAAGTATTTGTCTTTGAATATAGAGACCACGTAAAGTGATCCAAGAAAACGATATGGCCAAATGACATGATTAATTTTCATTACTCTCTTTTCACTGCTTGCCTCAGATGAATTTGAGTCTTAATAGAAAAAGAAGCTCAGATTTTGGGCGATTGACTTTATTACAAAACCAGTTCTTCTTGTCGCTTGAGGGGCATTATTGCGTATGAAGATGGATTTGAGTGTGAAGCCTGCAAGGATTTTATGTAGAGCCAGGAAATCTGAGAATAACCACCAGTGATGACCAAGGAGGAAATGTAAATGAGACATCTGTGATACAGACAAGAGCCCCACAGATTTGGGGGTTCACAGTGGTTTTGGCCCCTTCAGAGTCTGAGATGGTCCATTTGCACTGAGTGTCCCAGATCTCTGAACTTTTTCCTTGGGAATCAGAAACTAGACCTTCTGTAGCAACAAGGCTGAGCTTGAAGGTGGCACACTTCCAGAGCCATTTACTCTATAGGATCCCTCGTCTCGAATGCTTGGGACCAGAAGTGTTTCAGACACCGGTCTTGACTAGCTTTGGGAATATTTGCATAGACGTTGTTAGTATGTGTTCCCCTATGTAAAAAAGAAAGAAGTTTGAAATCCAAATGCTCCAAAATCAGAGACATTTTGAGTATCAAAAAGGTTCTAACTGCAGGGAGATTTCTGGTTTGGGATATTTCAGATTTCAGATTTTTTCAAATTAGGGATGCTAGACCTATGTGCTTCTTTGAGGATGTGCCTCACATGTGGCTCCTAAATTTGTTAGCTCAAGACCTTTGCGGGCCTTGTGGCTTTGGGGAAAACAGTACGTTTCTGTGAAACTTGAAGTGATTCATTTTAATTCCCTCTTTCCATGGTCCATTCCTGGGGAACTTTAGCAGGCTCTATTGACTTCAAAGTTTAGATTTAGACATTCAACAAAGGTTTACATAGTAATGATTTTTTTTTTTTTTGGTAATCACAATGATAGAGACTTTCAGTTTTAAGTCAAAAAGCAAAAGTCTGTGAAATGCTTATCTCCAATTAACCAGCAAAAAGCTGGAAGTGAAGCTATGGCTCAAGTAGTAGAGCACTAGCCTTGAGTGAGAAAGCTAAGGGACAGTACCTAGGCCCTGAATTCAAGCTTTAGGCCCCCCCCCCCCCCCCCCCCCCCCCGCAGATCTAGGGCAAAGGAGTCCCTGGCTGTAAGTCGTGTCCTTGGTTTTCTTACAGAATGACAGTGTCTGGGTGACATTTATGGACATAAATCAGGAAACTGTTCTGTCTTTACATTCTGGTTTACCAGAGTATTTGGTACGTGTATTTGGTACGTGTTTTATCCTTTCTAGGTAGAACTTCTGCAGCATCCATATCACTTACCATCAGCATCTTTAGAGCTATTTATTTGGTTCTGGGGACTGAACCCAGGGCCTCGTATGTGCTAAGCCACTACTTAGGTTAACTAAAGTAGTTGAGAAGATGATGTATTCATTATTAATGGTTAATTTTCCAGGCTTACTTGTCTTTTCTCCATTGACCTCTGATTCTTTTAAGGGTATTCGAGAGAGGTTAGTTTTTCATTCTTCTTCTCATTCCATTGTTTCAGCCAGTGTATTATCAAAGTTAAACTTTGGTACTCGTAATGTGTTAAAAAAAATAAGTCTAGGCTGGGCACTGGTGGCTTACACCTATCTAGCTACTCAGGAGTCTGAGATTTGAGCATTGTGATTCAAAGCCAGCCTGGGCAGGAAAGTCTGTAAGACTCTTATTTCTAATATACTACCAAGAATACCAGAAGTGGAGCTATGGTTTAAGTGGTAGAATGCTAGCCTTGAGAAAAAAAAACAAAAACAAAACCTTGGGATAGCCTTTAGGCCCCAAGTTCAAGCCCTAGGACTATAGAAAACAAAAGAAAAAAAAGTAAAGGAAAAAAACTAAGTCTGACTAATAGGTAAGTAGATCTCTAAAAAAAAATTAGACTTGCTTAGCAGCATAATTCTCATTCATGGCCATTTGAAGTTGTGGCTATTTTTAAGAAACTTTAAGATTTTCAGTTTGCTGTTTTGGATTGTTAAAACAAAACACAGAAACCCTTGATGTTGGCTGGTATAAAAACTAGGTGTAAAGCTATTACTGGAAATGGAAGTGAGCAGAGGGATTTCTCTATTCCAGTAGGTGAGCAGAGCTCAGGAATATCTAACAAATGTGAGAGGCAAAATGTACATCTGCATACCAGGCACGATGCAGAGCTCCAGTCACATGTTTATGATGTTGGAATTCATTGCCTTCTTCTCCCAAAAGAACGGCTTTGGGTTTTCTCCCATTCTGTCAGGCACTTCTTTCCAAGCCTTCATGTGCTACACACACACACACACACACACACACACACACACACACACACACACACACACACACACACACACACACACACACACACACACACACACACACACACACACACACACACACACACACACACACACACACACACACACACACACACACACACACACACACACACACACACACACTGCACGGCTAGCTGTCCCAGAATCCAGATGCCTAGCTGTACAAGATATTCTTTGAGCAGCATCGAGCAGCATCATCTGTCTCTTGGCAAGCCTTTGGAAAGGTCTAGAGAAAACAGCGCCGGAGCAGCCTCTGGGCCTGCCTGTGTTTAGTCCTGCTGGCCTTGTATTTGCTTCCTGTATTTGCTTCACCCTGGGTGTCTGGCTGCTGCTTTTCTCACTGTCTTTATCTCTGTCTCACTTTAAAGAATAATTGTGATTTTGATTCAGTTTCCTGAAACTCATGGACATAGAGGAACTTCACTTTTTCTTTTTTGGCTTGTTTTGTATTGATTCAAGAGAGGTGGGTGGGTTTTGGAACGCAGGGAAGAAAAGAAGAACTTTTTCAACGTACCAAGTATGTTGGCAAAATTAAAAAAAAAGTTTTCACTGGTTCATTTTCAGACGTGATGATATTTAACAGTCTAAAAGAAAGAGCCAGTTCATTTTGCAGCTCACAACTGTAATAAAATTCAGATTCAGGGGCAGCCTGGCGTGAGTATGCATGTTCTGTTCTTAAGGGAATGTTCTTAAGGGGTGGTCTTTGAAAGCACCATTTAATAGCTGTGTTCTTTGGTTTAAATTCTTATTTTTACAGCATTGGTGTTGCTCAGCCTTTGTGCAGAAGGGATTTTATTTTCTGATTCTTTTGCTTATTGGAAGGTTAGCAGTTGAATGTTGCTAGAATTTACATCAGGGAATGGGGTTCCATTTCCCCAGCTTCCCCTCCCGAGGTCCTCCCTCTTGCCAGTGTGTCTCAAGTAATTTCCCAGCAGAGCTGTTGACTTTAGAAGATGCAGTATTTCTGGTTCTTGGTGTGTGTGTGTGTGTGTGTGTGTGTGTGTGTGTGTGTGTGTGTGTGTGTGTGTGTGTGTGTGTGTCCTAATATCTGACTAATAATAAGCTGTTACTTAACTTGGAAATAATGTTCATCTCTTCTTCCTTTTTCCTTGGTGTACTTGAGAGAATTAACTTGTGATTGTCACAGGTGTGATGGGGGTGCTTTTATACGTGTGGACAGGTGCTAATCTTCAAGGAACTCTACCTTGCCTTCCACCCGTTAAGGGTATGGGATGTAAAAATGGCTTAAGGTCTCTTTGAAGGTGTCAGCGAGCTTGTGTGGACCACACAGAATGGGTTTCACTGGAAGTAATAGAGGGAAATTGTCTGTGTAATTATTTTCCTTGGATTGGGAATCTGCAGCCCTCTTTGGGTTCAGGAAATAAAGCTCTGTGAAAACCATATGGCACTGTTCTCAGAAGAGACGTTATTGTAGGCCCACTTCCTTCTGAGAGTTTGAGTCAGGAGTTCTTGCAAGGAGCTGCATGTGTGTGAGGATGAATGTCAGACGTTTATCCTGGGAGCACTTGGAAGTGTCCCTGACTTTCTCACAAATGTCATTGTGGTCACTTGGTGTGAGGCTGTTGGAATGAAGCAGTCTCAGCCACAAAGCCCCTCAGGTTCGAATGTTTCAGTTAATAGCTGGCTGGGACAAGGGATTTTGTTCTTCAAAGAAAAGAAAAACTAGTTGGGTGGGGGCCGATGGCTCACGCTTGCAATTCCTAGCTACTTAAGCCTCCATCTCCCCTCCATAAAACCTACCCACCAAATTGGGCTTGAGGTGTGGCTCAAGTACTAGAGCACTATCTGTGAATAAGCTAGTATGAGGCCTTGAGTTCAAATCCCAGTACTGGCAGACAGAAAAGAAAGAAGAGAAATGAAAAGAAAAAAAGAAGAAAGATTGCACTTAATCCATGGAAATGTGACTCGCCAACATTAGTCAGAAAAATGACATTCTTTCTGCGTAGACCCTCTGTGCACATTGTGTGGCTTTGCTTTTTATTTTTTGTTTGCATTTTTGTTTGCCCAGAATGCTGTAAAAATTTCCTCTGAGCTAGTTATTTGCTGCAGTGCTAGTCTCCTCCAGAGATGGCATTATTAGAATCAAAGGTCAAGTGAGCAAGAATGTAGCTTGTATAATGGCAAGGGAATTTTGGGGTCTGAATGAGAAAGGTTGGGAAATGTTAAATCATACTGACAACATTTTAAAGTCTGAGGTGTGTGTATATGTCCATGATAGTACAAGGTGAACATTGTGATGAATCACTGAGGATTTCATCTCTCTTTTTGGTGTGGGGGAAAGTCTTCCTGTTTAGTCTTTGCTTTAGAAGGAATATCAGCAATCCCTTGATAGTGGTTCCTGTCTGTCAATAAGCCTGGAATCTCAAGATCTCAAGATTGCTGTTAGCAATTCTAGAACATAGAAATGTCTCCTGGAACATCAGACTTCATAGAAGGCTTGCCAGGCATTAAGTCCAGTGTTTCAGTCCACGTGTGAGAGGAAGAGTTGAGGTTTCTCCCACTGGGAAGCCTTCTGTCTGTTGTATGGCAACTATTTTACATTGGGGAGAACATTTAGATTCCTTCAGTCACTGATCCACGTTTTCAAGTCAGTAATGTATTTATTCAACAAACAGTGGGTACCTATCATGCATGTGCTTAAAAAAAATATTGTGGGAATTAAGAGAAGACCTAGTCATCTCTGGCCCAGAAGAAAGCTTGAAAGAATTTAAGAGAGGTAAGCCAAAAATATTAATGCATGGCTGTGTGAAAGAGAGTGAGTGAGGGCTGGGAAGGCGGCTCAGTGGTAGAGCGCTTGCCTTGCATGCCTGAGGCCCTGGGTTCGATTCCTCAGCACCACATAAGAAAAAAGCCAGAAGTGGCACTGTGGCTCAAGTGGTAGAGCGCTAGCCTTGAGCTAAAGAGCTGAGGGACAGCGCCCAGGCCCAGAGTTCAGGCCCCACAACCAACAACAACAACAAAAAAAGGCATTTGACTATTTGAGCTTTGCTCTTCCCAGCTCTCTTTCTTTCTCTCTTTTCCTTTCTTTCCCTTCCTTCTTCCTTCCTGTCTCCCTCCCTCTACCCTTTCCTCCCTCCCTCTCTCTTATTTCCTTCTTTCTCTTTTTCTTTTTTGTGTTGGTATCAGGACTTGAACTTAGGGTGTCACCTTCTTATTCAGTTATCTTGCCCATGGCTGACATTCTATGACTTGAGCCTCACTTCTAGCCTGACGTTTTGCTGGTTAATTGGAGGTAGAGTCTCGAAGATATTTTTCTGCTCTGGCTGGCTTTGAATCATGATCTTCCAGGGCTAAGCTACTTGAATAGCTAGGATTTCAAGCTGCCTACCTTAGTTTTTTGTTTTTGTTTTTTTATTTTTATTTTTGAGTAGAGTCTCCTGTTTTTGCCCAAGCCAGTCTGGATCCTGATCCTCCTATTTATACCTTTTACACGGCTGGGATGACAAGTACACACTACTATATACAGCTTATTGGTTGAGATGAGGTCTTGCTAACTTTTTACTCAGGCTAGATGTGTACCACAATCCTGATCTTAGCTTTGTGAGGAGCTACAATTACAGAGAAAACATTCTGACATCAAACTCTAGGTAGATAGTGGCTTTCAGAACGCCCACTGTTGGCATTTTATTTTTGTGATTGTTCTTACCTCTGTCATGACCCTGGCTTTCTTTGCAGGTCTGTCAGTGGACATTACATTATGAGGGATGGAACAGCTCACATTGTGCTGTGGCTCAGGGCCTTTCATCTAACCTGACTGACATAATCTGTAACCTAACCAATAGTCTAACTCATCTTTCCTGCATTCATCTAGGGCCTGTTCAACATTCACTGTTAAATTAACATGTTACCTGCTCTAGGACTTTTGTAATTTTGACATTTTTTTTTCAGCTCTATAGTTGCTGATCTCAGCTATAATTGTTAGGCTGCCCCAGTGGCAATGTAATAGATAACATTGTGACCTTGTAGACATACACTTGAATGTAATTTTATTGAGTAAAATAGATCAGGTAATTAAATTAACCCTCTTAATACTACTAAAGTTGGCTTTCAGATTAGTGTGAAAATAATACAAGCTTATGTTGCAAACTGATATGTGAAATTATAGACCAGCCTAGAAACTTTGAACTGATAGAAAATAAGTTTATTCCAAAACTTACTGAGGTGACATGTGTTTTGCCAAGGTGCTTTGTAAATGTTTGTGAAATTCAGTAACTCAGTATTTCAGGGTAAAGAAAGAGGTCCAAAAGTTTTCAGGCCCAATTGTCTCCAGTTTCTTTTCAGAGTGCTTTTCTGTGTTTATTAATGAGGATTGGATCTCTATAAATGGTATCACCCATTTGTGTTGGATTCCTGACATAGTTACACTCATAACAGATGGATATTTTTTCTTCTCTCCTCATAAATAGTCTCCGATAGAAAACTGGAGTAAGAGTGCAGAAGAGGAAATTGAGGCGATCTTCTTCGGTTTCTGTATTTCTCTTAAACTCACTGACATGATAAATGACAGCATGGGAAGTGGTCAGATAAACTGTGCCAGGCGTGAAGCTCAGGGAGCCCTTGGGGAGGAGCCTTGCTTAGAAGATACACCTGGAGGACAGTTCATTTGAGAGATATTTGCTGTCACTTTATGTTTTTTTGTGCCCTCCCTCATCTCTGATGTTGACTGTGATCTTGGCATCCCCAGTATAATATTTAGACCAGCCCGGTTTTGCTTACCCTACGGCTTGTGTGAGTCACAGGTGCACAGCCACGGTCTTAACCTGTGACTTGACCCAGAAAAGGCTGCCTGCCATGCATTTGGGAGGGCTTTGAGGCCAGGTAAGTTTTCCAAGTTCTTTAAAACAACATGATTGAGGCTCACCTAAGGTGATGGTCAGCACACATCTAATCATTGCTATAAGGATTCTTATAAAAAGATGGTGGACGCGCAGGGAGAGGCCTCAAGCTCCCGAGAGATTAGAGATGCGGTTTGGTAGTCACAAAGTATCCATGCCGACCAGGTCACTTGGGGAAGGGGTATGGAATGAATGGAAGAGAGTTATCCTTTTAACTACAGAGGCCAAGTCAACTCTGTAACCTTTGCCCTGGAATACAGAGCTTTCATGCCAAGCTCTTTTGGGCTCTTGAAGCGGCAGCTGAGCAGATTCAGAATGTTTCAGTGGCTGCTTCCTGTGTGTGGCCTCAGAGGGGACTGCTGCCTGCTCCTGGGAATGCATGATACCACTACGTGTCCTCTTTACTGACCTCCTCCTCCTCCCCCTCCCCCCTCCTCCTCCTCCCCCTCCCCCTCCTCCCCCTCCCCCTCCCCCCTCCTCCCCCTCCCCCTCCCTGTTCAATGTGCCTCTTAAAATGCTTTCTTTTACCATCCTTTACTCACTTCCCAAGGGCTCTCATTCACACCATTGGCTCCTTGCTCTGACCACTGAAAACACATCTCCAACCTCTTCTGAGCTTCACATGTCCCCAGGGCAACTCCACCCGCACAGGGTACACTTTAAACTTAACCCCTACCACAACATCTGGAATTCCCAGCCTCTACATCATCCAAACTTCGCTGCCCAAACACAAGCATCTTTCAGCTTTTCTAGTTTTGCGCACCTTGCAGTCTACCTGGTCCACTCAATCAGAAACCTGAATGGCATCCTCTACTTCCTGTGTTAAATTCTTCTTTGGTGCTATGGTCTGTAGTTCTTGTAAGTCTCAGATGCCTTCCCTTTTGCTATCATAGCTTTATTCTTTCAGTGTTAGTTTGTCTCCTGGCCTGTAATATAAAAATAGTATTATGTCCCCCACTTCACTCCCTTCTAAATCTATCTTCCTCTATCTGCCCCACCTGTAAACAGCTCACAGTACACCCTTGCCTTAAATCCTTCAAGGGTCCCCTGTTATTTTCAGGATGAAGCTCAGACATTGTGGCGTGGTGACAGGGCTTTTAGCATTCGATCTGTCCAACTGTCTTCCACCCACACTCCCATGGCTGAGCGCCAGTCATGACAAATTGCTTCACTCTGTGCTTTCTTATCGCTGGGCCTTCGCACCTGCTGTTCCTTCTGGTTGGAATGCCTTCTGCATTTGCTTGGCTGAATTCTACTAATTCTTTTAAGTCTTCTGAGCACTGTCTCCTCTGGGAACCTTCTGGACTGTTCTTAGAAATGAAGCATTTACTTTTTGTTTCCCTGGGTTTTCCTCTTGGCTTTTTTATTTTATTTTTAAGATTATGCTTGTTTATCATGGCTTATTTGATTTTGTGCTGCATCCCCCTTTAGATTATGTGGCTTCTAGTTCAGTTTAGTTCATGGCATGTAATAAGTGCTTAGGAAATTCTAATTGTCGTGATGACATCCTGTGATGAAGATACCTTGACCCCCATTTGACAGATGAGGAAGTTGAATTGTAGAGTATTTGCCTACAGCCTCACAAGCAGATGAGTAGCAGAATAGGCATGGACCTTCAAGTTCTTCTGTTCTTTGTAGAGTCAGGCATAGCTTTAGTTACAGGCTTCTGTCTTGGTCTTTATTAAGTTCGTGTGTGTGTGTGTGTGTGTGTGTGTGTGTGTGTGTGTGTGTGTTTGAAGAAGTTAAAAATGACTCGCCATTGGTGGTAGATCTCACATCTCCTTTCAGTGGCTAGTTCTGTTTCTTACTATCTTACTTATCTTGTCATTTCCCACTATATCATCGTCAGTTCTGTGGGACAGAGTTTCATGGTTGGATCTCAAGGGCTGTTAGAAGGCTTTACTAATCTATGACGTTGGTTAATTCTTGAGAAGAGTTCATCCTCTGAACAGAAAGATGATCACTTCTGAAAACATTCTCAGCAAAAGGTCCGTGGAACAAACAGGAAGGGAAACAGTCAGATGTGGCATTTGGTCCGTCATTGCTTACCCCACTTTTCCAGATTATTATCTCTTCCAGTGAGTGGTCATAGATTCTTGAGCAGGTGTCACTTTTGAAATGATGAAAAGACATCCAGTTAGGATGAAGGATGGGTACTTCACGTTGTAAGGAAAGGTGTTTTGGGGGAGAGGGAGGTTGTGAATCAAGTACTATAAAGCAAGTTGAGCTCCGAGAAGGAGTATCTCTACTTGTAATGAGACATGGAGGTGAAGCTCAGTTGTGTATTTCTGTTCCTTTGAATGGACTCTCCTCCAAACATATGCATGCATGTGCATGCTAGCGATAATAAAAAATCATGTTCATCTATATGTATGTGGGGCTAAGGCATACTTTATATATTCCACATGGACAAAAGAGAATTTTGCTATGTTGTCATCACTGATGAAATAGTTCAGCATGAAGCCAACAAACAGCATCCACAACACTTACCACTGTATTTGCTTTTAAAATACAAAAGCAGTTTTAATTTTAATCACTGGAAGGTTTAAAAAATTAACCTGTACCAACCCACTTTTACTGGCTTGACAATAATGTACTTTTCTAATCTGCCATGCCTTGGAAGAAGGGATCAAACTCGCTATCTTTTAACTCCATTTAACCCTACTTTAGATTTCCTTTTATATAACAATAACCTGATCCTACTCAAAATATTTGGCACCTTTAGTGACAGAGTGGAATGTAAGAGCACTTTAGCCCTCTGACTGAGAATAAATTCCAGTAGTTTTGGAATGAAGAGGTAAAAGTTCTCAGATCCTTAAGCAGAGTTCACAGAAGATAAGAACACTAGGATTAGCTCAGCAGTCTCCCTTCAGTACACACGGCTGAATAAAGCAATTATCTGTCTATCAAGGCTAGTGAATTGTGCAATCACATTAAGTTAGGCTGGATGGATAGGTGGATAAACGCTATTCCTTCAGAAAAGAGGTGCTGATTTATGAGGTAATCCTTTGAGTTTCACTTGTAAAAACGATTTTATTTTGGAGTTTATATCATGTTACTCTTAGAGCTCAGAGAGAATTTTTTTTTTTTTTTGGTGTGTGTTGTTGACTGCATTTTTCAGCTCCTTATCCATCTGAATTTTATTAGGGGGTTATTTCAAAGACATCTCTTGTTTAATCATGTTGAAACAATCTGTTTAAGACCAGTTGTGTGGATCTAAACACAATAGCCTTTAATGTAGGAGAAGAGACACCTGACAGACGTTGCACGTAACAGACATCCATCCATTATTGCGTAAGCTGTTTCTTACTCTATTCTTCTGACCTGAGAAGTCAGCCACAGAGCTCAGACCCAGACTGGTATTGGCTGCTGAGTGGACAATGGCATTCTTGTATGTGCCATATTGCTGTCTAGCGAGCATTGCAAGGCAGTGCACAACTGGAGAGGCCTTAGACTAGATTAACACTAAGCACCTTAAATCTGTTTTAATGGCTGTGTTTACATCTCCTTCTTCATTCCTTCAAAAAAAAGTAATCAGGTTTCGCAAGTGCTAAGAAAACCACCTCCCTTTTGCCAGCTGGAATAGGTCCAGTTTTAGCAAGAAATCTCCCCCCCCCCCCCAACCCCAACACACACCTTTTTTTGTCCTGCCTTCTTCTTTTCTTTTTTCTTCTGTGTTCTTCACTGCCATTCAGCACAGCAAGACCAGGCTGTGGGAGCTGGCTGGCTTTTTTCCTTGGTTATTAGTTTTTAACATTTTTTTTCCCTTTATAGTAGTGAGAAAACTGAGGATGATATTTTGCAGCTCTAGCAGCAAATGCCATGAGATGAGGTCTTCGCACTTTTTTTTAAATTTTGGAGAGTAATTTAATTACATATAGCTTACTCAGTCCCCTACAACATCCAACGTTGTATGCGACCACACTATTTCAGCAACTCTAGTAAAATTTCATTAAGATATGATCTCTAACAAGTTACTAGTGAACTTTCACTTCCATGATAAGCCACCTACTCTGTGTCATCGAATCACCTAACCAATGTGACTACCTTTTCTCGCATCAGAAAAACAAGAAACAAGCTGAAGCAAATCTGCTCTCAACTTAGGCAGAATGTATGATTTTATAATCTACTAAATCTACCAGCCACCTTTATCTGATATAGAAACGTGTTCCTGAAGCTGAATCTACTTTTCTGTTTTTCAATCTTGAACACCCTTAGTTTCATAAAATGGTATGTAAAACAACATGAGAAATAAAAAGCAATTCACCAGAGATCTTTTCATTCTTTCTTCTCCTTCCCCCCTCCCCCCGAGAATAACAGTTAGCAATAATTTTTTTATTAGTACTTGGATGGATGGATGGATAGATGGATGGGTGGGTGGGTAGATGGATGGGACTGGGTAAAAATACATTGAGTTCAGATGTGATGCTATTGAGATTTGGGACCCTGTAACTCATCAACCTCATTAGTTCCTGGAACAAGTTACCTATGTTCCTATAGACCAGCCATCACAGAAGGGAGTTACTAATCAGAAAGGGAATTATATGAATCTGTATAGAATGTAGTATCTGTCTCTATCTATAGTTCTTTGTACTTTTAAATAAATTCTCTCTCCCCTTACAAAACATGTATACAAAACTCACAATAATGAAAGAGAAACACAGAGGTTTGGATACTAAGAAAACTTAACCAGGACCAAACATGGCAGGACTGTTCATTTGTAGGCTGCTGTCATTGTACTTTTTGTACTCCTTGAAGGATGACACCCCAATCTTTAGCTGGATTGTTGGAAAACAGTGATACCTTCTCAATTATAGAAGCTACCCATTCCATTACTAGAAATAATAGCCTTTAAGGGAACTGTTCATCTCTCCGTGAAGTTTCTGTAATTGTTACTTACACATAGAACTTGGTATGAGTAAAAGTTAAACAAAAGTTAACCAAAGACATTTTTTGAGACCTAAAACACAGGTTTTATTAAGTTTTTGGATGGAAGCATAGACATATAAAGGTGTTTTATTTATGTCCCAGAAAGTAAAGGTAGAAAGGGCACAATGCCACAAGTTCAAACCCCAGTATTGCCCAAATCAACCCAACCAACCAACCCAACACACCACTGTATATATGTGATCGGGACAGTGAACTTTTTGTCACCAGTCTAAACTGATGCCTCTCATTATTAAAAGGAAAGCAAATTCAGCTTCTTATAGTCTTTTATGAACTGGAGTTCCTAGAATATTTCTATGGAGTCTACGGCTTAACTATGTAATTATGTCTTTTGAGTAGATTATATTTTTCTTTCCATAATTCTTTTGTTCCCAAGAGACTGGAAAAGCTTCAGACCTCTCTTGGGATGAAATTGTTCTTCCTCTGTCCTCTCTTGATAAACAGCATCCTTACATGCCTGATGGACACTGCTCAAGGGCTGAAAGGGAGCTCTTGATTGAGATTTTTTTTCCCCTTTAGAAATTGGTTTATCTATTAAGAGAGGTCCTTAGAGAGAAGGCTCATTGTTGAAATGCCATCAGGGAAGAATCCTTTGGAAAGATGGTTTGTTTATGATCTGTGGTCCTCTGTCTCCAGCCACACACTAACATTGCTCCAGGGCTGTCTCCTCTCATGAGCTGTTCTGTGTCTTCATGGCTGTTAATTTCCAGTAGCTCAGAGGGGCTAGCAGCTTTAAACATGAACATAGTTTTTTAGTACATTTCATTATTCTAGTCCAGAAATAGTTTTTGACCTGAACCAGACAGGATACTCTTAGGGGAGAAAAAGACCATGATTCAGCAGCCTTTCCCAGCAAAGATTATAGACTCATCAATTTCACTGTGGGAAATGTTTCCTAATTGCCAGCTTCCCTCCCTCAGCCCCCGCCCCTGCTCTGTCTTTTACTGGACAAAAGGAGAGAGAATTTTTAAGTTTTATCCATGTTCTCATTTATTAATTCCACAAGGATTTTTATGCCCTAGGCTCTAAGATTGTGCCAGATATAAAACAAGGCACTCATCATCAAAGAGTTTTTAGTTAAGTCTAGGAAAATGTACAATAGTAGGGCTTGAAATTTTGTCCAAATATCGTTTTGTCAACTTATAGTGAGCAAATGTGCGCTGAGTGCTTACCTCACTTAAGTGTCAGCCTGTGTCATGTATCAAAAATAGCTGCCATTGCTCTCAGCTCCCTGAGGTAAATCAGAGGGAGCACCACAGCCCTTGAGACAGATGACACCAGAACAATGTGATGATCACACTGAGACCAGAAAGAGATGCTGCTAAATGTGGTTGATGGGAGGAGATGAGGGGGCAGCTTGAGCAAAGGCACCAGCCCTCTTTGAAGAACGGCGGCTGGACCAGTGTGGGCTGAGCTCAGGCTGGAGTGATGGCCGTAGGAAACCAGAGTGACCGTGTACTCTGGAACTGGGTTTTCCAGTTTCTTGTTTGCTGGGCTCCATAGGGAGGCAGGGGACTCTTGATTCAACAGACAGTTGAGTGGGTTTGAACAGGTAAGTAACATGATTGTTAGAATTTTGGGGGCAGACAGAACTTTAGAAGTGATGGGAACAAATGCTTTGCTTTTGGTAGGTGAAGAAACTTAAGTCCCAGAGTTCCATTGACTTCCTTCCTGTGGACCTCGGACTAGCTGGTGTCCTCTCAGATCTCTCAGACTGCTGCTGCTCTGATGTGTGAGCCACAGGCCAGGGCTTACGAGTGGCTCTGATGGGAATGGAAAGCTGGGGTCCATTCCTGGAGGCAGCTGGGATGGGCTTGAGTGGCCGATGTGGGCTAGGGAAGGTGGTGGCAAAGGCAACTAAACTAAATTTGGCATCTAGGAGGCCAGACAGTGGTGATGTAAAGGAAGAAATCAGAGGTAAGGCTGCTGGGGAGTGTTCATGGTGAGAGAAGGGTCATGGTACTTCACTGAACAGCTCAAAACTCTAGATACGGGATTTTTAGATGCTGGAGAACCATTGGTGAAATGTACTCATCTGGATGTACATAAAGGAGAGTTTCACTTTTGTTCATCGTATTTTCATTCTTCATCTATGTAGAAATGCACAAAATCAAGGTTTTAAATTCAGAGCCTCAGTAGTATTTGGATGGCCACTCCGCGTGGCTTTGGAAGAACTTACACTGAGTTTGTGTAATCTCCCTGTAACATTGCTTCACTGGCAGTCATCGGCTAAAATGCCTAAGTTACACCAGAGTTCCTTCTCAGTAGTGGAATTCCAAGTATCCCTTTTGGAATTGCTAGAAGCAAGGGATAGAAGCATGGTGTGTGTGTGTGTGTGTGTGTGTGTGTGTGTGTGTGTGTGTGTGTGTGTGTGTGTGTGTGTGTGTGTGTGTGTGTGTGTGTGTGTGTGTGTGTGTGTGTGTGTGTGTGTGTGTGTGTGTGTGTGTGTGTGTTGGTACTGGGGTTTAAACTCAGGGCCTGGTGGCTCCCTTAGCTTTTTCTGCTCAAGGCTAGTGCTCTACCCCTTGAGCCACAGCTCTACTTCTGGATTTTTGGTGGTGTTAATGATAAGAGTCTCAAAACTTTCCTGCCTGGCCTGGCTTTGAACTGTGCTCCTCATATCTCAGCCTCCTGAATAGTTAGGATTACAGGCGTGTACTACCTGCATCTAGTTGACAATATAAATTACCCCCCCCCCACTTTTTTAAAATGTCTGTGTATGCCACTTCTGAGGCTTGAACTCAAGGCCTGGGTGCTGTCCCTGAGCTTTTTCTTTGAGACTGTTGCTTTACCACTTGAGCCACAGCTCCACTTCTGGATTTTTTTAATGTATGTGGTTAATTAGAGATAAGAGTCTCATGGATGTTTCTGCCTGGGCTGGATTTGAACCATGAACCTCAGATCTCAGCCTCCTGAGCAGCTAGGACTACAGGTGTAAGCCACTGGTGCCCAGAGACAATAAATACCTTGTGAGACAGTTGAGGCTATAAAATTAATCTAGCTACTCTATAACTCCTTTCTTCCGTCTCCATTCCTTGTGCTACCATCAAGATAGAAAGATTAGAACCAAAGGACCACATTAGATTATCTAGAAGTGCTGTGGAATAGCATCTCTGTGGACAGGTAATAAATTTACTCTGAAATAGGACAAATTTGATGCAAATCCTCTCCTCCTCTTCTTTTTTTATCTAAGGGTGACGGTCTCAGCATTCTTAGACTGCTAGGTCTTGTGGTTTCAGCCCTGGAACACTGGACCAGATTTCAACCCATCATGTACTTGGTGACAGTAAAATTAGCGAGTACCTCCCCAACCTCTTCTCTTTTCCAGAGATGCCTGAAAGCGTAGCAGAGGAGGCTTGTGGGCTGACAAATACTATTTTATAGGCCAAGAGATCTGTTGTTAAAGGGAAGATTCCCCTATGTATTGCTTAGCTAAAAAGAGTTAGCATATCTACTTAGAGATATTGAGTGATTTAGATTAGCATTGTATATATATATATATATATATATATATATATATACATATGTATTTATATATATGTATGTTTGGGGTCATGTGGTCTCACAAGCTATTTATTATCGTGTTTCTGCCATGTGCCTTCTAGTTCACTTTCCTCCCTCCATCTCTGCTTATTAGAGTCTTCTGACCTTCAAGGGTGGGCAGATGGTCTCAGTCAACATTTTCTTTTTCCTTTTTATCAAAATCAATCCTCTGTACTTACAACATTTTAATTAATTTAATTAATTACTTTTTGCTGATATAAAAGTTCATCTTAGGTAAACAATCTAGGATTATAAATATCTGCATCTATTTTACTTATTATCAATGAAACTATTCATATTTTCTTAGTTTTAAAAGCTCACCTTTAAGTAATTGTACAGAGGCATTTCCATTTACCAAAGCAATTTATGAATGTGATGCACACTATCACCCCTTTTAACGTGCTCACCCACCCCTCCTGACCCATCCATCCCTTTACTTTTCTTACTTGCATAGTGTGTACATTGAAGCTTTAACTGCATTCCTCCCTTTTGCCTCTTTATCCATCTGCTCCTCCCCCTTTGGTTCCTCACCCCACTTTATTTTTTATTTTTCCTTTTTTATTATGATCTTAAAGTAGTTGTAGGAAGGAGTTGCTATTTAAGAAAGCAGCTTATGATTACAGTGCATCTTTATCAAGGATGATATAGTGCATCCTTTATGACAAAATTCCAAGAATACACGACAATAGAGATGATGTTTAATACAACCCCATTTACCCATGATCTTATTCTTTTTTCATGTTTGTTTCATCTCTTACTTTGCTGCGGTATTTTGAAGCAAATAGACACTGGGACACAGAACTCACACATGTCACTCCTTTTAAAAGTTCAAGACCATTTTCTTTCAGAATCACAGAAAGCAGCACTTCCTAAACATTTGAGGTAGTACAGCTTCTAAGGTCCTCCACTGATCTGTGAGCCAAGCATTTTCATCATTGCGCACCACACCACAGCCTTTTGTTTTATCTACTGGCAGGCCTTTTCCTCCCCTTGACTGTGAATGTCACCAGGGAAAGAACATTAACTTAGTGTGTTTTTCTATCGAAGGCAAGCGAGAGGCACACGTGTCGTGTAGATATCTAATGCACACTTAGCTGTTCAAACTGGTCTTAATTGTGCACACATGGTATACTGATGGTATACTTAACAAATCAACTCTTGATTACAGATATATCTTTAAACTCAATTTTATTCAAAAAGGAACTTTATGATGGTCAGTGTACAAGTAGATACTTAAGACAACAAGTGAGTGTTTAAATATCAATTTTAAATAATACCATAGAAAGATGAGCTGCCCAGCGTCCTGCCCTAGTAATCAGCAACAGAGGGCTCTTTAGCCACATGAGTTTGGAGCAGATGTAATATGCCATAATATACATAGACCATACATTTGTGAGAAATACTTCATTTTGTATTTTCTGGTATGCGCTAGAACTGGGGCTTGACCTCAGGGTCTCCAGGCTCAGTGTTTTTGCTCACAGTTGTCTCTCTACCACTGGAGCCATGTCTCTAGCTTAGGCTTTTTGTCCTGGTTAACTGGAGTTGGAATCTCATAGACTTTGCTGCCCAGGCTGACCTTAAACCACCATCCTCAGGCCTCAGCCTCCCAAGTAGCTGGGATTATAGCACTCATCTCCAAGCAAATTCGGCGATTTTGGGAATATAGTAGTTCTGGTGTGTGTGTGTGTGTGTGTGTGTGTGTGTGTGTGTGTGTGTGTGTGTGTGTGTGTGTGTGTGTGTGTGTGTGTGTGTGTGTGTAATAGGGGGCACATTGCTCTCCAAAGTTGTTGAATGTTTTTAAATCAATTATAAAAATGAGCAAAATGGGTCACATTGCAGAGACAAGTCTCTTTCCACAGTTCACAGACCATGTTTTTTGTCTCTACGTCTGATTTTTGAAAACCCAAGTTACAATAGCAATATTACTCAGTTCTGTGGTGTGGAAGGATCAAGAGTGGTTAGTCTAGGGTATTGTTCTCGGGCTCAGCAGTCCCTCATGTGTCTGTTCTTGGAGGATGTGTGAGTGCTGTGACCTTTCGCCATTGCTCTCTTCTTGTTTCCCTGAATTTGTTGCAACAAAAGTCATATTCACCCGAACACATTTAGCTTTTGAAAGAAATCTTTTCTGAAAACGACTTCTTTCTTTTCCATTTCGAATTTATTTTTGGTCATGATTTCCCTGAATGATTTCTGCTGCGTGGCTGTGTTCTAAAATAAGCTGGTTGGTTGGCAGTGAGAGAGAAAAGAGCATTGGATGAGCAGCAGAAGAGCCAGCGCTCCAGTCTTGCCATTAAGTAGGTATCTTTGGGGGAAGTCATATCCTGTCTTAGGAACTCAAGGTCCTCATCCCTAAAAGAAATACTTAGTCCTGAAGTTGAGAGTCTCAGTTATATCTACTGTCCTTTTTGTTCTGATTCTAAGTGACTTTCAGACCTGCTCAAGAACTGTCGTGGGAGAAAATGGAGTGTCTGAGAAAGCAAAAACTTTCTCTTTCACTTGAAGAGACAGATGCCTTTTGGTTTAGTTTCATAGAAAGCATTAAAGAAAGATGTTGCCTCCTGGCTTCACAAAAGTGCCATGTAAGGAGTGTTTTGTTGGGAAAATGTAATATTATATCCTGGTTCCCTCATTTTTTTTCCCCTCAGCCAAGAGATTTATCTGAAAGAGGAGAACCATTCATTCATGCATTTATGCAGCCATTGTATACATTTTTATTGAACGGCTACTTATGGCAGGTACTGAACTAGATTGTGAGTCTGTAACTCTCTTTTACAGTCTTCTGGGAGAAACGAAATAGATGAGATAATTACAGATGGAAGCTGCCATGAAGGAAGTAAAGAATAGCCGTGCTCCACAGGGTAGGCATCTACTCTGGCTAGATCTGAGAGCTAAGAAGGAGTGGACCATGCAAAGAATCAAGGGGAGAACATTGTAGGAATATGAAAAGGTTCTTAAGTGGGAAACTTCAGAGGAGACTGTACTAAATGCTCAGAGAGAGAGGCAGAGAGGGGGGAAGAGAGAGAGAGACAGAGAGGGAGAGGGAGAGAGAGGCTTTTGCACTAGGGTTGTGCCCAGAGAAATGGAAAGAATGGGATCCATTTGTGATAACACAGAAGTGGCAAAACTTGGTAATGAATTGAACATGGAGGTTAGGGGCAAATCAGGGGAAGAGCCTGCGTATTCAGCTTCAAGCCATTGGCTGCCTGTACCATTTACTGATCTGGAGGGCTGTTTGAGAGTACTAAGGTATTTCGGAGAGAATGAATTGTGCTTTGAGTATTCGACATGCCTTTGAGCATCCCAGCAGGAATGCCAGGTGGGATGTAGGACACACCCCGGCACTCAGGACAGGAGTCTGGGCTCCACACAGACAGGGGGAAGTCATCGGTGTGACTAGGTAGCATTTATGATGGGACTGGGCAGTGCTTTTCAGCCCTTTGCTGCACATGAGATCAGATGTTGAACTTTAATAAGAGAACTTTTCCCCAGGCCCACCCCTTAGAAGTTGTTCTGATTTAATTGTTCCCATGTGGGGCTTGGGCATCCATAGTTTTCAAAGCTCCCCAGGAGAAATTTTTTTTAATACCATCTGAAAAGATCACTGCTAGAAGAAGAAAGCACGTCTAGAGAAGATAATCTCGGCCTAAGCTTTTACATAGAATCTCAACGGGTAACACAGGTTTCCCTACCGTCTTTTTTTCTTTATTCCTTCCTCCTTGGCCTTGTGAATGAGATCTGCATCTCCTACCACAGGGTAGCGTACTTTGGCCTTGGTTGAAGTCACTGTTTCCTTTTTTTCTTTCTTAATTTCTGAAGAGTTTGCTTAGGTATTGAGGATTTCAGTACGTCTTTTTCCAACCTATCATTTAAGTCTACCCTGATGTGGTTTAGTGGTAGCAGGTATTTGTCGTGGTTGAAAGATGAAGAACCTGTTTGGCTTTCGCTTTGCATTGCATTGCAAGAGTTTTATTGTGGTTTCCCGTGGTTGCTACGACAAAGTAGTCATCTCCAGGAAGAGTGTATATATTTTTATGTATCGGTATCCAGGTAGATGTTTCTTGAATTATTCTAGATACTTGGTAGCTTTCTTTGAAGATAATTTCTGAAAGCTCATTGAGCCATTTTATATTTCACCTCTTAAAATTTTCCCTTCACAATGACATTTCAAGTCTTTCATGTTGGTTTGTTTATTTCTGTGTTAACCTCTTTATTTTTGGCTAGTCCTGGGGTTTGAACTCGGGGCCTTATGCTCTTGCTTGGCTTTTCCACTCAAGGCTGGCACTGTACCACCTGAGTCACACCTCCAGGTGTGGCTTTTTGCTGGTTAATTGGAAAATGTCTTTTGGATTTGTCTGCCCAGGCTGGCTTTGAACCTTGAACTCGCACCTGAGACCTCTGACTAACTAAGACCTAACTAACTAAGGTTACAGGTGTGAGCCACCAGCAGCTGGCCCCAGGCCCTTTATTCTTGTCTACAACTTCCTATCACTGCCTAAAGCCCTAGGCTAAGAATAAATAGAAATTGTACCCCCACTTTCCCCCACCGAGCTCTCATCTCTTGCAGTCTTCATGAAAACCTAATGAAAAGGCTATGGAAGGCAGAGGCAAAGCCTATTAAATTTTCTTACGACCCATGCCCCACATAAAGTCCCAGTGTACAAGAGAACCACGCAGGAACATGTGGCCTTCTCTTAGCCTTAGGGGAATCTGCCATTCCCAAAATATGACCTATTAAAAACTGACTCCCAGGGACAATTCTATATGATTTCTTGTTAATGTTTACAGCTGAATCAACACCCACCAATATTGTGTGTGTGTGTGTGTGTGTGTGTGTGTGTGTGTGTGTGTGTGTGTGTGGATACCAGCCCTATGGATCTGTTACAAGGTCTGTATAATCCTCTAATTGTGAAACTAGTTAGACCCAGCAAGATGTATTGATAGAATTTTGGCAAGTTAGGCTAGAGCCATTTGTTTATGGAAATGGATGAGTTGTTATCTTTGTAATTGAATCCGTGCTACTATTCCTAGTCTGTTGAAAATCAGCCTGGGTACCTCACTGGGCTCAGTGCTTAGCTATCTCACTGTATGATCTGGATATTTTTCAGCTATCGATAGCAGCTTGGAGAGGAAGGTAAAGCACCAACATTGATGATGCCTCATGATGAATAGAGAGTTCAGTCAACGGGGACTCGGGTTGTGTGGTAACACAAGCCCCAGTGGGTCAGTTACTGAGGAGCAGAGGACACGGGTCCCACCTTCACAGGCTTTAGTTAGTTACTTCATCCATGAACACCTACCTTACTAGCAGGGGTCCAAGGGCTGCTTTGAGTCTTAGGGGGTCTAAAATCCATTTGCTATTTAGATAAACATAAATTATGGGGAAAATAACCATAAATGAACAATAAATTTCCTTAGATTTTCGTGGTCATTTTTCTGCTGGTGACAGCCCCCCTCTGTACAGCAGATGCCCCAAGACTGCTCTGGCAGGACACAGGGTGATGGGTAGTCTCAGTTAATGGGCCCGTCGGAACATGTTTGGCCGTGGAGACGGCTCTGCTCCTATTACCAAGCCTTGGCTTCCTATCTGTTTTCTTTGGGCTGGGGAGGCAATGAAAAAGGAGACAGGAAAATACATTTTGGGGCAAATAAAATAAGGAATTTGTCTTCTGAAGACAGTTTATAGTTGGGAAATTCTAATGTTCGACTTAACCCCATCCTGATGGGTTGCTCTTGTCCCGTATGATGTGCAAGGCATGGTGCTGAGTTCTCACAGGGCAGTGACGAATTTACATCTCCAAAGCTTTTAATAATCCTTATACAACGTTTTGGTCTTTTATGATTCATAACTCTGATTCCCTTAGGATTTTTTTTCTGGAGTGCTAATACTTAAATATATCCATCATCTCCATGACTCTTGAATCAGTTCTAGTCTCTTAAATGTTTTTACTGAATTCTTGGAGCCAGGCCCAAGGACCCCATTGGTAGAGAATGTAGAAGAGGAGTACCCCAGTATATTTCTGATTGTGTTTAGACACCACACCTGCTCATTACAGCCTGTGTTACCCAGACACTCTTCTACCTTTCACTCAGAGCTAGAAGCTTTCCTGTGGTTGCACCAGATACTATAATATTCCTTTGTTAAGAATGATTTAGTGCTGGGTGCCCTTGGCTCATGCCCATTATTCCAGCTACTCAGGTGGCTGAGAGCTCAATATTGTGATTTGAAGCCTAGGGAGAAAAGTATGTGAGACTGTTATCTCCAGGTAACCACCAAAAAACTGGAAATAGAGCTGTGACTCAAGTCATAGAGGGGTAACCTGGAGCAAAAAAGCTGAGATAGTGCCCAGGCTCCAAGGTCAAATTCTAGTAGACACACACACACACACACACACACACACACACACACACACAATGATTCGGTGATTTTTAAGAAGTCTGAGTACCTGGAGTATATTTTCATGTGCACATTTCTTTATTATGCAGAATATTCTTGGGTTTTAGATTTGAAGGAATTGAAAGATTAAAAAAATGCATTGTTCTCACAAACTGACCTGTTGAATTGAAACCTTTTCTTGGTATGACTACTTAAAGATAATTAAAAGAATAATGAATTGTCACATATTTTCCCCAAAGAGTAATTTTCAATTTCTTGTATCAAATAAGAGTAGTAGAGTTAAATTAAAAGAAAAATAGACATTCTCTGTGATTTAATAGAGCTTATTGTTGCTTTGGGGCTTTGGCCTATCACAAAATCTCCGTATTACTTTTAAGAATTTGAGCTTTCTTGCTTACATATCTCTTAAACAAAACATGGGTTTTCATTTTTCAGAACAGGGGTAGTTGTAATATGGAAACAAAAAAGTCAATGTCCCTAGGATCCTCATGGAAATTTCTCTTTGGAAAGAGTGTTTGCCTCTGCCCCAACCTTATGGCAGTGTATCTACCACCCACGGGCTCTGAGCTCTCATAGATGGAGGTTCTCCATCTTGAAACATGCAAACCTGGCCCAGGCACACTCTCTCTGCCCTCCTCCCAGGAGAGGGCTTTGTGGACGCACCCCATGCAAACCTCTTACGCTCTTGACTCCAAGTCCCCTCTGGAACACTCCACTCTCCACTGAAAGAAAAGAACAAGGAAAGCTTGCTACTAGATAATGCTTATGAGGCATTATTGTGATTATTTCTATTATAGTATAAAGGGAGGCATTATTATAGATGCTTCGTTATAAATATCTGTATTGATAATCCCTTGGCTTAAACCACGAAGTATGTATCTATTTAGCATGGTCAATTGTTCAGCTAATTAATATGCTTTTATTTTATGATTTGCTATTTCCAGGGCACAGACAGAAGCTTGATGACTCTAAACCTAGTTTGTTCTCTGACCGCCTCAGTGATTTAGGGCGCATTCCTCATCCCAGTATGAGAGTAGGTGTCCCGCCTCAGAACCCACGGCCCTCCCTGAACTCTGCACCAAGTCCTTTTAATCCACAAGGACAGAGTCAGATTACAGGTAAGACAGACTCCTAGGTTTCACTTGCAGACTCTGGCAGGCCTGGGGGTGAGGGGGTTACGAGAGCAACTGTGTTCACTTCAAAAGCTCTGGAGCTGCTAAATGGCTTGTTGTGAGCCTTGGAGGTACTGATTTCTCTGATATTCAGTAACTACGGGCTTACCTCTTCTGTGGGGGGAAGGGCAGTGGGTGGTGGAAATTTCTATGGATGCTGTACTTTGCAGCCTGTATCAGCCTGCACACTGGGGGTTGGTAAGAACTTACTCTCTGGGAGAATGTTTGTTAAAGTTTCTATATTGTATCCAGGTGGTGTAAGGATAACATCACACCCTCAATATTAGGAGATTAGTGTTACTGACTTCAATTTGGGCTTACATTTCTTCTTACATGTCTAACTATTCCATTAAGTTGACTTGAAATCGCCCAGGGCTAACAGGAAAGCTGATTAGTAGTTGTAAGGCAGGGTCAATGAGCGGCTCTTTGGGCAGACTGAATTCACTTCTGATTCACATTTACTTCTGGTTCCTCATGTGACGTTCCTTTTTCATATTTATTCTACTGAGATGCTTGCTTTACATTTCTTCTTAAAAATTAACATCAGTATTACATTGCAGGCTAATCACTCACAGTTGGTGCACTAAGATCTCCAACTCTTTTTTTCCCCCTCTTTCCCCGCCCAAACCCTAATGCAAAAACAGATCTTATTTTAGGAGTAGTTTGATTTCTTTGAGGTCATGGAGACAAGAGCGTGTTAAGCATTATAGATCTTTTATTCACAGATCAAAAGTACTGAAGCTAAAAAGGATTCTGTATGTTCTCTAATTGTTTTCATTGCTAGAGTTAGACCAGAACAGAGGGAAAATAAGTCAGAATAAAATGTGTAATGAGCCATCGATGTAGATCTTTTCAGTGGTTAGATTTTTGCCTGTAGTGGTTAGGTCGGATGACCTTTATGGTCTCAAGACATCATTACTTATAAATGAAATGACCTACCTTTCCTATTCTCCTGCCCATATTATATAAATAAATGCATTCTTAGAGATTTACATAGACTGGGTTTCACTGTCTGTGGATGTGCTTATTAGTCTGAAAATAGAGGTTTGCATAAGCATATTAAAAAGTAATATAGAATGGTAAAAAATAAAGTATCTCAGCCCTGAAGAAAACCAAGCCTCTGCATTGAGAAAGAACATTAGAGTTATGTGAATTGCCCTGTTTTAACCTGTGTACAACTTGAAAGTTTATGTAAGACTCAAAGGGTTAATCTGTTCATTAGACCCATCCCATGATTAAAATGCAAAGCTGAAATTCACACAAACTTATGAATATGAAATGGTCATACAGCTGTAGATGCTATGAATTTAAAGTTGTGAACTTTGGATCATCAGTTAACGCTTAAAATAGGTGTCTTTTTCTCCTAATATTAATCCTTAGCATTTGTGTGTGTGCATGTGCATAGAAATTTACATATATGTGTGCTTTATTATGATCTGAAGTGGACTTAGGACAACTAATTATATGTACATATATACATGCATATATATTCTATGATTTGGCAACTACTTGGTTCTTTCTATGTTGATTTCTGTGATCTTATCTTCAGCTAATTACTAATTATGTTAATGACTAATGCTTTTCAAATGACCTTTGAAACCTACCTGATGCTAGCTTCACTTAAGAAGATGCTTCTCTCAAGACTTTGTGCTTAAATCTAAAGATGAGGTGATAAATAGAATGAGTGGACATTTTAGAATCTAAAGGTACGTTAGCTATCATTCAACTTCCAGTGGACAAGTTGGGGGAGGATCTGTGTTTTCCGCTGCAGCCCTGTGCACCTGCTCTGAGCATAGAGCGAGGCTTGGGGAAGGTGAGATGGGTGGGGGACTGAAGAGCATGGTGCAGATGAGGAATGTGGTCCCTCATAGCCCAGCCTGTCCTCCATCATCAGCTTCTCTTCATTCTCCTCCCTGCTGGAGGACCCAGGAAGATTGAGCTTCTTGTCTGGAGCTGCCTAGCAAGTTGGTGGCAGATGAGTGACTGCATCCCCTGTGTGTATTTCTGGGAGGAAAAAATATGGATGAGTTTATATATAGGTACTGATAGTTTCCTGGAAGTTTTATAAGAATATTAGTGTTTTCATTTGGGGACCATAGTGTCAGTAGGATTGAATTATGCATCAGTAATTGTTACTGTCCTCCTCTTCCTCTTCTTACCCACAAGGTACTGGACCCATGAGCATTTTATAAAGATTTCAAATTTGGAGGTGTGCATATAAACATATTGCATCTTGTGTTCCCTGCTCTTGGTCATGTGCTCTAGGATGGTTAGGGAGACAACAAAACAAACCTTCCCAACACCAAGGATGAACAGGATTCTTCTGGAACCCAGCTGACCCAGAAATCCGAGAATAATTGGGGAAGCAGCAATGTCAGTAAATTGTAGACAGATTTAAGTTTTGGAGTTACTTGTTTTCTTGTTTATTTAATAAGCAAGATTTTAAGTCTATTGCATGTAGAGAATTGGGTTTTAGGCAATGTAAGGAGCAGAGGAGGAAATGCAGTGGTGTCCTTGAATTGGTTGAATGGGAAAGGTTGGTTTTACTTCCTGGCTCTCAGACACCACATCCCAGGTCCCAGCCTATAGAGCCATCTTTGCTCCCTGTACCCTTTCTGAGGCTTCTCTTTCTATCACAGACTGCTGCTGGTAAGCTTTTGTTCATCCTTCAAGATCACTGTGTTACCTTCTTCAGGAAATAGTCCTGAGATTTTTGTCCAAAGGCTGCTTGTCCAGCCTCTGAATAGTAGTTGGGATTGTTTTATTTTCTAGCTGTTGTGTATTTGCCTTTTCTTTCTGCTAGACTTTAAATCCTCTGAGGGATTTATTTTCTATTGTGTCTAGCACAGCAGAGAGCCTCATTAAATGTTAACTTAATGAAAGTTCAGAGGAGAAGAAATCTATACAAGAAGAAATCTATACAAGCTTACCTTTTCTATTAGCAGGAATGGTGCTTCCTAATTTCTTATCCCTGGATGCTGTTGTTCCCTAGTAATCAGCAATAGCAGAAATCTTATTTTACTTTAACACTATGAAGTTAAGCCATTTGGTTTTATCCAAAAAAGAGCTACATGAATACATGATTAAAATTACGTTCTTGAGTCTAGCATTCAATGCATTTTCTAACTTTTTTTTTTTTTTTTTTTACATTTCACATCTAAAATTTGGTTCCAACAATCCTCTGTACAAAGACTACAAAACAGAACCTGGCTATCTCTCCCTGGCTTGCTACTGTGGAGGTCTTCAGCTCTCTTCTTGAACAACAGATAATGACCATGGTTGTATGTATGGTGTCTACCAGAAATCTTTCTCTTGACAACACTAAAGGCAGAGATATTCTTCAGACCCCCTAAAAGTGTGAAATGAGGGCTGGGATGTAGCTCAGTGGCAAAGTGCTTGCCTAGCAAGTGCCACATCCTGGGTTCAATCCCTAGTACCCCCCAAAAAACAACAAAAAAAGACAAAACTGAGAGTCACATGAAATTTGAAGAAGTCATAAACATTTAGTGTTTCATAACTAAGGTCTCTTGCAATTCCTGGGGCCAAGAATTGTAGCCATATGGTAAGCTGGTCCCCTTCACTGCCAGTCTGATGGTGTCAGTCTGTGGAAGACTTTGATGGCTGATATTCTGCCTGAGGGTCCAGGGCCTCCCCAGTGCTTCCTGAGGAAGTTGCTTTCTCCATAACTTTTTTTTTTTAAAAAAATCATCCAGACATCTGCTGCTTGTCTCTTGGCAGGAAACTTCTAGATTGTCACAACTGTCTATTTCTGATTCAGAATGTAATGGTGTTGGTAGAGTGTGTGCTCTGTTAGGAGATTGTGTTCAAGGCAATCACAATTTAAATTCTACTCTTCAGATGGGACAGAGACCCCTGGAAATCATTTTACTGACTTGAGTTCCTTAGGGTTGGAGGTCTAGGACATTCATCTCATTTTGAGGGTGGGGTAAACACCACTATCCTGTTAATCATTCATTCTGACCTTATCAATACGTGCGCTTACTCTCTGTCAGCCATTGTTATGAGTGAGAGTGAAAAACATAGATTCCTTTTCTGTTCATAGGGGTCTTTAGTGACAGATATAGTTCTAGGCTTGGTTATGGAGGCCCTAAAAGGCTGTAGGAAGGAGCTTTTGATGGCAGGGGTTGCTACTGAAGGATGTGGAACAAAGGATGGACAATCATCTATTTGTTTATATTCTTAAAGGACAACTGTTTCCATGCCGTATGAGGAGTGGGTCCCAAATGGGTCAAAATAGAATCTGGGTTATGTTCAGAAAGCTGTTGTAGCAGCCCTCTTGCTATTAGAGAGAGGAAGACAGACTTTTGGGCCTGGAAGCAGGTGGTACTGTGTGTTGACAAGAGAGAGACTCGGGGAAGGGGAGGTTGATTGGATATGAAGACTGAGAGGAGTCCTCCCAGGGAGCAAACGAGAGGATGCCAGGGAAAGGGAGACCGGACACTTCTAAAACAGCTCATAAAACTTCCCTTACAGCCAGCCAAGGGGCTTCCCCTCCCCTCATTTACTTCTGTGATTTCCTTTCTTCTTTTAAAAAGAAAACAACTCTTAACTTTTAGGTTTTTGTTTTTTAAGCATTCAGTGAAAATTGGCTTTTTCTGTATATGAATGATGGAAGGAAGTACATAGGAGAGTTTGTTTTCTTGGCTCACGTCCCCGTTTTCAGTGGCTCTTTGGCCAGGATTAGATTCCTGATACTTTCACAAGTCTGCTAGACAGTCCCTCGTGGTGCAGGGAGGCTTTCCTTTGGTAATGTGCATGCAATTCATTTAAAGTTCACTCATTGGTTCTTTTGGATCTTCAATGAATGCCATTGTGTTTGTGCTGTTCTCTCTCTTTTGGGCACCTTTCCTTGCTTTTTTGTCTAAAGACATTTCTATCTTCCTTCAAAACTGAGATTAAATACTGCCCTTTCTCTGCAGAAAGCCCCTTCCAGTCTTCTCAAGCCAACTCAGGCCCCCATATTGCTCTGTACAACTCTCTAATGATGACATCATGGCTCATGTGGCGATGACAATGACTTCAGAATAGGTCTGTCTTTTTTCACTTTGAACTCTTCAAAGTCTAAGGTTCTGTTTCACGCACCTTTGTGTCTCTGTTGCCTTGAATAGTGACTGCTGCCCTAGTGATGTTTGGTTTGGTGGTGAGCAGATAAATGGGTCATTGGCTTCCCTCTTAGCCCGAATGTTTCTTTAAAGCTTATTTTATTGAGTTGCTATCAGTTGTATATCAGGTGTCAGGCATTATTCTAATGGTTTGAACTCATGCACTCTCACAACAGCTTTATGAGATAAATGACATTATTGACACCGAGGACCAACAAGTTAAAATAACTCACCCTAGGTCACACTCATGTTAACTTCAGGAATGAAAGACAGATCTAGACAGTTCCAGGGCCCTGTGAACTACCAAGCATCCTTGGAAGACTCGGATGTATTTTTTCATAACTGAGCTTGCCTCCATTTCTGTACCTCAACAGTGTTCATTTATGCAGTTCTTTACCACTTTCAACCTAGTCTTAACACACATTTTTATTAAGGCCTAAAAACAATCCTGAAAGCAACATATCTTATGGGCGGAAGGAATGGTTCATGGAAAAACGACTTGCTAAGGCCACTACAGCTGTAATAGTTGGCAGTGGGTTCCAGGTTCTTTGTAGCGGGTCATCTTCAAGCTAAGTCCTCAGGGAATACTTCCTTTTACTTCTCTCCCTTGGAGATGAGGATCCTCAGAGACTGTATTTTCCTAAAGAGAGATATCTCAGGAGTATTGAGTTTTGCTTTCAAATAATTTTAGTGACTAAATTACACATATATGAGCATGTTTCCAAGTTCATATTATTAGGCAGATCTGAGAAAAATAGCTTGCTAGCAGTTACTTTGGCTGAATCCAAAGTCACTTCACCAAGTAACTTCACCAAGTCTCTTGGTGAAGAGTGAGTCTTTAAAAAGGAAGAGGGTCTAGGGCCAGTTGGGCCAGTGTGATTAGCATGCATGGGGGCTCAACGCCCCCGTGGTCATCCTGAAACCTTTTCCTCTCAGAAAGAGGAAAGCACAGCTGAGAATGGTGTGTCTCCATTTATTCCTCTTCTGCTCGGTCGTGTGAAAGAAGCTGGGAGGTGAAGTGGACGTGGGTGTGGGGGAGAAGGAACCCAAGAGGGGCTCAGGGACTGTGGAACAGGAAGCATCCATCAGTCTGGGAGGGCAGAGGGAAGCACAGGAGGGCCCGGCCTTCACAGTCATGGTGGTCCCATTACGAAGGGAGGCCACGTAAGAGCTGAGGTTAGAAGCACTTCGGTGGTGCTTTGTTTGGCTTTCTGGAGTCCATGGAAAGAAATCCCCATCTCCTTCCTTCTGAGATCCTTTAGGCAGCAGATCCAGGTCAGTTTTCCCTGGCCAGGCGCATGTATTCATGAGCAGGAAATCTCTTTAGGTAAATTCTTCCCTGCCCTATACATGTATTCATGAGCAGGAAATCTCTTTAGAGGAAGTTGCGGATCACAACCTCTTTCCTCATTTTCTTTAAAGAGCACAAACCCTGTGTGTAAACAGGCTTTCACAGCTGTCTAGCTGTGATGTCCACCTTCCAAGGAAGAATAGAATTTTGGCATAGCCTGTGCCATCTTTGGAGAATTAAGCTCTTGTGGTAAGCTGGTGAGGAGGGGTTGTGTTGCTTCACTTGCTTACAGCATCCACAGATGAGCTTCTCAAAAGGGCTCTGTTTGGGTTTCAGTCAGTTGGAATTCTCTTATTATTTACAATAATTATTAATGATAACCTATTTGAAATCTGGCTTGATTATGCTTTCTCCACGAGAAAAACTTGGTTCTCTTGCCAAAAGAACCTGTCATTTTCTTCTATCTAGAATTGACACTTCACACTCAAGGTCTCCTTGTGACAGAAGGGTCCATTTCCTGGGGAAGGGCTTCTGCTGATCCTTCTCTTCCCTAAAATGTTCTATTTGTCATCTCTCTAGATTCGGTCCCAGAGGAGGTTTTGGTTTCATCCTCCAATTCTTTTCCAAAGCACCATCCTTCTCTGTATAGTTTTAGTTTTATGTATATGTGCATCCATTTATATGTATGCATGTATGTAGACACAAATGTGCTTACCATTCGCATTTACATATGTCTAAGGACCTTTATCACATCTTTTACCTTTTGTGATCAAGGCTCAGAACACTTGCTTTTGAAGGAACTGTCCAACTTCAAGACTAACTCGGGAGATGTTGTTTGTGCAGTGGTAGCTTGTAGGCTCTGAGGATGTGATTTGATGTTTAATCACAGACGGACATGAGGTATCATACAGTGTGTTGATGTACATTGCCCATGTGAGGTTAAGTAACAATAATAGATAGACATTTTCAGAATAAAAAGTATGTCATTTTTCCCCCTTTAATATATGTAAAAATCTTCTGGGAATAAAATTATGTGGTACTATTCCCAGTTATGGCCATCAGATTATTTTTAGGGCTTTTCTTATTGTGATAAAGATTTTCTTTTGTATGCTTTCAAAACAACTGGTTCTTAACAGTATTTAAGATACAGATTTAATGGAGGAGTCAGGATGGTGAACTCTATTTAGTGAGTGAAAAAAGAGAAGGGTTTACTACACGGAGAAGGGAAGTCTAACAAGATAGTTGTAGCAGTTAGGGAGCGGAGGTATAGGTAGGGGAGGATTAGGAAGAATGTTAAGTGTTTGGAGCTGTTATCATAGTAGCAGGACAATGGGAAAGGACAGTGACTAAATAGGAGTCCGTGATGGTGTGTGGCTCCTTGACCTCAAGGACATCACCTTCTAGAGGCCTTAGGGAAACGATGACGATCTGGGCACCCATGTGGAGGGATGGCCCCTAGAACACAGTACAGAAGGAACAACTTCTGAAGCTGAGCCGTCTTGTGTACTTGAAGGAGAACAGTAGCCAAGTGGGGACATCCATGCCTTTGTTCCGATGAGAAGCAGGAGTGTCGTTTGCGAAGGCTTGAGGGATGGGAGCTGGGGGCAGTTTCTTCACCAACGTCATCTCCTCACGTGAGCCCCACTATTTGCCCTCTCCTCCCTCCTTCATCAGTCTGACACTACCTCGACCACAGTCCTCTGGTTGTATTTAGCTTCGGATCTCCTGGCAGTGTCCCCGAGGTTGTGTTGATGTGTGATCCTGTTACACTGTGGCTTACAGTCCACAAACAACTCTGATTCTCTGGGGCTGGACAGGCTTCCTCTGTCCTCTCTTGCAGCTGTCCAGATGAAGCCCTGCATGCTTGTGTCTATTTGGTTACCTCTTTCTGTATGATAGAATTATTTCCTCATCCAGCTTCTCCATCCACTATATTGGATTTTCCTCCCAATTTTTAAAGAAGTCAAGAGGGGTAATTCTTGGAGAGAAATCTCACTTTGGAGAGGAGGAAGATTGTTTCTAGTCCTTGGAGATTTTGGTGAAGGTAACTGGACAGACATTGGACTATAATACCATTATATACCTCTCTCTAAGCTTACCATGAACTATATTAATGACCACTTCCTGGTAGGCCTTTTAATTATCTCTAAATTACAATGGCTATAAGACATATGTCTTGCCAGGGTTCAGGTACACAATAGACAGGTGAGCTTTCTTCTAATCCATTGATCTAATAAGCCTAGGAATCAGACTTTCAGTGAACCCTTTCTGTTTTCTGAGTCACTGGTGGGGATTAAATGTGAAAAGTTCTTTGTAGGCAGTCTTTTGAAAATGACTTAAGTGTTTTTAGTGAATTGTAGGCAAGTTGACACAAACCATGACTCAAAAAAAAACTAGTTAAAGCTTAGATATTACTGGAAGCAAAACATTTCCAGAATAATGTATATGGAATAAGGGAATATAATACCTATTGTATTTGGTGTCATAAAGGCATTATTGTCAAATATCTTAACAAGAGTCATGTGGAATAGTTATTCTGGAGAGGAAATTGAGATTGATGGTGGGTAGAGTTGTAGGAAGACATATTTTACTTCTGTGAGGAGGAGAACTTTTTGAACCCTGCTCTGTCAGTTAAAAACTCCTTGCCTACTAGTGGCCATAAATTGTTGTAATATTGTAGGACATAATTCACCTCAGAGACTTGACTTCATCTAAAGCAGTAAGCTTTCCATCCTTATCTCTTCACCTCTATTTTTTGGTCCTTAATTTCCTCCTGACTCTGTTTGCTATGCTCTTACTATTTGAAGATCATTCTTCTTGATAGGGAAGATTAAATCAAAATGATGTTGGGAAATGTTCCTAACTGTCTTGAATAAAAATTATGTTCATTGTTCTCCAACTTTGGCCTATATTAGCATCACCTAGGGAGAGGGTTAAAAGTACACCCATTCTTTTCCCTTGACTCAGAATGTAGGAAGCATAGCCCACCAAAATGCCCAAGGCCCATTGCACCAGGATTACCTTGTCCCTCCAGAATCAACCCTGACCAGCCTGCAAGCGTCCGGAGGCCTCATCCCCACAGTCAGATGATGTATGGAGTGCACTGAAGTGCCCAAGCCTGTCTCTTGGTTTCCTGAGTGAAGCCCAGAGGCTCCATCCATGACGTGTCCTTTATCGTTCTACTTTTCGAGCATACCCCTCCCTGCTCATCTTGCCTAGACTGAACTTCTGCCCTTTGACTATTAGGATGGGGTGAGACGGAGATTTAAACTACATAGCTGATCATGTCACCCCAGAATAAGTTCCAGAAAGCTAAAGGGGACCTCCCTTTGCATTTAGGATAAAGACCAGAACTTGTAGCACATCCCAGCAGGCTCAGCCTCACCTGGCTTCTTCCCAGCTGCTCTGCCATCTCACCAGGGATTTTGTTGTTGCTCTGGCATCAGGGATATCTTGAGAGAAACCGAAGCTTTTCTTGGTCCTCTGTCAGATCCCCGAAGGAGTCTCTCTCTTTCTCTCTGTCTCTGTCTCTGTCTCTCTCTGTCTCTGTCTCTCTCTGTCTCTGTCTCTCTCTGTCTCTCTGTCTGTCTGTCTCTCTCTCTCATAGGACTTGGATCCCCGCTGTTTTCTTTGCCTAATACTCCTTTCATCCCATGCAGTCATCTTCTGGACTCAGCCTGCTGTTCAGTCTTGGCTTGGATTCATGCTCGTCCAAACCCTAGGGCGCAGGCATTAGGTCTGTCTTTATTCATCACTAACATTCCTTGTGTCTGACACAGTTCCAGAGTGGATTCACATAGTGAAGGAATAAATGAATGACTGGGGGATAATCTCTAGAGCCCCGGGTACTATTATCTATGCACCAATAGGTATTGCCAATGCCTGAAGACCTTCTGTAACGCTTGGGCTCCTGTATTTGGCTCTTTGGGCGTTGAATACTAGCTTCACTTAAACTTGAATGGACTACAGTGATGTTGGAATTATTATTTGAACCATCATGCCCTTTGGCCAGCCCAGTTATAGTTTTAAGTTCCAGTCCAACCCATGGATTGGTATCTTGTTCTCTTCCTTCGACTGATTTTACCAGTGAGGATGAGGATATGCCAACCCCGAGGCCAGCTTAAGTGCCGCAATGGTGGCACATCTTGCTTGTTCTCTTACATTTTCCTTTTGAACAAGAATGGCCTCTCCCTCTCTGTAAGACAGTGGCGAGTCTCATGCAGCTCAGAGTTGGTGATATTTCAAAGATGCTTCTCATCTCTTTGTTAGAGGGTGTAATAGGCTGTATTTGCCATCACTCCATCTCCTCTTTGCTAGTATCTCCAGAGAGTCACTGTGTTCCTCTTCTCACATTGTTTGCACGGCACCTGCACATGCCTGTGGCCAGGCCTGGTCTCCACACAGCTTGCTGCTCTTTGCCCACATTTCAGTTTAAAGCTCTGTGAGTCAGCTAAATAATTCTGGTAGGCACCTTAGTCCTTATGGAAAGCTCTGGTGGTGACAGGAAGGGAAGTCAGAATCTTACTTTTGGGTCTGTTCTGGCTACAAAGAGCCAATATTGTATGATGGAAGGCGCCAAGCTGTGTAAGCACTCACCTGTTCCTGTCCCTGCCACCTGGGTGGGTGTGGCACGTCTTTAATGACTTATCTCCTGCCTTACCTCTGACTCACCTGCTACTTCCAGAAAGGACTAGGTGAAGGAGGCTCACTTTCCTGAGTAGGTATCATTGTGGCATTTTATGACTGGAAGTTGGCTTAGCCGTGATGCATCCATTTTTACTTTACAGTGATACTCAGAGGTCAGTTACTGACACTCAGCTATACAATTTGTGCCACAGTCTCCTGTCCAGGCTCTTCCAATGCGTAGAGGAAGCTATTCAGGAAATGACCATGTTAAGCATTAGAAAGGAGATCCACAAGCAAGTATGGCAAGCTCATTCTTAAATCCAGTCTGGCTAAAAGGGATCTTAGAGAAGACATAGAATGTAACCTTGAGTGTTTAGTGTAGGTTGTTTTTGAAATTAGAATCTGTGTATGTACATATGTATGATGTGAATGTATTTGTATTATAGATGACAATGGTATGATTAAAATAGGACAGGCAAAGGCAAGTCTGCTCTTTTGCCTTATGATTATTGGCTATATTTGGCCCTGGTATAGTCAAGAGGCATAGTTCTAAACTAGTCACCTCTTTATACTTTTCATTTTAAATACCTCAGTTATTTCAAGAAATAGTTGAGGTTTTCATAGCCTGAGGTGAGTGCTAATGAGGGAGGATGGGGGGAGGATGAGGGGTAGGACTATGGGGTCTCTCACGGTACTCCAGATCCTCCATACAGCAGGTAGTCACGGCAGATGCACTGAGCTCTGGGTTTCCTGGGCTTTTTATGAAATGCTACTGCTCTGCATCATGGAATGCTCTGTCTTCTGAATGCACTGGCTCAGCCAGGAAAGAATGCTGTGTGTTTTCCTGTAGCCAGTTTTCTCCTTGGCCCCTTTCTCTTTGCTTCTCTTCCCTCCTCTTTTGTGTCTTAGTGTGACCCCAGGTGTTTGCAGTTCAGGCATACATACAGACATGAAATTTGTTGTTGCAGTCATTGAAAGTAGGGAGACTCTTTTTTTGGAGGGGGCAGTACTGGGGATTGAACCCAGGGCCAGGGCACTGTCCTTTAGCGTTTTCACTCTGTTACTGGAGGTACTGGAGGCTACGTTCTGTGTTTCTGTTGGTTAATTGGAGATAAGAGGCTAGGATACAAACGTGAGCCACCAGTGCCCATCTTGGAGGCTCTTTATATGTCATTTCAGGAAGTGTATGGCTGCCCTCACACCCCCATATTGATGACTGAACTTTGGAAGCTACAGTCCAGCTCAGCAGAGACAGTCTGCTTTCCTCATGTCCCCAGATTGTCATAAATGACTGCCCCCCTTTTGCCTCATAAATGAGACAGTATTGCTGAGCACTTTTAGCAAGGCTGCCCTTCTCTACTGCTCTGGTTTGGGGTTTAGAGTTGAAAGCAGAGACAAGTACTCTCCACAAAGTCTGAGCTGAGGGAACACTACCCTAGAAAGAGGACTGAAGAAAAAAAAAAGAAGCACATTGGTGCTCCGTGGTTTATTTCTCACGCTGGAGCCTTTTCACAGATACAGATACATGCTGGTGATCGACGTTGCCTTTTTCTGCACAAGCGCTGAAAGGCTTGGGTATGTTGGATATCTGGTTCCTTCTTCTGGCTTTCAGTGGTTTCTACCTTGGACAAAGCACACGCACGGAAGCTGAGCCATTAGCAGTGAGGTTTGGTCTGCTCTCACACAGGAAACTAAAGTTGCTTCTGAAATGTGCAGTGGCCCAGCCCGGGCACGCGATAAACAGCTTGACCATGTGTGCCTGGTGGCATTCTTTAGTTGGCTTTCATGGCACGCACTGGGAACTGTTTTCTCCTGTTTCATCCTCGAGATTTCCAGGAGCAGCTGAGGTTCTCGGCTGTGCTCTCCTCTCCTTCTAGTCATTTTGATTAATCACATCCTGCCTGTAAGTGCAGCAAGCCCATTATATAGGAAAGACCTGATTTCTCTCTCTCAAGTTTATGTTACGGGTCAAATTCGATTTCCTTTCTCCTCTTAAGAAAAAAAAAAAAAGCACACACAATTTTAGGTGGCAGGAGAGAAGTTTATGGAGAAGTAGAGGAGTCGCATTTAAAGGCTTTTAGGATGTTTAATATTTCAGACTTTCTAAGCACTCAGAACTCTCTGCATACAAGCACTGCAACACTGAAGGATTTATTTTGAAGCTGTCATAGCCAAACCATATACATAAAATGTTTATAATGTAGGAAAAGATATAGGTACTCTTCCTGATGGTTCCTGTGTTAAAAAATATGAATGACAATTTTTGACATTTTTATACCTTGACAATATGAAAAATTCAAAGACAGTTTTGTTTCTTTTGGCCTTCCCTGTAAAATAATGTTACCTTCTAAAACCTTGTAAGTGGTTTTAGGTTTTGGGTCATGCAGGACAGAAACTCAAGGCCGTGCCCAACGCTGCTGTCCTTTGAGACCTAAAAGGCCAGGCTATTTTTACTTGTGTTGGTAGTACTTTTTATGTTTCTGCAGACCCACACATAGCATCATTGTCCCTCTGGCTGGGGCTGAGTGAAGGGAGGGATTTTACCTGTTCTGTGAGACCCGAAGTTGAGAGGAGAACAGTCTCCTGTTGGTTCATGGTTAATTGGTAGGTTTGTTTCAGAGCTGGGCTTTTTATTTACCCCACTAGTGACTTTGGGGCTGATTGGTGACAACTAGGAGTCATCTGTCACCTGCTCTGACTCATTCACATTCAGAGTGACTCTTGGAGGTTTCAGGTTCCTTCAGGAAGCAGGAATTCAGAAATGGTTCAGGCGTTCAGGTGAAGGTGACTTTCCTCCACTCTACGCATTCATAAAAAAACAAAAAAACCGTAAATATGCCATAAGCATATTATGATCGGATTTTATTTTCTTCATGACTAAGGAAGCTGAGAATATTTGTAGCCATTTTTCCCTACTGAAAGATTGAAAAGTTATTTGAAAATACACTTAACAGGTTTCTTCTTCTAGGGAGAAATCAAAATCAAGAAGAAACAGTACCAAGGTTAAAAGATCATACAGGGTAACTCCATGACTAACAGATTTAATCTCTAATCTGCGAGCCTACAAACTGTAAGATGTTTTCTGAAACTTGTTTTCTGCTGGAAGATGAGATTGAGGACTGGCTCCAGGAAGTCTAAGCTCAAAGAGCAGAATGAAAGCAAATACAAAGTGGGAGGTTCAGTGCAGAAAGAGGTTCTAATTATGGCGAATGTAATGGGTCTTTCCATGTGTTAAACTCTTTCATCTCACCATCTCAATCTTTATAGCAACCTTATGAAGCTAGTTTTCTTATTTCTCCCCATTTTGCAGATGAGGAAACTTGATGTTTAGGCAGGCTGGTGTAATTATTTCTGCCATATAATCCAGAAAGGGTGGAGGTTGGATTATGACTCATTCCGAGAGAATTAGAGAAGGCCTGGGATGTTGGGGTGATTCAGAACATTACCTTTTTTATAAAAAAAATTACTGAGTAACTCCTCTTTAAAATTACTTATTCCAAATCTAGTGAATCCCATAGGAAATTCTTGTATTTGGTTTTTCTTTAGTAATTCCTCTCTCTCAGAATGTCATCATCATAGACTCTTAGACCAGTGACTTTGAAAGAGATTGATTGGACTATGGTATGTCTTCTGAGGGACTTAAAAAAAAACCTACCACCAACAACAAAGGAAGAACTTTTCACCTAGATGTAGTGAAAAGTTGTTTTTTCTATCTTGGATCTCTTCAGGGAAGGCCTCCACTGAAAGCAAAACCATCTTTCAGTAGACTGCTTTACTACATATCTTGGTAGTCAGGAAGTATACATAAAACTTAAAACCTTACTGGTAGAATTCTTTTATAGCCTAAGAGGAAACTGAAGAATGATCCACTGCAACCTCATTTTATTATTCCGTAATTCACCCAAACCATGTTGGAGGCTCATTCAATAGTGATTGATTATCTACTATGTGCAAGGCCTTATACTGAGTGACACCGAGTCTGGTCATGGATAAGAGTAATTAAGTGAATCCAGCCACCCAAATAATATAGAGTCAGAGATTTACTTTCCTGAATAATGATGCTGAATTTTCATTCACTATATAGTATCTGGTTTTTCATTCAGAGGATCTAACTCTCTCAGCCACATTGAGAAAGACATCCAATGTCATATGGCAGAACTTCTGCCACAAGGAGCCTTACAAACACAGTAATAGTTTTATTATAAAACTTTACACACCTCAAAATGCTTTTACATGTATCCCCTCATCAACATGTTCCAAAAGAACACAACAGAAGTTTTTATGGAACTCATTTTCCAGAGAGCCCTGTACCTACTTGCTTTATAGACATTGAGAGTACCAGATAACCTATCAGATATGCTCAGGTAATAATGATTTTTTTAAAAACCTGAAATAAGATTACTGTCATTTTACAGATTAGCCACTGGGTGCCCACAAGTTTTAGTAAATTGTTTAGTATAGCAGGAAGCTAGGAGTCTAGCTCAGATTAGTCTTCCTAGTTGATATACATGGCTACATTGACTTTACCATATACCACTGTCTTATATTCTAGAAAGGGAACTGGAGACTTAGAAAGTTAGCTAACTTAGCTATAAGCTTGCAGATCTCAGAGCTGAGCCTCCTGCTCAGATCCTCTCATGAGGAGACCAGTTGATTTCCCATGTATACTGGGTGGCCTCTTGGAGAAAGGGTAACTGGAAGGCTGTCTCAGTATGGACTCTTAATCCTTTGAGATCAGTATAAGTCAACTGAGTATTTCAGTCATTCTTTACATTTCTTTGTACTCTTTCCCTCCCCTCACCCCCTAGTTTTAGGAAGAATGCCCTGTCTATAGACAACATACACAAACATACTGCTTAAACTACTTGTTCAAGATGTTGGATGGGGATGTTAAAGTAGAATGTCAGAGTTTGGCCTTTTATACCCAACTCCTTTAGCTATAAGGTTCTTGTCCTTTTGATCTTTTGGAAATGCTGCTTGAGAGGAGCCCTCCCCTTCAGGCAGTTGCTTTCCTGTGCTACGAGGAGTGAAGACCACTTGCTACTTTTTTTTTTCTAAGTAGGGAAGTAAGTCAGGAAGCTCGTCCACAGCAAAGGTATCACAGTGTCTGCCTTGAGAGTTGTAAAACACAGATGTTTGTTACCTTTTTAGAAGAACATTATTTTTTATTAGCATACATTAATAGTACAAAGGGCAAGATTTGCTGTGGTAATTGCACAGATGCATACAGTGGGCTGAGGGAAGGCGGTTGAATTCGCTGCTTTTAATGATCAAGTGTCCTTTAGGTTTCTTGAAGGAAAAAACTTATGTGAATCATTTGCAGTACTGCACTTTCAAACCCAGGTAAATGTTCCTTCTTTTCCCCCTCTGTCTCTGTTGATGTTAGTGAATATCAGATCAATATCCAGATTCTCTTTAGTATTCCCACTCAAGGAAATACATGCACACCATTCAGCCTTTAAATAAAATTATTTCTAAATTGAACCCATAAGCGTGAAATAGTTGAAACACAACTATTTGAACTGTATAGAAAAACCAGTGACTGTACAAGAGGAATCACCACAGGAAAAAAATCCACATCGTATTTTAATATGCTCATTTTTATTTTTTAAAGATAAATTATTCAAATGCATTTAGTGGTTTTTACTTCCCAGTGTTGGCTATTTAACACTGGGCCTCTTGCAATGTAGGCAGGCTCTTGCCTTTGAACTGAGCCCACAAGCCCTTTGGTATTTTGTTTTGGGAGTCTCACCACTACTAGTACACAGGCTGGTCTCAAACCTATGTTCCTGGTGTCTCTGCCTCCTTCATAGCTGGGCAGTACAGCCCTGTACCACCACACCCAGCACAAAAATATTTGAAAAATAAGTGTTTTTTTCAAAGAGTGATAGGAGGTGCAGTAATTTTACGTCTATTCCTAACATATTCATCCCAGTTTAGATTTGTTTTAAATATTCCAATGTCTCAGTGTTATCAAAAGATTTTTTTTTTTTTTAAGGATAATCAGTACTTGCTGGGATGTCTTGTGTGCTTTCTTCTGGTAATCTCACATCCCTATCATATAGACATTACCCTTTTAAAGATGGGTAAACTGATGCTCTATGTGGCTGAGTAATAAAACCAAGGTCACACTAGAAGGAGGAGAACTAACTCTCAGAACTAGCTCTGATTTTACTTCTGAACCTTACGATTTCACGCATATTTGAATATGCCAAGCTCTCCTGGAAACAGTCTGGTCTATTAGAAGTTTAAAAATAAACATGAAATTTTAAAGTTAGTGTAAAATACATGTGTTAGGAGAAATTTGTTTATAATTTGTTTTGGTTGGCCTTCAAGTAAGAACAAAACAGTTTTAAATAGTACATACTTTTTCTGTGTTGGAAACATATAGCAAATCTACAATTTGTTTTTCTTATGTGGATTGAAGGCCTTTTAAATCCACTTAGCCTTGCATTTCGACCTCTAAGGAACTCCTTAGAGATCCATCAAAAGACATCAAAGGCTGGGTGACAATGGCTCATGCCTGTAATCCTAGCTACTCAGGAGGCTGAGACCTGGAGGATTGTGGTTTGAAGTCAGCTTGGGTAGAAAAGGCTGTGAGACTCTATTGCCAATTCACCAGCAAAAAAAAGCTGTTCTACAGGAATAACTCAAGTGGTAGAGTAGCAGCTCTGAGTAAGAAAGCCAAGTAAGAGCTGAGATCACACACACGCACACACACACACACACACACACACACACAGAGTTAATGATCAGTGATTACCTCTAACTACTTTTCTGATAATTATTTTTTATTATTATGGGGATATAGTGTCAGCAGGACACATTCCAGACATGAGACATTTTAAAAACATTTCAACAGGATTAACAGTGTCTCCCTGTTCTCTTGTTTTGTGTGATTTTTTTCTTGCTGATAGAAATTCATCTGTGCTGCACATTGAAACTGGATGGCTATCAAACTTTTCAGGGTTTTTTTTTTTAAATGGTAGTTAACTTGGAAATTAAATCTTGTCCTTTTCTTAAAGATCATCTTCTATTTTATTTATTTTAAAATCTCTTTTTAAAAATCTACAAATGGTTGTATAGGAGGGTTATCATTTACCACGTCCATTTATGGGCACAGTGCATTTTGATCAGAGTCACTACTTCCGTTTCGGTCATTCTCCCAGGTTCCTGCCCCTCCCTTTATCAGTCACAACACTGGCTGAGATGGAGCTCCTGCACGCCTTTCCATTCACCTCACCTGTCACTCCCGCCATTCTCATCCCTCCTCTGTTCATTAACCCTCCTCCCCCCACCCCCACGGACCCCCTCCCCTCCCCCCCCCACCCCCGCCCCCAGCCAGGAAGTCCTATTTCATTAATCTGCGGGAGCTGAGATGCACCAGGCTCACTCACATCACGGAATCATGCAATAGAAACCACAAAGTGCATCTGAAAGATAGTTTCTGGATACGTGACAGTCAAAGGCACAGGCTACAAGTTCTACAAGTTAAAATTTCCAACAACGTTTTTTTTTTTTTTGTCGGTTGTGGGGCCTGAACTCTGGGCCAGGACTCTGTCCCTCAGCTCTTCAGCTCAAGGCTAGCGCTCTACCACTTGAGCCACTTCTAGCTTTTTTCTGCTTATGTGGTGCTGAGGAATCAAACCCATGGCCTCATGAATGCAAGGCAAGCACTCTTACCACTGAGCCACCTTCCCACCTTTTAATTGAATAAAAGAAGTAAAAGAATGTTCAGTGGGAAGTGGTAGAGCGCTAGCCTTGAGCTGAAGAGCTGAGGGACAGCGCCCAGGCCCAGAGTTCAGGCCCCATGACTGACAAAAAAAAAAAAAAAAAAGGAAAAAAAAAGAATGTTCAGTGGGAGAGTTTTAGAGAATACCAAAAATAAATAAATAAATAACCCTGATTTCCCCTTGCAAAAACAAGCCAAGCAGAGTGTTTTCTATGACTCTTAAACTTGCCAAATAGAAATATGTATGTGACAAGATGCATTGCATTTGTAAATGACTTTGTTAAGTGGCAAAAACTAATTTCAGTATGTATCCTCCAAAGTTAAGAAAATCCAGGGAAGGGAGGAGAGTGCGGGTGGGTGAGAATGCTAGAAGGGCTGATAGGGATCGAGACACCTGGTGTTCACAAACGGCTTTGTTGAGTGGCGACTCCCTTATACAACCACTTACAGGTAAAATATGCTTTTAAAAAGAAGTACGTTCAAGTAATAAGAGGGCAGATCCTCTTTAGGCACAATGGTCCATTTATGTTGCATTTATTGAGACTTGAAATCTTAGAGAGCTCTTTGCATCAAGACATGAAGGAGTGAGATGATGAGCAGTAGTCATTTCGGAAATGTTTTTCAATTTATTTTCCTATTTTGTCCTTTCTAACTTTTAGATGGAATGTTTCTAAGGCTGCAGTGGCTGCTAAACTAAAGACTTAAAAAAACCCTTTTTATTATTTTTTTCCTCAGATCCCAGGCAGGCCCAGTCTTCGCCACCATGGTCCTATGACCAGACTTACCCCTCTTACCTGAGCCAGATGACGTCTCCGTCCATCCACTCCACCACCCCGCTCTCCTCCACGCGGGGCACTGGGCTCCCTGCCATCACCGAGGTGCCCAGGCGGATCTCAGGTAAAGACCAAGCTTTAACTAACAGCCCAGCTCCATGCAGGGGTCGGGGCAGGGGCTGCAGGATAGAGGGAGGGGCCAAGCCTGCCTCGCTGTGCTCACAGTGTTAGGAGAGGCATGTGGGCCAGGGTAGACCAGTAGGCACCTAGGTCTTCCAGAATGTGGGTTTATCACACATGTGAATGTTTGGAGTTAAGAGCTTGAAAGTTTTCTAGAGATGGCACACTTTTCTTAAGATCATACCTAGTGTCACCCACTTAGTATCCTGTTGAACTGAGTCCCATTTTGGGGGGGGGTGAGGCCTGTTTCATAATTAGGGCCTTCTCCTGAGGGTCTTACGCTAGGCCTTCCTGTGCGTGTGTCCCTTTCTTTTCCTAACATCTATCTCTAAATCAAATTATAAATCAAATTGATTCTACCACTCTCCATTCCTATTTAAATCCCAGGAGTCTATACTAGCTAGTTCCAAAGAGAGAGCAGGGAGAGGAGGAAAGGAGAGAGAGAGAGAGACAGAGACAGAGAGATAGATAGATACAGAGAAACAGAGACAGAGAGAGATGGAGAGAAAGAGAGAGGAAAGAGAAGCAGAGAGAGAGAGAGCACCTGTAAACTTGGAATTCTTCGTAGAAAGTAGACATTTGAAGGGCCCAACAGGAGACACACTGTAGGTCCTGAACAGCCATCTCCAGACGTCTCTCTCAGCACGGCCACCGCAGCAGTCCCAAATCCTCTACTTGAAAGACACTCTCAAATTTATGGCTCATAGTTGAAGTCTGTGTGCCCCCTTTGTTAGCCCGGAGCATTCATTATGAAGACCCACCCCCCAGAAGAATGTCCAGGATCTCACACACTGACCAGCCAAGAAAGGTGTGAAAGGGGCTCAGCCTCGTGTATGAGCCCTGGGGACACCCTGTTTCTCCTAACATCCAAACTATAGGTTGGTCCCACAGAGGCACACATCCTCTGCACCTTGTGCAGCCTCTTCTCAGCAATCGGGCCCCAGGCACTTATTTGACTCCTGGCCGGGTTAATGCCTTTCTTCGTTTCTGTCTTTCTCTTTGTGTTTCTGTTTCTCTCCCTCTCATTTTCTGCCAAGCTGGAAGCTGCTACTCTCTCCGCTGAGTTTCCTCACTGATGAACCTCCACCAGCAGGCTTTGCTTAAGTTCAGACTCTTGTCTCTTTCACCTTGGGAGGAGGGAAGGCTTTGCTTCTCGAGCAAGTAAGCAGGAAAGGGCTCTCTGCTCCTAGTGCCTCCACCTTTTCTGCAGCAGATGGACGGCCATGGGGGTGAGTAGGGAAAGGCCCGGGGCTGGGGGCTGGGGGGGGGTGGTGGTGGGGAATGGCAAGGTTCTCTGGAAAACTATGTAACCACGTCCCATTTATGACTGCCATTGCTATGCTTATGAATCACATGGTATTTATTGGGAACCGTGGGGGAAGATGGAATTTATGTTTTTCATCTTCTTTGACTGGACACAGCATCTGCTTTAGGCTAGCATCCATCAGAGACCCAGGAGAGGAGGAGGCAGGGACAGGGTTAGTGTGCGGCTGAAGGTGGAAGGTTGGTGGTTTGAAGGTAGTTTGTATTCCGTGCCACCAGTCTTGTACTTTAGAGAGGGACAGAAATGACATTTGGACAGGACAGAATTGTGCACACTTGCTTGTGTTTAGAGTCTCCTTGAGGCTGAAGCAGATTTGGCTACGTTTTGTTCTCTGTCACTACTGGGTATGTCTAGGTCCTAGAGGGAGAAAGCTGGGGGCGTGGCCGGCTTTAGGGACACTTAAACAGCCTTTCCTTGGGGTATTTACCAGGGAAACCACTGAAACTAACACTGAAAAGATACTAAGCGAGTAGTTATTACTGTTTGTCATGTACACGTGCCACACATCGCAGCCAGGTTGTGTTGAGTCTGAGGAGGTTTGTGTTGAGAATTCCTTAAAACAGTTCCACCAAACATCCTAACACCTCCCCTCCTATAGAGAGGAGGAGCGGGCAGAAACTGTGTACCTTTCCAGCCCTGTACTGGTCCTTGGCCAAAGGTAGGAATGTGCCCCTGCCTTAAACTGGTTTAACACCGAGTTTAGTCCAGTTTTTTCCTCCTCGCCAGGCACGGCTGGGAGTTGTTGCCGGTAAAGAATAATGTGGGGCCAAGGTGGGAGGTGCTGGATAAACACTGAAGAGAACAGAAAATCCCTCTTGTCAGCCCCTAGGGAAACAGGAAGGAACATTGTAGATGGGCTGTCAGGGAACTGGAGGAACCCTGCTTTACCCAGCCTGGCTCTTGACTGTGGAGCTGGGTCTGCTCACTGCCGTACTGTCCAGCCCTCTGGGCCCTAGCTGTCTGCAGAGTGAGCACACATCTGTATGCTTCTAGGTCCCATCCTGACAACCACCTCGGAGAGGAGCCCGTCTCAGGCTCTTTTTGGTCCAGGAGACTGGTTGCACAGTTCTGTTTCAGTAGTGTTCTCCTGTTTAGCTAAAGCTATCCATGGAAGGCTCTGTGAGTGAGAATTTAAAAACACCTTTTTAGATGCTTTTGTGACTCGATCCTTTAGGTTCAGTCCATTACTGTACCTCTAGTCTTCATCATGCCTTGTGTCAGATAATACTGTTTTCTGGAAACACGGACAGCTAAAATAGTAAGCTCCATTGCCATACCCAAGCAATTCCTGTGTCACTTTTCTAGATCTTTTCTAGAACAGTTCATGTTTTGTGAGCAGAAGCCAGTTCTCATCTCCCTGTGTAAAGAAACGTATTCTCATGATTTCAGCTGAGAAAGGACAAAGTTTTCCATGTACCTAGTATGACTGGAGGTTCAGACCCAAGTTTGAATCTTAGTTTGACTAATCAGGCAAGCTTAATTGCCTAAAACTTAGCTTTTAAATATACAAATCAGGAGATATTTATTCTTTAGGATGACTGTGGGGATATAAGGTGTTCAGCTTTGGGAGTGATAGGAGAGAATGATGGAAGGGGTGACATTTGCCAATATGCACTGCACTCATAAACTGACATGCTGGCTGGAAACCCCTTTGTGCAACCTCTGAAAGATAAGGGAGAAAAACAGATTACTAAATGAGAGAAGAGTTATTCAGCACAGATATGACACACAATATGTGCCAAATAAGTCATAGCTGATACTACAAACCTAATTTTTTAGAAATATAAACCCATATATTTGTGGGTAAGCTGTGGCTTAATTGGGAAGAGAACTAGAGTAAAATAAATATAGATTTAAACTTGAAAAGGGGATTATTGGCATTACAAAATGGATCACCACAGAACATATTAAGAATAAAAATCGCTTGGAATATTTAAATGAGGCAGTACACTTATGGTAGTCACAAAGCACTTAACACAGTAGACAGTATTTGCCATTTAAAAATGAACATTTATAGCACTAAAAGGACTAATATTTATAGTTATATTTATAAAACTAATGGCCACTAAAGTTGGTAACCATTCATGAAAAGACACTAAAGGATTAAGGAAAAAATAGCTACCCAGTTATGTCATAAAATGAAAAATATTGAGTGATTACCATAACCAGGCGTGATAGTATTCTGCTCCGTAGGGGTCGCAGGAACAACTAGAATGGTCCACTTAGCGAGGTTTGTTTCTAAGGAAATTTGTTGTCATCCTAAAAGACCAAGGAATCTATGAATCTATTTGAAGACTTTCAGAGGATCTTGTTTTATAACTTCCTTTATCAGCGTCCTTTCCTCTGAGCAATTTTTCGAGTGTGTTTACAATTCTAGAACTTGCTGACCTATAACGCTGACACTTAATATGCTATTGTACAGTTCATGTGGTCTTCCTCAAAATCCTTTCTGGAAGAAAGGTATAAACAAAGTAAGATAAAAGATAATGTTAAAGTCTTAATTTTAGTGCACAGATATTTCTAAGTTCATACGTAAAATAGAAACCCTCTGGAAATAGATAGTCTTAAATATCCATGGCAATTAGAACTTTATAACTGCACAATGTATAATTGCCTGCCTTGTTAATGAGCTTGGATCACATTCATTTAAATTATGAAAATTATTTATCAGGAATCAGTCTCATCCTGTGCAGAAGTGTAGAAGCAGCTCTGGAAGGTTGTTCCTCCTCCCCCACCATCTTTACAGTGATAAGTGAGGTCTTATTCATGTGCTGTTTATCAAGTCATTTTCATACATTATTTCCCATCATTTTGTGTGATTCCCAGAGAATATTCACTGTACAGAAGTAGCCAGTTATTTCTCAGTGATTCTGTTAAAGAGCAAGGTGTGGTTAAGTAAGGAATAGTGTGCTATTCACTACCTCAAACCACTGTATGTCTTTATAATTGAAATAATACAACTTCCCATGACATGGTGAATGTTTAAAGTACTCACGAGACTTCACACAGAGGTTACAGTTACTCTTTTGAAGGTCATTGAAAAGCATTATGTAAGTGATCACTGCCCTTCAAATGTACTTTAAAATTTTTTAAAGTAGTTTTACAAAGGGGTTTCAGTCTCACAAGTCAGTGTCACCTCCTGTCATTCTCACTCATCTTTTCTTAATCCCATCCATCCGCATGCTATTGGAAAGATGCACAGTGGTTTATTGCGAATGCTGGACTTGGGGGTCAGATAGGAGCTCTTCTTGCTCTTTCTAATGGAGAAACCACACAGTTGTCATCCTTCCCATCTGAGGGAACTAGCTTTGAGTTACCTAAGGGGCAGACCATGCTGGGAAGTGGGAGAGATTTATTGCCTGGCGGTGGGGGTCCCTTCTGTGGTCTTGATCATGTAGCTCTTTCTGCTGTTTCCAGGAGATGTCAAAGACTTCCTGGAGACACACAGGGGATGACTTTAGATGCTGGCCGTCTCAGGTACAGGAGAGGCCACTAGGGTTTTGCTTTGCATTTGTGGGACCTAAGCACTGTCCCTTAGCTTTTTGTGTTGTTGTTCAAGGCTAAAGCCTTATCACTTGAGCCACAGCTCCGCTTGCTTCTGGCCTTTTTTTTTTTGTCCCCACTGGTTAAATGAAGATAAGAGTCTCATGGGCATTCCTTCCTGGCTGGCTTTGAACCAAGATCCTCATATATCAGCATCTTGAGTAGCTCCAATTATAGGTGGGAGTCACCAAATGCCTGGCAGGAGTCCCCCCCACCCATAGGAAGGAATTCAGAACTGTAATCCTTTTTGATGGTTTTTTTTTTTTTTTTTTTGCCCCAGTTTAGGCAAAGAGCCTTAACTTTCTTCTTCAAAATATTTAAATATAAAAAAAAATTCCACTCCATCAGCTTCATTACACAGGACTGTTGAAGATGCCTCCACATTAATGACTCTCAGCTGCTCAGCTCTTTTACGGTCAGCAGAATAGGCATCGCTCTCATGCAGAAAGTTACTAAAAACTATTTTATCACTGCCACAAAATCTCACAAGTGCCAGTGGAAAAACCCATTGAATCATTTGTCAGCAAGATTGTTGCGTGGAATTTCAAACCCAGTAGTGTTTGATATAGTTCATTTTATATATTTTATATATATATATATATATATATATATATCTCCCTCATATAACTCAGCCTCTTTTAAGTCTCCTGAATCAAGTTTGTGAAATCAGCAGCTTCGGTAAGGTGCCAGATAGTATATGAGCATTTAGTTTAGCAGAGCAGCTCTTAACACACAGGAGGGAGCAATACCTGAAGAAGGGTTAAAAGGAAAACTGGAGCAATTAATACTAATAGGCCAGAAAGTTAAAGCAGCTGTAATAAAAATACTAGAGCATCTACGTTTTACTACAGACCCACTACTTTATTAAGAGCCACCTGTTCGGTAAACATACCTCTGCCCCAGGAGCCATGGGCGAGTAATTAAGTTTAATAGGAGCCACTCTTATTTTGAAGAAGTTCTCTGTTTAAAGCCACAGAGAGGGAAGTTATTAAGTTTAATGGACCCTAAACAAAGGCAAGCGCTGTGTTTACAATGGAATATCCTCAGTATCCTCCATGATATCAACTGTGATTGAATGGATTGTTGACACATTCTGTAAGTACGAGTTCATCTTGCTTTCCCTAACCTTCTGACCAGAGAAGATGGCATTAGAATCTTTCTTGGACCTACCTCAGTTTACTCTACCTCTTGATTTACTGGTTCTAAGGATCAACAATGTATTTTCCATTCCTTCTAGATCAGTTGGAGGTAGTGGGCCAAGTTCACAAAGCTAAGCAAGCTTTTGGTTGCATGACTCGCTATAGTTGCTTGTAGCTCAAAGTGAAATCTGGGTACATGGTATGACTGCTTTTATACATGGTTCTTAGAGTTTCTTTGGTGTGGGGACTTCTGACACACGAATAGCCCTCATGCATACAGAGAAAAGCTTTGTAATGGAAAGAGCCATGTGCATGCATAGATAACAGACCCACGCGTGGTTCTACATTTTATTGAAAGATTTGCTACCATCTCCTTCCTTGAAGAGATGTAAACTGGAGTGTTTATTGATTTCCTCATGGTACACTGGCTTCCTGGCCTCTTAGAAGAGAGTAGAGAAGTTTGAGGAAATCCAAGTTTTAGTTTGAGGGTCATACATAAATTGTAGTGTAAATAAATGACAAATTATCCATTCAGAGAGCAAAATTTCAGAGATTTCTGAGGTTCTAGGAGAAGGAACATACTGTCTATTTTTTAAGACGAAGTCTTCAAGTAAAGGAAGTTTGCTTAATCAAATAAATGCTAGTATCTAAAGCAGGTTGCATTATTAGCCTTAAAAGAGGAGAAAAGTACTGTTTTATATATACATTTTTAGGTTAATACTTCCACTTTTGGAGCAGTTTAGGTTTACAGAAAAATTGAGTAGAGAATATGGGGTTTTTATCTCCTCCCTTTCGCCTCCATTTTCTGCCATCATTTACAATATTATCTACTGCTGAACAATTAAAGTCTGCAGTTGACCTTAGGGTTCACTTTTTATGTTGTGTGTACAGTCCATGGGTTTTGCTAAGTGCATGATGTCATGTATCCACCATTATAGCATCATGTGGAAGCTCTTGTCTATCCTTTTCTTTTCCTTGTCCAGACTCTCATATATTCTCAATCATACAGTATAGTATGTAGCTTTTCCAGACTGGTGTTTTTAATTTTCCTCTTTGTCTTTTCATGGATTAGCATAACATTTTTCTACTATTAAGTAGATTCTGCTGTAAGAATACTTTTTTAAAATTAGAGGATGCTCTAATTTGCCCCTAGAAATATCACCCATGTTTTCATTTGTCATTGACTTTGTCAGTGATACTTCTTGTTAGAAACATTCCATGGATTTCTTCCTTAGGAAATATTTCTGTTACAGAAACTGTGGGCCAAACAGTTTTCCATATCTTTAGTTTATTTTTTTTCTCTCTTTTTTGCTGGTAGAGCGGCTTGAACTCAGGGCCTAGGCGCTGTCCCTGAGCAATTTTGCTCAAGGCGAGCACTCTACCACTTTGAGCCACAGTCCCACTTCCATTTTTCTGGTAGTTAATTGGAGATAAGAGTTTCATGGACTTTCCTGCCCAGGCTGGCTTTGAACCACAATCCTGAGGTCTTAGCCTGCTGAGTAGCTAGGGTTACAGATGTGAGCCGCCGGAACCCACCTTTTAGTCTATTTCTTAGTGAAAGTATTTTTCTTAATTTTGGTGATAGACAAATCCCTAAACAGCCACCTTTAGTTGACTGTATCAACTAGCATTCACAATAGATCTAGTTAAAAAACGTCATTCCTGTGCTTTCTGATCTTTTCCACATACTTGACTCCTTGAAGTAAAGGGGCTGCTCTGCACCTGCCTGGTGTTCCTGAGGCATGCCTGCTGCCTCCCACTTCTCTCTGGCCCACCTTTTTGCACTGGTGACCAGAGGCCATCTTGTTTCCTTAAGATCACCACCTGGCCCCTTAGAGTATCGTTCTTTCCTATCTGCTCCTGTCCGGTGCGCACATCTTCCTTTACTGTGATAATTTGATTACGTGCGTTTTCTTTCATCAGCTTCTTTAACAACAGTGACTTGTCTCACATATTCTTGAGTCATTCAACCGATGGTTAGTAGGTGCTTAGTAATACATAGCGAAATAAGCAAATATTAATGGGAAAGAAGATAGGAAAGAAGAACTGGGCATGTAGGAAAAAGGGGGAGGGTCAAGAAAATAGATTTTGTTCACCTGGAACAACAAAGAAAGGGAAAAAGAAGAGAAACTTTCATTGCTGATAAGGACAGGAAATAGCCCAGTAAGAGTATACATAAACAGTATATATTTTTATCTTCAAGTCTCTTTGCAATGTGTTTCATATTTAGAACACATATCAAGACTGCATCTGTTTCCAGAACTTGTTGCTAACAGTTAGTAAGAATGCCAAAAATACTTTAGGTCCAGCTTCAAACCAAATAGAATTTCTGATTTCTAATTCAGAGTCTGACATTGATTACAGCCATCATGCAATAAAGTGTCAAAGGCTTTTCTGAGAAAATGATGTTAGCTAAGTTGTAAGCTGGATGCAAACTGTTCTTCTAAAAGAAAGCAAAAGTTCTGTTTTTGACAACCCCCTTGTGAACAGCTTCTCACGGAGTCTTACCTTCTTTCGGCTGGTTTTCCCTGTGCTTCGCCTTCCCATCCTGGGAGATGCGGTCTCGTATTATGTCATTGCCCTAGTCGCTTGTCTTGGGTACACTGCAGTATGTCAGTGTCCCTGGAATGTCTTCCATCCAGAGCAGTGCCTGTGCTCAGCCTCTGCAGGGGCAGGCGGCCACATCACACTGTATTCCAGTAATTGCCCCTTCTGCCAGTCCGCCTTTCTCCCACTTACTTTTTGTTTTGGTGCTGGTCTTGGGGCTTGAACTCCGGGCCTGAGCACTGTCCATGAACTTTTTTGCTCAAGGCTGGTGCTCTACTACAGCTCCATTTCTGGCAGTTTTGGTGGTTAATTAGAGACGAGAGTATCAGGGACTTTCCTGCCCAGGCTGATGGGAACTTCAAGCCTCAAGGGCTCAATCTCTCAAGTAGTTGGGATGGCAGGCGTGAACTGCTGGTGCCCAGATCTCTCCTCTTTACTTTTACACCTTATAGAACCAAGTATGACACTTCATGGTTACTCTTGTTAAGTTTTACCTCATTTAGTTCAGGTGATAATATTTGCCTAAGAACTTTCTGTGTTTTAATAATGTCATATGATCTATTACTAGCCTCTTATATTCCTTCCTACATGGGCTGTCTTTCCTTAGTTCATTGTAACCATTTCCCACCAACTGAACGGATACTTAGCATCTATCACAATGTGTAGAGACAGGAAGTGGATGAAAGGGATAGAGAAGGCCTGGTCTCTGCCTTTGAAAAGTCTCATCTGGGCGACAACAGAAAACTGATGTGACAATAGCAACATCACGATGCTAGCGTATGTGGAGGCCAGTGTAAACTAAAGATGCTCGGGATCTATGGCATGAGACCTTGTCTGGTCTCTCTACTCTAGCAGTTCACATCTATAACCATCTTGGAACCATCCCCTATAGGAAATTTTTTTGCTTTGAGTGCTTCAACAATTATGTTGTAAAAAAAAATTACCTATGTTGTGTGTGGCTCCATGATGTTGGGAAAGATATGATGAAAAGATATATTTTGCCTTCTCTCAAGTAGATTGAAAAACTCTCCTGGGCGAATAAGGCCCTACCTACCCTTCCAATCCTCTGTTCTCTCCAGAACTCCAGCTAGAATGAAAGTTCCTCTGTGCCAAAGGCCTAACTAACTTCCTAATCCTCTTCTGTGTCTCTGCCATTCCATCTTCAGTGCTCTGAACGTGTGTAGATGCTCATGGGAGAACTTGTCTTCTACAGCAGAGGCTGCCCATCCATTGGTGCTTCCTGTTTGAGGCTTGCTGATGCTATGGCTCTAACGACTGGCTGATGTAGATGGAGAGGGGGTCCTGTGGGAGACTGATGACAATTGCCGTGTACCGTAACCTCTATTCCATACAAATATGATCCCAGCATATGATGTATTATGGAATTTACCAATGTCTCTGACACAACACAGCTAGCTCTGTGCTTTAACACCTATGCGCATATGCATGTATTTATCTACTCACTGAATTTAGAATGGCATCCACATTTAGTAAGTATTCTTGGCAGGCATGTTTTGTTTGCTGGTTTTTGTTGTCATATCAGCCAAGGCAATGCATTTTTCAGGAAAAACAGCACCCACAAAATCACTAGGTCTTAGTATTAAATTGTTAACTCATTGAGCATTGATTTCTCAGGAAGTACTAATCAATCCCTGTTGGTAGAGAAAGCAAAGAGAAACTGCATGGTACTTTAAGAAGGTTTGCCACTATGTAGAAAGAGCTAGATAAAAGCAACTTTAAACAAAAGGTAACTAAACAAGTTAAATGTTTCTTCTTTTAAGATGCAAGTAACCACACTCGAATGCAAATTGTTCTAACTTATTTGTGGATAATGCTTTATTTTGGAGTGTTTTTCAGACTTCTGTTTTGTTTGTTTTCTGGAAAACCAAATAGGAAGGCCTACATTACTAAATTTGGTCTGACTTTGAGTGGCATGGCTTGAGGCAAATCTAGGACTTTGTTTAAATGATTATTCTGTCTAAATTAAGAAATCAATGATTTTTCAAATCCAAAGTCATGTAAATAAAACATACTGCACAGGCGACATTGATCCTAAATCCCTCAAAGAATTTTCTAAGCAGGAACATGTCATATCTTTTCTATAGAGACTGTGGGCATTAAGTGACCAAACTAGAAATCTAGCCAACCATGGGTGGCTGGGATAAGACCAGTGTTTTTGTTTCTTTTCATTTTGAGGGAATGCTGGAGATCATACTCAGGGCCCTGTACATACTACTACACAAGTATTCTGCCAATGCACAGCATCCCCAAGTTCTCTGCTCTTTCTCTAACCAAAATGCTCTCTGTTTCAGCTCCCTGTGGTAATTAGTAGTAACGCTGTAGTTAATGGAATAATAACAACAAATATAATGATGGTTATAAACACACTCCACCCTCTGCCAAGGAGAGCAGTGATTCATGATAAATCAATAATGAATCCACTGATGTGGTCACAATAAACCCATACACAATTAAGAAGAACCTTTGCTAAACAAAAACTACAAAGCAAACCAAAACAGGCTGAGAAAGGAGGAAAAAGTTGGATAATCATTGCTTTTGCTAGTCAACATTTAAGAAAACAAACCCTTCAGCTCCCAAACTACACCTTCTCAGTGAGTCTAAAAGGCTCATGGAGAATTGATCTTCCCACAAGGAAAGAGGTGAGCTCTGTCATCTCTGCAGTTAACACAGAAAGTTAAAGTGGTTCTGTGACCTTAGAAGTTGGCAGGTGTCACAGGAATCCCCTGAGGGATTAACGAAACCTAAGGTGATCTCTAGCACACGGTTGAAGCATTTGAACCTGGACATGCATCTCAAGGGAGCATCGAACCCAGCACTGATGAAATGGCAATTGTTCAATAAAATGGTGTCGGTTTGGTTTATCAGGAAAACCTTTCCTCCACGGCCTAGGGACTGGGGCATAATAATCTACCACTGTGCTTTCAGTTTTGGCAGTGAATTGGACATGGCACTTGGCTGGGAATTGAGGAAATTTTCTTTTAATTTTAGATGCACCTCTGGGTTCTTGAGGAGGTGACTGACCTTCTGTGGGTCTTAGTTCCCTCATGTGTGAACTGAGTTAATTGAGTTCAATGTTGTCTAAGGTACATAATGCTTTGGTTGTCTGTGATTCTAAATTAGAGCCAGAAACTGTAGATTTCTCTGTAGAACAGATCACATCAGAAAACTATGACTACTGTTAGTAATCACAATGAAAGGTTTGGATAGTATTTCAGAGAACTACCCATAATAGAAACAACTGCGAAAGATGTCAAGATGAAATTAATTCTGATGGGAAGGTTAATTAAAGTCCAAAGATGGGGCTTTTTAAACATTCTTCACCTGATACCAGTGGCACCTCTGACGTGTGGTACCTCATATATACAGAATTGCCAGAGCCCCATAGACAGATTGGGTCAGCCTAGACTTAATCTATAGTTAAGGGACTTTATGATGGTTTTTTTTTTGGAATGCCTAGCATTGTCGAATGTAGGTAGTAGAATTCAACTTTTAGAGCTGGAAAACCCACGGAGATGATGTAATCTCGTCTCTTCTCTTGGTCAGGGATGGAAGAGGGGTGAGACTCCACCCACATCACCCTGTTTGGTGGGGACAAGGCTGGAACTAGAGCCCACAGCTCTGGTTACTGGCCCAACACTCTAGGATGATTTTCTCCTGCTGCTTCTTCATAGGCTACATGATTCTTCTTTCCCTTTCCAAGGAAGCAGGAAATCCAACCTGGATTCGTCTCCTTGTCTTGTTTTTTTCTTTCCCTCTTTTTAACCCTGAAATTTACTTTTACTTCCTTCACATCGAGTCAAAGAATCAAATAGGCTTTGCCCTGTCCTGCCACAGTGCCACCCACTTTGGACCAGTTACCAGCTGTTTTGGTCCACTTCTGCAGTGGGCTTCGTGGATGTTATTCTCAAGCTGAGAAAAATAGGACTTGGGTTTTGTCCTTGGCAGGCAGAGGGCTTCCGCTGCTGGAGGAGCTGCTACTGGAGCTGCTGTAAATGCATCCTGTCTTCCTTCCATAGCCTTGCCAGGCCAGGCCCTCCTTTTTAATTATTTTTTTTTTTTGCCATCAAAACAAGTAGCTCCTCTCAGACACCTTAATACATAATTGGGTGTGTCTGTTTACACTTGGGAGACAGAGGGCTTCAGGTCCCAAAGAAATACAAGGAGTCTGGGAGCAGCCACAAACAGATGTTGAGAATGTCCATTTGTGGCAAGTTTATTGCTATAGCACCAGGAGTTAATACTGAGATGAAATCCCTCTGGGGGTGAGGGGTGAGGGGAGAGGCAGATCAACTGAAGAATGTTACCAGGCAAAGGAGAAAGTGGAAGGGGCCCTCCTTCTAGTTTTCCTTTTTCTCCATTTGCTCTAGTGTTTGTTGATTTCTTACAACAAGGAAGTTTTCACTATTTGATTTTGGCTTTTTGAAAGCGTTTGCTAAATGTCTCACAATCTATATCTATAGGGCTTGATTCTACCCCCTCCTCCTTGCTTTCTCAAACACTGCACTCTGTGAACAAGGCTCTGAGTAACTAAGATGTGTTTGTTTTTGTTTAAATCATTCAGAAGAGAAATCATCTCTTGTCCATTGTTAAAAGAAAGCGTTTCAATCAAAGGGAAATTCTACATATTCTACAATATACAAACAGCTCTTTGAAATTGATGCCAAATCAAACTCTAAAAGGGACATTTTTCTTGCAGAAGTTTCGAGTTAATTCTGTGTGCAGGGCTTGAGCGGAAAAACTCTGAGGCTGTCAGAAGAAGGAGTTACTGTAACACCACTTTTGGATTCAGGAGTTACCTGAGGAACATTGTCTCAGGAGAGTAAGGAGACTCTCGTCCATGGCTTTAGGCTAGATCCTAGCAACAGAGAGAAAGAAACACTTTCCAAGTAAGTCAGTTTTTCAGTTCAGTAGTAGGTAGGCTTGGTTTCTTGTGTCATTGGAGCTAAACATCCAGCTTGAGAAGGCACACCAACCAACATTTAAAAAATTAGTTGAATCCTTCCTTCCTTCCTTCCTTCCTTCCTTCCTTCCTTCCTTCCTTCCTTCCTTCCTTCCTTCCTTCCTTCCTTCCTCCTTCCCTCCCTCCCTCCCTCCCTCCCTTCCTTTCACACAGGGTCTTGCTATTTAGCATAGCGTGGCTTGGACTTGAAATTCTGTCTTAGCTTCCAGAGTGCTGGGATTACCCTTGCATGTCCCTGAACCTGGCTGAATTATCCCCTGCTTTTAAAGAAATAAAAAGAAGTTCAATTTATATAAAAATAGGAGATGCTAACGAGTTAAGTCTAGAGGGAAAGAAAAGGCCACCAATCAGAAACCCAACAGTTTTACTGTAGCTCTACTGCTGTCTTTGTCGTGGAGACGGACAGGGGCATTCTTTCCTACACAAAGCTACATTGTCAGCTGTTACCTATTGTGCCTTCCTCACAGATGTTTTGTGAAGATCAAGCCAGATGTTTGTAAAACCGGGAAAACTTAAAGCAGTGAACAAAATGTGAGATGCTATCTTTTAATTTAATTATTATTTTTGAGAGTCAGCATTGATGTGAGGCCTGATTGTTCACGAGGACTGAAGTTAGAAGCAGATTTTGTGTGTAGGATAAGGGGGCAGACAAGGCACAGGTCGTAGCATGGGATGCACTGTGAAACTGGAGTGGATCTGGGGCTAACTTGAGTGAGCCCTCTGGGCTCAGGTGCTGCTCACAGGCTGAGTAGGCCTGGGATGGTAATTTAGATGTATAGGAAGAAGTTAGAAGACACACAGGATTTTGGCCCAGTCTGGTATCACCATCATTTTATTTTCCTTGTGTACATGTAAATGTCTTTAGGGTGATTCCTCCAAGAGGGGCTAAGACAGGCCTTAAAGTAAGTAGAACAGACTTTCCATTGTGAAGGAATTCAAAGGCCAGTACAGGACCAGCACATGCCCCTATTCCTCAGCTACTCAGGACGTGGAGGTAGGAGGATTACAGTCCAAGGCCAGCCTGGGCAAAAGCACAAGACTCCTATCTGAAAAGCAAAATAGAAGCGTAAAGGCCAGGAGGGTGGCTGAAGTGGTAGAGTGCCTGGCTAACCAATGTGAGGCGCTGGGGAGTTTAGTCTCTGGTACTGTAGAATAAATAGATAAAGACAGATAGAGGTGATAAAGTGATCTTTGCTCCTCCACATTTTTGTGAAATGCACAAATAGAGAAGGAAATAAATACAGAGAAGGAGAGGTTGCTGGCAGTAAAGCAGGAATATGTGAAGGCACACCCAGGAAGGAAAGCGTGAGGTCGATTTTTAAAGGCTGCTTAGAATTTCAAGAGGAGGGGAGGATTTAATGGCCACATGAATAATGAAGACTAAGGCATTGAAGGTGAAAAAAAAAAATCTGGGCAGTACAGAAAATGGCAAAGGGCTATTTCACCAGGACTGTAGAATTCCTAAAGAAGTAGAACAAGAGAGAAATATGGGAAGGGAAATTGGGACTAGATTGTGTCTCCTTCAAAGGAGGGATCTAGACATAGACCTGAGTGAAAATTACACACACCTGAATAAAAGGCACGGCGTGAAGTCCCAGACTAGGCAAGCAGTCATGACCAGACCAAAATGTTGAGAAAAAGGATTCAGGAGTCCAGGCGAGCCTGTAAAATACAGCAGCAGTGAAAGCAGGTCCTCCTTCTTCCTTCTTCTTCATTTCCTCCTGGGACAGGAAGCGATCCTTGTGTGGTCATCCCAGTCAGAGGCATCTCCTGGAACTGAGTTCCAGAGACTGAGCCACTGGTCACCCTACTCCGAAGTAGGCCCCGAGGCACCAGGCAGTTTGAGACAGGATGGCCTTAGCCCTGTGGGACCATTCCAAGATGCTTTTTGAGGTATGTCTTGGAGAATTAAATTAGAAAAAAACAACCATGCCCCATGCCCCAAACCTTTCAGATTTTGTGTGATTTTTGTCATGGAGTCAGTTATTGCCTGGCATTGAGTTCTCCTGTTGCTGGCCCAGATGGATGGGAGACTGGGTGGTGGGGTTTGTGTGAGGGCTGCACTGGGAAGCTGAGAATTCGGACTATGTGGAAAGACAACGGTGTGCATTCGGAGGTGGTCGCTTTGGTGATGGCCAGCTGCCCTAGTCTCCTTTTCTTTCCTATGGTGACAGCGTGTTTTGATCAGTCAGGGTCCTTCCAGAAGAGTTTGGTTGGACTTGGAGTTGGGTGTGTGCATCATTGAGCAGGTACTTTAGGACTTAGAGCTCAATGCATGCAGTTCCTCGCAGGACTTGACGTTTTATGAATAGTGCTGGTAAGAGGGAAGGAAGAACACGCCTTTTGAGGTGGGAGGTGCTCCTCACTTAGAGTCAGGCAGTCTGAGGAGCACAAAACGTGACTTGCTTCCGATCAGTCAGAACACCAGTGGCAGAAACAAAGCTTGAACTCCAGGGCCGGATCAAGGACGGGCGATAGGTGGCAAGCATCAGTCGCCCCTTCCACATCCCATCCCCGCGTCTCCGTCTCTGTCCTTGCAGCTATCATTAAGGGTCAGTCAGAGCCCTTCTTTCTCATCATGGCCCTCCATTGGCCCTGACCAGTTGGACAGAGTTCACTTGAAAATGACCCCCAGATCCGTGCATCCTAGCGGAGCCTTTGGACCACATCTCAGCCACTATTGGATAGTCTATAACCTTGAGGGAATCCCTTCGCTTCTTTGAGCTCCTCTGTCTTTCTTAACATAGGGTGGGTGGTATTGTCGTCCTGATGAGGGTGGTTAATAACACAGTGTAAGATGGGCTTTGGGGATGGAGGAGCAAAGCCCCTCTGCCCAGCCCAGCCCTGGCAATGGAGACTTGGCTGCATGGTTGGCCCCTCTTTCCTGCCAATCTCTGCTTAATACCATTGGATGGTGTGAGCAGTAAGTCACTTAGAGGATTCATATGGCTTGGGAAAGGCAAAGCCTGGTGGTTGGGCATTCATTAGGTCTGGTTCCAGCCTACCATCAGGCAAATTGGAGTCTGAGCATTCCTGCACAATGGGTCTGGCCTTGCCACCAAGCTTGAAAGAATGCTGCTTGGATTTCCTATTGAAGTACCTCAAAGGGCAGAGGAAAACACAAAGCTCCTTCACCATACCTGTCTCTCTGTATGCTGGCACAATTCTCCTAAGGTGAAGATGATCAAATCTCCTGTGTTTCCTTCACGCTCATGAGAAGTTTATAATCTGTTTTCATTTTAATATAAAAATAATGTGCTAAGTTATGAGTATCAGTTAAATATTTCCCCATAAGAACCCTCTCCATTTGTCCCCTTCTTGTATTTCATGCCTTCCTATCAGTTGGGTTTTGGTGTCTAACATGTAACATCTCAACCAGTTCATAAATTTCTGCTTTTAATAGAGTCTAGGTTGCCACTAGCAAAGGCCACAGGAAAATACCAGGCTTGCCTCTCTCTAAATTCAAGCATTTTTGAAAGATTTACTTAGGACCAATTTATCATTTAGTTACAATTTAAAAAATAATCTTAATTGGCCACATATGTTATCAAATAAGAGTCGGTCTCGTACCCGTGCCTCCCTCCCATCTCCCCGCTTCTGCCCGCCCACTCCTGTGTATATGCGCACTCCATTTTGCCAGGATGTCAGAAAATTAATTATGCTGCCCTAGGCAGATACCATCACAGGAAAGCCGCCCCCATCAGAGATAAGATTCCCGATAGAGAAGCTGTTATTTTTAAAGCCCTCTCTTGCCTCATTTTCCTAGTTCCTCTTGTCTTAATTGTGGCTCCATGTTTTGGTAGCCATAAGTCATTAGTGGTTTTTAATTTTTCTGAAACTGAACTAGGGGCTGAAAGGGTGGATTTGCCTCCCCCCGTTTTTTTCCTCCTTTTTTTTTTTTTTTCCTGGCTAATCGGAGGAACGCAACCACATCTGAAGCCACTTGGTTCATTATGAATTTCATGGAAACTGATTCTCTGAAAGTGTTTCCATATGTGTGTTCCCAATATATCCCATCGTCTGTAAATGGGAGCACAGACGTGTGTGCATGGGCTGGAAATGGCTTCAGGATGTGAGAGCAGTCATATGACCGCCGCCGCCACACTGTGGGTGGCCCCTTCGGAAAGACTCGGTGTCCTGGGTGCTGGCGTCCTTCCTGCAGCGGATCTGGTTTCAAAGACCATCCACCCTCCTAGGATTTAAAAAGTTCCTAATCAAGGCCTACCAAGATCTCTCCGTCTCTTTTCCTCTTTTTTTTCCCCCTCCCACTAGCTCCTTTGGCTCCTTCCTCCTCTGTAACTCTCCATCCTGGCTTGCAAGTGCACGCGTGTGTGCTCAAGCGCGCGCGCACACACACACACACACACACACACACACACATCTACTGACGGCTCTTTTTCCTTTCACAAAAAGGAAATATATTATTCTAGCAACATGCTTAACATTTGGGTGGGTTTAAGGAAGGGTTGGAGGCTCATCCCCTCTCCCCCCTTCCTTCTTTCATTACCACACGCTTTCTTAACCTTTTAGGATCAGCTGCTCTTTCAGGATTTGTGAAAATGCAGTGGAAAAGTACAATTCTTTACAACATGAAAAAAAATTTATCCTGGAGAGTTGAGGTACCTCCCCCCTCTATCTCTTACTCTCCTTTTGAAAAACTATGGAGTTTGCTAATCATTTCAGTATCTATCTTCAAAAAGAAAATAAATGATTTCAAGTTCTTATTTTTCTGTTTCTTCCCCTCTCAAATGCTCTATTACATTTCCCCATATATGATATACTAATAATATCTAACAATTAAAACTAAATCTAGCTTAGTGGTAACTATTTGCTCACTCTCTTTAACATGAGGGCTACATCCAGGGAAATTTAGAACACTGATAGAAAACTCATTAAAGTGTCACTGTGAGAATATAATACTTTGTAGGGAGTGTATCCTGATTTTTGGATGATGTCTCTGGCCTTTCTACCTGGTTCTTGTTGCCAATGAGAGATTTTGCTGGTATTCATCTGTTAAGCAATTTTCTGAATTATTGTCTTTTCTCAGCACTATATTAGGCGGCTGAACAGAAGAGAAGGGTTTTTCTAATGTTAAAAAATAAAAAAGCCTCTAAAGTAAAGTAACTGGATTGGTAACGTTTATATACATACAAGTCTGAGTGCGCATAGTGAAGATACCCATGGCTGGATGCCCATGGCTCACGCCTGTCGTCCTAGCTACTCAGGAGGCTGAGATCTGAGGATCATGGTTCACAGCCAGCCTGGACAAGAACGTTGGTGAGACTCTTATTTCCAGTTAACCATCGAAAAACTGGAAGTGGCACTGTGGCTCAGGTGGTAGAGTGCTAGCCTTGAGCTGAAGAGCTGAGGGACAGCGCCCAGGCCCAGAGTTCGCTGAACATGTTCAAAGCTGCTGCCACTTCCTTCTCCTCTTTTCTCCTCTTTTTTTTTTTTTTTTTTTTTGTGATAATAGGGATTGAACTCAGGGTGTTCTACCACTTGACCCACACCACTAGCCTCTTTCTGTACTGGTTATTTTTTTTTTGTCAGGCCTGGGGCTTAGATGACAGCTAGGATGACTGGCATGAGCCACGGGTGCCCGGCTTCTGCATTAGTTATTTTTGAGATAGGATCTCACTTGATGCCTGAGCCAGCTGGGACTGCAATCCTCTCTCCCTTTCTTCCTTCCTCCCTCCTTCTCTCCCTTAGTTAAGCTGAGAATGGAACTTGAGGTCTAGTACTCATGGCTGAACTCCACCTCTGGCCCGTGTCAATAATACTGATATGACTGAGATTCGGGCTGTGTACACGTATCTGGGAATTCAGAAGTATGAGTTCAGCAAAGTGCCATGACTATGCTAGCCTTTTGAGGAGCCATTCACCTCTGATTTGATCCTTTCCCTCTTCATCTCTTTCCCCCAGGGCTCCAAGAATGGAGCTGCACACAGATATGGGCTCTGGGCCAGGACAGTTCCCCAGAATGAAGTGGAAATAATCTTGGTAGTAAACCAGGGGCAGATCTATCTACTAGTGGCAAATGCTGATCGTGAGGCACCGTCTGTGGTGGACTAGTGGTGTACTGATGACTGAGAGTGGCTTTGAACACTCTTTTAAAGAGAATTTTGCGAGGGTCTACAGGTATGGGATGTGTATGAATTATATTTTAGATAGGACGTTGGCATCATCTCGTATTTATAATATCTGTTTTTAATGTGTCAAAAATGTGCTAGCCATTGTGCAGTTACAGATCCCTAGACTCATTCGTGTGTTCATTTTTCCATCCAATTGTCCACCAACATATTGTTTTCATTGGAAGTTCTTTCAGTTGCACCAGTTTCTGAGCTGGGCTATGAGAGGCAGGGAACTCCTTTACCATACAAAACTGACTTGGGCTGGAGAGAGAAGTCTAAGAAACAGCTCATACCTCAACTGAGTTGCGTATGAGGCCCCAAAGGGTGATATAGAAAATAAATGCTATTGGAACCGAGGCAGAATGGGGAGTTATACGAGAGAACAGTTGGAAAGGGGCAGCCAGGGCAGGGCGGTAGGAGAGGGAGCAGAGTTGTAGTTACCGGAGGAGCTCAGTGCTGAGCCCTCATGTGTTCTGTGTTCCAGTAGGAAGGACGCCGTGAGAGGCTTATAGTAAAGTTCTTGGGTTTTATTTGAGATTTGCCGAAGCAATAACCTCCGCCATTTAAAAGGCCCCAGTGAAGCTTTGAAGTTAGCACCTCATTGCTGAGAAGTATGATGGCTTTTCATTCTGTACGTTTTTGTGCTTGCATAAAAGGAGGAGGACTGAGGACTTTGACTGTGCTGATGTTTGTTCTGTTTGGATTCCGGGCCCTTTTTCCTCTCTTCTGTCCCGCCCTGCCCTTCACGGGGACATACAGACACTCTAGGCTGCTTGCTGTGGATCAGGTAGCTGGCTGCCACCTCCCAGCTAAGACCTCCAAGTGACAATTACATTTATCCGTTCTTCTCCTCAAATGCCGATTTCCTTTCCTTCTGAGGATCTCCTTGCCCATTTTCAGTCAACCATTATTTATGGAGGGGTTATTAAATAGTAAAACAGATCTTAAAGATGTAAAAATGCCAAGAATCACTGTGAATAAGGCCCGAAGGGGAGATGGAGAAGCCACAGAGGACAGCACACTCTCTGATTGGGAGACCCAAGAAGGAGTTAGCATTAGAAAGCAGTGCAGATGTCCTGCGCAGGACTGCAGGCTAGAGGAGCCCCGAGGAGCCCAGAGGTTCTCTCTTATCCTTCCCCCATCTTGGTTATCTTGTTTTCCTGTACACCTTCCACTTGCTCTAAAAATCCCCGAAACCTGAGCGATTATCTCCTTTTCTCGCACAGATCTTTCAGGGAGGATCAAGCTTTTGTTGTTGTTGTTGATGTTGGTCGTGGGGCTTGAACTCAGGGCCTGGGCGCTGTTCCTGAGCTCTTTTGCTCAAAGCTAGTGCTCTGCCACAGTGCTATTCCAGTTTTTTGATGATTGATTGGAGATAAAAGTCTCACAGGTTTTTCCTGCCCAGTCTGGCTTTGAACTGTGATTCTCAGATCTTAGCCTCCTAAATAGCTAGGATTACAGGTGTGAGCCACCAGTGCCTGGTTACATTTTTTTTTCTTACTTTTAACACTGATTTTATTTTCATTGGAGCCTCATGGGGATTATTAATATATTCTCCCCTAGGTATATCAGGCTGTGAAAAACTGCTGCTTCTGCTGTTTTAATGAGCAAGTTCTTTCAGTTCTTCCTGACAACTACATTTGTTTGCAAGCTGTCTGGCTGCAGCCAGGGGTGCAGACAGCAGCTTTGGAATGAGGCACATCTGTAGGGAAGCCAACGGATCCTGAGGGGATCAAACCCTTGACCTTGATTTCCTTCACATTGTGCTCCCAGCAATGAACGAACTGCTCATTATTCAGCAGATTAGATTAACAACAAAACCAAGAGGAGTGGCCAGTTGTAACCCTGGAATGGTGCCTCTTATTAGAGTAACATGTAGGTCCCATTAAAGTCTACTTAAGTATTTGTTGTTTGGGCAAATACATTTCTATCATGAGAGAGAGAGAGAGAGAGAAAGGGAGAGGGAGAGGGAGAGAGATGAAGAAAGGAGGAGGGAGAGAAGAGGAGAAGGAGAGAGGAGGCAACAAGGAGGAGGGGAGGAGAGGCGAGGAGAGGGAGAGAGAAGGGGTTAACATACATATATATAAACTGGTGATCATCTCAAGCAGAATCCTCAGGACAGGATTCTAGCCTGCCTGTCCTTTGTTGTTTTTTTGTTTTTTGTTTTTGTCGGTCGTGGGGCCTGAACTCTGGGCCTGGGCGCTGTCCCTCAACAACTCAGCTCAAGCCTAGCGCTCTACCACTTGAGCCACAGCGCCACTCCTGCCTGTCCTTTGTTAGAACTCAGAGCAGTCTGTGTAATCTTAGCTCTACCTGCCCCAAGCCCTATCTTCCTGAGGGATTGGTTTCTCTTCCCTAGATTCCAGCATCCCATTGGAGATTAGATTAGAATTATCTTAGAAGTAAATGAGGAGTTTAGACTTTTCCAGCAGAGTACCCCAACCAGCAGGAGAGAGAGGGACATGGATGTTTTAGGAGATGTAGGTGGCAGCACTGGAGGGGGTGGGTGGGAATACAGAGTCTTGTTGAAGTCATTATTTCTGTAAAGATTCACCTACATATTGCATTCTCCATATTGATTCAGGTTGACTTTACACCATTACGCCATTTCTCCAGGTGGAGTCCAGCCAGCAGTCAGGAAGATGCACCGTCCTGGGGCTCCAGTTACCCCGCCGGCCCCAGGCACTCTTGAATGTAGGCACATGCCGCTTTGAGCCCCGCAGAGGTGGCAGAGGTGGTGTGGATGGTAGCACTGTCAGCTGCCGAGCAGTTGTAGGATGTGACTTACTGTGTTTTGTGCATGAAAGAGCGATGTGGGGAACAGCGGGAAGCATGGATTGGTGAAAGCTGTTTCTTGCTATTTTCTAAAAGTCTCCAAACCACTTCTCGCTTTATTTATTCAGTAGATTTTAGTGTCAGGAGTTTTGAACTGGCTATGGGGGAACTTGGGCTCTAGGAACATTACAGAGATAATTAGGAAGCCTAGGGTTACATTTATAACTTTAGATTGGGTTATCAGTACTTGTAGAACCCTCTAGACTTTCATCTGGCAGACTTTTTGGGGGGGTGGTCGATTGTGTGCTTGAACTCAGGGCCTGGGCCCTGTCTCTGAGCTTTTCTGCTCAAGGCGATGGCTCTGCTACTTTGAGTCACAGCTCCACTTCCAGTTTTCTGGTTGTTAATTGGAGTCCCACAGACTTTGTGGCCCAGACTGGTTTCTAACCATCGATCCTCAGAGCTCAGTCTCCTGCTAGCTAAGATTACAGGCATGAGCCACTGGGGCCCAGCTGGCAGATTCTTTTAATACCCAAATTTACCTACTCATTAGTTGAGTTGATACTCAGTTCTGTTTTTTTTTCTTTTAAGTTTGTGGCTAGAATGGGGGTAGGGACCCAAAAGAATAAATAGTTAGGAGACAAGGTTAAATCTCCTAAAAAGAGGTTAAAAGAAAACCTGACTTCATCTATGAAATAGAAAATAGAAGTACAGCTGCAAGTCTATTCAAAAAAGAGCACTTAGTTATTTTAGCTGTGTCTGTAACCATTATTATAAACAAATTGTGGATTAAGAAGAAATTTATATTCTTTTAAGTTTAGAGTCCCTTTCCACCATACATTATTATAGAAAGAATGGATTGTTAATCCTTTTTCATGTACAATATATTTTAGTTGTTTCAGAAATGTTTTATGATAACTTAAAATGACTGAGCAAATTACAGAAAATTCTGTGGTTTGTAAATTATCAGAATTATCCTAAAATCCCTTTAATGTCCACTTTACTTCATGTTGTCAAGAAAGAGTTAACCTTGAAAGGGGAGCTATAGTGGTAGAATACTAGCCTACAGTGAAGAAGCCAAAACAGAGCATGTAGGCCTGAGTTCAAGCCCTCGCACTGGCACAGAGAGAGAGAGAGAGCTAATCCTCAACACATTACTGTCTCAGGACCAGGAGTGAGTTGTCAAAATACTATAAATCTAGTTGAACTTGGTTGGGTTGTCTTCTATTTAACCACAGGCAGAGTTCATTCATTGAAAGAAGAGTGTATGTGGTATTAGCTAGCATCTAGAAACCCGTTGGCCTGTGATGGCCGATGAAGGCATCAGCAAAATGTATCAGGGAAAATAGAGACATAGAGAAGGGGAGGGGTCATCGGGTGGCAGAGCCCCAGCCATGTTGGAATTTACTGGCAGGACCACATAAAATGTTTTAATGAGGTTTCTGCATCACAATAAATGAAACCATATGGAATTTTAATTATTACTGCAGTATATCTTAAGTACAAATACATGTGAGAAGCTTTTTTTTTTTTAACACGAACATGCCTATCTATGTGAACCCTGTGCTTCTGTGGAGGGCAGACATTGACATTTTAAGTACAACTCCTTTCCGTTCTAAATTGCTCGTGCTATTCTGGCTTTCCTCATGTGCTCTGAGTACTGAACCTAATACATACCGAAGTGACCTGCCTATAACTATTAACTATGCCAACTCAAGTTCACCTCGATGCTCTGAAGGGAGACCGCCTACTGAGTACCATGTGTGGCCTTTATGTAGTAATGTCCTCATTGTTTAAGAAAGAGCATCCACATTGGGTGGGGAGATGTTACATTTCACTCGCCTTCATTTCTGATTGTGTCACGCTCACTATTTCCACATTTTTCACTTGAACTTGTCAGAATTTTTTTTTTTTTTTGCTTTGGGGAGGGGTTAGGGAGAGGCAAATTGAGGATGGAGAGAGATTTATTTAAATTGAAAAAAAAAACCCTAGAGTAACTGCCTGGCTGCACTGGTTTTGTTTTGTCATCTTGAAAGTGTTTGCTTCTGGTATCAGAGACTGCTCACTTGCTTTGGGCCTTCTGCAGATGGAACTCTGGGTTCTGGGAAGCTGTTGCTGAGGGCTGGGAATGCCCACCCCAAGGGCTGTTGTCTCTCCTCCTGTCTCTGAGGTCGTGGTCCTAGACCACGAGAGCTGGAAGGGAACTTAGAGCTCATCCCCCTCATTTTACAGATGATGACACAGACACCTCTGACTTCTGCCTCTGGCCTTCCACTCTCAGTAAGAAGAGCCAGGCAGGTGAGACTTTTCCCAATTGCTGGGCTGGGCAGGGCAGGGCTGGGCTGGGTTGGGCTGCTGGACTGGTTGGTACTGTCCAATTTGTGAGGGGGAAAAAAGTTTTGTTAACTGTACATTGATTTTAAACAGTCACTTTTCTTTTCTTTCTTTCATTCTTTTTTTTTTTTTTCTACAAATGCACATGTGGCACTTAATCCTAGAGTTTTGGGAAGGTTTGTAAGCAATGTGCCTTTTAACAAAAAATGAACAATCAGTACCTCGGAAACAAGTGTTAAGAATCTTCCTTTAATAAACAGCATGGTATCTGAGAAGAGAGGCCCAGTAAAGTTTGAGCCAAAGAACTAACCCATTCACTAAGGCTTTCAAGAGTTGCTGTTAAGTACTTAACTCTTACAGCTAAAAGCTATAGGAAATCAAACTTATGCAAACGATTGAAGGATTTTACATGAGATCAAAAATCTCAACGAAGAACACTGGTTTTCAGAAAGGGCTTGTCACAATTCTGTAGATTCTAGAAAAGCCTAATGAACCCAGTCTTTAGAGATCACAGTGACAAGTTTTATGCATTTTGGAAAATGAATTTCCACCTGAGATCATTTGTAACTGTAGTTTTGTAAGTTAGCCCCCAGCAGTGTCTGCTAAGGAGTGTCACATGGATCGCTTGAGAAGTTAAAAGGATGTCTCCTTTTTGGGGGTGGGGGTGGGGGTGGGGGGACCATCTTTGCCCTCTAGGCAATGTTTTAAAATTGACCTGATACTTTTCTGTGACATGTGGGAAGGAGAGGCCTGGTAGGTAGGTAGTAAAGAGCCCTCTTTTTAATATCCCATAGGCAAAGAGCCTTTTGCAAAAGCTGTGGTGGGCACCAGACCTAAATCACATCCTGTGACACCCATGAAGACTTGAAATGCAGTGATCGCCACGGTGCTAAGGCCTCCTGTCCTCCTCCACTGTCCTCTTTTCCAAACCTGCTCCTTAAGTTGTGACACTAGGGAGAATGTTTGAGGCTAAACTCTCCTCTAAGGAGGTTAGGTAGTCTCAGATTATATTGAAGTTTCAGTGGATTTTATTGTTGCTAAAAATAAAGATTACAACAAGTGTTTTTTTAAGGTTCTAAAAGAAAGGGCAGGGATGAGCTAGGGCGTCTTTTTGATGTCCCTTCATTGATGAAGGAGCTGTGCCACCAGAAGTATCAATAATCAAATGGACAAATTATTTTGGAATTTCTGTGGGGTGAAGGAAAATGAAATCACTGGATTTTATAAAGTTTCATTTCAAATACCTGAAGTGCCAAAAGAAACAAAGAGATAGGAAAAAATTATCAAGCCGGTGGCCCATGCCTGTAATCCTAGCTACTCTGGAGGCTGATATCTGAGGATAGCAATTCAAAGCCAGTCCAGGCAGGAAAGCCCAGGAAACTCTTATCTCCAATGAACCACCAGAAAACCAGAAGTGGTGCTATGGCTCAAAGTGGTAGAGTGCTAGCCTTGAGTGCAAAAGCTCAGGGACAGCATCCAGGCCCTGAGTTCAAGCCCTACCACCAGCCAAAATAAATAAATAAGTATCAATAAATGTTTAAAGGCTGGCGCATGAACCAGTGTGAGCTGGTAGCATGGGTCCTGGGGACACGCCCGTAGGATTCTGTGCGGGTGAAGAATGTCCAGGTAGTAAAATTGTACAGTGGGTGGGGAAAAAAAAACAAGGACCTGGCAAAAGACGGTACATTTGGAAGTCTGTTTATGACTTACTGTTCCTTTTTGGGGGGAAACTAGTTTTCTTTTTTTTTCCTTGTAAAAATTCTCTCGTTATTTTAATTGATATTTACAGATCTCTCCCCCCTCCCCATCTTCTGTTACAATTTTTAGGTGCTTCAGAACTGGGGCCTTTTTCAGACCCCAGGCAGTTCCCCAGCATTTCATCCCTCACTGAGAGCCGCTTCTCCAACCCACGAGTGCACTACCCAGCCACCTTTACTTACACCCCGCCCGTCACCTCAGGCATGTCCCTCGGGATGTCTGCCACCACTCACTACCACACCTACCTGCCACCACCCTACCCGGGCTCTTCCCAAAGCCAGAGCGGACCCTTCCAGACCAGCAGCACACCTTATCTCTACTATGGTACTTCCTCCGGATCCTATCAGTTCCCCATGGTGCCCGGGGGAGACCGGTCTCCTTCCAGAATGCTTCCGCCGTGCACCACCACCTCGAATGGCAGCACGCTATTAAACCCAAATTTGCCTAACCAGAATGACGGTGTGGACGCTGATGGAAGCCACAGCAGTTCCCCAACCGTTTTGAATTCTAGTGGCAGAATGGATGAATCTGTCTGGCGACCATATTGAAATTCCTCAACAGTGGCCCAGCTGGGCAGCTGAGGCCCATGCACGGCCCACAGTGTGTGGATATATACATATATAAAGAGAGGGAATATATATGTATATCAACTAGCTTATCTACAAAGTGCCTATTTCCTAGAAGAGGTTTTTTTTTTTTTTCTCCACTCGCTTAGTCATGATCTTACAACCCTAAGAGAGTAGATTCTGAGAAGGCTCACAAGAGACAATCATAATCAGGTCTTCAGATTGTTTACTATTTAAGATGTACTTTTTGTTGTTGTTTTTACACAAAGGAACAAACAAGGGAAAAGGTCTGTTCCTATGCCAATTCAGAGAGGTAGCCTCCAGGCTGAGGAGGAAGAGCACGGCCACTTCCTCTACACCACACACCTGGTGGTTGCAGCTGGGGGGGGGGGGGGGGCATGCACTGAGGACCAGCTTACAAAGCCAGTCCCGGTGCACCCCGAGGGATGGGAGGCCCAGAGGATGCGTCTCATCTCATCCCACCATCCTCCCGAAGAAGAACCGTTCCAAAGTTTGCTTTCAAACTTACTGCAGGTACTCATTTGAACTATTGAGTTCAGGTTTTTTTCCCCCCTACTTCCAAAATACTGATCAGGATAGATTGTTTTCATTTTTTTTTTAATACTTCAGCCACTTTCTATTCAATAACAACAGAAGAATTCTAACCCCCCCAAAACCCACAAAAAAACAAAATCACCTCTCTTTTCTCTCTCTCTTTTTTTTTTTTTATAAATAAAACTGAAAATGGCAATACCTTACTATAGCTATCTATGGTATAGATAGTGTTTGAGTTTGGCTGTATGTTATTTGTTTTCTTTTTTTAAATTATGAATATGTGTAAAATCTGAGGTAACTTGCTAACGTGAATGGTCATATAACTTTAAAGATATATTTATAATTATTTAATGCCATTTGGACCTTTGAAACATTTCTTAGTGTATTGATATGTTGACTTCGGTCTCTAAAAGTGCTCTTTATTAAATAACAAATTTCTTCAGTGGGCTAGAGCCATACCTGAAATATTGCTAAGCAATTTCAGTTCATTCAGGCACAATGTGATTTTTTTTTAAAACACACTTCCATCTCCAAATAATTTTAGATGTACTTTGTTTTCGTGATGTATGAAGGAAATGTTATGTTTAGTTCTTTCAGATTTTTGATCGCCTCTGACACAGCTTTGTCTTTTAAAGCAATAATTAGGGATTTTTTAAAAAAAGAACTACTCTCAGTCCTTTATTACTTATGTCACCCTTTATCAGCATGAAATGCTGGAGAGATGTGGCTTCATAATTTCTTACAGGTAATTATGACTCCCATCATATTAAAAAGACAAGCACAAGTAAATTGTTTGAACTGCAGGAAAAAAAAGTTCAGTAGTTTCATAGTTAAGCAAAACTCTAAATCACCAGGCTTCGTAGTGAGGACAAAATCAGCTTCTAGCTGCACGTGGGTGGACGACCAGTCATATGTACAGTGCAGGAAAGCACAGCCTTACCCAACAGGAACCCAGGGGAATCCCAGCATGCCCTACTCCAGACTCCATGACTGCTTGCTGCAGAATTTCCACTTAAAAACCATTTTAATGTGGTTGAACAGTTCCAGCATGCCCATTTATGAGTTCCATACATCTTGAGAACCAGGATGAAGTCATTGTCCCGGCAAGCTGGTCCTCCGAAGTAGAAATCAAGTTCAGCAGGCCACTGATGGGAGAGTACGCAGAGCCTGTGGGGACCGTGGACCATGTTCTTTCTCAGAAGGACAGGCCAAGGTCAACCACGAGATGGTGACGTTTGGGGTCTACCACTAGTAGCCCTTTGATCACTCCCAGAGCCGCCTTGCCAGTTCCTGAGCATCAATCCTTTATCCAAACCAAGATCATGTAATGACACCACCGGGCCCATCCCTTGCTCCCCCACAGGCCAGGGTGTTTTCATTTGAACCCAGTACCCTCCTAAGCAGAACTTCATGGAGATTTGCTGCCAGCTCCCAGACCCCCAGTTTCTCTCTTAGCCCTTCCCAAGCCTGTTTTTTGTAGGCTATCAGCTGTGGAATAGCTGGACCTGGTGTGACCAACCTGGGCCCTCCCTCACAATTCACCCTGACTTCTGCTGGTACACATGAAAGGGAAAACAACAAAACAGAACACAACAGTTGGCCTTCTAAAGTTCGTACACCCAGTGTGCATAGATAAACAAGCCACTTTCCTATTTCTTAAGATGGAAGTAGTAATGGATGCTATTTATTGTTTGTGGTAGCTTGAAGCTCGCCACTGCCCATGTATTTGTAAGTATAAGGTATGTATTGGTTTCAGCAGCACTAAAAAAGAAAAGAAAGAAAGAAAGCCAGTGTCTGGTTACACATCTCAGTTATAATTAATTGATATAAAAATGTTACCACCAGTGCCAGCTGCACCCTATTTAATTTTTTGAAAAGGTACTATATTTTGTACATTTTTTTTAATGTTTAAAGGGCTTTAAAAGAGTTTACAGTACACATATTAAGTGAGTATAGGGATGCTTTAGTGTCAGAATATTATTGTAGTGGCTGCAGGCAGCAACCCAGAAACACTTTAAAATATGGATGTTCCCTGGGAAAAATTCAAGCAGTTCTCTCTACCCTCAACCCAACCACCCATATAGGGTAGTTGACATTATTTAGAACAAATTCTCTTTCCCTCCCTCCCTCCCTCCCTCCTTCTCTCCCTCCTTCTCTCCCTCCTTCTCTCCTTCCCTCCCTCCCTCCCTCCCTCCTCTCCCTTTCTCCCTCCCTTCCTCCCTCCCTCCCTCCCTCTCCCACTCCCTCTCCCACTCCTGCTCCCTCTCCCCCCACCCCTACTCTGTATCTCTTTCTCTGTCTGCCTCAAGCTGTCTGGTGCCTCACCCCAAGGACCTTTAAAAATGAGAAGAGAAATGTGTCCATACCTTTAGATATTCTGCATTGTGAACTGCAAGATGTGTGTGCTGGCTTAAGGGATTTCCTCCACTCTAAGGAAAGGGACTCACCCAGAATCCAAGCTGAGCATGGAAAGACAAGATAGAACAGTAGCCAAAGTAATCATTATACCTATGGTATTTGACAGCAATAATAATAATAATGATAATAATAATAATAAACAAAAGTTGACTCTTCCAAACTTTGAATTTGTTGTTCTTAAAAAGATAATGCATTTAAAACCTTTTTCTATGTGAGAACTTTTAGTTGTCTGTTTTCTTCATGTTTACAAATAATTGTTTGCTTTTTTAAAAAAAAAATGCAGTACTTTGAAATATATCAGCCAAAACCATAACTTACAGTAATTTCTTAGGTATTCTGAATAAAATTCCATTCTCTTGGATATGCTTTACCGTACTTAGATTTCTGTGGAACAAAAATATTTGTAGCATTTTGTGTAAATACAAGCTTTCTCTTTTTATTCCCCCTGCCTCCATTGCTATTGCCCAAGATTTGCTTTCCGTGCACATATTGTACAAATCCTGCTTTGTGCTCCAGGTTGTGTGATTGTGGATAAGTTTACTCTGAACTTCAAAGGGACTATTTGTATTGTATGTTGCAACTGTAAAGTGAATTATTTGGCATTTTCTTTTCTCCTCATGATTGTAATATTAATTTGAAGTTTGAATTTAATTTTCAATAAAATGGCTTTTTTTGGTTTTGTCATGTGTGTACATTGGGTCTTTTCTCATTCGCGGTTTCTCTTCTAGTATGGCCCCCAACCTCCGCTCAGTACTTGGGCATCTTTTCCTCTTAGAAATTTTGAGGGAGGGATGAGAGCAGAGATCCCGACTGATTGGTGAGGGGGAGGAAAGTCTTGGTTAACTTGATTCTCTCGTTCGGCTCTACTGCTGCAAGGGATGGATGAAGAATGTGGCCGTGACCCTGTGTCCTTGTCAGCCTGAAGGAAGGCATGCTTCCTCTATATCCTTTATATAAGGCTGAAGCTGCTTACTTCCTATCATAGGACCAGTCAGCATATTTCGACCACAATGGTGACAGGACTCAAATCTCTGGAACTATGAATGGGGTCCAGCCAGTGTTCATCTGGCTACAGCCAGCAGACCTGAAGCAGCCTAGATAGAGCAGGAACTCAGTTTCCCTTCCCATATCTCTTTAAAATGTTGAAAATAAAGTAAAACAAAGCCCAAGATCAAGTGAAAATGGACTTTAGCCTAGAAGATTCTAGCCTTAGACATTTTCTACATGAACATAACTATAGTTTAGAGTTTTTGTTTTTCTTTTTTTCTTGGCCACTTTATTTCTGTAAGTCCCTCCTCTTCTATAAGGTCGAGGGCCTTAGTAGAGTGGTTGCTTTCGTTATGATCCTGTACTCTATACATGCTTTGGCTTACCGCCATTCCAGAAGAGAACCCAGGAGGCCGCCTGGGGCAGAGGAGCTTAGCCACTGGCCCTGCTGGCTCTGTATACTGAGCGTTGGGGCTTCCTTCAAGAAGACTTGTACATTTCTACCCTTTTTGGACTTTTCTGAGAAATACTGGAAGCAGTGCACCTCTAGGAATAGGAGCTCTTCTAAAAGCACCTGAGTGAGCTTAGTCTAGAGAACCCATTTGCAAGTCCTCCAGGATGTCTATTTACTCAAATTTAATATCTGTGTGGCTTCAAGGTATCCACAGCTGGGGTGGCAGAATGAGTGGCTTTTTCTCTTTCTCCAGTTTTATCCAATAGCATGGTCTCAGTTAGGGTGGTCTCAGTTTCCTGGTTTATGGAAAGGCCAGAGAGCTACTGATTCTGCAGATCGGGCATTTCTTTGTTGTATGTATTAGTGGGTGGGGGGAGTGTTGTCCTGAGCACTACAGGTGTTTAACTGCATCTCTGGCCTCTAATCTATTACATGTCAGTAGTACCTCCCAGTCACGACAACCAGAACTACCTCCAGGGATTACCAGATATCTCCTGGGGGCCAAAGTCTCCATCAGTTGAAAACTACTGTACTAGAGACTCTGTATACATTCTTAGATAAAGATTTCTTGGTAGAGCCAAAAGGAGAATGCATTGCTCATTAACAGAGGACTGAGGAGCTAGCTGCCCAGTAATGGATGCTGTGGACCTTTTCCACTCCTTCACTGGAGGAACCTTGAGGTTTGGATGTATGGTGAGGGGGCTCTGGGCTTTTCTGTCTGCATTTCTTCTGTCTGTGTGGTGAGGTGTATGGCCGATGAATAGCACAGCTGTGGGGCTTTGTTAGGTCTGGACTGGCTGACCATTATTTATCATGGTTGCTCTGTTGTTCACTGAAAAGACAGGAAGAAGAAGAAAGCAATTTCTCCAGCGCTTTTGCCCCCTCCTGTCCTAAATATTTAATCATCAGACATTTCTGTGAGAGTGGGTGTTTCCTGTTAACTCGGTCCCAGCCGAGACTGGCCCAATAAACACCTTGGTTCTCTGTCACAGAGTTTGTTTGGCTGGGTGATGGGTATTGCCATGTAAACAGGAAACCCCTGAAGTTATTATCTACAGATGTGGTGGAAGAGCCACATGTTTATATTTATAGGATTTGAAAACAGTCTGCGAGCAAGGGAGGATGTCGAGGAAGCCCTGTCTCAGGGAGAGCAGGTTCTCACAGAGCATCATGAGATGATTTTTTTCAGACACTCTGGGAGCAAGCAGTGCAGAGTAATGACACAGCCAAGGGCCACTGTACAATTGGAGGCCGGCTCTGCATCCGCCTCAACTGAGGTCAGCAGGTCAACCAGGCCCAGCCATTGGAAAATCATTTTAGAGACTGGCCTTAGGAAAGAATGCTTTAGGGCTCTATAAGGTACAAGGTACCCTATGGAAGGGGAGTTAGGAGCACATTGTTGTAGTCTAAATTTTTCTGGGGGGATGGAGGTCACCTCAGTTGACAGCTGCAGTTCTAGTGAACATCACCAGCTCACGCTGTGCAATCCCAGGTGGCCTCATGTACTTGATTTGTGAGTCTGTTCTAAAGGGGGCAGAATCACCCATGCATTGATGCTGTGAAGATGCAGAGCGTCAGCCAACTCCATCTGGGCTCCATCTCCAACTCTGGCGCTGTGTGCCTAGGTATACTGCAGAGTTCCCCTCATCTATGCATCTGCTCTTCATTTGGTACTCTCTCTGCCCTTGGAGAAAGTTTTTAAGAAAGGTCAGATAGGAACTCTGTGTGTGTGTGTGTGTGTGTGTGTGTGTGTGTGTGTGTGTGTGTGTGTGTGTGTGTGTGTGTGTGTGTGTGTGTTTTGTGGGGCTTGAAATCTGGGCCTGGCTCTGAGCTTTTATGTAGTAGGATAGCACTCTACTATTTAAGCCTCAGAGCCACTTCTGGCTTTGTGGTAGTTAATTAGAGATGAGCGTCTCATGGACTTCTCAGCCGGGGCTGGCTGTCAACCATGATCCTTACATCTCAGCCTCCTGAGTAGCAAGGCTTATAGGAGCGAGCCACAGGTACCTGGCTAGGAAATCACATTTAACCTCTGAAGAACCTCTCCCTCCTTGTCACACCAACTAGGCATTATGATTAATTTTTTCACAATTTTCCAGAGTCTTCTGGGCAGTAGCCATTTCACCTAGAGGCCTTGGAAATGGAATTTTTAAAGGCTGTAAATCAAAACTTAGCAAAGAAATGGATCCATTCAAAGATGCATGGAGTAATATGCCAAGGTGTGGCATGTGTTTATGTGTGTGTATGGGTATGTGTAACTATATGTATATATATATATATATGTGTGTGTGTGTGTGTGTGTGTAACTATATATATATATATTATATATATATATATTATATATATATATATATAGGAGGGTTGGAAATATGGAAAGAGCACCTGAACATGCACTCAAGGAAAAGCGAGGTTTGCCAGTCACATAAATGTGCTTGGCACAGCATGGTTTTGTCAGAATTGTTGGACATTTCAGCAAAATAAAAAGCACCACCTTTATTCCACAAGTAGTGAGGAATCAGAATCACTCTTTTTCAGATCAGTTGTCAGGGCAGGGGCCACTGGCCACTCCTGAGGTAGAGGAACACGTTGCACTGGTCATTTAGGAAGAGGTAGTTATTCATTTTTGCAAAGCTTTTTATAAAGGCTTCTTTTGACCTAACCCAGTCTTGCTGTCCAGATATGCTCAGCCAGTCAGAAAGCAGAGAGATCAAATTTCTGAAACTCCCTTTTTACTAAAGCTGATTTCCTTTTCTTACTGTCTTGCTGCAATGATGTCATGCCACTTTTCTGAAAACAACAACAAACAAGTCCCAAACCATACTTTGTTGCAAAATTGAAGCTACAGCTTACTTTTTGATTGCTATGTACTCTTTCCAGACAGAGAACTTCCTTAACCTGACATTCTCATAAAGAAATCATGGGTATATAAGCAACTTTTTTCCCAGCAGAATCCTTCAAGGAGCAGTTCTGGTATCTGCAACTCGAAATGAGGACCAGAACACAGAAAGCAATGAGGTTTCATGTGGCTTTGTGCCTTGCAGACTTGAGGAAACTTGTCCTGCGGTACCTCAGCATCCAAGTTGTTGATGGAAAGAAAAGGGGGCAAGCTCAGCTTTAGGGAGATGAGACTCACACAGCACATGGTGTATGAAGGGTGCAGGTTGGGGAGAGGCTACCAAGATCCTCAAAACGATTGCATCACAGATGGTTGAACATGTAAAATCATCAAAAAAAAATAGCAACGAAGACATGACACACAACTACAAGAATATTAGCTAATATTTTGTAGGAATCCTAGCTACTCAGGAGGCTAAGATCTGAGGGTCCCAGGTCAAAGCCAGCCCAGGCAGAAAAATCAGAGACTCATCCCACTTAACCAGCAAAAGGCCAAAGTGCAGATGTGGCTCACATGGTAGACTATCACCTGGAGCAAAAAAGTGGAGCAATGAGAGGCCTTGAGTTCAGACCCAAGTACCAGTACTCACACACACACACACACACACACACATTGTGATTTAACTTTCCTTTGCCATCCTTTCTTTCCCTTCATTCCTATTTTTATAACCCCATCCATCTCTGACAGGGAAGCAACTTTGATCAGTTTCATTTTCTATTTCTCTGTCTTCACATCCCTGGTTCTACACCCAAGGGGAGTCTACACAGTCCAGGAACGCCTTCATCTACTTTTGTTTTCTCTGCCTTTTAATTTACAGACGGTGTGAATCACATTGACTTGACTCCTTTTCCCGCAGAATGCCTTGTGGGTATAAGGGCAGAGAATAGGTGTCCACTGTCCCAGGGGAGAAATGCAGAGTCCTAGCATGATCTTTTCCAACCCCTGCACGGAGAACTGAGTGAGCTCAAGTTGTGCAAGTAGAGACTGGCGGAGCAGCTCGCCGCCCTGGTGGTCAGGAGGATGAGGGAAGCGAGAAGCAAGCTGGGAACTTCGTCCAACCATCAGAGCAACGACCAAGAAAAAAAAGCAAGGGTCTAATTGTAGCTAGGAGTCAAGTGGTTAATAGGAACTAAGATTTATTATTATTATTACTATTAATTATTGGCTAATAAAACCTGTCAGGGTTTTTCATATTACATGGCCCAGTATTCCAAAACAGAAGAAGACAACAACAACAACAACAACAACAACAAAAAGACTGGAGCCTAAATACCAGTACAGTCCCAGTCTTGTTTACTTTTTCATTTCCGCAGTTATAAAGAGAGAGAGAGAGAATACAAAATTCCTCTGGCAGTTCAACTCCATCTCATTGCAGGATAGGACCGGCTAGGGTGATGGGCGTTTGAACAGCCGCCGTGGTTCCAGCCTCCCTGTGAAAGGAAAAAGTCCCCTCTGTGCTTGGTGTCTCAGACGAGGGAAACCAAATGACGGATGCCTCAGGAACATTTTAACTGCCAGGAGTGGTGAAAGAAGGAGAGCAGATACGGCCCCGGAGCCCGCTCTGGAATCCTGAACGCCGCTGATGCTGCCTTCCCAACAGAGCAGGATGTTCTTGTTTTTCTTAATAGCCAGACCAGATGCTAAGATCTCCCCAGCAACATGCTGTAGTAGTGGGGAGGCAGACAGCTGATTCCTGTTAAGATGAACACCAGGAGAATAAGCCAGAAAGTATGAGAATTCTCTGGAGGGTTTTGCTTTGTAAACCCCTGTTTGGCAGACAGATCACAGAATCATAGCTGAAGACACAGCGCATCCACCCTCCCCCCACCCCCACCCCACACACGCCAAACCCCTCCCTCAGCTGAAGCTGCTTACTGGGGGCCGCTGAGTCTCTTGATTTCACCATAGAGCCCTGCTCTAAGTGATCCAAGAGGACAGGCTCCAGATTTCCAAAGAGGGAAAGTCAGAAGCCCTGAGCCCTTTGACTTGCAGTGACTGTAGAAAAATACTCATCAATAAGGAGGAATTCTTTTACGCGCTCCTTGCCATCGAAAATAGTGAGATCCTGACTAGGAGCCAATATTTTAAAATGAAATCTTTGTTCCGTCTTCTTTGCTCCCTCCCTCTCCCACCCCCATGGAAGTCCATCAAATCTGTCAGATATTATTTGGTTTTAGAATAGGATGCATGAGTAAGTTGCTGCCCTCTTCTTTCCTGGTGAGCTGTGGGAGCCCGTGGTGGGGTTCTGTGGGGTTCTGTGGGGCCAGGCTGACCGGCGCAGATGGTGACCACGTGGTGTGTCACGGCCGGCTCATGCCACCTTGGAAAACTGCTCCCATGTCACAGCCCGGGAGCCAAGGTCCCCTGTGGAAGGAGTCGGTGTAGAACTTCCCAGCGTCTCTGGGGCTTGGCTTCCAAGGCCGGGGGAGAGAAAGAGGGACACGAGGAGCAAGCTCGGAAGTTCGTTCAACAGTCACTGCCAAGAAATCCCCATTTTTAGCATTCTTCTTTGACTCATCCTCCCGAGCTGCCGTACTTCCTGTCTCCAATATCGTCTTGGCTGTGCAGAAAGGGCTCCCTGCTCTTTCTTCTCCCCAGCCCTCGGTGAAGCTCATGGAGTCTGATCTCACCAGAGTGACTGTCCCGAGGAAAAGGAATGAGGACCCAAGATGAGCTCCCTGCCTTTCCGTGGCACTGGAAGCCATTGTTTTCATTTCCTTATCGTTTGGGGGTGGAGTAGGGATTCAGACCAAGTGCCCATCGCACAAGCAACCTGGCCCTTTCCTTTCTATTTCCCATGCTTTATCGCAATTTTCCCAGCGGCCCAGGCAAGCAGGCAGTACTGTTTTTATCCCCATTGTACTGATAGGAAACTGAGGTTCAGACTTGTCTCAGCTTACACAGCTATTAAGACTCAAGCCTAGATCAGCCTGATTCCACAGCTGAGAGTGTGCTCACAATCTCCTTCCTCATCTCCGTAATGGAGGCCAGGAGAAGCAAGTGGAGTCATAAGATAGGAAAATGCCGAGCAAAGTGTCTGCCACATAATAGCTATAAAGTAGATGGCACCTGGCTGACTCATCATCATTAAGTGATTATTTTGTGAAGTTTCAGGGAAAGTTTTCAATTAGTTTGTATCACAGTAGAGCTAGGGCCACAAGTGGAGCAATAAAAAAATACTATTATATAATTTTTTATGAAAAATGTTCTATAAATGTTAAATCTTTCTCTTATTTAGTTGCCTATTTGCTTGTTGAACATCAAAGCTGAGCTGAGCAATGAGCACCTTCTCTAAAGGACTCAATCACATATGCCACTAACAGGAAACAGTGGAGAATGCTGGCTCTTCACTGACCCCCGTTTCCAGGCCGTGGGCTTTCCCAAGGCTTTCCCTTTTTTAGTCTCCTGTAAACATTGCTACTTACAAATGGATTCTTGAACTTAGAGAACATGGGCTCTTTCTATTATGAGAAAAAACCCACAGCAAGAACTTCCTGTCAACTGCAGTTCTTCCTTTGCCTTGAGTGACTTTGGGGTCCTCATTGCCACCTGGCTGAAGGGACAGAGCTGACACCCCTATTTCTCATTGAAATCCACAAGCGGCAGCTCTGGGTGGTGGAGGGAGTGATCGGAAGGCCTGAGACAGAGGTCAGCTACTGCAGCTTGAGTGGACCTTGGAGTGGACAAGGCTTTGTGCTCAGGGGCATAGAGGGCCTGGAGGAACCCAGAGCTGAATGCCCTGGAATGAATGGGTGGGCGTTGCTCTAAGCATAGGAAAGCACTTGACAGTCTATTGTCTTGAATCTCTTTTATATGGAATCACTGTCCCCCTTCACGGAGAGGCCTGTTAATAGCAACGCCCTCTCTCTGTCTCACCATCTCTCTTCTTTTCTTTCTTATCTCTACAAATATATTTACTGAACACCTACTGCAGGTAGAGCAGTGTGCAAGAAGACTGCCATCTTTAAAAAAAAGTGTACTGAGAAGCATTTCTTTTCAACTTTGCCTCATAGAAGAGCTTTCTGTCAGACCATTATTTAGTTGAAGCCAAAGTCAAATGGTCAAAAGCAGTTGCCAAAAAAAAAAAAAAAACACCCAAAAGATATTAAAAATTAGCCATTTGTTTGTGGAGAGAATTTGGATAGTTTTGACTTCTGTGTATAGATGATTTCATTTCCTGTTTCTCATGTCCTGCAGCACTCCGGCATACATATTTAGCCTCTGTAGTTAGTCCTGTAACTGTTTTGGCTCTGAGGGGGAAATCTACCCTCCTGTCACCTTTGTCTACGGCCGCAGCCGCACAGCCAACTCTGTATAGAAAAGAGGACTGATGGAGATGCCAGAAAGCATGGGCTCAGATCCTTAACCCCACTAACCTGACGGGTGGCCTTGAACAACCCACTTAATCTCTCTCGACCCTCTTCTTAAGTGCAGACAATAACAAACTGACTTCCAGATGGTCCGTGGAGGGACCATGCAACCCTTACCTATTGATTTGGAGTTACTTTTAGAATAAAGAAATTAGGAAGGGCTTTAAGAGGCAGTTAGAATCTGTGTAGCATTGGCGGGGGGGAGAGACAGAGACAGACAGAGGCAGAGACAGACAGACAGAGAGAGAAGGGGCCCATTGTTTCTCACAGAACTGGCAAAAATAGCCATTTTTGTAGAGCATGACGAAATGAAATCCCAGAGACTTCAAATGACTTCTGCTAGCTCACCCTCTGGATGGATGACGGCAGCCGGAGCGAGGATGCCTGATTTCACACAGCTCCTTTACTCACACACGGTTTTCTTTATAAACAGTAACATCTTCTGTATTATGTTTTCATTAAGCACTTCTGTAGGCACTTTTCTAGTGTTCATGTTCTCATTTCCATTTACTGTGATGAACACAGGCAAATGGATTGGTTAAAACCGATACAACACATTGATTCCATAGCACATGCCGGTTAACGCTGTAAGGACCTGCTACATCTTACCCAATGAAAACTTACGGCCTGACTTGGTGAGAAATTTGATCTAAGAGCATCGTTGCCATTCTTTCCTGGATAAAGGCAATTTATCCACTGACAACACGTTCTCCACTTGATTTTTTGTTTGTGGACAAGACACGTTTTGTCACGCAGCTGCCTCTCCTTCCATGTTAAGGACAGATGAAGTGGGTCTTGCAGAAGAAAGAACTGGTTTCATGATCTGCATCCACACTCTTGATTTACTGTGGTTAACATGACATTTCAAGTGAGAACAGCTCATTTTGAAAAACAAAGCACTTTTTGTCTCAACTGTACCTCTTACCTGCTTGCCGTCTGAGCTGCTTGTCCCTGATGTCTCAGGTTAAGTATACACAGGTGAAGTATAGGGTTAGTAGACAAAATGTCTGACATAGTGAATGCCTTGACCCCTGTTTAATGATAGGCACCTTGTTATTGTGTCAAGTGATTATCAGATGCAAGCTCTATGCCATTTACAAGGTTGATGGAGGAGGGGAGCTGAAGGAGGAATGTGTAACTACCTCCGATCCTTTGCTGGAGAAAGCAGCTGTTACTGTTTTCTTTCACAATCCTCAACTCTAGTCAGACGGGTCCAAGGGAAGGGATTACATTTGTACCCTTCCAGTAAATATTGCCTGGACACTTACTAGAAATGATGGATGGCACAAATCAATGAGATTCAGCCATACCTTCACGCCTGCTCCCTCCTATACAGCAAACTAGATGTCAAAACTGAGGTGTTGACCTTGATGTAGGGACAGCAAGGAGCCAGCCGCTCCTTGGATCTGGATGAACAGTTCCATCTTGGTCTGAAACGGAGCTAGCTTTAGCTGCACATCCTCCCTGCAGACCCTGTGGTACCCAGAAGTAGACTTTCTCACCGTGAAGCTCATGGATGGCACTCCCCAGAGAAAAACAGGCAGGGCCGCCACAGGCCCTGGAGCGCTGTGACACTGCTTTCTGTGGATGGGGACAAAGCAATAGGGGCTGGAGTAGAGCTGGGAGGTGAGCAGACTCAGAATTTCTGTGAGGTATGGGAGGCTTTGGGGCATCATGTTCAATAGGAGAAGTTCATAGTTAAAAGCCAGAAGGAATGTCTATGCAGTTATAGTACATAACAGGAGAGAAGGCTGTGGTTTTTAGCAGATGATAGATGGCAGCATAAAGCATTAGGTCTTTTAGGACGAGAATGCATGGATCTCATCCAGTTGTTTGCCCAACTCGACTCCCGAGTCAAGTGGACAGTGGTGGATAAACAGGTCCTTTCAGCTTTCGGTAGGGATGTGTGACAGCATGGTTGGGGCTGGCTTATTCACCTTCAAAGAGGCTTGTCTGTGACTGTTCCTAACGTAGATTGTTACCTTCTTTATTATGGTCCTGGGGTTTGAACTCAGGGCCTCACGTATAGTCAAGCACTCTACCACTTGAGGCATGCTTCTAGCCCTTTTGCTTTTAGTTTGCCTTTTTCAGGAAAGATCTCTTTCCTGGGTCCAGCCTCAGGCCCTGATTTGCCTCTCTCTACCTCCTGGGAAGCTGGGATGACAGGCATATACCATGATTCCCTGCAGATCCTAAAGCAGATGTTAGGATCTAAAGCCGATCCTGGGTCCTCTCTACACAGGGGCAGGAGGTGCCCTGTACCCCTCAGGCTTGGGTCCCTCCCGAAGAGTCTCCCATGGAGTCTGCTTTTCCTTCAAGCCATCTAGCTAGTCCTGTCCTGTTGACTGTTCTTTCACAAAGTGAACCTGTACTGGCTCTCATTCTGCAGGAGTGAGTAGATTTGCATTTCAAAGGAAGTTTTCTGGAACCACTAAAACCTTACCTCCCAAACTCCACAGCCTGCTGGGAAAGCAGCAACCTTCCCTGGTGAGCTTTTGGCACCCTTCAGCTCCCATCCCCCATCCCCCATCCCCCATCTCCCATCCCCCATCCACCATCCCCCATCTCCCATCCCCCATCCCACATCTCCCATCCCCCATCCCACATCTCCCATCCCCCATTTCCCATCTTCGGGACCCTTGCCTCCTTGCAGGCCATTCTCCCCGTCACTTGAAAGCCAACTCTCATTCTGCTCTGTCTCTTGTCCAAGAACCCTGCCTGATTCCTTAAAGAGAGGCTGTTTTCCCCATCCACTATAGGATAGGGTGAAAATGGGAGAGTGTTCTGGTTTCACTTGAGATTCATTTGGGGGGCCTTGTATTTCTTTCTCTCTGTTCCTAGGAGAGTCACTTTATTGATTAATGGAATCTTTATTAGAGTTATTAGAACAAATAAAACACATGTACGTACACATAAATCCATCTCAACCCTCCCAAACCCCTGGCTGGTAAAGTGGGTTCTGTTTTCCAGCCCTGGTGCGGTGCCAGTTTGTCATTCTCCTCCCTGGCCACATCAAGTTCCATCGGGTTTGAGTTTATTGGCTACATACTGAAGTTTATGTTGTCACAGAAATTAGCCTTGATGGACAGGGATACGGCCAGGGGATCAGGAGAGCTCGGCAGGCCCACGCTGTTGGCATGGCTGAGATGTAAGGGTGCCTGCAGCCCTCTCCAAGAAAAATCAAAGCTAGCTCTTTGCAGCAGCAAATGAGTGCAACAAGACACTCCTGAGGGACAGGAGCCTGGACGTGACTATGAACAGTCCAGTTCCCATTCCACCCATCCGCCTGCCCGCCCTCCTCCCCAGTCCCCCCCCCCCCCCCCCCCCCCCGTGCCAAAAACCCTTCTGGAGCAATGGAGGCAGGGCGGGGAGGCCTGAGGTTACGCTTCTCTCTCTTCTACATTTCGTGGTTAGCTTTCGTAGGTTCTTGGCTTTGTGACAACGCTGGATAATAATTCAATATTTCTTACTGAAATACTTGACCTTATTGTTAGTTTTTGTGACAAGGGGAATTTAAAGGAGCTGAAAAAAATGCAAGCAAGTGTGGCTGAGAAAGGCCAGGGTAGGCCACAGAGCAGAGAGCACTTTCTTTTTTCTGACATCTATAAAATTTAGGTGAAAACAGGTCAACATTGATCTTGGCAAATGGGAAAGCCAGTTCTATTGTTAGCAAACGAGCCTCAGATAGAAATGCAAGCCTGCTTCAATCAAAACCATGTTTGCTTTGAGAGACTAGTGATGTGCTTTCCATAAAAAAAAATGTTGAAGAGTGCTTCTATAGATACATAAAGTAAAAATATTCTTTGGCCAGACAGATCACTTTGCAAGTAGAAAATCAACTTGTTGAAGTAAGAAGTCCTTTTCAGTTTTAGTTTTGTGGGGTGCATGATTCCCACATCATCTTCTCCTTTCTTTATTTTGAGTGGACAAAGGCCAGTGAAGATAATATATATATATATACATTATATATAATTTTTATATGAAGAAAAATTTTGAAATGCCTGCTGGAGAGACTTCTTGTAGATGGCTAGTTAGTGCTTGAGAAAGAAATGATGCTGTAGAGTTCAAATACAGAGCTTCTCCACCCCACTGAATCTTACACTCACTTTTGTGAGCTCCTCTCAAGAGTTTTATACAATCCGAACCCCGATGGTAGGAGGTCAGTTCATTTTAGCCAAACTGGGCAGCCTGCTCATCTTATCTCCTTTCTTGTCTTTCTGAAGTCCTTGCCCGACTAGGAATTGGATCTGTTGTACATCAGAATGTCCTACCTCCTTCTTCTCCTACAATGTCCCATTAGCTATGAGAAGTCCGAATTCAGAGCCCACTTTGTGCTCCTGAGTAGGATATTAGAAGGCTTTATTTACTCTTCCTTGGGAGGCCCTATGTGTAACTGAGGTGAACGTCACATAGCATATAAGCATAGTTTAAAGGATTGAACCAGTGATGTTTGGTGTGCTTCCCACATCACACAACCACCAGCGCTAAGGTCTTTCCATCCCTCACACCCCCATGGAGCCCTGTGGCCATTAAGCAATTGCTCTTCATTTCCATCACCAGATCCATCTTTGAATATGAGTTCTCCCATTTAGTTGGGTTTCCACAGAGCACTTGTTAGGACTCCCCGGTTTTATGTAAAACCCACTTGTATGTTTAGATAGGACCAAGGAGAGATAGGAAGTACTTTTTTTGTGTGTGGGGAGGAGTAGAGTTTGAGGGTGGACTATGGCAGAAAGGAGATTTGGAATCCCATCCTAACACAACATCAACCTTTCTGGACTGGTGGGATTGTCTGTTGGGTAGCAACCCTTTCTGGGGTAAAGTTTTTGTCTCCCGCTGAGGTGATGATCTCTTTCAAATTCTCAGCGTTTTCTCTCTCCAGCTTCTTCCACCTCCTCCTCATCTAAGAGGCGTCTTTCTCCTTTCATTTGTGTTGGTAGACATCCAAGTCTGGCACCAGGCAGTCCCCACTTGGGAAGCGGTGGAGGCTCACCCAGGCCTAGAAAGAGAGCCCCCACCCCCCCAGGATGCTAACTGCACGCTGTCTCCTTCAATACACATCATCCCATTGGATAATCATTTTCAAATGGCAAACAATAATAAAAGCTTTCCTCTAGTTTGCTTCCAAATGTCAGGGTATCTGCACAGGCTCCAGACATGTATGTGAATTGCCCGGTGATAGGAAAAAAAAAGAAGTTAGAGGAGTCCTTGGGAATGGTCTGGGAAGACTGGGAGTTGCTTTATGTTGCTTTCTAAGTACCTCATGGGTCTGTGGACATGGAACGTAGTTCGGAGACAGAACTGGGTTGTCTTCCATCCAGGTCTTGAAAGAGACAGGTGGTCTGTCTTGTCCAGGTTCTTCAGAAACCTAAGAGTGGCTTCAAACTGCAATCGTGGCAGGAGAAGGCCACTCGGAAGCCAGTCTGGTGCTAAAGATGTGTGACTAGATTCTCAAAGAAGAATCACAGTCTGTGACCCCAGGGGAAAGGGAGACGAAGTCCCCTTCACCCTGAAGTATTTGTCTGTTTTAGGAAGGGCATAAACAAGATCTCAGGGCCCATCATGTCCCCTCTTTGTGGTCTGGTTATTTTCCTTGAAGAGACTGGGGTAGGTAGGGGAAAGTGAAATAATTCAATAGGTCAAGAATGCCAATCATACTTCATATTTAAATATAGATGAGTAAACTACTAAATGCAGTATCAAATTATCATGAGTTTTATAAAGGCAAAACCATTTGTTTTTGGAGATAAAATAGGACTTTGAAAGAAATTTTCTACTTGTAGTGGGTCCAAACTCAGGCTGACTTTGAGGCTCATGGTGGTGAGATGTTTATAGTAGAAATAGTGAAGTCCTCTCAGTGTCCTGGGCATTTCCTCCAAGGTCTCCGGAAACACTGGATCTTGTTGAATTTCCTCCCTCATACTTTGTTCCTTTTACTAATCCAACTCCACTGCCCCCTCCCCAATAAAAAAAACAACCCTCCAGGACCCTCATCTATGGATGCAGTTGCTCAGCAATTGTCTGTATGGTGTGCACTGTGACTACAGCCAGCACTCTTCATTCTCGATTTCAGTTGTCGATTGCTTGCTGACAAAAGACACCACAACTTAGGGATTTAGAACAACAGTCATGGTATTTGTCACCGTTCAGTTCTGTGTGCCAGCCGTCCAGGCAGGACTCAGCAGGGAGGGTCAGCTGGTGTCCTGCACTTGGCCACATTCAACTGGGGCTGGACTAGAAAGTGCAGGAAGGTGGCTCTTAGAGGTCTGGTTTCTTGGCAGTCTTTACGTGGCGAGCCGAGGCTTCTTCACAGTGCAGTGGCTCAGGATAATCAGAATTCTTCCGGGACAAAAATTTCCAAAAGGCACCAAGGTGGAAGCTGCAGATCCTCGGAGGTTGCGTACTGGAAGAGGGTTACGTTATGTCCACTGTGTTCTGATGGTCAAATCCAGCCCCAGAATCAGCCCAGGGCCAGGGAGGGGAATATAGGAAGAGAAGTGTAGTTGTCTTTGTGATACCACATATAGGTGAAGTCCAATATGGGTGACATGGAAGCCCATGACCTGGCCTTGACCTTGACTCTGCAACAGTTCCTCCACAATGCCTCTCAGTTTCCATTACGTGGAACTGAGTCAATGCTTGGTGATGAGTTCAGGATTTCAGCATCAGTAACAGATGTGCAGGGAGAAGAAGGCAGGGCCTGAAGCGTCTCTGCCCAGGCAGATATCTCTTCATCAAAACACAAGGGAAGAGGCACTGTGGCTCTGGAAAAGGCACGTGTTTGGCAGGAGTAAACAAAGGTGAATCTTTAGTATCTTGTAAAAGGAGTCATTCATTCTATGCCTGCTGGTGTCCACCGGTGATCTGTGTCAAATGACCTATCACTGAGGGGAGAATGGCAGCTCCTATTACTGAACAGTTTCACAGCTTCAAGGAAGAGCCAGGCAGCAGGATTCCTCTAGACTTGCCTGGGGCTGGCCAGGCTGCCTGCTGTCACTCAGAGACCAGCAGGGTCCAGAGTCACCCTTCCAGGAAAGCAGAGCAGCAGCTCTGGGGAGAAAGAGACTATTGTTTCTTGCAACTCTAAGTAGCTGATGACAGTATAAAGGAATGTAGGCAGGACCCTCCCTTCTAACAATGGCGGATTAGAGACTGTGGAGTACAAGATTTTGGAAGCCTCTGGGCACAAGGTGTGGGAAACATTGCAGAGAGGAACCCCGCATCTGCTGGGGTGCTCATGCTGATCTAGAAACCCATTCCTTCTCAACCCCATGAGGGACTCCAACTGATGTACAGTGGCAATGGTGGTTCTTAGGATTTGTTTTTTCCTCAGGGAGTAAACTGAATAATCTCTATAAAGGGCCATGCATGGTACTTGCGCTGAATAAATAGTAGCCATTTTCTTTCTACAATGCTAGAAAAGGGACCTTAGAAATCATGAAATCTGAACTGGGCATAGCGGTATGTGCTTGTAATTCCATCTGCTTGGGAGCTAGATATAGGAAGATTCTCTTCTGAGTCTGGCTCTGGGCAAAAGCCTGAGACCCTATACATACATACACACACACACACACACACACACACACACACACACACACACACACACACACACACACACGAACTAAAAGGAAAATGTTGGAACTGTGGCTATCTACAGAGGGCTTGCCTAGCAAATGTGAGGCCCCAAATTCAAACCCTAGTATTGAGGGAAAAAAATCTAATTTTGAATGATGGCACTGAGGCTTGGAGATGATTTTCTCAACTTTAAGTGACATTGGTGGCTCTGTGTTACAGTGGTGAGGTAGCGCGATCACGAGAAACAGTGAAGCCACATTTTGAGAGGTCAAATTGGGAGTCTTTATTAGAAAGCTGGCGTCTACAGGTGGACCCTTGTCACAAAGACCTGCAGCCCCTCGAATACACTTCACACTGTAGAAACCTGAGCCATGAGAACAGGAGAGGACAGAAAGAGCAGAAAAACAATACCAACAAACCAGATCAGCCCTAACGAAAGCTGAAGTGGTGACCCAAGAAGGCAGGAGACAGGAGACATGGGAACACAAAGTATGGCATAATAGCACCTGAGCTGGTCTGGGCCTAACTAGGGTTAGGTCAGGGGACAGGGTCACAGGGAGCTTGAGAGTTCCTGACCCAAGATTGGTAGGTCCAGAAACCTACTGTCTTAGGAATTCAGGCATGCCCATCATCTGGGAGATGGGTCTTCCCTGCTTCCACCATGAAGACAAGATGGCACCCGTTAAACCCAATTCCCTATCCAAGATGGCTCCGGTTAGATCCAGCATCCCCACTTTACCTCTTCTTGGCTCAGGACTCTTCTCTCTATTCTATCAATGCTTAAAGACATAAAATTATTTTTCATCCCAGCCACACTACAAGTCATAGTGATTGCTTTCTGCCTTTACCTTGGATACAGTGTTCCCCCAGGTAACCCTAAAGAACCTGGGGCAAGCAGAGAAAAGCTTAAGAAAGGAAAAGAAAAAGTCAGCAAATCTATAAAATATCAGCAAATTCCAACATGAACATCACGGAACGAAGCCATTGCCCTAGATATGCTGTGAGTCTTCGTTTCTCTCATTTTCTGTTTCATCTTAAGAAAATAATTACTGGGCTGGGAAGGTGGCTCAGTGGTAGAGCTCTTGCCTTGCATGCATGAGGCCCTGGGTTTGATTCCTCAGCACCACATAAGCAAAAAGAAAAAAGCCAGAAGTGGCGCTGTGGCTCAAGTGGTAGAGCGCTAGCCTTGAGCTGAAGAGCTGAGGGACAGCGCCCAGGCCCAGAGTTCAGGCCCCACGACTGGACCCAAAAAAAATATATAAAAAAAAAAAAGAAAATAATTACTGGAGAGGCCAGAGTTCAGAATTATAAAGTGAAAAATAAAACGCGTCTTTTCTGGTTGTCTCCCTCTCTTCAGCTCCATTTCAGGCGCGGGACTGCACAGCTAGCTTTGTCTGTCTTCTAAGCCAAGAGCGGACGGAGCTCACGGACAAGGAGTCAGGACGTTTTGGTCTATGGGCTTCCCTTTCACCCTTGGGCAGGTTTCTGAAACCGAGTTCCTGTGACATTGAATCAGAGCCTCGTTCTTTCTCACTGCACAAATTGCCCCCAAACCTAGTGACGTAAGAGAACAATACTTTATTGTGCTCACAGGGGGTGTAGATCCAGGATTTGAACCTGCAGAGCAGGAGAAGACTGTTTCTACTTCATTACTGTGTGCGGCCTCTGCTGGAAAGACTTGAAAGGCAGAGAGAAACGTGAAAGGCTGAGGCTAGAATCTTTGGTGACATCTTCCCTCACATTCAGTGTCCCTGGGCTTGGCTGGTTGAAGGATGGTCCCAAATGTGACAGTTTCCTGTGGCGCCCAACCTCGGCCTCTTCAGGATGGTACTCTCAAATCGTTAGATGCATTTATGCTTTGGCACCAGGGTTTGAACTCAGGGCCTCAGGCTTGCTAGGCAGGTGCTCTACTGCTGAATCATGCCCCCAGCCCATGTTTTACACTGGTTATTTTGAGGTGGAGTCACACTCTTTGCCTAGGTCTGCTCCTGGACCATGATGCCCCTCCTTTTGTTTTATTCTTTCTGCTGAGATGACAGGCGTGTGCCACCTCACCCAGCTTCTCTTATTGAGATGGAGTCTCACTCAGCAAGTTTTTCTTTTCCCCAGCACTGCTTGGATCTGTGATGGTCTCTGTGGGATTATAGGTGTGAGCCACCGAGCTCAGCCTCACGCTGTTAGATTTCTTCCCTGAGGTCTTGGGCTCTGAGAACAAGTATCCTACCTAGCCACCAGGGAGGGGGCTGTCTAGTCTTGCATAGCAGCCCCAGCATGGCAGTCTTCCCTGGTAGACTCTCACTTTCTCTATCCAGATTGGTCAGAGCAGTCACATGGTCACCCTTAGTCAAGGGGAGAGGGCCTCTCTGGAAGGAGTATTAAAGAATTTGTCGCTGTGTTATGGAACTGTCACACACTATCTCATTTAAGAGCTTAGGTGTGGCTCACAGGAGAGAGCAAGTCTGAGAGAAGAGCTGTGTACATGGATGAATTGGACGGGGACGGAGGGGTGGCCTGATTCTAAGGAGGAGGAGGAGGAGGAGGAGGAGGAGGGGGGGGGGGGTTGGGTCCTAGCCTCTGGCCATCCCCACCTGTGCATATAACCTGCTGGGGAGACATCTGTGCGGAATCCAAAGAGGTGGCTTTGAAGCCTGCAGAGATCTTTAAAGCCAAGTGCGGGTGAGGTCAGGGCTTTCCGGAGGCTGAATGGAGAGAGGGAGACTGGGCGTGTACTAGCCAGCCAGTGTGCTCAGGGGCTGCAGGCAGCTGGAGCCATGCCCCAAGCACGGTTCCATGGCCCCAGCTGCACTGTGATCAGGGTCCAGAGGCCCAGATCTCCAGGAGGGTGTGGGGAGGTGAGGATTAGGGGCCCTGAGCTCTCTCTGTGCTGAGCACTGTGCGAAGCACTTTGTACCCTGGATCTGTCTCAATGAGTCTTTGCAATACTGTGAGGCTGGCATTCTGATTCTACAGCGAAGAGACCCAGGCTCATTGAGGTTACTTCTCTAGCCTTAAGGTCAAAGGGGACAGGGTTGCTTGCCTTTCCTATACCAACCTCAGCTTAGCCACAGGGAAAGGAAGCCAGGTTCTACTTTTTCTCTTTCCGACTCCATTCTATTACATACCTGGTCCTTGACTCTACATCTTAGGGCCTCTAGGCTATCTGATGCCTGAAGAACCCAACTCCCTCTAAAGTTAGGGCTGAAAGGAGTCTCCTGAAAAGTACATTTGAAGAAAGGATGCATGAGAACTGTTTTGTCTAATTCCGTAGTCTCTGGTCATATGTAACAGAACAGCTCTTGATGAAACTTAGTAAAATTTTGATAATTTATTCTATCTACATATACACACATATACTTACAGTACTGGCATTTGAATTTAGGGCCTTGAATTTACTAGGCTGACCTTCTGTCATTTGAACCATGCCTCCAGCCCTGATTTTGCTGTTTACTTTTGAGATAGGGTTTTGCTTCCTGCATGAGTGTGTGCCTGAGCCGTGATCTGCCTCCTTCAGGCTTTCCACAGTTGTTGTGGGTCCTAGCATACAAATCCTGGCACCAGTAGCTCATAGATGCAATCCCAGCTACTCAGGAGGCTGAGCTTTAAGGATTCTGGTTCAAAGCCAGCTTGAGCAGGAAAGTCCCTGAGATTCTTATCTCCAATTAACCAGAAAAAAAAAGGCAGAAGTGGAGGTGTAGCTCAAATGGCAGAGTACCAGCCTTGAGCAAAAATCAAAATGAGAGCATGAGGGTCTGAGTTGAAACCCAAATACCATCACCAAGACACAAACACAAACAAAAACAAAAGGTGGAATGGAGACAACCTGAAAGGATGATGGCTGAGGTGCAGCACTCGGATAGATCCACACCTGAGAGACCTGCATCTCCCCGATCGTCCTCAAACAAGGCAGGCGCAGTCGCACTAGAAAGCTGATTTGTGAGGGCAAGTGAAAAGGAAAGGAGGAGGGGGAGGAGTGGGGGAGGGGGGGGAGGAGGGGGAGGAGGAGGAGGAGGAGGAGGGGGAGGAGGGAGAGGAGGGGGAGGAGGGGGAGGAGGGGGAGGAGGAGGAGGAGGGGGAGGGGGGGAGGAGGGGGAGGAGGAGGAGGAGGAGGGGGAGGAGGGGGAGGGGGGGGGAGGGGGGGGGAGGAGGAGAGGAAGTCCTCCTGAGCTGTTTCATTGGCCAAGCAAAATAAATCGAAACCCCTGCATATAGCAAGGGGGGCTGCTATAGATCCGTTGGGTGGAATTTTCTACAATCTTAGAGCCAGTAGATACTAATTCTGGTCTAAGATTTCTCTTCCATATTCTTTGACTGAAATTGATCTGCTATAGGAGCAGCCTGTTGGCGTAGCATAAAATATGAAATTTCATAAGACAAGGAAAGTACGGAAAACAGATGAAAAAAAAAAACAAAACTAAAGAAAGCCAAAAAGGGTAGGCAGGGGAAACATCCCTTGGAATGCAAGCCAAGGGCGGGTTAAGTCTGAAATGACCAAAGCAACCAAGGTCCAAAGAGGCCCATGAATCCCTCAGTCACATAAACAAAGGGACAAGCCACCCAAGTGAGGAAGCAGGCGGCCTAGAAACAAACACACCTTTCCTCCCAGGGCCATCCCCGGGGAATGCCATGTGTCAGGACAGGGCGAGCCTGCAGGCTGAGCTCCGGGCCCGGGCGCTAGCACTCCAGGTGCACACTGCGCATGTGCCGTAGCACTCCAGGTGCACACTGCGCATGTGCCGTAGCACTCCAGGTGCACACTGCGCATGCACCACAGCGCTCCAGGTACACACTGTGCACGCGCCTCCCCATTCAGTTGTCCCATACCGGATTCTCTGAGGCCTTGGAGTGCTGATGTGCCCGCAGCCTGAGGCCCAGCAAGCTTTGCCTGGTGCTGGGAGCTCCCTCCCAATGCAGGGACGGCAACTGCCACACTAAGCGACTGCCAGGGGGCAGAGGAAGCCTGGAGAAGAGGCCCGGGCAGCCAAAAGGGAACAACAACCACCACAACTCCTCTTGTTGAGTCAGGTGGACTGGCCCGTCTGTGAGTACCCGCTGCAGACAGGGAAGGGCCGGAATGCCAGTGGGTGAAGGAAGGAGAGAAGTCATGGAGAGTCAGGAAGAGACCTGACTCAGTCGGGGAAGCTGTCCAGCCCGTTCTGCTTCACCTGGCTACCAAGGCCACGGTCCCCCCAGGCGGGGATCGTAGAGGATTTCCAAGTTCCGGTCACATCCCCCCCATCTCTGTTTAACCAAGGCAGCCGCTGGAGCTGCGCTCCCAGGGGTGCCAGAGGAGGCTCACGGGGATGGCTGCATTAGCATCCCCGCTCCGTGGCTCGGTGTCAGCCATGTCTTGTGAGACCGAGTCCTGTCATTCGTTCTTTGCGTTTCCAGTCCAGTTGGAGTCAGTGACAGGGCAGTTACATTCTGCCTGCCACGCCCAGCGCTCATGGCCACAGAATCTCTGCTGCTTACTGTACCTGGATGGGTAATCAGGATGATCTACTGCAGTGGGAGATGACCATAGATGAATCTAGATGCGGGGGCCACACTCCTACACCTGGGCTGGGGAAGAGAAGAGACTTAGCTTTAGAGACTCTAGATATTCAGAGATTATCTCTAAAAACCTGGCAAAATGCTTCACTTGGGTGGAATACTTTCCCCCTTATTGAGTGGCTCCTGGGTTCTGGGACCAGTCTGTCTTGTTAGTATGTTGTCTTAATTGTACTAACATAATATCCGCCCTGCTTTCATTTGAGGATTCAAAAGAAGTGTTTGGGAAACTACTAAGTTTAAACTGGGCACACCAGCACATCCCTGTAACCCCAGCTAATCGGGAGGCAGAGGTAGGAGGATCACAAGTCAGGGAAAAGTTAGTGCGACTCTCTCAAAAACAAACTACACACACAACACAAAGGAGGAATGTGGCTCAGGTAGTAGAATACTTACCTACCATGCTTGAGATACTGAATTCAATTCCCAGTACAGCCCCAAAAGTCACAACAGAATAATAAAAAACAAGTCCAAAGTGACTACTGGGTTATATGTAGTGTTGTTATTTTACCTTTTGGTGGATTAGATAATAGGGATACTCTGTCTGTCCCCCACCAGCTACAGGACCTTTCCCCAAAAATATATCTCAGCCCATACTCCAGAGATTTTTCTTGGAACCACATCTTAGTGTGGTTTACCCAGCAAAAAGCCACTGTGGCTCCAAGCAGGCATGAAAGTTCATCACAACATTTGCCATCAATAAAGGCGCAATTCTTTCCATGTGAAAAGTATTACTGCTGTCGAATGGCTATTGAGTGATGATACCTGAATAATGGGAATACAGGAACAGGAAAAATGTACAAAGGGAAACTTCACAGGGACTCCAAATTGTCCGACTAAGAATGTTGCTATCTGAGGGAATTAGCAAATATGAGCAGAGAATCTCTGCTGTCACCAAGAAAGAAAGATGAGGTAGGAGGTAGAAATGAAGCAACCAAGACTGTTAGGAAAGCCACAGAGGAAAGCGACATACAGACATCTGTCACTTATAGCCACTTATGGCCACATATGGCCAGCTTGCTCATCTCAGGAGCTAGTCAAGTGTCTTCTAGAAAATTCTGTCAGGCCTTTATGTGCAAGCCTGATTGGCCCTGCAGGATCTCTGCAGCTCAGGTGAGGAAATGGCAGGCCCGGGGTAAGGGGGATTGGATCAGAATGCCAAGACTGACGCCGTGGGAATGCCCCGTCTTCAATGCCCTGCCTGCTTATTGGTGCAGCCCTTGCCGGCTGAGCTCTCTCCCTCTTAGTCCTGCCACACATGGCCATGTGCTACCGGCGGGGGTTGAACACGGCTGCATCCCTGCCTGCTGCCAGGGTCAAGTCACCGAGCTACCTTCATCTTAGTCATTTCCTGTGTGAAGTGGCAATGATTGTCCTTCAAGGTTGAGCATGAAGATCATAGCGGATCAAGTGATGAGTCCTCCCCGCAACCAAGGGCTGCTCTGAAGTAAGGCGTTGGTGGGGTGCTCCTCCTAGTCTGCCTGGAGTGAACCTTGTTTACCATCATCCTGGTAAAGCCAGTATTGGGATTCCATTTCACCATCAAAAGTGTCCTGAGTTTGGGTGCTAGTCACCCTAGATTTTGTGATCATTGTCAGAAATCAGAGGCAGATTTTGTGATCATTGTCAGAGGGACCAAGTGAGGCTGGGAAATCTTCCCCCAAAGCACCCAGAGCCCTGGTTCCTTCCTCCTCTGCTGAAGGGTAGTACTTCATCTCCTCCAATACTGAGTCACTCTCAAAATAAGAATTCTTCAGTTAGACCATTAAAAGAGACAACAGCCCTGTTTTAATTTCAGCAACGGCCTTGGAATGAAAAGACTACTAATTACTCCAATTAACCAAGCGCATTAAGTGCACATGTTCAAACAGATATAAAAATGCCATCCGTCTTAGGGCCGAGCTTCTCCTGATGCCGGAATGCATAAACATTTAGTGGAAGAAATGGTGACTTTAGAGGAAACACAAACAAAGCAGCCTGTTTGTTTGTGGGGCTGCCTACTTGTGGAGAAATAAGCACGAGACGTGGAAGACATGAGGCTGTCTCTCTCCCAAGAGTTTATGTTTGCAATTATTGCCCGGAGGAGACAGAACAAAGAAGTTTCTATTTATAGCCAACGTCTGAAGGGGGCGGGGGAGAAGCCTCATCATGAGAAAACACAATCCACTATCGGCATTAATAAAATTAAATAGAACTGGAGTTTATCAAGAGAACAAACTGTCTTCAGGAAAATAAATAACTCCTTCCATTTCCTGACTCCATCTCTTAACACGCTTTCTTGGATGCCATTTTCTGTGCCCGTGTGATGAGGTGAAGCAAGGCCGCAGCACAGACCTGGTGGACTGCAGGTCCGGGGCAGAGTGGGTGGGTACTGAAGCTGTAGGGCTGCACCTGCCTCTGTCCAGCAGAGAGCAGAGCCAGCGAAGGCCTCTTTCTTTGTGAACCTCTAGCCCTTTGGTCATTTTGCAGGGCTCAGACCTCCAGAAATACTGTGAGAGAAGGGGACTGACACCAAGGGCAATGTTAGCTGTTGAAAGGATTCTGATTTAAGTTTAGAGTCTCATTTCTAGGGAGTCTACGGTGGGCAGCCTCCCCAACTGAGAGCTGAGCTGAAATCATAGCCTTAAAAGAAGGCACCTTTGTCTGTCTGTCTGTCTGTCTGTCTGTCTCCTATTCTTTCTCTTTCCCTCTTCCTATCCCTCTACCTCTAGTTTTTCTGTTTTTCTATTTCCCCCATTCCTTTCTGCTTTCTCTCTCCTTTTATTTGCTTCCACTTTTCACTAATTTTTATTTAACTTGTGCTCGATGCTGTGTTGAAAAAGTAGTCTCCTTCCCCCTCTCCCCAAACACCCTACAATCTTACTGTAGAGACAAGATATTTTCTTCTGAAGTCTTAATGTTGGCCACTAATAACACAGAGTCCTCAACAGACTAGACTCTTATTTCTGAATTTCTGAATTGTCTATCTCTTTCAGTCCCTCTATTTAATCCTATTGAGACTTCTTTTCCTCTTCTTTCCTTTATGTCTTTGGCAGTGTTTCTCTAGAAATGGGAAGCATCCTTTTCTCTTTTATAAATTGATTTAAAAATAAGTCTTAATATATTGTCCAAGAACCCTGCCAAGTAATTTCTATCTTAACATGCCCCTTAACTCTCACAGCCGCTGGTGACAAGCCTGTTATCACTGTCGTCATTCTGTAGGTGAGGAAACTGGCCTGTGGTGGCCACACAGTGGAGGTGTTGGAGGTCTAGGGAATGGCCAGCTTGGATGCCATTCCAGGTCACTGAAAATGACAAAGGAGCCTCTGTTTTCAGGTAACTGCGTCCTAAGATCTCCTATCTGGTCAACTCCTGAGTAATGGGGCTTCAGGAAGCTCCTGGTCCAGGCATAAAGGATATACTTCCCCTGTGAGAGAGCCCAGGGCCTGGCCGGGATACTCCCTGCCCTTCTCAACAACTTATGTGAAAGCACAAGGTTATTCCAGAGGCCCTAATATTGTGGGAGTGGGACTGGGAGGGTCTTCAGAGGACATGCAAATGATTTTCTTCCAACAAGGCTTTGAGTTCAGCCATAGTTATGCCTTATCTTCTGTTGCCAAATCTCTTAAAGGCGTCATTGTATCAGGAAAGGGGTTGCTAGTCTGTATGCATGCTCCCGAATGCCCAGTGAGTCTCTCATAGGAAAGGACTTCTTCCTCCAGTTTTATTCCATTGTTCTCACTCCCACTGAGCTGCCAGACTAAGAATAGTCAACAGGCACAATCTCTTCTTTCTTTTTAGATTATCCTTATCTTCCTTTACTAATCGGTGTGCAAGAGTTCCTTCTATTCTCACCACACCCTCACTAGTATTCATTCTGTCTCTTGGTTATTTTATTGGTGGTACTTCATCGAGGTTTTGAAAAAATACTAACATATGACATAAGCACTGTAAGACAAGAGTCTTTTGCTTTTTGCTAGTGATTGTTTGAGGTACACTTTGATATAGATATGAGTGTGGGCCTGACATGAGGCTCCAGTCCATAAGGAATAGCAGAGCCCCCGGTAGGAACTCCCTCTGTTGTTAGTGCGGTGCTATGTATACACAAGGAAGTGTCACATTTATTATTTCTATTTTAAATTATCCATTGAAGAAAGAAGACACAGCCAGATAGTTTAATGATACCTACGGTCTTACACTGGGCTCAGAAGCCCCCCAAAGAAACAATGGTACTGTGTGATACATGCCTTGGGTGCAACAGAAAACCTCGTTCAGTCTCATTCTCCTCACAGGAGAATGGCCTCGTAGCAGGGATGGGTAGTTTTAAAGAGCTTTATCTAAGTTCTATGATGCTCATAGAAGCCCCCGGGCTTCTGAGTTTACTAACTTCTAAAAATCACAACCATAGCTGGGCAAAAAATCCTGTTGAATTTAACAGTGCCTGCCCAGAGTCACTCATTCCCTAAGTGAGAAGCAGCAATCTGAGCCACAGTAGAATAAGGGAGCCCTTTGTGAGGCTTCCATTCCCAGGTCTGGTGAGATGCTCATCCTCTCAGAGGCGCAGCTGGACACGGGAGCCTGGTGCAAGGTACAGGGTCACCATCTGAGGAAGGAAGTCGGGAATCCATCGACTCAAAACGAGGCTAGCCAAGCACAAAGTAGGCCTCGGGGCTGTCTGGAGCTATGTGTCTAAGAGGACTCAAGAAATAACTCCATCCTGACAAGGGCATGGGTTCACATCCCCAGGCCCCGAGTACAACTCCAGGGGAGTGAAGGCCTAGTGACTTATTAACAGAAGGGATTGTCAGAGGTCTTTTTAGAGTCTGAAAAATGGATGGCTAACAGGCAAAGACATGTTGCTGTTGTCGGACATGTTGGATAAGAGCAGAGACGGCAGAGGGAGACCCAAGTCAGTAGGATCGGAACTTGGCTGGAGGGTTTTCCAGCTTGCAGAGGTCTTCATTTCTCACAAGGCACAGAAGCACCAGCATGGAAACTTCCTTGTTCTGTTTTCCCAAACTTTCATCACTCAAATGGTGTAGTTGAGGTGTCTGCCAGAACCTTTTGTGACACACCCTATTGCATCCTTAATATTTCTGTGCACATTGATTTCTTCCTTCTTGAAATGTTGATTACCTGCGCGTGCAAGTGCACACGCGCGCGCGCGCACACACACACACACACACACACACTGAGGAAAGGAAGCAGAGCTGTGAAGCTCTGGGTAGGTATTGTTGCCTGTGGAAGTTTCTGGGCTGGTGGACCGCTCTTCTTTCATTGAAAGAGAAGATTAGGAAGCATTAGGTTTATCAGCCCAGCCAACCAAGGCTTTTCTTCTGGAGTGGTAAGAAAGCTCGGCAGAGGATGGTAACAATGAGTGACACTTACTAAAGTCCTCTTCTCAGAGCTCCCCACCAACACTGCTACAGTCATGAGAGACAGGAGTCTAATAATTTCCATGCATTTTTATAGCAGCGGCCACCTTGGCTGAGCGAGATGAATCACTAGCACGGTATACACAGCCAGTTAGGGGTGTAGACACACTTCAGCTCCTCAGCACAGGGTTGCTTCTCTGCTTACACGGTCAGTCAGTGTTACTAAGTCCCACTTCATTTCTCCCCCTGAGGACATGGCAGGGGCTTCCTCGAAGGGTTTGCTGCACCAGGAGTTACAGCATCTTGCATTGCAGACATGCCCAGATGGGTTTGACCCCTTTCCTCCTCCTACTCCTCCGTGGCCATTACTCCCCGATGATTCCACAACATTCTGACGGTGACTTGCTGTCACCACCAGTGGACTTTCCAAGTAAGGAGATATGGAACCCATCAATGAATAGCAGCACTAGATTGTTGGCTCCTAAGTGGGTCTCAGTGAGTGGTAGGGCCTTCTGCCACTATTCACTGAATGATGAGCGAGCGTGTGGCAGTTCTGGTTCTGATTTTATTATTATGGGGCACTCCTGTTGTCCCTGGCCTGGGAGTAACAGTCCTCTCTGTGACATCTTATTTCCTCAACAACACTACAAAGTAGGCACTATTAGCGGATTTTATAGATGAAGTTAGAGACTGACATGCAAAGCCCATGGACCCTGAGTTGCCCTGGTGGCTCTGACTTTTGGTGAGTTTGGTTCACAATGGTCAAGCGCTTTGAGCACCAGCTCTAACCTTACTGACAAACCAACTCTGTAATCTACCAAGCTCCCAACTTGGTGTGGAGGTCCCAAGCTCTAGCATTGGCCTTGGATGAAGTTGAGTGCAAGTCTTCCTCCTGGAAGCTTATCATGAGAGATGAGCCGCCCATTTCCCTGGGCCAGAACTCATTCATCTACAAGCAGCATGTAACTGCAGAAAGCACAGGAGACCCAGTGTACCTCGGCCATAGCCAGCCAGATTGTTTTGGTAAAGAAGCAAAGAGGCTCTGGGCTAGAGATGAGAGGTTATTTATTTTTATCTTTATTTTATTTATTTATTTACTTATTTTGTCGGCTGTAGGGCTTGAACTCTGGACCTGGGCACTATCCCTCAGCTCTGCAGCTCAAGGCGAGTGCTCTACCGCTAGAGCCACAGCACCACTTCCAGCTTTCTGAGTGGTTTATTGGAGATAAGAGTCTCTCAGCCTTTCCTGCCTAGGCTGACTTTGAACTGTGATCCTTAGATCTCAGCCTCCTGAGCAGCTAGGATGACAGGCGTGAGCCAGTGATGCCTGGTGAAGAGAGGTTATTTGAAGAGGAAAATGTAGATAGGGAATCTGCAGTGTCTTCCTGTTTCTCTGTAACTTTGGTTCCTGTGTCAGACAAGGCCCCCAAATGTTGCCTGCCTTCTTAGACACAGACAAAATGCATAGACCCTCCGCCCCAGGGGCCTACAGAGTGAGTATTTAGTACCCTTGTTGTGGGATCTGTCTCCTCCCAGCCATGGGCCCCACCTCAGGGCCCCTTTCTGGAATGGGCTGCTGAAGTTTACCTCCATCTTAGGAGGTAAATTCCCTCCCACAAGGTGGTGGAAACCCCGAAAAAGCAAAGCAGCTCCTGTGATGAAGACAAGGTGAGCCTAGGCATGGGGCGCTGGGAGGAGCCGGCGGGGACCTGGAGGCCTCGTAGGTGAAGGAAAGGAGTGCCTGGCTTTCCACAGGGCGCTGCCCTCTCCAGCCTGGCCACAGGAGAGCACAGTCCCGCCCATCACACCAGCAACCTGGAGGTCACTTCCACGTGGAGTGTGCGTTCTGGACTAGAGAGAGACTAGTGCTAACATGGGGCTGTGTCCTCTTCCAGTCACGGCACCAGCCTTCCCCCGCCTGTTTACTTGGTTTGTGGTTTTCACTTAGATGTGGCTGGGGAGAAGTGGGGTCAGAGGACACGCTCTCTACCCCGCGTCGCGCCTCTTCTCCGCTCCCAGTGTCCTACTGGGTCTCAGACCAGAGGGCTGGTCCGCTTGGCATAGCAGATGGTGAAAATTCAGATTCAGTTTCTCTGGGGTGGGACTGAGGTCTTAGTATTTGTTTTAAGCTCCCAGAGGCTTGAGATCTACTGGTCTCGGTTTTGAGAGGACAGATGCTGTACTTAGGAGCGAGCCACTGGTGAAGAGTTGGGCCAGCCACAGCAGAGTGAACACTGGATAAGGATGGCTGGCTAGGTAGAATCTTTAGCTAAGCTACTTAGTTAAAGGCTTCTTCCCAACTGGCCATGAATGTGGGCATGTGGTCCAATTCGCCAGCCGAAGTAGCAGGCTTAGCAAACCTCTGGGGGAAACAGGGAGTAGGGACGCGGGTGAAACCACTCATTCCAGGTGATGGTAATAAGGGGAACCAGCCACCACCTAAAGCCACTGATAATCAGAGAATTCCAGGGCTCTCCAGATGTTTCTGGACCGGGAGATGTGTTCTACCCGCCAGCAACTGGCAGGCACTGGAGACCATCTTAGACTTTCTGGGGAAGCTTAGAAAGCACAAACGCAACCAGGAGACACAGCAGGGCCTTCTCCTTGCTAGTGGATTTATTTAGTTATTTTTGATGAGATTATGGGTTAGCGTCTCGACAAAACTCTTACAGGAAGAAGGAAAAACGGATGACGTGGTCGGGCGGTGCTTGTGTGTTGCAGCTGAGTTGTTCCTGAGGTGTCAGGAGGCACCGAGCGCTCATGGGAGAGGTCTTCAGGGCTCTCGGGTATGAAAAGCCTAGAACACCGGGCCACTGACAGACAGAGAAGAGTCCCCCTCCCGCCCCCCCCGCCCCCAGCCTCCCCGCCTCACCCCAGTCCTGTGGACCTCAGGGATAGTCTCAGATACCATAGTCTGCAACACAGTGGTGGGTAAGGGATTCCGCTGTTGTTGAATTTATGTTTTCCTTCCCCAGTGTGGTTGCTGTATTAAGAGCTCATTATCCACCTCCAATAACCAACTAGGAAAGATGATAAAAAAAAAAAACCCTGACCTACCATCTCCTCCTCTTCCTTCTCCCCCTCTTCTTCCTTCTCCCCCTCTTCTTCCTCCTCTCCCTCTTCTTCCTCCTCCCCCTCTTCCTCCTCTTCTCCCTTTTCCCCCTTTCCTCTTCTTCTTTTCCCCCCTTCCTCCTCTTCTTCCTTCTCTTCCTTTTCCTCCTCTTGTTCCTCCTCCTCTTCTTCCTAATGTTCCTTCTCCTCCTCCTTCTTTGTGCCAGTCCTGGGGCTTGAACTCAGGATGGGGGGGCTGCCCTTGAGCTTTTCCAGTCAAGGCTAATACTCAATTTCTTGACTAAAAGCCCCACATCTGGCTTTTTGGTGGTTAATTGGAGATAAGAGTCTCACTGACTTTCCTGGCAGGGCTGTTTTCAAACCATGATTCTCAGATCTCAGGTTTCTGAGTAGCTAGACTATGTCCCCCATTCTTAAAATGACTTGACTTTGGACGCTTTATTTCCATTCCCCATATTTTATTGCTGTGTGTACCCTGTTACCCTCCCTTCCCCTGACTAGAAAGTCAGATTCCATTGTCTAAATGCCCTTGCTTCTGTCTATCTCAGCCTTGTCCTGAGTTCAACATGCTTTAAAACCTCCACAGACATTCAGCCATTCCTTAGTAATTTCTTCCTCTCCTTCCCACATCTCCTTGAGACCCCAGCCTGCAAGTATACACCATTGACCTGGTGTAAGCAGAGGAAAGATTATGTTTGCTCTCATTTAATTGCATCTCACTGAAGTTACACATGTACCTCAATGAAACATGACACATCACAAAATCTCAGCAGACTGTTTTTCTACACCTTGTGCCTGATCTGAACCTGGCTCCCTTTCACCTTTTTCCAGATTTCCTGGATGTGGTGTTTTTGGTGCAAGACCTCCATCCTTGAACTCTATCGCTCTTCCAACCCCAAGGAAGCAGCGTTTGGCATCTGCAGGCTAAGATTTGGTTACTCAACCAGGGGAAATATTAAGAAGTGATCTCATAGGCATGATTTGCACCTCACCGGCTTGCTTAGAATTTTAAGCAGGGGGTTTTCCAAGTGGCCTGGCTTTACTGTCCTGGTTTGCAGGCCTAAATTATGAAGCAATTAATATACAGCACATAAAACTGTCCAGTCTGTTTGTTCTTGCTGTCATATCATCAGTAATGATGGCAGGAACTGACTAATGACCAGCCGAGTATCTGTGTACATAAAGAAAGGGAGGGGGGAGCAGCAGCAAGCACGTATAACAAATATAACTCATACTTCTTTTCGAAGAACGCCTCTTTTCTATTTCCTAAGGCTTCTCGCATAAATAGCTCAGGTCTCCTTGTTTTTTTTTTACCCACTTCTTCAAACCTTTATGAAATTTAAACTTGCTTCTCATTTCATTGAAAAAAAAAAAAGAAATCTTTAAGAAAAGGCATTTTTCATACTTAAAACTTTTTCAAATCTCTTCTAACCAAGCTAGACTCTGCATTGTATCTTTCATAGCTGGCAGGCATCCAGTGACAATCCTTAACAGTTTTAAAGGAAAATACAAGCGCTCATTTACCACGGGATCGAGTCAGAAAATAAAAGCTTAATGCCCTGACAGGCTTGGATATTTTGTTGAGGCCTAAGTCTGATTTATAGCAGTAGCCGGCAAACCAGGCTGGTGAAATATTTGCTGCTGCTCCCAGGGTTATGGAAAAATGAAGTGTGAAGTTCTGGGGAGAGCAGGCCACAGCCTTCCAGTCACTAAACACTCCCACCAAGTTGGCAGGGGAACAGAGCCCGAGCTTGCAAGATGAACCTCAAAGGAACGGGGAGGAGCAAAGCACCGTGCACCGTGTCAAAATACTGCCAAGGCTTAGCACTCACCCTACGTTTTGTGACATGGGTGGGATGTTTTTAAGGGGGTTTAGGGAGGAAAGAGAAGAGAAACATTTTCTTCCTCCTTTATTTATTCTGTTTTCTTTACTGTTTCCCTGTAGGGGTTTCGCTGCAAGGAGAAGAAATTAAGAGCAACAACAGGAATGTAGGAAGTCACTTAAGCCCCCTTCATAAAATCGCTCAGATCGAAAAATATGATCTGGTTAGAGAGAAAGCTCTGGCTTGCCTTAGCGCCAGAAGCTTCTAGAGGAGTGTGGTGGGGTGCGGGGTGGGGGGTGGGGGGACAACAGACTCACTTGCTCCTGCCCTGGATCCTGCAATCATGGGAGCCAGAGGTGTTCATTTCCATGAAAAGGGGGGATTTCCTCAAGGTAGAAAGTGAGGTGTCTCTTCTCCCCCAGAAAGTTCTGGAGTTGAGTCATCCCCATCAAGATATGCCAGGTAAAACACTCGGTATTTTTTCCCCCTTTCCTTTATTTGAGAAAGAGAGAGAGAGAGAGAGAGAGAGAGAGAGAGAGAGAGAGAGAGAGAGAGAGAGAGAGAGAAATGAACATCTATGGTTTCAATTTGTTTTCCATTTTAGGTGTCTGAAATGTACAGTAGTGGATTCCCAGGCCCGAGCCACGGAAGCTTTCTGCTGGGCTTTGGTGTTCTTCAAAGATGGGTGGGGTCCCTCTGGACAGGCAGGGGTTGGTTTTGGTTGTTCTCTGAAGTAAAACAGGAAAGCTCTCTTCGAGGTGATAATTGTGATAAACTAAGTGAAGCCAGAAAGGGCACAGTTAGAAATGGTGCAACTCATTTTCTCCCTACGCAAACTCTTTATCTTTGGTAGATCAATTTCAAAATCTGATTCATTTGAGAGTTAAAATGTTCTCACCCCTCTCCTTTCCGCCTTCATAACAACACATCTCTGTCTGCCAGACAGAGATTTATGTTACAGTGAAGCCTTTGGGTCAGTTAAAGCCTTCTCCGTAATTATGAGACTGTTTGTGCCCAGGTGCCTTCACCCCGTCCCTCACTAACTCGCTAATAAACACACCTACTCTCACTGAGAGACTCTCCGGGACCTGCCTTCACACCCCCACAAAAACTGCCTGGCTCATTTGCTCCCTTATCACACAGTTACACTTCGGGCTAATTCAACTCAATAAAATTTCATTGATGCCTACCATAGATGAAGTTTGCTGGGTCCTGGATTGGTCCTTAGGCTTCGAGTCATTTGTAGGGCAAACACTGAGAGAGAAACAAAGCAAAACAAACAAAAAAAACTGGGCTTAAAAAAAAATCTTTTGGTCAAAACCTAGTTTTCAAAACAATGAAATGTTCCTGTGTGTGCTTTTCCATGTGAGCAGAGATGAGAAAGAATTCTAGGCCTGGAGAAACTAAGAGACTTTCTTGTCCATTGCTTGACATAGTTGGCACCAAGTATGATGTTGCCAGCACTGCATACTAGAGAGAAACCCCAGGCAAAGGTTCTTAAATAACTTGTCTAAGATCACAAAGCAAGGGAGTAAGGGCCAGGAATTACATCCCTTCCCAGTGTCCCCCCTAGCCCTGCCATGGATCTCAGGCTAAAGCCTCTGTTTTGCCTGTGTTTTGTTCCCAAATTTGTGATGAAATAGAAAAGATAAAAAGATGGCTGGCTAGGCGGCTCACGCCTGTAAGACCCTAGCTACTCAGGAGGCTGAGATCTGAGAATCACGGTTTGAAGCCAACCTGAGACTCTTCTCTCCAATTAACTACCAAAAATCCAGAAGTAGCTCAAGTAGCAGAGCACTAGCCTTGAGCAAAAACACACAAATAAACGAAAACAAAAAAAAAAACCCTAAGGGACAGTACCCAGGCTCTGAGTTCAATCCCAGTACCAATAGACACACAAAAATCCCACCATGTTATCTTTCTGCTTATTTTGAAGAAATCTGGGCACAGAAGCTATGGAGTGCTTTGCAGATTTTATTTAGAAGCATCTACATTTTGGCCTGTAAGGGATTATTCATAAAACAAATATCTGCTTGAGGAAAATGAGAAATACAAGGCATACGTGAGAAGACCGGATCTCCACCGTGGCTGGCCTGGTTTTTGGTAACCAATGTGCTGCAAGAACTCATCTAATTAATACTGCATTTCCTCAACAGTGGCCACACACACACACACACACACACACACCTTAAAACACACACCCCAGTTCAAATATTTTAGCAAATGTCCTGGTTTTCCTCCACACTAAAAATGAAAGTGAAGGTGAACTCATTTGGGGGCCGCTAGAGCAGAATTCTCACCCTTGATGGCTGTGCATAGATTGAAACGTCTCACAGGAGACCCAATTAAATGTTAGCAAGATCCCAATTCACCAAAGGATCATATTTTCTGGCCTTTTTCAACACCCGTACTTCCCGGCAATGTAATGATGAGTTTAGGATATGGCTTCTTCCCTCCAGCATCCCTCCCACCTCCTCCAGATTTTATTTTACATAGGATGGTGCAAGTGTCTGGAAATACTATAGACACTAGGGTTTTTTTTAAGTTATTATACATAACTCTGTCTATACATAACTCTGGTTTTGCTACAACCCCAGTTAGCGGAAAGAACAGCTTACTGGAATCTCCGCGTTTTGGCGGTAATGCTTCCTCTGGGTGATGTGATGCTGGGGAAGGCTTGAGCCCCGTGTCTCACATGGAGGCCTTTGTGGCTGAGTAGCAGGAGCAGATGATGGCATAGTGGGCGCATCTCTTGGTTTGCCCCAGAACTACTTCTGTCTTGTATCATGTGTCTCTGCAGCTGTGCACCCTTCGGAAGGAGCCTGAAGAGTCTATAGGGGCTGTGCAGAGCCAGGGGACTTTGCAAGCCTTGGTTTCCAGTTCATTACCCTCCATGCCTCCGTCATCTTAAGCTCACCAGCCTGAGAACACAGCTAAGCTTTCCTTTCTCATCTTCCCCTTTGTGACTGCCCTTCTCATAACTGTGTTCATGTGGAAACCTCCTCTCCATCCCTCTGTCACTATGGAACAGTGCTTTGGTGTCCAAATGTCCCAAGGTCTCTAAACTGTGGGATAATCTGAGTAGCATTTCTCCCAAAGGGAGTCTGAGGAGAACAGCAAGAAAAAAAAGAACTTTGGGGTAGACATACTGTCTTTAAGAAGGATAGAGCATTCTATTGTTCTTTGACAAACTCATGGTGAGCCTCCTGTCCATTGGTCTGTCTGTTGGTATTTGTCTGTTTGCATGATAACTGCTCATCTACCCACTCACCCATCTGTCTACAGGAATGACAACCCAGAAACAGCTAAGTTGCCATGTGGGCACAGAGGGGCTCTCTTATCTGAGTTTAAACATGAAGCTAGGGTTTCATCTGAAAAACTGAGCCTGAATTTGGCTAATTGGGTTGGCAGCAAGGTGGCACTGCCATTTAGATTGCATGGTAGGCATTTCCCATAAATGGAATCATCTCAAATCTGTTACAAGAAAACTTTGATGAAAAGATAGTAGGCAGATTGCCAGTTGGTCTATCCTTTGTACCATCTAAACATGTCAGGATGAAGTTTTGATGTTATCTCTAAAATGTAGTTTTAAATCAGATGCAGCCGTTCATATCCACAATCCCAGCGACTCTGGAGGTTGCTATCAGGAGGACCATGGTTTGAGGCCGGCCCAGGCAAAAAGATAGCAAGACCCCTATCTCAAATAAATAGGGTGATGCCAGTTAAATGAGAGTACAGGCAGGAGGATCTCCATCTGAGGCTGGCTCTTGGGAAAGAGTCAAACCTTATCTGAAAAAAAAAAAGAAGGACTAGGGACGTGGCTCAAATGGTCTAGTGTATGCGTGTATGTGTGTATGTATTGCATATGTATACGTTTATATACACACACACACCTCTCTTGAGACTGGAAGTGTGGCTCAAGTTGCAGAGAACACACATGAGGCTCTAGATTCAATCTCAAGTACCTACCACAAACAAAACAAACAGAACAGAACAAAACATAACACAACACCACCACCATAACAACAAACCAAGCCCCATAAAATAGACCTTTCAGACTGTGAGAATTGGCTCACCACACTGCAAAAGACGCACAATTTAGTGCCAATGCTATGCCCGAGGTTGCTGTGTTTAGTTGCCTAACTGACTGCTATCTGGCCTTGGCCACACCTCCATGAAGCTGTCAGTTAAATGAGCTCTAATTATGCATCTTGTAACCTGGTGTGCTGGAGCATGCTGCATTTGAGAGGAGGAATAGATCTTCTAGATTTACTGCATAATTGCTGATAATCTCATAGGATCTCCAAACTGAAGGAGAAAAATATGTCTTCTTCCAATTACAGAGAACTGCATCCCAGGCCCAGAGAAGCACGTGGCAGGAAGAGCTCATGACTCTCCCGCCTGACAAGTTGCAAGTCCTTTGGGCATGTGGCTTTAATTGAGACCATATAGAGTTTAGAATAGAGTACAACCAGGTTTGGGGGTTTTTTTTTTGTTTTTTGTCTTTTGCTAGTTTGTTAGAAGATTCACTCCTTCCACAGCCAAATGTGCTGCCTCTTCTTGTCTACCTTCTGTGGCTTGCCCATTCTCTGGAAAGGTATGGAGATGAAGTGGAAAAAGGGAAGCGATGAAGAGGGACTTGTCTTTTATTATGGTTCAGTTAGATCACTGCTGTAAGTTGTCCTCAAACAATCTGTGAGAGGTTTATTGTCATCCCCTGCTTTAGAAATGAAGAGAATGGAGTCACAGACCAGATTGTGTGTGTGTGTGTGTGTGTGTGTGTGTGTGTGTGAGAGAGAGAGAGAGAGAGAGAGAGAGAGAGAGAGACAGACAGACAGACAGACAGAGAGCGAGCTATAGAATCCTGTAGCTCCTCACTCTGGACATTCTAATTCTTTTTGACCAACTTGCTTTCACTCAGGCCATTCATCCATGGTCTTTGCCATGATTTCTATACATTTCTGATTGGTGTGATTATCTACACTGCAGGCTTCATTTCTCTCGTCTACCAGAGGGTTGTGTGAAGTAAGGCCCACAGTAGGCTCTTAACCCCTTAAGAGAAAGTTGCTTACAAAGAACACGCATCCTAGCTCATTTCCACGTGGATTCAGAACGCACCTGTGCTGGAGGGGCGGAGGCTTCCTGGGTGGGGCCAGATCATCTCCAGTTGCTGCTGTGTTGAACCCTTCTCAGGTCCTGATAAAGCAGATTGACTCTACAGTACCCCATCACCAAAATGTCTTTGAGAAGTGCCAGCAAACTGTCTCTGCCTTGCCTATCCCCTTATGGACTTCATTTGCTTTTGGTCATTCATCTCCAATATAAGAACGATGTCTTTAGGTGGTGTGATTTTGACCTTCACAGAGGGCTACCATGCAGGCTTCTTTCTGATTTTAGTATTCAATCTCATTTGCTTTTAGTGTAAGTCCTTTGGGGATCATCTTGGCTTTACTGGGTAGGGAGCAAAAGATTTCACTTTTTGCAGTTCTGTGGGGATAAATGTATATATGAAGCTCCCCAATCTTGTTGGTTCAAGACTCGGACCTACCCTGTTGGTAGAGAGAATCATCGAGAGACCCCAGACATGTAGGATGTTGGTTTTGCACAGGCTGCCCTTGCGTTCTCTGCCAGCTGCCCCAGAGCACCCCGCGACCACATTGGAAACCCAGTTCTCTAAACAGAAACTGTAACCACAATAAGTCGTGTCACTGCGGTGATATATCTTTCTGAATATTATAAACCGGGTAGTTAAATTTTTCATTGCCTTTGAGACGTCCACAGTCAGAGATCTAAAGACAGAAAGTTCATGTCTCTCTCCATTAAGGAATTTAATTCACATTTTACTGGGTCTCAGCCTTTGATTAATACTCTGGATACATCATGCTGCAGTCTTTAGGATTATGAAAAGCGATTTGTCTAATCTGTGTGTCAGTCTCCTTTGGGATCTATACAGAAAAAAAAAGCCAAAGCAGTGCTCTGTAGCTATTGATTTCATAGCATTTGCTTAGCATTTGCCTTTACATTCTGGCCAAGTGAAGTGGATAGAGAGCAATTTGATCCATGGAGTGTGGCGAGAGTGTTGTCACCATCCACAGAAGCAATTCATCTGGAGGATTTCACGTGGCACGTACCGGCTCTGGAAGTGGGTTTTAATGAAATCTCTAGCAAAATGAAGTTAATATAAAAGTGAATGTAAAAACACATGCTTATGGCCCAGCTGGCTGGTGGAGATACAGCCCTGCTGTGCAGGAGTTAGGTCTCCACTTCTGACTCTTAGCCCCAAAGAAAAATGTTGAATGCTCTGAGTCAAGGCTGGACTGAAGGACAATTATGAAAGACAAATGTTTTTCTTCTCGCCTGCTCTTCTCTGGATGCACATTTGCCTGTCTCATCAGCTTGTCCTTTCTCAGAACCCATTGACCCATTCGGCCACCATAGCAAAGTCTCAAACCTCTCTATCTTTGTTGTCCACAGATCAAACTTCCTTTGAACTAGCTTTTCTGTCAGCACAACCTGTCAGAGGGATAGTTAACCAAGTTGATGTGCCCATCTGTTTGAAGGGACGTGGGCATGGTGATACAAACCTTTTCCCAGTCATGTGTGAAGACTGGATGCATTTCCAAGTATCAAGTCGAGGGTTTCTATGGTAACGAATCAAGGGGATGTGGTGGAGACAGTGAGGCTTTTAGTCGTCTCTGTATCAGAACTCACATACAGTTGCTTAGCTTTTATATATACAGATTTGACCTTACCTGCAAGAGGGATGTGTCTTGCAAGAATCTTGCGTTGATTGGTTATATGAACCAGAGAAAGGTATAGAGGCGCTAGGGTTGAGCAGTATGTGGTTCTCAGGAGCTGATGAGGTGGGATGAAGACCATACAATTCATATTTAGGGGTACAGGTAGGGCTTAAAGAATCTTGGAAACTACTCCTTGTCTTCATATAAGCCACACTGAAAGGCAACTTGAAAAACAACTAGTTGCTGAAGCATTTGAGGACCAAAGTTCAACATCTTACAAAGCTTTGAAGTAAGCAAGATTTTCCTGTGGAAGTAGAAATGCATTTCCTGTTGCTTTGTTTTGCTGTATTCCTCCTAAAAATAGAAATCTAGCACTTATCCAGTATGGGTATCACTTGATATACTTCAAGAAGGTTACTTTTAGCCCCCTTCTAGACCAACTCCATTTTCTCCATTATTCTTACACATTTGATCAGGGCTCTTTCTGTGTTCCCCATTCCGTTAGAAGGAGAGAACTGTGCCCAGCACTAGGCCTTAGAGGCTGAAGTCTGTGTTTCAATCTTAACTATATCACTTAAAGCTTTCTGTGCCTTAGTTTCTATATTCTTGGAATACAGAGCCTGAAAAGGCTCCCTCCTTCCCTCCAGCATTGTCTAGAAGAATAAATCTGAGATACTAGTGTATTGCATGGCATCTGGAATATGAGTTTACTCCATAGCAACTTGCATCCATACCATATGTGGTCAAGACCAAGGCAGAGTGACCCGAGCTCTGAAGACAGTAGTGTGGATCCCTGATCTCATTTGTCGAGCTCTGAAGACAGTAGTGTGGATCCCTGATCTCATTTGTGTCTATGCATATGATTCTTCAAGATGACATATCTAACATACAAGTCTTCAAGGATCAGGAAAGCTCGGGTCTGGGTTAAGAACCCCGAAAGCTCAAGACTGCCTTGCAGAAATGGGACCAATAACTTTCAGCAAGTGACCTAATCTCTTGGAAATCTAGTTTCCTCACTGATAAACTGGAAATAATAATATTATCTCATGGCGCTAGGAGCATTAAATAAGATCACGTTAGGAGATTTATGGGAAGGTCTGGTATGCTAGGATGGGAAGTTTATCGAATACTCCCCAAATGTAATGATAAAACTGGTTGACATTATTCAATACAAAGCGTTCAGGACTGGAAGAAAAAGGCACACAACAAACTGAGAAGTATTTGTTCACTTATAAATACGGAACCTTCGTTAAGGACAGAATGAACTTTGCAGCCTTTCAGCCCGGGGTTGCTCTCACCTCCCACTCCCACTCCAGCTCCATCAGCCAGTTGTTCTGCTAGCCCAGGGCAGCCATGAAAGCCAGCAGGTTTCCTGCGGGAGGGGCCTGGCTGGCTGCAGACGGGAGCCATGACCACCTCGACAGCAAATGAATACGGAAGCCAGCACTGCCGCCACGCCGAGGTTGCAATCCTGGCGAAGGCAAGTAATAAAGAAGAAATGAACAGGATGTTTCCAGGAGCAAGATGGCCATCGTGACCATTGCTAGCATGCCTGGATTTCTGGAAGGCTCCACAATGATGCAACGGTTGCATATACTCAGGAGTGACCAGGGAGGGCTCTAGCTATCTGCACAGGTTTGACTGAAAATGAGGTACAGGAAGCTAGGTAGGTAAGGGAAAAAGAGAGACAGACATACAAAGACAGAGACAGACAGACAGAGACAGACAGAGACAGAGGTAGAGAAAGTTCCATCAGTAGCTCCAGTGGCTCCATATTGAGAAAGATAGACTTTACAGAATTAATCCAAGGAAGCAACTAACAAACCACCAACTGATCAAAGTAGCATCAACAACCCTTGGGGAAGAGGAATCAGAATCCGGAGTTGCTATAATATATTAACTGATATGCACAGTTTTCATCAGAAAAATTATAAGACACACAAAGAAACAGAAAAGTATGATCCATACACAGAAAAAAAAAATCAAAGCAGTCAAAAGAAGCTGTCTTTGAGGGAACCCAGATTTGGGACGTTAGCAGACAAAGACTTCAAAGCAGATATAATAAACATGTTCAAAGAACTAAAAGAAACCATGTTTAAACAATTAAAGTATGGTGATGACACATCAAATGAAGAATATCAATAGAGAGATAAATTATATAAGAGAATCAGTCTGAAATCTTGGAGTTGAAAAGTATAATAAGTAAGATGGAAATTTCACTCGAGTCTCTTAAGAGAAGCTATGAAATTAGCAGGAGGAAGAAATGACAGACAAGAGGAATGAGAAGAGATCAATAGAAATCATTCAAATTGAAGAACAGATAGCAAATAGCATGACAAAAACCAAATAGAGCCTCAGAGATCTGTGGGTCATTATCAAGTATACTATACCTTACACACACACACACACACACACACACACACACACACACACACACACACACACACACACACACACACACACACACACGTAATGTGAGTCCCAGGAGGAGAAGCCAAGTGGGTGGAAGCAGAAAATAAGTTATTTATAGAAAACAGTGGTTATAATTTCCCCAAATGAAGAGATTACACATCTTAGAAGTTCAACAAATAAGCATGATTTTTTTAAAAAAGGAGGTTTACTTCTAGACAAGTATCAAACTATTAAAGAAACAGCAGCAGCAGAGAAAACTTTGACAAAGCATTCTACCACTTGAGCCATACCTCCGGTCACATATGGGAATTCTATGCTTAACTTTCTGGGGCACTGTCAGTTTTCTAGCTGTGTCTAGAAAGTCAGTGCTAACCCTCAAACCATGGTGGACAACTGAAAGGTTTCTTTTTGCAGTGAGGGACAAAATGGGAACGTGGGTGCTCACCACTTGCCTTCGATATGGTACTGAAAGTTCCCTCTGGCCCTTGCCCAGGAAGAAACTGAGGAATTTCTCCCCTGCAGCGATTTCTGTAGAGATCTGTACAGTCACTGAGGTGACAGGAAAAGCTCAAAGTGACTTCCCGGTGGGAGACTTACCTTAGAGCTCATTTAGGGTAACAGGTGCTGTTTGTTCCCAGCTCCTGAAATGCAGTGGACAAAGGAGCAGAGGAGAGTGGACGTGGGGACCGGGTTCTGTACATACCCATAGGTTGGAGGCAGGATCTGGAACTTGAGAAGCTCTACCCCACTGGTGTAGGTTCAGCCAGGCTTGACTACATCCCGCACTTGACTTTACACCCACTGGTGATGCTACCCAGGGAAGTTGCTTTTGGTAGAAAGGCGATTGGGGGAAGTTCTGTTTGGGGAAAAAAATGTCTCAGTGAAACGCAGAGGTTACTGCGTAAGGCTCCTCCTTGAGTGATGGTGTTTAGTGCAGGAATGAAGGAGGAGATGACAGGGAAGCCTGAGGCTGAACTGCCGTATCTACAACGTGGAGTTGCGAACGTTATACACACCACGGCGGCACCTTCTCCCCATTGGTGAAGTTGCAGGTGCCCAGTTTGCGGAAATGTGCATTTATTCCCAAAGTTTTATTCCCTAGGGAAAAGAGAATGAGCAGCGATTTTCAGCAATTTTGGATGAAGAATATTTAATGAACCATGAGCCAAAGCTCTTGGGTGAGGATGGCACTGACCAGCAGGGCCAGGGGCACAGGTGGTAAAGGACTCTACTACTGGCTGAACAAGGCCTCTGCTTACTGAAATTCTCCCAGAAAAGCAGCTCGCTGAAAATGGATCCTAGACCAAGCGCTAATCCAGGTGTCGTTTTTCGGGTTAGGCAAGATAGATTTCATTTGATTGCTCTTTGCATTTTCTTTTTATCTCAGATAAAGGGTGTGCCTGTTTTTTTTTCGGTTATGAACAATGGCTCTATTGTTGGAAGGCTTGCTTACATGTGTATGTATGTGTGTGTTTTGCTGTGACTCCTGTGTTTTGGAAGTCTCTGGGGACAGATGATATTTATGAATGATGTCCCAAGGGCATAAAGCAGTATGACTCATTCTTGGAACTTGTTTTATCCATGAAGGGGTGCCAGCTGCACCCAGTTCAGTTCACAGCTAAACATACTTGAAACATCTTTTGCATCCTGGTTTGGGGGTCAGAAGGACACATTGTAGAGGTCTTTCTACTATTATTCCAGGACTTAATTTCGCATGATAGAGGCCTGGGGACGTTCGGTTAGGTGTTGGACAAAATGGAGTCTATAATTGAGAAAGAAATTCTGTTTTAGGTTTTCAGAACAGACACACTACTGACAGTTTTATGAATAGTAGCAGTATTAAAGAGTCCTGTTTTTTTTTTATTTCCTGCCACTCTTTAAGTAGTTCAGAGGTTCTCGACATCTCTGTGTTTGTAGGAGTTCAGCAGGGAGGAGGGTATTAACCATCCCTTTGATTCTGAAAGTCATCCTACCATGGGGATACTGAGGCACACGTTGGTGACATAATAGTCAAAGGCCTCCTCAGGAAGGCAGGGCCAGAACTGGAGACCATATCTTGGTGTTTAGGTTAGTAAGCTCCCATGATCAATTCCACCTGGGTGCCCCCCCACCTCCTCCAGCTGAAGCTCCTGATGGCATCTGAGACTTAATTAAATACTGAGGTGTGTCCTGCCACGACCTTTCTAGAAGGCTGGCCTTCCATGCAGCTGATTGGCTACCTACTCCTCAACCCCACATCACCTCATGGCCCAGGCATTTACAGTTCCCGACAAGTCATTCCTTGCCACCTGTGCCTTCCCGGACGCCCTGAAACGTGGTTCCCGGTCTCCCCTGCTGTGTTTGCTGGTGCTTTCACGACCGCAGATTAATTTATCCCAGGGGATCGCCCTGTTTTCACTTTGTTCTCCCTCTCTGCCAAATGAGACATGTTGGCAGCATAAGGCTCCCCTTTCCATCCATCTCTGAAACCGCTCCCTGAGCTCGGCTCGGCTCTCGGAAGGGGAAGACCCATGGAGCTTCGAGACGCACGCACTTCAACCTGCACATCTGGAAGGCGGACGAGGGTGGAATTTCTGAACGGGGCTCCTTGGTGAGGTGTCTGGGGGTGGGGTGTTGAGTAACCCCACACCGTGTCGCTTGGCAGATAAGGAAGATGTCATCCTCATGGCATCTCTGGTTTCGGCACTAGCTTCAGAAAACCTTAAGCAGCTAATCTAGAACATGATGTTTTAAGCTGCTATAATCACCAGCCAACTTGGAACATATGCCGTGCACATGACGGCCTTCCTTCCCCAACCGCACCGCTTCTCCAAGGGCCTGCTTCCTGCACTCAGTCCCGGTTACTTTTGGGAGTGGTTGGCCTAGACACTGGGAAGATGGTCCTGAGCCAGGGGCCTTCACAGAACCCGGAGAATGGAGCTCTCCTAGCAGGCACCTGGCTACAGGACCAGGGTAAATCCAGGGCTTCCTGGAATGGGCACTGAGTGTAGGTCTAGAGCCCTGGGCTCGTTCTGACACAGGCTCCAACAATTTGTGAAATCTTAGGCAGCTCACCTCTTGAGAACTGAGAGTCTTTATCTGTCCGAATGATTTACACCAGGGAGTCTTAATCAAGACTGAGCTGGGCTAGAACACTGTAGAGGAACAAACAGATTAACCAAGTTTGCCGGGGAGAGATTGATTGTCCCCAACGTGGGCTGGGAGGAGCCAAGTTGGATGTCATGGTTCATTATAACAGAGAAATGAGAATTGCACACATCCCCCACCCCCTAAAAATGTAAACATGGGCTGCAGTAGGAACACAAGAGAGGTAACAGTCATATTGGCCAGTCAAGTGCTGGAGAATGGACTGTATTTGGGGCTTTCCCCCTGAAGACAGCCATCGATACCCTGGTGTGCATTGGGGAAGGTGGGCCATGGCAAGTGTTTGGAAGCCCAGCTTTGGGCTTCCATATTTTAAACATGAGGAAATACTGAAAAATGTCCTCTATCCATTCCTGGGGAAAGGTCTAAGGTCCACTCAACAGGACCTAGTTTTTTTCAGTGTCTCAGTCTGGGATAAAAAGAAGAAAACAAGAAAACTTCAGTAAGAAAGAGCTTTGCATTTTCTGACTCTGTCCTCCTTCCCTGAGTTACTTCCTCCCGCCCCCCCTTTTTCTTTCTTCCTCCTCACTTCCTCTTTCCTTCCCTCTTTTCTTTGGATTTCATCTAACTTTTTGTCCTCAGTAATAGCCAGGGAAAGCCTAATTAAACATGCGATATGTTTGCATGAGTACATAACCCCAAATAACAAGAAGCATGAAGACAAATACAAGGACAAGGTCCCCTCCTATTGGTGTACTGTGGTGAGAATCGTTGTGTATGGTCCCTTACGATGCCATCTCTGAAGCCAGGCTGCCAGGGTTTGCGCCAGCCCCGCTGCTTCCTAGCTGTGCAGCTTTTGGCAAGTGACCGCTTGAGTGTCTCTGGGTGTCAGCTTCCATACTTGGCTACGCAAGCTTTGGCAAGCGATTACTTCATCTCTCTGAGCTTCAGCTTTCTAATCTGAAAAATGGGGATAATCATGGCACTTGCCTTGTCAGGCTGCTGAGAGGACTAAATGCGTTTGTGCACGTAAATTACTGAGAACAGCCCCTGGCACCAGGCGGATTTCACACACAAGGTAGGTCTCAGGACGCTCTGCCTGGCATTCCCCTTACCTCAGGAAGCAAGCATTATTTTCTAAGCTTTCATGTGTGTATTCTTTCAGCATTTCTTACTGCTTAGATGAGTAAACACAAATATATGCTCAGACTTTGCTTAGTTTTAAGAGTCTAGGCATTAGTATATTATACTCATGGTTCGTTTCTCTCTTCATTTGATAGTGTATCTTGGAGAATTTTCCTCCATCAGGACAAAGAGAATTTCCTCATGCTTTCTCCCAGCTGTGCCTATAAGGAAGAACTTTCTAACAATTAGGGCTTGTTTTCAGACACAGCTGTCACTGGGGAAATTCAGGTGAGAATTAGACAGCCACGTCTCTGGGATGATAGAGTAGAGATTTGGGTGTCAGTGAGGTCATTGGCTAGAATACTATTGTTGTGCTTCCAACTGAGATTTCCTGATCCTGTGTTAAGTTTCCAGAAGAAGCGAAGAACAATTAAAACCAGTCTAGAGGCGGTATTGTTTTATCAGTCTGTGCTCTGACTGGCCTTAGAGAGCTAATCCAGTGATCTAACTACCTAGAGCTAACCTACTTCAGTCCTTGACTCCTATAGCAAACACTGTTTCGTGGAGACCCTGAGTTACCCTTGGTAACTTCCCTGTTGGACCCTGGGTTTGTTCCTCATTCCTCATGCCTGGAATTCACCGTTGTGGAGAACTTCAGTTCCATCTGTGGCCGGCAGCACTGGGCTACCAATGACAACAAACCCTCCAAGGCTTTCTCACCACCTGTTCTCCTGATGTTTAACTTGAAGGGGGTTACTCACTAGCTCAGCTTCCCTCTGGTTATCAACAGGCCGATAACCAGAGGGCAGACCTCTCCTGACTTGTAATTGTGGAAGGTCAGTGATCACTAGAGACCGTTAGTTCATGTGATGAGGAGGTCCTACTAGCTCCAACAGTCTGAACCATCCCTTCTAGGCCTTAATCCTGCTGGCCTTTTTTTTCTTTCTGTAGCCTAGAAAACTACAGATTCCATTGAAAGAAATAACAAAAGGATTTTCCAGGCACTAATTTCCCAGAGAGAGCAGCTGAGAACAGAGTCCCTCCCAGGTATCTGGGCATGGGGCAGGAGGAAGTGCCCGTGGGAATGGGGCTCAAGTGGATGGATGTGGGAGAGAGGTGGATGCTGTTGGGGGCTGGGCGTGGGCTGGGCTATCGGACCAGTTACTAAATGCAATCAACCTTGTTTACTTAGAACTCATAGCAGAGCATTTTCATTTACATACAGAGCATTTACCTAGCAGAGGCCAACAGAGAGAATATAGGGGAGAATGTTAGCTTCCCTTCAACGATTCCCAGAAACATTTACAAACCACCAGAGTAAACGGTGTGATGCAGACTCAGCTTTAAGATTGGTTACCAGAAACACTCGACTCTGCTTGCACCTACTAATGTCACCTGCAAGGCTCTGTTCTACAGAAGAACTAGAGTCTCCACCCATTAATTGATTTAGAGGGAAAGATGTGGTCCATTTTGGTTATATAATCTCACTTTGCCAACTTCGAAGCACAAGGCAAGGCTTTGTATTTTTTTTCTTAAGGTGTAATTGGAAATAAACTGTACATTTTAATGTGTTCAATTTAGTAAGTTTTGACATATGCATACACCCGTGAAACCATTACCACACTCAAGCTAGTGAACATGTTCATCACCTCAAGAAGTTTCCTTACGGCTCATTATAATTCCTCCCTCCTGACCCCCTGTGACTTTCCCACTTCCAGCCCGCCTCAGATCTGTTTTCTGTCACCATGGATTAGTTTGCACTCTCTAGAATTTTATTTAAGTGGAATCAAACAATATATACTCTCCTCCTTTCTGGCTCTGGCTTCTTTCACTCTGTAATGTTTCAAAGATTCAACGACATTGTCGCACATAAATAGTTCATTCCTTTTTATTGCTGAATAATATATTAGTATATGAGATATTAGACATCTGTTTATACTTATTTACTTACTGAACATTTTGGTTGGTTTGAATTTTGGGCTGTTGTAAATGAAGATATAATAAACATTCATGTCTAAGTCTTTGATATGAATGTACACTTGGACCTTTCTTTTTCACTTAAAATTTTAACTGGGACATAAAATTATACTTATATATGTATATATACATATATGTATATATATTTATATAAAACTGGGAAATCATGTGGTATTTTAATACTTAGATATATTGTGTAGTGCTCAAATTAGAATCAATATACCCATCTCTCCAAAAATTTATTATTTCTTGGCACTGAAAATATTCAAAAAATTTAAAAGTAGATTTAAAAATATGTAATGCTTTCTTGTTATTTTATACTCACTTTTACAGTCACTATAATAAAATGCTAGAACTTGTTTGCCTACCAAGGAATTCTTGGTGTTCTGTAGCTGATCCTATAGGCTCACAGGAGCCAGAAGTTTTTAGGAAATTTTGGAAGACTAATCGTTGAACATAACCATTTAATAAAAATTATGTTATACAGACTTTCAGTGGAATAAAGTTATAGATAATAAGTATACAAAATTTACCACTGCCTCATTATGTTACTACATTTCATTATTATCCATGTTCTTAGGGTCTTTTTATTGTTTAATTTGTGGTTTTATTTTATTTATTTTTTATTTTTATTTTTTTTGGTTGGTGGTGGGGCTTGAACTCTGGGCTTGGGCGCTGTCCCTGCTCTCTTCAGCTCAGGGCGAGTGCTCTACCGCTTGAGCCACAGTGTCACTTCCGATTTTCCAGTGGTTTATTGGAGATAAGAGTCTCACAGACTTTCCTGCCCAGGCTGGCTTTGAACCGTGATCCTCAGATCTCAGCCTCCTGAGTAGCTAGGATTACAGGCATGAGCCACTAGGACCGGCTGATTTTATTTTATTTTGTCAGTCATGGGGCTTGAACTCTGGGCCTGGGCACTGTCTCTCAGTTCTTCTCCTCAAGACTAGTGCTCTACCACTCAAGCCACAGCACCACTTCCAGTTTTCTGGTGGTTTTTTTAGAGATGAGAATCTCACAGACTTTCCTCCCCAGGCTGTCTTTGAACCTCAATCCTCAGATCTCAGCCTCCTGAGTAGTAGCTAGGATTACAGGTGTGAGCCACCGGCGCCCGGCTCTCAAGGGTTTTGCAACTATCATAGCTGAATAATGGAAATACCATTGTGCTCCTGAACAGCTCTTCCCGACTCCACTGTCATAGTCTGAAATCAGCAGGAGTATTTACATCATGAAAAATGGCTATCCATACAGGTTGGGATTTTCTTCCCAGATGTGCACCAGCACGCCACTTTCGAAGGTGTCAAATCAATGAGATGAAGGAAGCCAAGGATGTTACCAGTGTAGGATACATGCTAGCTATGATTGTGAGGACTTGAAGTCTGAGTAATCTGGGTCAAAAAGCCCTCTCCATCTCCTTCCTCCTCCTTCCCTCTACTCCCAAGATGGGGAAGATATTTTTGTTTGAAACAGCCTGTATACTTTCTGTTGTTTTTTTCCCCCTGTCTCTGGATGATCTTTCTGTGTTCAAAGTTCAAGGCTGAAGTTAACCTATAAGTTCCAATGGATACTCAGTTATGCAAGTCTTTGCTACCCCCTTCTTTTGGGAACAGTGTTGGGGGGAGGGGGGAGAAGGGGTACAGGATGTCAAACTTACCAGATCTTCATCAGATTCCTTCCAGGAGATAGGAGTTGTTGTTCTGTTCACCTTTTTTCCCCTAACTTTTCTATGGTAGCACTTCACGCTTAAGTGAAACGCCAAACCAACCCATGAGAATTTTGAACTATTTTCAAAGTTCTTTTGAGGTATAACTAGCTGGTGCTAAGAGTGTGAAGAGAGCTATTAAAACACGAAAGGGTTCAGGCTGATATGGATGAGTCTCCCTAGCTGGTCTGGTTTTGGGGGAAGAGTCAGTTTAAAGGGGGTGACTCCGGAGAGCAGCAGACAGATCTCAACAAACCCTTCAGCGTTGCTGTTGCTCCCCTTCCTCCCACACAGTGCTCCCATCCATCCCCACAGAGATGGCATGTGGGATATCTGTAATGAATATGGATTTGATGTGATTTCATCTCTCCCCTACACTAACTCACAACTCATTGACTTTAGACTATGTTAAATGAGGTTTTAAAAAGTGTATTAGGCGATAACTTTTGAAGTCTCTAAGCTAGATCAAGAGGTGCATTTGGGAGAAAACATTGGGGACCATTTCTCCCCCCTCTCCTATGGCTGGAACCATATTTTGATGGGTGTGATTTATAAGGGTGAGAGGCTACAGGGGATCTGTCTTGAGAGGGCTTTGACTTTCAAGGGATTCAACTAGTTGAAACCTTATGTGCACTTGAAAATAAAGCTCTTTTGTATCATAGAGTCTCAAAGCTTGACGGTAGATGGGAGCTCAGAGGTGAGTACTGTAAACCTGCTTCAAATGTCTCTGCCCAGTGTCCAACTCTTCCCTTCCCTCACATCTCTTGAAAGCAATCCAGTCCATTTCAAACGGAGACCACAATGAAGCTCTCTCTACATTAACCCTCAACCCCACTTCTTGTAATATTCCTGAATCTGGAAGACAGGAAGCAGGAATAAATGGGGACCTAAGCCATATTTATGAGAGTTGTGGAAGGAAGAGAGACCATGTTTGCAGTAATTGCACTCAACGTTAGTAGCACTTCCTGAGCCATTCCCATCTGGGGGGGAGGGGGACTCTAATTAAGGCATTGTGGGAGATATGAAGATAACTGAAAGAGAGAATCCATGGAGGAATTTGCAAGCCACACCTGCATGTGTATGTAGAATAACCCCAAATACGAGGCAGAAGATGAGCCAATGGAGGAGGTGGAGCCAAACTTTCTCCAACATCTTTGATGACCCACACATTACTCTTCTCACTGTAGGTCTTGTGTAATCTTCATAGGATGGTGTGCTAAACTGTCTGAACTCCATTTTCCTTCTCTGTAAAGTTTCATAGACTTTCTGTTCTCTGAAGTCGCTTCTAGACTTCACATCCCATGATTCATCTCTCTTTTTCCCTTTGGTTGCCTTTTACTGCTTCTCCTAGTCTGGGCTAGCAAGCAAAATGGATGGGCCAAAGATGTTTGCATTGTTGTTCTTTCTTCCCTCTCTGTGGGATGTATTGTTGACTTAAAGCCAGTTTGAACAAAGTACTCAAGAACAAACCACAGAGAACCATCTCGAATTGGCAAAGGGTAACCCTGTGACCCCAGAGGCCTTTCCCAGCTCTAATTTTTATGATTCACTAATTTGCTCCACCGCTCCTCTGTCCGGGAACTCAGAGTTCAAAAAAAGATGCCATGTAAATTGCTAGAGGTAATGAGAAGGTTGCAGGCTTGGTAGCGTCAGAAGTGTGGTTTTCAGTGAAATGAAATACAGGAAGATATTTAAAGGAGCCAGGGAAGCATCGCCTGCCCTCTCCCCCTGCTTTCTCCTTTGAGGGACTTCCATTGTAAGGTGGGTAGTGTAAATTTCAAGCCTTCTCTTTTCAATGGATGAGTAGGGTTTGCTTTACTATGTCTCCAATAGAGCTGTTCTAACTCTTTCAGAACCTTTCTCAAAGCTAGGTGGATGTGACTGGTGTTAAGCCTTAAGTTCTGCCACAATTTTTCACAGATAGAGAGATAGATAGATAGATAGATATCTTTTGAAGGGGAGGAGATGCTGTAGGAAGACCACTGTTCTCTAAAGGCCTGGTTGTTGGATGGGTCACCTGAACTTTTAGTGCTTTCTACATTCTCCCAAGTATGGGAGACAAACCTCTTTGTTGCAAGTTTTACACTAGCATTTTGTAATGCAGATGAGACTCTAGCAGGATTATTGTCCCTAAAGACAGCATTGCTGGAGGACTGGTCAGGTAGGAACCTGGGATGCTTGCATGATCCCCAGGAGAGCCGGCTCAGTGGGGAATGGAAGGAAAAGGCTGGACAAACCTAGGGTACCCCACCAGGAGGACAATGACCAGAGCTTACAGTGGGCCCACTTGACCTTGGAGCCATGTTCCGAAGTCAGCTGCACAGTGTAAATGTACACCTGTAAGCTCGTGGTGAACACACCACAAAGTGGCACCACTTTGCTGACTTCCCCTCTGCGTTTCTGTGTCTTGTGTGAGGCAGTAGGTGAAAATTTTGTCTTCTGTTTAGGAACCTTGCTCTAGCAAAACCGTGCTTTTGGATGTTGGACTTGCATTGTGACATGAATTCTCTCAGAAGCATGTGATGTGTGAAAAAGTTGCAGAAGGAGTCTTAGGTTCAAAAGCTTCATCTCATGGAATCCCTGTGGCCAATATCTAGAGAAGCAAACATTAGGACTGCCAGCCCTGTTTGATGTACTGTTATTCTTTGCTGTGTCTTTTAATGGTTTGATCCAAAGATGGAAACTGTACCAAGACTTAGGTAATTTAAAAATCTCCTTTGCTTTCACTGAGAAGAAGGTCCATGACTAGTCTAAGTATTCTCAGCTCTTCAGCAGTGGTGGAACTTGGCTGGAGGCTCTGTAGTCCTTCTCTCTCTTTCTATGACACTGATGTTCTTTTTGAAAGAGATGAGGAAGCAGAGGGCACATGAAAGAAGAAGGCACATGGAGAAAAGCATGAACATTTATGATGTACCGTAAGTACTAATCATCTACCATGACCATTGATCATGTCGGTCTTGGCACATCCCTTTGTGTTCTAGACTGTATTAGTTTCAATTTGTGACTGTAACAAATTATGGGTTATACTGCAATTTATGTCCTCATATGTGAAAAAGACCAGACCAGTCAGTCTGAAATCAAGGTGTGGCAGATTGCCATCTCTAGATGCAGGAGGGGAGAGCATGGTCCATATTCTAGTGCCAGTGGCTTCCAGCATTCCTGGGCTTTGACTACATCCTACAGTCTCTGTGGTTGTTTCGCTCCCTCCTCTTCTGCACGTGTCCAATTCCCATGAGCTTGTAGCTCATGGAAGATGGGCCTGTTGGCTTTGGGTCCCTGGTGAGGCTGCATGTTATGGTGGGAACCACAGTACAGAGCAACCTGTTTACCCACTGATGGTCATGAAGCAGAGTGAGGGGAGGAAACCAGGGGCCCACAGGCCCCACTGAACTCATCCCCAGTGACCTGACTCTCCCTCAAGTGCCCATGTCCTCATGTTTCCACACTCTCCAGTAGTACCGTGACGGGTCGGGGATCCACACATGGGCTTTTGGAGGACTATCCAGATCCAAACAATCAGATTCTCCAGCTCAGACTTCCTCCACTTCTGCAAAGCTATGATATATGTAATTTTCACCTCAGGTAACACTCCCATTTTCTGGGACATTTTTCAGTGGGTTATTAAAAGAAGGGAGGCACCGTCGAGCGAGTCCATGACCCAAGCAGGTCAGCAGGGTGTCTCTGGGGGAACTTCCACTCCACTTGCCATGCATGCAATTTGTAAATGTGACGGAATGGCCCAGGTTTGCAACGTAGTCAGTTCTGCACATTGTCAGTGTGTTTCTCTAACTCCAGATCCTTGGCTCACTGACTTGTATGTCCTGCCTCTTTATATCAAGGTTGTGTTTAAATGTGCCAGTGCCAGGTTGATACCTAGAGTTTTCTAGAAACAAGGTAAAGCCACTTAAAGACAGAGTAAGCCTGGTGGTGATGGAAGGGTGCTGGGAGAGGAGGTCACAGAGGGCCCGGCTGACCCTGACACTGAAGCCAAGGTGAGGACTTGGGCTTTTACTTATTTACCTTGTTCTTCCAGGGGAAAAAAAAGCGTTCTATGGAATAATACAATAAGAAAGTTTTGGTTAGATCATTTTTCCCCCTCTTCACATAAACTTCTTATGCCCCAGTAGTTCCCAAAGCTGCTCTAGCTGTGAGCTCACACCATTATCATTCCATGATAGAAATCTCAATTTGTGGCTTTTAAAGAAAACACACCCACCTACCTGCCCAGCCCATCCTTCTTCTACACCTGAGTGTGGCTGTAGCCTGAGGCTCTGGCTGACCTTGTTCTAGACGTTTAACTTTTAAAGTGCTATAGGAACTGGTCTGTCTGTTTACCCTTAGCTAAAATCAACCCATTGATTAAAAACCAAAATTCACCGCGTGTCCCTCAAGTCTCTAGCTGTGGTAAGTCTCACTGGGAGTATTAGGAACTTCGTTTTTTTTTCTGGATTATTTGGGGTTCAGGTGCAAGACTCAAGACTCAAGCATGTCCATCATGTAGCTCAATCAGCAGATCTAGTATTCTACTTGTGACCCTTGCCATATTAGGTGGAGAATACATCTTCAATGCATTAGCCACGCCTGTGGCTGCAGGACATCTATAATAATAGTAATGACCCCCAGTGAGAATGAAGACAACCCACAGACCCAATGTCTTCAGTAGGTTCTGCCTGGCTATTGGGTTGGGCAGAACTCAGTCTAATTTATTGTTTTTAGTCCTTCAAAGAACTTGCTGAGCTAGGGGACTCCTTATAGCCTTCTTTTACAGAAGGCCACTGAGAGGCTAACTAACGTCAAATGAGAGGTAAAGTCTGGATTCAAAGTCTGTTATCTGATTAACTACTGGGCTAGAGGCCTGGGGCCTCCTTAGCACTGCTTACTACTTGGGCTCTGTGTTTCTAGTTTCTTTTACGTTTTGTTGTTGTTATTGACACATTTATGTTTCAGGTCATCTTTCCTGAATCCCTCCTTCTCTTTCTCTTTTTATCCCCTTTTTCTTCATGCTTCAGGGAAGTAGAGCCCAGTTTCAGGGGAAACATCTGAAAATACAAGGATGTGTTCTGCAAGCGTGCCTCCGGTCCAGGCTTGTATCTGGCAGAAACCCATCTGCTCATCAAATATTTACACAGCGCCCCCTACAGGCGGTCCTCGGAGCTATGTAACTTCATTGAATCCATGAATTGCCAGGGAATTTGGTGGGCTCTCCTCACATGAGAGGTTCAGAAGCAGCTAAGAGAGAGGAGGAGGAGGAGGAGAAAGGGGAGGGGGAGGGGGAGGGGGAGAGGGAGGGGGGGGGGAGGAGGAGGAGGAGGAGGAGGAGGAGGAGGAGGAGGAGGAGGAGGAGGAGGACTGAGACCTCTGATTCTCATGGTCTGTCTACCGTGTGACACTCCCGTTTGCAATTGTTTTTTTTATTTTTTTTATTTTTTGTCGGTCATGGGGCCTGAACTTTGCCTGGATGCTGTCCCTGAGCTCTTCAGCTGTAGACTAGCGTTCTACCACTTGAGCCTCAGCCCCACTTCCGGCTTTTTCTGCTTATGTGGTGCTGAGGAGTCGAACCCAGGGCCTCATGCATGCAAGGCAAGCACTCTACCACTGAGCCACCTTCCCAGCCCCTGCAATTGCTTTTTAACATGCAACAAAAACCAAAGCCAAATGATTCCTTCTTGCTGATGAGCTCTTAACTGGCCATCAGGCAGAGATGGAGAGTTCTAGGGATGAGGGAGGTGGACACCTGTCTCCTTAAAAATTCCCATCATGTGGGAAGTGGCTTGGCCCAGGCACTCTTTAAGGGTAATCATGGAAAACACAGATAGGAGCTAGTAGTGATCTCCTATTCTGGGTTGAGATACAGGAGGAGTAGGTTTTGATGAGCTGGGAAAATGAGGGATAATGTCTGGAAATGTAACATCTTTCCTTATCAGCAAAGGCAATGCACTGAGAAGTCTTAGATCTCTCAGAACCAGACCAAAGGCCCACAGAACTTACTAGAAGGTCCTAAGATGAAAGGTAGGATGACTAAGACAATCTCACTCCATGGCCACCCTTGCCCTATCAGTTCAAGTTGCCCCGCCTCCATCCGTCAGTCATCCTGAGACCCTTCTGGTAGCTAGTCCATCTCCCAAGATTCCAGGTTAGAGCACCGTGAGGCCGAGCAAGTGACCTCTTGCTCTGCCCAGTGTTTCCTGGAGTATAGATTATCTCTATCCCCAGCCCCCAACTGCCCCAAGAGCTTTAAACTCTCCAGGCAAAACCTACTTTGCTCCTGGGCTGGATGAAGCACACTGGGCACATTCTTGAACAGAGTTCAAACTAACAGGATTTCCCTAAAACAAGCAACTCCCTGGATGCCCTGGGAAGCAGTGTGACTACTGGGGGATTAACATAGCCAGAGCAACATGGCTCTGATCCAGGAAGAAAATGTATGTGCATATATATATATATATATATATATATATATATATATGTATATATATATGTATATCTGGCTCAGAGTCTTGGGAACCCCATAATCAGAAGCACACTCATTCTGAAGGTTTCAAAAGATCCAACACCCACCTCAGTGTGACCTGGCAAGGGTTCAGAGAAATCCACCCCCTCTTTTGTCTTTCGGATGGAATGCAAGCCCCACAGAAGACTTCCTGCCCAGAAGGCAGAGAAAGGCCAGGGCCCTGCCACCCGATCCCAGCAAGGTAGGGGGATTGGACCCTGAAGGCCATCCTCTGGCTCCTCTTTTCCTGCTGGGAATTTCATCTTGGGCGCAAGGTGCCATGGGTTAGTTTTGCCATGGTGCCCGCCCTTGTCACTGCAACTCTGCTATCTGATCCCCAGCTGGGGTTTTTTTTTATTTATTTATTTATTTTATTATTGGTTCGTGTTTTGTTTTCTCCTGGCGGAAGGAAAGCGAGTCACAGGTTGAAGTGTAGGTGGCCTCTGTCAGGACCAGACCTGCAGAGCTGGAACAGGAATTGAGACCAGGGCTCTTGCAGGCTAAAGGGGAGGAGCCAGACTATCCTCTCCAAGGTCAAAGCAAGCCTATGCCCAGCCAGCGGATGGGTAAAGACTGGACAGGACAAACATGTCTTGGCAGTCAAAACAAGTAGGATCAGGAGCTCAGATGGTGGGGCCCCTTGAAACTACAGCCCTGGCTGCTGGAAAAGTCAGAGCTGAGTCACCCCTGGCTTCTTGATAATTTCTGGGAGCAGGTCTAGGCCTTTGGGAAGTCTGCCTCGGTCTTTAATGAGCCAGAGAGCAGGGCTTGAGGTCTGAAAAGGGGGTAATTCTCTCACAGCTACTAATAGACACCAGTCTTTGGTTTCAAGTTTACACTGCAGAGGGCTTCTTTGTGGGGGCGGGGTCTTAGGCCACCCTGGCAAGGGAAGATGAAGATGCTGTCTGCCTGTATAGTCGGTTATGATCCACATTTTCTGCCACTGGAAATGCCAATGGAAGATTTTAACATTGGATCCATATTGAGACAAATGTGCGCGTGCGTGTGTGCGTGCGTGCGTGCGTGCGTGCGTGCGTGCGTGTGTGTGTGTGTGTGTGTGTGTGTGTGTGGTGGGAGGGGGTGATCAGGGATGTTTCAAACATTTCCTTAGAAATGTTGACTTTTCTAAAAGTAGCTGAATCTGGGGACAAAAGGAGTTTTGCAGACCTGGTAACAGCAGTCAACCTGCTTTTGTAGACACTGGTCCCAATCTATGCCTGGAGAAGGGCCTTACACATTATTCTCCTTTTCTTTTCCTTTCTTTCCTCTTCCTCTTCTCTCCTCTTTGTGTCTATTCTTCTTTCTTTTCTTTTCTTTTTTTTGTAGCAGTGATTGAACTCAGGACTTCCTGTTAGCTAGGCAACTGTCATACCCTTTGAACCATTTACTTTACTTTGGTCCCTTTACTTTGAGGTTTCTTTTCAAATAGGGCCTGACACTTTTGCCCAGGCCGGTCTTGAACCTCAGTCGGTTCCCTTATCTCTACCTACCACCAGAGTCACAGGTGTGCCTCCCAAGCCTACAGGCAGCATTCTTCTTCTGAAGCCCAACTTTTGGCACACAACTCCAATGGCAGCCAAATATGGGCAGCCCACTGCACCTGCACCAAAGTGTCTAAACCAGTGCTTTGTAGACAATGCTTAGTCACCATATTAGTGGTTACTTCTCACTCCAAACTAACCATCCATGCATCCATGCAATCACTCATTCAATAAACTGCTGTAGGAGGCCTTCTATTCATCAGAACCTGTCAGATACTGAGGAAAGATTAAAAAAAACTGATAAGGAAAAGATGAACATACAACCTGAAGGGACCTTGAAGCATAAATTCAGTACCTCACCGGAGGAAGAGGGATAAGAGGAAGAGGAAAAGGAGGAAGAGAAGGAAGAGGAGGAAGAAGAGAGATATGGAGGGTTTCTGCATATGTAGGAAAAGGTGATACCTGGTCAGAGCACACATGGCAGGGATGGGAATGACCGAAGTGTTCAACCCTAAAGACATTGGGATTAGAACCTCGAAGAGGAGAATGCTGTCATCTCTCTGGTCATGCATGTTCTACTCTTCCGCATGAATGACTATTATATGAATGAAGCTTGAAGAACCCTGCCTAACTTTGAATACCTCTACTCAAGTCATTGGAAAGATTCCAATCCCAGATGAATTTACATCTTTATGGTTCTTTCACTTGGAACAGGCCATTCTAAGCTCATCCCACAGCTTCAGTCCAGTGAGGCCAGTTCACTTCCTTTTGTGCTAATGGAAAAGGTTGATCCTAGAATGGGAACACTGGAACCACTCTGGACTGCTGGAGGTCTATGGCATTGTATGATTACATCCCCAGGGCCAGTAGTAGATAGCCAATATATGCCGATGAACCTATGAGAGATGTGAAATCTGAGCATGGGTAGGGAGAAACCCACTTCAATAACTTGAGCAACTTCTTCAGAACTTACCTTCTGTTCCTGTGGTAGGGACAAAACTTGAATCGGTCTCTCATTTCTTGACTCCACACCCACCACACAAAGACTGGTTGTACCGATAGCCACTTGATTTTTGTTTTCTGCAACACTTTGTGTACTGTTGTCTACAAGTCATAAAAAAAAGTGATGCTGGTCCAAGTAGCTTAAAAAATCTTGGAAGGAAGTCACTTTGGCAAACTAATCCCTGTGGCTGAAAGCATCTGTATCAGGCAGTGTCTCTCCAGAAAAAACAAAACCCAAGCAGAGTAATTTAACAGAGGAAATTTAATATGGGGAATTAGTTACAAAGGTTTTTTTTTTTTTTAAAAAAAAAAAAGGAATAAGAAGAAAAGTTATCCCTAAGTTAGCAGTTGCTGAAAGCCCTACCTCTTTCTCTGAGGGCTGGAGGATTAGAGGTGTTACTTGAGTCTAAGAACTTGTATCCCGGTTGGAAGCTGGCCCTGGGATGAGTGTGGCTGGCTGGTACTGTCTGAGGGACAAGGACTCGACCCCAAGTATAGGGGAGGTATGAAAACTTGGCTTCTTAGGTCTGCCAAACTGTGCAGAAAGCAACGGAGAAGTTGTTAGCTCACAGGGTTCATCGCTTTGAAGACGAAAAGTGAGAAAATAGTGGAAAATGCATCGGAAGACCCAACAGGCGAATAACCAGTACAGCGTCCACCCATCCACAGCCTTCCCAGCCCGCCCCATGACCCTCCTCTGGGGTTTAGGAAATAAGGGTGCACTGAACTGGCATAAGTTATAGCCCTTTGGGTAACACGGAACCATTTCTCTCTTGCTTCCATATTTAGCCTGTCTTCGAAAATATTTAGACTGCTTACTAAAACCACTAAACCCCCAAAACTAGCTTCCCACTGACAGCTGAAACTTGCCTGGGCGGAGCACCTGTCCACAGTGCTCTCCGCTATCCACAGCTGGCCCTGAGGGGTCACACCTGGGCTGGGAGGGCTTGGCTGCTGCTTCCGCCCTCAGCCAGGCTCCCAGAGGCAGGAGCGTGCTGGGGAGGGCTCCTTCTGTTTGCCAGTTCTGTGCTCACAGAAACTCCCTTACCCCGGTGTCAGGACACGGAGACTCTCAAGAGTGACACGGTGCACAGGGGATTCCCTGCAGAGATTCCACGTGCCGCGTTTGTGCTTCCCGTGGAAGAGCCCCACAGAAAGCAGTGAGTTGCCTTGCGCGGTGAGCGTGGTGCCAGCCTGGGCCGCAGCCGAGGACAGGTGGGACAAGAAAGTGGGAGAGAGCCAAGCACCGAGAGGAAGGTCCCTTGACCGGGTCCACGGGGACAAGCAAAGCCCGCCGGCTCCTCGTGTCTTAGCCCATGGAGTTTGTCATAACCAAATGCCTCGGACTAGCGGGTTTCATGACCACGTTTCTGGAGGTTGGCAAGTTCGAGACCAACTCACCAGTAGCAGTCTGGTGCTAGAAGAGGGGCAGGCCTCCCCCCTCAGGCACCAGGGGGGATGAGGACTTTATCAAAGCCCCCGCCTCCCCCCCCATAGCATTGGGGGGGTCATTTTAAGCACGTGAATTTCGGGGAGACATCACATTCAGGTGGAGTCTCCATGGTGTGAGAAAGGATCTTGTAGGAGGCGGAAGGCTCCAGGCCCTGCTCTTCTCTCCTCCAGCAAGGCCGGTGAGTGCCAGGTGCAAAGGCCTGGGAGCCCCTCCATTCCTCCCAGGTCCCTTCTCCGTGTCTTGTGTTCCACCCTAACCTGGAACCAGACCGGGAAGGACATTCTGGGAACACTGCTCATGGCATACCTAAGGCGGTGGCATAGCTAAGGCGGTGGAGCACAAAGCCGCCTATATTGCAAGAAGGCTCAAGGTGAATGGCTGGAGGAAAGATGCTTGTTCGGAGACAGAAATGAACTTTGGTCTCTCCTGAGGAGCGGGAGAGACAGGAGACACACTGAGAGAGGGAGAAGAAGGTAGAGAGAAAAGCAAGAGAGGGAGAGAGAAAGGGAGGGAGAGAGAGAAGGAGAGAGGAAGAGAGAGCAGAGCATGTTTTTCGTTTGGGGGTACAGGCAGTCATTGGGCTCATGGTCCCTCTCTGTGGATGTCTCCTGCCTGTGGAGGCAGCCAGGATCTCTGTAGTCTGTGGGGACTGGGGAGGGCGCTTGCTCATCAGAGACTGCTAAGGCTTTATGCCTTCAGAAGCAGCAGTAGTGGCCTCCAGGGAGGGTGGAGCCTGGCTGGGCGACCCCGCCCCTCCCTCTAAGCTACCTCCCACCCAGGGTGCTGTGAGGCTTCATTAGTTAATGCTGGGGAAAGGGCTTTGAAGGTGAAATACTGTCATAATTGCACACAGATGCCTGCGTGCAGGCTGGCAGGCACTTTGCTGACTAACGGTAGAATTTGTTGGAATTGGTGGTGACCTTTTCGTTCCCACCCCCCCTCCACCACCACCACCATGACATTTCTAAATATTTTGGTTGTCAATTGTAAACAAGCTCAATTCCAAAACAAAACTCAGACCTATTGCTGCTTGCAAATGTATCCTTGCTCCACAGATCATTTCCGGTTCTCTCCTCTTCCCTTCTGCACGGCACAGCCATGTGAGGCTTGCTTGGCTCTCTGCTCTTCTCTCCAGAAGAGCTGGGCGCAGCGCAGCTTGACACACGTCCGTGCAACGGGTTAGTTTGCACACCAGGGCTTCGGAGCGTCGCGTGAAATGTCTCAGGCTGACAAATCCATCTGTCAAGCATTTTTTTTGGATTTCTTTTTTAAGGCAAGAAATAACTGAGTGTTTTGTTTTGTTTGTTTGCTTGGGTTTGGGTGGCACTGGAGAGTGAACCCAGGGCCTTGGTGCTTGCTAGGTAGACACTCTATCACTGAACTACACCTCTAGTCTTTTGGGGATTTTTTGGTACTGGTTATTTTTGAGATACGATCTTACCTCTTGGCCAGGCTCACACTTAGAGATTGTGATCCACCTGTTTTAGGCGTCCAGTGGTAGCCTGGATGTTAAACTGTACCCAGTTTCTTACCCTTTGAGATGGGGTTGCTCTGACACTTATTTATCTTTTTGCTCATAAGCTAGCCTGGAACCGTAATCTTCTCTACCTCAGCCTCCTATGTAGCTAGGATGACAAATGCATGCCAAAAAATTGTGCCCAGCTCTTGGTCAGAATATGTCTTTTTGGTCTAGTTTGCCCTCTAACTGGGATCCTCCCAGCCTCAGCCTCTCAAGTACCTAGGGAGACAGGCATGAGTCCCTCACCTCTGGTACAGTTGGGGCCAATTGGTCTTTGCTACCACTTGGCTGGCATTATGTCTTCAGGACAACTCTTTGTACCTCTGTCGTTTCTAGTCTTTCCTGCTTATACAGTGTAATCTTGAAGAATGCAACAAGGAAAACAGATCGTAACCCTCACCTACTGGGAGTCTCCCTCTCTATTTCCTTCCTTTAGGATCTTTACTGGAAGGCTTTTAATTTTCTGGAGTCTCCTAGACAGATTGGGATACCATGAAGCAAAGAAAGAGGAGAAATTCCTCAAATAGCCAGAGAGGCCCAGTTGATAGGAGGAGCCGAGCCAAAGGTGGAGAAAGGGTAGAGAGATTCAGAAACAGATGTGGAGAGGATACTGGGGAGGGCGTATGGCCTGAGAGAGGAGGAGGGGGCAGATCTGGGGTGGGGATGGGGGACACTGGTAGAGAATGGTGTGCATCTGGTAGGACTGTCATAGCAAAATGCCACAGCCTGGGTGGTGTAGGCAAGAGATGTTTATTTTCTCACAGTTCTTTAAGGCTGGAAATCCAAGATCAAGTTGCTGGCAGGGTTGGTTCTCCCGAGGCCTGTCTGGCTCACAGAAGGCTGCCTCTGGCGGGTGGTACCATGGCCGCATCTCTGTGTGCAGGCCTGCCTGGTAACTTTCCTTAGTCCTGTATGCTCATCCATCACATCCGATCCCACCCCAGGGACCTTTCTGACCTTGTTCAGTCACATGATGGGAGCAGGAGGAGAGGTTAGAGCTTCAAGAAATGGACTTTGAAGGGGACAAAATTTGGCAGAAGGAAATATTTTGAAGCCCTTTTTATTATACTCAACACGGGAGATGTTTGCTTAAGTGTGATGTCTTCTCAAGTGAACAAAAGAGGACTTAAATTGTGTGTGATTATATTTATGTATTCCGTTCATTGCTTTTAATCCAACAGTATATGAAGGAAGCCTGAGTCACAAGGACCTTGGATTTATATGTATTATAAACCAGAACTTTATATGTATTATAAAGAAAATCAGAAGGAACAACACAGCTGACTCTCTCCTTTGTCATTTGAAGGGCCTCTTAGGAGTTGCTTTCCTGCCAAATGAGGAAAGTATCACTGTTAACAAATGTAGGTAGAGTTTTGCTGTTGGGAAAACAAATGTTACGAAATGCTTCTATCTTTTATAAATTGGTGTTTAGAGCCATGTGGGACTCTGTAGAGTTACCGCCCAAAGTCCCTTTTGTTGTTCATGAAATGAATTACAGCTCGATGCCGCTAATTTTGATTTTGCCAATCACTGAAATGAAGCTTGTCACGTAGTGACTGCCACTGGGGCAGGTCGCAGTCCCCGTAAGGGGAAGAAACTAAGGCTCCTCCTCTGATGCCAGGGCCGGGGCCTCTGGGGTCTGAGCCTCCAATACCATGAGTATGGGACCAGGATCTCCTGCAGGGTCTTATCCTAGAGCAGAGTTGTGGGGACCGTTGTGTGTTGTACAGATTGTGGACACTTGGTGTAAACCACACACACACACACACACACACACACACGCAGAGCTGTTCCCCAGATGCACTCCCAAAGTGGCTCACGTCTTCAGTGAGGCTGTCTCCTTTCCCATGGAGAGTTAGGGAACACCCTCTGCAGAGTGGCTGTGTGCACTTTGGAGTCACCGAGTCCTCAGGTGGCCTAGCCTCAGATCAGGTCGCTGAGGACCAGCATAGCAGTGATAGCCGTGGGGGTAGGGAGGAAAAGAGATGGGGAGGCACGGAAGATCATTTACTTCCCTGGGAGTGATTTCTAAGGCCCATCAAATCTAGACGACACCAGGCCCAATCGACAGCTGTTGCAACAAGGCAAACCCAGGGCCTGCCGGCTCACCCCAGAACGGCTGCCAGCTACAAGTCCAATTTCACAAAATACCGGCAAAGTCTGTCTCCATTTCTCGGGTAGAGGCCTAGGATTATTTTTTTTTAAAGAGCCATTATTATTATTTATAATCCATTCCTATATGGAAGATGACAATTCTTTATGGGTCAGATGATTTAAATCTGGACCTTTAAAACCAGGCCTGATTTATTTGCACAAGGAAATCATGTTTTCTTTGGAGCTTTTCAATGGAGACATAATTACGGTGTTGCAAATACAGTGCTCTATTTAAGGGACCGTCAGCATTTCCATAATAAACGTCTATTTTTCAGGAGCTTTGAGCATTGGCAGGGAGACACACCGAGGGACACACAGAGAAAGAAATCTTTCTCTAGTATAAGCTTGGTGGGTCCTACTGGGGACTTTGTTTTGAATCCAAATCTCTATGTGTCCTTGCAACCACACATTCTTCTTTGTTTGTGTGGCGCTGCCAGTGATGTGCCAGGCATCTCTGGACTTAGCCCAGCAGGGCTTTCACTCCAGAGCTGGATCTTAACGGGCAGCGGCCGCGCGCTGGGTGGCTGGCCCTCTCCCTCTCCAGACCCTCGTGGATTGCCAAGTTGCATGTCAGCTTTAAGGAAAAAAAATAAGGAGAAAAATGCCCTTGCTGCTGCTGCTGCTGCTGCTGCTGCTGCTTCTTCTTCTTCTTCTTCTTCTTCTTCTTCTTCTTCTTCTTCTTCTTCTTCTTCTTCTTCTTCTTCTTCTTCTTCTTCTTCTTCTTCTTCTTCTTCTTCTTCTTCTTCTTCTTCTTCTTCTTCTTCTTCTTCTTCTTCTTCCCCTCCCCTCCCCTCCCCTCCCCCCTCCACTCCCTCTGGTTACGTTGGGCATAAGCTAACTTGGAGCCTGGAGAAGAAGAATATTAATAGCAACATTAAGCATGAGTTGACTGCCCGGTATGTGTCTGGCACTTTAGGAATATTTAATTTTTAAACCATATAACACATCTTTCGAAGGAGAAACTGCTTTCCCTGATTTTTTAGACGATGCAAACAGGCTAGGGGTAGGTAACGTGTTGGTGAGGGTTCTAGGGGCCCTTACAGCATGGATGACAAAGCCTGGTGGGGCTCCATCATCCCCCCCCCATTCCTCTCCTCCCTGGCCATCCCTCCCTCTCCCCAAGGAGTCGTGCGTTTAAAAGCCTTGGAAAGGTAAGTAGACTCAGGGGACACAGAACGTAGGAGTAGAGATGGGTAGGAACCACCAGCCAGGAGCAGAAGGTTTCGCATAAAAAACATCCAAAGAGTTTTCTGGCTAGATGGCCAGCTTGCACCTCACAAGATCCTCTCACGGATGTCCCGATTTTTACCAAAGCACCGAGTAAGCTTTTCTTGTGGAGATTGGATACAGTGTCCAGGATTATATAACCAGGAAGTGGCCAAATTCCCAGGTCTGGAATGGCGGTTCTTGACAGTTGAATGCTTTATGGCCTCCACAGAGCCAGCCTCCCTCCTCTGGGGAGGCTCACTGTGAATGGAGACGGGAAGTTGACCCTCAGGATCTTCCTGCCTCACGTGGGAGATCCCGTCTCCCGGATCGCTGGTGGAGCCTCTCCAGGAGCTTGTGTGCTGGCACTGCAGGCACAAGGAGGGTAAGGAGGGCGAAGGTAATGCCCCCCCCCCCCCCGGCACCCGAGGCCAGTCCCCGGGGACAGCGGCGGAGGGGAGACCACCCTCCACACCGGGTTCGCAGCCAACCCCGGGAAACGGTTGTGTAAACTCCTGTGCCCTGGTGGGTGGTGTGATTTAATTCTTTTTCCTTCTCTTTTCTGGGACGGCTTTTGCCTGGCTCGTCCAGCTGACAGAGAGAAATGGCAACACACAGCCCACAACGCAGCATGAACGGGAAGGAGGGCTTTTTTTTTTTTTGTTGTTGGTCCTGGAGCTTGAACTCAGGGCCTGGAGGCTGTCCCTGAGCTTTATTGCTCAAGGCTAACACTTGACCACTTGGAGCCACAAAACCACTTCCAGTGGTTAATTGGCAATAAGAGTCTTGTGGAGGCTGGGAAGGTGGCTCAGTGGTAGAGCGCTTGCCTTGCATGCACGAGGCCCTGGGTTCAATTCCTCAGCACCACATAAACAAAAAGAAAAAAGCCAGAAGTGGCGCTGTGGCTCAAGTGGTAGAGCACTAGCCTTGAGCTGAAGAGCTGAGGGACAGCGCCCAGGCCCAGAGTTCAGGCCCCACGACAGGACCCCCCCCCCCAAAAAAAATAAAGAGTCTTGTGGACTTTCCTGCCCCGGCTGCCGTTGAACCACAATACTCAGATCTCAGCCTCCTGAGTAGCTAAGATGACAAATGTAAGCCACCCGCTACCTGGCTTAGTTAGCTTTTTTTGCTCAAGACTGACTTTCTACCACTTGAGCCACATTTCTACCTCTGGGTTTTTCCTAGTTAATTGGAGATAAGAGTCTCTTGGATTTATCTGTCTTGATTAGCTTCAAGCAGAAATCCTCAGACCTCAGCCTCCTGAGTAGCTAGGATTATAGGAATGAGCCAGCAGCACCCAGTCCAATTGTCTTTTAGAAAGCAAAATGCCTTTATCTTCTGTGACTCCGACTGCAGTTTCTGTCCAATCTGTATTTAGTGAGGTCCCTCGAATGGGTTATTCTCCCAACACTCGAGTGTTGGAGATAAAATGGGGAAGAGACCACTACCTGAGGCTTGAGCCCTCTTGTTTGACCTCACTATGTTAGTCCTGTGGGGACTGGCAGATGAAATGCTCCTTCACCCATCACCACTGATCACCTGCTCCCTGAGGGGCTCTGAACCTAGGGCTGGATGTGGCTTCTGCCTATGTAGAATTTATGGCTAGTTGGGGACAGTTGTTAATCGAATAATCACACTCACCACTTAGATAATTATTAAGATTGCAGGTTCTTCTGGGGGTGGGGTGGTACTAGAGTTTGCATTCAGGGCCTTGTGCTTGCTCCATGAGTGTTTTTTCCAACTTGAGCCACACTCCCAGCCCTTTTAACTTTTAGTTACTTTTTTTTGAGGTTAGGGTGTTGTGCTGTCTGTCTAGATTGGGCTTGCACCACAATCCTTTTTCCTGTGTCTCTTGTGCAACTGGGATTACAGGCATGTTGTACCATGCTCAGCCTGTGATGCGTTCTCTGGGGGAAAAGCACAAGATACTGTGAGGACATAGCGATTAGCTATGTTGCAGCAAGCTAGATCAACACTACACATAAATAGATCCTCTCCCTCCCACCACGCACACACATCACAAGACGTCACAGAGAAGCCATGTGCTGGCGCTGGCTCAGAGAGATCACCAATTTTCTGGGCTCTGTGCCCCACAGTCTTCAATACATTGACTTTTCTTCCATAGAATGAAGCCTCCTGATGGCAGAATGGCTGCTGCAGCTCCATTTTCATAGACAGGAAGCAGATGGAGGGGAGAGGGGGCAGTGTCGACCAGAGAATTCTTTCTTTTCTAATACAAGTCTGGTTCAATAGCAATACAATGTCTTACCCAGAAACTTCTCAGTAGACTCTTCACAAATGAAGACTACAGAAAGATAATCTAGATGGCAATTATATAGGTGAATCTTACAATCCTGTGTGTGTGTGTGTGCAATTTTGCAATGTGTTCCATACCATATTCATGTGTATGAAGTCTTTCGATTCTTCCATTGGTCCTGTGAGGAAAAGTGATTTTTCTTTTTTTTTTTTTTTAATTTAATTTTATTTTATTTGTGAACATACTGTACAGAGGGGTTACAATTACATGGGCAGGATAATGTGTACATTTCTTATCAAGCATTGCAGCCTCTTCCTTTGTTTACCCTTCACATCCCTTCCCAGCCTCCCCCCTCCCCCCCAATCCCAATCCTTCTTCTTCCCCCCCCCCCCCCCCCCCCGCACCAACGTTGTATAGCTCATTTTGGACATGACATTTTGTACTTCTCATTGTTGCAACAGGTCCACCTGTATCCTTAAACAACTGGTTTTTCCCCATCTCCTCCACAAGTTATACTGACATCAAATATAGTGAAAGCAGGGGTTATACTGTGGGGGAGGGACATACAAAGCAACACAAAGAAATAATCTTATAAATGCGTTAGAAACACATGCATGAAAGAAAAAAACATTAAAATACATATCTAAGGGTTCATTTTCCTGACATCACATTATCTGACCTTTTCCGCTTGACTCATACATATACTAGATATTGCAAATAAGGGAAACCATGGGACCTATGTTTCTTTGGGCCTGGCTTACTTCACTTAATATAATTTTTTCCAAGTTTTTCCATTTCCTAACAAATGGGGCAATGTCATTCGGAAAAGTGATTTTTCAAATGAACACACAGATTCAGCTCCCTCCTCCTCCTCCTCTTCCTCCTCCTCCTCCCATCAACCAGAGTCCGCTCACTACAGTGTATTGGTTCGGCCAGGCATCCGCTGGGATGAGATTTAGATGGCGTCTTTCTGATCTTCCCCCCAGCCCTGCCCCCGTGGCTCATTCTGGGGTTCAGAGTCACCCAGTGGGAAGTCAGACCAGCCAGGAAGAGAAGTCTTATCCCCACAACAAAGCCAGAACCTCACTGTGGAAGCCACAGGTTCCTTCGTGGCTAATACCTTGATGGGTACAGAAAGTAGCATCTCATTTCTAGAGGAAATGAGCAAATGTCATCTGGGATGTTTTTGAGCAGTGTTTCCCGACCCCTAGCACCTAAGTCAGATGGGAGGTGATGTGTTTAGTGTGTTGGATGCTAAAATGGATGAGTATTGATACCACAGTCTCCTGATACTTTAAAGGGCCTTGGTATGACATCCAACGCCATGGTCTGTACCCCGGCTCTGAGCATGCATGGGGTCTGTCATGCCACAACGACAGACTCCCCTTCTCCTCTGCTTCCTCTTGAATCTGGGCTCCGAGGTTGTCTGCGCAGAGCTGGATAAAGGTGGACACAGACCTACCAGCTTAGGATTGTTCTTAAAACCCAGGAGGGTAAGGCTACCGCTCAGGGCTGCATCCGTGAGTCACAGAGTAGACGTAAGATTGATGTCCCTTGTTCTGGGGAGCACATACAGCTGCACCGTGAACCAGATGTCCCAGAGTTTTATGAGCTTCTTTGGACCTTCTGTTAAATAACACTTACTTGGAAAGAGTAGAGCTCACCTGCTTGCAGTGGAAAGCTCTCAGTGTTTGTTTCTTTAAAAATAAAATCCAGAGTGACTTCATGAGCACCTGTGGCTTTGCAGAATAGCAGGGAAGAATATGCTCAGAACTAGAGGTCATCTCAAGGGGACCGAATAGAGAGGGGCCTTAAACAAGGATTGGACTCTGGTTGGGTGACCATAGGGAAGGACTAGGGGAAACATGGACCTGCCCTGCACAGTGTATCCGCACAGAGCGGCTGCCATGCAGTGATGGGGTTTCATCAGACTCAGAGGCAAGAGCGAAGAAGCAGAGCTGGAACATCATCCCAAGGCAAGCGTTAAAGAGGGTGAGGACTGGGCCCTTTTGCAACCTAATGCAGCCTTGCGAGAGGTGTTGGTTTTGGTTGGCCTTCGGTTGGCGCGTCTTTCAGAGATGTCTCCATCTGGTGATCTGTAGGACTCAGAGTTGGCTCTCATTGGTAGAGAGGGCTCTTGGCTCAGGGAGCCTGTCCTGTCCAAGACCGGACGGGGGAGGAGGAGGCTGGCAGGCGTGCTGCTGCATGGCTGTCCAGGACCGCATCTCTCCCGCTGTTGGGCAGATTTCGGAAGTTTGGACCCCAGGAGGGAATTGCTTTTTGAATCCATGGGAGTCCGTTCATGTGAGTCACTAACAGAAAGGCTTTGAGGGATAGGAGCTTTCACAAATGAACTAAAAGGTCTCTTCCTATAAATGAATAATGAGCAAATCTGCATGGTAGAACTTCAAGAATCCTGCCTGCCTTTCTGATCTACTTCCTTCTCTCTGTTTTCTCACTGATGAAGAAGGGGAAAAACTATGTCATACTTTCTAAGTAAGGCCAGGATGGCTTCGGGTAGAACCTGTGCTAGTCGGCTCTTTGTCGTTTGAGTCCCAGGTCCCAAATGTCAGACCATGGCGGTCATCTGGCTCTATTGCTTTTAAGCCCATGGCAAGGCCCAACGTGGCAGACGGTTGTGGTGGAGGAAAGCTGCTTACCTCATGGCCAGGAAGCAGAGGCAGGGAGGGAGCAGGGACAAGGTCTAGCCTTGGAGGTTATAGCTCTTATGATCTCCTTCCTCCAGCTGGGCCTCGCCTCCTACCTTCCATCATCACCCAATCATAACCATCAAATGACGGGGTCTATCAATGGACTCATCCAGTGATTTGGTCCAACTCCTCATAATCCTCTCAATAGCATTACCAGACTGGGGACCAAGCCTTTAACCCATGAGCCCTTTAGGGAATACTTCACATCTAGACAATAACAGAACCCATATCACATTCTCCAAGAATCTCTACTTCTCATGAGAAGCTGTGATATGGACATGCACGAATGTCTTAACAGAGAACAAGTGCTTTCTCCATGGCCAGAAACAGACTGCTGACGGCAGTCCCTCCCCTCCCCTCCCAAGGTTGTGGCCTCTGGCTTCTCCCCTTCTTCTCCCTTGCATATCTGAATGACCCCTCTTGAGGCCGACACTGAGCCCTGCTGTCTGCTCCATCTCATACATGCCCCATTTTCTACCTGTGGCTGTGGCCTCCCGGCCTGCATGTAGCCAGGTAGGAAGGCCGGTGGCTCAGGATGGAAGGTCTCTGGGCTTTGGTCCTCTGACTCAGACCATCAGGCCACCTCTGTGGTTGCCCACAGGGATGGGCGTGGCCTCTCCCTGGGTGACTAGCCTGGACTTACTTGTCTGCGGTGGCCCAGGACTGGCTGTGCCGTCTGCTCGTGGGTCCTGGCTGTCACCCATGTCAACTGGTCTTGACCATGTCTGTATGGAAAACAACAGAAGCCGTGTCAATAGCAAAAGTAAAAATAAAAAAAAAATCTGGCACCACACAGACCCGATTGAGGCCTTCCCCACACTCACAAGAAGGTAGGGGAGGAGGAAATGTTCTGCTGCGATAGCAGAAATAAGGCCATCAGTGGTTAGTTTTAGGCCAGGTCCCCACAACTGCTTGGAGAGTCCCTCAGAACTGCAGACAAAGTCCCAGGTTTGATTTTACTGAGTGACTTCAGCACTGCCAAGTATTCCTAGTGTGAGGAACTCATAAACCATGCTTGCTGGTGGTCCAGGAGCTAGCTGGGGAGCCTCAGCACAGATCTGAGACTACATGGTGATTTGGTGACAGGGCCTGTTGGATCCCTTCACCTAGACGTTAAGATTTTGCCAGAGAAAGAAATGGAATGTAGATGGCTCCCAATGGGTTTCGCCTCCTCTCTCATCATCAGAGGGAACGGGACTTTTTTTTTTTTGGCCTCTGGGCACGATTTGTATTTAATTATCACAGTTCACATTTTCTCTGCCGCCCAACTGGAAGCCTGAACGGGTTTCCTCGGGATAACCAGCTCCCTGTTAACGATTATCTTCGCCCTGTTTGTATAGTCTGCGCCATGTGCAGTAGGAGGCGGCTGATCAGTTTGCTTTAATTAAGCTTCAAAAGAGAGCCCTGGTCTCCATCTTATCTCTAGTTTGTTCCTTAATTCCTTTTCCACGGTCCCTGCTGTAGGTGGGAAATACAGCCCGAGGTCTCGGATGGGGTGGGGACTTAGTGGTCTGGGACCAGCCTGGTCTTAAGGAACGTGGCTGTCTGAACTTCCTTCAGGGGACCCTCTTTTCCACTGTTCTCTGATTCCCACAGGGAGCTAATTGCTGGGGACGCTTTTATTTAAAAAAAAAAAAAACCCCTTGGGTGTTCCATACTGCTACAGAGTCAGAAGGAAGAGAAAGGGAGGACCGGTAGGCGGAAGGCGTGGGGGGCTTATATTTGAACAGGGGTCTGTTTTAAAACTCTGGGAGCCAGGCTGCCCAAGGTGGGGCTGGGGGGGGGGGGCGGTCTGGTGCAAACAGGCCTCATACCTCTGTAGAACTTTCTTCCTAAAACGAATACAGGGGCCACAGTGGCAGCTTTTTGTCCCCAGCCATCACTAGCTGGAATTGCTTTTTTCTAAATTTCTGTGTTTTTCAAAAGAAACATTGGTAACCAGGCATGCTTTATGTGGTCTTCGATTAACAAACAGGAACTCACCTTTCTAGACTGATGGGGAAACAACTTTTTTTTTTTTTTTTTCTATTTGCTGCGTTGGTGTGCAAGGACCATGAATGGGCACTTTGAGAACCGGCCCTTTCGTGGCCAGCGATCATCAAAGTACAGCTCTCACTCCACGGCTGCCTGGAGGTGTGGGGGGAGCCAGTGGCCCCCGCCCCGGGCCGCCCACCGTGCTTGCCTGCTTCCCGCCTGTTTGTGGCCACAGGACTACTGGTGAGGACCCAGTTTCTTCCCCAGGGAGAAATGCGGGCCCACCAGGAGGAAGGGGCAGACCACCAGCAGCGACTCACCCCGGGGCCCTAAAATAACTGTGTTTAGATTTATTTCTATGCGCTGCTTTTATGTGGCATTCCTCCCCCACTCTGTTTGGGAAGGGAAAGTTCCATTTTTAAAGGTTTCCTAGCCCTTCTCCACCACCAGCCCCTGCCCTGCCTTTGGAGCATGCATCCTGGTCCTCTGAACCCCACGCTGGGCTCTTCCACCCAGCACTGCCTCAGGCACTGAGCTGTGACAGCCCTGCTCCATTTCAGGGAACGGAAGCAGCCGGGAAGATGAGACACAGAGGGCTGGGACTCTAGGAGCCTCAAGTGTGAGAATGGGTTGAGGAGGGCCCTGGGACTCACAGTTGCCTGGGTGCGATCATATTGATTTCGCTCTGGGCGACATGGGGTCTCTGGTGGGGTCTCCTGTGAATGATGCCCAGGCACGCTGCTGGGGCCGCCTCGGAGCGTCTGTGAGCCCTCGCTCTCTGGCAGGGCCAGCCGGCCCCAGGGCAGAAATGGACCACTGGGTTCTCTCTGCTCCCGGACTTCTCCCACAGCGCTGCCCTCTTCCTCTGTGGGAATGAGAGGGGAGGAAGAGGGAGAGGTGGTCACCTTGGTCAAATCCCAACAGCTCCCACAGGATGCCATCTGGGACATCTTCCCCAAGAAGGGTCTCGACTAGAAGAGGTGATGGATGGCTTGGCGAGGCTGGAGAGAAGGGAAGCGGTGCACAAGGCAGTGCAGGGACCTCGCCAGGAGGGCATCATGCCAGGGATCTAGACTGGAACATCGTGTGGGGAGAGGTGGAGAAGCAGGAATGAAAACTTCAGGAGACAGAGGACGCAGGGGCAGGCAGCTACTTCACTGAATCTCAGAGTCTATCACAGGGTCCAGCAGGATCTCTTCCTCCCCTCCCCTCCCTTCCCTCCCTCCTTTCCTTTCCTTTCCTTTCCTTTCCTTTCCTTTCCTTCTTTCCTTTCCTTTCCTTCCCTCCCTCTCTCCTTCCTTCCTTCCTTCTTTCCTTCCTTCCTTCCTTCTCTTTTTTCCTTCTCCTTTTCTTTTTTATTATACCACAAAGGAGTTTCAATTCAACACATCAGTTTATGAGTTCAACGCATCTTGATCAACAGAGAACCCATTTTGTACCTGTCCCTGTGGCACAGCGGATAGCAGGCTTCTTACCCGTGCTATCTTGGCTGTCCCTCAGGTACTTATGCCTAGGGAGGGAAAGGGGGGAAACAGGTGTTAGCTAACCGATGGTCGCCTGATCCTGACACAGTTCCTCCTCTGTAGACACAGAGGGGGAAAACAAGGAAGAAACGCGGGCCCTAAGTGCTCTAGCATCAAGGATGCTGCTGTGAATGGCAGCAGGCATGAAAATTCTTTGCAGGCACAAAAGCTCAGGGATAGCACCAAGGCCCTGAGTTCAAACCCCAGGATTGGTGCATGCAGGTGCGCGCGTGCACGCTCACGCACACGTGTGTACACACACACACACATCCTTTGCTGGTTCTGGTTTTCAAAGCTTTCATGTTGATGATGCCATGGGAATTCCCCAGTTCCCCTTCCCCCATCACCGTGTCCATGCTTGCAGCATTGCTAGAAGATGCTCTGGAAGGACACGCAGTTGGCCCGCGAGCATGCGTCTAGGCCATAGGCAGTTTGGAGGCTTCCAGACAAGGGAGGAGGAGGAGTTGTGAGACACTGTCAATGGACGACCGAACCAGGCTCCCAGGGGTGCAGAAGGTGAGAGTCAGTTCATGAGAGCCTTCAAAGAAGTGAGACTAGAACCAAGGAGGCAGCAGCAGAAGGAGAAGGGCTGTACCAAAGAGCGCTCTGCCCAAGATGTAGATCTAAGGCCCGAGCTAGGGTTCTCCAGGCCTCGCAAAGCTGCTGTAGCATGGATGCAGGTGCCACTGCTGGCAGCCACTCACACACCCCAAGGTAACTAGCCTGAGCAGGACGGCGGACTAGTAGGCTGTGGGTAAAAGTGACGACAGAGAAGGTGCATGCTGAGTGTTGAGGGAAGTTGGGGGCGGAGTGGAGAAATGGGTAAAGGGAAGAGAAGAACACAGACCCCAGCTCCGGGAAGAAGCGTGGCTCTTTCCTGTCCCCAGGCTCGGATACCTCAGTGCTCACTCACGGGCCTTTTCCAGTCCACAATCGCCTGAGGAATCTCAGCGAGGGTGGAGTGGGTGGCAACAGCTGTTCAGTGCCCAGGATGATGTCAGTGCCTTCCCCTGGGGATACTTTCTTCCCTCTAATGATGCCAGGGAGGCTTAGGGTCAGGGGAGGGCAGAAGGCAGATGGTGCCTTTTGTCACCCATATTGTCTCCTACCAGCTATTTCTGCAGCCTCGGGACTGGTAGAGAAGTAGAAAGGAGCCCTTGGGTGTCTCCAGCGTGTGTCTGTGGGTAGAAAGCATTTCTGTGTTTTCGGGGGAGAGAGGACATGGCACACGTGGGTCCTCAGCCACCGGGACACCTGTCGAGGGACACAGCTGCAGCCTGGACAAGGGGCATTGCTGGCCAGTGCCTCATGGTCACGCTGAGCAGCTGCGTGGTGTTCCCCTGCATTCCAAGTGTGGCGAGTGCGATGCGGACCTCAGGCAGAGCCGCCCGGTGCTCCAGGGCTCTGCCGTGTGGCTGAGCTATGCCTCCAGCCTGGTCCTGCCCTGGCGTGGAAATTCAGTTCGCTGGTCAGGTGATTGGTCCAGGAGGCAGAAGCAAAATTTACCACCAAGGGCTCAATGTCAAATTTGCTTTAATTTGGGAAGATGCATGCCAGGTTCAAGAACATTGGGCAGCCAGGCATATTGTGTCTCCAGCCTATAATCCCCTCGCTACTTGGGAAACAGAGATTGGGGGATTGCCCTTGGAGGCCAGAATGGGGATAGAAGTTTGCAAGACTTTATCTCAGCCAATGGCTCGATGCAAATGGTGTTCTTCAGCTAGGGGGGAAGCAGAGAGGCTTGGTGCAGGAGTGAGAGGTTTTCATCCTTATTGCCACAGGAAGTACAAGTACAGGATTTCCCCCCCTCCCACCCCTCCCCCCCCCCCCCCCCCCCCGCCACCTTGGAAGGAACCAAGATGCAAAGGGCCTAGAGGCGTGCTCAAGTGGCAGAGCACCTGCCCTTGCATGCCACATATCGAGTTCAATCCCTAATACTACCAAAAAAGAACAAATACATAAAACCAACAGACCAGGACATGCAGGTAGAAAACAGGTGACAGAGACGGAGGACAGGCCAAGAAAGGAGAGCATTTGTCTGAAGAAAATAAAGTCTTTGTTGTTGTTGTTGGTGGTGGTGGTCCTGGGGCTTGAACTCAGGGCCTGAGTGCTGTCCTTGAGCTCATTTTTTCTCAAGGCTAGTGCTGTACTACTTTGAGCCACAGCAGTACTTCTAGTTTTCTGGTGGTTATTTAGAGATAAGAGCCTCATGGACGTTCCTGCCTGGGCTGGCTTTGAACTGTGATCCTCAGATCTCAGCTCCTGAGTAGCTATGATTACAGGCATGAGCTACCAATGCCCGGCAAAAGTCATTTTTTTAAGGTAAAGAAAAACAGGACAAGAAATGGTTTAAACATTTTCTGAAGATCTCATAGCTCATGGTGCTTGTGCCAGGTAACATAGACATTCAGGGAGAGCCACAAAGCTGACTCTGTCATGTCTGTAAAATGTGTGTGTGTGTTTTTAAATTAACTTCTTAAATCAATGGATCTTTAAATGCTTCACAGATTCACAGTAATGAAAGCTTCTCCCACCCCGGTGGGAAAGAATGTTCTCTTACTCATTTTATGACAAGTGAACTGAAGAGGGTTTGAGAGAAAATGTTTTCGGATCCCATGAGGAAGATGGGCCTGTGGGCGTCAGATTCAGGCTCCGCAGCTCGCATTCACTCTGGGTGGAGTCTCGGCTTTGGCAGCCATTCCCCACCGTCTGTGCCTCAACAAGCCGAGGGCAAACCATGTCAGGGCTTGGCTTAGAAGAGGAAAGGTGTTATCAGTTACACATAAATAGGCCATATAACATACAGTCTTAAGGAGTGCTCTACCACTTGAACCATGCCTCCGGCCTATCTTTCAGCTGGATCTCCTGCCTGGCTGACCTTCACTTTGGTCCTCTTCTCTATGCTTCTAAGTAGCTGGGCTGGCGGATATGATGAGCCACTGTGCCCCAGCTACAATTTTTTTTTAAAAAATAATCCTTATTTGTTATTTTTAAAATTACCTTTAGCTATAAAAGAACTTCAGTTCGGCGTGCCAATCGATGAGTACACTGCACCTTGATCAGACTCCTTCCTTCTCTCTGCCCTTCTCCCAACTCTCCCAACCACTCGGCCTTTCAAGTCCTAGTCTACACATTTTAAAGTAATGTCTTTAAAATCTTAGTGATTCCTTTTTACTTCCCTTTATTCTCTTGTTTTGCCTTTAGAAGTGAAATGGAAACAATGCTTTCATGGCACAACGTTTATTTACCTCGATCTGAAGAGCCACCTTTCTCCACGGCCTGGTATATTTACACACAGGAGGACAGGGCGGGAGAGTGGAAGGTGGGGTGTGCTCTCTCCCCGTGGAGAAAGCTTGGGAGAATGTCAGAAAGCGAGAGAGCTCCAGCAGCCTCAGGCATCAGGTCTGGAGGGGTGCTCAGTGCTGTAGGCTAACACCGACTATGGAGAGAACACAATGCCTGACCCCAAACCTACAGGGTCTCAGAGCCACCTTGCCCTGTGGCTGACCTTTGTCACAGCTCAGAGGCAAGACACCAGTGCTCAGGAAAGGCTGAGAAGAGAAAGAGGAAAGCAAACTTCCCCTAGATCCACGCTGTCTATGCTGAAGATGCTTGATGCCTTCTTAGGGTCTGGGGCTAGGAGGAGAAGGGAATAACTAAATGGCTTTAGAGTATTAGGAATCTCATTTTCAGTGCCTTACAGAGAGTCATTTGGTGTCTTTCTTTGCCTCTTGAGTGTCTGACTTTGAAAAAGAGGAACGAAGATATTCATCCTTAAACTCAAAAGGACCTGAGGCATCCTGTGTTATTTCTGTTCTGTATCTTCTCTGGCACTTGGTGAAGGTGGTATCAGCAGTCACTTGCTGTTTGGGTCGGTCACACCCACCTGACTTTGTAAAGTCCTTGCGCATTTCTTCCCAGAAGCAGCACGTGACCAGACTTTGTAGATACTCATCCCTTTGTCACAGCTTTTTTCCTCGATTTTCATTCCAGAATCTTTGGGAGGCTATCGCTGACCTGCATAATTCCCCCACAAACTCCAAGGATACTAATAAACTATCTCTAACAGCGTCTGGTCCGAGCTGATGCCCATTGGCAAGGAGAGCTCCGTCCTGGTGCTCAGCTCACTCAGCAAGGTCAGGCTGGCTGTGAAGGTCACTAAGATGGAGTCCATCTGGGGATGGACTCCAAAACTATCTGGGGATATTTTTGGTCCTCAGATCAGATCATGTCAGCACTTGTAAACCTAAGGAACCATTCTTCTCATTTCTTTTCTTATCACCCTCTTCCTCCCCCCTTTTTCTAAATGCCCCAATGTAAAGAACAAAATCATGCAGGAACATTGCCCAGGAAAGAGGGGAAATACACGCAGAAATTATCCTACAGATCTGCAGAATATTAATACCCGCCTGGCATTAGGTGTAGACCTGCTTCCCATGGGTCCTCTCCTGTGGGGGGGGGGTGCAGAGATGGAGTGGGGGGAAGGCAGGACCGCCTGGATTCTCACACTCAGCAAGGAGACTCTTCAGATTGTTCTGGAAGGGAGGGAAACCTCAGCAGCTTATTCCACGTGTCACCAAAGTGCATCACTTTGACTCATGGCCAGATTTTGAGAAAACTTCACAGAAGTCAGGAAATTCCCGGCAAATGTTCTCATTTCACCCTCAGGCTAACCCTGCAGTGGGAGCATAGGTAGGGTCAGGCTAGAGGCTGCTTTTAAAAGAGGGGGAAAAAAATCAAAGCCTGTCTTTGCTTCTGCTTGCCACAGGCATGCAGAGTTCCACACAAGGCTGGCTGAAGATGCCAAATCGGCTTTGAGCCCTGGTGACCAAGAGCAGCTACTCTGTTTCTTCATTCTAGACTTGTATTTTTGTGAAAGTTTTTTTTTTTTCCCTCCCCCTATTGCTTGGCTTTGTTTCCCCTTGGAGAGTAGCATCTTTCCTTCTGGGCAAAGTAAGATGCCCCAGGCCCCCTCCTTCTAATGGACAAGGCCAAGTTTAGAGTCGGGGCTGCTCATTTGAGCTCTGTATGTAATTGAGCCTGGCACAAAGGGTTATCATTAGGCGAATGGCGTGGAATGCAGGAAAGAGAAAGTTCAGACCAAATTAGGAAAAAAAATGGTCCTGGGGGAGAGACACAAGGACGAGGCTGGAAGATTGAGCCTCGGGGGCAGCTGTGGAAGAAAGGACTAGATATTAAATGTCCACAGAGGCACTGAGGGAAGCTTCAGTGTCCCTGTCATCTCTTAGGGTTTTGTGTTTCTAGGCACATGAGGGCTATGGTGCTAGGGCAACAGACAGCAGGAGTGTCAGCTGGTAGGATCTGGGCCTGGGGGGGCGCTGCAGGGAAAAACAGTCATCTAACCGCAGACTTATCAAAGGAGTCACTGTGTTCTCCAAGACAATGGAAGGTCCTGGAGGACCCCCAGGCTCTCTGTTTGCCTCTGCCCCTGACTTACCAAACATCCTTGTCCAAAACTATGCTGTTTCGTGTGCTGGACACAGGATCTCTGCCTCCCCTCCTTCCAGCTGGAATAGACCAGGACTTCTGCAGCAAGGGCTTGGCATTGGGGAAGGGGCATCACGGAACAAACTCTGAGTTGTTTGTCCTGGCTGAGTGGATGAATGCCACGTCTGGCATCCCTCAGAGGTCCTGGGGACTTGTAGTGTGTGAAGAGGGCCCTGCTGGTTCCATGTGGCTGGGCACAGATGTGCCTGCAGGACGCTTCCCTCTGTCCATCCTGACCCTGGCCGTCATCTCCCTCTCCTGTTGACTCACACTAGAGTTGGCAGTGGTAGGCTCCAGTTGTTCCCCTACCCCCTCGCCAGACTGTCTCTCTTTTGTGCATTCCTTGGTGGCGTTCCGGCTCCATGTGACCAGGGGTTCTAATATTCTTGGGTTGGTTCATACTACCTAGCTGGCTGCACTCCGGGCTTCCTGGCCTTGTTAAAGGCAACATGCCATTGTTTACGACCGACCCACTGTTTCCATCAAGTTCATCAAGCAGCCGCTTTTTTACAAGGGCGATAGTCCCTTGGATGAGCCTTAGTCCTGAGGGAGCAGAGAGCCAGGGCTTCCTCGGGCTCTGCTGACTGGGCTGACATTGTTACGGGTTTTAATGGTCTTTTAGAAAACCAAGTTTGGAGGTGAGTGACCCTCCTGGAGGAAGGATTAAATGGTTGACTTGGGAACTATTCAACTCTGGAGGTATTGCTAAAAACAATACAATATATTTTGAATTTCGCTTCCTGAGCCAAAGTTGGTTATGGTAGAGGAACAGCTTTCTCATTCTTGTCTCTCCTTGTCTCCATATGATAGCTGTATTCATGCCAAAGAATATACAGGTTGTACAAGCAGTTATTAAAAAAAAAGATTATATGTACTCACACACATCTCCTTCCACGTGGGTGTGCCCGCAGTCACACATAGAGATATCTTTCACACCCTATATGTAAAAAAACAAGTCCATTTAGGAATTGGCAGCATGGCCCTGCCTGAAGTGAGCAGAAAAGCTTGGCTTGACAATCCCACAAAGCCCACACTTGCTTTGACTGAACAGTGATGTGTGAGCCATTAAAAGTGGCCAGCTTGAAGAAGAGCGGGCGCCAACGTTCACACTGTTGTCACACAGGATGGCGGGAAAGCTGCTTTTTGCCGAAATCCAATCTATTCCTAGAAGAAAAAAAGATTCTGCTTCTAATACTGGTTGGCTGGACTCTTCTTCTCCCTTCTGCTCTGGTATCACTGGAACGAGTTCAGTGTCTAAGACGGTCTTTGCATGTGGCCTTCCTGCCTCCAGCCTCTCCTCTTCCAGTTCATCCCCCCTCCCCCTTCAGTGACTGCCCCACCTCCAGCTTGAAGTTCCAAGTATTGAACAGAGAAGCACTTTGATCCTCTGGTTCTTGTTGCTTCTTCGGTCTTTCGATGAAGACCTTCAGCCCCATGGTCCTCATGCTCCCGCCATTTCAAACTGCCTAGGGCTACCATTTTCTGAGCTGATGCACCCATGGTTCCTCCATCCTGAGGTCCTCAGTGGGATTGGACAAGGTGGACAGAAAGCTGCTATGGCAGGGTAAGGGTGGCACTTTCAAGCAGGGTAGACCGAAGAGGACTCGAGGTGACTTTCTCCAAAGGTCCAAGAGTGAACCACGCAGATGTCCAAGGAAAGGGCCTCCCAGGTAGAGGGAACGGTAAGTTCCAAAACCCCGAGGCAGGAACATGCAAGGGACCTCAAGGACCCAGTGAAACAGGATGAATGGTAGAGGGATGAGTGGCCCAGTGATGTGGCTAAGGGCTCTGCAGCCCAGGGACAGAAAAGTCCCCAGCTTTGTGCCCGCCACTAGCGATGTCCGTGGGAATTGGGATTGAAGAGGAGTGGTACTTGGCTGAGGGACGCTGGCAGAGTCTCAGTCATCTCCAGGCCAACCACAGGGTGTCTACGCAGTCTTTGTTTTGTTTTTGTTTATTTATTTTATAACTTAATTGTATTGTCAAGGTGATATACAGAGGGTTACCGTTACATGCGTAAGGTAGTGAGTACATTTCTTCTTGAACATTGTTACCTTCTCCTTCATTTTTCTCCCCCTTCCCCCACCCCGCCCCGGAAGTTGTTAAGTTCATTTCCAACATATTGTCTTGTGAGTATCAATGTTGCCTTGGTTCACCCTTTGTCCTTTGTCTCGCCATTTTGTTGTTCCCTTTCCCATCCCCAATTCAGATAAACATATATACAAGACACAGGGTACCAAAATCAAATACAGTGACAACAGAGAGTAAACCAAAGAGGGGCGGGAACGAAAGAAAGAAGAAAATGACTTCGCACTCTATGCAGTCTTAACAAAGAGATTTTAGTCCAAATTTTCACTCTAATACCTGAAAAAAAAAAAAAAGCATCACTGAGGATTCCCTTATGTGTAGGTCCAGGGTTGAGTAAGTAATAATCATCTCTAGGTGCTTCTTTTCCACTCCTGTTCGATGCATTTATTAGGCACCAGTTGTGTTTACAAAGCTCCCTAGGTGATTTTAAAAAATTATTTCCCTTTCTCTTTCTTTTCTTCTCTTTTTCTTTCCTTCCCTTCCCTTCCTTCTTCTCCCCTACCCTCTCCTTTCCCTTCCCTTCCTTGTCCTCCCCTCCCCTCCCCTCCCTTCCCTTTCCCTTCCCCTCCCCCCTTCCCTTCCCTTCCCTTCCCTTCCCTTCCCTTCCCTTCCCTTCCCTCTCCCTCTTTCCCTCCCCCTCTCCCTCCCCTTCCCTCTCCCTTTCCCTTTCTCTCTTTCCCTTTGGTGGTGGTGCTAAGGCTTCACCCCTGGGCCTTGGGCATTTTACGCAATCCAAGGTGATTTTAATGCACAGTCATGTTTTCGAAGCCCTGGCACTGTGTCCAGCATGTCTACCACCAATGCTTGCCTTTGCTCCCCTCCCGCCTGCAACATCGCGGGAAAGGCGGTGGCCTCCCTCACACTGGCCTTGGACCTCGGCTGTCAGCTGTGTGCACCTTGCTTAGCTGAGCCTTGGTTTCCTTGAGGGTAAGAGGAGATCACCGCCGAATCCCTGCAGTTCCCTGTGGTTAGTGGAGGAAAGAGCTGAGGTGGAGTTAGTGCCTGCTCAGAGAACATGAGCATGGCTCCTGCCAGGTCGGGAAGCCGTGCTCTTCTCCCCTAGAGCCCGGCTGTGTGCTCTCTGTGGGGTGGCCAGGCCCTGCTCTTTTCCTGGGAGACGCCTGCTGAGAACTTGGGACTGAGTCAGAGGTTTTGGAGATTTGACTCACCGGGTCTTAAAACCAGAAGATTGCCCTGTGGGTCTTTTCACATTCCTGGAAACGAGAAGCAGTGAATATTACTGGTCTGAGTTCATCCAACGCTCCTCCGGGCCTCCCTCGGTGTGCTGGGGGTGCGGGAGGGGACCTGAGCCAAGCGAACAAGTCTGCACCCTCAAAGGAGGGTGCAGACCGGCCCCGCCCCAGCACTGAGCTGCTCTGAGTCCAGTCCTCTTCCCATAGGCCCGTGCCTCCAGGCCCTGGGCCGACTGCTTCTCCTCCCTCGGGGCTCCTGGGAAAATGTGTCCGAGGGCTGCCTGGGGTGATGGAGATCTGAGCTGAGCTCTGCTGGAGGCCCGGGTGTGGCTGGAAAGTTGCTGCCCAGACTCCAGAGAACAAGGAAGGGAAAGTTCCCTGTCTGGAACTAGAGTTGCTGGAACTTTTCATGGAAGCCAAGTAGGGTACTCCTTTCTCTGTGTCCTTCTTTCTCCCCCTGTTCTCCACATCCTCGCTGATACCTTCTAGTCCTTTCCTTGGCCCAGCTGACTCTACATCTGTTCATCTCTCTTCAGTCCAAGAGCTCCCTCCTAGCCAAGAGCTGTCATCCTTCGGTAGCTTCTCACCTTCCGCTGCAAAATCCTAACTGCTTCTTCCACTCAATCCATCCTCCCTCCTCTAGCCCTCCAACCTGCCTCCATTGGACCAGTGAGCACATCAAAATTCACAACAACAGAGCATCACACACACACACCCCAAACCTTCCAGAGCTTCCTGTTGCTCTTAGTATAACGACAAAACCCCTTGGCAAGTGTAATGAGGCTACGTGCTTTAGGATTTGCTTTGGCGGTGAGTGAAGAGATTGAATTTTATTGTATTGTTTTTATTATCTTTAAGTAGTTGTACAAAGGCGTGTCCGTGTAACAAAGCAGTTCATGAATGCAGTAGATCTTGCTCAATGTCATGCCTTTCCATACGCTCACCCAGCTCTCCCTACTCACCCCTTCCCTCTTCTTGATTTTGTAGGCTATACATTGGATTCTTGACCACATTCGCCCTCTCCTCCTCCTCTTCATTTCGTCCACCCTTTCCCCCTTGACCCCACTCCACCCCTTGTGAGTACCCACTTCCTATGTGTTTAATTTTGCTGAACTTAACTTTGCCTTCTTAAGGAACTTACACTATTCGACTTCTCCCTTGAATCTACCCAATTTCAGTTCATACATTCGTATACACTTGTATGCCACCCAACATACTGGCTCAGAGAGACAAGCGATGCATATTTTCCCTTATGTGTGGAAGCTAGATTTAGCGAATAAACTCGCAAGGGAAACCATGCATCCCTTGTCTCTCCAGGCCTGACTTGCTTGAATAGATAACATTTTGTGGTCTTATGGGAAGAGGCCACAGTTGAACCAGCCAGAACTGGCACAGCAGTGCCTAAATGCCAGGGAGGGCTCATTCAGCTTTCTTTGTCTGCTCTCGTGTTTGATATGGTTTCCACCTCATGGTCAAAGAGGACTGCTTGAGCTCCAGACATTGAATGAAATCCCAGAGCCTGAGAAGGAGGAACTGCTCACACACTTTCACTTGCCTGCCTCTGTGTATCACAAGGTCACGTGACTATCGACAGCTGAAATGTAACCTAAGTGTTCACAGCTCAGCTAAAGAGGGGGGAGAAGGAGGATCTGGTGGATACTGAAAGACAACAAGCAGAACTTACTGCCATCTGACCCCTACTCTCTGAGAGCCCGGCCTCCTCTCATGCTTCCTTCCCCTAGCTCTCTCCACCCACCACCCTGGCTTTCTCCCGAGTCCCACACATGTACCACACACACTCCCACCACAGGCCCTTGCTCATGCCTGGCGTTCCCCCCTCCCTCTCTACTTAACAACTCATCTCTCAGCACTCCGCTGAAGCTGCATTTCCTCAAGGAATTCTCCTCGATCAAGCCAAACCCTCCTCTGCTGCGGAAAAATTTATTTTTTTTTACCCTTCTTACATTTTTTTTATCTTAAACCATGTAGATTACATCATAATTGCACACACATATTTGTTGCATGCAATTACTTGCTTACTTTCTGTTCCCCTGTTGGGGGCAGGGAATAGATCTGATTTCCCATACTACAGACTATCCACACTGTAGTGGCTTTGTAGTTATTTGTTGGATGAATCGATGAATATGTTTAGTTATGACCTAAAATGCACCAGCAAAGGCCAAGACCTTTGCCTTAGGGAAAAGGTTTTCCTGGGACAAGTGAGGTACACGAGAGGGCTGGGAAGAGGCCCTGGAAGGCTTTGGTTGTGCAGGAGAAAACATGACCCTGGAACTCAAGAGGCAGACAAGGGATCAGAGGCTGGGGCCATTTTGAAGGTAGAACAGATGATTTAAAGGCAGATCTTGCAACAGCTACTGGCAGAGGGGATGTAGGGAGGCCAGGAGAAGTGTTGAGGACGGGGCTTGGGTGTCTGCTTGGGTACATGGAAGGCCCTTCACTGAAGGATGGGGAGAGGCACTGATGGGAGCCTGGTGTCTGCTGGGAAAATCTTAGGATTTCTGCGTCCATGGGATTGGCCAGCTGGGTGTGGAGCTATACCAGGATGGACGACACCGGAGGAGGGGACTGTGCCCCCCTCTGCTTCTCATGGGGGGGACACTGTCTGACTGGGCTGTGTCCCCAGAACCTGAGTGATGCTCAATGGGTTAGGAAATACGTTTGCACACGTAGCCGGACACCTACGAGGCCTCTGGCCACCCTGGGGGGGGGATGGGCGGGAAGGACTGAGTGACCCTCTCTTCTTTCTTCCCGGACAGACTCAGAACCCAGCACCTTGGACTCACAGTCCTCCACCACCTTGTTCCTCTCCTCAGAGGAGCCCGGGCCCTCCACGGCCGCCCTGCCATCCCCGTCATCTTCCTGCGAACCCCCGGCCTTCTCCCCGGCCCCCACCGCGCTGCCCCCGCCGCTGCCCCCGCCACCCCGGGCGGCCACCATGCCCCCGGGCCCCGGGGGAGTCTCCAGGCGCGCCGGCCTCTACACAGTGGTCTCCTCCCCAGAGGCAGCGCCACGCCTCCTCGACTGGCTGCCGGGCTGTCCGGCCGCTGTCCCCCCGCCTGGCATCCACAGCGATGAGCTGGAGCGGCCACAGCCGGGCCTCGCCCTGGCTCAGGAGCAGGAGAGGAGCCAGGCCTCGCGCGCTGGGGAGCCGGGCGGGGAGGGGGCCGCAGGGGACCCTGGCAGCGCCCCGCCGCCCTGCCCCCAGCCTGCGGCTGCCACCAGCCTGGAAGCCAATGTCGGGGACATCCTGGTGGAGCTGCGGACCATGAACGGCCACCTGGACGTCATAGCCAGGGCCCTCACCAAACTGGCCTCTTCCCTGGGGCCCCAGTCCCAGCCCCTGCCAGACGCCTCCGATACCAACTAGCAGAGGCCCAGCTGCCCACACAGGGGTGCTGAGCGGCCTCCAGGACTCCGCCCTCTGCCCCGCCTCACACGACCATGGACGTCCCCTCTGGTCATGCCAACAGGACTGCGCTTTTCACTAGGGTTGTCTCTTCTCCCTGACCTTCAAATGCCCTTGGGTTCATTTGGAAGCTCCCGGTAGAAAAAGTGGCTGCAGAGGTCCGTTGTACGCCTGCGATTTCTGTGCCCGGTGGAAGGCCGGGAGGGAACATGAGACGCTGAAGTGGGAGGTAGAGGCTGCTCCCTTTCAGTGACTTTCGCATGCTTTGTCTTCTTCTTTTGTAAGTCTTTTTGGAAAATTTAGTTAATGTCTTCTACGTTATCACTGTGATTCAAGAAGTTTGGGAAAGTAGCGAAGTGAAAAATAATCTGTTGTGTGTGGAAAAGTGGGGAGGGTATTTAAGTCTTTCTTATAAATGAGAAGGTGTTTTGTGTAATAAACCACAACCCAAACCCCCTTTTTCTATCCACACCTTTGTGCAGCCCTCCTCATCCCTCCTCGTCCTGTTCTCCTTGGCTTGACGCAGGTCTCCTTCAGTCCTGGGAGGCTCCTTGAATACCTCGTGAACGATCCTCATATGTCTCTCTAAAAAGTCTCCCTGTTCCCTCTAATGTGGTAGACACACCCCTGTCCTCTGGACCTGATGGGAATCCTAGTGACAAAGCAACTTGTCACCTGACAGGATCACTGGGCAGACAGGGGTAGTGAGGGGGTCCCTGGCCTGTGCCTACACCCCAGACACCTGTACCACCTCCTTCTCCCATTGTGACAACCAAAAATGTTTCCAGACCCCACCAGTGGGCTGGTGAGGCTCTGCCCAGGTGGACATGAAGTGTGCCTAAGCCCAGCAACACCAGCGTCTCCCCAGAGCTAATTAGGAATGCTGAGTCCCAGGCCTTCCCCAGAGGAGTGGAGTTAGAATCTGTATTTTTAAGGAGCGCTGCCTGGGACTGGCTTGGAGCTGCAATCCTCCTCCTGATATCAGCCTCCTCTGTAGCCAGGATGACCAACATGAGCCACACTACAGCTGACTTCTGCTTGTCTCTATATCCCTTAGCTGCCTTTTCCAACTTATAACCAAAACTTTCAAGGCAGCTTTTTTTTTGGGGGGGGGGATCTCTCCTTTTTCTCTCTCCTTCTCTCTCTCTCTCTCTCTCTCTCTCTACCTCTCTCTTTCCCTCTCCCTCCCTCTCTCCTTCTCTCTTTCTCTCTCTCTTGCCCTCTCTTGTGGGGTTTGAACTTTGAATGCAGGGCCTGGCACTCACTTCACTTGCTTATTCATGGCTGCTCTACCACTTGAGCCAGGCTTCCAGCCCAACTTTTTGCTGGTTATTTTGGAGATGGGATCTCTTGGACTTTTATTCCTAATTTGGCTTTGAACCACAATCCTCTGAATAGCTGAGATTATAGACATGAGTCACCAGTTCCAGTCACCAGCTTGCTCTTTTGTTTTTTGTTTTATAAAGGTAGGATGTGTGAGGTCTAGTTATTCATGTTTAAAGAAGTTCAGCCCAGCAAACACATATTGAGTGTCCACCATGCTGGGACTCCTGGAACTAAGATGACCAAGGTAAGGTCCCGACCACCAGAGGCAGCCTCCCCTCCACAATGCCAGGGGCGGAGGGGCGCCGCACGGTGTAGTGGTGGCAGCATTCATGGAGAGGCTGGGCCACTTGTGGTTAGGTTCTGGGTAAGTTACTTATGCCTCTGTGCCTCACTCCCTTAGTTTGCATCACATGAGGTCTGCACCTGCTCTCCAGAACCAGACTGCGGTGGAAATGCCCTTTTATGGCATGATATCTTCAGGTAATTCCTACTTCCTCTGGGTACCATGTTCTGAGAGGCAATCCCCATGGAGGGAGCGTCCTGCATGCAGCTCGGAGCTGCCCACTGTCTCTGGGAGATGCAGTCCTGTGGTTCTTTCCCATCTTGTTTTCTTTATAAAGAAGAGAGCTCATGACCCCGAAGAGCTGCACTTGGCTTGGCCCTGGGTCTGGATCTGCCTGAGAGCTGCGGTCTGGAGCCGGGTGGTTTTATTCTCTTGTTCTGTTCAGCTCCTATTTCAATTGTCGCTGACTTCCTTGGTCTGAGATTAAAAAGAATAATAACGACACTCTCTGAAGAACAAATGGGAGCTGCTATAATAAATTCTGCACACAGATACCAAAAGCCACCTAGGTGGTTTGTGGGTGGAAAACACAGCTTCACCCCCAAGGGATAACCACTGTCCATTTCTGACATCTATTCTGTGGAATGTTTGTGTCCACGTGCAAACTCTGTCTCTGTGATCAGAGTGGGCTGCAGCCCGTTGTCACTGTTTTAGTCTTAAAAGTAGATGATGGGAATCTTTTCATTTTAAACAAAGATTTTATACACACACTCACATAATATGAAGCAAGATGTGATGGGCACATTTCTATTTATGCTTCCAATTCCCCCCCCCCCCCATTATCAGTAGAGTTGTTTCTGAATGTGTCTGAACAGATGTGATTTTGCCCTTCTGTAATTATGTAGCTAAAGAAAATGCCTTCAGGCATGATTGCTGGGTTCACGAGCATCTACATCTATTTCTTTTTCTAGCTTACTGCTGTACCCTCTTCAAGGTTCAAAATATGGAAGTGAAAGATAGAAGACTGGCGCGGTGTGGGGAGGGGTGGAGAGATATAGCTTCACTCAAGAGCTTGAGTAAAAGAGGAAGTAAAAACAAGACTGTTGTTGAAAGGTTAAGCTTTCCAGCCAGTTCTCAGCAGCCTGGATCAGATGCGTAAAACTGTCTTGAAGAGATGAGTTGTGGAGGTTCCTTTGAAAGTCTGGGGTCTGGCTGGGGCACAGGAGGCTCCTAGGCATCTCACCCTGGAGGGATCTAAGTGGGGAAAGGTGGAGAAGAGCGCTAGGAGCAGGAGAGGCTCCAGAGGTAAAAGGCTACATTGCCCGCAGGTCAGCGGCAGGGGGAAGGGCTGTCCATCTTGGGCTACAGAGCGCAGGGGGGAGGCAAAGGCTCCCTGGGCCCAGAAATCACCGTGATGGTAGAACTGAACTGCTTCGGCCAAAGCTGAGGAGGACACAGCTATGCCAGAGTCACCACCACCACCCCTGGGCTGTCACTAGGGCTGGAAAATGCCATCTGAGGAGGCTTGGCCCCCTCTAAGCCTACAGAGGGCCCTTGAGGCAGTGGGCAGCAAGTAGCACACGGTCCGCGTCAGGAGAACTGTGAGTCCAAGCAAGGGAATCTAAAGCAACAGCTGCCAGCTGGAGAGGGGGTGTTGGCAGCCATGGAAACACCAGAGAATGGATTGTAGGGAGCAGCAGGGGCCAGGTCCCCAGCAGAGAGGGGCCGGGCCTCTGGTCCCAGACACAGTGGAGTCCGGTGGTGACCACGCCCCCCTGGATCACTCATTGCACACCACTCTGGCAGTGGAGACTGTCCCAGGGAAGGCTGTCCCAGAGAGAAGGGTCTGGGGCCGAGTCCAAGATGGACTGGTTTCGGTACCTTCTTGGAAGGCTATTAGACCCTTGATCAAAGAGGGATTAACCTGCTGGGTACTGGTGTCTCACACCTACCATCCTAGCTACTCAAGAGACTAAGATCTGAGGATCATGGTTCAAAGCTAGCCCAGGCAGGAAAGTTGGTGAGACAACACATAGACACACATAGACACATGGGAATAGTTGGAAGTAAAGCTGTGGCTCAAGTGGTAGTGTGCTAGCCTTGGGCCCAAAAGTTCAGGGACAGCGCCCAGGCTCTGACCAGGTTCAAGCCCCATGACCAACCAGAAAAGGAAAGGAAGGAAGGAAGAAAGGAAGGAAGGAAGGAAGGAAGGAAGGAAGGAAGGAAGGAAGGAAGGAAGGAAGGAAGGAAGGAAGGAAGGAAGGGAGGAAGGGATTAACCTGTGTGAATTGCCACTCTGAGAAACAGAAAACACTGCCCTCCATTAAGACATATGTGTCTTCGTCTGAGCTGCCACCACACAGGATCAAATAGTAATTTCTGGAGGCTCTGACACGCAGCACCAAGGTACTGGCAGCTTTGGTGTCTGGGAGGGTGTGGTCTTTGCTTTCAAAATGGAATTTCTTACCTCCTAAGGTAAGCGGTGAGAGGATGTAAAAGAGCTTTTTTCAGTTCTTTTTAGGGCACTTGGGCTTCTGGGGATTCATCATGTGAAGTTTGGAGCAATGTACACCTCTCAGACCATAGCAACATAATTCCCAGGGGCTGCTCCATCCACCTTCCTTTATCAAAATGATTCGTGCATCCCATCAAGTGTCTGCCCTGGGTTGTGTGCACTAGAATCGTCATCTAACTTCTTTCTCATGGCTACTCTGAGCGAAGCGGGCAGGCAGGGTCTCTGTGAGACCGTGTGACTTGCCAGAGGTCACAGCTGCTAACTAGCATCGCCTGGCTCTGTCTGTGCCCAAGCCTGGCGGGGCCTCCACCTGGGGCGGCCTTTGCCTGTTATTAGTAGCTCACAGCCCCGGAACTGTGGCGTCGCCTTTGGCTGCTGGCATTCCCCCTGGGTGGCCACAAACTTGCTTTCTGGAAGGTCTCTGAAAAAAAAAAATGAGAAAATGCCAGGAAAGTGGAACAGGAAAGCAGAAAACAAGGGACCTCACCCCTCCTTCACCTTCCTTCCCCCATCGGGGGTGTCGTTGGTACATCCTGGGGCGGGAGGAGGAGAAGGCGGTTCTGGGGGACAGGATGAGGAGCCAAAGGCCGTCCGGGTCTTTTAAGGTCAATGTTCTTCCCCGCTCCATGTACATATGAGTACATATGACATGACTCACTTCTATTCCAGGGTGTCTCCCTCCTCCTCCCCCTCCTCAGGTCACCTGACGTAAACACCCAGTCCTGGACAATCAGAAGGCGCAAAGCTTTCTGCCCTTGTTCTCGGGGTGAAGATGACAGCGTAGGAATCCGGAGTGCCTGGGTGATCACGCAGCTTTCTGTGGAGCAGTGGCTGCCTCTAACTTTTGCTTTCATGGAGGGGGGCTGGCCAAGCCCCCAGTGGCTCCCAACCATTTCCATAAAATCAATGCGCAAAGCCAATGGCCGGGCATCCTGGACCCTGCGCCGTGGCTCTAGACGCCAGCCTCTTTCTCCCAAATGCACAAGAGGCTGCTGCTGCATCCCTTGGGGAGCAGGTATTGCGTCCTGTCCTTGCTATGCCCAGCACCATCCAGGCCTGAAGCTGGCGCTCAGGGAGCCGGCCTGAGGCCCAGCCCGGCGGCAGCAAGCTCCATCCTGTGCTCCCTGCAGGAGGAGATGAAGATGGCTCCATGGCCGGCCTGGCGCTGGCTGGGAGGGAAGGTCATGACGACCTGTCTCCTTGGCCGCTTCCAGGCCTCGCCTTTGCTTGTTTTCTGGGAGCCTCAGTGTCTGCCCACAATGGCATGGCTCCTTCGGCCGCCCGGATTCTTGGCGCAGCCAGGGGGCCGCATAGCTTGTCTCCGTGGCGAGCAGGGCAGGGAAGGCCCAGGGCTCGCTGAAGAGGATCTCTCCCCCCAGTGTGTCCCTGGCTAGGGCTGTGCCAGCCAGTCTGCTCCTAAAGTGGGGTGGGGTTCTGATGTGGGGTAGTCACCTCAGACTTGGCTGTGCTTTGGGCCAGAGTGAACAAACAGAACACATTTTTATCCAGTCCTTCCGCTGGCATCCAGCTTTGTTCCAAAAAGGCACGGAGAGACTGATGCGGAATATCACATTTGGGGGGGAGCGCGGGCACCGTCCGGCCTGGCCAGCTGCTTCCTGAGCACGGGCACCGGGCAGGTTTCGGAGGGCAAGCACTGAGCAAACACAGAGCTGGCTCCGGAAGAAACTTCTGGTCTCTTAAGGCCTGTGTTCTTTCTGCTCTGGCACTTCTGAGATCTCCTGGAGCAAGAGGATTCCCCCCATGTTAGGGTGAAGTGTGGACAGACAGACAGATAGAAACAGATACGAGAATAGATTAAAACAATTTAGATACTGGAGTTGGGGGGTTAGGTTTACATACTGCAATCCTACCACTTGGGAGGCTGAGGGTAGGAGGATGGAAAGTTCCAGATCAGTCTGGCCTACAGAGGGAGAACTTTTCTCAAAACCAACCAACCAGCCACACACACCCACACACACCCACACACACACACACACACACACACACACACACACACACACACACACACAAATGCAGGGTTTTGGGTTTTTTTTTTGCCAGTCCTGGGACTTGAACTCAGGGCCTGGGCACTGTCCCTGAGCTTCTTTTTGCTCAAGGCTACCACTTGAACCACAGCGCCACTTCTGGCTTTTTCTGTGTATATGGTACTGAGGAATCGAGCCCAGGGCTTCATGCATGCTAGGCAAGCACTCTACCACTAAGCCATATTCCCAGCCCCAAAAGGCAATATTTTTAAGTGAGAAATATTTTAGTTTGTCTACAGGGATCAGCAAGCTATGGCTGGTGAGGTTTTCTTGTACAGCTTGCAGACTCAGGATGACTTTTGACATTTTAAAGCAACTGTGGAAAGCAAAGAAAACTAAGTGGCAGCGATCACATGTGCTGTTCCATGACAAAAGTATTCACACTCTCGGCTGGCTCTTTGCAGGGAACATTTCCCAGTCCCGGGCCTGGACGGCGGATGTGATTGTTCACAGAGCAGTGAGTCTCAGTCTCTCTGCAATGCTGGAGACTTCCTGTTTGCAGGTAGGTCTGGCCATCTCCCTAGGGTGCAGATTTCACGTTCTTCCCTTCATCTGTCAGATGCTTCTGGCTTTCTTGAAAAGTTTCATGCTGTTGCTAAATTTTTCTCTCCTTGGGATAAATCACTTGGCAGAACCCAAAGGTGAATTACAAGTTCAAGACCAGCAAACGTTTTTCTCCTGGCACCCACCTCTGGTGGGCAGGTGGCATTGCAGTCCCAGGCACCCTAAAAATGACCAGGCTGGGGCTGACCTGAGGCCCAAGTGCTGAGATCACACAGCTGCCAAAAGAGGCGAGAAGCAAATACCTTTCCCATCAGAGACAAACACAAAGACGCTTGCGATCTGAGTACCTCTGTTTCCCCTACACCACGGCAGCTTCTCCTCTAGTTCCTGTCTAGCCAGGCCACTCATTTCTTTTATAGTCACTGAACCAGAATAACCACAAATCAAGCCGGAAGTGCACGATAACCCGCTGAACTCTGCGCGGCCTTGGCTGGGCTTCTCCAAGCGAATAAACACCACCCTGGTCTTTGCAGCTGGGAAAATATCCAGTGAGGCTCTGACAGCAGCCGAAGCAGCTCCGGCCCCCGGGCTAATGACTACCATGGTCAAGAAGGAAGGAGGGAAAAACAAAGTGACAGGCATACAGCACAAGAGCGTAGCTGTTCACGGAAGTTAAAGATTTATGGGCAAAACATTTAGCATTTCAAGGAGAGATGACACCCGGAGCCTATAATATACAGTGGTGCTTTAAAGCATGACATGAGGGCAGAAAATGGACTATGAACTTCCTTCTCCGAGATCTCAGATACTCTGTGCTATTGACTCCAGGCAGAGCCCCAGCCAACGCGCAGTTCATGAGCTCATAAATATAACATTATTAGACCAAAAAAAAAAACCCCTTTTCTAAATGATTAGGCCCAGATTGGCCAGCCTATAAATCAATGCTGAATAAGAACTATAAAGTTGTGAATCAATGTGTCCTAGATCTGCAAAGTGGAATGAAAAAAAGAAGCCAGAATAAAATAGCTGGAATTCTTCCAAGATCTTTCTTTGCATCCCTCTCCTCCCACCAGGTCCGTACCCTAGTGTGTTCATTTTAAAAGGCCTCTCGTGTGTGTGTGTGTGTGTGTGTGTGTGTGTGTGTGTCCATGGACTGCATTTAGGGGCAGGAAATTCAGTCTAGCCATGAGGGAGGAGAGACACTATTTGGTTGTGCTTCTGTTCAGTGCTTGTCTGTTTCTCTGTCATGTCTTCTGGGCCGGGGTTTCCTCTCCACTGGGGTCAAAGGGCTGATGACAGTTGTCACCTGTGCCACAGCACGGAGAAGGGAACAAGATGCTGCACGTGCATTGGTGGGCATAGGGTGGGGGGCCAGCGCATGCTTGGTTGATGAATGGATGCTTAGATCCAATTAATCTAAGCGCTTTGAGCCCCTGCTTTGCAATACTACACACAATAATTCATCAGCTTCAGAAATACTGTCTGGCCATGTCTGGCCCCCTGGACCTGGGGGCTGGCGTGGTCTGCTATGGGTGCTGGTCATGGGTACGTGCAGGGCATACCCTGCCTGCGTTCCTTAGTGGCGTTAGAAGAGTTTAATTAACAGTTTAATAGCTTCTCCTACACCCCTCCATTACCATACACACTCCAACCTCCTCCTCATCTCATTAGGCTCCTTCTTCCTCCTTAGGGCTCCTTCTTCGCTGGGGCCTCCTTCTTCCCCTTGGCTGGGAGCTCTCACTGTTCTCTCCTTGTCTCAGCACTCAGTGTGTGTGCCATTGGCGAGGACACATAGCTGCCTACACACTTGTGTGGCTCCTTGTGCTGGGCTGGGGGTGGTGATGCGTACCTGTAGTCCTAGCACTTGGGAGGACTACAGACTGAGATTCTGACTCAAGAAAACAAAACAAACAAAACAATATACATTGCTGCCTTCCTGGTTTTTCCCCAAACATAGACCTTAAGGGCTGGAAGAGGCCTCAGTCCCATATGAGGCCCAGACAGGGTAGAAACCTGCCTAAAGTGGGGATCAGCCCCTTGCAACCTGTTACAAGGTACCCAGCCTCGGTCTGGTGGATAGCAATGTTGTTCTTTTCCCAGGAGGGAAAGAAGCTCCCCTTCGAAGTCCTCCAAAGCCTGTCCTGAAGCATGGGGTCTGTACACCAGACACTTCCTGTGGCACATGCACTTTCTCCCGTGGTTTCTTCTCCCTCTGCTGTGACCTCCACGACCACATGCACACAGTACAAGCAGTGTCTGGGGACACGACTGGACTTCTGGGAGGAGCATGGCTGGTGACAGGGACGCTTGACTCTCAAGCTTGGCTTTTTGGTGTCTGGCCACTGGTGGTGAGAGGAGGCTTGCAGGTGTGTCTGTGGAGAAGGATTTGTAGGGCTGGCTGAATTTGTAGCACTCACAGTGCAGTAGCAGCCCTGTTGGGAAAGGTCAGCTTGAACAAGGTCCGGTTATCATTACTGTGAGGCGCCAAGTTAAGTGAGAGGTCACTTCCCCAGCTGAAGGCAGTGCTGCCCTGTGCCTGGACAGTAGCCTCAGTCGCCCCGAATCTCCCAGCTCGTCAACATCCTGAGGACTTCTCTCCATGTTCTGTGGGGGCACGATGCCACTCCAGCCCCACCCGCCCCCAAGGAGCAGTAAGGAAAAGGAAACATGCTCAGCCACAGAGTAAAAGGCATTCCTCACACGGAGAGGGGATGTTGACGAATCATTTATTCATTTTTGGTGTGGGTGGGTCCTGGGGCTTGAACTCTGGGCTTCGGTGCTGTCTCTTTTCACTCAAGGTTGACATCTACCACGGCTGCACTTCCTATGAATAATTTACGTGGGAAGGGATGAAGATCCAGGATATATAGATACCTCATAAAACTCAATAACAGAACAAGCAACACAGTTCAAAATGGGGGGAAAACTTCAATGGGCATCTCCCTGAAGAAGATAGGTACAAAAGGCCCTTAAACCCTCCCAAAAGATATTCAACCCCTCTAAAGAGCATCAAAAAGATTCAACTCAGAACCATGGGAGATACGTCACCTTACGCCCACTAGAATAACTATGATCAAAAACCCCAGAAAACTACAGGTATTAGCAGGGATTTGGAGGAAATAGATCCCCGGAGCACTGTTGGTGGGGGTGAGAAAATATGCAGACTCTTGAAAAAAAATGATCTGGTAGTTTCCAAAGACACTAAAAATAGCGATCATATCAACTAGCAACTTCACTTCTGGGTCTACTCCCTAAATAACTACCAACAGAGTCTCAAAGAGATTTACACCTGTGTGTTCAACAGGATCCTTCATAAGAGCTCAAATGTGGACGCAACACAAGCATCCTTAATGAATCAGGGGACAGATGACCAGATGGGGTGGATGCATTCAACAGAATACGATTCAGCCTTGAAAAAAAAGGAAGGAAATTCTTTCATTTCTCAAACCTTTCATTTTCAAGTATTTCAGTTTTTCAAGTCTACCCTTCTATACAACCTGGGTACATCTTTAGGGACACTGCGCTAAGCAGAATAAACCTGGTGTAAACACACCCACACTGTAGCATTCCATTTATACTTAATCAAAAACCGTAGACTTAAGCAGTTACCAATGGGTGTTTAATGGGTAGAATTTCCCCTTTCCCAGACCCAGGGCCTTCTGTGTAATCTTGTGTTGCTTCTCAGGGCTGTCTACTAGTTTAGTCATGTACTTGTTTGGGCCAACAAGATAAAGAAGTAGAGCTGGACACCAATGGATCACATCTGTCATCTTAGCTACTCAGGAAACTGAGAACAGAGGATGGAGATTCAAAGCCACCATAGGCAGGAAAGTCTATGAAGACTCTATATCCAAATTAAACCAGCAAAATGCCAGATGGAGGTGTGGCTCAAGTGGTAGAATGCCAGCTCTGAAAAAGCAGCTGTGATATAAGAACGAGAAGGAGGAAGATGAAGGAGAAGAAGGGGGGAGGAGAGGGAGGAAGAGAAGGAGGGAAGGGGGAAGGGAAGGAAGGAGGACAAGGATGATGAGGAAGAGATGTATGGAAGTCTTCCTGCTGCTTCTTGCTGTCTTATGCATCATTTGCCATGACAACATGCTCTCTCAAGCCTGTTGGAAGAGGAGAGACACTGGGTGGCAGGATCAACCCACTCCTAGTGGTCTCTGCTAAGGTCAAATGCTAGGCAACCCCAGACATGGGAATAAAGCCAGCCCAAATTAGCAGAGCCTCTTAGCTGGCCCTCAGCTGACCCTACATGCTCAGTGTTGCGTGTCCCTGAGGCCTGGCTCTACAAGGCAGCCTCACAATGGAAGCAGGTGACTGATGCTGGGAATTACCCTGTGTGTGTTTTTTTTAACCACTCTGCCTCTTCCTTGTTTCTACCAACTAGTCATCCAGACCACCTGACCGCCCTGAGGTGTCTGCTCCCTGTCCATTGTCTCTACTTCCTCCATAACAGAGCCAGGGCCAGCTGCAAACCCACAATCCCATTTCCCCTGAACAGATAACTTGTGAAGCATCCAGTGGTGGTCTCACAGGAGAGGAGACTCCCTTTCTCCTTCTTCCTGTCTGGCGTGAGCATTCAGGGCAGAAAACCTGAGGACTTCGAGGTGGCAGCACAAGCTAAGAATGACTGGAAGAGCTGGGTATCAAGTGGAATGGCCACTGTACCAGCCCTGGAGCCATCTTGTTTATGGACTTCTTTCTCAACCATTCATCTCACTCGGGCTTCTCTTACTTGTAGTTCATTGTAATTCTTGACACCACTCGCTACCATTGATTTCGTATTCCTTAGAAGAATTGACTAGAATAATTATACAAAGGCATGTTTTCTAGGTATTTCACAGGCAACTATCTCCATTAATGACTACACAGTTTCCTTCATGATACACAGATTAATAATAACCTCCATGCATGTGTACTGGATTACACCTCTCAAGGTTTATGATGCTTCCTGGATCTCCCACAATGCACTTGGGATTGGTGCTCTGTGTTTATCCTAGTCTGAGGCAAGAGAAGGTTAAGTGAACCATCCTCTGCAAAGAGCGGAGGAGAAATTTGAAAGTCTTCTACCCACATGTCTGGGTGCTTCCTTTGGTGTGGCATTTAATAATGTTCTGGGCAAACCACCATTTTTCTCTCCCTCTGCTACAGATATTTAGATGTGAGCTAGGAAGAACTTGTATCCTCAAATCATTGCCTGGAGGAGTGTTGCTCTGAAGGGTGATTCAATGTATGTCTTACGTACAAGAGACAATTCTTGTGTTATTGAAGTAGAGCACAGCTTAACTTAAATAATACAGCAGAAATGACAGGAATAGTTATATTTATGGTAGTATTTGCTTGATTTGCTTATATGATACCGAACACTTCCTCTAGCCTCATAGCAACCTTGAGAGATAAGCAGGGATTAGGAGCTATATTTTATAGGAGAGGAAACCAAACCTTAGAGAAGGGAAATGAGCCGCTTGAGAACCCAGCGTGGGTATGGGTGGTCAAAGCAAAGTGAGGCTCTTGGTATTTTTCCCACATTGCAATTTTATAACTTCCTAGCCTGACGTTATAAAAAGCAAGTAATAACCTCAGAGGTAAGGAAGGCTCCGCTGTACAGCATTGTGCAGATTAAATTAAACACCTTGAAGGACTAAAAGGCGAGATGGCCGGCAGACAGGTGTAATGCATTCCAGTGGTTCATATTCTTGAGTCAACAAGATGGTGGTGCACTGTGGTTGCTCAGACTTCTGGGTGGTCCTGTAGGGTCCCAACGCTAGCTTTGGCGCTGTCTAGTGTGTAGATCCCCATTCTGCAACTCAGGCTCAACCTGAAGCCAAATGGGAGGCCCATTCCCAAGTCCACAGAACAACAGTCATTTTATCTTTTAGGCAGTTGACTGCAGTGTAAAAAACAAATAAAAAGCATACCATTCTCCATCTTCTCATTTAACACTCAGGAAAACTGGTTAGATTGCCTTTCCTCCTGGTGAAGCTCAGCAAGGCCAATTTGTAAGATAATGGCTGGGCTTTCCCCCTGATCATGAGATCTGCCATTGGCTGAGCATATGCTATGCACATTCATCTGTAACAATCCTCCAAAGTTGGTTTTACCAGACATTTTCCTCCAAGGTTGGTCTTACCAGATCTATTTTCCTCTAAGGTTGGTCTTACCAGACTTATTCTTCCGGGACACTGAGCCAGGAAAGCTCCCAGTGGGATTTCATGTCCCGCAGGGAGGAGTTCTCAACAAAGATAAATGATGGACAGCATGTGGGATGATGGACATCATTGTCCCTTCCTCTAGCACCGATGTGCTACAAATGTAGAAAGTGGCTTTAATCTATTGTGGGTTTTCAGCTTACGTCCTTGCAGGATAGAGGATTCATAATTCTGAGATACACTTGTAGTGAACAGAGCTGCCTCTTGATGGACCTGCTTTGCCTTCTTCTAGGAAGGCTGCATCCCTAGATGTCGATGCCTTCTGCATTAACTGTGAGGATCCATCATGCCCACTTCCAGGCTCTGTCACTGAAGAAAGTCTCCACATCATTTTCCTCAGTCCATCAGGCTCCTGGGCTTCTTCACCTGAGCTGTGAACATCCTGATTGTGGCAAGGATTCACGAGGCCTCTGCTATGCTTACTGGTTATTCTCTATGCTGTGGTATGGTTGGTCCTAGACTCATGTTCTCCCCTGCAAAGTAAGGCTATTGAGATGAGGTGCTATTATTTATTTATATTGAGTATATTTATTGAAATAAAAACCACTGTCTCTCTTACTGTTTCTTATCCCTTTCCTCCCATCTTTTGACCCCTCTTTTGTTGAGTAATGTACCTTTCCTGTCACTAGCCTGTCTGATCTGTTCTTGGCCTCCTTGATTGTTCTTCCAAACCATAGCAGGAACAACCTAACAAAACTGTTCACTCCTGCATTGGGGGAATCTTCCTTTTGCCCACTTCACATTGAGAGCCAAGTGTCCTGGCTTATATTTGCCTTACTACCTCTATCCCTTCGTAGAGCTCTCCTCAAACTCTACGTAGGTTCCTCCACCTTTGGCACTGGCTTTGGGTTTGAACTTTCCCTTCCGCACCTCTCTCCTCCCACCCCACTTCCGATCTCCATTGCTTCCTTAGGACTGGCCAGGGGAAGGCTGGCTTCTTTGGGACTCCTTACATCTCCTTATCATCCTTCAAGACTTAATTTTAAGACCGAATTCCTCCAGAAGGATCCTTCTCCTTTCTAGCCCATGCTGGAATCCTGACCCGCTGTGGGCCCCAAGACCTTTGCCGGTCCCCCTCATGCTTCCTACACATGGCATGACAGGTGTCTTCTCTAAGTCCTTTTGTCTTGCCAGCTCCAGGTTCTACAAAGTCAAAGGCCAGGCCAGGGTCCTCAGCACCCAGTAGACTTTCAGTAACTTGAATGGATAAATGAATAATTCTACCACAGTGGAATTTCCCACTCTAGGTAGTGGCTTCCTGCAGCTGGGGAATTGATAGTAACACCAGAGGGAGGAAAAGCCCAGCCTGCATGTAGAAGCAGCAGAGGGGCTCATGGGTCAGGGAAGGGACAAGGGTCCTCTCATGTTCTTTTTCCCTGGTTGCATCACCTTAGTCCTGACCCTGCGGTCACCTGACTTCTGCCTCCGTGGTGCTGGGTGGGGAGCTGAGCCGTTTCTTTGAAATGTCGGCCATAGCCTTCAGAAGCGTGTGCTGAGAATTCAGCAAAGTGAGAAGGCTGGTGGCAAGATGAGTCAGCCAGGGATGGACCCGCTGGTGGTTTTACAGTCTAGGAAGGATGCACTGGTGCATGCTGTGGTTTTGTCTCTGCTTTTCGGTTTTGTAGGTACGGTTGTCTGTAGCAATGCAACCATCACTCAAGGCTACGGGTTACAGGGGAGCCATGCGCACATTTTCCCCTGTCTCAGTGCCTTGGCGGTCACGCTGTTGCTGGCTCAGGACAGCGGGACAGGAGAGGAACTGGCGCTGGTAGACTTGAAGAGCCATCAGGGCGCAAGGCCTTTCTAGTTCCTTGCCCACTGGGTCTTTCTGTGCGTAGTGTCTTCTGGGTTCCTGTACAAGGTTTCCTTTCTACTTTGGGCCTCAGAATCAGGGAGGGTCAGAGGCTGTGCCGTCCTTGGGGTAGAGTGGTGTACCAGATCAAGTGGAAGGTCAAGGTCAGCTTTTACAGGGGCCAACTCCAAATGCCCATGCTTTTGTAACACAGGATCTCAGGAGGTCCTGAAGCCCTTTTAGTGGTGGTCTTCACCAGGGGTAGGTGAAATAGTTACACATTCTTACCCATACTGTGGAATGCAACTCACCAAGAAAAAAAAAAAAGGAATGAACTGCTGATAGATGTAAATAATATCAATACATTTCCAAGTAATTGTGCTGAGGAAAAGCAGCAGGAGCGGGGGAGAAGTACATACCAAGTACATACGTACTGCCTGATCTACTTAAGTAAAATCCTGGAAAATGGTAACTAATCTATAGTGGCAGACAGCAGAGGAATGCCACCTTGGGAGGGATCTGAAAGGCAAATAGAAACAGAATGTGTGATAGATATGTTTGCTTTCCTTACTACATGCCATGATTTCCTGGGATTGTACATACGTCCACAATATGAAATTGTGCACCCGAAAAACATACAATTTGTTGCATGCCAATTATTCCCTAACAAGTCTTTAAAAATGGATGTAACTTCTGACCCAGTGTTCTGTTTCTATTAATGTTTCTAAGGAAATAAGTGAAGAAACTCACAATTTACCTACAAGATTGTCATCACATCATGTAGAACAGGGAGAGAGAGAAAAAATGCAACAATGTTTAAGTGCATTCCAGAGGATGGTGGAATGCTCTTTGTGGTTTTAAAATAATAAAATATTATTTACTATGGTGAAGAAAACGTTTATTCTGTAGTGTAGATAATCCTGTTTACAAAACAGTGTGGACATTATGAGAGTTAATAGAGATGCGTGTAGGCATGTAGCGAGTGGTGTCATCATAGTTTAAATCTTCTTAGTGTTTTCTACATATTAGTTTAATTTGTCTTTGCATTTTAAATGTGTTACTTTTTAGAGTAGATAACGATCTAAAACAACACAATTACTTTTTCCCCTCCTTCCTCCCTCCTTCCCTCCCTCCCTTCCTTCCCTCTTTATTTTTGTCTGATACTATTTGAGGGCTGATAGTATTTGAGGGAGATTCCCTGGTAAAGAAAGGTAAGTGAATATTTGTTAATAATACAACCTGAAAAGGGCCCTCTGGGGTGAAATGACTTTCAGCTAATTATAGTCTCATTAGACCTGAACTAGTGCATTTGATTATGTCCTTTACTGAAGGGGCCTGGCAGGCACATCTTACAGGAAGGCTGCTTCCAGAATTGAATCATCAGTTTTGTGCCGCAAGAACAGCAAAAAGTGATTCATTAAAAAAAAAAAACAACGGAGGCCACAAAATGATGGACTTTTCACCCAAGGAGTTCAGAGCAAGGTTACAGAATATCTAGGTAAAAGCGTTCTGTTTGGGCCCATGAATGGAACTGGGCAGTTTTGCGAGAGGATCTTTGTCACAATGGCTGTGTATTAGTCCATTTTCTATGACTATAACAAGATAGCCAGGGCTGGATACTTTATGAAGAAAAGAGGCTTGTGTAGCTCTTACGTCTAGTGATTTAAGAGTCTGGCACTAGCAGTGACTCATTTACGGTGAGGGTTTCCTTGGCCGTGCCTCAGCATGGAGAGCTTCCTGGTAGGATTTGCTCAATAGTCAGAGATCATGTGATCAGACAGGAAGCTAGGTGCAGAGAGGGGTAAGACCCACTTGGTGATAAGAACCCTCTCGTGAGCGCTCATCAGGGTCCCTGGAGAGCTGTATCCTAGGATCTAATGACCCCACCTGTTAACATCAACACACTGAGGGTCCAGCCTCCTACTCCTGGACCACATGCCTAGGGCGTGCTCAAACCACATCCAAATGACGTCCAGGCCCCTGGCTGCCAGCATCACAATCACTTGGGTGGAAGAAGTAGAAAGGGCCACCTTACAGAAAGCCTGCTATGATCCCCAGGCTCCTAGGCCTTACCTTCCCAATCCTTGGAAGTTGGGCTGCGAGACTTCTCTAGGCCTTTTCTTACATCATCTAAAGAGAAGGACCATTTGTTGTTGTTGTTATTATTAAATTATTATTTTGTACACAAGGGTTCAATCCAGAAATCAGGTTATGAGTACAATGCGCTTCTGTCAGTATCACCCCTTCCCTGTTCTTCCCAGGAAAGGAGCCCTTCGAGCAATGTCAGGTTACACACTGAGCCACACTACGTGGCCTCATGTCCCATGGCCCTGTTCTTTGCATCTGGAATCTCCTGTGGATGGGACCCCAGGTGTAGTGCCAGACACAGGGCCCTGCAGCAGCATGAGCTGCAAGTCTGACCAATGTCTGGGTGACTTTCTCACATTAAACCCCAACCAGATCACTGGGAGACCTGTCTAACCCACCTGGGTTTGGTTGCATGTGTGATGACCACTAAAAAGATAGCCTCTCAGCAATGATGGAATACCACCCACCTCCTGCCCACCCTCCTCCTGCCCAGACGCTTTAACCGTGCACGTCAGCCTCTGGATCTCAACAAATCCTGCTTCCAAGAAGTGTTCCTTAAATCATCTTGCAAACTACAGCAAAGCAGGTGCCAGGTTCAGAGAGGGTATCTTTTAATCATATCGGGTGAGTAAGAATTGATCTTTGCTGGCCCGCCACCACCCTGACACAGATAGAAGTTTCTTCTTTTTAGGCCTCATCAAGTTCAATCCACTTACAGGGAAACTGCCACTGAGGTCCCACTGGTGATCTACAGTGATTTATAGCAGCACTAAAGCATCTCACAAAAGACAAATGAATACTCAGATGCCTTTTCAGCACCTCTTTGAGAAAGAGCCTTTGACTGGGAGCCAAGATGCAGGAGGCAAGTTGTTTCCCTCCAGCCCCATTGGGTGGCAGCCCCAAGGATCACACCCAGCTCGGCTGGAGTCCTCTATGCTTCCAAATTGGTCCCTGCTTTTGACTTGGTTTCTGTCCCTGTCTTTGTTTTCCAGTTTGGGTGTGTGGGAATTCATTGTCCCCTGGCCAGAAGGACGCCTCTGGGCACCCCGAGCTTCAGGGAGAGGGTGAGGCTGCAGAGGGGCTTAGCACAGCCTGGGTGTGGGCCAGCTTCTCTGTCCTCCTTGACGGATCTCTTCAGTGATCCCAAATGCTCTTCCTTAGACAGCGTGGTAGCGTTCTATTGCTAAAAGTCCAGTGAAGTCCTTGCAGGGTTAGTGCTGATCAGACTCTCAACCCATTCTCCAGTAAAGGAAAAGAAAAAGACTTCAGAGTCTTAGCTGAGGGGAATTGTACACACTCAGGGAGAGGATATGTTGAGAAAAAGAGTGAAAAGAATCAAAATGAAGACAAGGTTAAGTTTCAAAGATCATGTAGGCACTGACAGTGTTTATGATCAGTAGGCATCAATTTCCATATTTTTATGTGGATGATGAAGTGAATACTCCAGTAGGGAGCTAGGAAGCTAGGAAATGATCTGCTTTTTGTTGTGAGGTGCCCCTGCTCTGCCTGCAGGAAGTAGGTCAAGATTATTGGCTGATAAATTTGACTCTCCTTGTCTACCTTGAACCTGCCCTGCCCTATCTTGGCAATGTGGAGTTTTCCCTGTTAAAAATGCTCATGGTGGTAGAAATTCTACTCCTCTGTTTTGATCCTAAGGATGGAATCCACAGGCCTCTGTGTGTGTGGTGGGGGCAGCCTTTAATACACAAAGTTATTTGCTATTTTACTTTCTTGAAAGGGCAGTGCTAGGAAACACATTATGCAAAAGGGGAAAGATGAGGGGGCAAGTGACTCCTCTGAACAGACTACCTTGCAGAGAGATGCTACAAGTGATGTTTGCGAGGTTGATAGGATTCTACAGGAAGTGCTCACGAGATAACAAAAGAGCAAGATGCAGATTACAAAATGCTTACGACCAGGTTAGGTGGGAAATCTCCCCATCAGTACATAGAGGTTTGAATGTCAGGTTAGAAATAAAATACAAAGTTCGCTGAGCGTGTCATTGGATGGAGATGTTGAGATGATTTAAAAAATAGATTGTCTTTAATGATCAGTGATTGGTTTTATATTACATGAACAAATGTATGTATATGATGTGTATCTATATGGGCACATAGATCTGGACATATATATATATATATATATATATATACATATACATTGCATGGTTGGGGTTATGGAGTCGTTGGAACCAGCTCTTTTAGCTACTTGCATACTAATCTTTCCCCAGTGCGAATACCTGTAACCCTCTTCAAGTGTACGAACTATTCTTTTTTTTCTTTTGGTGCTGGTCCTGGGCTTGACCTCATGACCTGGGCACTGTCGCTGAGCCTTTGTGCTCAAGGATAGTACTTTACCAGTGTGGCCAAAGCAATACTTCCAGCTTTTTGGTAGTGGTTAATTGGAGACATGAGTCTCACAAACTTTCCTGCCTGGGCTGGCTTTGAACTGTGTGATCCTCAGATCTCAGCCTCCTGAGTAGATAAAATTACAGGGCTGAGCCACTGGCACCTGGCTGCATGGACTACTCTTGATGACCCAAGATAAGTACTAATTCATGGTGACATTTCCATACACGAGTACAACATACCATGATTGAACTCATCCCCTCTCACTCTCCTTTACCTTCCTTTCCCTTTTCTTAAAATGACTTCAGCAGGTTTCATTGATCTACTTTCATACATGCATAATGCACATAAAATATTGTGGCCTTCTCCATCCACATTCATCTTCTCTGCTGCCCCTCCCTGTTTCTGTCCCTTCCCGCCTCTTAACAGAAACCCTTCTACTTTTCCAGTCATTTTTTAAAGGGTGTATCAATTTTACCAAGGAGTTTCCTCCATGGTACTTCACAGGTGTATATGTTATACTTTAACCATATTAACCACTTCTATGCCTCTCTCTTTCCATTACTTCCTGTTGTTCAATAGCTTTCAGTGAATTTCCTTTACACATACAGTGGGGTTTGATATCATTCATCTCCCATCATTCTCTTTTTTCCTCTCAGCTACTATTGGAAATCAATATGGAGCTACCTCAATTGCTAGTAGTAGATCTACCCTAGGAACCTGCTGTGCCAATACTGGGCATATATCCAAAGCAGTGTTAAGTCAATCATCAAAAAGATACTTGTACACACAAAAGCCAAGTGGTGGAATCAACCAAGGTGCCTTTCCTGTTACTTGGAGGTGAACCTTATATATTCCCTCAGAGTTGATTGGTGAGGACTACTTATAAATTCTCATATCAGTGCAAAGAAGAGTGGGGAAATGAAGCCTAGATTGCCAGCTGTCTTTTGGCAATAACCATGTTCAGGAAGGGGCACCAAACACTTCTGACCATTGCTCACCATCTAGCCATCGTGGTAGCGATTCTTGCATGGTTGCACATGAACCATCCACTTAGCCAAGCAGCGATTGTGTCAACGACTCAATATGCTGTCAAATGCTGAGGGATGGGAAGAGAAGTCAAAGCCCAGAGAGGGCCCCGTGAGCACCTCAATTTGTAAGGATCAGTAGAACTATGGGCTGTGTCTTATCCAGTCATATTCAAAATCAGAGTGTCATATTTTTATTGGCACATCAAATAAATATTTGTTATGCTGATTATGTGTGAGACCCAGGGCTAGGCCTTGGGTGTGGTGGGGGTGGGAGGGTCCAATGATGAGTAAGGCCTGGACCTTGCCTTCAGAGTTTCAGAGTTTCTCTTGATGGAGGAGGGAAGAGACGCATATCCTCATAGAACCACAAAGACAGACGGTTTGGGCAGGGCCCCAGGAAGCACAAGGCACCACGGGATTTGAGAAAGGGTGGAGAAGTTTCTGATCAGCATGATTCAGTTGCATGATAATATTCCGGATACTCATAATGTGAGTCTGCCCTTATCTTCTTGACCCCTGACGCCACAGGAACATCCCACTTCATTTCTCCAGTCTGATCTATACTTCTCTCCACAGCTTACGTACGAATAGTATGGGTCTGGGGGCAGAACTTTGATGTCAGTCATCTCATTCCATCCTTCCAAAGCCACTCAGGGAGGCAAGTGTGGTCTAACCCATGTTAGATAAAGAAACAAGAGACTTGTCCTAACCATGAAGATGGAAAGGGGAAGATAGAGTTAGGGTCCCAAGGCCAGACTGGCAAGAGGTAACAACTCTTGTGATGGGTACCCGGAATCCCTGCTGTTGACTGGATGATGAGGTGGAGCCTGGGAGAAATCAGGTGACTTCCGGCAGTTCAGCAGCCCATCTTCTCCACTTCTGAACCCTTATGCAGCACACGTTAAACCTGTCACAAAGTGCCACGAAGGCTGAAATGCAACCACTTAATTGAACAAGACCCCAATCAATACCTAGAACACCGTATGAAGGTATTTGTGGTGTAAAGGGGAATTCTTGAAGAGTTTGATCTCTTTGGCTATCCAAGAAATATACCTTGCAACTGCTCTCTGCAGGAGCTAAGAAGGACCATATTCAAGACTTTGTGGCACACAGTGCCCTGCTGGTCCTTTCCACTCTCTGTCCACTCAGAAAGTGGTATTGACTGACAGTGGGGTCTGTAAATGCAGGGGACAAGAGGCCTGCACCCCTGCTGCGGATCCTCATCCGTGAAGAGCACCCCTGTGACCCAGCTACTCATGAAGCTGAGATCTGAGGATCATGGTTTGAAGCCAACTTAGGCCGTAAAGTCTGTGAGACTCTTATCTCCAATGAGCCACCAAACATTTGGAAGTGGAGCTGTGGCTTGAGTGGTAGAGCAGAATCCTTGAGCAAAAAACAGCTAAAGGACAGAGCCCAGGTACTGAGTTTGAGTCCCCGTACTGGCACACACAAAAAGTAAAGAATTCAGAGAAATATCTGCAGGGAACATTATTAAGTTTGCAATGATCCCAGGCTCTAAAATCTCTTTTGTGCACATGCATAGCCCTCATCTGTTTTGTACAGATGTGAGCTTTACTATTTGGCACCGATCTACACCTGTTCAACCTTGCATGCTGAAATAGAGGCATAAAAGCTCTCCGCCAGATGTGGCTGTGAGACACGCTACATATTCACTGTGCCATATCTGCAAAGGCCTCTAAATCTATGTTGGCTATCAGAACCAAACAAGAAGGAACGTGGCTGAGCAGAAAGAACCAGAAGTGTCATTGGAGAGGCAGATGTGGTGTCCAGAGGGGGCTGGTGAGGATGGGACCACCCTGCGCATCCACTGGGGCGTCCACTTCCAGCAAATATGCCACAGGAAAAGCAGAGCAATGACCGATGCATAAGGAAACTCACTTTGGGCTGATGACGCTGGGAAAAGGAAACAGGCCACCCATCTTAGAGCAGGCTTGGGAGGTTTTCGTGGTGCAAACCCACAGTGCCTGGAGTCCTGAGTGTGTGGGGAAATCTCCTCTCCCAACAGCCCGAGGGGGCAGGGCAGCTGGAGCCTGGGCAGAGAAGGGGCATGGTGGGGTAGACATGGCTCAGGACTGGCACGTGGATGGGGTGAGAAATCCATCATGGAACCCTGATTTCCGTGTCTGTGTAGATAGTTGGGGCACGGGCAGGACTCCAGCCTCTCCTGTGCTTCCATTTCTGTGGAGGAAGCAGAGGGTACTAGAGCGAGAGGTAGCATCCACGGTGTTCTGGATGATGGTACACAACGGGGAGAGTATTGCACACAGACAGCCCCAGGTGCAGGTGGGGTAGGAGGTGTGGAGAGACCAGAGTGGCCGCAACCCAGTGAGGTGCGAATGGAGAGGCACGGGATGAGGTCAGAGAAGCAGAAACTCACCCAAGCGACTGACCAGGCCTACAACTTGGGCTTTTACTGTGAACTGGGGCTTCCGGAGGCGATCAGAGCAGGGACAAGAATGAGCTTTAGCAAATATATTATTGGCAGTACTAAGGTTTAAACCCAGGGCTTCATACTTGCTAGGAAGGTGTCTGCCCCTCCAGCCACACCCCTGAGCCCCTTTTTTGCTTTATTTTATTTTATTATTTTTTAGGTAGGATCTCTAGGTAACTGTGCTCAGGATGGTCTTAGACCAAGAGCCTCCTGATTTCCGCCTACTTCATGGACATAGCTGGTACCACAGGTGTGCAGTGCAGCACCGCGCCTGGCCAGGATATAACTTAAGCTGAGAGGGCTCATGCTGTGTATGCTTAAGCTGTACGAAAAGCTCCTAAAACACTAGCACATCATAAATGGTAGCTGCTGCTATTAAATACGCTCAGAGGAGGAAAGCCTGGGTGAATGGGTTCCTGTAATGGGTGTGCGATGCCGGTACTCCCCCGGGTTCTCTCGCACTGGTTGACAGTACGTGGGCTTAGGGCTCACCACACTTGTGGGCCTGAAATTAGAGTAGCAAGCGTCCTGATTCTGTGACTTTGTTCATTATCTTCTGGATGGGATTATTGATTGACACCTCTCCTGGATGTTGGATGCCCAAGCGAGTATTGGTAGTAGATACAGAAACAAGCAAGGCTGATGGGGGTCCCTTTCCTCAAAGATCATCACTTCATTTAAATCTCCCCCGCTGGGTAATAGGTGAGCCATGCATGGGAGGATGATACAAATGGCCATCTCCATCATCTAACAGGGAAGTGAATGGAGGGCGGTCCAGGACACTCTGGTGCACACTCTAGATGGCCGCACCTGGAAATCACGAGGGGCCTTTGTGAGGAAGGGACATGTCAGCCCAGACAAGAGAAAGGGGAGAGTTCTAAGCACAGGGGCCTTTGGTAGAGGGGAGACCATGTCCAAAGGACCTGTGGCAAAAAGGAGGAGAGATGCTGGCGTTTGGAGAACACAGGCTGAGCAATAGGGAAGGCAGAAAAGGTGGCTGAATGGGCAAGGTTGGGGGGGTGGCAATTGTTGCTTTTTCCCCCAAGTATAATGGGCGGTGTGAGAGGGTCTTTAGCATGGAGGCCACCTGACCCAACTTGCCTTCACTCACCCTGTCTGACTGCAGAGGTCGGCTCAGACAAGTCATATGGCTCCAGTGAGGATGGAGGGGTCATGGGAGAGTCCTGTAAGCTATTAACTCCAGCTGGGGACATTGTGGACGCCCTCTTGGTTAGCCTATTCAGTTGAGCATTGGTGATGTGTAGATAACTTCCATCCGCCAGTGTGCACTGAGGTGTAGGCCCTCACCTGGGGCCCCTAAGTCCTGGGTTAACCTAGCCTCAACCCCCAATTCTTCCCTCTCTTGGCATTGCAGCTAGGACACGTCTCTGAACTTCTCATCTCAAATGGGCAAAATGACACTTGCCACCCTGGGTGGTCCCCATCCTGCCTTGACAGGTGACAGACAACGAGGCCAAATCCTCGTTTCAGACAATTCTTCCCATGAATCGGCCATGATGGCAGCTAGTGAGAGCCGGTCTCCAGCGTCAGGCAGCAATGGTGTGAGATACACGAAACCACCACCTGCCTTGGGAGCCTGGCGGCCTGAGAACGGAAACTATGGAGCACTCTGATGGGTGTGAGTGGCAGGTGCTGAATGAACGGCTCCTACAGGCAAAGGCTGGAGTCGTTTCTGGTTTTGTGTCAACTCATTTCCTGGGTTAGTGAACACGTCCTTCAGAAGGAAAAAAACTAACAGTCTTGAGTTAGAAAGGCCTCCCTCGGTACGGTTAGAGCAGCTGGGTGGGTATGGGAAGGTCTGGCAAGAGCCATTTGTGTGGACTGCTGTGTGAGCGTGTGTCTGTGTTCTCTTACCATCCGCCTGTCCTCTCCCCTGAGCTGAACAGCCGGTGTGTGTTCTCTCTCAGTGACACACACTTGGTCTCTATGCCTGCTTCTCCCACAGGAGATTGTAGACTTCCCGACTTGATTCTTTTCAGTTATAAAGCAAAGGTCAAAACTCTGGTTTTTCAGTTTCATGAGGTCTTTTAATTGCTCCTTTCTGTTCTCTGTGTGTGCTCCATCAACTCTAAAATTGTGTTATCTTGAAAGTTTTTGCTCAAATTTTTATTACCCAAGTTTCTAGAGCTTGTGCTTTTTTGTTTTTAATCATAAAGCTCTAATCCTTCAGCTCTTGAGTCACAGAAGATAAAGACATGACTTAAAGATGAGTTTTAAACAAGAACAGTATTATGTAGAAACAGAGAGATTGGTATTTGTAGTGATGTGTTCCTAGATGCATTGAAATCTGGTTACCACACACCTCCCTTGGCTTTGGGGGCTGAGTATAAGAAATGTCTGTGGAGAGAGACATGTGTTCACCACCCCCACTATCCCAGGCCCTCAGAACAAAGGCAGCACCCCATCTTCCTTCATCTCTGAAAAACCTGCAGCTGTCAGAGAGGAAATCAGGCAGAGACGTTGAGTCATGGCTAGATCTATCCTGGAATCATGAAAATTGCTAGTGTGTGTGTGTGTGTGTGTGTGTGTGTTATCAAGATAGAAAGTGAAACCCTGAGTGTCAGAGCTTCTGATGAGAGAGGCCTGGCTCTCTCACAGCAGACGATTGCTCTGACCCACGCTACAACTCGAGTCACGCAATGCCTCTGCGTAGCTGGCGGGGGAGGGGAGTTGCCCACTGTTTATTGTTCAGTGACCAGAAAATTACCAGCCCCCGGGAGGCCCCTTTGAGTAGTCTTTACAGGTACCTGCTGTTTGCCTCATCCTTGGCCTGCCCTCCACATAGGAAGCTTGATGGGCTCTTTTTTCTCTTTCCTCTCAACTACCTGTGGTAGCTAATGTCTCAACCCTGTCACTTCTGGACTGTTCCATGGAGTTCTCAGCTTTCATGGCTACACCCATGGGTCACCACACAGAGCTTGGAGACTCCTGTCTTCTACCCAGGCTTCCACATCAAATCTGCTTTTATCTGCCATCTACCTTGGGGTCATATGGTGAGGCCATTATCAGGGTGGGCTGGCTCTTGACCACCTGAGATGGAGCCCTAGATCTACCCTCTCCTAGCCTTGGGCTACTGGACAGGTCATTAAGTTCTCTGTGCCTCTGCTTTGTCATCTGTCCATTACAGGCAAAAATAGAACCTGTGTTCACCTTATAAGGTTGTTGTCGAACTGCAGGAGTTAAAACATCTGTCATGTGGTTAAACACTCTTTAAGAATTTCCTATGTAAGGGAGCTCTTCAAGATTTGATTTGAAAGAGGGTTTCCACTGCCTAAAAAGGAAGGTAAAACAGGGCTGGAAGGTGGCTTAGTGGTAGAGTCCTCGACTAGCATGCATGAGGCCCTGGGTTTGATTCCTCAGTACCACTACATAAACAACAACAACAACAACAACAACAAAAAGTCGTTCAATAAATCATAAAAGAAAGAAAGGTAAAACAAAGCTTCAAATCCCTTCACCCGAGCTATGGATAACTTACTAGAACATTGACATCAAGGTCAGGTTTCTTGGCGTCTGTCAAATCCTACCTAAGTGTGGGCTGAGTGTGGGCTCAAGTCTTCCCGTTTGCCAGACCAACCGACTCTTCACCAGCGTTTGTGTTTGCAGTTGCTGACTTGGGAAGGAAGCTCAGTGGAATGTCTGGGCATCTTGTTTGTTCTATTACTCCGTAAATGGTTTTTTCCACTAAGCTAAAATATGAGGCTATACACATCAAGAGTGCTCACTTAAGGGGCCACTGGCTCCCAGCTGCCCTGAGAAGTTCCCCTATTTTCAAGGAGCAATTCAGATATTAACAAAGGGTGCCGTGGTCTCTACTTCCTTTGGGAACTCTGGAACATGGCCACTGAACCTTCGTTTCCACTGTTGAGGGTCAGGGAGAACATCTTCCCGGGTGTCTGCAGATCTTCTCCAGTTCACCAGTAGTGATCTCGGTCCCGTCCTTTTCCATTCAGTGTCAACTTTGTACTGGAATATGAGATCAGCGGTTAGCAGATGAAGTGCATTGTTACAGCCCCACGAAGGGCCCCACCTCAGTGCCACTCCCCCTCCTCAATCTCCTTTGGCTGTCAAGGACTCCTTTGCCGCAGGCTACACTGTCCCATTTCAGAACTTGTCCATGTAGGTGGAACTTCAGGGGAGCTCCATCGTGCCCACCTATGCCCTGCAAGGCAATGCCACCCAGACTCATCTGTCTTTCCTGAATTCTGGTGATGGTGTGGAAAGCTGTGTCTGTCTATGTATAGTTCATTTTGGCATCTCCAGAGTCTGGCACTCAATAGGTGCTCAGTAAAAATTTACAGAATGAATTAGTAAACCCACCCAGTTTTCAATTATTCCTGACAACATACAATCAGGAAATACATTGACCACTTAGAGTATGAATCACAGTTAACTTCTACCCAATCTTGATATCTTCAGGCATGAAAATATTCCCTCCCTCCCTCTGTTCCTTCTTCCTTTCTCCTTCCTTTCCTCCCTCTCTCCCTCCTTTCTTTCCTTTCCAAAAACTTTTATTTATTTTTTCACTCACTTGGGTAATGATGCCATAGCCCTCATAACAGGTTATCCTGGGTCGAGAGCTGTGGGGTTGTTGTGAGTTGTACACTGAACTTCAACTTGAACATGGATAGTTACGAGGCAGAAGACGGAAGCACAAGTCATTTAACTTCATAAGGTCATGCTCCGAAGAACGCAGGACCCCACACATCCCGCTCTACCATGAAACTCTGAGCAGGACCAGAATATCCCACCATGTGACATGCAGCATCATCGTGGTGAGGGCTGGGGGAGCATGGACATGATTCCTGGATCTGAGTTCAAAGGAGGGGTGCTAGTGAGGTGTCTCCACAGGGGTTTCTTCCCCTGGGATCTGAGATCTTTTTATACTGGTCACTCACAAAACCACAATAAAGGCCAAGAAACCACACCCAAACTGAGAATCCAAGAACCATAGGAAGAATCCAGTTGCCGCAGCCCCCAAGAAGGTGGATAAAATGGCAGGAACTCCCAGAATACCTCTCAGTCCTGTCTCTCAACACTAACGGACTTAACTCTCCAATTAAGCGACATAGACTGTCTAGTTGGATTAAAAAGCAAACTTTGCCCATTAAAAAAAACACATTTTGAATGTGAAAGGCTGGAACAAAATCTACCAAGCAAACAGCCCCCATAAACAGGCAGGAGTTGCAACACTAATATCAGATAAAATAGACTTCAAATTAAAATTCGTGAGAAGAGATAAAGAAGGTCGCTACATACTAATTAAGGGATCTCTCCTTCAGGAGGATATTACAATTCTAAATATCTATTTGCCAAACAACGGAGCACCCAAATTTATCCAAGAAACACTACTTTCTCTCAAATCTCATATAGATCCAAAGACATTAATTGTTGGGGACTTTAACACACCACTATCCCCACTAGATAGATCGACTCGGCAAAAACAGAGAAACCGCAGACCTAAACAACTGCATAGATCAACTAGATTTAACAGACATCTACTGAATATTTTACCCAGAAGCATCAGAATACACGTTCTTCTCAGCAGCACATGGAACATTTTCCAAAATAGGTCACATTTTAGGTCACAAAGCAAACTTGTCCAAATTCAAAAACATTGAAGTTATACCTTGCATTCTCTCAGACCACAAGGGAATAAAATTAGAACTCAACACCAAAAGCAACCAAAGAAAGTCCTGTAACACATGGAGGCTGAACAACACACTGTTGAACCACCAGTGGATCATGGAAGAGATTAGAAATGAAATTCAAGTGTTCATGATATTCAACAAAAATGAGCACACAAACTACCAGCTCCTCTGGGACACAGCAAAGGCAGTACTCCGAGGCAAGTTTATAGCTCTGAGTTCCTACATCAACAAATTGGAGAAATCTGAAACCAACAATTTAATGAGACAGCTGAGCCTCCTTGAAAAAGAGCAGCAAGATAAACCCCAATCCAGTAGACGGAAAGAAATAATTAAAATTAAATCAGAATTAAATGAATTAGAATCCAAAAAAACCATAGAAAGAATCAACAAAACAAATTTTTTTCTTCAAAAAAATTAACAAAATTGACAGACCCTTAGCAAATCTTATCAGAAAAAGAAGAGAACACACTCAAATAAATAAACTCAGAGATGAGAATGGAAACATCACCACAGAAACAACCAGGATTCAGAACATTATAAGGGAATACTTCTCAAAACTTTATGCTAATAAGTTTGAGAACTTGGCAGAAATGGATCTTTTCCTAGCAAATATTGATATGTTGAAACTAAACCAAGATGAGTTAAACCATCTTAACAGGCCCATATCAAGCATTGAAATAGAAACAGCAAAAAGAGACCTCCCATCTAAGAAAAGCCTGGGACCAGATGGTTTTACAGTGGAATTCTACAAGGCCTTCAAAGCACAACTCACACCAATACTCCTTCAACTCTTCAATGAAATTGAAAGAGAAAGTTCACTACTGAATTAATTCTATGAAGCTATAATAACCCTCATCCCAAAACCAGGCAGGGACTCATCAAAGAAAGAGAACTATAGACCCATATCTTTGACGAACATTGATGCAAAACTTCTCAACAAAATTTTGGCCAATCAACTTCAACAATTTATCCAAAAAAATCATACACCACAATCAAACAGGATTCATTTCAAGGATGCAAAGCTGGTTCAATAGACACAAATCAATTAACACAATTCATCACATTAATAAGAGCAAGGATAAGAACCAAATGGTTATCTCAATAGATGCAGAAAAAGCATTTGACAAGATCCAACACCCCTTTATGATGAAGGTTCTGGAAAAATTAGGAATCCATGGAACCTTCCTCGATACAATAAAGGCTGTATATGACAAACCTACAGCCAGTATTACACTCAATGGTGAAAAACTAAAGCCATTTCCTCTAAACTCAGGAACAAGACAAGGAAGTCCACTAACCCCACTGCTCTTCAATGTAGTATTAGAATGCCTAGTTACAGCAATAAGACAAGATGCAAACATAAAGGGGATCCCAATAGGGAAAGAAGAAGTAAAACTCTCCCTCTTTGCAGATGACATGATCTTGTATTTAAAGAATCCCATGGACTCCCCTCCCAAATTACTCAAGGTGATTCAAAACTTTGGCAAAATAGCAGGGTATAAAATTAACCCTCAAAAATCAATGGCTTTTCTGTATGCCAACAAGGAGAAAAGTGTGGCTGAAATCAGGAAAGCAACTCCATTCGGAATAGGCTTTATGTTCTTTGAGAATTTCCTCGTTTTTTACATCTTTGTCTGTTCTTCCTGAAGAACCATTACTGGAAGAATGGACCGCCCTCTCCCTCCACCTCCAACACATATTCTCTTTGCTGGCTTTGGGACAGAAGCTGAGCTGTCCACATGGCTTCTGTGACCAGAGCAGGTACCTGTGGCTTCCACCATGACTTCGGAGGTCTCTGTTCCCAGCATAGCTCCACCCTTGTCTGCCAGGGCTAGAAAGAAGCGGTGTGGCAAGGGATTCTGTTGGTGGTTACCAGGTGATGGTGGGAGGCTCTGGGTGCACATCTTCCTTCTCCCTCCTGGAATTCTTCTGCCTTGGGAGTGGTGTCTCACTGGGAAATTGAAGGATGTGGCCTACTAGACCCTCCCTGTGTCCTGTTGAAGGGGTTCCCAGCTGAGGGAACCTCTGTATCCTTTGCTTGCCTGTCACCCTGAAGAATGGGGAGGAGAAAACACAGGATGCTGCAAAATCCAAGGAACCTGTGGCTCTTAGCCATGTTGAGTCGATCTCTTTCTTAGAGGATGTGAAGAGATTAGGAACCCTGGCTTTCAGTACTCATTGGGGGAAGAACATCATTTATGAACACCATTGTCAAAGCGAAGAGGAAGCAGGAAATTTATTTTTATTTTCTTGCAACCCTTTTTTCTTTTAGAAAAAAAATTTTGTTTGCTGGTAACTAGGACTTGCATTCTGGGTCACGCGCTCTTGCTTAGCTTTGTTTTACTTGAAGCTGGGCCTCTACTAGTTGAGCTACAATCCCACGTCGAGATTTTGCTGGTTAATTGGAGATAAGACAGATTTGGCTTTGAAGGGTGATCCTCAGATCTCAGCCTCCTGAGTAGCTGGGATTACAGGCGTGAGCGACCAGCACTTGGATACTTTGCAGACCTTCTTTAGTAAAAGAAAAATACTGGCGGGTTCTTGGGTGTTGTGGTACACTGTAGCCGTTTGCATGGAGACGGGAGGAGGGCGGAGAGGGGGAAACCCATCTGTGCCACTGAGCTGTTCAGAACTTGTGGATCTTGCCAGAGTCCAACTTCTGACAGCTGCTAAATAAGGCACCTGAGAAAATAGCTTCAATTTTGTAATTTGGAGAAAGGAAAAGGAAATTCATTAGGCTAAATGCACAGAAAGATCACAGGGGCTTTCCTGTGCCTGTCTAGAGATTTTTCAGCTGTGACTCATGGTGTCTCTTGAACAAGCAGAGTGGATCTGAGGTCCTGGATGGATTAAAAAAGAGAGAGAGAGAGAGAGAGAGATGCATTTTGTCCCCTCCGAGTTTGTGCACAAATTGTAAACTCAAGGCAAACCTGGGAGGAAATGGTCTCTAGGCAACATCGCCCTCTACTGGATTGCTGGGTGGAGGACAGCAAGCACCCCGGTGAGCCGGCTGCTGAGTTAGAATCTCTGCAGAGATGAAAACACGTTTGGGAGTTGGCCCAGGGGATTTTCCCCTGCCATCTCCACTACAGCCTAAGCAAGGCAAAGCAGTTTTTAAACTCACTTGCCCAGGAAAGCCAAGACACACATTCAAGGCCTAAATCTGAATGGATGGTGGGACAGTTGTAGGTTTAGGGCATAGAAGACGGCACCAAGGGCCAGAGAAGGGGCAGCTTGCCCAGGTGCACAGCTGGGAGGAGGCAGCACAGGTAGGAGCCTCCTCCCTCTGACTCCCCCTGCCCTCCAGCACCTTTTCTTCTGCCACAGAGTGACTGGAAGTACTCAGGAGGGCAGCTCTGGTCATGGGCCCCGCACACCTGTCTGGTGGGGGCCGGCCTTGCATACTGTTGCTTGCCCAGGGCCTCGTTTCCTGGCTCGGGGCGGAAGGATTCTCTGTGGTCCCTTCTGACTGATCCAAGGGAAACGGAAGTAGTCTGATCTTGGGTTCTTGATGACCAAAAGCCCAAGCCGGATGACAGGAAGAATGCCTCCATGGTTCTCCTCCATCCTGGGGTCGGGCGGGGACTGTCCCTCTCGATGCGACCACGTCTAAAGCAGCCCCTTCCTGCAGTCAGCAGCACTTTCTGCCTGGATGGAAAGGAGGCACACCCATGCTTTCCACTCCACAACCACCACGGGCCGCATGTGACTGCTGAGTCATTGAAATATGACTCGAGTGACGAGAAACCCAAGTTAAAATGGATTTAAAAAAGGCAACCCATAAGAGGGCTGTTTCCTGATCAGGTGCCGTGTGGTACCTCGCACAGCTTTCTGGAGCACACAGGACACAATGTGTGACCAGCGACAAGTGGCCGTGGCCGTGGGGTTGGAACTTAGCTTCTGAGCCAGCGTCACTGTGTGGGTTTGAGATAGATCTGCCTCCTGGGACTCTGTTTCCCCATGTCCCCCAAGATGGGGAAGTTGGTGTGTTCCCCATTTCTTTGTCAATAAGGAGGTGTCTCCTTTTAGGATGCTATGGATTTCTTTTTAGGCAAAAAAAAAAAATAAGGCCACGAACAATATTCAGAAAGAAGCGCTGACCTTTTCTGATACAAACTGGCTAGTCAGAACTTTCATCAACATCAACTAATCAGAAGGACAGCCAATCTCATCTAAGGCACAGGTGTATGTTTTAGTTTTTTAATTACTTACTTACTTAATTTTTTTGCTGGTCGTGGGGCCTGAACTCTGGGCCTGGGCGCTGTCCTTCAGCTCAAGGCCAGTGCTCTACCACTGGAGCCACAGCGCCACTTCTGGCTTTTTCTGCTTATGTGGTGCTAAGGAATCGAACCCAGGGACTCATGCATGCAGGGCAAGCGCTCTACCACTGAGCCACCTTCCCAGCCCCAGGTGTATGTTTTATAAATGGATATTCCCAAAGTGTCCACATCACCTCTGGGACCCTGTCAATCACCTGCTGAAGCCTCAGGACCCAGGGCTGGTGTGAGAGTCAGGTGATATGGTGTGTGCTCAGGGCTGGGCACAGAAGCTCTTCTTTCCCATTGGCTGGGGATCTGGGTGATATGGGGATCCTGGAGAGTTCATGGGAAGCCTCGTGGGGGGAGGGAAACTTTGTCCCTCTCAGGCCTCTGCTTCGGGATTGTTTGGGGGCTGCTGGGAGAGGGGGAGCATTTCCCCCACAAATGAGGTCCTTGAAGACTCCAGGGGGGTGTCATGGACAGAGAAAACCCAGAACAATGAAGCAAAATTTGAGAGGAGGGAAAAGAAAGCACCAGGGTGCTGCTTCTCATCTTTGGAGCCTTTGCGAGTAGCATGGTCCATCTGCAGGACTTGCTTGTGGACCGAGTAACATCTGGGCAGCACCGCTGTGTGTCCAGCCTGGCACTCTCTGAACTCCCACCCCTCCTCCGTGATGCACCTGATGTGGCTCTGCCCACCCATAAGGTAGCGAAGGAGACAGAAGGCAGGGACCGACTTGAGGCTGCTCGGCTTGCGGATGACAGCGCTGGGCTCCACCATCAAGATGAGCAAGGGTCAGGACCCGGACCTGTGACACACTGCCTGCACTGAAGGAATGCCATCTGAATGTGACCTGAGGTGTCCTGATGGGTCTTCCTCCCATCCTGTCCCTGAAACCATTCCAGTGAGCAGCACCGGCACTGTTCCCCCCACCCCCACCTCCAGGTCTTCACCCCATCCGCCCTTTCCACTGCTGCGTTCTATGTATGGGTGTCTAGACTTCAAAGACTGTTCTCACACTGTCCAACTTCATTCTCCCAGAATCCTGGCTAGAAACCAACATCCTGCTGTACACATACCTAAACTGAGGCCCAGGGAACACGTGACTTTACCATTGATTTTTGTGGTTCCGTTGTCTATAGCTTAAGGGGGATTTTGTTGACTTTGACTTGCAAAACCAGAGGATCCATACTTGAAGTGCTGGTTCCCCTCCGGAACTCTGCATCATGGTGGTGGTACTGGGACTTGGGCGTGTATTTGTAGGTAGGCAGGCACACCACCACATGAGCTGGTCCTCCAGCCCCTTTGAATGCATTGGTCATTTTTGAGAAGGGACTCACCTTATTCCATGGATAGCCAGAGCTACTTGTGCTTCCTGGTGATGAAGGTGACAGGCATTCACCAATGTGCCCAGCCTTTGTATCACCCCCCCACCCCCCCGCTGGGATTATAGGTGTGTGACACCTCACCTAGCCATTGGTTGAGTTGGAGTCTTGGAAATCTGTATGCCTAGGCCAGCCTGGAACTATATAATCCCCAATCTTTGCCTCCCCAGTAGCTAGGATTACAGGCTTGAGTCGCTCAGCCTGGCAAGAAGAGACTTTCTTTTTGATTCACTCTAGTTTTGGTAATTAACTGGTGCCCTGAGCTTAGCGTTTTATGCAAATAGAGGTTGTAGAATTTTTCCCATGATACATAAGTCTTGTGAGGACAGGACTTCCTGTGTGTGTGTGTGTGTGTGTGTGTGTGTGTGTGCAAGTGTGTGCACGCAGTTATTTTTAAGTGTACATTAACTGAGCACCTACAATTTGCCAAACATTATCTCCCGTCCTCATACAGTTGTTATCCCTTTGAGTGAAGGGTCACGTTGAATTTGGGTTTTGTTCAGGGGAGAGGCTGGTTGCATCTGGAATAGGATTAAAATAATCATAGTTCTCTCTTTCTTCCCTTCTTAACTCTTCAGAATTTATTTCCCAGGAGATGGTGTCCAGTTGTTTGATTTTACGATTTATGATGACGGAGGATTTTTTTTCTTACATAAAATGCCTGCCAAAGAGGTGTGTTGTGCTGAGGGTATACATCAGGCTGGAATGAGAGTCTGCGGTGAGGGGTTAATGGGGGGAGGGAGAAGGCTATAACATTAATAAACTGAGATCATAGAGGAACTGGGGGTGGGGACCCCAAGTCTTTGTTGGAAAGATATTAATAGGGATAATGCCTACATTCTTAGCTGAAGAAACTATTTGATCTCTTGAGCATAGCCCTGATGTCTCTCATGATATGTATTAAATGTAAAACCCCTTCCACTCAGAAAGTCATTTGTCAAGTCAAGGGGTTGGAAATTTCCACAAGGTCCAGGTCCTCGGGAGAAAAAAAAAAAAAAGAAAGAAAGACAGGCATGGCTGGGCCCGTCGCCGCTGTACCGAGACAGAAAGAAAGCTGGGGAGTCTGGCAGGATGACTTCCCCCATCAGAAGACGGTGGCCCTGGGATCCTGGGTTGTTGGTGGGCAGCTATGGGGGATGGTGAAGCAAAAGCTTCAGCCACAGGGGAAGGCACGTCTCAGTTCATGTTCTCATCTGATCAAAGGCACAAGACTCATAAGGGTGAGGGGCTAGAGGAAGAGGAGGCAGCAGGGGACAAACAGTGGGGGGAGGAAGGACAGCTCTTAGGCCCACCCTAGCCTGTGTTCCCATCGAGAAAATGGATCATGATCCACTGCAATTTCCGGGGATTGCTACTAAAGGATCTTTTGGTCAAACCGATTGCCTTCCGATGGATTGAAATTCCAAACAACTGTGCTACTAGTGAAGTCGATGTTAAGCCTGACCCATGGACTCCAGGGAAACCTGCTTAAAATGCCCCGATAGTCACCATGAGAGAAAGGAAGTCCTCCCTGCCCCCGCCCCTGCTCTGGAGCCATCAGATGGTTCATTTTCAGGTCAGTGGACAAGGTGGTGAGGGAGGGACTTCCAAGGTCTTCCACAGGCCCCTTTCACCACTCCAGAGCTTCTGTAGTAGCGACAGTTCCTCCTTAAACCTGTGTGCAGCTGATGCCACCGTAAGAAAGTAAAGGAAGCTGGTCATTTGTAGGATACTGGGCTGGACAGGGATGCATATGGCACCGGGAGTCAGAGACAGGAAGGAGAAAGGAGGAGGAGCTCTTCCTCAGCCATCCAAGGCCTACAACCCACCAGGAATCTCAGGTACCCAGGGAGAATGTTCACAAAAGCTGACAGGAGTGAGAAGAAAAGAAACTCCATGGGAGGTGGAGAGTAGGCTCTTGGGGGGAGATCTGAAGGTAAGCAGGGATCACTCACACAGGTGTTGAAGGGAAACTGGCTTTCAGGGGCATCTTGGATGCTGTGCAACGTTTTACTTCTGACATCCTTGATTTCAGCTCTGAAATGACCCTGTGGAGAAGATGCAGCAGTGGCTCACATTTTTACACAGGAGCACACTGTTTCCTAACTCCTAGAATGGCACAAGAACTGTGACCAGTGAGAATGGTAAGAAAAAATAAGAAATTAAAAAAAAACAAAACACAGAAATACAGGCTAAAACAAAAACCCGCAATCACAAAATAATGCCATCTTCAAACCAGAGTCTTTTCATCCAAAGAAGTGGAGGGTGCTAAGGAGAGCCTCTAATCATTTCCCACCCAGTGTTAATGGTAAATCCTCACCTATCACCCACCCAGGAGGAGCCGGTTCTCCAAACCAGTGACAGCGACACTGGGCTGTGACGGACATGCATTCTCCCGGGACACGTTGCACATTCTCACGGGTGACAGGTGATCATCGGGAGGGAAAGGGCTTCAACTTTTAGAAGTTGAGTCAGGTTCTAACTTATAAAGTCAATGTTGAAACCAGACTTCTGAGGGAGAAATGACAAAGAACACTTTCTTGTATGGTCGATCCATCAATCCAATTCCTAGAAAAGGGTTCAAAAATATGCGTCCTCCTCAGCCTTGGGATAAAGGTGCGTGGCTTTGTCAGATTGAGAACTGTGGGAATAGCGTTCATTTGGAAGAATAAGTGCTGTTTGCTTGTGTGTGTTGTTTCTCCAATGAAGCCAGAAGGGCCTGGCAGCTGGGTGAATGAGATGGACACACTGCTTAGCCTTTTGTGGGTGGCCATATTTTGGGTCTCATCCCTCCTACACTTTCTAGAGAGTCTCCAGGAGGGGCTCTGATCTCCATTGTCCCAAGCACAGTCCCTGGAACCGCCCAACCCTTTGCTTTCTGCTGTATCTGTCCTGTGATCCCATCGACACCACCTCCCATCGACTGCACCCAAGCAGATCTCCCCAGAGTCCCTTGCCGCTCTCACGCACATCTACTGCTGTGAGCGGTGCCCTTGGCCTCCCTGCTCTCCGTCCTTCCTGTTTTGACTTTTGCCTCTCTTTCTCAAAGCCATTTAAAAAGTAGGCCACACCACATCCCTGCTTGATGCAGAACTCCCTTGGTTTTGGTGGTCTGCAGACTAACAGGAGCCCCTAATGGTGCCTGGGCCCCATGCCTTGGGCCTGTGAGCACGTGACCTCACCTGGGTGAAGGGACACCACAAATAGGACCCACGTCAAACTCCTGGCCTCCATCACGACAAAATAAGAATTTGCTTTTTGCTTTAAGCCACCAGTTTGTGTGATTGCAGCTCTTTGTCACCCCAGCGATAGAAAACAGGTTCTAGATCTCTCTACTGCTGTTTTCTCGGCCGGAGGGGCTCTTCCCAGTTGGCACCCTCCCTCCCCTTCGGTGTCAGTCCCAATGTTCAAATGCCACCTGCAGGAGAGGCCTTCTCCCTGAGCGTGACTCTCCGCACCAGCTGCTGTTTACTGCTCTTTCTTAACTCCACTTGGCTCTTGTTCATGGTGCACACACACATACACATTCACAATGATTAGTTATGTGTTCTAGAGTTGGTTTGTTTGTTTGTCCTCCATTACTCATTAGAAAGTAAGCGTCAAGATGGAGGAGGCTGAAGAAAGAGTCATACAGAGAAGACAAATCAGACCAAAGGACATTAGGTGCAGATATGCGACCGTCACAGTGAAACTCCTTTGTACAATTACAGTTAATTATATTTTGTACAATTGTATTTTAAGTAAATATGCTCTGAGAAGTCAGTAGTTTTCAGCAGATTATTTTTTCTAGTTATCATCAGTACAGTGGCAGGAAAGAGTCATACCACATGCAAGATTCTTAAGCTTGGTGAGGAAGGATTTCCAATCAGACTAGAGGAGGCTCTTGGCAGGTATACTGAATAGGGTAGGTGGCAGAGTTAGGAAATAGTTTCAGAGGATGGGTTGTGAATTGGCTTCTTTTGATGAAAGTTGGGTAATATCGAGTTAATTGAAAACATGCATGCCTCATGAACTCCAAATTCCACTCAACTATGGACTAATTGTAACCGCCCTCAATTCATGTGTTGGTGTGTGATAGCATATTACAAGTCTATGTGTTAGGTCTTCTATCCCTTAATGGGATGGTGCTAGGAGATGTAGACTTCGGTAAATAATCCAGTTTGGAGTAGATCATGAAAGTGGGGCTCTTGTGGTGAGATTAGGGCCCTGTGAGAAGGGATAGGATAACCAGTTCTTTGCCCTGTGAAGACAGAAAAAGTAGCTGTCTGCAAGGTAAGAAGAGACAGCTCACTGAGAAATGATCACATTGTCACCTTGATCTTGGAATTCCAGGATCCAGAATTAGGAGAAAATGTATAGTTCTATCATTTGAGTCACTCAATCGGATTGTGTTACAGTAGCCCAGAACGACCAGGACAAACTTCTAGTTCCTTAGGGGTAGACCATGAGGCACGAATACTTGGGGTACCATTGTTATATCAAAGTGGAAACAAACTACAGGTCCATAATAGTGGAAGAAATGAACCCTGGTGGAATGTTGTGCAGTGGAACATTACACAGATGCACAGTAGAATGCAGTCCTAGCTTCTTAACATGCCTGTATATTCTGAACCTTTATCTAAGATCCAGAGGCATGTACAACTAAAAAAAAAAACAAGCCGGGTGCTGGTGGCTCACACCTGTAATGCTAGCTACTCAGGAGGCTGAGATCTGAGGATCACTGTTCAAAGCCAGCCTGGGCAAGAAAAGTCCGGGAGACTCTTATCTCCAATAAGCCACCAGAAAACCAGAAGCGGGGCTGTGGCTTAAGTGGTAGAGCACTCTCGTTGAACTGAAGAGCTGAGGGACAGCACCCAGGCCCAGAGTTCAAGCCCCATGACTGCCCCCCTCCCCCTAAAATCATTGAATCTACCTACTTATATACACACTTAGTTAAAAAACAAAACAAGGAGAGGTTGAAAAGTCCCCTAAAATTGAGGAGAGTGTTTTCCTGCCTAGGGGTGTGCAGAGAGGACACATGCAGCCAGAACCATGCACACAGGCTACGTGTTAGGCCGGGCAGTTGGGACATAGGTTTTGCTGTGTTATCCTTCATGCCTTCTATGTAGTGTTGTATGTATTATTATGTGGGTATAGGAACATTTCACCATTAGAAAACAATTCCAGCAACGAAAGAAAACATCATAAACGCATAGGCGTTGGAGCCAGGCCAATCCAGGCTCTGCTCCAGGCTTTGATGCTGTCTGAACAAGGATCTGAGCAAGGCTTTTCCCCATGACTAATAGCATCCTCTGTGGAAATCTGAGGGGAAACTGAGAACCCAGCCAGCAGTCTGCACACCCTAGGTGTGAAAAGATGGCGACGGTGGGTGAGGGAGATCCACAGAGTGTGTCTTCTTCTCCATGACCCCTGGGGCTGCAGGTGTTTTCAGTGGTAATAACGAAGGTGTACATTGGTTTCATCATTTGTGGAGCATCTCCTCAGGTCTGGCAGACCAGACTGTAAAGAATGAATGGGCTGAAAGGAGAGGGCGTGGCATCCACTGTCACCGTGGAGACGCTGCACCCCACACCCCGCCCTTGCGATCAAGCAGCCTTGGGTTAGCACAGGTACACACAACTTCAGCAACTCAGCAAACGTGGGGCCTTTTTGCTGGATGATTGGGGGGGCAGAGCAGGGAGGCCCTGCACCCCACTTGAAGCTTATTCTTTTCAGGAATTTTTCACAATAAAAAATTAGCCAGATAGGAGTTGATAAACACATCAGGTGCACGGGTGATACTATTTTTTGACTACAGCATAATCCATTTAGGAATGACTAATAGAAAAGAACACATACCTTACACATTTCAACATAGCTCTCACTTGGGAATCAAAGGGAAAAAACACAACACCAAACAGAGAGGTTGCAGAGCTCTGAGTACCTAGCATTCTGTACTAAGCGCTGCCTGGCCCTGGAGACTGTGATTAGATGGGTGAAGATTTTCCCTAGTTCTCCTTCCTCTCCTTCACTCAGCCTTTGTGTGGCTGTCCACTGTCAGCGGTCAATGTATGATGGACTTTTAGCCCATTCCACCTCTCCCTGACACACAGATGATGTCTCTTGCTCTATTTTCTCTTATACAAATTAAGCCAAAGAGAACATAGGAAGGCTGGTGGTGTATTGGGAGAGAATTTAGATGAACAACACAGTGTTCTTGCGTATAAACACCTCGTAGCTGAGAAAAGGAATGGAATGTTCTCTCTCTCCTTCCTCTCTGTCTCTCATATACACATACAAATACAGGGTGTCATCTCTCTGTGTGTCACACACATGAGCACAATATCATATTCTATTAACGTATGAGCATGAAACCATGCAGTGAGTTTCCTCATAGAAGTCTCCAGAACATCTTTGGGGTCAGAGGGGAAATAGAGTGGATGAGGAAGCTCAGCACCATCAAGATGGATTCCAGGTGTCTTTTGAAGGTGGAGAGGTAGAAGTAGAATTGAGAAGATGAAGGGCCTGGGGACAGGCAGGTGTGGGGCTGCCTGGCTGGTCAGGAGAACGCCCAGGACCCCAGTGTGCAGCCCCTGGGGCTCAGCCTGGGGTGAGCAAGGCCATTGCTCCTCTGTCAGGCTGAAACACCAGAGGACTTAACTAAGGAGCGTGGGGTGGGGGTGGGGGTTGGTTGAGCTGTGTGTGGAGTCAATGGGGAGTCTGCAGGGGTTTCCAGGCAGGAACCCAGGCGGGTCATTGCACGAAGAGGAGATGAATGGGAGGGAGGAGAGAACAGCAGCGGGCAGCCAGCGAGGGGCCGCTGGGATGCGCCGGCCAGGGTGATGAGAGCGTGATAAATGGGCTCTGAGAGGCTGGAGACGGAGGCTCAATGTGTTATCCCTCCCTGGCATTTTTATATGTCGACAGAGGACACTATCTTAGCCCAAAGGAATGAAATTCTAAAGACAGCAATTACTTCGACTGTGGCAAGCTGGCGGGAGGGGGGATTTTTTGGGGTGGTGGTAGTGGTAAAGGGGCTGAAGGAGCCCGTAGAGATCTTTCGTTACGTTTCCTGTCGGGGAACTCACTGTCCTGCCTCTGCTGCTCCCTGTGGGCCACAGAAACCCCAGGCCACGCTGTGTGAGAAAGCTGTGCAGGCAGAGTTGTCGCTGAAGGGACCTAAAAGCATGACTTCACTGGGGGCTCTTTGTCCAAGGCGTCCATCCAAGGCTCAGGCTACACTGCTGCTGACTGGTCCTGAGCAAGCTCTCTTCCTCCTCCCAAGACAGAGCACAAGCACAACAGATGGAAATCTGGGTCAGGCCCATCCAGAGGCACAGGCTGGCTTCCAGGTCAGTCCACGGGGCCGCCATCTTGGATGCTGGGGAAGTCAGCACGGAGAGGCTTGGGGTCTTCCGACAACAAGACGGCCGCACTCAAGGGAAGTCCTTATGCCATGTTCAGATCTCGGATGGGGTCTCCTGCTGTCTGTGCCGGCCACTGTTCCAGTGGACAGAGCAAATGTTTGCCATCGATAATGCCGAAGCCAATAAGAAAGAATGATGCTTCCTTCCTTGAGTATATGTCATGTTGGTCTATTTCTATCTGTCAGGGCCATGCTCAGTTCTTTCTGTGGTCCTGGGAGCAAGGTTCTCTGAGCTGTCTGTGTTCTCACACAGTCCCTGATTGTTTCCTGAGCCCAGACATCATTGTGATGCTGCCTCAGTCTGGAGATGGACATGCAGCCATTGCTCCGGCTGTCACCTCCTTATGCACCCAGCATTCCCACACTACCTTGAGAGCAGGACGTCTAGAAAGAACTTGGAGAGCTTTCCCAGCCTCTGCTCCAGACTGGCCCTCTTGCTCATTCCTGCACACCTCCCTGAAGATATAGATGTAAACAGGACCAACGGTCCCGAGGTCAGCACAGCCCAGAAAGAGAAGGGTTCAGATTTCCCCAGGGCCCAACCCATCTGGGCTCTGTCACCAGCATCTAACATGCCTCAACCAAAAAGACCAGGTGCAACAGGACCGGAGTCTACCGGCCATGTGGATGGCCATTCTAGAGACAGCCAGCTTCTTTCCACAGCTGCCTTGGTGCAGCTGCATGTGTGACCCACACAGCGGGACAGAGGCCAGGGAGAGGGACCCCCAAGGTGGGGTCCTCTAGGAGCATGAGATGTCAACCTCACCCACACATTCTGGGAGGGCATTTCAGCGTGACGAAGAGCTCAGGCACTCCCGTGAAAACTCTGGAATATTCTGGAACCTGAACTCCGGTGCTGAGCTCAAGTCCCACGCAGGGTCATGAGATTCTCTCTGCTTCCTCTCCTCACCTTCCCAAGTGACGTGGATGTTCCTGGAGCGGGAAGATCCCGGGGAGGGCCTGGAGTTGGGATCAGGGGTCAGATGCTGACCCCTGCTACACACAGGTCTGGACCTGTCTTTATTTGTTTGTCCTTTGTAGCTTGCAATATGTTTCCTGAAAATCACTTTCTACACCCATTTCTAAATGTGGAATTAAGTTACAACAATGGATCTGTTTTTTATTATGGTTTATAAGCATGAAGCTTTCAAGGGTCATGGAGGACCCAAGCCCCGTCGCTCAGAATGCAGGCTGGGTTCGGGACTTAGGGACTTACTGCGGCTAAATCCTCTCAGTAGCCCTGCGGAGACACAGAATGATAGTCTCACTTAACAGATAAGGAAACTGAGGCTTGGGAAGGGGAAGACTAGCTCTATTTGTGAAAGCTTGGAAGGTTACTGACCTACCATCTCCTCCTTGGTGATTGGTGAGATGTGCATGAATAGATCCTAACCTGCAAATCGTCTTTACCCATGTCCTCCCCCTCTGCACCGAACTGGCTGTTTCCTGCCCCACATCTGCTGAGGAGCCTCAGTATCTTCGGACGCGCCCTGTCACCAGCCATCCAGGGTCTTCAGGTGGCCTTTGTCTTATCCCAGCAATCACAGATGAGATGTGGCAAATTTAGCACCTCTTGGCACGAGTGCTGTTGGAAATAAACACGCAGAGGAAACCTCTGGTTAAAATGCATGCAATGTTCCTTTAAAATACACAAGCGCTTTCTAAGACAGCCATTTCACTTGGCAGTTGGCTACTCGTGGCTCCAAATTAAACAAGAGTGTTAGTGAATTGAGCCAATTCATCCGCTTCATCCCCATGTAAATGCATACAGGAGCCAGGCTGTGGAAGTCTGTGGACAGCAGGGCAGTGTTTACCCAGCGCGAGTCAAGCCTGGACAGTCAGGGTCTCCTCTCTCCTCCTCCTCCCCATTTTGCCCGGTACTCAGCTGACTCCCCCACCCCCTTTGTAGTTCAGAGGTGGCAATTCTCTGCACAGGGTGAGCTCACAGCCAGGGCTTCTGGCTCCCAGCTGAGGAAACAATGGGCTTTTTGTGATTGCTCCTTTTCCTCCTGGAGGTTTGAGAAGGACCCGAGTGTGGACATCAGATGCCAAGGCACAGAAGGAAGGGTATGCAAAGAGGACAGCCTGTGTAGCGCTTCTTCCTGGTCCCAGATCTCAATTTCCTCCCCTGACAGACAAGGGTATCACCCACCACACACCATTCAGAGGGCTGCACCCAGGAACAAATGGATGGAAAGTACATTGGGGGGAAAAGAAGGGATGCCCACATTGAGAAGAGCAGTTGAGCATCCATCCACGTTTACAGTGTACTTTGATTTACAGTGTGATTTTGGATGCTATTTGACCCTCATGTCAGCCTTCAGAGCCAAGTCTTATGGATCCCAATTTAATATGAGGAAACTGGTACTCTAAGGGGAAAAGTGTCCTCCTAAAGTCCTGGATGCAAACCTGGTCATCTGCATTGAAGCGGACAAATGGATGTCCTATCTTTATAGCAAGGACACTTGCTCAGTGAAAGAAAGTCCCCCTTAGGGGCTGGGAAGGTGGCTCAGTGGTAGAGCGCTTGCCTCACATGCATGAGGCCCTGGGTTCGATTCCTCAGTACCACATAAGCAGAAAAAGTAAGTCCTCCTGTTTATACACTACATATTATTCACATCATTATAACAGAATGAATTGTGGGAATGGGCATGCATGGTTAACAAGCTGTTAGATAACCACTCAAAAAAACAACTGACTATCATAGATCTCTATGTCCTTGGGGATCCAGATATCTTTAATCTTACTCTCACTGAGGGCTTCTGTAGATTGTCTTCTTATCCCCATAGGGCTACCAGAGCTCTGGCCGGAACATCTACATTCCAGCCACAAGCTTGCCATGTAAGCTGCCTCTAGCAAATTACAGCAGCAGAAATTGAACTACATGATCTGTAAAAGGAGCTGGAAAATGGTGTCTTTTGCTTGGCATTCAAGTGTTTGGGGTGGGGGGGACTAATGTGGAATTTAGTTTTATGGAGAGAGAGAGAGAGAGACAGAGAGACAGAGAGACAGAGACAGGGAGGGTGCGGTACAACTAGCAGTTGCCCCTGGGAGTTTGGAGCGGGGTGGCTTGTGACTTGACTTTGGTTAACAGGGATACTTTGGGTCCAGGCTAAACATTTGGGTTCACATCTCAGGGGTTTTCATTAGAATGACTTCCTTATCCCCGAGCCCGTGTTTCCGTAGTCACGGTGTGTGTAGCAGACCTTTGCTGCAGGGATGTGGGACGCAGGCCCACAGGTGGGTGCATGCTGGGGTTGCTCAGCCCAAGGACGCGTCCCTCGGGGCTGTGTGTCACACTGTGTGTCTCTATAGGAATGTCGCAATGGAATCTCGTCATGCGACAAGTGTACGCTCACTCAGAAGCAAAATAATTATTTAAAACAATAGCTGCTTAGTAGCTATGGTTTCAGTTCACCAGGCTTCAGTTGTGAGAGATCAGCTTGGTTGCATACGGAGGGCAGGCCAAACCTGGGAAGTTGTGCCTTTCCTTCTAGACAAAATGAACGCCTCTCCCCGCCTCCACCCCTGTGGGCCAAAGCCATCCTGGGAGGAGCTCACCAAGGGTCTTCTGTCTGCACAATGTGGACGGTCTGACGGCTCACAGCATCTGCCCAAGCCCAGTTCTTGGTGATGGGGTGCATCTGTATTCACTAGCTGTCCGTCTCATGCTGGATCTGAGCTGAATTCTTGTTCTCCTTCTGATAAAGTGATTGCTATTCATTGGAAGCATTTCCGCCAAGAGCAGGAATGTTGTCAGGATGTATGCTAATTAAGTTTTGGAAATCAAAAGTAGCCTTGGAAGTAGTGATCCTTCTTACTTGGAGGATTCTTTTTCTACCTCTCTGCTTCCTCTACTTGGAAATATACGGAATGATGACTTGGGGGTTACTCCCCTGTGGCCTGAGACCTTGGCCCCAAAAGACCGAGCCTGGCCCCCGGCCAAGGTGACAGGACAGTGATCCCCCAGATTCTACACATCCCTGCAGTGGCCATCACTGGCTGGGCGCTATATCTATACTCTCCTTCTATAAATCTTCTAGAATTTTCTTCTCCCCCCGCCCCCCGTCCTGGGGTATCTGAAGGCGAAGCCACTGACCCCCATTTCCCAATATCCCTTCACAGTTAAGTGCGATCAAGTATCAAGTATACTCCTTGCCATAGGGGTTAGGGGGTTATGGTTGTAACTTGCTCTGATTTGGCCTGAAAGAGAGCCCCGGTCAGATAAGGGGCAGCTAGGAGGAGGGACAGAGGGACAGCTCGGGGCGGGGGGGGGGGGGGAGGATATTCCTCCCAGGGTGTCTCCAGCCTGTGGCCAAGCTACAGAGTAGGTGAGGATGATTCCCACACCCTTCCGACCCAGTTTCCTCTCATGTGCCCAAGCTTAGTTGTCTGGCTTCTTCATGATCTCCTTGTCCTTGCCTTCCTCTACTGATTGTTTTCGAAATCATTTCTTAACTTCCCTTATTAACTCCTTAGTACTTTTTGGGGCCTGAGCCAGGAACAGAGAAGCAAAGCTCTAAGGCTGTTAACTTGACCAATGCACAAGAATTAATATGATTTGGCTATTAAGACAACAGTGAAGAAGTTAATACATTAAGCCAGTGGCTCCCGTCTATAATCCTAACTCCTCAGGAGATGGGATCTGAGAATCATGGTTCGATGATAGCCCAAGAAGAAAAATCTGTGGGACTCTAACCTCCAATTAACCACTGAAAAGTGGAGCTGTGGCTCAAGTCATAGAGCACCAGCCTTGAAAAGCACACTCACGCACACAGGCTTGCGTGAAGAGTGAGTTGATTACCCCGTGAAAGAGTCTACAGGTAGTAAGTTGTGGTAGCGATGGAGTTTAGCCACAAGTTCTCTGCTGATCACTGTACCTGGCCCCTAGAGGAATTTAAAAAATGTCAATAAGGGTGACATTTTGGGACAGATTAGCTCTGCTCCACCTAGGCTCAGGACATGGGTTTGAACACAGCATGTTTAGGTGGGGGGCGGGAGTGTCACCCTTCAACTTACTTATATACAGCGGGAAGGAAAGCTGACCAGGAATCACAGAATCTGGTGGTGGACCAGATGCAAGTTTGGGTAGGCGAGAAACTGGAACGAGGCTGGGGCAACCTTTCCGCCTCTTTCTTCTTCTTGACTCAACTTGAAAGTACGTCAAGTAATGTGGTTTTGGCTCTCTTCAGCTTCTTCCAACCTGCAAGTCAAAGAGTCTCTGCAGAGGAGGGAAATCTCTATGAACTGAAACCGAAATAAGTGCACACAAACCCCTGGGAACAGAGGCTGTCGAATTTCACACCGCTCCAACTCATTCTTCTCTTCTCCTTTCCACCCCTCAGCCCAACCCATATTCATTTAGGGAACAAGGAAGATGGAGATGTTTTTTCCAGTTGCTAGACCCACAAAACCATCCAGACCTCCAGTTTGAGATCTATAGACTGAATTCTATAGATTTGGGCTCTATAGTCTGCCTCAAAGTGGCAAAGCAAAAGCCGAAAGCTTCTGACGTGTTAGCTGTCAGAAGATGACTCCATTCCAGATCAGAAGTCCCGCAGATAGAAGGCTGGCTAAACCCCAATGATGCCAGGACAACCCGAAGGCCTTTAGGGCGAAGGGAGAATGAAAATGTGTTCTTTCCTTTCCTGCCTCTCTTCAGAGTCACTTCTTGCTGGGAATGGTGGCTCAAAGCCCATAAACTAGCTGGGTGGGACGGAGAGGTTACAAGGACTGTGAGTTGAGGCTAGGCTGAAGAAAGAAACAAAGTTTTCACGATTCTACCTCAATGAATGGTTGGCTACACAGTGGCTTGCACTGTCACCCCCACAGAGATGTGGAGGAGGACAAATATGAGGATTGAGGTCCAGGCTGACTGGGGCATAATACAAGAGCCTGTCTCAAAATATCATCAACACCCAAAGAACTAACAGACTGGCTCAAGTGGGAGAGGATCTGCCTAGCCACGCAGGGCCATGAGTCCAAACCAATTAAAACAAGACAGCAAAAACAACGACAGAGAAGCCACTTATCTCCAGTGAACAGACTGAAAACAAGAGATTTACCCCGACAAGCCACTCAGAGGGCCTGACCCTCAAGAAACCGAGGCAAAGAAGCATGACTTGTCATGGTGGGTCACTATAGGATAGGATTTAGGGGTCACCACGCATGGTTGCCTTCCAGACCTCCTTCCCAGAGCCCTAGATGCCCACCATGGAGGGCCCAAAGGGGCGCATCAGCTTCAGGAAATGAACAGAATATACAGGCCCTGCTGATTGCGTGGACAGCTCTATCCGCTTGGCCATCTGGGTATCAATACGCGTCACCAGTGATGGTTCTCAAACTCAGGAAGCCAACGGTTTGAAGATCAAGCTCTCATCTCTCTGATTTCCAAGAGCCTCACTTCTTGCACAGTTTTAAAATGCTGTCTTTCTGTAGGAAGTGGTGTTCAAGACTGGCCCAGACAATCTGCCCAATTGGTACAACAGCAAGCCAAAACCAGAAAGGCAAACAACTCACCTAGAACTACTCAGCCACTCAGCCTCAGTTCTCAGGATGACCCTTAATTCCTACTTAATTCCTACACATAATTCTTTCAACCACATCATGTTCTTGTAAGGAGAACAATCAAAAAGCTCTTTGTAAGGGCCAGTTATAAACATTTCAGTTTGCCTATCAGGTGGGTAGGAGAATAATTTATACTTTAGATACTATCAGGAGAAAATGATATATGAGCCTTCTTGCCACAAATTTTCTTTTCCCTTTCCTTTCTTCCCTTTTTAATTTTCTTTCTTTCTCTTGGTTTTGAGTCAAGGTCTTGCTGTATGGCTCTTGCTGGCTTAGAACTCACAATCCTTCTGTCTCCCTGTGTGCTGAGATTACAGGCCTGCACCCCTGTTCCTGGCTGACTTTTCATTTTTATTGGAAGAATCTTTCTTACTGCTGAAAAAAAACCCAGAATGAACTTATGATAGAAAATTCTAGAATGCCTGGCAATAAAGACTCTTTATAGATGAAAAATACTGTGGTCCAGGGTATTCTGATTAGTAGAGAGAGAAGTGAGTCCCTGCCCAAACTTAGTAGAAGACTTTTAATTTCTTCAGCCTTAAGCTCATCTTAAGCAAATGAAACAATTTAAAATTAACCTGATTATCCATACTTCAGGCTATGAATGAGGAACCGGCGTGGTCAAGTGCCTTCTGCAGTGTTTCACCCACTCCCTATGACCTTGGTAATATTTATAATTGGCACCATTCATAATGCGTTACCGGGAGAAGGGAAGTCCTACTAGTAAGCGCCCTTCTGACCCTGAGATAATATGATTTAACATGTGTAACGGTAGCCTGTCAAAATCCCACATCCACTTACACATAAAATATAGATACCTGCACTCGGCTTAACTGTGCCGATTGTAGGTCTTTATTTCTTTTTCAGAGTCGATGGCTTCAAAGAAATGTGACATTATTTCCTGCCTAGGAAATTTCTTGCCCCCTTCCACAGCCTGAGCGAAAAATCTCGCTCGGAACAATATGTCTTCAGTGAAAGCCTCTCTCCACCGAGAGCGATGGAAATAAATCTCTCTTCTCACCACCGGCGCTGAAGTCAAGCCAAGCAGAGCACAGAGGATTTGGAAGGCTTGACACCGAGGGAACAGGGGAAGTGTCCCCGAATGTGGACTGGGCCGGGAAGGCCTGGGAGAGACAACTGTCTCTGACCCCTGCTCAGGAGCACTGAGTTAAGGCAGAAATAAA